>NC_068948.1:45097758-46317693 GCF_026419915.1 Harpia harpyja | reverse complement strand
CACAGACACTCGCCCTGACTGTAGTGTGTTCGACAGTGCTTACTTTGCTGGCACATGCCTGCTCTCACCTCTTGATATTTTTATTATTTTGCTGTCAGTTTTTCTTTCCAGCTGTTTTATGAGCCAGACTTTTCATTTTGGTTAAAGCCCAGGAAGCGTCAAGCAGGGACAGGGTTAAAGGAGGTCAAAGGAGGAGGCAGGAATTGCAATCTGCAGCTAGGATTCTTTATGTTCTCCTTAGACCTAGCTGCCAGCTCCTCCTGCCATGGCCGCGTGATGGATTTGCTCTCTGCTCCGCACTAGACACCTTGCACAGCAAAAGCATTGGGAGGGAGGTTACACCATCCCGAGGTCAGCAGGACCCGCTGGACCATGCCCAGGCTCTGCCTCCTGGGCAGGGAGGAACAACGCCAACCCTCCCCTCGGGTGCAGGGGCTTTGCAGGATCCATCTGTGGATTAAGCACGAGAGGCAGATTTTGGCCAAGATTCAGAGACCTGGCCTGGCCTGGCCTGGTCTTTGTTTCTCACCCAGTTCTTCTTGCAGATCAGCACTAGATGACAAAGATGAAGGGCACTGAGGCACAGTTTTCTGTCTTTCATGGGCCATACATCCAACGGAAGGATGTGGTGCGGGGGAGACTCAAGCCGTTTACCACAGAAGGGGACCAGGAGCTCCCATGGAATTTGGCGGTCCACATCACCTCCTTGTTACAAAGCACCCAGGGGACAGCAGATAACCTCTAAGGCTGTCAAGGTTCGGTCTCCTCTGGACCCTCTGCACTCATTATATCCTCTCAAGAGAAAAGAAGAAATGAGTGAGAATTATGCTTTTTGCCAGAGTTCTCCGCTGTTGCTGTCCTCCAGTGGCACTGTAGCAAAACCCACAACCATGGCAATGACATGACATAGGTAGCGTTTTAAGAGCAGATATTCACCTCCTGGACAGCCAAACGTTTAGCGTCATGACAGCTGTGAAACAAATGCCTGGATATTTCCACCACTGATGGTACACGAGAGAGACAGCAGAATTAGGAACGCCTGAAACATGCAAAAAGGAGAGTTCTTTCCAACGGAGCTGTTTATTTGGAAATGTGCCATTGATGAAGTTGTTTTTCTGTTCGGTTTCTTATTATGACACAGCATTACAGTCATTAGCACTTCACATTTAGTGACAATCTCCTTCCTTGGGAGACCATTATGATATGAGATTATGAGGCAGGAATGATCTGAGTGCTTCTCAAGGGGACCTCGTTATCTTGTCCAAAGAAACTTCTGTTAATGTTAAAACATAGGCTAGAAAACCAACAGCAGCAGCCATCAGAATCAAAACGAAGACCCTGTTTCGTTTTGCCAGCCAGATTGGCTACGTAAGCACAGCCATGGCATGACATCAAGGAAATGAAACACTTTGGGGTCTCTCCCTGCAACCCTGGTTGGGTTTCAGTAGGTGAGAGAGGAAGAGTCAGGTAAGGCAACAGGGCAGCCTGTTACCCCAGCATTCATTTGCTCAAATTGCTGAGCACTTGCTGTTGAATAAAAACAACAGTTTCAGCACCCAGACGTGTGTTGGGAGTAAGGCTGGGTGAATAATTGATTTTTCAGTTCAACTACCAAGTTAAAAAGTGAAAAAAAATCAATTTGATCCAAACTACAGCAGATTTTTTCAAGTTTCCTTGCCAAAAAGAAAAATGAAACAATTCCACTTCAGTGATTAAAAACAAAAAAGTTTTATTCCAGTTTGGGCCATTTTGAGGAAAATGCACCTGCAGCTTGGAAACCAAAGTTTTAGCATCTTTTTACACTCAACAGCCCATTACATTCAGCATTAGCATAGCCTGGAGCTGTGTCTCAGCGCTCAGGCTCCACACAGGGGACAATATCCCCATGTTTCATGGTGAATCTGTTCCACTTGTGTTTTATTTACTGGAACAAAAAAAGAAAGCAGGTGTCTCTTCTACTACTGCATCCCTCTGAGATGTAGGGTCATCCTAGTCCCCAAATTAAGTATTTTGTCTTAAGTGGAACAATCAGTGTATCGTACCAAAATCTGCCTGCAGGTAGAGAAATTCAGCAGAGAGGTGGATCACCCCAGCGACTTACAGGTCTACTTTGAATTAAGCAGAAAGTGGATTTCAATTGGAGAGAGCAATTTAACCTGCTAATTGAAGGGAAGAAAGTGGTTTATCTTCTTGAAACTATTTGTTTGTTCATTCTTAATAGACTGGACATTTTACAAAATAGTTACTTTGAAATGCAGATCAGAGCAAAACATTTTAGGTGATTGGTTCATTCTGACACTGAAGTTCACTTACATGAGTTGTCACTGAAGTTCATGAAGACAGTCTGTCAGCTCGCTTTGCCTTTTCCATTTAGAAACTTGCCCGGAGCCCAGAATTGTTACTATTAAGTTTTAATTCAACCCCAGTAGTAGCAGATACCACTAATGGTACTGTCGGGAAAGGCAGAGCTATTTCACTGGTCCACCTCGTACCAGAAGACAGGACTCAAGTATATCTCTTGTTTCATCATAAGTGGATGAATTGTATTACCTGGAAAGAAGGTCCCTGTTGAACATCTTTAAAAGAAAGGGATGTGGGGGACAGCAAGGAGAGCCATGTGAAAACAGCAAGTGCTAGCACTAACCAGCCTTTTATCTTAAATCAGAAACACTCACCCAGGCTGCAAGAAACTCGGGTATTTATTTGCTGTTCTGCTTCAGGATATCTCCTCTTTCCCAGAGAAGGCTTTCACTGCTTCTCAAGTGGCTACTTGGAAAAAGGTAGCTGGGGGAGGGAATAGGGACTTTCCTCCTATTTTGTGGAAGCTGGCCCCCTAAAAATAACTCAGAATTTAGGCTGTGGGATGAAACTGGGTTTGCTTGTAGTTGAATGTTTGGGGGACATCCTTACTGCAGGAAGGCACTTTTGCACTAGCAATGGGCACTTTATTATTTAAAGTATCTCAGGACACGGGGCCAGGACACTCCCAACCCACTGAGACTGAATTAACTGGAGTTATGCTCCAGCTTTTGGGCCACCAAATCTTGATAGTTCTTCTGCCAAAGGACCAGTCTGGCAGTTGGGAAGATGCCCCGCACTGAAGAACTGCCTCCGGTTAGTAGTTGGGTCACCCTTCAAGGGAAATGAAAGAGAACATTGTTCAAGGAGAAATTTGAGCAAATAGAGAACTTCAAGGTAGAAAACAAACGAGCAAAAGCAGCACATTTCAGACAGCTGAAAAGGATCAGAACTGTTAAGATTTTTGCTATAAGTAGGGTTGCAGATTTGGATTTTGCACCTACGTTTCATGTCTCTATCCAAGTCTTCAGGCAAAAAGATTCTCAAAACGTCTGAGGCAGTAAATACACCTACAGTGAGGTCTCTGGGATTGCAGCGCTGACATTACGTGCATACTAACAGCAGGTAATGGCAGCTGGTGAAAATACTAACATTCTCGGGTGAGAAAGAGATGCTTCTCTTTCCCCTTTGAGGGACCACGTTACAGAATCACAGAAGCATCTGCTGGGTGTTACTTGACCCAGCAGCCTTCCTCCCCCACCACTTGTAGTCTCCTTGTCCGTGACTCCCTCCTACCTCCATCCCAAATAAACCAAGGGTGTGATAGCTCAATCCATAGCACAGCTGCCACGCAACAGCAGAAAGATGAGCAGTTGAGGGATTCACACCATCAGTCAGAGCTCTTCTCGCAGAGCTGCTGGGCATGGACCATGTGAGTATGTCCGTACAAGTGGCCCGGAATTGGTGGTGACAGTGTGGCAGGAGTTCTGCCTTCATGTGCATCAGCACTTACTCAGCAGGGCTTTGACTTCTTTGCATGGCAGCATCTGTCTCAGGCTAATCCCATTCCCCACCTCAGCAATACTCAGTTCAGTTCCACTGACATTTCTCTATTTAATTGTTGCCCAATTCTACTAATTAAGGCCCTTGGAAAATTTTATACATGCTAAGCGCAGAGAAGGATGCTGGGCTCCAGGGACATATGGTATGGATTCATCCAGACAGCCTGCTTTACAAAAAAAGTTGGGGGCAGAGCAGTAAGAGACATAAAACTTCTGAAAACACGAAGAGCACTTATGGAGGAACATACTGGGAGTAATTTTTTTCAGAATTAATGCTAAGGGAGGCAGCCATTGCTACATTTCCCTTACTGATAAAATGGAGAAGCTTTGCTTGCATTTCAGACCTCTGTCCCACCATGCTTGGCTGGGAGCACATTTTGCTCTACAAGTACAGGAGCTCTGGATCAAGCCTTTCAGAAATATCATATTGTTATTCTCAGTGCAGCCCCGTTTCTGCCTTAGATTTTCTGGACAGAAATACGTGCACATACATGTCTCAGTGCAGACTCAGAAAGCCAGCTGTTGTGGGAAGAGTCTCGCTTCCCACATCAAAAAAAACCCTAAATTCACAAATGGTACATCCAGCGCTTCTAGGAGGTGTGGGACCTCAGGCTTATGTGCTCTGCAATTGGTATGGATATATGCAGTGGATGCAGATGGGATTTCTGCATCTGAACAGTCCAGTTAGTGCTAGTTCACAGAAAATACAACTGGGCTGCTCTCAGCCTGGGAAAACTTCGTCTGCCTGTAATTACTGCGTGGAATAGAGGGTATCTCCCAGGAAAACCAGGTAGACAGCCTTATCCTGGCAGAAGTTTCAAGGTAGGTAGTTTGGAGAGCTTGTCTTTAGGGGAGGAGAAATCAAGCCCCATGGTAGAGGAAAAAAACCACCTGGCTGGCTAAAACAGCAGGACCATGTACATGAGACGGACGTTTCCCCCAGCCTACCCTGCGGGAGGGCAGAATAAGGCAGAAGAAATTAGGGAGAGCTGATCCTCGGAGGAAGAGCCGAGGTGCACCACGGAGGCCACCTCTTCCCACGATGCTGCTCTCTGTGTCCCTGAATGCTGGCGAGCAAGCACCCAGCTGCATCCCGAAAAGTGAGAGAGGGGGCTGGAGCAGAGGCTGTGTTTCTGCTCTCGCGCTTCGCATCTGTTGTTCGGAGAGAAGACGTTGCTTTCCAAGGCTGCCAGTCTATCACCTTTCATCAGCGCAAAGTATGTTTCGATAAAGAAATGAAATACGCAAGCTGAGGATAATTGCAGGTTGTAGATGGCGATAATAGCTGTAATTTGGATTGTGGAAGCAATAAACCCAGGCTCAATCACTGGCTGCTTTATTTGGGAAAGAGCCCGAGCTGCAAACACTGAAAATGAAATTTATGAAAAATATATATTTCAAGAAAAGTAATTAGCATATGTCTGTTGCAGGGGACCGAGTGCTTCCAACTTTCTGCAGGCTAAGCCAAGATGTTTGCTTTAAGATAGGCAGGCTGGGTGGGAGACAGTTCTTCACAGGCTATCATCACGGGTAGCCAGCGCAGGTGGGATGAGTCACCTGTCAGAGGCATGAATCTTTCGTTATCAATGACTAGTTGCATAGATTGGACATTGAATTTTTAGGCAGCTAAAGGTAGGTGGGATCAATTTTACTGTCACTTGATTGACACTGGGTCATCAAAGAGACACGGTAAAAAAAAAAAATCATTCCCACCGAGGTTGCCGTGTTCGTGCCAGTGGACTGTAAAACATTTCTAATTGTGCCTGCTGCTGACGGCTGACTAATTTCATGCTGCTCCAGTTTATGACATGTGCTCAGCAGGTCATACAATGAGAGGAAGATAAGGAAAATCCCATCTCAGTTTTTTGATTCTGTCTTCCTTTTTTCTTTTTCTTTGGCAGTCTGGAGCTTTCGGTTAGCTTCTCTGCACCAGTGTCCTGCTCAGCTACATCTAGGCTCATTTTAAGCATCTCAAGTAAAACAAGACCCCCAAAAAAGGATGCAATTAATAAGCAAACTGTTTTAAAAATTAGATTCAGAGCGAATGAGACTACATTTTATTGTTGACCAAATTCAGTTAGTGTTCTGGGCATAAAGAAATGGAGGAAATTGAAAATGCACAAGTGTTCCATCTAGACACTTTCAAAACAAAAATGCTGTGCTATGGAAATGCCAGAAGAGTTTAATTTATTTTTTTTTAATTAAATTGCATCTTTTCAATGTAAAAGTGGCCAGCATCAAAAGAGCAAGACTTAGATAAATCAGGCAAATAGCCCACAAATAAAGCACAGTATTTATCTGCCTCTCAGTGGAAACATTTCAGACTGACCCAAAATGAATTCAGGGTTGGGTTGTTTTTTTTTTTTTCCCCAAAATTCTGTGCTTTCAACAAGAACAACGAAAATTCCTTCCAAAACAAACTTCACTGGATTTTTAAGCTTGGTCACTGACATGAAAACTCTATTATTTTCCCAGATCATATCTAAATAACTGAAGTTTCAATCATCTCCCTCCCAGAACTTCTTCCCCTGTAAAATTGATCTCCAGGGAGAGTTTCCCTGACAGTCAGCTTAACCATCCTTTCTCTCATTTTCATCCCATTACTCCTAGCAAATTATTTTGTTAGGGTTATTGTGATGAGCGATGGGTATTCATGAGAGCCTTCTCACTCTGATCTGTGTATTATGGGATGGGAATGTGGTTGGGAAACCTCTTACTGCTGATGGATTGGTAATTGTTTTACCTTTAAGTATCTCTTCAGCAAAATATCTCAAGTCTGTCCATTTTTTCTGGACATGGGACTTCACCCTCATGAAATGGAAACTGCACAATTAATGGCCCGTGTAGCTCACTCTGGAGGTGGGAGGGCTGTCAAGGAACAAAAAAAAAGGAGAGAAATTGTAACTCCTATGAGTTCCTGTAGAAACCTAACAAAACAAAACAAAACCAATTGGTTTTCATCTTATTTACCTATGGGAGCAGGGATCATCTCTTTGTTTCGTGGGTGTTAAGCAGACACACACACCCCGCCATGGCTTCCAGTCCAGACCTGGTTTACTTGAACATAAACACGTTCTGATCCAAATACGGCTTTTCCTGAAGAAAGAGCACACACATAGACGCATCTTCACACTCATCTCAAACATGTTAGAGCAGACCCAGCTGCAGTTTCACTCTCTGGACGCAAATAAGCCATGCTGGAAAACTAGCTGCCAGCATCAGCACATTGTGCTGTGGCCAGACAGCTGGTGACCTCTTCTGCTTCCCGAGGAGACAGCCTGGCGTGTCTGCAGAGCAGCAGGCACACGCGGAGAGGAGGAGATGTGCAGAGCATGGGCTTACGGGGAAACTCCAGAGACCTTGCACGCTGCCCTGCCGTGGGTTTTCTAGCTGCTGGAGCATTCAGGAAGGTCCTGCCTCACATGTGTGCTCTGTGCAGGGTCAACAGATGATGCTTGTGCTTTCAGGCATTTGTTCATTCATTCATGGCAGCAGTGAAGGGTCCACTCCTGTTTCTTTCTGACACAGCCATACGTAGGTCATCAGCTTCTCCACCATGTGTGCCCATTGCCTTGGCTCTCTAACATCAACTACAGGCACCAATACTACCTAAGATAAAGGCTGAAAATTATCTTTTTTCAATCCTTAGCCAAACAAATCAGTAATCCCTTTTCACGGCTGTTTAAGGGTTCCCAACACCAGCCTTTCTCCTGTGTCTGGACCAGCACTTGCATCAGATCATTTTTCCATGTTCCCTGAAGGACAGGGAATGGGAAGAGCCTCAAGGACCCTGGCCCTGGGTCTGCAAGAATGCTATGATGCCAAAGCCTGCCAAGTGAAGACACTCAGCACCGAAAGACATTTGATTCAAGGAAGGTAACTGGGTGACATTCTGAGATAGAAATCACAGAGATCAGCAAGAAAGGAGGAGTAAAGAAAAGGCTGAGGTCTCTAGGGTAGTTGTGGTGCACCTAATAAACTCCAGCATGGTACGTAACCCTTGATTTTCCATAAAGTCTGCACAAAGTTACATCCGCCTGCAAATCTTTAGCACTTAGGAAGTGATATAATGAGCTAATAAATACTTGTCTTTGCATGTCAGTAGGACACGATGTCCTTGGCTTCAGCATACCAGCAGGTTACAGTGGCCTTTGGGCACTCCAATTCACACAGCTTTAAGTTCTTGGACATGCTACTCTCCTCTTAAATACTCTGACCGTTTCTCAGCATTTTGGTCAAGAGACTGCCGACACCATCTGACACCAGCAAGCCTGTGTGCTCTTCATAAGTGCTGTCCAACTGAGATCATTGCTTTCCAGAGGAGACAAGAAGACGTATGGCCTGGTCTGTCCAGTGGACGTTTCCTCCGCTCAGTTGCCACTGATCACTTCCTCGGGTTTTATTGCAGATTTAGTCAGAGAGCACTGCAGGGAGCAACACAAACGCAATTTGTGACTGACTCAACAGATGAGATGAGTGGTTTGGCAGCTATCAGAAAGTTGCCGTTGTCAAAATTTCACAGGCTATTTTTGTCATTCTCACCTTACTAATTCCACAAAACCGTCCATGCCTGGAGCTCCTCACAGGGTCTCATTTGGCTCTAAGCCACCCCATTCCCAAGCCAGGCTAAGTATCCTTCACGCAGCAATACAAATGCTCAATAGGAGAAGGGCAGAGCTGTCATGCAAAGCAGACAGCTCCAAACTGTACTGGTCTAACGCAGGGTATACAGCTTAGAGATTCCGATTTTAGCTAAGTAACTGCAAGATTTGTATTCACATCCTTTTCCTGGCCATGGACTCCAAGCCTGAACAAAATTTTATAGGAAAATCTGACAGGGGCACTTAAAATAGGAGCTAGTTAGATTTAGAAGCCCATGTTTGAAATTGTGATATTCTTCAATATATTTTTCAACTTCTGTCTAACCCTAGAAGTGCTGCTTCAGCTTTCAGTGTTCAGCCCCACCAACCTGGCTTCCAGGTGGGGCAGTTGGGACCCAGATTGGCAGGGGCACTTCACAGATGTTGATGACATCCTATGCACCTCTGTAGACTTTGGTCATGTCCTAACACCAAAACTACCTGTTCCGCCTCATGTCTCCCAGTCCACCTACTGGCTCAGGCTCTTCATAAAATGGAGCTGTCACTTCTTCTCCTTTTAAAATACAGCTGAAGTAGAAGGGGCTTCACAGGGACAAGTCAGGGATACATGCCTGTCCTCAGCAAACCTGACAGCCTGGAACCAAGGAGCTGCAAGGAAGGAGCCCCGTCAGGAAGGTCTCCCACCAGCCCTTTATAGGTGCTGACATTGAAGTCATTGTGCAGCCCTGTAACCCGCAACACTGAGAGTGCAGAGCTGTTTTCCCTTTCTTCAGATCTGGAGAAGCACAGCCCACAGCTCCCTAAAACCTCTAGGGGAAGAGGGGCAGATGCCTCTGGGGGAAAGTATTTTGCTGTTGGAGAAGGCAGGAGGAGGTATGCAAAGTGGCCCATATCCCCATGCACGTCAGCTAGGAGACAGCTTCCACTGGAGAGAGCTTGGCATTTGTATTCCCTTTGGAAATATTTAGGTCTGGTGTGCCCAGCACAAGGGATACCCAGACCTCTGCCGAAGCAAGGCGGGGGGAAAGCAGCCAGGAAAGACTAGGCATGAAAATTACATCCAGGAGCAAGTTTTCTTCAGTGGCAAAGACACTGGTATGATCTTACAAGCCATGAATGCCAGTCTGGAGGATGAAACACTGGAGGGTTAACTTGGGCAGCCAGAAGTGCTGTTCCTGCTGCCTGGAGCTGGCTGCTCAGTCTGGTTATCAGTACCACTACCAAAAATTAAAACCAGAAAGAGAAAGTGGCTGCCACAGCAAGACAAGGGCAGCATAGAGGACTGCATGGGTTATTGCTTTTTGCTTTGTTTAAACTCTTCAGATCTGTGGTTTGGATTCATGATTCAAAGGAGTGTTTATACTACCAGGTTGATTTAGTTGCTGGGATTTCTAGGTAGGAAAACCCAGTTGTTTTATCGTCCTGCACCCCCTGACAAAAAACGTCGAGGGCCAACCAAACTCATTCTGTCCAGAGGAAACGTTGGGACGTGGTGACTTCCTTCTGCATTCAAATCTGAATGACTCCTGAGGAGGGCTGCAGCCTCTGGCTGTGAGAGAGGGCTGCTCATCGCTGCCTTGGAGAGAGCTGCCCCCACGGGGGTTGTTCTTCCACTGTGCGTTGGTGTTCCCCGTCCTGCTCCACTCACACGGCAGAAACGCAGCCACACCGCTGCAGCTGCCTCTTCCTCTGTACTGCCTGCGGTGACATTGCCTCTCCGGCACAAATATAACATGACAAAGCAATTCTCACCTGCAGAAGAAACTGCGTGGGATGCTATGTCAGCAGTTCGTCATCTGCCAGCTCTTATCTGTGGACTCAGGAGGTGACAGGGAGCCACTGCTTCCCTCCATTGCAAAGCCCAACAAGAAATAAATATCTTGTGGCCAGCAGGTTGAGGGAAGTAATTCTGCCCCTCTACTCTGCTCTGGTGAGAGCCCACCTGCAGTACTGTGTCCAGATCTGGGGTCCTCAGCACAGGACAGACATGGTCCTGGTGGAGCGGGTCCAGAGGAGGGCCACAAAAATGATCAGAGGGATGGAATACCTCTGCTGTGAGGAAAGGCTGAGACACTTGGGATTGTTCAGCCTGGAGAAGAGAAGGCTCTGGGGAGACCATACTGCAGCCTTTCAGTCCTTGAAGGGGGCTTATAAGAAAGATGGGGACAAACTTTTTAATAGCGGCTGCAGCAATAGGACAAGGGGTAATGGTTTTAAACTAAAAGAGGGTAGATTCAGACTAGAATTAAGGAAGAAATTTTTTACAATGAGGGTGGTGAAACACTGGCCCAGGCTGCCCAGGGAGGTGGTGGATGCCCCATCCCTGGAAATATTCAAGGTCAGGTTGGACGGGGCTCTGAGCAACCTGATCTAGTTGAAGATGTGCCTGCTCATTGTAGGGGGAGTTGGACTAGATGACCTTTAAAGGTCCCTTCCAACCCAAACTGTTTATGATTCTATGATCTTCCCTCTGAAGACTGGGCTTTCGCTGGCCTATTATATTTGCAAGGTCCACAGTCACACAGTACAGCAGGAGGGAGGACACAGTGTATAAATCCTATGCAGATATCATAATTTCTTGTTAATCCTAAAACCCAGTGCTAATACAGAGGGTCGTTGTCATTCATGCACTGTGCTGGATGTATACAGACACACCCAGGATATCAAACAAACACAAAGCAAGCATGAGGAAATAGCACACAGCCGAACACAAAAAGCAGCAAAGTAGGTATCCATCTTCCTTAAAAACTGCATTTGTTCTTTGCCTTCCCCTGAAAAAACAGAATCAAAGCAGCAGGATGATGAAAGAAAGAACAGGAGTTAATCAACAAAGAAGTTCTGGCAAGAAACCAAGTCACCTTTCAAGCTTCTTGTGTTGAACGAGAAACTATCAATGATAAGGTATAGCCGTAAATGATTTTCACGATGGACTGGCCCAAACACTGAAATTATTCTGCAGGGAACAGATCTTCACAGGCTAATTGGGCTTGTTCAGTCTTGAACGCCAAGGATACACCAGGGGCTAGTTTCATTTATTGGGTTTAGAAGAAGTATTTACAAATCTAAAACCGTAAATCTGAGGCTTTGTAGCCTTAGCTAAAGAGCAGAAATGGAGCTAAAACTGATGTCAGCCAGGACTTTGCCTTCATCCTTGAGCTTAACTGATTGATTGAGTTACATGTAGATCATTAAAAAACATATATTAAAAGAAAATTCCCGACCTCTGGGGAGACCAGCCCTGAATGCTTTAATACTACCAAAAAACAACCACCAGAATTCAGAAAAAAAAAAAAAAAAAAAAGAAAGAAACCTGCAGCAGCATAACACCAAGCAGGTAGAAATAATTCCAGTCAGAAGCCAAAAATCCCAGTCTGCCTCTCCTCTTTTCGTGCTGGGCAGGTGCCCTTTGCTTATGTGAACTCAATGTCACCACACCTGGACTATGGTGGACCAAAATGGTGACAGGTTCAGCCATGAGTGAGGTGGACGTTGAAGAGGGCTGATGACCAGCTCAACAGCCTTTATAGGTCACAGCAAACACCCTGCTTGAGGGGCTGCAGGGCTTCCCCCAGACCAGGGGCTAGCTAGACCAGGGCAAATATTAATTAATTAACAAACTCTCAAATGCATGATCTCAGAGGGAGTAAGGTAAGTCACGAATGTCAGTGAAATTTGGCATGTGGTTTCAGCTGGAAAAAAAAAAGAAAATTCCTGGAAACTGAAAAAAATCATCAAATAATTCAGGTTGGAAGGGACCTCAGGAAGTTTCTAGTCCAACCTCTTGCTCAAAGCATGGCTGACTATGAGCTGAGATTACTTAGAGCTTTGTCCAGGTTTGTCTTAAAAACCTGCAAGCGTGGTGACTCCACATCCTCCATGGGCAACCTCTTCCAATCCTTGGCTGTCCTACTGGTGAAAAAAAATGGATTTGGGCTTTTCATTTTTGAGTGGTCCTCTTCAAAAGAGCAGGAGAAGGGTAGAAAGAAAGACAAAGTGGACAGACAAAGGAAAAAGAAAACAACCTTATGTCAAGTAGGAGGAGCAGAGCTCATTTCACCTGGTTTTTTACATCTCCATACTGAGCTGGTCATTCCAAGTTCCTCATTGCCACCTGAGAACTGACACACTTAGGACATTATTCAGCCCATCCTAAAGGAATTGTCTAATATGGCTTAGACCAATGCCCCTCAGGACTTCTCTCTCTCTGGTGACTGTGAGGAGACCATAGGCTACTCCTGCAGAAGAATACACCTCCACTGGCATGTATAAAGGCTGATGACTCCTGCCCAGCCTGCCTCTTTCACACCGTCCCCCCAAACAGACTTCTCTTGTTTCTGTCCCCGCTCCCCCCCACCCCCAAAAGCTGCAAACTTGCTGTCTGAGAGAAAGGAGGACCCACAATATCAGCTCAACCTCCAACCAAAACGTTTGGCATCTTCCTCATAGATGCAAAAGCCAAGGCATTAAAGCTGAGGAAGGTGTGCTTGTAGAACAGCTTGGGGGAATGGATTTGCCCCCCAGTTAGGAGAAAAAAGGGACTCTGGCCCCTCGGAGGGGGGATGATCCATGCTTTTTGTGCTTGCTTTTCCTCACCCTCCAGTTTCTTCCTTCAGAGGCAAACCCAGGACCAGCCAGTTGGCTTGTGTAGGTCCCCAAGGCTTCCTGCGAGCTCTAAGTGAGCTTGGAAAGCCAATGCATTTGCTTGCACATGCAAAATACTGTTGGCATCCAAATCACAGCTGCACAAGGTGGTCTGGCTTGCTCAGGGTGCCACATCCAATGTCCTTGTATATCAACCCAAGCACGCACGTGGAGCCGATTCACGGTGAGCTCGGTATGGACAATAAAATACGATTTGTCATCTAATTACTGCGGACCGTAGTGGCTTGTATACTTTAAAGGGCTCATTAATTTAAACTAGTCTCTTATTTAGCTGTTACTTTTATGCAGCCTCGCTCATCACTCAGTCAGGCCTCAGCGTACCCCATTAGCACCGTGTGGTCTGAAGCTGTAGATCCAGCTCACGGGCGCCAAGCAGCACCCTTTCCCGCTCCCATGGACCAGCAGCCAAGGCAGCAACTGGAGATTAGGACTGAACATGAGGTGTGAGCCAGTTGCAAATGTCATTCCATTGTTTTGGCTCCTGCAAGGAGGGATCAGTCCAAGTAGCTTTGGGAGTGGTAAACCTGGTT
This sequence comes from Harpia harpyja, assembly GCF_026419915.1. Lineage (NCBI taxonomy): Eukaryota > Metazoa > Chordata > Aves > Accipitriformes > Accipitridae > Harpia > Harpia harpyja. Next base: position 46,304,040 of record NC_068948.1, on the reverse strand, counting down.
TACAAATGCAACTCCTCTGATGACATCCTTTCTGCATTGTGCACAGAAACAATCAAAATGGTAAGAACCTGAGACATAAAAATTGTTTGATGTAGTCCTCTTTATTTTGCAGCTCGTCTGTAGGAGGGATTGTTTGGGCACAGAGCAGTAGAGAAATTAGCATTGTTAATTTGATGCAAGCCAGGGTAGCTATATGCGTTCAAGAAATGCAACACAATTAATTAGCCTCTAAAAAAAGCATTTGAAGTGTTTATTGCAGGATCAAGCTCCTGGTTTTATAAGCAGATGGGGAAATAAAGTGCTAGGAATGACATGGAGAAAACAGCTGCACTGGGACCAGAAGCCTAATTCATAATTCAACAGACTAATCAGTGAACATCTTCTGCAGTTCCTCAGCTGTAATGGAAGAACGTGAGAAGGCAAACGATTAGGCTGCTTTATTTCTTAAAGAGGCTGCTACCAATTAGCTTGCTTTCTCTGTTGCCTATGTACAAATCTAATGATGTGGCCCATGTTATTAAAGAGACAGAGAAAAGTAGGTCAGCCTAAAATAATTGTCTTAATGATAAACACTCTGAGGCACAATTTCAATACGGTTTGCTGAGAATTAATTAAAAGAGTAAAGACCTGTTCACACTCACTTTTCTGATCTTTCCCATTCTCCTGCATGAAGAGAAAGGGCTGATGGTTTGTTGCTGCTGCTGCTGTTTGCTCTGTAATTGCCTTTTAGTAGTGACTGCAGAGCCAGCCGTGGTGGTGGTTCACCTCCATGCAGATCCAACCGGCACAACACAGCTTTGCGTTCAGGGTGTAGCCTTCTCCTGCCTTAGCTTTACAGCCTGGGTACCCAGTACTCATTGTAGGCACCCAGGAAGATTCACCTTTTCGCTAACAGGGACAGATCTGAGGCACCCACCTGTCCGCAGAGACAGAATGGGAACCAGCTGTGACCAGCCTAGGTTGTGACAGCAATTAGACATCTACGGCTAGATGAATAAATGCTGTAGGAAGCTGAGTGCTTTCAAGGAAAAGTGAATCCTAGCTTGGATCTGTCCCTGAATCCAACAGGAAAGCTTGTTCTGGGGAAGACACTGCAGGAGGGTCAATGTCCTACACCGTCTGACCTCCTGGGAAGAAGGACTTTGCCTTGGCATAGTCTTTAGCCTTCATCAAGAGCTTAGCTTGGAGTACATCCGACATGGTCTGTGCCCCAGGCAGAAACCTTATGCTTTTCTTTCAGTTAAAAACCATTTGTCTGAGCTAGGATCCATCGGGACGAGACTGGCATCTGCATTTCAACTTTTTTCCTGGAATATTTCTTTCTGGTCTAGCCTGGAGATCATTCCACTGATAGCCCTGTCGCCTGCTGGCTCGATTTCCCTGCATTGGCATCAGGGCATTGAGTGTTGACTGTTTTTCTGTGTCACAGGAGAATGACGGTCTGGCCCTGGTTGCCTTCGAGCATCTCTGTGCAGGTCTATGTAGCTGGATGAATCCAAGGTCCAAGATAAGCTCACTGGTCTTGGAGTCCCTATGCTGGCAGTAATCTCGGTTGAGATGTAATTTTTCCTTTTCATGGATGCCCCAACTAAAATCTTCAAGTACAATTGGTAAAGTCAACACACTGTATACTTCTGCTGTTCTTCCCAAGGTTGTGTGAGTCCAGGTACCATAAAAATGCAGCTGGAGGCCATCAGTCCAGCAGCTCCCTTGGTGTAGTGGCAAATCCTCTAAGCAGAGAGGAGCTTGCGTCTTTCTGTCTGCTTCCTGAAACCTTTTGCAAAAGCAGACCAAACTGCAAAGATTTCTTTAGCTGAGGTTTTAACCAACTTTGAAAAGTGGAACATTTCCCAACAAAATGTTTTACTTATTCCTTTCAAAACAATAACTTGTCAGCCTTTGCATTTTCAAATAACAAATGCACAAAATTCAGTGAGGCATCTTGTCAGTCCTTCCTTTTTACACCAAACCCCAAAACATTTTCAAGTTCTTCTAGAATGATTTTGAAAGGTTTATTTAAAATTTAATTTGAGGTAAAAGTCCAATCTTTTTTTCCAAATCTGGCTGGGATAAAAATTGATGTTCAGAGCCCATTGATATTATCAGGCTGCACCTGGCTGTTCTGACATTTGTCTAGAGACAAGCCAAAGCCAGAGCCACAGATCACAGTCGCTGCCTGAAGAACAAACGGCTGGGTCCTCCCTGCCAGGCACTTTGAAAGCACCAAACCTGGTGCTTAGATCTCTTTGCCTCTGCTTCTGTCTCAGAGCATCCCCTGCCAGCTTCTCCCTCAAAACCTGCTCTTGTGACCTATCTGAGCTACCCTGTCTCTCACGAAGCTGCAGTTTGTCATCTCCTGCATCTCTGGAGCAGTTTGGGGCTCCAAATCTGTTGCCTAGATGGGAGCTGAAAAGCTCCCACAGTACAGACTTGCATACAGAACATATGCTTTCTTCTTCTGTGGAGGCAAAACCAGCCCTTCTCAAGGCATTGCTTTCTAAAAAGCCCTCACAGAGCACAAGGCTCTGATTAAAAGGAAGGAAAGTCATTTTCTGTGTCTCCATTCAAGAACTGTGTTACTGAGCTTTTCAATAATTACTGAGCTAATCTGACATTCATGATCCTTTCTAACAGATGGACTTGATTTCAGTCATTCATTCACTGCCATATAGGATCTGATTAATAAGATGTTACTTAGTGGAACACAGCTTCTCTTCTTCCCCAAGGACATTATAATTTTAGAAATAATTTAAATATTACAAAGGATAGCAGGTAATTGGCAGGAGCACTCATCTTGCTGCTCTGTAGTTCATGGGCTTCCTCACCACTCGGAGAGGTCTTTCCCAAAAGATCACTTGATACAGTAGTTGGGAGGGAGCAGCCGGGAAGGAGATGGAATTCCTCCATGGATTTCCAGTTGCTCACCTTTGAGCAAAGAGCCTGTGCAGGGCCATACCCTTTTAACAACCTACTCCTCCTGGCGTCTGCTGACCCCATGGATGTTGTTGGGGGACAGGGCATCTCCACTCTCTTCTGTCCACTTCAGTCCAAACCTATGCATTTTCCAAGTTGTTATGTACAATTTGAAGTGCCAAGCAAATCTGACAAATAAAACAACAGCAACATTAATTGCTTTTTTTTTTTTATTATTGCACCCAACCCTAGCGAAGAGCAGATTTTACAAGATGGATGAAAATGCTGACAAGACCAACTTACCTCTTTGTTATAATTGTGCTGGCAGCTGCCTGTCTTTGTGAAGTTCAGCCCAGTGTCTCAGTGCTGACAGCCTGGCAGTGCATTCCTCCTAAACCTCAAGCCCCTGCTGTCTTTTACAAAGAGAATATTAATGTTGCTTCTGCCATGCCAGATCCAGGGCTGTAGAGATCATGCAGTTCATTATAATTTTTCCAGTAGATCTAAAATTAATTTGATATCTGCATGTCTGCTTTTTCTCATGGACATTATTGGGTTAATTGGTATCTGGTTGACTTTCACAGAGTCCTGTGCTCAATATGTTTGAATATAAGCATTACAGGAAAAATGTCATCGTGTAAAAAATGCGTGTTAAGTGTACTACATATTACCCTATTTCTAAAAGCAGTTTAGGCTTGTGTGGAGCTCTTTGCCTAGCCTTACTCCTGTCTCCACACAAAGCCCCAACTTTGCATCTCATTTCTAATGTGAATCTATCATAAAACGGACTGCACCGTCCCCCGCTGTTCCTCTGGTGGCTGTGTACAGCTAGTCTAGACTAGGTTGGCTGTCTGCTCTTTGGCAAGCACATAGGAACGTCTGGATATTTGCAAAGCAAAGGTATGCAGAGTAGCTCCTGCATGAGCCTCTCTATGAAGTGCCCAGCACTTCTCTGGCAGACCGATGAAGGTTTGTGCTTACCCGTAACACATTCTTGCCATGTTTTGTGGGCGTCACTGATGTCCCTGAAGATTAGGAGCTTATCAGCTGTCAGGGCTCAGAGGGGTCGGTATCTGTGCAGGGGTTCTCCCACAGCTCCCCCTCAAATGAAATGGTGCTTCACCTCCCAAACTCCCATAAAAAGGTGGACGCGGCAGCGAAGCCAGCCTGGGGCTGCCCAAGAGGCTCCTTCTCAATTCCTTCTGCACTTCAGTTCCCCTGGGTGAGCCCATGCCAATACGCAGAGACCCAGGGTACGAACTAGATTAGTAACAAAAGTCCATTTTAAAGGCGGTTCACCTAAAACAGCGACAGGAAGGTCTGCTGAGGATCCTGTGGAATGGCAGCATCACCCTGAATTCAGACCCCAGCCTTGAGCCTGCTATAGCCTGCCTGTGCTGACCTCTGCACTCCCTCAGGGGTCTCCTCCTGCCTCCCTGGACTCCTCCTGAACAGGCTTTCCTTGCCTGCAACATCTCATCCTAAGCCCCATGTGGCTGAAATAATGCCTTCCCCTATCAAAAGAAGGAGGGGGGCTTTAATTAAAGAAATTAAATCAAAGCTTCAGAGATTTGGGGGTTTTAGAACCTGAGAACTTTCTTAAATAAAATATTTTTATTACTCAACACAACAAAAAAAGTAAAGAAAAAGCAAGTGAAATTAAGCTAATGAAAATCTAAATAATTTAACTGAGAAAAGAATTCTCAATAAATGCTGGGGTTTATTATTTTTCCTCTCAAATGTCAGACCTTTTTTCTCCTAAGCTCTCACCCACAGCTTTTGTTCCCTTCACCACCCACTCCCCAAAGCTCGCTGCAGCCTTGCTGTGCTGTTTGGAGTGATTCCTGTGCATTGCTCGCTTTAGTCCTCAGCTTATAAAGTCTATTAAATATTTTTGGATGTCACCTGTCCTTTCAGTTGTCGTCCTTAAAAATGATTTCCAGAAACAGGCAAGCAGAGTAGGCTGTCCCAGACTTCTAGGTCAACCACTGATGTCCTTTGGTTTTTTGGGCTCTATAATTTTTTAATTTTTTCCTATTTACAGTGCAACGGTGAGCCTGTGCTTCCCGCAGTAGCATCCTCAGTGATATGTGGCAGAGCTGAAGTGGGAGAAGTGGAATCAGTGAAGTGGAAGAAGGGTTATTGTCACATCTTTCCTTTACTAGTGGAACTGAATTAGAGTGGTTAGCAAAAACAATTCACGCCCATACCAGAGACATCACAGGCCATCACAGCTTTAGAGGAGGCTGAATTGCTTAGTTTCCCTCTGAAGGAGCAGATGGACTCCATAGGTAGTTTGGAACTTCTGCAGTTTGAAGGTTACCAATTCTTGCCATTTCAATACAATAAGAAATACTTTCTTTTTTAAAAAAACAAACAAACAAACAAAAAAAAACCCAAAAAACAAAAAAAAGCCCCACCAGCACAGCCATTTCACAATTTCACGTGCATTTTTTCAGTTAACTCTTATCCTTCTGATTATCAAGGAGGATTAGGAAACATGGCCTTCAAAGCCATAAAGCAAACACAGTAATCATGGTTAAATCTCCTGTGTATTCAACCAGTCCCAGCATTTAGGGGGACTCATCTGCTAGTTTGTGAATGTACAGGATTGGCAACAGTCCTGCAATGCATGGAGGATCCCACATCACTACTGGTGAAGCCATTGTGCCAGACAAGGACGAATCAGAGCAAGTTTTTGCAAGGGCTCCAGGAGCCATATGAGCCCTCCTTTACCATTAAAAATCATGACAGCACTCCCACAATGACCGTGGGGTTTTTAGAAAGATCGTGCACACTTCGGTTTGTGCGTTTGGTCTAGCTGGTGCCCACTCCTGCAGCATCTCATGGTGCAATCCTGTCCACATATGCCGACTGGTCATGTTAACTGGTCTAAGGTACCCACTGCAGTGCATCATTTAGGACGCTGATTTTTCTTTTTTTTGCATGTGCTTATGCTTTTCCAGTCTACCAATGAATATCAGAGACCAAGCTCGGTGGTGCTTCAGAAAGACATCATCCTCCATCATCATTAGCATCCACCAGCATGGACCGTCATGGCACCCTACTGCCTCCAGCACTGCATTAACCAGTTCTTTGCTGGCTGCAATAGTTTCTTTGGAAAATGGAGCCATTTCACGCACATGCTGATTTCCTATGCTTCTCAGCTGGTTTAGACAAGAATCTTGATGTGTGCACTTCCTGGAGAGAGCATGCACTACTTTGAAAAACCCAGCTGTGATTCCCTGCTGCTTCATCTCTTGTGGGACAGCACCAAGTTTTTCAGTGAGGCTTTCCCAGTTTGACTTTCAGAAATGAAAAGAGCAGCAGAAGGACATGGATTTTGATGTTATGCCTGCTTTGATCTGCATAGCAAATATCATTGCAACATGTGTGAAATAGCGTCCACAATAGCCTTATGCACAGTCTGGTGGTGGGGATGCTGGATAAGCCACATCGGGGTGCACTGCTGTTTCCCCTGGCTGCCATGGAGTTAATTAGGGAGCGCTGGGCTATGACTGAACTCAGGTGATGTTTGTCTGCTTGTGCTCCAAAGAGTTTCCATTATCATTATTTTTGTTATGGCCCAGCTGATGTTATGGCACTTGCACTTGCCAACAACCACTATAGATCTTGTTTGGTGGCAAGGACCTCTCTGACATTGCAGATATATTTGCCTGCCCCACTGAGAAGTCTTTTCTATGGTGCCAATGACCTGCCCAGCTCAACATTTTTTTTTTTTTCACTATAGCAGCACGTGTTTTGCAGAATTTGCAGATGCTCAGAGTCTGGCAGGGGCTGTAAGAGGGATGCTCCTACCCTGGCCTAGCGGTGGTACAAATATATAAAGAGCTGAACCAAAAAGGGAGGAAAGAGATTAAAATACTGACAAGCCACCTGCTATGTGTAACAATACATTATAATGATGAGGAGGGAAAGGTATCGTTATTGTGTGACGTAAGCAACAAGTTAATTAATGTAACAGGTACTGACAGCCTTGGCATACTGGAGGTGGTACCTATTTCACTCCTCGCCAAGAAACATCCAACATAAGATGCTGTTGGCTTAATAATTAATTAATATCAGCAGCAGCATGCCAGAATAAGGGAAAAGACCCATCCCCTGTCAGGCTGTTAGCTCTCTGTATCTTTTGGAACTAAATAAAGGCACAGTTTCAAGAAAATAAAAAGAGGAAGGCTCATTTCACAGAATCACAGAATATTTGAGGATGGAAGAGCCCTCCAGAGACCATCAGTCCTCCTGCTCAAGCAGGGTCGGTAGAGCAGGTAGTCCAGGGCTGTGTCCAGTTGGGTTGTGAATATTTCCAGTATTTCCTATTAGTCAGTCTATTATGCTTTTCCCAGTTGCTTCAAATCAGCTTGTTGTGCTGGAAGCAGCAGAGCAGATACAAAATGATCAAAAGCGATTAGGGATTCCTGGGAATGATCTCACAGGAAGCTGCAACAAACTTTAAGTAATTATGTTGTTACAGTTTATTGTGTACGTATTAGTTTAAAACTAATTATTAAACCCCACAGAAGATACTTGAAATAATTATTCTCATTTGGAGAGACATGCTTGAAATAATGACTCTGATTTGCAGAATCACATTACCTCCTACACAAATGCTAGCCGGCCCTGGGAGCAAAGGTATAAATATTCTTGTTATTTGAGCAGAATTGTGGAGTCTGAACCCCAAAATCGCAACAAACTGGCCCCAGCAAAGGGCAAAGTCAGCTGGATGATGGGGGTACCAGCCTGAGTCGAATCCTTAGACCTGTTCTGCAGTGCCAGCACACCCAGCGAGAGCAGGCTGATGCGTGTGATGAGGGACTCTTGCCTGCGCACCCAGCAATCCCTCTCTTGGGATTTTCCATGCATATGTAGAACAATTATTCAACACACGTGGAAAAACAAACACACTTCTGGCCTGAATTTCAATTCAGGGAAGAAACTTTTTTACTAGAAACAGTGAAGCATTGAGAACAGAGACTCTGGCAAAATCTTTCCCTCTGCTGCTTATTTATCTTCTTTTCACACATGCAAATAAAAACTCCATACTCAGCCTTCTTTACAGTACTGGGTGCAGGCAGGATGGGAAAGAGGTCACAGTGACTGCACCAAATTGGTTTATGTATCTTGCTAAATCAGATTACAGGCACCAGACAGGAGATTTAAAATAAATTGAATATCAAAAATTTAAATACGTTTTATGAATCTTCCAGCTTCTACAAAAGCACAGCATTCAAAATAATGAAGGGATGTAAAATATGCATCCTGGGTTGTTTCTGCTGGCTATAACCTTTAACAGCATTCCTCCGTTGTGTTGAGAAGCTGAACTCATGCATATTCGCTGAGCAGATTCTTGCTATTCAAGTAGCTGTCTGAGCATCGCCTGTGCCTGCGAGTGCTGCTGATTCATGTTCAGCCAAGTGCCCCATTTCTTCATGCCCGGGAAACTGCCCGATGAGACTCATCAAATGTTGTGTGCCTTAAAGCTTTCTCAGAGAGACAAAACCCCCAAAACAACGATTAGGCCCAAGCAAGTCCCAAGAGTTACCTGCCAGTCTTTACATTTACAACATAAAAGCTCTGAGGTCTGTTTCTGAGGTTTTATAGTTCATCTTTTTATGCTTAATAAAACTGGGGGAGGTTTCTTGGTAAATATATCAAAAAATACACCTGGGAACCAACACAGGGGAGGACTTCGCTATGTTTATCTCAATTTAAATAATAAAAAGGCAGATGATACACAAAAAGAATTACTTCTTTTGCTTGAAGAAATCTCTCAACACCTGCATGGCAAGATGTCAACAGCTCCAGTGCTGGAGAAGAAACGGGGAAAATTATGCAAGGAAGAGAGTTTCTTGGTAATGGCAGCGGGTGACAGGAGGGCCCTGCAGCTTTGTCGGGTGTTAGAGAGGAGATCCCTGATGTGAGACCCAGGATGAGACCCTGTTGTGGCAGCCCTCCGTTGCCACCACGAGGAGCCCGGTGCAGGGGCTGGTGACCAGCCCCAGAGCCACAACCCACAGCAGGCTCCATGAATCCTGCCGGGTGACTGCACTTACGAAGCACCAGCTCCTGTTCGTTGGCCTTGAGGGAAGGCAGGGTCAACATTTCACCTGCAGGTATCTGGACCGAAGAAAGAGACCTTCGGTGAGCGGACTCCCACCCATGCGCTTCAGGCTGTGCCACGGCATTTGACAGCATTGCCCAACATTTTGATCTGAAGACTATCACTAAGCAAAATTAATGATGCCCCTACAGCTTTGGAGAGGATTTTTAATAAATTATTCTCATGAAGATCTGCCATGTATTGGAAGTGTTTCTAATAGGTTCCACCACAAGTTATTCTTAGACTGAGATAATATTGAATTCAGTATTAAATATTGCTGATAACAGTAGCCAATGCCATGACATTTGTTGGGATGGTAGATGATGACTGTGATGAGTAAATTCATTTTTCAACCTGACTGCTTGGTTACAGGATTCAACAGATGTTTTAAACTTGCTAAAAACAAATTGAGAATGATGCTACCAGATCCAAGGTGGCACAATGCATGGAACCGTGTGTTGGAGGACAGTGGCCCAAAGTGGTCTCAGAGGGATGGTGGAAACCAAACCACTGTGAGCTGCCAGCACACAGTCCAGTGGCAAAGAGTAAAATGGGGATCAAAGTTAAGTAGATGAGATATAGTATTTCCTCTGGCATGGCAATAATGAGACTGCCACTGGCTCATAAATCTAGTTTTAAGTCACAGGCTTTCCAAGAAGACTGACCCACTGGAAAAAGTTCAGCAAATTGCCACAGAAATAACTAAAGGTTTGAAAATCTCTGCGTAAGGACCTCTGAACAGTCAGTGTTTCTCTGGTTGGCGCAAGCTCCCAAGTGACCACTCTCTGGTCTGAGACAGTGGGCATCGACAGGAGGAAGGAGGAGAAGGAGAACAGATCAGATAGTCCTCGCTGGAGGCAGACACCCAAACTCGGTGGGGCATCCTGCCAAAAGCACTTGGGCTGATCGCTTTGCTTCCATCTCAGTGTAACTCCCAAAGCTATTTGGAACTATGAAAGGAAAGTCTTGCAATCACAGAAGAAAGAACACCAGCCGGAGTAAAAGCCAAACCTTCTCAATAGAGTCAGTGACTGCTGGGAGTGAACAGTACGACAGAGGTATCTGAGACGTATTCCTAAGCAAGATGCCAGGCTTCCCTAGATCATAATCTGAGAATGAACAAGCTCAAGGGAGGAAAAATACAGATATTTCTTTTTTCTTGCTTTGCAAGTCTTTATTTTGACTATAATGCTTTGATCATTCTGCTAAAGAAAGTCTAGTTGCCGGAAGATTTTAGATCTTTGGCATCAAATTCCTGAAAAGCATAACTACAAATACTCAGACTGGGTCAGATCCTTGAGATACTAGCAATGGACAGCAAGAAGATGTTGCAGCCTAATGCCCAGCTCAAAACTGGGGAAAACATACCACACCAGTGCAAGAAAAATTAAATCATGAGGTCTCAGGGTTTGGGGCAGTAGAAGAATAAACCATGTAACAACGTCACAGTCCTGCTGGGGACAGGCTGAAGGAACACAATTTAATATATAAAGGGGAAAGAGAGACCACAAATTAATCATGGATTTACCTGCAGGGAAGATTTCAGATAATGATGTGCTGAATCCAGCCATGAAGAGCAGGTCAGGAACCAGTGGCAAAAACCTGAAACCAGGCTAATCCAGATTAAAACTGGAATACCACAGTCAGGGATGGTAGTTTAACTGCTTCTTGAAGTGTGCAGTAAGTTGGATGTCTTCCTAAAATATATACTGTAGTTCATCCACAAATGGTCAATGCCCTGAAGGAGTTTTGTCCTCTGTCCTGTGGGATGTGGCAGACTGGAAGATGACATGGGTTCCTTCTGGAGAAGCCATGAGGCAAATCTCTGATGTTTTTATATACAGACCAAGATGTATCAATTTGACTTGCTGGAAAACGATGTAGAAAAACTAAAAAGCACATCAAAAATGAGATAAACTGTGAAGAAACCGGTTTTGGTGGAAACAGGCGAAGCTTCAGAAAACAGCATCAGTACTGGTGCGACTGGTGTTTGAGGAATATCTGAGATAAGAAGTTCTTCACCTGTTCCTTGGTGATGCCATGATGTTAAGACCGCGACTAGGACAGAAACTGCTGGAATTGGCCGGCATGTCCCACTGCACATTTGTCTGGCCGGCACAACTTAGCACAGAGCGATGGGGACACCAGCAGCTGCCGCGGCTGGCTGTGGAGCTGCCACAGCTGCAGGTTGGAGACCGCAGCCCTTTCTTATCTCTTATCGCTGTTGCCAAAGGAAAGAGGTCACCCTCTTGGCCGGCAGCTGCCTTCCCACAATGAAGTGTAAAATTTAAGACCCAAGCCCGCAGTGCTCTGATCAAGGGGAAGATGTTCCCTGGCTGGAAGAGGACCTGGGCTGGCTTCAGGGAGCGGTGCTCAAAGCCACCCCTGCCAGGGCAGGATCTGTCCCCACGGCACGTCTCCCTCCTGGCCTTTGGGAGCCCACTCCACGCACCATTCGGATTTGGGGTGACGGTGCTGTGTGCGTTCCGTTCGGGAGGTGGCTGGGGAAGGGAGGTAGTGCATCTCTGCTCGGGTACCGCGGTGCTGTGCGGCGGGGTAGGTAAATGTGACTGTCTTTGTAATTAGCCATTAAGCCCAACAACTAATGTTCACACAAGTCTGTGAAAGGCTCTTTCTAATGATATTGACATTATTCTATCCACATTTCAGCTTGCATGTTTTCTATTAAGATTATTTATATGCCCCTTAAAGGAAGGCCTCGCGGCCTCTATTTGCCATTCCAAGACAGTTGCATTAACTTTATCTAATGGGACGTTTCAGCTATTAAACAATTCCAGTTTAAGTATACTTCAGAAAGTTAGACATTAATTACAGCAACAAGCTTAAGAGAATTAAAGACAACTAATGAATGGGCTGCTTCATTGTTTGTCAGAAGTGATTTCTTCTGATAGGAAATAGAGCTTAAGACCAGCTTTACAAATGTGAAGTAATCATGGATCTGAAAATATATCTCCTTCCAGAAAAATTGGCAATAATTTCTGCTGGGAATGAAAGCTAATCAGAAAGGCACCTCCAAGCCATGCTGAGCTCTGATCCCAATATCTAGTTTTAATTCTTATTTTTCATTAACCTTGTCCACTTTAGAAAGCAGATTTTTTTTTTTTTTTTTACTTTATTGTAACTACATTCACAACATTCCTAGCACATAAGATGAAATTTTTTTTTCAGTGAGATTTCTCTTCTTGGCTTTCATCTGTCACTTCCAACCTTTTCGTCTTGGTTCCTGCTCTTGAGAGATGAATCTTGTGTATCATTTCTGTCAGCCAGTTATGCCGTTAGATAAGACTTCACAAAAGTGTTGTTACCTTTTTCATCCTGGAACATTTTCTATTTTGAAATTCTGGGTGTTTTTTAACTTTGGAATTTGGGCTTTTCCAATAGAAAATATGTTCAGAAGAGAGAAAGAAAAAAGGAAAGGCATAATTTTTTTTTTTTTAATTAATGTTGAGAGGATCTGTGTCATGCTCTTACCTTGGTAGTTCTGGCCTCAAAGCAGGAAAGGAGGTCCAGGACTCTAGAAGAAAGAGCAACAGTGAGCAGACTCTTCCCTTTTGATCCAACAAAGCCTCTTATTCCTGCCTTGCCATAAATATCCCTCCCACCCCTTCATCACCCTCCAATTTATCAAAGTCCAGTCCTGTATGACAGTGAGTATGACACATAGCCCAGTTCCAGAGTCCATATTTCAGAAAGCATCAAAACCAAAGAATTCAGGAAAGATCTGCAGAAGTTATTTGAGGATCAGAAAATATGCCTTTTAGCAAAAGACCAAAATGTTACATTTGTGGTTTTCAGATAGAGGAGAGTCACTGGACTGCTGTTAATATTTTCTCTCTGTCCAGCGAAGTAAGTCAATACATAGTCAATAAGCTTACAACTGCTGTAGGAGGTTTTGCACCTTTACAGGAAAAAAAATAGGGGTCTGCAAATCAAAAATTACTGACATGCTTTATGAAAATGTGAAGTGATGATGTGATTGCAGATCCTGGGGTGTTACCAGGAAAGTGATTTCTGACCAGAGCCAGGCTTCTCATTGCATCCAGCAGGCAAAGGCACCTACGAGCTAGAAGCTGCAGGTAGGTACATCTGGGCTGGATACACAATGCAGTATTTAACAGGGGTTTAACAGCTGGGGTCCAGCACTAGGAAAAAGTCGAACCCCAGCACTTTTTCTGCAAGGTGCACTCAAGCACAGAAGAGATGGGCTCCGTGCAGGAGGCACCAGGTCGGACTGTCTGGCCTGACCTGCGTGAAAAGTTCAGTCTAGGCAGTCACGGGGATCTCGCCTGCCTTCAAATCCAGGACCTTTCTATTGTCCCTCAGGGTATGTGAGTGTGAGTGGGAAGTGTTGAGCAAATATTCAGGAACCTCCATGGTGACATTGACAGGACGGAATAACGTGAGCTGTCTGCCACATGGGCGGGAGCATGTATTACCATGGTATCCACATCCAAGGGTGGACCATGGTATTGGTGGGTGGAGAAATGAGCAGGATCAGTACTGAAGGGCCCTATGGACATCCCTGCAAAGCACGGGGGTCTCATTGATCCAACTGCTCTCCTGAAGAGTGACATGGCACGTGCAAGAGGGGCCTGGGTTGAGGCTGGTGACGGTTGCACAAGGCATGCTGTGGCTGATGGATGGCTGTGCATTACAGATCTGAGCAGCTATAGAGCCCCGGGTTACACAGAGATTATTCTAATCCTTTCATTAGCTGAAATCCTGCTTTTCTCCAGCATAGTTGATACTGTTACAAGGAGAAAGGAGTCAATGGTGCAGGAGCACATTTACCCTTTTCTGCCAAGGAGAAGGAGCTGGGAATAATCCCCTTTGTTGAACTCAGATGAATGGTGTGTGATTGGCACGGCTGGTCCCTCTGCTAATCACACCAGAGTGGATGGAGATGCTCCGTGCACACACAGTAGCTTGGGAAAGGAGAAGCAAAAGCCTCAGAAGACATTTCTTAATTAGGAAGATTTCATTTCTGCAGATTAGCATATTTATTACAATCATTAATCATCCCTTCCTGTGCCCTACCAGAGCACAGCTCAGCAGGATCAGGGTGCACCAGCCTCCCCTGCCAGGGTGGGATGGGAGCACTCCACCAAGGAGCCAGTGCCTTCCAGGAGAGCCTCCCAGCAGAGAGCATCCTCCTGCTCCAGTTTCACTCGGAGTGAGCCAGGAAGGTCCTTGTCAAAGTGATACCTGTTGTCACCACTGCCACAGGGGACTGCATCGGAGACTCGTATCCTCTCTGCACAGGCTGCATTGTGAAAGGGAGGTGTGATCACTTCTCCTTTTGAGAAGTTCTGGCCGTGAATCCCTCTAGATTCAGGAGAGGAGTCTGTCCCCTGCCAAGGTCCAAACCCACAGGCTTCTGTCCTGCTCTGTTGCCCTGTCTATAGGATCATCCTCCTCTGCTGGGGTGGCGGATCTGAGCATATGCTGTGGACTCAGCAAAAACAGGCTGGTATCCCGTTCAGTAGGGCATACGGGATGAGGATTGCTCCAGGCCTGATTTCGGGGTCATTTCCACCTCCTACAAGCACCACATCCCTACCCAACAGGGCAAGACAGGTTCACCAAGCATCTCCCTCAGGAGCTGTCAGAGCTGGGCTGCAGGTAGGGCTGGAGACTACCTGAACAGCCCAGGCCCACCTGAACCCTTCAGCTTGCCACAGGGCCAGGAGGCTGCGCTTGGTTGCCTCCTGCTATTGGGGACTTTATAAGTTTATAACTTAAAATGTATTTCACCCCAAATCCAAAATGCAAATGAACTTTAAGGGATCGCTTTGTACCCCTGAGGTTTCTCCTGTACCAGATGGGGGGTTCCTTCTCCTCTGCAGTGACTCTTTATCTGGGGCTCAGCATGGGAGATGATAGCCTGTTTGGTGCTGTTGGTGTACTGGGTGGAAGGGGCTGTGTGCTGGATGCGGCAGACAGCCTGCCTGCCTGCTGACCCCGGCCAGCCGCTCTTGCCAGCACTGTGCGGTGAAGTCTGTGCTCTCTACCCTTCCTTCAGTGACTGTTTCTTTCATCTTTATCCTTTGCTAGTGCTAAGCTGCACCCCTCCAGGAGATCGTCTAAACTTTGAAGTCCACGGTGACCGCGAAGTACTCAAATACAAGCAACCTAATCATTGTCCTGTTGTGTTTTTCCTGCTAAACTGCATCTGCCCTTCTCCTGGAAGGGAAACAAAAGTATGGCATTTGCTTCCCTCCCCATAACGCTGTGCACAGCCATCAACATGAAAGTAAATCCGTTGATCTCTCACTTTCTGAGTCTGACCTACTTTCTGAGTCTCAGAAAGGCAGAGGAGCCGCTGTGTGCTACAGCTGACAGCCTCCCGGGGAGATGTGCTCCACGGAAAGGGGAGCACCAGGGCATGCGGCGGAGGCTGTACCCCAAGAGCAGCAATGGAGGCACTTTTGGAGACGACTGGGCAGAGCAGAGGGACCTGGCAGCAGATGGTTATAGACACTCAGGAATAAGGATTTTTTTTAGAACAATGTTTTCTCTGGGCACCAAAGGAGCAGATTATGGCTGGATTTGCAGTGGTGTGCAGTACAGAGTCTGCCATCCATCACACTGACGTCTCTAAGAGGGTTCCCCTAATTAGAGATTCCATTTCAGAGCTTCATGCCCATCCACTTTCTGACAGAGCACCAGCATGGCCCTCCCTCTCCTTAACTCCAACCAAACGTGATTTTTCTTCATCTGCTACTAAGATGTGCTTTTTGGGAACTGTTGGCCAGCGGCCAGAAGCCACAGCACAAGTGGCTGCATGTCAGTGGTCCATGAGATAAGAGGTTTGCAAAGAATCTAAAGCCCGTTCAGGATGGCACATGGCACTGGCTCCCCCCAGTGTATCCCAGTGTCTCCCAGTTCAGCAGAACTGAGCTAGATTCAGTCTAGGGGCTTCCTGGCAATGAGTCCAACCTGCAGCCCTAGCACTAGCCAGCTGCAAATGGATATCGCATGTCCACCATTCATCTGTATCATGGATGTGGGCCAAAGTCAGCAGTGCTGCTGGCAGCTTTTCTCCCATCCCACCCCCAGGGTCGGTGGGCAGCTGCCCTTCCTCTGAGCAGATGTTCTTGGTTGCGTTGCCTTTACCGCCAGAGCTATTACCTGATATCAATCTGCATTGCATAAGCCTTCCATCTAATAAGTCAGCTAATTACATGATTGAATTCCTTCGTGTCTTTTAGGAATATTACACCGTGACCTAGCTGGCGTTAGGAAAGTAGCCAAAGACCCTGAACGAACCATGTGGAAAGGCAAATGCTTGTCGAAAGGCAAATGCTTGTCAAAAAGCCAGGCTGGCTCCTGACTCACTGCCTAGCATTTGCTGTGGCATTGGTCACGTCGGTGTGCTCAGCTGCCACAGTGGATGTCCTTGGTCTGTGCTACAGAGAAAGATGGAAAAGGGGCCGCAGCTGAGGTGCTGAGCCAGTCCTTGCAGATGCATTTCTAATCCATCTTACTGCTGAGGGCCATCTGTGGCTTAGAAAGAAGTCCACAATTTTCCCTGAGTCCCAGGTGCCTCATGATTAACTTTTTTCCCCAGAAAAGTCATGTCCCCACTCCCAATCGCTCTTTGGCGAGCGAGACAGATTGATGGCTATCTATGAGGAAAGAGCAGCTTGTTCACATGGCTCAGATATAAGCCCTGGTTGGCCTTGGGCAGCCCCACAGGAGAGATGTTCCTCCCAGAGCTCCCATGAAGAAGAAGCGATCTGGTGGGGTCACATTCACGCTGCACATGCAGTACTGGGCTCTGCCCCTGCGGTACCCAAAAGCGCTGGCAGCAGCTCTGTGGCAGCAAGTTGGGGCTCCTGAAACCTGGAAGAGAGGCGTCACTTCAAAATTACAGCAAGCACTGACCAGAGCCAAGCAAGAGCTCCCCAAGGGAAAGTGCAGCAAAGTTCCTGGTGTTTGTTAGCAAGAGGATGTATGGGCAGAACGGCAGAAGCCGGGGGGTTTATTCTGGGAATTTGTTTTCTATGTCTGACTTTTCTTAAAACTTTTCTCTAAAGATTTGCTGGAGGTTACTGTCAGAGGTACCAAGCTAGATGGACTTCTCGTGGCTGTTTGCCTATTGGGTGCATGGAATTGTGGAACAAAATATCTGGGATTTTTTTAGGCCCCCAAAGACAGACAACCCATTAAATGTTAACCCCATTTGCCCACTAAGTCGGGAAGAGAGGACACGAGATCTGTGGAGGGAATCTCTTCCTGTCTCCACCATAACTCAGGTAATGATGCTTTTGGGAGACCAACTGTTCTGCAGAATTGAGTCACAGCACAGAGCATGGGGCTGGCACAAGAACTGGCACGAGATAATCAAATTGTACTCGAGCAGATGCAATAATAGAGGAAGATAAATGGGTGGGAGTTAGGAGGGAAGGAGCAACAATGAATAGGGACTGTAAGAGCTGATAGATTAAACAAGATAAAAAGCAATAAATATGTACATTTCTAGTAAACAAGGATTAATGGGAATCAGCGGATGTTGCAAGGAGGGGGTTATTGGAGCCAGAAGGAGGAGCAGAGGGTAACAGAACTAATGAGACATTATCAGGAGACAGAAACGGTGGCTGGTAAACCTGGCACCATTGCAGCAAAGAAGAAAAGCAAGGACTAGACTGGTGGAACCCCATTGCTTTGGTTAGTAAAGATGACAGGAAGCCGACCGGACTGGCGGGAACAACAAGAACGACGAAGTTGGCCTCCCTGCGCTTTGGTTTCATGTCTGCGTGGCTCGGAGGCAGGCTGTGATGGAAACAGCCGTTCCTGTAGGAGCTCTAGTTCCCCCACGCCAGCTCCCTGCATGCAGGGGACTTGTTGCTGCTCGTTATCATGGGAACCTAGACTTTCTTCTGCTCTCCTAGGAAGGGTGGTACCTTCACTCACCGTAAGGATGCAGCCTCCCACGAGCAGCACCAACTGTTCAGTTTTATTGCCCACAGAGCAGCAGAGCTTGAATCCATCCCTCTTTTCCTTTACAGCAGGACCTCCGGGGGTCCTTCATGAGAAGCTTGCAGCCTTGATCCTACTGCACAGCCGCTTTGCCAAACACATTTACCCACAGGTTTGGTCACTACCTGCAGAGACCCAGAGCAAGGCGGGCAGGGGAAGGAGGATCATTTTGCAGCCTGAGCTTGCCCAGCTTGGAGGGGCTTTCAGAGAAAAGGAGCTGGGGAGCGTGGCAGGCACTTCTGGCCAAGGACAAGAGTGTAAATGCCTTACCCTGCTAAACTGTCCACCAGGTGCTGAGAGATGGGAGCCATTCATTAAATGTAATTTCCCTGTTCCCATCAGGCTGCAGATTCTGCAGTGATAAAATTAATTAACAACTGCAATTAAACTGAAACCTTCCCTGTTTTGTCAGGATGAGTTATCAGGAGCTGAGTGTTACAATGGCTCCACCATCCAGGGGAGAGCAAGAGGCTGACATGTTCACAAGTTGTGATCCCCTGAGCTCTAAATCACTTTGTTCTCCTTGGGGAAAAATGTTTTAGGAGGCTTGGACCTACCTCTAGGAAGGCAGGGAGCCAAACTGCCTGAATATCCAGGAAGAGGTCCTGATGGCCAGGAAAGCTAGAAGATGGGCTCCAGCTCTGAGATTGCAGGGATCCTGGGTTCATGGCAGAGACCAGAGAATGAGAAAGGTCCTGTGTGAAGACCTGGCCTTGTCTCTATAGCAGAAACTGTTTTCAGGATCCCTGCCAGCCCACAAACAGGCCATCTGAAGTTGTGGGTACATCCTGCACCCACGAGGCAATGTGCGGTGCTCCAGAGACCAGCCCCAGCCTGGGAAGATAACGCACCCAAGCTTTCAATGTGCTGGGCACCAAGGTGGGTGGCAGAGAAGGGATTCATGTCCCAGTCCAGCATCGGCTGACCATGAGAGCCACAGGGGATGCCATTCCCCATCCTGGAGGGGTGACTGCCTCACCAGAGATGGTGGGTCCTCTAAGACACTGTGACCAAAGCTGCAGTGCTTGGGCAGACACAGGGTGAGTCTGCTTATACCCCGTGGTGGTACCGAGAGCTTGTGGAAGTCCCTGGATGACCATCAACTAGATGTTCTGTGATGGTGCAACTCGGGCACCTCTCTGCTGACCAAGAGATGTTGCCCACAAACCTCAGTGAGAGCTTCAGCTCCTGACGTGCCCCTGAAGCATCTGGACGATCTGAATTGCCAGACACCCCCTGCAACCTGCACACCGCCGCAGCCTGACCAGAGCTGCTTTCTGTGAGATGGGTGATGGGAGATTGCTCTTCCACAAAGCTGGGGTGAATAGAGAGAGCAAAGGGGTTTGGGGCTGAGCATCAGCAGTGCTTCTGTGCCCTCAAGAGGAAAACAACATAGACGGCTTGGTGCACTGCATCAGGACCCCGGGCAAGGACCAGATAGGTAATTTCTGTTCTGGAGTTTCTGTTTCTCTCCCCTGACAGTAAAAGGGGATGCAGGGGAAAAAGCTCAAAAAGAAGTAGTGCCGATGCCCAAATTTTCAGTGGTATGAGTCCTAACTCTTACTTGTGAGAGCAATAATCTCATCTAGTCTGTGCTTTTAATTAAATCAATTATATTAAATAATTGAATTAAGAGCCATTTATACAGAGCCTGATTATTTCAGGTCTTTGTGGAGCCTTTGAGAGAGCAAAGCTTTCAAGCAGGACCTGACTATACCCAGGGATATATATAAACCTTGCCAGTACAAGACAGAGAGAAAAGCCCCAATGAAAGCCTGCTGCATGGAGCCAAGCATGGATTTTGGCTCCGCATTAAGAGATCAATACTGATGTGTCCCCATGCAGGGCAGATGTCTATGTCTCAGCTTGTGCAATCTCCGACCATGGAGGTTTCAAGACCAGATTGACTAAAAGCCCTGAGCAACCTTGTCTGACCTCAAGCTGATCCTGCTGTGAGCAGGAGGTTGGTCTAGAGACCTCCCGAGGACCCCTCCAACCTGAATTCTGCTGTGATCGCATTAGTCATTAATGGGACCTTGGCTCCCTTGTCTCTTCCACGGCCGCTAACAGTTGATTCTGCAAAAATATTAAGTATCTGTTGGGTGACTCCTGTTAGGCTAACAGCAGATCTCTCCAGACTTTTTTTTCTTTTTTTAAAGGAGTTTTGAATTCAGGGTCCTGTGCCGTGGGAAGCACGGGGGCAGCAAACCCTGCAGCCACAAGTAGCAACACCTTAATTATAGGCTCTCTGCAACACCCAGGGAGCATTTCAGAATGAATAAAATATTTGTTTTTTTTTACCAGAAGCACTTCAGGGGTTTTATATACTTGGTTTTTAAATAAACGTAGCAGTATTTGCTGCGAACAACAAGCATACTGTCATTAAAGCAATAAAGAAAAGATTAGCACTTTGAGGGGAAATTTTCAATTTGCCTACAGGTGGCATTTAAAACCTCTTCACTGGGCCTTTCCCTTCCTCATTCTCTGGAATGGGCTGCTTGCCTACCTAGCTGAGATAATGGAGTGGCATCAGTTAAGGAATATTAAAAAAAAGTAGAATTAATCATATTTAATTCATCTTGATTTACAGGAAATAAGCAAAAGGGCTGGGTTCCTATAGGCACAGAGCCTGGCATGGGGCCTGAAGCTCTTTCCTTTGCCTCCAAGTATCTATTGAAATGCCAGGGAAAGAGAGAAGCCCTTCTATTTAAAAACTTCGCATTTGCTTTCGCTCCCCAGAGACGTCCCTGGTACACCACGGCCAGAGGAGGAAACCAAATCTCATTGTGTAGTTCCAAGGGCTGAGTTTTACAACAGACTGATTGTGGTTTAATAACAGGGACTTAATAGAAATACCAAACGTTTGCCTCACACAAAATGGGGATCAAACTGAGCCAGAACACTTGAGAAAGGAAAAAGTCTTTCAGGCAGCCTGTCTCCAGCAAGAGGCTGAGAGATTAATACTGGCTTGATCCTGTGGGATTATCCCTGCTTGTGTATTTTTAATTTACTCACTGTTATGGATAGGTGCTTTGAACATCTAAATAAATAAGTGATTCAATTGCATAAATTCTCCATCAGATTTAATTTTCACATATTAAAGAATTATCTTGTAATGCCATTTGTGCCCGTGTCTTATTAAATAGATCTGCAGAAGATTTTTTTTTTTTTCCAGTTTTACAGTTAAGATACTTGTTAGTAACACAAAATGACAAATCAAGCACTAATGAGAAGGAAAATCTTGTGGGACTCAAATCTCAAAAATGCCATTCGGCTCAAATGCTTGGGATGAACCTTTGGCTGCACTCCCCACTTTTGACAAAGACATGTCTTAGTGGTCTCCCTCCCAGTGTCAAGGCAGAGCCTCTTTGCTAGCACAGACAGACCTAATGCCTGTGTCGTCCTTGCTTTTCTGCACCACCTAATGGTTTCTCACTGTTTCACAGATTAAGAAAAGAAAAAGCCTTCCCAGTGTTTTCTGGCAGCATCAAAAGCACAGAATTGCCTTAAATCTCCCTTGACTCCTGAGACAGAGCAATGGTCTGTGTGTCTGATGGCTGCGGACAGCCCTATCTGACTTCCTACCCTTTAGTTCAGACAAATGGTTCCTTTCCCAGCTACGCTGGAAAGGGCACACACATCTAATAAGACCATAAATACAATCATAACTAGTTTTCAGACTGTGCATGAAATAATTAGTTAGAGGAGAAATCTGCTTATGGATCATTCAGGTTTTATTAGGTAATGTACTTACGGAGCTGGTCCACGTGAAGGAGGTTATGGCTGCACAAACATGGCCAGGAAGATGTTTGGATTTTTAAGATTGTCAAGTCTTTACCTTAGGAAAAAAAAAATCACGTTCCTGTGGGAATGAGAGCGTGCAGAGAGCAAGTACACTGTGGAGACCCTCTGACAAGACAACTGGTCTCCCCAGTTATCTTCCTTCCAAACAAGCCATATCTGAGGGGCACTGTGGTTTAGCACATCATGTCAGGCCACGGCAATGCACAGACGATGGATGCTCGGGAAGGAGAGGGAAATCTGGACCAGGGACACACTTCACGCAGGGTGTCCCTTGGCACCAAATCCCGGGACAGTAGCAAAGTCTTGTTTTGCTCCTGCCATGTCTGATGAAGCCAGAAAGAAAGGAAGCAGAGATGGGTCCAAGCAGGGCATTTGTGTGCGGGTGACAGCAGGAGAGCTTGAGCAGAGGCTGGCCAGGACCCCCCACGTGGGACAGGACCGAGGTGGTGGGTCTGGAGAGCAAAGGGCTCTGGAGCATCTGTATCTCCTTGGGGGGGTGGCAGTGGCCACCACCCACCACAAGCCCTTGTCCCTGAGCCAGTCCTCCTGCACCGTGCTGTGCTGCAGGGGGTTCAGCAGTGCAGGAGATGAGCATGGTGTATCCATCCCAGAGTCCCACAGCACCTTGCACGATAGAGTGCAATGTGTCTGAATCACAGATTATGTCATCTCGAGGTATTTATATTTATTTTATTTGTCATTTTGGTTTTGCATCCCCAGGTGTTGCTTGTCTCCACCAGCAGGAAAAGGGGACATTGCCTCTTCTTCCTTTCCCTGAAAACAAACATCGAGCTCACACTTCCATCACTCACCGCCCAGTCTTAAGCAACTCCCCATCCCCTGGGAGACGTGAGATCACTGTAAACGCTGACCGCTCTGCATGTACCCCTATTTTAAGTCAATCCACTGAGGAACAACAAGAGAGCGTTGTACCAATTCTATGACTTGGAGAGACCATTTGGATCGCCTAACCTCCTCTCTGAGAAAAAGCAACTGTACATGGGTGAAATAATAGGATACAGTAGGAGAAAGTAAGTCCTTTTCAGTCCTACCTTGGTGGTCTACCCACTGAGCCATACGGGGTCTGCAGGGCGCACAGGAGCATCATCTGCGTGACCTGCCTGACCCAGGCGTGCTGCTGAGTTGCTCAGCATCATGCCCAGAAAAAAACTCTCTGCCACCGGGAGCAGGGCAGCATGCACACCAAAGCATGCCCAGAGTGCTCCTGAGCCCGTGCCAGCTCTGGGCAGGACCTCACCAGCCCTGCCAGAGCCTTGCTGCGATGGGAACCGGAGGAGGAGGATACATGCAAGGATTTGTCTTTGACACAGAGAAATCATTTGGGTTTTGCTAATTGGATAACAAGGCAATTATAGCCTTGGATGTGTAATTCACTGGCTTGGAGTGCGCTCAGACCATATGATGTGGTTGTCTCCGTGTTGGTGGTGAGGTTTTGGTGAGCCCGCTGTGAGCATCTGTTCAGACATGAGAGCTTTTGCTCAGGCACAGGTAGAGACTTTTGGCTCTGGCCATCCCGGCCATGACCCAAGGCTTGGTGAGCCCTGATGCAGCCCCGTTGTCCGCAGCTTGCGCTGCACGGGCTGTGGGGCTGCCCGGGCATTGCTGGTGCTCCAGCGAGCACCACGAGGTTCTTGAGGCATTCACCTCCACCCCAAACATCGGCACTACCCGCGACCTGCTGCACCACGGATGGAGCTTGCATCACCCCACACCCATGCCTGGGGGAACCCACTGCCCTCCTTTCTCTGGGTCAAGTGAGGAAGGACCTTCTCTTTCTTAGCTCCTCCATCATCCTCAAAGGCCATTGTGACTGAACGTGTACCTACTTAAGCAAAACAGGGCCTCCAGAGCCAGCACAAACCAGACGATAAGGAGGCTACAACCATCAACAGCAGCTGCAACGGCCTGTCTGGAGACAGTGAAGGAATCCAATAAGGAGTCAGAAGATCTCGGACCAGAATCACTCCTGGACCAAAGGGCACGTGGAAGGCACGTGAAGAGTGCGTGAGATGTGGGTGAATAGTCTGTAAGGGTGTTATTGCCCAGGGATTTCTTTGTTCAGTGTCCCTCTCTGAAGGCATCCAGTTCGAGCTGATCCTGCTGTTGTACCACTCTATTAAATTATTTTTTTTTATAAGATTCAATGCCTGAGACTCTGCTTTGGAAAACCTAGGGTTTGAACTTCAGGGCGAACTAACACTGGACACCCGGATGGAAGGCACTTCTTTAAAATCAAGGTTTGAGATTCCTTACCTGAGACTGAGAGACCCTTCCTTACCCAAGGCAGAGACACCCCTTATTCACAACAGATCCTCAGTAAGTGACTGATAGCACGCTGAATGAATGTCTAATGAAATACATGTAGCTAATTCCATTAGCCATAAACTGTTGATGAAGTCTGGGACTAAGTCTGGATCCAGCCACACCTAGACTCCTCTCTGAGAAGGAGTTTAGACAGCAAGGGGGTCCCCTCTGACCCTCGTGACTCAATGGGAGGGTCTCCCTTACATTTTTGTGTCTCCGATTTACACATCATTCTAATTCGATTTCCCTTTGTATGTTTCTTCCACGTAGCAAGTAGTAGAGTGAAACTACATATCTATAATTTTTATGTCCCTGTTGCAAAATGACTTTTGTTGTGTTTGCATTTTGAATTTGTTGGTGGAACAATAATATTCCATTTGGGTCAGAATTAGGGTCCTTGTACTATAAAATTTTATGCTTAATAAGAATAATTTTGTTTGTTATATGGGCACTGCAAGATTTATGATGCCCCTAACCATTCACTTTGTTGCTTTTAAGCGGCCAGGTGGTTTGGATGCTGTGATAAGTAAGTACATTGTTGTCAGTCAGCCACCATAATTGGCTTTTGAAACAAAGACTTCTGGCTTTTGGAATATTTACAAGCAAGTTGTGACATTTTCGACAGATCAGGCAAAGCTGCTGACTCGAAAATGCTTATTTTTGTGACTATCAGCAACATGACCTCCCTGGTTTGAAAAGAAAAAGAAGTGATTGTTCTGCTTAGAGCTGACAATGAGGTTTCACATTCTTTCTCATATTCACAGCATATTTCTAATACAACCCAGTAATAGAAACTGTACTTAAAGGGATATATTTCAGTGCTGCACATGCATTCACACGCAGGTCAGGAAAAGTTGTGGCTTAGGAAATGTATTATTATGATTAGCTGCTGAATGCAGAAATACAGTAGCCCAGGCAGCATCAAAATTCCCACTTCTCCTTATTATCAAAGGATATTGAGAAGTGATACGCATCTGATCCACTGTCACATTTGCAAATGGCATACCCCTTGTAGGACCATGCATAGTTACTGGCTGCAAATAATCAGTCTTACTGCATTCAATACTAAAAAAGTTGTTCTTCTGCTCACCTTCCTGACAGCAATTCCAGAGCCTGCAACTGGAGATAACCTAATTAAATGATTGTGAGTCTTTTTTGCTGTGGTCATGTCTAGAGTATCTTTGTGAGCTGCCACATGACACCACAATTTCTGGACAGGAAACCCTTGATATTTTGTCTTTGTCTTGCTGAGACTCTGTTCTGCATCGCTATCAAAGTTGTGACAGGCACTACAAAAATGGTGGTGTATTTGCACCTAAGCTTTACACCTCCAGCTCTTCAGCAGTCTAAAAATCAGTACTAAAGTTCAGCACAGCTAAAAAACTAGCTTGAATTTAGGTTCCAAGATGGAAATGACCTGATGTTGGCAAACTGATATTCTAGGAGGTAACCATAGAAACGTTCCCAGCGGCGTATGTGGGAGATTAAAAGTTGCAAGAAGGCAGAAACATGCTCTGGATTAGTTTTTATTAGTTTTTGTGCAAGGGCATCACCCTGGCAAGGGATTATTAATTACATGTTCTAATTCTGCACTTCTAAGGAGCTGCCTCCATGCGACTGCAGCTGCTTCCTAGACAGATGGGGAGTCCCTCTTCCCCGAAGGAAAAGCAGATCATGCACGTACACACATGCACATTTTGCAGCTCTTGCAATTGCATTATTAAGTGTACACACAGGCGTTGCAGTGCACAGTACAGCTGATGTTGCAGCTGGAGTCATTGAGCTAAAGTCAAGGTTGACGTTGGGCAAAAGGCTTCTGCTTTGAAATACGGGAAGAGTCAAACTTTGGGAGAGGGATGGCTGTCAGAAATTTAAAGATATTAGCAAGAGGAGGAGACACTCTGTGGAAGAAGGGGAGTTGAACTGTTACCACAGGTTAGGTCTAGTCCACCAAAGTGTTGGACGGACCTGCCCGACCCCATAGGACTCTGTAGACCATTGGTTGCAGAAATATGGACATGCTCAAGGCTTGGCCGGTGAGTCTTTCACCATCCCTGAGGAGCTTGGGTGTCAGTGAAAGGCAGAAGCTATCAGAGCAAAAAGTGACTCAACAAAAGGATCAAAGCTGTTCTGGACACAGCCCTGATCTGAAGGTAGGCAGCTGCCATCACCCCACATCCCCCTGCAGCACACACAGAAAATCAGCCCTCCTTGTAAATCCAGGCCTGGCAAAAAGCTCGCATTTCCAAAATATATATTTGCACCAATCCCTGTAGGTTTGAATAATTCATTCTGTATTGCATCTTTTTGCTATTAAGATCCTCAGACCCAGTTCTTTGTTTTCCCACAAAACCTGTGCCACTTCTATAAGATGCAAAAACACCTGAGGACAATAGTATTTTTTTTCCACTTTGCACAGGTGCAAGAAAAGGTACAAGATTTGGGGCATCCATGGACACATCACCATTACACCTACTTACAAGTCTCTCTATTGAGCAACTTTCATGTGCACGCAAAAACCAAATTAAAGCCATCAAAATCGATTTACTTTAGGAGTGTAGCCCTGTACTCACTGCACTTGTTTTGATAATAACTAATGAATCATTAGGTGTGAATTGGAAGAGCAATCATGGTTTAATTTGTTTCACAATACTCCTGTAAGATTCCATGTATAGTTTAATTATATTGAAAACCACGAATCATTCATGTAAACTTACTATTAACTGTTGCTACTCTAACAAAGAAGAAAAGAAGAAAAAAACTTGCACACACTCAAAAGAACCCCCCCAGTCATTAACATTCTCTTCTGGCTCAGTTTTCAAAATGCTTATACTTGACTAGAGACTGATCCTGCAAGCAAACTGTTGGGGAAGAGGTGTGAAGCTGTTTTCACCAGTGCCAGGGTAACTGTGACTTGTCCATGAGGACTGCACATGGAGCAGATGACTCTCCTCTGGAGCTGCAGGTGGGCCAGAAAATCTCTACACCTCATCCTCCATACCTACCGCTGGACCTATGGAGTAAGCAGTGTGCCATCTTGTTGGGATCTGGACCAGAGAATCAGAACTGTGCAAGGACACAGGCGTTATACTCCATGACTTGGCCATACCCGTGCCACCAGTACACATGGGCAGGGGACCTGGTTAGGGGTGACACCCCCAGATATGACCTAGGCACGTTGTGGTGCCCCAAATCCTCGGGACTCTGGGCAGTGCTCGGAGCTCCCTGCTTCCACCGTCAGATGGGTGGGAAGATGAGAGGACCAGGAAGGCAGATGGCAATGTGGGACACAACTGTTGCTCCATTGCCCATGGAAAATCCTGTTCATCTGTGAGTTGTTTCCTCCCAAAGGCGGGTTTAGGTGTTGATGCTGGTGTCCTGCCACCTTTGAGCTAAAGGACCAGGTGTCTTTGCACTAGGGCTGAACGTGAAGACATCGTTCACAGGCTCCAGCAGCTAATCCTGTGCCTTACTTTTTGGTTTAAGCTGCTCTCAGCAGAGGTAGCAGAGCCCAGAGCTCTGCAGTGTATTGAGGAAACACCTAGCATCCTTACCAGACCTTAGTCCTCACTTACAGAGCAATAACGAGTCATACGTGGCAATGTCAAAGGCAAGGTTTTGATGCACTTGCAGCTGTGCTTCTCTGAGACCGTATGGGTGCAAAGCCCAGGCAGAAGAGCATAGGATATGATGCTCAGGGAGCAGTCTGCACAGAGATCTTGTTACAGAAGTTTTCCAGAAGAAAGGATGTGGGTCCAAGGCCGGAACATTGTTCCTTATGGACTTTCCTCCATGGGAAGTTCTTCCACTATACATTACATCTTCAGTACAAAAATATTGCTGTGTACCCCCAGATACCACCAAACTCCTCCAGAAAAAAACCCTCTACAAACAATACAAAGGAATAAGGCTTTCGTGGCAAGATCCTGTCCCTATGGGCATTTTTTTGTGTTTGCTTTCTTTTAATTCTACTTTTAATTTAATTCTTGCTTTTAATTCAGTACACCTACTTCTTGCATGCGCGCTGTTGGACATCTGTGAGGACCCCCATTGGGTGAATCACACACAACCACACTCACTGAAGTTGGCCCGGCTCATTGTTGAAGGCTACAAACCTGACTGTTACCAGGAAAAAAATTATCTGAGACAAAAAATCTCATACTTCTAAAACAATAATAATGTCTTGCTAATGGCACAACATGCAGCGAGGCATAGATGATCCACATCTCAGTTATTTGTCTTTTCTTTTCCTTATGTCAAAGACTAAAAGAAATACCAGGTGGAATCAAAAGCCAGACAAGTCAGACGCACTTCTCCCTTTGCAACATATGTTACTGCTAATAAATTTTTGCTGATGATCTATTTGCAGTGTTCATGTTCCTGCCCTTTCTTTGTAGTAACTGGACAGCTTTTATATAAAATTAATAACAAGAATTAAATCCCTAGTGAGCTTCAGGCAATATCTGATCCTTTTCCCTGCCAAGGACAAAGCTCAGCTCCATGTGGGTTTAATAGGGCTCTGCTAACCAGAGTAGTGTAGAAGAGAGGAAGTGGGTTTTAGCACAAAGATTTTTAGAGATTTTGAAATATGGTCCCAATAGGAATGAGAAACCAAACATTTATATATTCTTCATGGATAATTCTTGAGGGGAAAATTACAAGCAGCCGATGAAAGCATTTAATTTTGGCACAATGTAGTGTGATTTTGATTCTTAAATTGCATAATCAATTACAATATATTATATTATAAACCATGTTACATTCTCTGCAGTCTAAAAGACAACAGTTTCAAAATGAAAAGTGAAAACGTTCCATTGCAATATCCTGCAGGAATCAAAACCCATACCACCCTGAAGGACTGAAGGCCCGGGAGAGCAGGAGGCGGAGGGATGTCTTGGAGGCTTTCACAGCGAGTGTCTCCAGCAGAGCAGGATGCGTGCGTGGACTGGGGCAGGCGTGGGTGAACGGCACAGTGGAAGGAGCTCTGCCCAACTGAAATGCGTAGGGACTTACGCAGCAATGGAAGATCCCTCGAAAAGTAGGTCCCTGCTTTCAGGTGGTGGCACACGGCAGAGGGACTGGGCAGCTCGTCGGTCGTGCTCACGGCCGGTGCACTTAAGCCATCTCCTCCATCGAGGATCTCAGCTCACATTGCCACTGTGTCATGGTATGGACACCTGATAGAGAAGTCAACCCAAAGGTCCACCTGCCCGCTACCTGAATGCGCCCGTTACAATGCACTTGAGAACAGAGTGTAATAAAGGAAAAGACAAGTTTATTGCTTTACCTGGTGCATGTCCCAGTGACCACAGCTTAGGACTCACCTGCCTGAGGGCTTTCTGTGCATCTTTGTGCTTAACAACTCTTCTTGGACTTCCTCCATGAACTTCTTTAACTGCGCATTGAATTCACTAATACTTTCAGACACCAAGTACATTGTGGCCAAGAGTTGTGCAATTTAGTCATACTTCGGATGAAAAAGCCCAAACAAATACATTTAGTCTGTTTTATATCTGCTCTTACATCACCCTGTTTGCTAGCTGCCCATTTTCAGATTGTGAGAGATAGATAGTCATTGCAATTCCTATTCCCACACCATTCTTGCACTTACATACCTTTAAGAGAGGCTCACGTATCACTGTTCCAGGCTGAATGGGTACAGCCTACTTTGTCTGATGTGGATGCCGTTCCAGGTGTCGGTCACTCTTGTTGCCTTTCTCTGGATCTTTTCAAATCTGTTCCTGCCTTTCTGGCATAGGGATCAGAACTGCATGCATACTCGAGGTGCAGGGACGTGGTGGATTATAGAGC
Organism: Harpia harpyja; assembly: GCF_026419915.1. Classification (NCBI taxonomy): domain Eukaryota; kingdom Metazoa; phylum Chordata; class Aves; order Accipitriformes; family Accipitridae; genus Harpia; species Harpia harpyja. Next base: position 46,274,066 of record NC_068948.1, on the reverse strand, counting down.
TGCACAAGTATGTCTTACGTCCTCTTCATCACTTCATCTTAACACCACCTAAAGACTTTGAGACATCAATGAACACTGAGCTAGCATTTGCAGAGGACTCCCCGGAGTCACTCCGAGATCTCTTTCCTGAGCAGTAATAGCTAACTCAGAGTACACCTTTGTAAACGATTGTGCCTTGCTTTGCAATTATTGACATTGCATTTCACCTGGCATTTTCTGACTTAGTCACTGAGGATCATGAGATCCTTCAGCAACTCTTTGCAGTCAGCTGTCATTTCTCCCTGCTGAGGTGGAAATGTCAGAGGCTGACAAACACAGAAACATCCCTTTTTGCTGAGCAGATTAGATTACACCTTACAACTGAACCAGGGACTGAAGATCAGGTTGAAAGAGGTAAAATAAATTCATACCAGAAAATGAAAAGTTCTAGAGAACAAATTTCCTAATTAACTTCAAGACACTAAGCACCAAACCCAGTGTATTTATTAATCTTATGATTCAGATATGCATTTTTCTGTATGTGGGTCATCTGTCTTGTCCTTTAATTGCTGCAGCTCTTGTTCTGTTGTCCATCTTCAAGAATGTTAGCTGAAAAATATTAGATATAAAAAAGAATATATGTATGAAACCTACTCCATTTAGAGAAACTACTGGATTTTATTGTTTTCTCTAAATTTTTGTAACACCAAAGAATGAAATTAGCTTCCTAGCACAAGGAGAGTAAGAACACTGGTCATACTTAAACATGCTGTATAATAACCTGGAATATTAAAATTAATTGCTTGATTGAAATGAACAGGGTGAATTAGTACAGCAATACAACCTCCGAAATGGAGAAAATATAAAAAGGCTCCGATAAGAAAAAGATCAACGGACGTTGTTATGTGCTGATGCCATCTCCTGGGCGTTGAGGGAATCGTGTTGTGGAAGCAGAGGAGCCCAGGAGGAGTAAAGGAGCTCTCCTCCACCACGGACAGGACCACGGTGGGGAGAAACTGGGCTCGCATAGACACCTTAGGTTTGGTAGAGTCCCTACCGTCAGCTTCTTCCCCACTTGACTGCAATCAGTCAAGGGGAGCGAAAAAACTCCCTACTCACAATTTGTATTTTATTTTATATTTTTTACTACAGAAAACTGAAAGGCTTCTTGTACACTCAAGGTATATCATTCTGTATATCCATATAATTCTAACTTACTCTATCAAATCATGCTTATGCACCTGTGTGATACTTCCTGAATTAGTATACACATTGATTGTTTATGAGTTATCTAATGTACCTGAACTGAAAAATGCTTTTGAGGGAAAAGTGGAACTGGAAGACCCTAATGTTAAATTTATTGAGCTAATCTATTCTATTCTATTCTATTCTGGTATGGGCTGTAAGCTATGTACACTAAGCTCATCTAGTTTGCTAAGACTTTAGCTTTGCCATCTGCCTGGCACCTAAGCAATCTCAGCACTCAGCCTCTTTGCCACTTATGCAAAGCCCCTTTCCCAGTTGTCTTTGAAAGGGCTCGTCAGTATCCTTCATATGCTCCACTGATGATGTGATTTCATTAACGAGAAATGAACCAAAACTTCAGAGCTCATGCTCATATAACACCATTGACCAGGATTTGGAGTCCATACAAGATGGCCCTTGAAATACCAGGAGGGATACTTCTTTCTTCTCGGGAACAAAATACGATTCCACCACAAGTAGCTGACAGACCAGTTTTCAGCAGCAATATTTCAGCATTGTCATTTTCTCAGCAATATTGAAGAAATTTGTAGATTACTGAATGAATCACGTGGGCAAGCTCGAATGTTTGTTGCAATGTGTCATCTTGGAGTATTCCCAGGGCTTTTCCAGGGAGCAGGGTGCGATGAGTCTCATCTGTCAGTAGCTCTTGCAAAGCTGTATTCTGTGAGCACACGTGCTCTGGAGGGTTCTTGTCTCTTGTCACTCCAGCTGTCTCCTACCAGCTATGCTGTCTCTGTCATCCACCTGTGAGACTGTACTTCAAAATAAAATACATTCATTATTTAACATGTTTGCTTACTCCATCCTGTAGTGACTAAATACCCTGCAGATGTCTGCTGGTAAGAAATGTGCAGACAAGAAAACTATAAAGAATTTTAATGCCCAATTTTCTGGTTGAAATGTTAATTTCTGTGAACTTCTGGCTTTCATTTCATATTTCTGTGCTGCACTCTTGAAAGAGCATTATTTTAATCTTTGAACTCTCCCACTACCTGTCCTCTTTGTGTATAGTGGACTACAGGACATACTTTGCTTGTAGGGACATGATCTTTGGTTTGAGAGGTTTGTTTTCATATCCTGAAACAGTGCACTCCTGTGCCCTCCCACGTAACATTATCACATAATTTAGTCCACTTCCTGGGCACTCTCTCCGTATAATCTGGGTAGGAAGAGCAAGGTTAAATCACCTTTATTGAAGCAGCCTGAAAACCTTCCAGATTTCATCATTATGCTGCTGCCCAAACTACACAAGATGATGAAAATCAGCTTCAACTTTCCATCCTGAAAGTATTTCTTTTACTCCTGTGAAAGCATTTGTTCAGAGTCACTGTTGCAGGAGCCAGACGCTGACCTGGACGTTACAGCAGCAGGACATTACACACGACATGCACATTACAAAAGAGCAAAAGTGGGTGCCAGATACGGGTCCTCCAGTTCAACAGTGAGGGGGCTGATGTGTGATTATTCCTGTGTCAGTCCTGTGCTATTGGGGTGGAGCAGTGTGGGGTTTGGAGGGTTTAGGAGCTATTTTGTCAGCCTACTTTTTTTTTGGTTCCTCTCCACATACTAATCCTGAGAATCAGGGATGCTGCCTTCAGCCTCCTGATTTTGTTGCTCTCGGGGAAGATTTGATAATAGTTTTCTTCCCTGCTTCATGAATGTCTCCGACTGCATTCAAAACAGTTTATTCAACTAATTTTTGTGCTGTTCCTGGGAGGTGTCTTTATCCAGTTGGAAGCTAGGAAAGAATTTTTCCCTCTTTGGGAGGGGCAGATGAGAGCAAGCAACGTGCCCCCAGATGCCACATGCCTGGGAGACTGCGGTTTCTGCCAGGTGGCAAACGCAGATCGGCACACATCAGCTGGGTGGTGGGAATTGCCCAGAGCCCATCTGTGGTTAAGCCCAAGTGAGAGCCATGGACACAAGTGCAATACTTCTGGGTGACCTTTCACAGTAAAAAGTAATTTGCACATAGAATTATCTTTATTTTATGGAGAGCAGAGCTGGGGCTCAGTAGTTTCAGGCCAAGTGTTTGGACCAGAATAACACGATAGACTAGTGCAGAAAGGCCAAAAGCCCCGGGTCTCTCTGTGCGCTAGGTCACATCAGCTGCAGGGAAGTGAGATAACCCAGGGAGAACAAGTTAATGCACAAAAAAGCACAAGAAACACCCAAGCCTGCAAAATTCAAATGCACCGTGGTCCTCTGCAGCCTGTTGTACATTTTACGGCTGCAAAACATAGTCCTCCCACCTAGACTGTAGTGTTGTGGCTGGGATCTTGTAGACAAGAGCAGCAGTAGGTCACCACCCAACTTCTGTAGACTGTAGGGCAAAGCTCCACCCAGAGAGAAAGCAGATTTGGGGGTTGTCAGCTCCAGCATTGCAGTCCCTCGATACATGCCTGGCCTGAGATGGGTGAGTCAATCAAGAGGTGCCTGGGTGGCACCTTCTGGTCCCCATAGGTGCAGCCAGATGATGGTCATAAATGTCCACCCCACCTTGGACCTCTGTACAGTGATGGGAAAAAAGTGATGCAATGAACTGCAATAGGAACAAGGCTGAGCTTTGCAATTTTTTTTCTGCCCTCCCAGGGGACATCTGGCTCTGTAGGACACTTGAAATCCCTGGAAGAAGGTTCTGATGATAACGGAGACCTGAGCGTGTGATGCACACGTGCAGGCAGGGCCTCATGCCTCCAGTTTGCCCGCAGCAGTGTTTGCCAGCACCTACTTTCAGGCACGCAATTAGAAGGCATCTGCAGAAAAAAAGGGAAAATCCGAGATCTTTTGCCTGTTATTCCTGGGTCACTCCAAGTTTAGCTTAATGCTTGTGGAAGGGAAGCACCAGACTGAGAAAAGCCTGCTGTTAATTAACTGCTGTGTGTGGATGATTCGCAGCTTGGTCATTCAGCTCCTCAACTGTTTGCAGGGGCTCGGGTTGAATGCAAAAGGCTTAACACGTCTTTCCTGATTATCCTTTGGTAGGGAACAGTTACAAAGGGGAGCTGGCGGATGGTTTTCACCCTGCTGTGAAAGCAGCAGTGGAACTCCTGCCTCCATCCTCTCCCCATCAGCCTCCAGTGCCTCATGTGCGCGGGTGAGAAGTTCCTCCTCTGCTCCTCTCACCTTAGGAGCACACTTGACTCCACCCTGGATAAAACATGGTGCCCCTAGAAGCATTTATTTCTTAATCACCAAATCCTTTTTGCGGGCCACATAGCAACTTTCATCGAACCCTGAATCCTGCAGCTGTGAGCTTAATTAGCCAACACCTCGTTGGTACATCCTCCCCACCAGCCACCGCTCAGCCTTGAAACTACAGATCTGACCATGAACTTACTCCAGCTTCAATATGGCTGGATCCCGCTGACTTAAGTAGTTGGGTCCTTCTTCATTTCCAATTAATTGAGCTCAGAATGAAACTTTGGTGCTTTTTCCATTCAAATCCATGGCATGGCAGATTTCCTTTAGGACAGCAAAATAACTCACTTCCCTGGCTTTTGGAATAGAAGTTTTAGGTCATTATATTTTTTTCTCAGTCCACTGGGAGTACACAGCACAGATTCCGAAGTCCAGAGTTTCATAACAAACATGCAAGGAAATGTGTAATTATTGTCTAGAGAATTACATGATTATATTACAAAATGGAGATCTCCTTGTCATTAGCAAATCTCTCCATAGGCACTTTTTTACTGGGAAGCTTTGAAACTATTAGCATAATAAGCTGTTCCTCAAATCCTGATTGCTAATTAAAGCCATATATTATTGTCAGCTCCCCCATTGGTATGTGAGCTTGGGTTTACCTCATTATAGTGTAATAAATGCTTCTTTTTTCCTAGTCTTTTCTTTTTGTTTCCTTTTTCCTTCTTTTTTCTTGCAAAAACAAACTTGCAGAAAACTTGCCACTACATAAAATTGGACTATTTCTTTCCCTCCCTTCTGGAGGGAAACTATACAGCCTATTCAGCACATTTTTCACGACTTTTCCACAAATAAAGGAAGCCCAATAGCTGCATTGACTGCTCCCAAAGATACCACACAGCTTTGGAGCTAATTAAAAGTCAGTACCTGTGCAATTGCCATGCAATAGGGTAAAGCGCAACCGAAGTAAACAGCAAAATACTCAAAGATTTTCCTTTGAAACTCAACCCCAGAGCTACTCTGTGCAAATACTAAATGAGGGAGGGAGTTCAAAAAAAGCAAGAAAATGATGGTTGTTCTCCTCAGCACAGAGGCTATTTAAATAACTTGAGAGTCCCAGAAGGGTTACATGACCCAAAATTACAGAGACAAAAGAAGATGTAAGATGCTAGACTACTACACAACTGGGACAGGCTGAGCAAGCGGAGCTGAGGAGCATCTCCCTGCAGTGGCACTGCAGCCCAGTAAACATCACTGGAAGCAATCATGAGATACAAAAGGAGTGAGAAAAGACAAGAAGAAGCCATGAAGTGAAGGAAAGCATAGTAAATACGTGCTGGAGAGACCGTAGTAAATACAAACTGGAAGGGCTGGAAATATTCTCCACCCCCCCAAAGCTATATGCCTGCCCCACAGATGTATGCCAGAACATCTCCCCTGATGGCTACAGGTTGTCTCTAAACAACAGCCTCGAGCTTCCTGGAGAGGGAATCACCCCTTTAGAGGTAAACACGTTATGTTGGGATACAAGTTTAACATAAAGGCAAATCCTTGCAAAAGAGTCTGAGCCTTCTGTGAGACAGGTGAATTACAGAAGGGTAATAACAATGCCAAAGAGTAGAGAATTGGCTTCTCTGTTCCTAACAGCAATGCACCGCTCATGTATTGGATGCCTACTTACATCACGGCACTCTCCTACATCTGCTTGCCAAGCAAGAGAGCTTCTTCAGGCTGGCTTAGGAGTCCCAAGGGAAACTGCATCCACACCACGGTGAGCGTGAGGAATACCGGTACCATTCATTTATTCCTAGTCCCCATTCTTGACAAGCTCGATCCTCTTTGTTGGAGACCCATTCCTCAGAGGTCATTGCAGCTTGTGACTTGGGAGTATTTTCTGGAAAAAAGAGTGAGAAATCCATAAGGACATCCCTGATTTTTATTTGCATAAGTTCTTTTGGTGGTGGCTTTAACTGGGGAGAGGTGAAGCTGGGAATCACCCTTAAGGTCATACGGGAAGAAGAAAGCTCTTCTTCTGTACTGTGCCTGTTGTCATTAGTCCCCAAACACAAGCAGATGGAAAACTGTGCCATTTGCAGAAAATGACACAATTTAGCTCCAGAACAACCCCACGCTCACTGGAATTTGTAATCTTAGCATGCGGATTTTTGTGTTTGAATGCAGGTATTTTATGCTCCTGTGTTACTCTATTAAATAACTTTGTCTGGAGGAGCAAAATGAAAAGCCTGTTAGGATCCCTTCTCAAAAAAATAGACTGGAAGCCCCCTCCCAGGGGTGATGCTTCTCAGAGGAAGGAGGTTTGCCTCTTGTAACTTGCAAATCCAGTACAAAATATACCCTGACATAATGAAACTCACATCAGATCTTAACTCGTTTTGAAATCCCAGGTAAATGTCAGTTTGAAAATAAAAAACTGACATGTGTTACATTTTATGCAGGAGGGAATGGCAATCCTTCTTGAGGGGACTAGGAGGGTTATGCATAAAGGAGAGAATGAAAATTAATTTAAACAGTTTCCAACCTGGGGGCCTACTCAGAAAGGCTCCATTCATCAGCAAAGCAATAGAGAGACTCTTTGAAGTAATCCCTAAAGATTAAATGCTCAGGAGGAAGAATATAGATGCTATAATGAAAACTTATTTGACCTGAGCAAGGGAAATTCCACAGGAGAGTGTTGGTCATCAGCGAAAGCTTAGCTGCTGGCCAGGGTCAACCCTCCACACCCGTGACCTCCAAAGCTTTGGTGAGAGATCCTCCTGGGCTGTCCTCTACTGTGAGCCCCACTCCATCATCTGTAATGCCTCCTTGCCCAGTGTCCTGTAACGCACCCTGGTGTGCTGAACCTCAGCTCCTGCACCTCTGCTATTCTTGATGTCAGGAGGCTCTTTCCAACTTGTACCAAATGAATTCTCCAAGCACAACTCCTCTTCTCCCTTGCCCCGCAAGAGAGTCTTACCAGTGCTTTACTCTCCTGCCTGGAGATGGCCAATATTACATCTATAATTCATCTCTCCTAACTTGGGTTCTAAAAGTTAGACAGCTTGGCCCCAGAAGGAATATGTTTGACTTGGGCATGGGGCTTTCAGATATTTGTAGCTGGATGAATACATCACGGAGGATGGCGGGGATGCGTCCTTTAATAACGTTCACAGAATTGCAGGGGCCACATCTGAATGTTTAAATATCTGAATATTGTAGGTGGGTTCAGTGCTGATGAGAAGCCATAGTCCAACTACCCTGCCAACTCCCGCTGAGTGAGGATGTGCAACAGGCTCAGCCCTGTGTTTTCCCAGTTCCTGAATCTCACTTTCTTTCACGAAAAGTAGCACAGTTTCCATAGAAAGGAACATCCCAACAAAAACAACCGGGATTCGGGAGTCACTCCTTGGTCATTGGGAAGGAATCTCCCATGGCAGAGCAGGAACCAGGGCAGAGGCTTTCCCCATCCTGAGACTAAATACTCATCCCTTTCACAGCAGTGTTCCTCGGGCATTAATACAATTTTATCTGAAAGCCATGATCCCACTCAAGGCTTTCAGGCCATGAATCCCCCTCCTACTGCCCGTCTGAACATGGTGCCTAAAGCACAGGGAACATTCAAGACAAATCTCCATCACAGGGTCTCCTGTCAGGCAGATCAGGACTGCTCCCACTCAGGGCACCCTCTCTCCCATCCCCAGTTTGAGGTGCCAGTATCCCATGCAGGGGACTGGCAGCTCCAGGGTAACAGATCCTCTCCAGTGGGCTAAAACCTGATGCTCAGCTCCATAACCATGTTGTGGTATCCCAGAATAAGCTAGAGACAGCAGCAGTGCCCTGCCTCTCAAGGGGGCTATGAGGCTACATACATTTGCAAGTCTGGGACATGTCCAGCAATGTGGGGAAAAATACAAGTTGTGCATACACCCCAAAATAAAAGCAGAAAAGTCCCACTGAGAAATACCAACAGTTCAGTGTGTTTTTATTTCACTTCCTCACCTCACCAAATTAAATTAATTAAAAAACATTAACTGGAGTTATAAATCTTTGAGTAATTATTATCTCAATAATAATGAATTGATTAATGGTTGCAATAAGAATTATAATAATTATTATTAAAATTTATACCATCCAGTAATTACTAATACTTATTAAATGCCCACTAATAGGTGCTATAGAATCATTGAGCCTTCCCTTTGAGGAGTCAGGAAAGCGATAGAAAACACAAAGTTGTCAGGAGCCGTGGGACTGACTCCCGACGGGTGTCCTTCACTCCAAGCCTCTCCCGACCTCAGTGCTGCAGTTTGCTGCAGAGAACAGTGGGGAATGCACTTAGAGGATATCTGTGACACGAGAGCGCAAAGATCCTGCTACTCAGTCATTAGAAGGAGACCTCTCTCGGTGCGCTCCATACTCTTGGGGTTTTAGCAAACTGCTTTTATTAAGTTTTGTTTCACGGGAGGGCTCGGCTGACCTTGGTAGTGGTCTAGTGAAACGCAGAGGAAATCTTTCAGGCAACGCTCTAGGCATGTTCAGAACTCACCCACATGGCAAAACCTCCTGTTTTGGGGTGTTTGGTGTGGGGAGGATGTTTTGGGGGATTTTAAGAAAATGAGAAATGCACTTGTTTTGTTTCGTTAGCAAGTTGCCCTCGAAGCTGATCCACCTTGGGGAAGATTATAAGGATGGCTGTTCTCCTCACGCACACGCAAGCTGGTGCACCTCTTTGGGAAGGGGCTTCTTATCAAGTAGGAGAATTTTAAACCAGAGTGGTTTTTGAAAGGGAATGCCCCCAGCCTGCATCTTAAAGCCTGCCTTCTGCATAATCCAAATCAGACCCTCACCATGAAACTGCTGCTCTGGGTTTTAGTCCTTCCTCCACCACTGACCTGTTCTGTCACACATCAGGAACAAGGGGGTGCTACCTGGATGTAAATCAACATTTCACTGCAGCTTTCTACCCCTTCCTATATTTCTATAAACCATTGCACCCAAGGCATCACGTAGAAATCATACTATATCTCTTTAAGTGGACTTCTACTGAAGACCTAGAAACCTGGCAACTTTTAATGGCAATTAGCTCAAAACTAGGTAGTTAAGAATGTCTACAGTGAAAGGAATCCTGATACGATGATTTTATAGATATATTTAATAACAGTCCTAAAAATACCTGAATGGGCACAGCGTAAATTGTGGAGCTTCCGAAAGGCTGTTAGACAAAAGTCCAAGGAGCTATTATTTGCCTTCTAATAAATTGCAGGTGTCTTCTCAGTATTTCTAACAGCCAGCTCAGGTGTCCATTTCACCCCCTTGCTGCAGACATTCCTGGCATGCGAGGACTCCTTTGCCTCATTTGCCCATATTAGAAAAGCTGTATTAAAAATATACATGGCACAGTTCAAACAATGTTCAAAAACTGGTATTTGTGTCATTGACACCGTAAAATACCAGTCAGTTGTCCCTTCCTCTCTCTGGATATTCCCTGTGTATGGGAGGTGGAGAAGTTAAGGCCAAGCCCAGCTGGCTTAGTCGACTCTTTGTGGTCTTAACTTTTGTTTGTGGATCAAGTGACTCTTCCACCTCTCTTGATTCCTGCATTTTCTGAGCAGGCTGAGATCTTCACCCTGTGCAGAAGGAGACAGAAAGCACAGACATCACACCGTGAACTTCGAGACTTCAACAATTGCCACTAAAAGGCCAGACTTTGAGCACACTGGAGAGGGTCAAATAAGACTCCAGCTGCCTTGTAGCAAAAAGAAAAGAGCACGTTTATCCACCTTGAAAGAAAAATGAAGGCCTGTTGGCATTATAGAGGTATCATTTTTCTTGCAGTGCAATATTTCACAGTATCATGCTACCTTCATTACCCTTTTCTATTTTATCAGCATATGCCTGTCATTAAAGGGAAAACTGAGCCCTGGGAAAGGCTATGGAAGAGTCATATTTGCCAGTCAATGTTATTTCGGTAATAGCAGTGAATCCAGCAGCATGCATAGCGCAGCCCTTGTTCCCGCTGATTTTGTTAAGGTCCAGACTAACACCTCAGACCTATGCTGGTGCTGGTTTTCCCTGGGACTTTCACCTCCATGTTCTAGCATCCCTTTTTTTTTTTTTTTTTTTTTCAAATAGGTTGCCAAGTAACTCTCCAGTGACCTAATGTGATAATATCCTACCAGACAGTCATGGCTGAGATCCCTACTGGAATTAGGGCCATCCCAGGACCAAAGAAAGGGGAGATATTTCTGACTTGTGCAAACCTTTGCCAAGACCAAACGAGCCTGTTTCAGCTGCATTCTCTCATTTCCTCCTGAGAAGTTCAAGACAACTGTAAAGATTTAAGGCAACCATCCATCTGGCTTGTTGTAGGCCCATCCCAGAGCTGAGTCCTCCACTCTTCTCTCCAGAAGCCCGTGTCTCTGCTGCCATCCCATCACTGCTTATTTTCACATGTTGTCCCCAGGCTGAAGACACACTCTAATGTGGAACCACGGGACAAATCCTTTCCTTTCTGGTGGCACTGGGGAAGCCATGCTGCCACAAAACTTGAGAAGAGAGGAAAGATGAGGGCCATTTACAAAGCCAGGAGAGAGAACAAAATGAGTAAATCACAGATGAATCTAAACCTCTGCTTTCTCCCAGGGGTGACATCAGCAGGACACACCATCCTCAAGGTCCACCCTAAACAGGTTTCCTACAGGGCTTGATGGACCATGGTGGGTAGGCCATCAAAAGAATCATAGACTCATAGAATGGTTTGGGTTGGAAGGGACCTTAAAGATCATCTAGTTCCAACCCCCTTCCATGAGCAAGGATACCTTCCACTAGACCAGATTGCTCAAGAAGAAGGGACAAGTGGTCATCTAAGGTCAGCTGGAGGGTCTTCAGGACTGGCAGAGGCAAGGCTTCACAAAGAGACAACTGTTATGAGCATTCGTATTGATCTCCCAAGGCAACCCCATTCATTTTGGGCTCCAAAAGACAGTTAATCTTAGTTAAGAATAAATACGCTCAATTATTGGAAAGGAAAAAATAGCAGTGTATTTATTGTGAGGAAATCGAAAGTAATTACGCTGGAAAAAGTTATGTTGAGGCCTGGAAGTGCAATACATTGGCTGTCATGATTTTTGAGGCAGCTGGCAAACACCATTCCAGCACATCCCTCCCCATGACCCAGGAAATTATTATTAGTCGTCTTTAACTCTGCATTACTCAGCTGCCCTGTTGCTTATTGTGGTTTTCCCCGTGGCTGGAGTTACCTGTAACAGTCATTTAACCTTTCTCCCAGCTCTCTGGAGCTCCCGCTTGCTTCACGTTTACTGGAAATCTCCATTAGTGTTTCAGAGAATTCCTCGGCCTGCTCTTTTTAAAGCCTTTGATGCAATTATCTGGATACACCGGTTTTAAAATAAATGCATTTCGCTATCGCTGTTAAACAACCCCTTTAAAATAATCCCTATTCAGACAGTGATTGTCATCATCAATTTTCTTTTTCAAAATAGAACTAGAGAAATGCCCTCCCTCCGCAGAGCACTGGTTGGGTACCACTGTTACCCCACAGCAGAGCGATGCTGCAGGTGGGCTCTCCTGCTCCTCCTCTGCAGAGAAGATAACCTGTGCTCGGCGAGGGACTGTCCCACAGCATCTCACCGGAGCCATCTTCTGTCCTCGCAACCCAAAGACCACAAATAAAGGCAAAAGCAGACAGGATTTGGTCCCATGCGGACCAAACCCGAGGGCAGAGGAGACACTTCTCGGAGGAGATCAGAGCTCTGTCTCTGTCGCTCCTTTAATGCTTCAATCCCAGTGTTTGAAAGCAATATGCTAGCATTTATAACAAAGGGCTCCTCGAGGTTTGAAAGCGTTTGCTGCATAGGTAGGGCCTGGGAGCAGAAGGCCATGCACGCTCTGCGCTTGCTGTTGGAAAGACAAATCTCAGCCGGCGCTCCTGCCTGTGATGTTAAAGGTTTGTGTTTCTAATGAACGTGGCAGCTGAACACTACAAAATTTCACTCATGTTGAGAAAAAAAGGAGGCGGTTTTGTGGGCACGATACCGTCCTGCTTTAAGGGAGCTGCCAGGTTACCCACAGGTTGGGAAGCACGGCGAGAGAAATCATTTCAGAGCTAAACAATTACACCGCACCTTGCAGGGCATTTATTCACAGCTCACATTGCAGACAAAAATGAGCACAACAGCAGCAGACACAAAATGATACGGCAGCTATGGCCAGCATTGAGTCATGCCGCTATTACAGATCTGATTTAGAGCCATGCCAGTGGAAAGCAGGAATAGTGCCTGGCTCCGTGCTTTGTACAGGCACTGCAGGTAGAGCAGGGCTCTCTGAGATACCTCGTATCATACAGTCTTGAGCAAGAGGAACATAAAATCGGGAACAATTCTGGTTGGAGGGGAGCTCAGGAGGTCTCTCAACCTGCTGCTTGAAGCGGAGTGAACGTTGAATTCAGACTGGGTTGATCAGGGGGTTGAAATTACATTGCCTAATAATACAGCTTTGAAGGTGCCAACCTGCTGAAACATCACCTTCTGCATATAGCAAACTGTTAATATAGCAGCACGTCCCTTTCAGGAAGATCCCGTAGGAATGGTCTTTCTGTGGGATGGACAGGTTTGGGACAGACAGAGCTGGAACAGCAGCTGTGATCAGCATTTAAGAATGGTGCAAAAACAGGATAAAGTGATAAATTAGTAAACTGCCCTGCTTGCTGCTAGGAGCTATTCCACTGCAAAGGCGCATTCATAAAGCATGAAAGATAGCATCACTGTGTGATGTTAGTGTCGTTGGTGAGACAGTTAGTTATAGAAATATGTGACTGGGAAATGCCAGAATACCTACATAAGGCTTCTGTGAATGAAAGCGTACATAAAGGCTGTAATATAATATTCTTTGGATTAGAATTTAAAGCTGTATTCTCCCCCCGGTTAGGCAATGCGATCACCTCAATTGTCATGCTGAGATAAACATATCTTACCGTATAGTTAGTGTAAGCTTGTACATTTAAATCATGTTGTCACAGGAGCTGGTCATCCCCCTTGGAAGCATCAACATACTGGAGCGATAATGCATAGTGCCAATATCCCCCTTTTTGTCATGAGGGGATCTTGGAGTATTGAATTAAAACTGCATGCTAACTCAGCAGCTCTCCGCTACCTGAATGCATTCACTTGCAATTCCTTAAATTGTGTCACTTATCGAACATAGATTATTTTTAGTGACTTGTCTGAAGAACTAACTCTAGGGCTGCTTGCATGCAGGAGCATTGCATCTCTCTTGAATACTGCTCCTGCCATGCGTAGCCTCCAGACCTGCGGCCAAAGTCGGGTTGCTGGCCAAGTCCCTGCTGGGTCAAAGCTTCAGCCGTGCATACACTGTTCCAGCAGAGTCCTCTGACACCTGCTCCGGTGACAGGACTGAGGGAACAGCTGGCTGTACGGGTGAGTTCATCCACCGAACCAAAATTCAAATTAATTGGCACCCCTAGTATAGGAATTATGCTGCCTGGTCCTTTCAGTACAAGACTAAAATCTGTCAGAGGATGATGCCTTTGAAGAAACTCAGCTTCTGCATGTGTCTCTCTAACAGTGGTGGTAGAGGCAGAAGTTCTTCTTGAATGGACCTCATGGAGCTCAGCAGGTCCACATGGACAGACCGCCGTGCATTTCCACATACAGAAGCAGTATTTTTGCAAGGGTGGCAGAGATCTCACTGCACTTCTTATTATATGTTCCCGTATGCTACAGAGCTACGCATCAACACTCAATTCTGGGACCCAAGGTCTTCTGGAGAACATTTCTGTGTTTAAATGAACTCCTGGAGAGCCAGAAAATATCTTGCAGACTTTACTAAGGTGTGTCAGAAGAGTTGACTTGGAGTTCAACATGACCAGATCATCTTTTAGGAGGAAAACTGTCTTCTCCTAGATGTAAACATTTCCAGCAAAATTAACAATTCACATCTGTCAGTGCATTTCCTTAGAATGTAAAAGTTTTCTGGGGGAGAGATTTGTCAGTCCTCACTGCACCATCCTCAGACCACCAGAGGCACACATCAGACCCCATCACCCGGGCAAGGGGGAGCATGGGGACCCGAGAGGAGTCAGCAGAGCTCCCCAGGGTCACAGAAACACACCTGGAGCTGGAACACAGTCACACGCAGCAATAGACAGCAGAGCTGGGACCGTGTTTAAAAAGAAATAGAACATAGTGAGCAATCCTCGCTGGTCGTAAATCACTGTGGGGTGGATTGTGGAGAAAGCAGCCGAAACAGAGCGCCCTCGCCTTGCAGATATGAAGCTGAACCCAGCTGCTCGATTGCTTAATGCCTTCTTAAGTGATAAAGTGAGATCCTGTCTGGATGTCCAAGCACACATGACTCCTCCACATTTTCAGCGAGAAGAAATTACTCTTCAGTCTGCTAGCTAAGACTTGATAAATCAGATTAACCTGTCCCAGTGATGATGGATTGGTCCTCCCATTCTTGTACAACGCTCCGGAGCAGGACTAGAATTTAGATGTTCCCAAACCCCTGCAATGAGAAGCCACCTGCCTGCGCCCTGGCCCAGAAAAGCCACGGTCTTGCTTTGTACAGTGCCTGAAATGGGGTTTGAGAGCATCTGCACTACTGCCGCTGGCATAGCTCGTAAGGCAACTGGTAGAGCAGCTCCTCAACAGATGGAAAAGGCATGGCTGAAGCCACTCCAGCAGAATGGAATGCCTCAGCCTTGGTTCAGCTTTAAATGGTGGTGTAAAACCTGGGACTGAGCAAGTGTTAGAAGAAATGGAGAGCCTTTCCTGGGTTCCCATGGAGTCCGCTCTGTCAGGGTGCTCTTGCATCCCTGCTGCCCCAAGTCTCTCCGCTGGAGGAACATCAACAGCAGAATTGCAGCTTACAGTTGCAACCAGACATCCACCAAGCCCTGACCTGCCCAGCCGATCCACCACGACATGATTTCATGCAATGCTCAAAGACATTAGTCAAGTACCTGGAGACATCTGAAGGACTCTGGAGTTTACAGGTCTGTCCTCAGAGGCAGCTGTAGAACTTTTCATGGTCATGAATTCCTCCCAGATTCTGCCAAGAAGAGATACATTAGCAAATCAGTCAAGTTACCAATTTTAATGAGTTATAGCTCATCGTGCGAGCCATAACAACCGACAGCATGCACACCCGACTGTGACACTACAGCACATATAGCTAGCTCCAGCTACTGTAAAGTTTGTGGGCTTTATCTCTCCCAAAGTGCCCATACGGGCTTTTGACAAATAAAGCTGGCTCACTGTGCATCACTAGAACATGAAAATCAAATGCTCAGTGTGCACACTTTTTGGAGGAACAATTGATGCGTGTAAATTATACCTTCTCCCAAATGCCACTCTCCTCCTCTTTCCTTGTGTCTGCCCAGCGCTGCGGTTCAGAAAGGCCTGCACCAGAGAAAGAAGAGATTAACATCTTTTCAACTGCCCAATAATGGTCCTTATACAAATTAAAACAAATCAGCAGATATAATCTACACATCTCAGCAGCTGGTTGTCTTTCTAATATTACCAGACATTAATCATTGGAGAATGATTTTTAAATAAGTACCAGTGAGCAACTGGAGAACTGAAGTGATGTAAGTATCTGCGTTAGTAAGACTGAACTATTTATTCAAAAGATAAATATGTATCACCTACCCTTTGAGAAACGGATCCGCCTTTACCCTGAAATATTATAATCACCAGGTGCCAGTACAAAACTCCTGTACAGGCAGCAATACCGTTCCTGCAGGTTTTGGTAGTCAATTCAGCGACGCAGCAAATGCGATGGTCCAGAGTCTTAGCTTGTGTTTGAATAAAGGTGCTTGCGGCTCATCTGGCTTTTCGTGCTTTAAATTGTCCCTCCTCTTGAGGATCCTCCCTGAACTCCACATATCCCACTGTGATGGATGGTATTTTTTTTATTTGTTTTATTTGTGCTCAGGCTGTGGGTTGCCTTGCCTTAGGGAGTCTGAGCAGGTCAGGCAGCTCTCGGAGGGAGGGATGAAGGGAGGGATGAAGGGAGGGATGCTCCTGCCCTGGGAGCAGCCGAGCATCAGGAGTGGGAGGGCTCGGGGTTTGGGGGCACCAGGCAGGAGGACAAGCAGCACAGCAGGGAGCTGGGAGCCTGCGGCTCCAAGTGAGACTGAGCAACTGCTGACAAGACAGAGGAGCAGAGAATAAAGCTAAGTAGTAGCAGAAAAAGCCCTCCTAGAGACAGGCTGAGCTGTGCAGAGTTCACCGCAAGCAGAAAAGCCCCAGCGTTACGTGAAGCCAAGCCTGGGAGCAGGCAACTGCCCACAGGAAAGATAAAGATATACAGATAAACCTATTTCTATTCTGTCTTTTTTCTCTAGCTCCTTGGAGTTGTCTTTATTTATAAAGTAAATATTATAGGTTTTATTCTAAAAGGCCTTTGGATGTAAAAACCTCTTCTGCCTTCTTTAGAGAGGTCTCTTACAGAGAAGGTCCGAGCAGACTGACCACAGGGCTCTGACAGATTCAAGACTTCATCGCATCTGCACGGATTTTAATCTTTGGCCAGAAGGGCTGAGAAATTCTTCCTGTTCCTAAGATCAAGGGCCTGGTGTTCAAATTTCTGTCTCATTGTCTCAGCAGAGCCTTCCTGGAGCTGTGTTAGGAGGTCACAGCGTTAAACCACACACTCAAAGCAGCAGCTGGGAAACACCCTGCGTCAAAGGAGAAATCGTCTGAGCGTGGGTAAGTAAGTCGGCACATGTGCCTCATAAACAACCTCCTCCTTCAACACGTTGCCTCTGGACAGCTCAACAAGAGTGGGAGACTGGAAACCGTAAGCAGACTGAAAACGTACTGCCGCTTGCCTGGGGCATTGAAACAGGAATAACAGTTTTGATTGGCTGCAGAACAAATTTGTGATGAAATCTCCCATCTACTGAAATCTCTGGGGCCAAACCAGTGGCTGCTAGGGGAAAGCAGAAAGCCATCGCAGTGGGAGTGAGCTCACAGGATTGCAGCAAGCTCCCCCACAAATTACTGGGCTCGGGGAGAGGATGGAGGAGCTCGTAGCTCAATTAAACGTGAATGGCTTCATGCAGCAATATTTGGCTTCCAAGACTTTTTTTTTTTACTTTTAGAATAAGAGTGAGTCCCAGTATGGTACAGAAGAGGCCAACAGCTCACTAGACTGGCAGGAGCCAAGGGAGAAATGACCATAAAAAAAAGTCAGCAGGTGTTTTTCAAGGGAGATGTTTTTCATTATCAGTCTACCAATCTTTCTGGGGCTGAATTTCAACCCCATACATAAACAAAATCCCTGTCCTCCACCCCTTAGCAAATTCAGCCAGCTGATATTTTCCAGCCCCACAACCTTTTGTGTTTTTTTGATACCAAACTTACACATTAAAAAGTCAGGAGAATTGGGGGTTGGATCTGCCCTTGTACGGTATTTACTCTCTATGGTAGTTACAGGCTTACAACATTTTAACAACTTGCCCTTCTTTACTGTAAATGTGTCTTCGGTAAACTAAAGCAATTAATATTGAAGACAATCAATACTGCAGCCAATACAGGTTTTTTTCAGGTACTGTAATAGGTATTGTGCTTGTAGCATGGAGTTTATTGATACTGTAATATATCATCCAAACCCCACTATAGTCTTTGTGATAAGTCTATGAAAGAAGTAGCCCTTTCCTGAAAAGCATTTAGATGTTAAATGTAGGATTAGATTTCCCTGCCATGAGTTTAGGGCTTTACCTTGGTGGAAAGCACACAGATTTTCCCACTATATAGTATTCCAAATACAAAGGAAAAGCTACATGGATTTCGTCAGCACACACGAAATAAGTGAGTTTCAGTTACTGTCCCATCCTTTCTGAAAATGAAATGTTAATTGTCATCACATCCTATGGTGTGGAGGTTTTCCCTGGGTGCAGAAGGCATTTAATCACAAAATGACAGGAGATGGGGAGAACGGCAAACCTGAAATAAACGCCCCTGGCACCAGAATGCACATTGGTTCAGATTCAATATCAGCTTCAGCAAAATCAAAATATGCGATGAAGATACAGACAGGTGTAATTACTCAGCGAAACATTTCTGCTGGTCCCAAATTTCAGACTCATGAAGAGAGTTTTCTATCATAAGGCAAGTCAAAGTCCCTGATGAAAACTCCTCTGGCACATTCTTTGTGGTAGCTTTTGAAATGACCTCTGGATATTTGGTTCTGGGGAATTTTAAGAAATATTGAAAAGTGACGAATTGAAAAGCACCTGAAACTCCGTCAGACTTCTTTTGGATTTTGCATTTAATTGAATTTTATCCTGCATTGTCCCAAAGTGTCACTGAGATATGATGTGTCTTTTATAGCTTCTGTGAAGTGTTATCTTCCTGGAACAACAGAAAGTGTAAAGAGCCACTGAGATAGGCTGTGTATAGACACATTATTAAAAGCTCATTGCGCTTTCTGATCTATGTGCACTTCTACGAGTGGATGGGAGCACTGGTCCCACAGCCCATCCCAGCACCGAGTCTACTGCCAGTCACAGAGGTTTAAAATGAGATAGAAATTTTGCTCAACATGAAGGCAATACTCTCAGAGAGAAACGTGACATTTTTGCGTCCTCTGTGTGAGCAGAATGAATACGTGGGTAATATTCTCCTGGGGCTTTACAGCCCAGTCTTTGTGCTGAAGAGGGTTAGGATGACCAGGGAGGTAGGAGGCTGCTTTACCATTCTGCACCCTTTTCCCTTTCTTGGATGTCCTGTGCAATGTTAATAGCTGCACATCAGGAGCAGAGCAAATGGATCCTTTTCTATTGTGAAAAAGATCTGTTCTATTCTATTCTGTTCTGCTCTGTTCTATTCTATTCTATTCTATTCTACATTTATTTCTATTTGGGGATGATTTTATTCAAAAGCTGTGTTACTGATCCTCTGCTGGGCTGTTAGTCCTTCTTCCATAGCATAATAGGCAGTAGCCAGGAAAAGAAATTCCTTTTCCTTTCCAAGGACCCCAGCATGATTTACCAACCATCCCTGCCACCCTGCAGTGTGTAGCCCACGGTGAGCAGTACCCCTTACTGGTGCACATCCCAGCAAAGGGACAAAGCTCTCAATGGCCGTCTGAGATCCGACGGCAGCCGCGGCCTCTGAAGGGGACCCTGAGGAAGACCCATCTTCGTTGCCCGCATGTTTCCAGCTTGCTCCACCAGAAGGTACTCAGGTCTCAGCCAGGTGAGAAGCCACCTCTGCAGAGCCTGGAGCTTGGCACTGGAGAGCTGCTTGCCGCTGGCAGCCACGAGGACGGGTCCCCGGGGGGAGAGAGGGGCTCAGGCTGGGGTGCAGGGGTGCCGGAGAGCCCGTGCAGCGAGCAGCCTCTGCAAAGAGGAACGGTGCCTTGGCTGCAGAGGAACGAAATCACAGCCACGTCCCCAGCTGAGCTGCTGCCAAAATGTCATTTCCAAAACGGACCCCGGAGCTCCAGGAGTACAAAGCCGCATCAGTTGTTCTGGGGAGCGGCGACAAGAGCTGGCAGGGCTGTTGGGACCTGCTGCCAGGGAAGCGGTTGTTGCAACGCTTCCCTGACACCGGTCACGTAGCCCTGCTAACCCCAGGAGCTGGGCAGGGGGGGTGGCAGATTAGGGGATCTCCCCACCCCGAGCTAGGCACAGCAAGCCACGGCTCTCACGCTCGGACCCAGCGCCGTGCAAATGAGCATGCAGCACCCATGGTGTCCCCTGGTCCCTGCTGGTCCCCCGCTGGAGATGTGCGTTGGACCTCTTCGGGGAGCAGATGTGTGAGCAGCAAGGGGAAGATGGAAGGAGATGGGCAGATGCTGCGTGGGGGGCATCGCCTTTCCACGCTCACAGATTGAGCAGGAGGTAGGAGACTCGGACAAGCAAGTCCTGGCTGGGAAGAAGGGGACCAGCGATCAGCAGTGCTGCCAAAGCAAACTCACAGCTCCTCTTGAGAAAGGACACTGTTTTGAAGCTGCTCCCACATACACAACTGTTAGGGTGGAACTCCTTAGTCCCAGTGCTGAGAAAGGAGATGGGGGTGCAGGCTGGGTCACCCCAAACCTCCCAGCCCTCCCACTACCCAGTAGGTCCCACTGGGGGTCACACAGGGCCAGGCCAAGGTAACCTGACCACCGTGCATAAGGTCTCCCCTATGCCTGGATCAGGAACACGCTGCGGGGGGGCGGTGAGGAGAACAAGAGTTACAGCTGTTGATATGAGGCAAAAAAAATCCAAATCAGAGAAAGGTCTGAGTGCAGCGAAAGGAAATAGGGGGAACAGCAAAGGATAGGGAGGGGGTGGTGAGATCTGGAGCCAGTTCTGCAACTCCAAGCCCAGATACCCAGGAGAGATAAGGCAGCAATGCCTATCTGCGGGAGGTCAAAGCAGAAAGCAAGGCAGCCACACAGCACACCTTCCCGTGGCTTCCTTGAATGCATTAGGAAACATCTCACCTGCCAGCATAGCTTGATGCCGGACTGGTGCTTTGTGGTGCAGCAAAGTGCCATACAGGAGTCCCAAACCAGCAGCAGCATCTCTCCAGCTGAGTGAAGGTGTCTCCAACGTGGGCATCTCCATCCCTGCACAGCACCCGCTGCCTTCTGGAGATAGTGGAGGCCACGAGCATGGCCCAGGACAGGCAGTGATGTACAGCCCAGCATCTCCTTCATCGTCTCAGGTGAATCATGTCCTGAACTCCAGTGAGTATAGTTACACAGGTGCCGTTGCCTATAAGAAGATCCCAGGATGGTTAGCTCAGATGTAGACACCTCCAAAACAGCCACCTGAATTTCGTACTCTTGGAGCCAAGTCCCATATCAAAGGCTGTACAATTCAACACCAAAACCCTCAGCTCAGCCCAGCTGTGGGATGCTCACAAGAACCCAGTGTTTTAAGAGCAGAAGCCAGGGATGCCAGTGCTGCTCCGGGACTGTATGTATCTTCCTTCTCCCCCCAGCTCAATCCACATCCATCCCGCTGCTGCCGTACATTCCTGCTCTGCCCAGGAACAAGGCAGAGATCATGAAATGCAGCTTTGGTACCAAGCTGTTTCTCTAAACAGATAAATAATAATAATAAACTAGAGTGCAGCATCTTCCAGAATATTCTTTTTGTTTTAAACAAAGCCCCTGTTCTCAGAGACTGACAGATATTTTCTTTTTTCCCTGCTTGAAGCCATATCACAAAGGATTATCTTCCTGCTCTTCCACCCTATAAACAAATTGTTTTCTTAATTTGTCACATGCCGGTGCCTGCAAATCTCTCTGCATTATTCTCTTACCAGATGATTCTCTGCAGCTCATGGGAAGAGTGTTCCCAGTCAGAAATTTATGTCTGTTCTTCCCTAAGAAACTGGTGGTTGGATATTTTCCTGGTTGTCTGAGCTGGGGAAAGAGCTTCTTTCATCACCGAAAGGGCCTATTCAGCCTGGACCAAACACACAAGAGCATTTCCAGCTCAAGAATATTTTTAATTGGTTCCATTTCAAAAATCGGGCTGCACAGCTTTTGAAAGGGTCTTAATTCTTATTAATTTTCCCGATAGCAGACGTGGCCTTCTTTTGATGTGCAAATTTTAAACTATTTTTTCCCCCACTCAGCGTAGATAGGCATCGTTGGGAAATGAATATTACACCAGCACAGGGAGGGGAAGGGAGGAACGGATAGGGAAGGACAGGCACAGTGTAAGTGCCAGGAGGAGAAGAAAGCATGCAGCAGCCAGGCAGAAGATGACTCATTGCTGGTTTGGAAATAAAAAGAAGACAGCTATAACCACTGTGATTTTTGGCATGTGCTGGGGGAGGAGGTGCACGGCTGCACCCTGACGTACCCGGAGGGGCTGCAGCCATCCACATGCTGTCTGCTGGACACAGCCACACGTCGTTAACTGGTCCCTGCAACACCAGCAGCTCCTGCACCCTCGGGTGTCTGCCTGGTCCGTCATCGGCGTGTCATGCCCAGAGGTACGGTCAAGGCTGAACGGTGGTCACTGCTTTTAACCGGTGCTTTACACCCACTCCTCGCTGTCCAGAACGGGGTAGAAAATACACCATTTTTTTACCCGTGGTTTTAATTTAGCGCTATTTCAGTCACCACTTCTGCGGCCAAGGTTACAGAAGTGTTTTTTCTGGTGAGGACTCCTCTCATCCTGCCTCGGCAAAGCCCTTCCAGCATGGAGCAGAGCTGTAGCTCTGGCGTAATACTCACCCTGTAATACTCACTCATCTCACTGGTCCAACGGGAGCGGAAAGACCCGAGCGGCTGATGTGCCCGAAGCTTTCCTTCTCCTCCCACCCTTGCCCTTACCTTCACACACGCACAGGTCCCCAGCCCCAAACTAGTCTTCAGCCGTGGCATGTCTTCAGGCGATGCTCTCATCACCGCCACAGGGCTCTCGGGAACCCAGAGGCTCCCCACAGTCCTACCAGCAAAACCCACCCGCTGTAGAGACTTTCTCACCTGGAAAAATTCCTCACCTGGAAAATATTTCCCACCTGTCTGGTGCATTCGCCACCCGTGGTCAACGTCCCAGGAGGGGCTGTCTGGAGGGGAGAGCTCCTCTCCATGACACCAAGGTCACTGGGCGCTCAGGGAAAAACCTGTGCTTGTGTGATTTGTCACAGGGGCTGAGAAGCATCCAGAAGCACCAGACCAACACCACCCGAAGGAATGACAGCCTGGGCTCTGCCCATGCCAGGCTCAGGTGGTCAGGCCAAGGAGCGAGCTTCTTCCTGATGTTCTCTCTGACCTGGTTTCGTGCATCCTTGGTGCTGCCTGGAAGATGTCTGTGGCACCTTCCAGTGCTCCGTGAGCACCCAGCACGCCACGAAGAGGCCGTGGAGGATGGGTGCTGCTTCCCTGTGGTGTCACAAGGAGGGAAGCGGATGGAGTTAAGGCAATGAGCCACACCGATATGCGATGCGTTCACACTTGCACGAGCCCCCTCTTTTCTCTGTGTGCTGGGAGCCCCTGCACGAAGATACACCTGAGCTGGTGTCGGTGCAACCTGGACGTGAGGCAGGTCTGAAAAACAGCAAACGGCTTAAGCAGATGTTCAGGCAGGAGCACAGGCAAAACCGTGGAGGTGCCCTCAACGCCATGAGGGGCTAACGAGCTTCTGAGAGACGCGTCTGGGCACAAACCTTTGGAGTGCTGCAGCCTTTCCCCAAGGAAACGGGCAACAGAAACATTTTGGCTTTCAGGTGAATCTTACCTGAAGCAATACCTCCAGCAGTCCGAGACTGATGGGCAATTCCAGTTTTGGTCACTTCTTTCGAAGAAAGGTAGGTCTTCTTCTGGGAAGAAAGAAACTGAAGGAAACTCATACAGAGGCAATGAATCACCATTCACAAATGTGGGAGGAGCTTGTGCTAGGAAAGGAAGAATGTGTCAGAGATGTCACTGTAAAGAATAAAAAAAAGAAGCAAAAGAAATCTCCGGAGTGATCTTCCAAACACTCATCAGCAATTTATTTCTCTTTCTTTTATTGGTTGAGTGGACTAATATGTTGTTGCCAATAAATTAAAATAGCTGTAAAACATTCTGTATGAAACCATCATTAATTTTCCCTGTATCTCATTGTAACTGCTTATTACCAGGCAGTATCTTTATGGACCACGTCGGCTCTGCAGTCACTGCAATGCATATTCACTTGGTTCTCACCAGCACCCTCACACCCATCTCAGGTTTTGTTCACTGCAGGGAACAGCCCCTCACTTCGCAGGTATAAGCTACGTTCTTTCTAGAAATAAAACCTTCCACTTAGCAGTATTAAAATACACGTTCACTGCAGCTCCTATTGTCAGGTAATTCAGATCATTCTGTAAAAACTGACTTGTCCCTGTGCACCAATTTGTGCCACCTGCAAAATTCATGTGATGATTTAATATATGCTTAACTCTGGATCATTGACAAGGATTAAGACTTTCACAGCACCCTCCCAGGAACTCGTACCAACTTTGCAGAAGTTTATGACTTTTGGGGGACATTATATCCCCAGCAAACTATTTCAGTGAGGGGACTCAAAGATATCAAAGGACTATAAATCAAGTCAACCAGAAAAAAAAAGCAATACGCAATTTGGGAAAGGCATACCCAACTTGACTATGAAAATTACTTCTGTCAGTTCTGCCCAGTATGAATGAGGGACCCAAAATGGTAGAGAAGCCATCCTCAGTGAAACTCAGTCCTCACAGAAATATGTCAAAAGAATGCCACTTAAAATTTATACTGTACAGTAAAATGATAAATTGAGAGCAATGCAATGGAGCTAACACAGAGAATTCAAGCTTGACTGTAATATGGAACTTATGTAAAAAATAAAGGAGACGATAATAAATGTGAAATGGAAAGAATTAATTTTTTGGTTCAGAAGTTTTGCTTTAGAAAAAAACACAGATGCCCAGCCTATCTCAAAAGAGACTTTACCTAATCTCACTCTGGATTCAGCCTACTCCACTGAGCTGTCTGTATGGGCACATCCATGTTTCTGCAAGAGTTTTGCACGTAGGGGAAGGAGATCCTGCAAGCCCAGGCAGGTGATGGCCATTTCCCATGCATTTTCCCCATACCAGGACCCAACCCAGCAGAGATAACTGGCCGATCACAGGGCTCAGAGAGAGGGGCAACAGGTAGGGTGTAAATAAAAGGCAGCATGGAAAGGTTACAGCAGGAGAGACCAGTGCTCAGGAGGGACTTGCTCTTCCCAAGCTACTTGGAAGGGCCTTCCACATCCACCTCCCCGCTCCTGGATGCCAGCACAGCTGAGATCTGGCTACACACCCACAGAAAGGAAAGGGAAGAGTGTTTCTAGCACACGCTTTGCTCCATTGCATCTGACAGACCGACCCCAAGAAGGACATTTCTAGCAAGCTACATTGTTAACCTGCTGGTGGAAGTAAAAAAGAGTGGCAGAGAAGCCAGATGCTTCTGATGTTAGGAAGAAAACCATCTTTCCATCCATGCTGGAAGGCATGACCGCCATCAAGTACCCTTCCCATCCAACCCCCAGTGGGTCATCCTCTCTCAGTTCAAGGCAAAGAAAGCCACCAAGCACTGCCAGTGTTGCCCAAGGCAGCTGAGGGGTCATGCTCTGCAAGGATAGAGAAGCTGGAGCCATGGCCATGGTGGTCTGGATGTGTCCCCTGGTGCAGTGTCCCCAGGGCTGGCCACAGGGCTATGAAGAGCCACAGGGAGCGGCCAGGCTGCAAGTGCTGAAGCTGGCCATAGCAGGTCTTCTTGGCCAGACTCGTGTGCTTGTATTCCTCCGGCTGAAGGAGGACGAAGGCTGTGGTTCCCAAGGAGGAGGCAGCAGAATTGCTTGCCAAACCTGACAACTCTTTGCCGGTGCTGATGTGGCAGCATCATCAGTGGGGGTTACCATGGCAGCTGATGGGGAGGAAAACCCATCAGAAAGTCATCCTTAGTCCCTCACATTTTCCCTGCCTTCCCCTCTTGGGTGGGCCTGGAGTAGATTTTCAATGTTCTATATTTTAATGTTATAAGCCAGATTTTACGCAGTGAAAAAATCCCCTGCACTTACTTGCTGTGAATGATGAAATGCAGGGGCTTAGTTTGCATTTTGGCATCTCTCAGCGGCAGATTTCCCTAGCAACTTTGATGTGATGTCTGTGCGAGTTATTGGGGGTGGATTTTAGCACACAGAGAGGAGGTAGAGTCATCTTTGACCAAATGTTTTTAATCAGGGTTACTGAGAAAGATAACAGAATCAGCTCAGTTTCTCCTGATAGCAACTCAGCCTGGGTTGTTGCAAGCACGGAAAGCGGAGGAGTGTCAAATTTATCAGAAAAGTTATACCCTAGGACGAGACAGTGAAAGCAGCAATTGTTCAGCTATTGATCTCCCACCAAAATATGTGGGAGTAGACTAAGCCCAGACCCAAACTAGCTAAAATAGATTCAGTTACAACTGGGATGTGCAGCCCGTTCACACAAGGGTCCTGCAGACAGCACAGGCATGGACAGGGATGTGTCTGCTTGAAAAGGCCACCAGTGTCCACAGCAGATCTTTTCACCCCAAAGTCACTGAACCCCCGCCCCACCAAAGCCCCACTGCTCTCCCCAGGGGTGGCGAAGTGGGATGCTGGTGTGGAAGGCTCGATCCTGAACTGGCTCAGTGGGGAAAACACAGCTCAGGTGCACCCATGGGAAAAGATTTGTCCATTTAAATATAAAAAATATGAAAACTCTAACTCGAGACCTATGACTTTGTTGAGGACAGTGGGAAGAAAGGAGGGGAAGCTATCACTAATAAGCATTTTAAACTTTCCTGTGTCTTAACTGAAGATATAAGGCTGAAAAATTTAACAGGAAAGTCCTGTTCCCAAATGTTTAATTAGGCGTTGGCATATAATATGCATTAAAGGTTCATATATTTTAAACAGTGCGCAGAAGACTCAATATATCTGAAATATAACTTACCTCTGTGAACAGCACATCCGTGACGCATGTTCCATCAGCTCCCTGCCCTGTCCCCGACACAACACCCTTAGCAGATGGGAGTGACTGGGGCTGCTGAGGGAAACCAACTGGTACAACTGACCTGTGACCAAGGGGGCTTGGGTGGTCCAGGGGTCTACGGCACAGCCGTGTCCTCCTGCGAAACCACCAGCAAAGTCCTCCAGAGAGATGCTTAGAGGTTTGCAAAGCATAAATGTGTGTCTTTCCACAAAGCTCAAGGGCATAAATTGTCTGAAGGCTGTAAATACACGTCAACATTTTTAAGAAGAACTACAATTTTCGAAATCAAAAATCCTCACCTGGAAAATATTTCCCACCTGTCTGGTGCATTCACCACCCATGGTCAACATCCCAGACCACAGTGAACAACTTCAGGACAGCAAAAAACTGGGAGAAACAGGCCTACAACAAGCCCACATTGTAAAAAATTACCCTTGGAAGTATGAAACCCTGAAGCAAATAGACAAGGGGCTAAAGGGCAGAATTACTTTTTACCACTTGGTTTGCTCTTTCACCACTAAGTCCTAGCAGAGGAACTTTACCCAAGGGCTTTGGTTATTTCTTTTTAATTTCACATACCCCTGCGTTTTGGGTGGCCCAGTCAAGAGGGAACTGATATGCAGAAAGTGCCAAACCCTTGCCCTTGAACTTTAATCCCATTTGAGTTATTAAAGCGGCCGGAGCACCTAGCAACTTATAACAACCTTGGCATGAGGCCACATCTAAGGCCTGAATGAATTTTTAAAAGACAAATCTTCTGGCAGAGGAGCAAGTATGGAAAAGAAAAATGAGACATATTGCTGGAGCCAGGCCACGTCAGAAGACTTCTACAACAAAGCCCACAATGGAAGTGTGGGGTTTTTCCATTTTTTTTCTGGATATTTGCTTGCAGAAACTATTTGCCAAGCCACCCTGTGCCACCGCCCAGGAACTCGATGGGGCAACCCCTGGCTGCCCTGAGCATCCTGCGGACAAGGGGACCGTTCTTCAAGCACAACCATAAAAATGCCTCCGCCATCAACAGCCGCAGCATGCTGGAGTTTATTCTCATTCACAGCAGTTAGCCCTTCTGTTCGGATGACACGCGTTTGAATAAATACACGCTGGGATCCCTGGATTTCTCAAGCAGCCGCTGTGTAAACAGCACTTCAGTCTAATGGACCATGAACGTCCCTGGAAGAGCAGCTCTGGGCACGCCGCGGCTGCCACAGCCCTCCAGCCTGAAGCAGATGGGGACCCTGGAGCTCCCAGGCACATCTCCAGGTCTCAGGGCAAGATGGGGAGGGGGGCATCCGTACTGTGTTGTTTTCCTATAGGCAAAGTGGGTTTGGGACCCGCAGCATCCCACAGTGCCATGCCCAGGCACAAGATGCATCAGCGCAGCCCTGTGAGAGCAGGAGCTGGAGGGGCCGTGGGACCACATGGGGAATAATACAACTCAACCACCCTTTTCATTTCCTCGGTCTCTAGAAGACGCTTGCGTGCTCTTGACACCTGTGCACTTCTCCAGGGGATTCTCCCAGAAAAAAAATAAGGATTCGTTTAGAGAAGAAAATAGCAAGTAAAAACAAACATACAGGGCTCAGATTCGACTTGAAAGTGATACTGCAGGCTGAATGGATTGATGCTCCTGCAAAGTAACAGTGGTGTTTGACATCTGCTTGACTAATGGTAGCGCTGGGCAAATGCTGCACCGCAGTGGGGGTGTCACGGCTCACATGCTTCGCCCATCCCAGCAGCCAGGTTTAACAAAGATATTTTTGGTAGCGCAGATGCAGATTCCATCTCTTAAATCTTTAAGGCTTATCAAAGGGGGTTTTTTTCCATTTTCAGCCTTGTATATTCTTAACCACTGAGATCTTCTTATGTATAATAAACACAAAAATGCTTCTCTTCCCAGCTTTGCTGCTAAAGCCAAGATGATTATAAAGCTAAATCCTCGGCATATGGCACGGGTACAGTTCTTGCAAACTTCTCACTGCATCTTGCACCAAAGGGCGAGTTAACCCTTGGTAGGCAAACAGTGCTGTCTCCCCACAGCGACCTGTGCCAGGGAAGGCACTGGGGGAAACTGGCTGACCACAGCGTGCAGCACAGGGTGGTGGGACCCACGCACATGCGGGGCTGGTGACATTTTCTCCTGCGCAGGCTCACACGCAGGAATCACCTTGGCGAGCAGTTCCCCAACATGGGATGGTCGATGGGAGGAAGGGAGGCAGAGGGATGGAAGCAGGGGAGAGGGATAGGTAATCTGAGAACCTGCATTTCCCAAAAATTTTGATTCTGCCTCTCTGAAAGCTGGTGCAGCCTGCAGCTATGCAAGGCTGGAGCACTGCTCGCTGGGCTGATGTTCAGCTCAGGACACTGCTGGGATTTTATAAAGCCTGGGAAGAGATGAGCAAACAGGGCTGTCCAAGGAGAAGCGAGATCTTGCTGGTAAATCCAGAGCTGCCCAGTGCACAGGCACCATCCCATCAAATAGGATGCAACCACAGGGAGATGGGCTCCTCCAGGCTCAAATCAGGGGTTATCTCAAGGCACTCTGAAGATGCTCCTTATTGAGGCCAGCTTCTAAAACCAGACCCCCCCTCCCAAATACTGAATGGCTCAGCTGCCTCCTCCACGGATGGGATGGAAGCAGAGATGCAACCGGCTGGGGTCCGGAGGGGTCACCAACTCTGCAGACGGGAAAAGCCTGAGACACTGCAGTGCTGAACACACCTCGAGGGGGTCAAAAAGAGCTGAAAATTAGGGGTGCATTTGCCACAAAATGCAGCCGCAGGAAGGGCCCAGCCAGCCTCAGCTTTGGTTCACTGAGGCGTCTTTCCATCAGGTGGGATAACAGCCCCACTGTGTGGCTCCAGCGAGATCAAGTGCATCTCAGACACGGTGCAGGAGCGCTGACAGGAGACTGTGAGCCTTAGCAGAGAGCAAGGGACAAATTCAGAGCATCATTTGGAGGTGAGCCTAAAAAGTGGAGGAAGGCAAGGCGGATATAGTATAAACCCTGAGAAGTCTGTGGTTTTCTTTTGTGTATTTGTGTTTGAATACGCAGGGGTTTTCCATATCATTTCCAAGTTTTGCAAAGTTTTTGCATTTCTCAAAATTATTTTTTTTTCCAACAAAGGGGAAATTTCGTATTTTTTTAACATCATCTCTCACCCACTAGTTGGACATGAGATGCCAGTACAAGTATTTATATCATCAGAAAGAGACGGGGCTCCACAGATCCTTCAAAAGTAGCTGAAGTGCCTTCCCACTTTACCTTGCAAAGATAAAAAAAGTGATGCTGGTCGCTAAAGTTAGCCCTGATGATACTGTGCTCTGTGGAGGGACAGCTCTAGCTGCCAAGGAAGGACATTGAGACAGCAGTGGGCAACTATTCACAGCTTGAACATGCAGTTCCCCAGTGTCTTCTCGTTCGTGGACTACTTTCACATACAAGGACAAGGCTGCACTTCAGACACAGCTCAGGAAGAGAACAGGAGAAAATCGTAACTAGAAGGGGGGCTGGGGGAGAAGAGGAGACTAGGGTGCTTGTGGGTACAGCAGCAAATCATGGGTGCTAGACAAGACTGAGTATATGTACCATGAGTAATAGCACTACGTTAACTCACCTGGTGAATGAACGATGTTCAGCATCGCAATCAGTGATGGCATCAGTTGCAAAACAGCAAAACAGACAGTACAGCAAGTGGTCCAAAGCTGGGGAGAGGAGCTTTTCCATAATCTTGTAAATTTTATGCAGGTGTCTGCTTAAGGGAAAGGCATAAGGAAGCCAGAGGAGGCTTCTAGATGCCCAGAGACAGAAGAGGTTTCTCTGAGTAGCTCCCACAAATTAACAATCCTATGAATGGATGGGGTCAGAGATTGAGTTTGAATGTGTACTGCTGCAAATATGCTGTGGTCCAAACCAAACACTCCCTCTTTGTGTATGACTTTCCAAGGAGTAAAGCGAAGAACAAAGCTACAGCATTGGGCAGTGTCAGCATCAGGCAGTTTACATGCTTAATTTGCAAGGATAAAAACTTCAGCCCAAAGTCACTATTAAGGCCCCGCCTATAGCAGTCATTAATGATGAAATGGATGGTTGCACAGGCTCAAATGTGCATTTTTGATCACATCTCAAAGAAAGTGTACGTGTGGCCAGCTGAAGTTGTTATCTGTCAGAAGCTCACACATGGCACCATAAATCAAGTAGTCCTGAAGGCAGTTCAGAGCCAGAGGACTTCATTTGAAAGTATTCTTGAGTTTCAAAAGCAGGAGGCTGCATGTATATTAAAAAAAAAAAGCTTTTCCCTCTGTTCCTTAGGGATCCTTTAGCACTCTGTTCACTGCACATATTTTGTGCATATCATCAATATATCACCTAGATGAGTGCTTCAGACAGCTCTTTGAACAGTGGACACATTTTGTTCCATGGGTTTCTTTCAAATATATTTTAATCATGGACAAGGAGTTAGACACACAGATGACTTGAAGAGTTCCCTCCCTTACTGGCACACATCTCTTCACAGCTCTTGACCCCTGGGCCACTGCGGTGTAATGCACCATAGCAGAAAGGTTGTCAACAGTGAGTAATCCTGGTCCTGAGTGCACGAGATTAACAGAATCGTGTCAGCCAGCCTCCATGCTTTGCTTACATTGCTGCCTGTCTTCATGGACAAGATGTACTCCCTTGTTATCAGGTACTTGGAGTATCTCAAAGAACAAGGAGTCCTGGAGAACTACTGTCTTTGAGAAGATGGAGGAAGAGCTGAGATATCTGGAAATCAATTCTCTGACTCTGGAAGAAGCTTTCAGTAAGATCTTTTACAGGTAATTTGTCACTTGGTAAAGAAACATCCAGTTCAATGATTTCAAAGGAGCCATTAATATCTCAATGGGGGAAAAAAAAATATGAAACACCTTGCAGATGGAAACAGAGGTCACTCAGGCATCCACTTTCTAAAAGGCGACAGAGCGTTCAGTGCAAACAGAGTTCCTTTTATGTCTTGCAGTATTACATATTAGAGCTTTAATTCCTAATTGCATCGCCAGCGCTCCTCCTGTTGAGCCGGCTGTCTGCGCAGACAGCCTCGCTCCTCTTCAGAGCCGAGTGCTCAGCAGTGATCTCCTCTGACCTCTGGTAAGAGACCATATTCTACAGCAAATGACCACTGAAATGTTATAAAGAGGCTGTGGTAACCCATCAGGCACCAAATAAAGCAGCTCAACCTACAGAATTATAGTGTCCCATGAAAGATGACCTGAGCCAGAACACAACTTGTGGGCATCCGTCTTTTCTATTGCAACTGTGACTATGATCTAGTACTTCACAATCACTCTTTAAAAATTGACTATATTAATAATGAAATGAGCTTGTCTCCCAAACAGGGAGCAAAACAACACAGTGGACAATGCTGCAAATTGGTTTTGGAAGAGGAATGTGAGCCCAAATGCTATAAAATTACGAGGCAAGGAGAGGAAGACAGTGCATAGCTCTTGGGATGTCAGGTAGGAACAGCAAAAGGAGACCTGTAAATCACAGGGATGTAATCACCAAGCAAATCCAGGAGAAGAGCATGTTAGTGAGTCATTGTGACAAGAGGACTCCAAAACTAACTGAAGGTGGAGGAAGGTCATTTGTGAGAAAGCATCTCAAATGTCAAATGGGTCATCTATGTTGGTAACACATCATGTGTTGCCTCTTTGAAAACCTCGTAGAAAATGGTAAATTATCCGATCAATAGAAAATGCAGTTTCACTGCTGTATAAGTCCATGGTTCAGCCATACCTTGGCTTCTGCGTGCAGTTTTGATCTCCCCATCTCGTATACTAGAGCCAGGAAAATATCAGAGGAGGACGAGAGGGTGATCAAAGATCTGGAATGGCTTTTGTATGAGGAAAACTGGAGGACAGACTCTTCAGCAGAGAAAAGAGATTGCTGAAATGGACATATGAAAGAAGTCAACAAAATCAAGAGAGCCCTGAGAGGATGTGTAGGGCTCGGCTTTTCATTTCTCTTCCTACAGAAGGACAAGGGGCACCAAATTAAACTAGTGGGAATCAAGTTCAAAGCAAACAAAAAAGAGCTTATTCTTCATGCAACAGGTAATAGGCTTGCTGACTTCCTTGCCAAGGAAAATTGCAAGTGCAGAAACCTTGCATAGGCTCAAGGAAAAGTGGAAAAGGATTTGGGGGAGAGATTCACAGGGGACTACTAAACACCTCAGCGGGCCTCAGAAATCTGCAAGATGCCGCTGAAGCAAGAAAATGGTCCCACCAAAGGCTTATAGATAATTTAAGATGCTGTAAGAGAAGGTCCTCGTAGATAAATGTCTGTCTAAAAAGCAGGAAGCAAAGGACTGGAGTAAGCGCTCAGTTTCTGGAGTGCAAGGAGGTGGCTTTTTCTGCTTAAGGCAGGACACTTATGCATGACCCGTGAAGGAAATGGATAGAAACATAACACAATTTGCTGCACTGAGTTACTGAAGGTAGTAAAGGCAAGGGCTGACTGCAGAGAGTTTCAGGAGGCACTCATAATATTGAGAGAGTGGATGACAAAATGGCAGATGAAATTCAATATAGATAAATGTAAAGTGATGCACACAGGAAAAACAAATCCTAACTTCAGATATACCATAATGGGCTCTGAAAAATTACCACTCAGGAACAAGAGCTGGAGTTATAATGTACAGGTCTGTGAAAATGCCACCGCAGCTCTCTGCAGTGGTCAACAAATAAGAAAATTGAATGTTGGGAACAAACAGAGAACAAAACAGAAACCATCCTTGTAAAACACTGAGGTTCACCTGCAAGTAGAAAATTGTAGTCTTCCTTGTCCCCATCCCAGCTTCAGAGAGCACATGGCAAAATCAGAGAATTTACTGAGAAGGGCAATAAGGAAGGAAAACCAGATGTTATTTCTTAAGAAGCAAGAGGAAAAAAAAATAAAGTCCTATATCCATGCCACACTTCCTATCTCCTCTCCCCCAATTTCACAGACTTGCTACAAAGGATTTCTCTTGAAAGCCAAAGGATCCTTGCACCTTCATGACCTGCCTCATAACCTCTCCGCTATCATAATTGCCCTGAGTTTTAGCCACAAAGTTACAGAACAGTTGAGGATCTCCAGAGATTGCTTCCAATCATCTAGATCATCTAGACTCGTACTACCTCACATTAAAATTCTTCCATTTCATTGAAGTGAAAGATTAAAATCTCCCTCCCATCCTTGGGCATTTGCCAGTTAACAAAAGCTACCGTACTATTTTAAGACAATAAACAAGCAGTACAAGTACTGGACTTGTCTAGAAAGTTATTTTTCAGGAATCCTGAAGCATGCATTTTGCAAACAAGCTCATGAAAGTGAATGTATAGACTGTTCATAGGGTGCAACTGTTCAAATGTTATTAAAGAGAGGTCAAAGGGAGTCCCCAAGGCACAGGCTGTTGGAGCCAAGGAAATCACATCTCTACAGGTGGATGCTGCTCTCAAAGGCTTCCCTGAGCACTGACCATTGCACTTACTGCGGCTGCAGGTGAGCGGATCCAGGACAGGACTCTGCTGGGATGATGCACACGGCCAGCCCATGAAGCAGAGGTGTGGAGAGATTGGGGATGTACAAGCACCGACACGTGGATCCAGGTGCTCAGCGGGCTCTCGTTTCAGGCTTTGTCCTCTCTTGTGTGCTTTGCCCCTGTGTCTCTCGACTTCATCTTTTGCTGAGGATGCCCCAGCTGTATTTTTCACAGGCCCTTGCTAAGAAGTGCGCATTCTGTCCCAGCGTGGGACTGTAAGTCTCGGTTTTCATCTTTGCTTACATTTCAGCTGTGGCCCCAGCCCGGAGCCTGGGTTTTTTCAAATGTTATGAAGGTCAAGCCTTGTGGAGCTCATCACCTTGAAGGCTGACCTCTTCCTCCTTCCCTCTGTTTCCTAGTCTTTAACCCACCTCTGGAAGGACCTTCCTTCTTGTTCCGTAGTGACTTTGGCATCCTTTAAGATTTCTTACAGCTCCTTCGATTAGGGAACTTGTTAAAAATCTTAGGAAATCCAAGCAGATTACGTCAACTCGATCTCTGGGCCACTTGATCCTCTGCCCTTGCTAACTGCTTCAGAAACTCCTAGGATTTCCTAAGGTAGAGCTTCCATTCACAAAAGCCTTGTTGAATTTTCACATAAATCATGTCTCACTTGTATGCTCCCTAATTCCCCTCTGTACTACAGTTTTAGCTCATTTGGACATCAGTTTTAATAATCTGCTCTTCCTGCAGATCTGCTCAGAAGCATTTTTTAAAATCAAGGTCTCACTGCTTGCTTTCCCTCTGATAGTGAGAAAATTTTAAGTGAGAGGTTCCACAGTAGACTTAATACAGTTAATAGTTTAGCTATTTCATCCTTGAATTCCTTTAGAGCTTTTGACTGAATACCATCCGGTACTACCGAACTGTTACAGTTTATTTTGTCAAGTTGTTTTATAACTTCATCTACTGAAACATCACATTTTCTGACTCGTCCCCCATAAAGAAGGGTTCCAGGCTGGGGACTCCTGTAAGTTTCTCTGCATGGACAGAAAACGTTTGCTCAGCTTCGCTGCTGCAGGCTTATCCTCTTCATTCGGTGCTTTTGCATCTCGATTAGCTGGCCCTAGAGCTGTTCTCACAGGCGTCCTGCTCAGATATGTTTGAGAAAGAAAATCCCATTGGCATGCAATGGGATGATGATGTTGGGAAGCTGTCTCTCTCCCCCCGCAGAGACATTAAACCTCATATTTTGAAAGACAAAAGTAAGGATGTGCGTGGCCAGTGATGGCTGTACCATCTGCCAGCTCACATGTGCTGACTGCACACATGAAACTTCAGCTTTTTCCCTCACCCCATTCCTAAACCCACCCCACTGCTGTCATAGGGCAGACACATAAGGCAAAAAGTCCTCATCGGGACTGCCGGCTCCCAGCCTGTCACCATCAGAAACGGGATGCATTCCTTCCTCCAGCCCTGGGTTGGTGGTCGCTGCTTCCCAGGGTCCATTTGGCCACGCCAGCATTGCTGTCTCCTGCCTCCGGCCATGCCTGGTGAGCAGCACATCGCCTTGCTCTCCACCAGGCAGCTCCATGCTCTCCCTCCATCCTCTCCTTCTCCTGCAAGAGCCTCAGTTGTGCTCCCAAGATCTCCCCCCACCTGGCCCAAGGCTGCACGTTCCTCCCCAGCCCCTCACGGCTCAGAGCTACAGCCTTTCTCCAACGGCTCTAATTCAATTACAGCCTCTTCAAATATTTCAGTTAGGCTTTGAACTGTTTGGTGGAATTTGTGTCTAGCAAAAACTGGATTTGCCTCTCTATTATAGGCACTTCCTATGTATGAGAACGAGTTGCCACTGCATTAGCATGCTGGTCACTGTGTTGCCACATACAAAAGGTGCCACTGCTTTTTTAATGCTTTCTTCCCCCCGCTCTAGAGGACGAAGCAGCCTCCAGTTTCTCCTCGGGGTATGCTCTGTGCAGAGCCTCGCAAGCAAACCACGAGTATCAATGACGATTATGATTCATAACCGGAGTATTCAATGCATGATTTTTCCAGCCCCATTTTTTTCCCACAGACACTGCAGCCCAGGTGCACAGGAGCCAGCAATGCCATGTGCTGCAGGAAGGGGTTGGTCCTGCCACAAAGAAACATCTTCCATCTGCTTTACAAACGAGGATCGTACAAAAACTCCCCCTCCCAGCTACTTGCTTTGACTGCAAGCGCACAACTGAGTCAGGTAAAAACAGCCTCTGTCCAGGCTGGAGTGGTCCAAGAAGGCAGGGTGCCAACAACGAGACAAGATGAACGTGAAGGAGAGGAACATGTTCTGCGCTAAAACTCCCTTGGCTCCACGGAGGTTGGATGTGTAAATCTGCTGGTTTATAGAAGAGATATATCACGTTGCTTTGTCTGTGTAGGTAAAACCCGTGTGAAGTTTCACTGGGCAAGAGGATGCACTTTGAGATAAATCTCCTGCTCTGCTTGAGCCCACTTGAGATGTTGGCCAAAGCTTCTCTGCTTACAAGTGGTGAATGGTGTGCTGATTGCAACTGGGCAGACCTGCATGGGGAAACACAGCAAATATTAGTGAAGAGGGGTAACTGTTTCTTATCCCTCTTTTGTGGGGTTACATATAAGCCCAAGCCACAGGGGTTGGCTTTTGGGTGCTGGATCCAAGGTTTGGATCTTAGAGCTGGCATGTGGGAAGGGTTCTGTGGGATCTGAACCCTGGCAGGTGCCATTTCTCCGTGTCTCACCTTCACGCTCTTGCAGAGGTCAGCTGGCTCTCCACCATCGGGTGATGACAAAAAACCAAAAGGCAGTGCTTTGGAAACAGCAGTCTTCTAAAGGAAAGAAAGGCTGGTACAGTGGAGATGCACTCAGCCATGGCTTCGTATCGAACTGTACAGTCGGTTGTCCCAGAAGGGAGAGGTACGTCCCTCCTTGCTAACCTGCAGCCTGATGCGTCCGTCTAAAGCAAAGCCCAGCTGCACCTAGATGTGCCACTTTGGCTTATCGACTTGATGCTGCTCTATATGCTGTTGCTTTCGCAGGAGAAAAATCCTCTAAGTCTCTAGGTAAATAGGACCTGCTGCCTTTTTGTAATGCATTTGCAGCTTTCTGAGCGCTCTGCAGATGCAGCGCTGAGCATGGGCCTCGCGTTGTGCAGAGCAAACTTGCCATCTAGTGGGTGAGAGCATCTCTGCAGAGGTGGCTCAGGTTTATTTGCCTGCAACGGCCACCAGAGTAGGATTTATCTCTAATGGGATCATGTAAAAGAGAGAACTTCCACTTAACCTAGCCTTTGGGGTGAGAAGAGTACCTTCCCACAATGACTGATGCAGCTGCTCTACATCTGCTAATTGCAAAGAGACTGGATGCCCAGCTTTAACTCCAAGCTTGCTTTTAGCCCACTAATATTAGGCAAGATGAATCCTGTGTGCATGGCCACAGGCAGTAAAAGGCCACAGGACATTGGCCTGGGGATTTACCGTCTGTCCGTGGCTTTCTTTTCGGCTCTGTGGCTGCAACTGGAGCTCCAGTGCAGGGTTCGGTGACTGCAGAGATTTTTCTTGCTGCTTGCCTGATTGCCATATTTTTCATAGTTCTAATTAAAGTGATAACTCCGTATATTTCCAACACCCATTATATGCATCTCCTGCAGGTAATTGGATTTTTAAAAAAAAAAAAAAAATAGAAAACAAACTGCTTTCTTCTGGCAGCTCCTACAAATTAGCAGTACACAAAGTGTGTTTCCCTGCAGCGTTATAGTGGGGCCCCTCCGTTAAACGCCCACGGATGTGCTCAGACTATAATATCACGGAGTGGCGGCTGTTTCACAGCTATATCTTCTGTTGACTATCCCCAATTTTGAGAGGATTTGGCAGATGCTACAATTTACTGTCCTTTGCTAAAGCAAGCATCAGAAATTCTCCAGGAAGAGTTTAAAGCATCCTCTGAGCTCAGCAGCAGTGCGCGAAAGCAGGTTCCCTCTTCCCATCCCACGTCCTACGGAGCAATCGTGGCGAGTTTCGGTTGCAGAAGTGCCACGGGGCTGCAGCAAGAGCAGGACTTTATCCCCCAAGGAGTTGTGCAAGATTTCCTTAGCAGTAACACTTACACAAATCAGGAGTTACTGAGCGGAGAGAGGCTCTCATCTGCAAATTCAGGGGCTATTTGCGCTCCATAAAATGTAAAGGCAAGTTTGAAGTGCGGTGCGGAGGGGGGTAAAAGAAGTCCTTCTCGCACTGTAAGCATGAAATATGTTGGGTGTCAGGTTATTACTGGCTTTCACCTATCGTAAAAACAACTCTTGAAAATCATTTAAACATTTTTATTAAAGTTGCTGAAAGAATGGGAAAACCAGTTAATGCATTGGAATATTAAGTGATAAGGCTCTTCATTTGATGGCAACCATTATTCTCATTCTCTTCAGCCCTAAAGAGCTTTTATGGCCAAGAACCTTCTGTTTGACAGTCTTTCAGACGTGAAACCATTAAATGTGAACCGGTTTCAGGCAAGGTTAAGAGAAATCAGAGAATTAGCAGCATAAATAGCCAAGCAGTGAGGGGTTGCGAGAGTGAAAGGTGCTTGTCCTTCTT
Source organism: Harpia harpyja (assembly GCF_026419915.1). Classification (NCBI taxonomy): domain Eukaryota; kingdom Metazoa; phylum Chordata; class Aves; order Accipitriformes; family Accipitridae; genus Harpia; species Harpia harpyja. The sequence goes on along the minus strand of NC_068948.1, from coordinate 46,235,072 downwards.
GGGTGTGGGGAGAAGAGCCTACAAACGGAGGAGGGTAGGAGATCCCAGGGTCTTTGCCTTCCTAAACCCCTACAAATGTTTTTTTTTATGGGCAGATCCATCTCTATCTCCCCCCATGATAGCCCTCCCATGGGAAGGGATGTAGGATCCAGGGCTCTCTTGTGGTGACGGGATTGCTGTGTGTGCCTCAGTTTCCCTGTCCGAAACCCCTGAGCTGGTTTGCACTGGGGGTGTTGGCGCGTGGGGCTGGTCCCACGCATGAGGGGTGATCTGAGGGGAAATGGATCTTTTTTACTCAAGGGGTGATTTCTTCTTTCTTTCTTTTCCATTTTTTTGGTCATTTTTTTCTCCCTGAGAAATGAATTGTCATTAACTTCCTTTTATTTGGGGGGTTTTTTTTGGTTGGTTTGTCTCACAGGCAGAAGGAGAGGCATGTGCAGCTTTCATTATCTCACCCACCGGTGGGGAAGATGGAATTTTTTGTCTGCATTTTTCTGGATCTCCTTTTTCCCCAGGAAGGCCAGGTAGCACCTCTTTATTTTTTTGTTTCTTCTCCCTTTACTGACAGTTCCCTGTTTTGATCAAAAGGATTTAATATTTGCTTCTATTCATCATCTTTTTTCCCTTGGATCTGTTTGATTTTTTTCATACCTAATGAAAAAAATCCTTATTTCTTTTTCTTATTTTATTCCATGTTCTTGTTTTTTACCAAAAGATCAGTTTCCATGACGTGTATTTTTTTCTCATTTCCACAGTTTTTCTAATTGATTTGCTGATTTATTTCCTCACCTTCTTCATACTTTCTCACTTATTTCAGTGAAGCATGGTGGACTTTACCCACCCTCCCCCCAGATTTTCACCTTTTTTTGCTTCACTTTTTCTTTGGGGCAAAGCGAAGGGATTTTTTCCGTCTTTCTTCCCACTGGGTCAGAAGCCAGGGCATTTTCCCTGCAATGCTGCTCCCTGCGTATCAAATTCCTTAAGCACAGCAGGGCAGCAACAACCTTTATCTCATTTCTTATCATTTTTCCTCTGATGGACAAAATGGTGGCAAATATTGTTTCTCATTTTTCTCATTTCTTTCCCATCATTTTTCATCTTTTCTTTTTCATGTGATCCCTCCAGTGGAACAACATGGCAGTGGTTTCCTCTCGTTTTTCTTTTCTTTTTTTCTTTAATTTTCTATCAAGTTTCTCATGTCACCCAAGTGGCAACAGGTTTTCTTTGCTCCCGCTTGGGTGGGTGGTTTTTCCTTTCTTTTTTTTTCCCCCCTCTATTCTCTTCTCACAAGGGATGAAACAACAGCATTCCTGATGGGAGGAAAGCCATAAACAGCCCCACACCCTTCACACAAGTCTCCTGGCAGGAAAGGGAGGGTCCCCTTGTCCAGAGGCTCATTTTTAAACCCCTGCTTGCTGAAGGCCATCAGAACACATAAGAAGATGCAAAATGTGCTCCAGACAGGCGTACAGAAGACCTTGGAGCATTTTGGACAGTCTGTTGGTGGGCCGCCTGTCGATGGGGATGGGAACGGGCAAGGAAAGGGTAAGGTTTGCTGCTCATTTGGAAGTGACTCTCAAGGGGCCGATAGGACAGGTGGTTTGCTTTTCTCAAAATGTCTTGGGGGTTATTAAAGGAAATTATTCAGCATTTGCAACAATTAAATGAATAAGGCAAATCTGAGTAGGCTTCGCTTCCCACAGTTCCCGAGGAAGGATGGGAGTTGCAGCCCATAACCAAAGGTTACTGATAACCCAACGTTTTCCAGAAAAACAGGAAAGAAATCAGTGGAAAGAATAAACAGCTCTGAACACCCACCTTTTCCCAGATCCCTGAGGGACCAGCTGGGCTGGGATCTGCCAGGAAACCATCTCTGGCTCTTCAGCTTTCTCCAGGGACGTGGGAAACTGCCAACAGCAGCACAGGGAGGTCTCTGTTTGTCCATCATCACCTGCAGTTTCCTAGGGATAATGTGGTCTGGTCAGCAAAATTGCTTCAGATTAACCAGCTTTTTCTGGGTGGTGTGGGAATTAATATATATATGAGAACATTCACTGCTCTATGACCATGCTTCTGCAAGAATTGGGGTACATAAGCAACATGAACAGAAAAGCTCTTGTTGGCTGGTGTTCTCCAACACCAGCAGGATATAATTGCCATAAATCAAACATGTTCAGTTGATTACTGTCACTTCCTCAGGGATGGTGGAAATTATTAGGAAAACACCTTTGATTAATCCCCATTACCTAGAACTGATAGGAAATCTTTGTTAAAACCCACTGATGCTTCTGCTCAGCCACTGCTACCCACAATGCACTAGGACAAGGGGTATGGCCCCAGGAAAAAATATCTTCGCTGAAATTCATTAGAAAGCTGAGAAATTGCCACTACAAGGTAAGCACGGCTCATCATCACTCTCATTGCTCAAAATTGCCAGGAATAAGGAGAGTGCCTTATCCAGAGTAAAAACAGATACCCTGACCCCCCCCAGAGATGATGGTGTTTATCACCATAAATTATATGTATTTCCACTACACGCAGCTGCCTCGGAGTAATTCGCCCTTGCAGCAAGTCGCTGCTCCCTCCAGCACGCCCTGCCTTCATGGCAGTCAACTAGCATACAACGAAACTGGTTTCCAATCACAACCGTGTCCTTACGAATGCCAGGAACTGGGTATATTAAGTTGGCTGGAATTCCTAGGGATGCTGGGAATTAATCAGCTGATCACAAATCTGCTCCCGATCAACCATCATTAGCTCCCATTTCCCCCAGAAAGGGGGAATTACTCACCACGGGCACAATCGGCCTCCAATTAGCTGACGTCATCTGCGGAGAATGGGAACGAAGCAGCTTGAGACAAATACGCCGCCAATTGACTGCCAGTGCCCCAGCCATAAATAATAACGGGAGTTGTTCGGTATAAGTACGAAATGCATCTAATAAATCTAATTACCTAGAAATTAAGAGAATTAATCAGCATAAGACAAGCCTAGCCTCGCTTAACAACAATACCAGCCATTGCATGCAAATGATCAAATGATGCTTTATCAACAAAATATGTACCTGATGAAGCAGCGCTTTGCAGGGATGGTGGGAACTGATCATGGCAGCCAGAGGAATGGAAAGAAACACAACCAAGAAACACGCTGTTGAGCGGGTGGATTTCTCGAGGGAGTTTTTGTCATGGGACAAGCAGGTCTCTTCACCACCAAAACCAGAGCCTCCTTCCAAACGCAGTTACCCTCTGTGAGCAAAATACTCTTTGCTACTTGCGACTTTCAGAGGTGTTTAGTAACTAAATATGTTAAAACAAAGGAACAGCTATAGCTCATCCTGATCATCATAAATGCCCTAGAAATAGTGGGAGATAGTATAGGCAAAAAAATGCTGCTGATTGATTAGCAGCCTACAGAAATTACTGGAATTGGATAGGAGACAGTAAATATGCCTTTAGTTAAGCACTACTGCACACTGCATTACTGTATGACACTAATAACTAACCAGGAGAAAAAAAAACGTCTTTTACAGGCTGATTTTGTCTCAGAATAGTAGAAATTAATCAGCAGATGGTAAATGTACTTCCATAAAAATCACCATGCTCCACATTCCCTATTGATTGGCTGGAGTTAGTCATGATAATCAAAGGAATATAGCTGATTAACCAGTATTGCCCAGGAATAGTGGGAATTAGTCAATTAACATAAGGTAGGTACATTTTCATTTAGTCAATGCTGACTAGGAGCTGTGGGTATTTCTCATCATAAGCAGAAATTGTCTGCTTACCTGGCACTTTGCAGGAAACTGCTACAATCAAACGTGACTAAAATTAACTGCCACCCCCTGAAAACAGCAAGAGCACCAGACTGTATCAGCATAAAGTAAATATATCTTCAATTAGCCACTACCTGTAATTCATACAAATGACGGGACTCTTTACCACAGCCCCAAATGGCTCTGATTAACCAGCATGGCTTAAGAATCAGGATAATTAACGAGCAGGAGGCAAATACGTGCAATATATACAATTAAGCACCCTTATTCTCTGTTTCCTGGGATGGCTGGCGTTCCTGCTGTGCTCTTTTTCTCAGCCCACGTGCCCAGGAGGTGACTGCAGACCAGCTGAGCCCATTCCTCCCAGTCTCCTGGCCGGTCTGCACGGATGCTCTGCTCCTTTGAGGCTAAAGCTCCTGCTGAGGGAGGCTGGATGAGACCAAGGTGCATTACTGCCGGTCCAGGACAGCAGCTTGCTCACTTGTGACCCTCCCTCCTGGCCAGCTCAGACTCGTTCCCATCGCTGGCTCTCCAGCCTTCAATCCAGCCTTGCAAACGGCTTTGCCCACCCACTCGAAGCCCTTGTAGCCCTTCTTTAATCTCTGGCCAGCCCTCAGACCAACACTGGCCAGGTCCAGCACCTCCAGGCAGCCCGTGGTGCCGGTCCAGCCCCAGGCTTGGCTGGGAAGGACTTCAGCCTTTTGCTACCCGGGTCAGGCTGTTCACATTTGCAATCTGTTCCTATTCGGTTACCTCCGGCTTTAGAGCATATTTTTCTACCTCGCATTAAGTCCTTTTCATGTTGCCTTGGGGTCTCCACGCTGTTCTTAGCACATGCTTTGACTTGTAACTTTAATGCTTCTGCTCAGCGATGGTACCCGTGGCCCAGCTGCGTGCCTGTTAACACGCGCCTGCCCACAGCTACGCGAGGAGATCCAAACAGCATCTATTAAGTACCAGGAGAAAGCACAGAGCTCTGGCTAACAGCCTGCTAGGGATGCAGGCACTTACAGGTGAGTAATTTCCCACATGCCTATGCAATACTTCTAGCTAATTACCCTCACCTGCAATTCCTGCAGAAGGATGGGGACGACGCTTTCCTTCTGACAAACACCACCGATTATGCCGAAGTCTCTAACGTGGCTGGGGTATGATTATCCTGATGCGACTGCTCTGCCTTCCGTCTCCCTTTCAGAAAAGATGATAACTGCTCACATGAAATGACGATGCCACCAATTACTCTGCATTTCTCAGAGGGGGGAATTTAATCAGCACAAAGCAAATACATCAGCCGTGAACCACAAGTATTGGCAATCCCCAGGCATTAGGAGATGCTCTCCATAAGTAAATATCTCTAATGGGTGAGCACTCTCCATAAAAACATACAAAATTACTCAACAAGAAGGCAAGTGATCTTCCAGCTAAGCAGCACTGCTGCGGGTGGGTGGCTCTGTCAACAGTAGAAAATACCGAATTTCAAATATCAAGCTGACGTCTATTCATTTCATCTAAGCAGGAGGTGGGGAGCATCTTCTGCTTCACCCCCCGTGGAGGCCCAAGGCCACCACAGACAGTAGGACTGGGGAGCTCCCAGCAAAGGTCCCAAGACTTCATGGTTCAACATGTCTGTTTCACCATCTTGGTTAAGATAATTCCGTCTTTTTTCCTCAGCAAAGCATGCTCCGCGTTCCTTACGATCACAGATAACCAGTCCCCAGGGCATTCAGCCAACCTCGCCGGTCTGCCAGGCAGAAACCTCCTCTTTCTGCAAACATCCAGAGATGTCAGAGCTGCTTCCCTGACCTACGCAGAGCTGGATATATATTCTATTAATATAGTATTATGTTCTATTATATCAGTGTATATATTGATATACCAGATTTATTAATTACATTATATTATGTTATATTACTGGATGGAGACAACCATTTCTGTGTTTCAGGCCACACATCCTTTGCTTGGCATAAGAATCTCCCAATACCACCCAAAGCCCTTTATTACTACCAAAAATAATCAGCATCTCTGGCTGCTATTTTTGTACATCTTTTCAAAATTGTATTCAGATATAAATCACCATTTACTTCCAAATTGCATGTCATACATCACCACTTCCAGGAATTCAGGAGTTTCTAGGACGCTGTGTCTCGCTCCCGGTCCCAAAAGCAGAGGCTTTGGGATGGGGATGGAGGCATGTTTCAGCACTGACACTGGGGACCATACGCAGTCCTTCCTCCCTGTTTTCCTCCATTATCTTCTTTTGGCTGGCAGCGAGCTGCAGTTTTAAGGTGAAAAGAGCTGGAGTTTCACTGCGGCTGCTGATTTAGAGACCCGAATTTCTGGGGTAACACACCTTTAAGTAGGACAACCTTGGCTGCCGAGGGAAACAGAGTTCAACACAGTCCTGCAAAGAGAAACTCCAAAAACCTTTAAAAAAAAAAAAAAAAAAGAAATTTTTTAACTTAATCACTCCCATACATGCACAGTTACCCAGCTGTTGGCTAACACGCACCAGCAACGGAGCAAACGCTTGCAAGGTAATGATAACATTGAAAGATACTTAACAATTTTTGTCTGTAGAAACAGAGGATTTTCTCTTTTGTGCTGCCTCTGTTTGTTAGAGGGGAAACAGGCTTGTGAGAGAGAACTTCAATCTGCAGTCCTTGCAAAGGCCACACTATTACAGAAGATTTTAAAATAGCCGGGCAAATTATAAACATATATGGGCCAAATTAGAGGAACCACTTATAACCCTCGTAAGTTACTTCCTAGGCATTCTAAATGACAGGGAATGGTAAAGGCGGCCAACGGAACTAACTGTAGCGTGAGCATCCTTGCAGAGCGCGAGCCCTACAGCAGACATCCATGCACGTCTGCAAAACGTACCGTTAGGAATAACAGGGGGAGCCCAGTGCATCATTAGACCACTGGAAAGATGAAGGAATATCTGGAGCCCAGTTAGCAGAAGCAATATAATTGATCATAAAGCTCTGTACATGTAAATATAGCTATAGGATTGCTGCTGCCTGCTCAAGGTCTGTAGTAGTAAGAGCTATCCTGTCCCGGACAGGTTTTGAAGCAAAGAAAAGCCCAAAAGCGTGCTGCTGGCACTTGCTGCGGCGGGCTGCTTAATCTGAGCTGAACCATCGTCTGACATGTCAAACCCTCGACCAGGGTGAAGATGCAGCTGGTCCCAAAACTGTAATAGGAGCACAGGGTTTAAGAGATCACATCTCTACCTGGATTTTTTGCCCTGTGCAAAAAGTGTTTTCTTTTTAAACCTCCCATTTTTATAAGCAAACCAAACCAAAAAAGCACGCCTCAAAAAAATGCCTGTGACCTGGAGTCCCTCTAGGCTTCTCTTAGCTCAGCTTTGCCTGCTGCCATGAGAACTGGAAGGTTAATGCTGGGGTTTTTTAAATAGAAAAATATTTACTCATACCTAAGGATCAGTCCCAAGCATCCCTGGCAAGGGGAAAAGCTGGATCCACACACCCACTGTCACCATTATCACAGTAAAAATAGTGACAGCTGACAACCACTGGAATTAGCTTCCCTGATTACAAATACCAGTTTTCCTTGGGGTTCTCCTTGTGCTACAGGGCTTCTCCCTTGTGCTTTTATCTCCTCTTTATACAGAAAGCAGAGGTGAATGTTTGTGGTGTGTGTTTTTATATATTACTCCTTGCGTCCGACAGCAAGGTTTAAATTTTCGGCTCACCAGAGGGCATGGGGAAACCATGTACCAGGCAGTTCACCGGGGAGAGGCAGCCCAGAGCCCTTCCTGGGTCACCATTAAAAGACTGGCAACATAAAGAGCACAAAAGAAATTATCAGTTTAGATCTCCACCCTGATTAAAATGAGTTATGCCACATAAAAGGAAGATTTGATGTGATTCTATGGCAAGTGCCAGGAGTGAGTGATAAGTAGCTTTCACCCAGAGATTTTTAAATAGATGGCTTTCATTCCTAGCGGCTTTTCTACAGCAATTTCTGTTAAACTTCTCCTCCTGAAGAAAAGGCTTTTTGTTACCCAGACCATTTTATTTCTGAAAGCTCCTCCTTACATCTTTCCCATAATCCAGACCTCTTCACACCCCAATAAGAATTCAATGCCAGGGCTGGCAGCGAGCGCCTTCCCCATTCATGCTCTTTGCACCAAGCAGGTTTCAATGTGGGGCAGCTTTGGAAACCTTTAACTAGAAATATGTTATCGAAAATGTCAGCCAAGCCTATGCGGTGAAGGGTCCGACAGGGCTGGAATCCCCGGCTTTAACCACGCAGCCCCCCGGCACTCACGTTGTTTAATCCTTGATTGAGATCTCTTAAATCCTCCATAGACTGTCCCTTGTTACAGGTGCACAAACCACTATAAAATAGACATTTTCAGGTAATATTTTCTTACAGAGGACATTTTCTATAGCATTACAAATTACATGTTGCTTCGTCAGAACTTTCCAGTTTCTTTATAAACACATCATTTTTTTCTTTTTTTCCCTACACAACAGTTCATAATTTCTGGCACAGAGCGTTGGCTCTAGGTGTTTCATCCAGCTTTCAACTGGACTTTGGTTACACTAAATTAAAAATAACAGCTGCTTTCAGATTCTCGCATTGCCTTCAACAGGGACACACTTTGTACCAGATGCTTTCAAGGTTGCACTGGTGTCCTGAAGCTCTGCTGCCTGATAGACCTTCCAAGCACGAGTCAAGGCAGAAGCATCAAGTTTTATGGTTTCTAATGACACTGGTTGAAATCACATAGCCTGTCCCTTCTAGGAACCCCCATGCACCATGCAGTTTCTCCTGCACAGATCTCTCTCTGTTCCCTCATGTCTGTCTCCGCGGTATTTTTCCTTCTCACCGTTTTGTGCATTTCACAACCAAATCCATTTGCTGCATCTCACTGTATTTTTTCACTCTGCATTTCAATCAGAATCTTGGTTTCTGCAGCGCATGCCATGTCTGCATTTTAACACCCCATCGCACTCTCCCCTTTTTGCCTCTCATCACAAAACTCGGTGTCGGCCTCACGCTATGCCCCCATCTCACTGGTTCCATTTTCAATCTCATTACATCTTCTGCGCTACACATACGTCAACATTTACATCTCAACCACAACACTCGCACAGCTAAGCAGGCAGGCTCAGCCAGCTCCCTTTTCTTGCACGGCCTTCCTATAACGAGCACATCTCATCCTCATTAGTGCATTTAGTTCCAAAAGCCAGGGAAAGAGCCTCACGGTTACCGTCAAGCGGGACCCCAAGCTGGGACACATCGCCTTTGCTCCCAGCCGTTCCTCCCAGCTCAGGAGAGCTCCACAACCCTTCCAGCCCAGGAAAACCAGGTGCAGAAGCGAGCAACCATTTCAGACTCTCGAGGATGAAGGCATCTGCGCTTTGAGCAGCGTCATGTCCTAACGGGTCCCTTACACCCCCCCTCCAGGGCACGGGGATGTATCCTGCTGCTGTTTGTCACTTCTCCACGGTGTGCCCCAGCAAAGGGGGGGGAACTTTGTCCACCCATGGGACGACCATCGGCCATCTCAGCCTGGTGTCCCCTTTGCAAAGACTACAGAGAAGGTGCCTTCGGAGCGCAGCCTTGGCCCCAGCACGGCACCCACTGCTTCTTTTTTGTGCAAGAAAATGCAGCACAGGGGCAGGAGAGGTGTAGGACTGCTGATCTATCATCCCAGATGCTCGTCTCTGGAGTGAAAATATATCCCGACAGGCCACAGGACAACCCTCAGCACGGTTAAATCTCCGTGATAAGTGACTCTCTTGCAGACTGAACAGCTCTGGTAACAAATGAGTGGACTGTGACCTGCAATGTAGGAGTAAAGGGAATTACTGAGCATTTTAAGGAGATTCATCATTTCCCTGCACATCTGTAGGTGTCGACTTTGACATATTTTTTTTTTCTCCCTTTTGTAAATGATCTCTTTCCTGCGGAGTAAACTCTACATTGCCGGAGAGCAACACCATTATTTACTGATGATGCTAGAGACAGACACGGACCAAAGACACATCCACAGCAGGAGGGCTGTGCCTTTTAGCTGTATAGCAACACGTTCACTCTGACTTCAGCCGCAGCACCTACACCTCATTTTGGCTGCACTGCTGCCATCTGGGAGGCAATAAAGCACGAGCCTGCTTGCGGTTAGCGAAATCTTAATCAGCAGCAAAGCTGGCACTGCCTTGCAGGACTTGGCCAAGCCCCAGCACCTTTTAGATGAGTCAGGAAAGCACTAACGCACGGCACTATTCCCCAAATTTTCAGAGACTCCCTCTTTAGCGTTTAGTTTTAAAGCCATTTTGCAACTCAGCCGGCAGGCAATTTTAATCCTTTGCTCAGGAGTTGAATGCAGCACTGGGACGTCGCAGGGCGTCCCGGCTTTGCACCCAGTGGTGGTTATGGGAGCATGTTCCCAGGCACACATCTCCTACAACCTTGTGCCTGCCAGTTCCCCTGGGTGACACTGCTCTGAGCATTAATAAATCTGTCTGGAGGACAGATAACGATGAGGAGCTATCTCGGGATCTTCCTGTGGAGGATGCTGCTGTTCCCAGTTCACCCCCCGACTTTCTGAAACAAAGAGCAAACCCAGACCTTACAGGAACATGCAAAGGACCTTGGACGTGCAAAGGCAAGACAAGATAAGGAACAACCAGCTGTTTTGAGGGCAGAAGTGTAGCACTTCAGACACTTTAAAAGCAGCAGTATTGCTTACCTGCTTCCCTTTGACAGGGAGCTGATGGAGTCAGCCATGCGATGATCAACACCGAGGCCAAAAAGCCTCTGTGAGCGCAGCTCCTCCTGCAGCTGAAGCTGAAAAACCTCTGAAACCAGTAAAATACTCCCCATGCCCTCAGAGCTTGCCCTGGGGGGGGGGGTCTCTACAAGTCTCACACTTGTACCCACCAGCGGAGGTGGCTGCAGAAGGGTCCCCACCGGCCCCTCAGGCACAATCACATGGACACTGGTGGGTTTCAAGCCACCAGGGTCTTTTAGGGCGAAATGAAGTCTTCTGCAGAGCAGAAAGGATAAAGCTGGCATAAGAAAAAGGAGGAGAAAGGGACGGCTTGTGTGGGATCTCAGACTGTGGCAGCAAAGCTCTGGAGCTGCTCTACCGGAGGAGAAAAGGGAGCCGGACAGATGAAAATGGCTGTGCTTGCATCCAGCTCCCACAGCACCAAACAGCATCTGTACAGGTGACCTGCACCTTTCCAGCTTTATTCCCAGAGCAAACGTTTTTCCTATGTGGAAGGGGAGGTATAAAACCATCAAAATCAAAGAGCAGCGTGAGATAAGCTGTGCTCCGACTCCTCCTTCTGACACCTTCCAAAGCATTCCTCTCCTCCTCCGGGAAGACGCCAATGACATCCTCAAATATTACAGGGGCATGAAACAGAAACCGAACACCCTGAGCGTGCTGAACAGGAACAACTGGGCGGTTTTGCAAGCTCTAGGTCAGGGTTTGCCCCCACAAGCCGTGAAAACAAGGCACGCATCTGTACGGGGAGTTATCGGCATTGCATGAACAGAATAGCCCAGCTTCAGGGCTGCCTGGAAAATGTGTGGTGACGCACCAGCTCCCATACTCAGCTATTCTTCCTGGTCTTGGGCAGCAAAGCATCTTCTCCCTACGATCCTCTGGATGGCTCCAAAGCAAAGCAATACGACTTGCTGCAGCACACAAGGCGGCGGAGACGATGCTGGCAGCGTCAGCCTGCACCCAGGCAGAGCAGGAGCTGCAGGTGTCGGTGCTGAGCAGGTTTCCACCTGCACCCCGGCATTAAAAAAAGGTCAAAACTTGGAAAAAAGTGAATGTATGGGTATTTCAAAAGACAGAAGTGCTATGGTCTAGCTCCATCCACTGCCTCACATCATTCTTTAAAGGCTTCTCCCAGGCACGCGTTAAATTGACCCCCAAACCCCAACATTTCTATGAGACTGTGAGTGCTAAGTCTTCATGTAAAACTCCATCACAAGAGTACTCCCAGCTCAGTTCCCATTTCAAAGGAGACGTCCCACTCCAGAATCAAACACAATAAACACACCTCAATTAGATCACGTAGGTTTCAAATTTTTTTTCCTGTGAAATAATTGCAAATTATCATGGCTGCAGGCAGCCTCAAACCAAATCAAAACATATCAGCAAGAGTGAGACCAGGCTGGGAAACTCCCAGGCGAGGGTCATTTGAGCCGAACCACCAACATCTGTGTATTAAAAGTAGAATAACAGCATTTGCAGTTAATAATGGCTTAGAAGGCACTGCCTGGTTCCGCAGGGAGGTGATGAACCCACGCACAATACTTGCGTCAGCCCGAGGGGCTCATCGCCAAACACCGACCTGAGCAGCCGTCCTCCGCGGGACATCGCCACTGAGATAAGGCTGCACCGGTACCCAGAGAAACATGGGATCCTTGCTGCAGCTGTAGCAGATTTCACATCTGGACGCTGTAACACCAGTTTAACCCAAAGCAAAGCCTCTGTGCTCTGCTTGCAAGATATTCCCCCAGTCTTGCACCCAAACCTGGAGGTCTCCCTGGCGCGGCTGGCTCCTGTTCCTCCTCTTCTGGGCAGGGGGAAGGCAGCAGGGCTGCTCCCAGCCCCATCCTCCAGTCCCAGCTCTGTCCTACCTGCATCGTCTGCAGCACAAGCAGTTCCCCGCGCACATGCAGCCCAGGGCTTTGCACCCAGGACATTGCACCCAGCACCCCGCACCAGGTCTCTGCACCCAGAGCCTTGCGCCTCGACCCTGCACCCCAGCATCTGGGACAATCGCACGTGGCAAACGGGACCCTGCACCCGGGCACCGGCATCGGGGACCCTGCACCCAGACCCTGCAGCCCAGCATCTGGGATGCTGCACCACAGAAGCCGACGCAGGGCATCTGGCGCTCAGGGACCTGCGCCCAGATCGTGCACCCCAACAAGGGGCACCGCACCACCGTCCCCGCTCCTCCAGGCCCACACAGCCCCTAAAAACCCTCCTCGTCCCCATCCCCACCGCTCCTAACCCCGCAGCATCCTCCTGCCTCGGTTTACACACCCAATGCGGAGCCCGAAAGCAAAAAGGAGGTTTGTCATTGCCTTAAAGAAGGGGAACCCTCTGGGTTGCTTTGTCCCCCCCAGCACCTGGCAAAGCCACGCAGACAGGGATGTCATAGTGCTGATCACCTGCAACATCTCCAGAGGGAAGATGAAGATCAAGGAGAACATGTCTGAGGCCCCTCAGCAAAAGCCACCTCAACCCTCAGCCTGAGCTCAGAACCCACGGCCACCTCCGAAGGCAAAGGGGACGACAAATTACACGGGGAGACACGTCCAAGAAAACCACATTAAGACTTTCTCTGCATTACACAGCCGCTGGAGCGGCTGTTCCCCCAACCCAGCGATCAGACGAGTCCCCACCAGGCCGTGACCCACCTGATCCTTCAGGACTAACCTTGAAAATCTTGATTTGTCTACAAGACTTCACGCAGGCAGGCAGAGCCAACAAAGAAAACATTTAACTTGCGCTGCAAGGGAGAATCTCTCTGCACACCAAGCTGGCAGCGTAGAAGTCCAGGTCCTTCTGGTACTAATAAACATGAAATGTTCTTCTCTGGAGAACCTTCTCTCTTTTATACCTTCAGAAACATCGGTTTGACTGTAGCCCAGCAGATGCTGTCTCTGATCCAGCCAAAGCTCTTCTTTGGGGTTTTTCCCTGGTAAACACGGTGACGCTGGATGAGCCGCAGGCTGTGGCTGAAGCTTTTCTCTTCTCCTGGCATTTGGACGGCTTCTGCGAGAGCATCCTCCAACGACCGGTGAGTGCTGAGCCCTGGCAAAGCTCATCTCACGCTGCCGCATGGCTGGGGTCTCTCCCCCAGGCAGATTCACTGGTGCTGCAGAAGCCGTGACTGGTGGGCAAAGCTTTTGGCGGGGCTCAAAACGTTTCTGGGGTGATTTTCCTGCTGACGGTCATCCCCCCCCCATCTTCCACGCTGCTCCCTCACCTGCTGGGCCGAAAGAAGAATCCAGGTGTCTGTGCAGCGGAGATCGTGGGAGGCACGGGACCAGATGCACAGGAGCAAATGCAGAGTCACTGCACGAGGCGCTGTGAAAACAGAGGCATGGCTTCATCCCAAGCTGCAAAACAACAAGAAAAATAAGCAAAGACAGAAACAGATGCTTCAGCTTACACTGAGCGGTGGGGAATAAAAAAAAAAAGGTGGTAGGAGCAAGGAGGTGCAGTCCAGCCAGGGAACACCACTGCAATTTGCTGTCCTTGGGGACCAAAGCAGCTGCGATAACAGAAGGCAATGCATGTTCCTCCACCCGAAGACCTTTTTTGCAGCACGCAGCAGGGAAGGAACAGCACTTCTGTATTTTTTTTTTTCCCCTCATTCTGTGCAGGCTCATATCACTTTCTGAGCAGTCCCGATATGCTGAGCAAACATCTTCACTGGTCTATAAATAAATCCATATAAAAATGAGTGGGAGGGCAAAGACGGTTTGTCTCTAGCCCAGCCGGCAACCTCTAGCCCCAGCCTGAGAGCACAGGAGACAGCTCCAGGGAGAGAAGGACCTCGTCCTAACCTGCTGCCTGTGTTGCTTTTCCTATTGCTTTGCATCTTCCTCTGAACGGCAGCTGGACTGCAACGGCCACGCTGAGAAACTGGCTTGCAGGAGTTTGGGAATAAGATGGAGTTAAGCCATACATGGAGGAACATCGTATAATTTCCATTATTCCTCAGTTACCAAAGGGAAACTGGTGAATGCAAAGTGCTTTCCTTGTTTCCATTATAGCATCCCTGCTCCGGCACCTGGAATAGACTTTGTTGTGCATGAAACACAGCAGCAGCCGACTTTGGACGTGGGATAATTTAGAGCTAAAAGTGTGAGCAAAGAGTGTTTGAACTTCCATTGTCCGGAGCTGTTTCTTTACAACAACAGGTCCGCCAAAGACAGGAACAAAAGAAATCTGAGATCTGAATCTCCCCGAGCATCCTGTAAATTCACATCCCCCTGCCAACAATTTTTGCCATGCAAGCTCAAAGCCTCCTAGTCATCCTCCACCACTTCCACCCGTCATCCCCAACTCCTCCCAGCTCTGGTTGGAGAAGCAACCGGTGACAAACCACCCCCAACATTTCCATGAATTGTTGAAGAACGAGCAAGTTCTGTTATGAAAGTCCATCACTAAAACAAAGTTAACCACGGTTGATCTTCCACTTACTATGTCTTCAGCCTCCTCCAGAATCAAAACCTTCACACACATAACAAAGAGGGAAGGACAGACCCAGACAAGGAATGCCACAGGTGAAATTCCCAGTGACGAAAACGTTGCTGCGGTCATTCAGAGATTTGGGAGCCATTTCTGCATCAATCTTCTGCTAAAGGATCAGTTTTCTCTTTCCTAGTATTATTCATATGACCAGGAACCTCAGCCCGCTGTTTGCAAAGACATTCATGGAGCCTTGCAAGCATTTGGGTTTTAATTAAAAGCTCTTCCGAAAAAAATGTAGCCTGCACCACAGTTTTCTTTGTGAAACTTAAAGGGAAAAAAAATAATGCAATAACTTCAGCAAGGGAGCGGCTGTGCGTCATACGTAATTTCAGAAACCTCCCCAATCCAACATTGCAGAAAAACATAATGAAAAACACTTTTATTTTAATTGGAAAGAAAGCATACAGATATTTCAATTCTCATCCCCTCCCTTCCCCTGGAAGGAGGCGTAGTTATAAAGTACTGCAAGAAATTCTCATTTTCCCCCTTGCATATGGAGAAACTCTCCTTGGACATTCTCCTGCAAATTAAAAACAGCATTCTTTCCGATGAGAAGTGTAGAGACTGAGAAATAGGTTTCTCCTTTTCAAAATTAAAAGAAAGCATCTAAACAGAACAATTGCCCGTGGGGTGGTGGTTTTTTTTTTTTTTTTCATTAAACATTTCTGCCTGCAGCCGTCCCCAGGGAGCGGGCACTGCCTGACGCAGGCAGAGGGTGCGAGACCGGGGGCTGGAGCCTGGCAGCTGCCCCCCCCAGCCCCACACCGAGCCCTTGGCCACCAGCAGTGCCCCCAGCTAAGGCGACGGATGGGTGCAGACGGGGCAAGAGAGTTGCCAAAAGCCCCCAGCCCCCCCCGGCTGCGCGGCACAGGCAGAAGACACAGCCCGAAGAACCAGGGCTGCTCTCTGGGTCAGACACCATCGGTCAAAGCCCACCCCGGCTCGACGGCCGTGCAGGGCGAGACCCTCCTCCCCATCCCCAAATCACCTTTTTCCCCCGGCCGGCAGGTCCCTGGGCTTGCCCTGGTTCCCAGGGGTGGCTCAGGAGGTTCTCCAGCCGTGCCCGCAGCCGGGCGCTCCCACCAGCCCTTTCCCGTGGGACCAGTCGCTGGGAAGGGACGGATCGGAGCGGCACCCGCATCACCCAGATCTGCCCCCCCCCGCTCCGAGTCCGCTCATCCTCTCGTAGAAAAATTATTGGCTTTGCAGCCAGGTCGGGACTTCTAGGAAAGACCCGGAGCCACCTTGTACACCCAGGGCTGAGCAGGAGAGGTTTGGCGTGAGCAGGTCAAGCACGGAGGTACCCGGGAGGGCATCTCCTCTGCCCGCCCGAGGCACCCCCAGCTCGGTGCACAGACTTCGCCCCTGCGAGGCAAGCTGCTGAGCTCGCTGCCCAATGCGCCCAGCAGACCCCACCGTCCCTGCACAGGCCCCCCCCCTCTCGTGGGCAAGGCGAAACACCTGGGTGACCTCGGGGGAGCGGCACATCTGGGCTGCTGTGCTCCCCAGCGCTGCTCCCCCTCCCCGCACGAGCCACAGCCCTCGGCCAGCCGAGCGGAGCCGGGGGTTTTGCTGTTGGACGTGACGTGGCCAGGACCTTGCCTCCGGGGCGCTGAGCTGGAGTTACCCCGTATCCCAACCCATTCCCTTCTCCCTTCCCCGACCCGCTCCAGGGCTTCCCGGAGCTGCCGAAGGGCATCCGTCTTCTCCTTCTGGAGCAGCACGTGGAGCTGGTCCAGGGCTTCCCGCCTCTGCCGCAGCAGGGAGCGGGTACGATGCTCCAGCTCCCGGAGCCTCTGCCGGAGAAGCTGGGGTCACATCACCCCTTTTGGCAGCTCACGCCCACCCTCCAGGTCCAGGAAGGCTCTTCCCAAGGGCAGTCTCCGTGCGGGATGCCCGAGTTTTTCCTGGCCAGGGTGACACCACCTCAGCCCGCTCCGGCACAGGGCTTGATGACCCCCCCCTGCCCCCGGCAAGAACTGAGATTTGGTGGGGAAGTGTCACCAGCGTGGGGATCGTCGCCCTGGGGTCACTGCGGAGCTGCAAGCCCTGCCTGCTCCTCGTGCCTGCGCCCAGGACCCCCGCTCTCCCTGCCTCTGCTGGGATTTTCCAGGGACCTTCTGACCTGCAGACCAATAACCCCAGTCTGCGTACAGCCGTAGTGGCTTTTTCCCAACATATTCTTCTCTTAAAAGCTCCAGCTTCTCAGTAAAACCTTCCCGCAGATAATTTTAGTTTGGCTCTTTAGGAATTTGGGCAGCACCAAATGCTTCCCATAGGACATGTGCATGCCTGGATAAAGGATAAAGGGCTTAGCCTCTGACAGGGGATGTAACGTGCTCCTTCCCTCCAGTGTGACTCTGGGCCCGCTGGAAAGCCGGGAGAGCACCAACCTTCTGTAACTCCCGTTTCTCTTCTTGCAAAGCCGATGTTTTCCTTCTCTCCTTCTCCAGCCCCTTCTGGCAATCCGCACAGGCTCTCTGCCCCTGCCGAGACTGGAAGATCCCTCTCTTTTCCACTTGCCCCATCTTTGCCTCTTCCAGGAGCCAGCTCTGTCCCTTGCTTTGTGCACGGGAGCGGCACTGCTTTTCCCTCCCAAAGCAGAGCCGGTGGCCGTGGCCAGCACAGCCCCCTGCAGCCTGCCGTCCCCCAGCCCACCGAGGGCACCCAGGGACCCCCCCATGCCTGAAGACCCCCCGAAAATTGTCCCTGCCACCCACAGCTGCACCTAGCCAGCCCCTGCTCCGACCATCTCCGGGTCATCTCACCGTCCGCTCCAGGTCTGTCGTGTCCCGACGGCAGGCGTCCTGGGCGCGCGCCGGGCCAGCCCTGCGGCAGGGACACCGTCACCCGCGTCCCCATCCTCACCGCTCCCCAGCTCCGCGGGCAGAGACCCCACGGGATGCCCACCCAGCACTCGGGGGTCCAGGACCCTCTTGGGTTTCCAGCACCATCTTCTGCTCCAAGGGCACTGGCAGGCACCTGTGGGCATCGCCAGCCTCAGTGCAGGATCCGTCCCTGGAGCTCTGGGTGTACCTGGCTCTGGCTCCTTTGCTCCGAGTCCCCTTCGCACCAGTTCCCAGCTCTCGCGTTCCCTCCTGGCTCCTCTGCAGGGACCAACGCAGTGACACCGGCTGCCCCGTCGCACGCTGGCAGCCAGGAGCGGGGTTACAAACCCGTTTGCTCCTGTCCCCGGGCATTTCCATGACCGCAACACGGGACTCAAGGACCGGAGCCAGGCTTGGGGTCCTGGCTGCATCCCTTCTGCTCTCCACGTCCCAGCAGAAAGGAGAGCCAGGAGCCATCCCCTCATCCATCATTGACCACCCGGTGCATCCTGCCACGGCTGGGGCTGTCCCCTTGGTGGCAGAAACACCCATCCATCCCACTGTCCCCCACAGCAGGGCACAGCCAGCCCAGGGACGTACCTCGCCGGGCAGCACGGCTTTTTGCTTCCCACGCTGCCACCGGGACTCAGCCGCTCCTCCTGGGCAGGATAACACATCTGCCCCGGTTCCACATCGCCCAGGGGGTCCTGCTGCTGTGTCAGTACCTGTGGGAAAAAAAATACTGCACCTACCAGGACATCCTGGCCCAGAGAGAGGGTCCCTGGGCCAGCCGTGCCCCTTCCCCCTGCTCGGTCCCAGTCCCTCCATCCTCCTCCAGCACCCCGCGGCCAGCCCAGACTCACGGTGAGCCGGGCAGGGAGCTCTCCTCTGCCGGCTGCGTGCTCCTTCCTTCTCCACGCCATCCACGGCGAGGGTGACGACCCCTCCACGCCGTCCCTGGAGAGCTGGTGGCTCCTGCCGTCTCAGCCCCAGGGGCTTGCTGGTGGGATGTCGCCCGCTCCTGGCTACGCTGATCCCTGGCAAACTGCTGTCAGGAGAGCCCCTCCTTGCCCCGGCCCTGCTCCTGCCGGCAGAGATGCCTGGGGCTCTCCGGAGATGCCCAGCAGCCAGGTTTTCACCGCCCAAGGCGATGGTCAATGAGTCTTTCCCGGAGCACGAACGCCGGCGGGGAGAGTCCTCCCAGCCCAGGGCCGGCTGCATGGAAGGGGCTGGCTGGGGACCCCCCCAGGCCACCCCCAAAGCATCGCTCTGGCTCAGTCTGGATATCCTCCCTCCCAGAGACTCCAGGCTCTCCCTCCTCGTCAGACGCGGAGATCTGCCCTGCAAGGGACATCTGCCCGGCTCCACTGCCAACTGTCGCCGGACATCCAGTCTTCTCCCTGCGGGGAACAAGGACCCATCCTGCCCGGAATCATCTCCCTCAGTAGGGACATCCCCAGCGGGCTCATCTTCCTCCTCCTCCTCGGACAGCAGGGGCTCCACCATGCCCTCCCAAAACCTGGCAGCGAAGTCCTCCGTGCAAATAGAGCTGGAGCTGCTCCGGTCCCCCGGGCTGGGCTGGGAGCCGAGGAGCTGAGCCAGCCCCCAGCAGCGCTTCTCCGGTGGGACAGGGCTGGCGTCACCCCGGGGACACCGGGCACGGCGTCCTTCCAGCTCTGCGTGGGAGAGCAGAGCCGTGAGCCTCCCCTACACCCGGGCAGGGATGGGAAAAAACCATCCGGATCTGAACCAGCTTGGAGCTGCCGGCAATGCCTGTTCTCACCAGGGAGCATTCGGTGCGCGCCTAAGCTCAAACGCTGAAGGCATCCCACCCTCTCCAGCAAGCTCCTCAACCTCAATTACTTCCAAAAGAAAAAGCCACGATATAATCCTTTTTTTTTTTTTTAAACCAGGGTGATTTTTCACCCTGACAGATGGTCCCAGGCATTGCCGCACCAGCACAGCTCAGCGGTGGGTGCAGTGCAAAGGCTTCCCGGGGCAGCGGGGCACAGGGGTGGGATGCTGCTGTTAGCTCTTCTATCGCGATAAATGGGAAGCCGCTGCCTGACGGGAGAGTCCCGGTCCCAAACTGCCCTTTGCATCTTCGCAAAAGCCCCTCCGACAACATTTCCCAATTTTGCTCTCCTAGCATTTGCTATTTCGGTCTCTGTGGCGCGCTGTTGTTTTATTTAAATAGCGCTAGCTGCAAAATCCTCTGCCTGAGCATCAGCGCATCTGCTGGTCCTCCGCCAAGCATCACTTTGCAGGAAGGTTTGGGCCTGGCGGGGCGAAGCAGAGCTGAGAAAGCACCGAAGATGCCCTGTCCCCACTCACCAACCATCCAGGAGCCAGCGAGGAAGATGTCGGGAGAGATGTCACCGTCTCCGCTGCCGCCGGTGCCCTGCGCGCCCGTGCCGTCCTGCTGCAGAGGGGACGGTGGGGCACGGGGCACCGCCGGTGACCGGTGTGTCGTGACAAGGCAGGAGCACCCCGGTGTTGGTGCTGCATCGTCCCCTGGGTGGTCCCACTGCACCCCCACGATTTAAGACCCCCCCCCGGCTTCCCGCACCCCACACCTGGCTGAGCCGAGCGTCAGCGGGGTCCAGCCCACGGTCCCGGCGTTCCCTTGCCCAGGATCCCGTAAACTCCAGCTGCTTCCCTGCATCCAGGTCTGCAGAGAAGGAGGAAAGAGGTGCTGCTGGTCGGGACAGAGCAGCAGGTTAAAAGCCCTGGGGGGGGGGCAAAATCTCCCGTGTTGGCGGGGGACATTCCTGTGGGGACAGGCAGGGAGGGCAGCAGCCCCGGCTTCTTGCACCCTGGTCTTGCAAACTGCTCCACTACGGAGTGGCTGGGACAAGCCCGTCCCCGGCAGCACAGGAGCAATGGTGCGTTGGTCCAGGACTGGGCGGAGAACCAGGGACCCCCGTGCCCTGGGTGCAGCACCGGGCACCAGCGTGAGCCTTACTGCATTTCTGGCCTTTGAAGACAGCCTCCTTCGGCTCCATGCCCGCTGTGCCACCCGGGCCTGCAACACAAGGCGAGGATGGCACACTCTAGAAGCCCGCCCCCGTGAACTCATTAGGCTTCAGAGTGAACGTGCAGAGAACACCACAGCTCAGCTCACCCACCTCCCAGAGCTGCAGTGCTGGGCTGAGGCCACACCGCAGGGCTGACGGGAGGATTTGCAGGCACTGCAGGGCACAGAGGTTTGCCTTTCATTAAAGTCGCGATGCCAGCACGCTTGCTGCACCCGGGAGCTTGCCAAGCCCTCGGACCCGGTGCCGTGTGCCCAGCGCCCCGTTGCCTGCACCCAGAGCAGGCAGGGAAACTCCTCCCGACCACCAGCACGGGCCGAGCAGGTCCCAGTGCCGGGGTCCCCCACCCCAGCCCAGCCCCGTGTGCCCACCTGGTCGAGCTAGGCTGGTGCAGGCAGGACAGCAGGCAGGACAGCAGGCAGGACAGCAGGCAGGACAGCAGGCAGGACAGCAGGCAGGACAGGCAGTGCTGTGTGTGCCCGTCGCCCAGCAACACCGCAGCCGCCAGCCAGTCTCAGCCTGCCCCAGGCTTCCCCTACCCAGCCAGGAGCCTCCTCCACTGGGCCACCCATTCTTGGCTACCTCCTGCCCCGGACAACGTCCCCTGGGCCATCTCCTTCCCTGGGTCACCATCCCCAGAGACCCTTCTTCCCTGGGCACCTTTCCTTGGGCCACCTCTCCTGTTCCCCCTTCCCCAGACCTCCTCCCCTGGGTAACCATCTTCTCCCTTGGCCAAACTCCATCATCCTGCCTGGATGATCTCCTCCCCTGGCCCTCCTCCCTCCCTGGGCGACCCCTTTCCTGATCCTCCTTCTCCTCTAAGCTATCTCTCCTGGAGAACCTCCTTCCATGGGTACCTACCCCTGGTCCTCCTCCCCAGGGCAACCTGCCCTCGGACATCTCCTGCCTTGGACAACCTCTGCTGGGCCATCAACTCTCCTGGCCCTCCTCCCCCCCGAGCCACCTTCCCTGGACCATCTCCTCCCCTGGGCAACCTTCCCCCTGACCCTTCTCCTTCCTCGAACAACCCCTTTCCTCGACCTCCTTGTCCTCCGAGCCACCTCCCCTAGTCCTCCTCCCCTAGGTGACCTCCTCCTTTGGACAACCTTCCCTAGGCCATCTCCCCCGTAGGTCTCCTTTTCCTCCGGGCCACCTCCCGTTGTCCCTTCCCTGGCCACCTCACCTGCCATCCACCGCGTGCCCAGGTCCCCCGTCCATGCCCAGAGCTCACCCAACCTCGGGGTTCCTCCGGGACCCCCACCTCCAGCCTTGAGGAGCGAGTGACAACCTCAGCACTGCGGCTTTTAAAACTCCCGAATCCAAGTTTTATTACCGTGTAGGAGAAGAGGGATCACTCACAATATATTGTTCAAAAAGAAATACATTCAACGGCATTTACAGTGGAACGACATTAAAACTCCCTGTGGGGGGTGAATAGAAAGACCAGGAGATGGTGCTCTGATTAAGCGTTGCCACTAGATGATCTCTGGAAGGTAGAGCAATTTTTAAAATTAGCCTAAAAAATGGGGAATTTCTGTTTTGGGGGTGCTCCTCATGCTCCCCCGAGCTCCGCTAAGCTGTGCAGGGTCTGTGATGGTGATTTCTAAGACAGACGCAGCGATGGGGGGTACATCAGAGAGGACCTCTCGGGGTGACAGAGCCCAGCAGGACCGATGGTGCCAGCACTTAGCGAGCAACATCTCACTCCCCGCTCTCCTCCGCTGCGGGAACGCTCGGATCCTGGTTTGGGGACAGCCTGCGCGGGAGTTTCTCACGCTCTCCAAGTTCGCGGGTAACACTTGCGTTGACAAAGCGAACAAGGAAAATAAGGCATTTTGAAGAGCTCAATTTCTAGCCCATTTTACAAAACCGATTCAGGCCTCGGAGTGGAATAAAACCCCCTGGGCAACTTCGGTTGCCACCACAAACCAAGCCAGAGGCATCAAGGTTTAGTGCGGAGCATCCTCCGCTCTCCCGGGTAGGTGAAAGCCCATCTCCAAAGGAGATCTGCACGCCCTGAGGCCGGGACACCCGGCAGCTCTCCGCAGGCTGCATCCAACAGCTAATGCAGAAGTTTGGCTCATTTAAGAGCTGCACCGGCTTTACCGAGCCACGGGCAAACCTCCGGGAAGGGTCTGGAAGGAGCAAACACGCCAGACCGGCTGCTCTACCACCCGGGTTTGGAGCATCGCACTCCCGAATGTGGGGGATACCGAGCTCTGGCCTTCAAACCCCAAATGCATTGTTTCTAGAAGGGAATGTCTTCGTAACACCTTTTGAATGCCATCACATCCAGCTTTGGAGCAAAATGTTGCTTCTCTACTTTGGGAATTACTCTGTCACCATCACCCCTACACCCTACCTCCGGGATGAGCCTAGGGAAATCGTACTCGTGCTACAAAAACTCAGACAGACACTTCTGTCTTCATTATTTTTCATCTATTGTGTACCATAGAAATTTAAGCAAAATAATTTTATATATATTTTTATATATATATAAATTAGAAGCAAATAAATAAGATTAAAGGGTACATTGAAATCAGTGGGTGTTGCCACTCCGATAGCCACTCACTACTGTTACGCCGTACAAGGTCTATATATACTGTACATGTAGGTTTGCTGTAAATAACGGGTATGGAGGTGCTGGAAGAGAAGCCGACCAAGGAGGAGACTGATGGTTGAGGAACCTGATTGCATAAGTGTCCCATGTGTAGCCTGGGTATTCCAGTTACCATTGCCTCAAAGTTCATTATTGCTAATTATCTTCCAATGTGGATGTGACAGCCCGGCTAGGGGTGGCCTCTGACCCCCGTGAGGCAGCAGTCAGTGTGATATGATGAAGACCCGGAGAAGACGACATCGAAAATGAGATCCGACGGGGCAAACGCAGGTGTCCAGGTCTCCCTGATACTCTCTGGCCGAGCAGATCCCATCTTCGGGGTCCTGCTACCCCCATCCTCCCCTTCGGCGCTGGGGACTGGCGGTACCTGCCTGCGTGGCCGGTGGCCGAGCACCGCTCGCTCCTGGTCCTCGCCGATCATCGGCAGGGCTTGCTCCGCTTCTCCCGGCGGGTCCAGGGCCGCAGCAACGCGATGGCATGCAGGAGGGGTGAGCGGGGGACGTGGGGTTCCCCCAGCCCTGTGCTCAGGCTGCTTTAGTGATGACCTGAAACTGCTCCCGGGAGAGACCAGCCACAAGGGAGGAGAAGGAATGGAGCCGGGCACCGGGCTGCGGGTGCCCTCCAGTGCCAGTGTCTGGCTTAATGGGGAAGACACTGGGATGGGAGACCCAGGACCAAGGCTGCATCCCAGGGAGGCTCCATCCCAGCAGCACCACAGCATCTCTTCCCTCCCCTCCTGCCCAGCCTCAGGCAGAGCTCAGCAGGGAGATGCTGCCTGAAAACCTGGCACCGGGGTCCAGGCTCCTGCCAGCCCCTGGGCTGCAGCCATACGGAGTGGGAGAGAGCTGGTACGCAGACCCCAGAGCATTGCTGGTCTACAAACCTCTTTGCTCTGTGTCTGCCAGGCGTTCCCGACCTCGGCGAAGCCATTTCCCCCTTTGGATGTGGTTGCAGGAAAACCAAACCAAACCAAAACTCACTCAAACCACTCTCACAAAGCATCATGTTAAAGACAGTCCTAAACCTTGACTAAACACAGCAAGACTGTGGGGAATCTGCTCAAACACTTCTCAAAAAAAAAAAAAAAAAAAAAAAAAAAGTCACCAGCTGAAATATCCTAAGTGGCGTTACTGGGATGACTGGGCACTGTGGGAACCACCAAGAGCCTCCAGGATCACACACCACAGCCCCTGGAGATAGTTTTCAGAGCAGGATGCAGGGTTGTTTGTGTCCATCTTTGAAGGAACCTGAACCAGGAGCAGATATTTTTTTAAAAAAATAATTCCATAAAGTCCACACACAAATAGGGGGGAAAAAAAAAAAAAAACAACATCAAAGAAAAGAGCTCACACAAATGCACGGCATCCCCACAATGCGAGCATCTTTGGAAGTCGACGTCTCAGCCAATAAAGCTGAGGCGCTGAAAGATATAGGCAGCAACTCCTGATAGCAATAAATATGCTAGGCTAAAAACGAACCAGATTCACGTGTCCTCGTTCCTAATTAGTCGCTGAAAAAGCCATCATTAAAAAAAAAAGGATGCTATTTATTAGTGCGTAAAAAAATAGGTTTGGAATCCCTGTTTAGATTTGCTTTTCAAATTTCTGCATGTATTGATTCTGTGTATGTATTTGCACTGTTAACTGCCGGCGGGACGCTGCCAGCGTGTCCTCACTGTCCCTCTGTCTGTCCCGGTGAATTGAGGCGCGGGGCCGGCCACCCCGGCGTGGCTCAGAAGATATCGGGGCACATACTCCAGTCCTGCTTGTCCTTGGCCTCCCAGTAGCCACCCTTATAGACGCAGATCAGCTCCCCCGTCACAGCATCCACCTTGCGCTCAAACCACAGCGGGATGTAGCCTTCGTAGTCCTTGCCTGTCCGGGAAGAAACACGGGATAAGGGCTGCTTTTCCCATCCAAAAGCCGGCGAGTCCCACGCTTCCCCCAGCCACCCAAACAGCTTCAGGGTCCCTCCTTCATCCCCCAAACCCAGCGGGGTTTCTTCGCCACATCCCCCCTCCCGCAGCGAGGGGCGGGCAGTCCCTGCCCGTCGGCATCCCGAAGCATCTCACCTTCCTCCAGGGCTTCCACGGCCTCGGCCTCTCGCCGCCGGCGCACGGCTCGCTGCTTCTCCTCCAGCCGCTGCTTCTCCACGTTGGCCTCGTCCCAGCGGCCGCTCTCCATCAGCCGCTGGTCGGGTCTCAGCCGGCTGTCCGTGGGGGCCACTCGTTCCTCGGGCTCGTTCAGGGTGAGGGCCAGGTCAGAGAAGAAATACATGTTCTCGGCGTTCTCCCTGTGGCCGAAGAACCCTGATCAGGATGGTGGAGGTGGTGCCTACCTTGAGCAGAGCTCCCCAGCCCTTCACATCCTTGCATCTCACCCCAGCCCTGCTGATGCTGCTCCTGCTACCCCAAACCGGTCATGTAGAGGCTATTCGGGGAGCCCTGCCTCCCACCCTCTAAGTGGAGATGCCAATGACACCTCAATGAGCATCTTGGAGGGGAGCAGACCCCTCCTCTGTTTGCTCCACACAGGGAAGCTAAAAGCCAAGCCTACGAACTCCACGTGCTGTACTGCTCAGCCAAGACACGACACAGCTTCACCCAAGAGCTGCTGGATCCCCAGCTGCAGAACTAGTGGCACCAAGCAGAGGACGCTTTCCACAGGAGACCATTCCAACAGAGCATCTCCAGAGCAGGGACCGGCCGTTGGTGCTACCAAAGGCTGGAGACTGGTGTGAGAACAGCCCTGCTGTGGGTAAGAGTGTCGAGAGAGGACTGCTCTCCAGAGGGCTAAAGTGACCGGTGGGACAGGGTGGCCAGGGACCCACCAGCAAGGCAAAGCAGCCAACACATCTCCCTGCCATAGCCAGCAGCCCAAAAAACCTAACCAGTACCCCCAACTGCCCAAAACCTACCTGCAAGGGTCCCCCAGAGCCACCCCCTCCCCTTGCAGGGACCTGCTCTCCCCTCCTGCTGTATGCTCACGCCCTGGAAAAAGCCACACAGCCACCCAAGTCCTGGTCCCCTTCCCACGTCCTCAGGGCTGGGCACACGAGCCCCCCTCCATCCCGTGGGGCTCAGGGCAGCACCGTTAATCCCCGTCCAGCTGTTGCACCCCCGAGCTCGGCACCCCGCGCTGAGGAGGGGACTCACGGGAGGGGGTACTTCTTCCACAGGACCTTTGGAGACAACGTCTGGTAGACGGTTTTCTGCTTGCCCTCTGTGCTGGTGCTGCCGTGGCTGCTCTGCACTATCTTGGAGCACTCCATCTTCTCATCCCACGTGCCAGACATGACGTAGTGGGCTTTACCATCGGCGTCACTCACAACCCCTGTCACCTGGCAGAAGGAGATAGTCCTGGAGATGTTTGGAAATGCCCAGAGGACAGGGAGAGGCACAGGGGGACAGAACACCCTCCAGGTGCCCCAACCAGACCTGGCGCCGCGTGTCCTCGGACATCAGCTGTGCCCAGCACAGGGGGAGCGTGGGCCCATCCTGACCACGCAGGTGGGTCTCCAGCCCATCAAACCCTTCCCAGGTCTCAGTGCCGCAGCTCCAGCACAGAGAGAGCCGAAACACGGGCTATGCTTGGAGGTCCCCCCCAGCCCTCCCTGGTGACCCACGTCAGAGGCGCCAGCGCAGCTCCTTGGCCCCGTGCTGGGGCTCATCCCAGCTGCGGTACTGGGACCCAGTGAGCCCAGCTTAGAGGGAAGAGCCACGTCTCACCCCGCGCAAGGCTGCCAGAAGGAGCAGGGAGATTGCCGGATACGTACCTTTCGGGGGACATCTCTGGAGAAGTAGCTGTAGGGGGTAAATTTCAGCTGGCATTTATCTTTTGACTTATGGTTAACAATCTCTATTTCACCAGACTAGATAAAAGACACAGAACCACAGCGAGTGAGAGACTTTGCAAGGAGACAAATCAGGCGTTAGTTGTAGTGCAGGTACAAATCAACACCAGCTGCAGCATCACTTCTGGCTGTAGCCACCACACCGGCCGCCCCCACCGGCTCGCCAGCAGCAGGGTAAAATCCATCACACGCGTGACCACCCTACCCCACGGAGCTGCTGGCCTTGGGAAGAGCCATTAGGAGCTCCGCAAAGCCTCCCCCCGGCCCTGCCAGGGAAGCACACCCTCCTGTCGCGGTAGGAGTACGGTGGGGACACCGGGATGCGCTGGCACACACCCCAGGAGGGCAATGCCCTTCCAGCCCCCCTGCCCTTCCCCAGAGCCAGGCGAGGCCAGGCAGGACCCATCACCTCGGACCCGTAGCCACCGACCTGGTCAATCCAGAGCTTGCCCACGATGATGTTGTGAACGGTGGAGGTGACTTTCCTCCAGACGTAGTGATTCCCGCTGGAGTGAAACTCGAGGTGGATTGCACCTGCGGAGAGAGGGGTGCCCCAAGCTCAGCGAGGGCAGACGGCCAGGCAGGGCTGCAGGCACGCTCCCCCAGAGCACAGTGACACCCCGGCACCGTGCTCGTCCTCGGAGCCAACCGGGCCCCTCCACCTGCATCTCCCATCATCAGTCCCCAACCAGGGCTGGGTCTGGATTCATCCCTCCCCTTGCTGCACACTCTGTGGTCTGCTGCAGTAAGGGAGCTGCAACATCCACAAGGCCCTCTGCTCTCTTCCCACCCCCCAAAAAGCACTAATTTTAGAAGCAGGTCAGAAACATGCTGCCTGGGTGACTCTCAGTGCCACAAAACCAGCCAGGCACCAGCACAGCTCTGGGACCAGCCCCGGGTGTGCTGTCCAGCCCTGGGACAGGCAGAAGACAAATAAAACATTGGAAGGAGGCAGCTTATTGCATCTGGCTGCCAGGGCGAGGATTAAAACAGGCAGCAAGCTAACCCTTAAATATCATTTAAGGAAAAACCAATTCATGGGCAAGCAGGATATTTCCAAAGCACATCTGCTATGGTGCTAGCAGCAAGCAAAGCAGTCTCCCCTTACAGTTGGCATAATTTCCCTTTCCAGGGCAGACGAGTTATCATCAGATTGTCTGTGATTGGGAGCACAAATCCGTGCTCCCTATGTTGCTTGGGGTGGAATTCACTGAGCGCTATGTGAGCCCAAGGGACTGGCACGTTGCTTTAACCTCTTGGGTACTGCATGAGCAGCGCAGAAAAAAAACCAAGCCCTGATCCTCCCGGTACAAGTCACCTACCCAGTGGCATGATGGAGAGGTATTTGCCCCTGAACTTGCTGGCGATCGTGATTTCCTGCCACAACGTCCACCCTCGCTTAGAGTAGACGTGATGGGCGGCTGCCGGGGGGTGGTGGCTCACCTGGGGGAGAGGAAAAACAGCCTGTAAGGTCACAGCCACCAGCACTGGAGAGCCCTGGCAAGCACTTGCTGCATGACTCCTAGGAGAGGCAATAGCTCCACGTCAGCTTTGGCCCTAAGGATGCTCCGCTGCGCTGACCTGAACACCCCAGTCTTCTGCTGGGCATTGGAGTGACCTCCCACGAGGTACCCCAGCAGCAAATGGAGGTGCACCGAGCTCCTGCCAGGATTTTCTAAGGCTTATAAGCAAAGCATAAAATCTTAACTTGAGCAACTGTCGCTGCGAGATGATGCTGTACTGTGACCCCCTGTTCTCCAGGGATCCTGGCTGACAAACAGGGATTTGCCAACACCCAGCCTAGATCCCCAGTAATCCCAGCGTAAAAGCACCTCTCCCGCCAGCAGCAGCTCCCACTGCTCTGCCCAGGAACTTACGGGGGACACAGGTCCCCAAGCCATCCGAGACGCACAGACCTGCCCAGCCAAGACTTTGTCTTTGCCCCTGCAGACACATTGGGCTGGAAAAGCAGATAGGACATCCGCCGTCCCGGGGATGACTTGTAACAGGACGGTGCTCACATTCCCCTGCGTTGGAAAAGCTGCCCAAACCCAAGGTGGGAGCAGGATATCCCAGCCAGAGAGCTCTGCGCTCACGTGGGCTCTCACCCAGCTGACCCACAGTGCTCCGGCACGGCACACACCACCCCGCACCGGGAACCCGCTAACCACTGGGTCCCAATGGCCACGTCAACGAGTTCAGAGATTATTTGCACGGATGTAATTACAGGCTGAGCGCCCCAAGCTACTGGATTACAAATGTGAGCAGAGCAAAAACCTCTCCATTAAATCCCACTATCACCGGCAGGAGAAAATCCTATTTGGGTAACTGGATTTCAGGCACAAGATTATCAACGCTTTGCTCGGCACGTCGGCAGGCTGAGCAGCACACGCGGCATCCAAAGAAAGTTCAGAGCAGTGGGAAAGGCGTCCGTCCATCCGGCCCACGCTGCCTGTGCCGACAGCAGCACCAGGGCAAGATGCACTGGCAACGCTACACCAGTGCAAAGCTGCACTCTTGCTGAATTTGCCTTTTGAGGTGGCTCCAAGAGGGAGATTTAGAGGCTTTGCTCATGGACCAAAGGCTCCGGAGTGCTGCAAGGGAGTAGGTTTGCTCCAAGTTACGACAAACCTAATTTCGGATGAAGCTCATGTGCCGTGCCAGCAAGGGAGGGGGACTCACGGACCAGGCAGGAGAGCTGCACCCAGGGGTTCAGTCCAGCCTCTGGCTCAGCTAATGTGGAGGTGTCAGAAATACCAAATTTGGGTACAGATGTAGCAAAATCTGGACCAACCAGAAAAAGTAATTCAGGGCACGTTATTACTTGGGAGGGGACAAGGATGGAGGAAGGAGGGTGGTGAAAAGGAGGTTGAAGGAATAAGAAAAGGAATGGGAAGGTATGGGAGTGATGTGGTCGGGGATGTATGTGACAGGCAGCGCTGGGCTTCATCACCACAGCCCTAATGAGGGTAAGAAAGCCACCCTGTTGTTCTGACTGTACCCCAGGAGGATGAGGGGTGTTGCTGGCTAAGGGACAGATTGAGCATCCTGGTAAGGAATCATCCACTGCCTCTAATACCGGGCTGAGCAGGGTGACAGCCCAGGGAGATGGGGCACCAGGGAGGTGTTGGAGAACAGAGACCCCTAATTTCTCTCTGCTTTGCATAAAGTCAGCTAGAGAATTTGGCTGTGTGGCAGGACAGGGTAATCGCTGCCAGGTCAGGGGAGGTGAAGGCATGATGCTGCTGAGGTGGATGAACCTGAGCTCTACGACATTCACAGCAAAGAGCTGGGAAATGCCTGGAGCAATGCTGCTGCCTCCGATCTGCCTCCTGCGAGCAGGCAAGGTGTCAGGCAGAGCAGGAAGGGGAGGTATGTTCGCAGCTGTAGCTTATTACACTCTGGTCAGCAGTGTCCTGGCTCACTGCAGCCAAGGGCACGGGCTCCCAAGACTGGGACAGACCATATGGGCATCACTGGGGACGATCAAAGCTGGCTGACACCAGGCATGCAGCTTTGGATGGTGTGAAGGGACAGCAGAAACAGGAATCTTGGAGATATCTACTGAAGCGCCTTTCCTTTTGTCATGAGCAAAGGGTCCCATTTCCAGGAGACCCCACACAGCCTGTTCACTGTCACTGCCTGGAGCAGCGCAGCCGGCAGAGATGGGATGTGACAGGAGGTGCCGTCCTGCCTCAGGCCAGAACTCTGCAAGAGTCTGACGAGCTTGGGCACCCATCACCATGGAGAGGTTTTGTCCACACCTACATGTCCTGCGAGGAGCTGATGGCAGAGCACGGCACCTGCTACAGCGACTGCTCCAAACCTGGGTACAAAGGGCCACGACTTGGAGAAGATGATGATGAGGGACAGAGACAAACTAAACCACGTCAGGGGGACACGTGGATGCTGGTGCAACCCTGAGCCTCCTCACTGCGTATCCTCAGCATGCCCCATCCACACGTCTGATATACGCTGTGAGCATCACATAGCACAGCATGGCATGTCCAGATTAGCAGCAAGACCCTTTTCCTATGTGATGCTCCTCCCAAAAGCCCACAGGTCTCAGGGCACGGTCTGTGGAACAGCTCTGCAGATCTTGGACCTGCATCAGCCTCTACAGAGTGACGGAGGTTTGTGGTTTTGTTTGATGTTTCTGAACACTGAAAGATGCAACAGTTACTCTGTCTCTGAGATGACACAGCCACCCCCTGGAGAACAGAAAGCCCCCACCCAAAGTGATGTCCTGCCCAAAAGGGGTGATAAATGGCCCCATCCCTCCCCAGGAACGCAGGATGGACCAGCCAAGTGTGCTAAATATTAAACAGTCGATTTTCTTCACAGGTCACAACTCATTAAGCACTCCAGGTTTTTAATTAAGACCTGCTGTTCGATGCATGCCAGATGCACTCTGTGATTAGAACATGGGGCTGTCAAGAGTTTCTCAGGCTGCCCCCAGGCTCTGAAACTAAAAATTTTCAGTCCAACAATAAAGAAACGAGACCCTGAGACACCCTCCGGCCCAAAGATACTCTGAAACAGTTTGGGGGCACCACTGCATCGCTACAAAGGAGCTCGGGTGAGGAGAACTTCTCCCTTTCTGCTCAAGTGTTGAGACGTAACAGCAACCCCAGCTCCAGGCAGGCTACCAGGAGACCTGGCAGGGTGAGGGACACTTTTCTCCTCCCCTTCTTTGCCACCTCCTGCTCTGCAACACCGGGATGGGCACACTCTGCTTCTGAAAAGTGGCTTAGGCTGTGCCTGCTGCTGCTTCTGCCAATGCCAGCAGCAACCCGCTGGCTGTCTCAGCCAGGAGGAAGGCTCAGTGCGAGGAGATGCTGGGTCTCCTTCAGAGAAGGGCTGCTTTGGCTGGACACAAGGAGCAGGGCAGATACGCAGAGCCCTCCCGCAGACCCCGGCTCACCTGCTCGCACAGGGAACGGAAACCAAACTCCTCCAGCCGGTCGAGCTCATAGGTTTCCCCCAGCAGCGGGTTGAATGGCTTTGCGGTGCGGTGGACAGTTGTCGAGTAGGAAGACACCGAAAACGCAGCGACGAAGCACATCTGCTCCGTGGAGCTCTCGCACTTGACCGCTTTGTCCAGCAGCTCGTGGTACTCGAGGTCCTCTGTCAGCCTCTGCAGCATGGAGAGCGGCTCGTTGAAGTTTACCTGGAGGGGAACAAGTAAGGGTTAGCAAAGCACAAGAGATGCCAAGCCGGGCACTTTACCCTTTGCCTTTTTCCCCCAGCTCTGTAGCCTACTAAGCACCAGCATCCCACACATTTGGTGCTCTGAGCATGGTGCAATGCGCTCCAAGAGTCAGGGATTCAGGGTGGATGGAAACTGCTGAACCGAAGCAGCAGCCCCGCAGCGCAGCTCGTGGCGCAGGGCTGGATGTGCCAAGGCACGCTGCGCACACGCTGCCTCTGCAGCATCACACAAATGTTAACTAGAGGCAAGAAATATGTGCTCTGCTCCCTGAACCGTACCACAAGAACGCGAAGGCTTTAAAGTTCCCAGCTGAGAAGAGGTGTGCCAGGGAGCCAACAGCCCCGCAAGCTAACCAGGTATCTCCTTGCTCCAGTGATGGAGCACCACTGACTCCCAAAATGAGCCTCAGCAGCGAGACCAGCTCCCTCCTGCCTCCCAGCCAGCATCCCACCAGCCATGAGCAAGACGCGACGCGGGGCAGAGACGTGCTGCTCCCCGGGCTGCCCTCCATCGCCTCCTGGCAAAGCCATCCCCATGCTGGGCTGCAGCCCAGTTGCTCAGAAAACCTTGAAAAGCCGCATTCCAGGGTCTCCCTGCTCCTGGGACTGCAGCCCCACAAGAGCACCCAAACTGCATGTGCGAGGTAGAGGCAGCAGCAGCAGCAACGCCCCGCGGGGCAGAGAGCAGAGGGGAAGCGCTGTCCCGGGAGACCCCAAATGGGTCGTATTTCCACTCCCAAGTCATTACTTTGTCAATTAGGAACCTTTGTCGTACATTGCCAGGCTGGACAGGCTGCGAACATCTCTGGAAAAAAAAACCTGGTTGATTTTAGCAATATTTTTTGTTCTGAAAAGAATTAAAAAAAAAAAAATAATTGAAAGGAAGATGGAGATAATTTGTCTCAAAAGGTCTTCTGCCTTGAAACCATGTGAAATTCACTTTTTACCTTCAGTTCAGAACAAAGAAATATATTTTAGAAGGAGCAGATGGTTGAAGGATGGGAGAACCACTTCTATAAGCCAAGTTACACATTTCATACTAAAGAAAACAAACTCCAGATTGTTCCACTCGGGGATTTGGCCTGTAAGCAGCAGGGATCTTACAGCATCTGAGAAAGAGCGAGCTGTGTAGCGAGGGCAGCATCACATCCACACAAAAAAGCAAATCACTGCCAGCTTGAGATAACTCTCAGGAGAGATGCAGGTGGCACGAGAACAAAGCCAGCAGCTGCATCCTCTCCACCAGCACCGCTTGGGCAATGGCAAAGCAAAACCTGTCCACGGAGGAAGGAAGATGAACCCACCCAAAATGCAAAATCCCTAAAGCTGTTTTCTTCCTTTACAATGCTGCAGATTTGTTCGTTCAGAGAAAAAATTAAGGAGTGCGCTGTTTGCACGGAGAGGTTTTTCAGTCCATCAGATCCCCTGGGAAGGGGACAGGGTCTCAGAAATGCTCTTAATTTGCCAAGAATCAGGTGAAGCACATGGGAGAAACTCCCATCACTCAGTGCACACAACAGGCTCACTGACAGTCTGTACTATAATTAACCACGTTTCCAAACAGCCCTCCCTGAGCTGGCCGCTCCGCTTCCTTCTCCTCCTTTGCTCCGTTTACCACAATGTCAGCTTGAAAGCCCTTGCTCGGCAGCTCCGTCTCAATTCACTGAGCTGCCAGCTTCTGCACTCCAGGCACACGTACTACAGAGAGAGAATTTAAATGGCTGTTGCAGAGATTAAATTGCTCCCTGTTGCCTTACCACGGGCTGCTTGTTCTTAGGGTGAAACTCCCAAAGAAATGCCATGTGCAGCTGAGTTTGTGGGGTGCAAAGCGTCTCCCTGCCTCTCCATCTGTACAGATATCCAGAGAGAGAGTTGCTAACAGCGAGTGGTTGATGCCAGGCTGAGCCCCTTCTTTACAACCTATAGCTCTGTTGAACAGTTTACAGAGACAGCCAGATCCACTCGCCCCAGGAGGGATGGAGTAATTACATCCCCTGAGCCGGCATCAGGAGCTGCTGTGCGAGCAGAACATACTGCTCTCAGGTTTGGACTCCGCTTTAGCAGCTCCCGCAATGATTTGATTGATAGGGAAGGTATAAATTTCCTCTCTCCAGGCACCAGCAGCTGCTGGTATTTCACGTCCTGAGCTTATTTCTGTACCCATCAAGCCTTTATCTGATATTGATGTTGCTGCAGAAATGCTGACAGACGGCGCTGGGCTGTATATCTTGGCTGCAAATAGCACAAAGAAGAGACAAACTCATCTCTCTTACTTGAAGAGTGTCAGGCACTGCTTTAAAAAGAGACGAAATACAATCAGTTCAGCATCCAAGCCCCTGTAACACACTCTTTCCCCTTTACCCAGCAGAGGAAGAACCCTGAATATGGCTCCAGGGCTATGGTTCATGCTTTCCTGAGCTACTTCCACTCCAGTCAGTGCCACAATAAGCCCCAGTCACGCCCAGCTGTTTTACAGCTCTCCCAAGCTTGCCAGGACTTCATAGTTTTTGGGGAAATGGATTCCTTACGACAGTACCCGGTCCCATCCATGCTGCTTACTGGGCTGGTGAAGACCTGCTAAAGAACCAGCAGCTTGAAAAGGGCTAGTTTGCTCTGAAAAAAATGGCTGTAGTTTTGGGGGAGCTTTGGTGTGGGCAGCATTTTTTCTGGGTAGATGAAGCACAGGGTTATTTATCTGCAAGAATTAAATGCACATCCCGCTTACCCTCTGTAGCAGCCCATGCGAGGGGGGTTCCTCCACACAGACCCCTGCCAGCAAACCGTCTGCTGACCACGTGCAGGAAGCCTTCGCCCCAGGGAGTAAACCCGGCAGCACCCAGCAGTGCCGTTAATCATCCCCATGGCATCTCCTTCACTAAAAGGCTGCTCTTTGCAAGGAAAATAAAGGTACTTTGCATCCCTGGGGTAAAACGCAGCCCTGCCATGCTGTCGGTGCAGGTGGGGCTGCTCCCTGAGCATCAAGTCCCCAGGATGCATACTGGGGAAAGCATGAGCAGCAACAAGGTCTCTTCTTCTAGTCCCTGGTTGAAACACTTGAATCCTCCGGGATTCAAGGTGTCCTTGTTCCCTCCTTGCCTCCGCAACAGTTGGATTTGCAGAGGACACTCGAGCAACATCCCCTCTGCTCCAGCTCGCCCTGGGACTCGTGTGAGCAAGCTGCCAGGGCTCTCTGCAGCTGGCGGAGCAGAACGGATCAGTCCCAAAGAAAGAGGCAATCCAATTCAAATAGTCCCTAACGTAACAGCCACAATGTCAGAGCCATTTACCACAAAGCAATTGGCACTACAGCTCCGTGCTGCTGAAGACAGCCTCCTCCTGCCTGGCTGGTTCAGCTTTCCGGCTGTGCTGGCTCTCTGGCAGCAGATGGATGATTTCAAGGGGCAAATAAATTGCAGGGAAAAATGTAGAGCTTAGAGTCAGCAGAGCTGAGCAGCAAGGACACATCGGTGCTGCAGAGCAGGGCCAGGGAGAAGGGTGAGGTGGTTTCAGAGGGCTCTGCCAGTGCAGAAGCCAGTTCCCCAGGACAAAGTTGGCAGCTGGTGACATGCTCCTGTCCCGCTCAGGGCTGCTAGACTACCACAGCACCTGGCAGGACGACCTGGAGCCATAATCCAAGTCCTTTGCACAGCCAAGAGCCATGCCCAAACTAAACCCTCAATGCCAGCATCACAGCAGCACCCCCTCCGCCAGCCCTCGGCGCCTGGGACACGCTCACTTACAGGCATGGGGATCTTGGACAGCTCTTTGCCGATGCAGTTTTTCATGATGCTCCAGAGGTTAAGGCTGTAGTTGGGTTTGTCGGGGATGCGAGTCCGTCTCCTCTTCTTTGGCAGGAGATCTTTGCAAGTGGACTCATTGTAGCTGCTTTGATTTGAGCTTTCAAAGACCTGTGGAAGCAACAGAAGAAACACAGGTCTAAGGTGGACTTGCCCAGCATGACCCAAACGCTCCCAGGAGCAGCAACCACAGCTCAGAAGACACTGCATGCCCTTGTACTGGGGAGCATCACTGGAAGCCTGTTCTCCAGGGCATGGGGGAAATAATGGTGCAATTGCTCCCCAACACTTTCCTGCTTCCCTTAGGAGGGTGCTTGGGGTGGTGCTCACAGAGCAATCAACTCTGCTCCATCCTGGAGGCATGGGAAGGACCCGGGTGGAGAGTCCCTCCAACAACCTCCTCCTCTCCTGCTCCTCTCTCCTGGTTTCATCCCACCGGGACCATCCCTCCCGCTCTGCCCAGCCAACTCACACTGTCCTCCAGGTTCCAATCCTCAGGGTGGCCCTCGCTGGCCCCACTCAGGTTACTGCCCGAACGCCTGCGGGGAAGAAAGTACTGGCTGGTAAACACAAGAAAGGGCAGACAAGGGGAGAGAAGAGCCAGGGCTGGTGCAGCACAGCCTACGTTACTCGGAGCATCTCCCTGCACCACCCCAGGGTGCTGCCAGGAAGGTAACAGGGCGATGGAGGCCGTGCGCCGGCACTGGGAGGGGATACCTAGCACGGTATGACCCAGCCTGGGGGCAGAGAGCCTCTGCTTTTGCCAGCGAGGCCAGCAGTGTGACGGTGGTTTAGACCACAGGTGCCTCCAAGCCCAGACAGATGCCTAGGGAGGTGTACGAGCAGGTCAAGGCAGACGAAGGCAAGATACTCCCTGCTTCTGCCCAATGCTCCAAGGGATCTCCCTCCAAGTCCCTGCCCAGGCTTTCCCTCAAGCTCACATCAGCTGCTGGGGCAGAGGACTCAGTTTTCCCGCAGCACGCGCTTGACGCCTGCCCTTCCTCACCTGCTTCGCTATAGCTGGGGCCATCCTCAGCCTCACTTGCTCCAGGAATGCAAGGGCAGAGGAGTGCAGTACAGAGCCCTGGGCAGAGGCAGCCCATTTGCTGGGGGACATGCACGCAGAGTAATCCCACGGGAGAGGATGCTGCCCTCAAGCCCAAGCACAACGCCAGGCAAACGGTGTCTCCCCGCACTCACAGTAGGTTTTGCCAGGTTGCATCGTGCAACGCGTGGCCTTGGGGCGGAGGCTCGTACCTGTGATGCTTGGGGTCTGCGGTTACAGTGATAAAAGCTGGTGCATCCTCCATGGCATCAAAATACTCCGTCTCTTCATCTTCATCACTGGCCTCTCCTTTTGCAGACTGCACACTCCCTGTTGGTGCAAAGGGTTTTGAGATGCTCAGGTGCTGCTGGTCCCCTTTAGAACCCATCGAGCACGAGTCTGTTCCCAGAGGCTGCCCTCTTCCCGCTGTGTCCCCTCCAATGCTGGCTCCTTTTACAGCTTGTCCCCCTCCTCTCCACCCCACTCCATGACAAGAGGATGCCATACTAATTTCCAGCTCCTAAAAGCAAGGATGTGCCCCGACAGCGTGTGTCCAGCTCCCCAGTCCAAGCCACACAAGGCTTCCCTGCCATGCTGGGGAGCACCTCCAAAAATGTCACCAGGCTGCCTGAGCCAGACGCAAGCCCAACCGTGTCTAATGCAGCTGCCCCTCCAGCACCGCCCTGTCTGCCGGGAAATCCGGTTTGGATTAGAGCAGAAAAAAAACAAAAAAAAGTCACATGTTTCAGGTGATGCTCAGAGAGATTTCCCGGCCCTCGGGTTTTCCAGCCCTGCACTTATAAACATTTCTCTTCTCTGCTATGGTGGGAGAGATCGGTACAAAGCCGGGAGCAGACATTAGTCGTGGTGACTTTTGAGACCCCAGTGCAGCTCCCCTGCTCCTGCCCTCGCTGCATTGCGCTTGACGGTGCAGGGCACAGAGCAGAGCTGACCACCTCTCCCGAGGCCTCTGGGCAGTACTGCTGCTCCAGCAAGAGGGATGCTGTGGGGAGTGCCAAGGCCACGTGAAGGGACCAGAACAGCCACCCCGGCTCCAGCCACCTCGCTGCAACAGCCCGTCTGGGTCAGCAGTTGGCTCGGCTTTCTGGCAGGGTTCGGCGACCTCCTTCCCTGCATCGTTCCCGCACTCCTCCAAAGGAGCAGCATTTGGGCTGGATTTGTGCCTGTCCCTACAGCGATTTCGCCCCTGCCCTCCCCAGCTGTGCCACAGAATCATTTAGGTTGGAAAAGACCTTTAAGATCATCAAGTCCAACCGTTAACCTAACGCTGCCAGGTCCACCACTAAACCATGTCCCTAAGCACGACATCTACACGTCTTTTAAATACCCCTGGGGATGACTCAACCAATTCTCTAGGCAGCCTGTTCCAATGCTTGACAACCCTTTTGGTGAAGAAATTTTTCCTAATATCCAATCTAAATCTCCCCTGGTGCAAGCTGAGGCCGTCTCCCTGAGGCCATGCAAGAATGAGGGCAGTGCCTGGCACGGCTATCACCCCCCTGCAACAGCCGCTATTCTCTCCCTTGAGTCCATATATCCTTTAAAAATAAGATAAGGCACTATTTGCAGTTTTTGGCTACCAGGCTGTAACTAATGCCTCCCGCAGGGAAGCAGATTTGGCACGAATGTGCAAAGCTGTTAGGTTTTATTGCCCAGTAACTCTTGCAAGCAGCAAACGAGGCCTGGCTGTGCCACCACCACCCCACGCAGCCGGGAACTTGGCAGTGCCAGGGGACCCTGGGCTTCCTCCAAGCACCACGGCTGGTCTCCAGCAGCCAGACATGTGCCCACCAGTGAGGGCTACGGCTACTGAAATAGTCGGGAATAGCTGGAGCAAGCTGGGGACACAGCCCTCTCCGGCACCTGTATCTTGGGGACATCCAAATCTCCAAGCAAGGAGCAGCAGGACAATTGGGGATGATTATGGCCCAATGGGATCCATTAAAAAAAAAGAAATCACAGGCATACAGGGCATTGCCTCGTGCATCCTTCCCATCCCTGCCGACTCGCTGGGAGCAACCGAGCGGGAAGCCCCATCCAGCCCGGGGCTTCCCAGAGGGCTCTGGCCCTGTAACAGCCCCGTCCCCGCTGCCCGGCCCGCCGGTGCTCACCCTTGGCGGTGCTGGTGATGCCGGTGCTGCTGGAGGACAGGCCGGGAGCTCCGCGGCAGGCTCGCTCCAAGCTGTTGTGCTGCTTGGCTAACTGCTCGATGGTCTCCTCCAGCCGGATCCTCTGCTCCCGCTCATACTGCAGCATCCGTTGCCATTTTCGGCTGTGAGTTTCGGCTAAGTCCAGGAAATCGCGGCAAGCCTGGAGGGGAGGAAGGGACACGTCGGCACCCAGCATGGCCCTCGCAGCCCGGGAGCTGGTCACAGAGCCAGCGCTGGCACGTGGTGACTCCAGAGCTGACTCCCCACCACTCCCCCTCCTCCTGTCCCAGGACCCCGGTTTTACAAAACACAATCCCAGAGCTTTGCACGATCCCTTGTACCCATGGGGCTAAAACCAGTTCAATTCTGACCATCCAAACCTGAGTCACCTCCGAGGAGATGGCTGCAACATAGACAACTGCCTTGAGACCACGAAGCCTTCACGATGTCCCGGCTCACCATGCCCCAGCCCCGCAGCCTTTTCCTGTCCCCGTACCGTCCCTGGTCCCCAGGAGCCCAGGCTGGGCTCACACAAACCTCAGCCAAGCCCAGCTCTCCACGGATGCCCTGAGATCCCCAGCAGCCACCTCCAGCTCCGATCCTGCAGATGAGGAGAAGCTGGACAGGACAACGGTCCCCAGGGTGACAGTCCCCAGGGATGACAGCCACAGACAGGAGAGGATGCTCAAGCCAGGAGCCGACGAGCCCTTTGGTCCGAGGAGGCAGAGAGGGAGGATGCCCAGCTCCTCCCTGGAGCCGCACAGCCCAGCAGACAGCAAAGGGCCTGGCCTGGCCCCAACAACACGTTCACCGTGGCCAAAAGCCCTCTCCTCTCCACGATGGGCCCTTTTCCAGGGAACAGGACCCACCAGCCGCAGGGACACAGGCAGACGCATTCGGCCCGAGGGAAGGAGAGCTCACGGGATGCACTAAGTGATGCCTTGCAGGATGCACAGCGTCCCTGTCCCGTGCCACCAGGCAGGAGACAGCAGGGACACCATGACCTAGGCCGACAGGAGAACCCCTCGGTGCAGTAACCACCGCCACAGCCGCTCTGAGACCCTCTCGGCATCGCCACGATTCCAAGCATCATCCATCCCCAGGCGCGCCGGACTCCCAGCAGGAGATTTCCGGGTGCAGGACGTCCGCTCGGGGATGGGACGCTGCCAGCTCTTGCGAGCTGCCTTTCTATTGTCTGACGAGAGAGAGACAGCTCTCACAGCTTTATTTTTAGGTTATTTTTTTACGTTAGACTGAAACACTGAGTTCCCTCGGCTTTGCCGCTTCCTTTGCAATCAACCCCATGTGAAGCTGAGCACAGGGGCAAGGCTGCACATCCTCCTCCCTCCCCTAAATCTCTGCAAGTTGGGACGCACTAAACTTCTTATGTTTAAAAGTAGGAAAATATGATTTTTATGAAAATTCTATAGGAGTTTGGAGGCAGGCTGGCAACTTGCAGGCAAATTAACTGCTTTGGCTAGCTCCAACTCATCACCATACCAAGGGAGGTCCTCTTTAGATAAACGCTGGCCTGAAAAACTCAAAACTATTCAAAAAGACTAAAGCCAGCTTTCATGACCTGGCCTGGTTTTACCAGGATTTGTCCAAGAAAAGCTCCAATTCATCAGTTCTTCATCAAACCTCTCCTTTGGATAGGAGCAGGTTTTAAGTCTCATCCAGGGAAAGAAGTTTTTCCTTTGATAACATCAGAAACAAATCACCAGAAAAGTGAAACAAAGCATCAGGTTTTCATATTTTAGGTGAAGAAGCCCAAAGCAGAGGGAACCAATATCCCATGATAAGAAACAAAAATGCAGGGGGTAGGCACGCATGCCTTCGGTGATGTCCTGAACACTGCCACATCCCCCAGGACCTCACCACCAT
This sequence comes from Harpia harpyja, assembly GCF_026419915.1. NCBI lineage: Eukaryota > Metazoa > Chordata > Aves > Accipitriformes > Accipitridae > Harpia > Harpia harpyja. The sequence continues at coordinate 46,193,582 of NC_068948.1, read as the reverse complement.
CCCCAGCCTCACCTCGAGGAGCTCCCCCAGTCGTGGGAAGACGCAGGAACCAAACTCAGATCAGATACACGAAGGACAAACACAATGAGTTTGGGTCTGTCCTTTGGGGAAAAAAAGTAAAAATCAGTGTAACCCATCATATTTAAAAAGATGTTTTGCTTTGTATTCATCTCTACTCTCTCCTGCTTCTTAATACCTGCAGCATTGAAGGACCTGACCCTGCGTTTGTGTTATCTCCATCCCTGATCACTCCTGCCTGCTCTCACTGCGCAGAGCTCAGTCCACAGGTGGATTTCTGCAGCATCAGTCCCAGCATCAAACTGGCCGGGGTGAATTTAAACCCACAGACCATGCTCTTGCAAACCTGCTATTTTTTCCAGTGCGGATGGGTATAATGCAAGTGTCCCAAGGGTGAGCTCCAACATACATCAGTCTTCAGTATCATTAAGGCTCTCTAATGAGATGCAATCACATGCGGTTCTGCTAGGCAGAAACAATTTAGCCGAAAAGCGTTTGCAAGCTCTGAACGCGGGTTTGTCCTATGGCGTCAGCTTCTCGGCCTCTGGATTGCTATTTGTGGCCATCAGCAACTCTAGGAAGCATCTCAGCAGTGCTGTCACAGCAACGGAGATACCTGCCTGCCCGAGCTCAAATATTCCCCAGCGAGCACCACATGGCAATGGCATTAAGGCTGTATGATTAGCCAGAAGAGCGGGTGGAAATGACCCCAGGAAAGGAGAGGGGCAGAGCCCTTTGCAAATAAATCCTCAGCACGATGGGCAATGTGGCTCCTGCAAGCTTGGAGCAACACGGCAGGTCCCCCCGCTTTGCTGTTTCTCTGACTGCAGGTGGGGAGGTGTCAGGGTCCTGTCCCCCCAAATTCCTTGCTGTGCACCTATCCTAAACCCCCCCCCCCCAGCCCAAACAGGGACCACCCAGCTCCTCCTCACATGAGCCACGGACCCCACGGGGCTGCGTGGATGGACGCAGAGAGACATGAGACCGAAGATTTTCAGGGTGCTTCGCACCGCGTTTTCACCTTGTTCTCTGGAAACAACTCAGCTCCTCTCCCCACCCCAAAAAGTCCTCTTGGCAGGCACCCACGGCCACAAAGCCCACGGGCAGACCCTGCCCTGAAGCCTTCATACCCAGCTTCAAGCTGAAGCCTCCTGCCAGTTAAAACTTACCCATGCCCCAAGCTGGCATGCTGGCTTCTTTTATTACGCTGATGCATTGCGATTAAGAGGATGGAAACACAAGGGCAAGTAATGAGATAGCGGCCGTGACCTTCCTGGCCCGGCAAAGCTCATTATCTGCTCCGAAGGTCCCTCTCCGCAGGCAGCCCACATGCAGCGGGCACAGATATACCCATTTTGGCGCAGCTCGCTGGCACCAAGGATGGAAATTGCTGGCTGACCCCGGCTCAGGAGGCTGAGCTCTTTAAAACAATGCACTAGGAGATCACCTGTAATTATCCTACTGCAATTAAACACAGTTTGTAAGGTATAACGGTAAATTAGGGGAAAAGGAGGTAATTACAGAGGAGGCAGCCCTCCAGCGCGTCGCCAGGCAGCTGGGAACCGTGGGATGCGGAGGAGAAATCGCTCGATCACTTGACAGGAATCAACATACTAAATAAAAATCACAGCAGATAAAACCTCAGGTCCTCCCATCCCAAGGCTGCCAAGCTTCGTGAAGGATCTATGCTGTATCCCAAATGGAAATCCACACCGACAGGCTTCATTTATAGCCATAAAAAAAAAAAAAAAAAAAAAAAAAAAAATCCAAGTGATGGAGAAGTGGCCATCAGCATTACAGACTTTCTCCACTGAGTACGGGGAGGTTTTGGGAAGATGACCGGGATGGTCCTCGCATGGCCCCAGACACTGCCGGAGGCAGTGGTACCATGCAGCAGGTCAGGACAATGCTTGTTTCTGACAGCATCCCACAACTTGTGTCCGTGTGGGTTTAGGGGCCGGCTGGGATACATACAGGGTTTATTCCCTGTTTTCAAAAGACTGCTGGGCCACCTTTCTGCAGCCTCTTCCTCTGCAATTCAGACACACTGGCACAAGCACCCTGCCCGTGGCCCGATCCAAACCACAGCACTCACGAAGCATCCAGATCAACCGCAGGCAAGCGTCACGTTTGCTCACTGGAAGACAAGCGATGCCGAGGGTGGCAACAGGAGAACATCCTGCAAGAAAGATCCCCCAAGCCCAGCTCCCCAGCTGCCAGCAGCAGCCAAGCAAATTAAAATTATTAATTTGGCTTTATACCTCCTACAGCCAGACAGCGCAAAGTTGCACAGGGATGCTCGCCGGAGGTGAGACTAGCACTCAACAGGGCTCAGGGTGTATTTTTCCGCCGCCATCTCTGTTGCCAGAGCTCATTCCTGAGCCAAAACCCGCCCCAGACCCCCAGTACGAAGCGGGGGCAGCACCGCAGCACCAGCCCACAAGCTCCCTGGGGCTGCAGGGAGCCGGGGGCGAGTAGCTCAGACACGATAATCTCCTGTGGAGAGGTCGATATCGAAGGGAAATGAATTCCAGCCCTTATCTCAGGCTCGGCTGTCCGGTTTTCCTCAATGCCTACGGCTGCTCGCGTGGTCCTCGAGGAGCCAGGTCTCAGCCACGTCTCGGCTCCATCCAGGCTCACCGCCCGGCAGGGAGCCCCAGCCCCTTCGACGGCTCGAACAAACCCCCAGCTTAGCCGAGGCTGTTTTGGCCATCCCCACCTTTGCCAATGACAAACCAAGACCAGCAGCCGTTACATTTCGGCGTTTGCTCACACGGTGCCAGCTCGATCGATGATGACCCTTCCCGGAGACAAAGAAACGGGCGCATCAAACACGGCCGCAGTCTGACGTCCTCCGAGGCCGTGTCCTCCCCAGCTGTCAGCAGCGGTAATTAAAACACCGCTGGCTGCTGCCTTCCACCGAAGGACATGACACGACTTACTTCTGGTTACAGCTGCAAAAATCCAGAGCGCTGCACCTTCCCCTTGGACATACCTTCCTCTTCCAGCAAAACCCCTCACAGCACGCTGTCCCCGTCCCCGTGAGATGCAGGATGGAGCCCCTGGACGCACGGCACCGGAGCCCGCACGCCAGCGTGCCGCTGCTGCTCGGTGTGGGGGGGGACACCGGCGAGGCCAAGACACCGCTCCCAGAGGAAACAAATCCGGAAGGAAACCATTCACGAGGCTCCGCCAGGAGAGTCGGCCAGGTTCCCTGCTCTGGGCTGGGACAGCTTCGCCACCGGTCTCGGTGACATCCATCACGGAGATGCTTTTTCCAGCTGGCTGAGCACCACCAGCTCCCAGGGCTGTTTGGTGCCGCTGCGGAGCAAAAAAATGTGGCCGGGAAAATGGTCCTGGAGGAGAGGGGAGCGAAGGCAAGTGGGAGACAGGGTTGGAAAGGGGGATGTCTTGCCAGGTATAGGTTTGGGAGATGATGGCGAGATCCTGAGCAGCGAGTGGCCGTGCGGGGAAGGAAGGAAGAGCAATGTTCACCGAGTGCAATAGCCGGAGCAGGAGGCAGCACGATGGTGGGATGCTCTCTACATGCCTTCCCCAACACAGCAGAAGCTGGGACTGGCAGCAGGAGAAGCCCCAGAGCTGTGGCTTCCAAGCCCAGATCCTCCCACCAGCAACCCCAGCGCAGGATTTGCAACAGCCCACACCCGGTCGCTCAGGATCAGGCCCGCAGGTGACACCAGTGTGCTCCCAGCAGCACAAGAGGCACACGAAATACCTGCTCTAGGATTTTCCAAAACCGGTCAGGCTCTGCAGTCCCTGGGACGGGGCTTTGCCAAGCTCAGTGCCCAGCACCCCGATTTCTGATCGCTCCTCTGCGAATGGGTGAAACGAGTCAGGCCATCGGCCATTGCTGCTTGCACCCCGAACAGCAGCACCCAGCTCGCACCAGCTATGGGCTGGCAGGTAGCTGGGGATCCCGGGGTGCTCTGTGAAGCTCCCATTAATGCAGGGGGGGCTGGCAGACAACTGTGCACAGCCCAGGGCAGGATGTAACCCTTGGGCTCTTTAGTGTCAGCTGCCATACACCATTAGCAGACGTCTGCTCAGCACCACAGGCATCCCGGCAAGGCAGAGCAAGTAAGTACAAAGAGGCATCTCCCCACTGCCCTCCTACTGGTTTTCTTGGATGTTTGCAAGCAAGAATTGCAAATCCGCTCTCTGCAAAGCAGCACGGGAGGCTCAGGCACTGCTGCTGCTGCAGGGACCCAGCAGCTGCTGGATTCCCAACAGCCACCGTGCCGCTTTGGTGCAGGGTGCAAGCAAAACGGGGAGCAGATTCGCATCTCTGCACAAGTCGTCCTAAATCTCAGCCACTGCGACTGCAAAAGCTTTTTGAAATGCAGCTGCTGGGGAGCCCTTATGCAGCACCGGCGTTGCGGGGATCCGTCCTCCCTGATGGGGACCCCGTGAAGGGCACCAAGAGCTGGGAGACTCCCAAGGGACCCCAAACCTGAGGGTTTGCCTCTTCTCAGGGAAGGATCCGGCCCAGACAGAAGAGGTGGAAGTGCAGCCCAACGGGTCCCTTCCTCGCAGGAGATGAAGGGTGGGAGATGCTGTGCAAGGGACATGCAGCTCTCCCTGCTGTCACTGCCCCAACCACACCAGCGGTGCCCTGGGACCTCCAGCCATGCCCAAAGCAGCACCAAGAGCGATGCTGCAGCACCAAGAGCGATGCTGCAGCACCAAGAGCGATGCTGCAGCACCAAGAGCGATGCTGCAGCACCAAGAGCGATGCTGCAGCACCAAGAGCGATGCTGCAGCACCAAGAGCGATGCTGCAGCACCAAGAGCGATGCTGCAGCACCAAGAGCGATGCTGCAGCACCAAGAGCGATGCTGCAGCACCAAGAGCGATGCTGCAGCACCAAGAGCGATGCTGCAGCACCAAGAGCGATGCTGCAGCACCAAGAGCGATGCTGCAGCACCAAGAGCGATGCTGCAGCACCAAGAGCGATGCTGCAGCACCAAGAGCGATGCTGCAGCACCAAGAGCGATGCTGCAGCACCAAGAGCGATGCTGCAGCACCAAGAGCGATGCTGCAGCACCAAGAGCGATGCTGCAGCACCTCGACCCACTGGGGCACCCAAGGAGGACCGGCTGCAGCAGGAGGTGGCATGACGAGGTCCCAGGACAAGCTCTGACCCAGGGAAGGAGATAAATCCCTTCGTGCCCCTACTCTGCTGAGCCCTGACCTCAGATGGGTTTGGCTCACTGCTCTGCACCACGCTGGGATGAATCCCGACTCCGCTCCCCTCCTGTGCCACTGATCCTGTCACAACAGCTCAGCCGGCACTCAGGATCTGGGCTGAAAGCACCCACAGGCTGCTCACCCTCATCGTCCCCCTGCATTCTCCCGTTTCAGAAGCAGCCAGGGGCCAAAGGGCCCGGGAGCCACCCACATTCCTCCAGCTCCCACCTTTCCTCAAACAGGGGCTGGGAGCACGCGGGGGGAGCCTGGACCTTCTGCTTCACCGCTCACATGCATCGCCACTTCCCACCTCCATCGGCGGGTTGTGTCACATCGTCCCCAACAGCAACAGATCTTGAAAACCACACGGGATAAAGGCAGGCAGCTGTTTTCGGCAGCAGCGATCCTCCCTCTGCGGCCGGCCAAGGAGCAAAGGGATGGCCTCCACCAGTAACACCGGAGGGACGCAAGCGGCTGCCTTGGACCAGTCTTGGCACAGATTAAGGTGAGGGCAGGGGACACGAACCTGGCTGAAACTCCCGCATCCCAGGTCATCGCTCATTCATTTCATTAATCCTCCCCCTTCAAAGGTGAAAACAATTGCAGTCGCTAAGTAGGAGCAACGCCTCAAAATCCAGCTTATAAAACCCTTACAGAGTGGTGGGTAAATTTAGTTACAGCTGAACCTGATCTGGGTTGTAAGCAAGACACAGCCGCAAATCCACATTACGCTGGCGCAGGGACATGGGCCATCCTCGCAAAGGTCAGCAGGCAAGGGGCTCCTTAATGAACATCCCACAAAGGAGAGAGCAGTCCCCAGTTTGCAGGATGAAAGCAAAAGAAAAGCAATTCCCCAGCAAGCTATATGGCTGTGGTGTCGAGGCTACACGCATCTAAAGATACAGCCTTCATATAGATATCCCCATCACCATCTGCAGAATTCACTCACCCCCCAGTTTCTCTGCAGCATGAGGAAGACCAAGTCACACCCCATATGCCCACGTCCCGCAGAGCCATCGCTGCGCGATGCAGCTGCTGCGTTTCAGCAGTGCCTGGATGCCCGTGGGATTCAGGCAGTGCCGACATTTGCTCCGGTCCTGCACAACAGGGCTGCTCCTACCCCCAGCCCAGCCAGGCAGGGATGGGGCACAGCGGTGCTGTGTGTGCAGGGTTTCGGGGAGCCACCCACTGACAACCTGGAGCAGGGCCCATCACGAGGGAAGTCGGCTGCTTTCGGTGCCTCCTGGAGAAAAAGGCAGTTTCTGCCTCCCATCCTACCCTGTCTGCACAAAATTTACCCGCTGCCCTCCTCAAAGGTCTCCCCATGACCAACACTCCAGCAAGTAGGAGGAGAGGGACCGGCAGAGGATGCTGTGCCCACCCCCACGCAGCATCCCACCCCACCGGGAGACTGGCTTTAATCCTCCAGCACCCCAGCTGCCTCCCCACGCACAGAGGAGACGGCGGGGTACAGGAGGTGGCACAATGTGCCACAGCTTTTGCCACAGGGCCAAAGCTGGACAGAGTCCCGAAGTCCAATCGCCAGCGTTGCAGCCCAGAGGCCATACCCTTTCTCAGCATCATCGCGATGCAGAGTCAGGGTTGGAGAGCAGCAGCCAAGATGTTCTCTGGCTCTGCAAGTAAGCTTGTTTGAAAATAATTAAGACAAAGGTAAGGTTAAGAGGCAGAGCTGCTTAGTCACACCTGAACATCCCAGCCAGTGCTTACCCCTCATCGTCTTGCAATTCCAGCAGATCACTAGCAACTAAAGATAAAGGCAAGCTCCATCCATCTGCAGTACAGGCACAAGGTCCTGGGGAAGCCCCGTGGTACCTGCAACCGGGTGGCAGGAGGGACGGAGGTTGTTTCTCCTCCTCTCCTTGGCTGGAACAAGTTGTTGTAGCAGGTCCTAATCCAGCATTGGATGGTGGAGCTGTAAATCACCATCAAGACAAGGAGGCACAGCCAAGGTGGCCAAAAGAGCGTGTTTTCATGGAAAAACACCACCAAGGCTCCTGCAGATTCCCCTGGAGGAAGAGGCAAGGTGCCATCAAGATCCTGCTGGGGAGCAGGAGGCAAGACGTGGTGCCACCAGCTCCATGGTCTGTCGCCGTGCCTAGCAGCCGCCACTGCGATGGGCAGATTTAGCACCTTTCACATGTTTGTCACAGCAAATACAGCAAATTTCACAGCTTATTGCAAGCTAATAGGAACACCATTAACAGCCCGCCAATTATTTATGCAGCTGAAAACGATCACCCGAGGTCACCTGCATCCTGCCAAGGTGGTGGTGTCACACACTGCAGAGTGGCAGGGCTCCTGGTTCCTGAACGGGAGCAAACAGTCAAAATTAGATAGATACAGGGAATAAGAAATAAGGTTAATTAGCTAGAAAGTGTAAATGATCACATCGAGGTATGCCAGATTTCTGCCCAGGGGTCTGAACCACGGGGGATGACAACCTCTCAGGAAGTCCTAGCAAGGCCAAGCATTTCACCACCTCCAACACGATGCTGATGGATGCCGAGGGAACGCACTCAAACCTGCGGTCCCACCCGCCCCAAGCATCCCAGAGGAAGAGCCCTGCGAATCTTAGCTTTGGGGAGGAAAAAACCTACCAGGGAAGCACTCGTTGTTCTGGGAGTGACGTCTCCGGCTCCTCAACCAGACCCTTCCTTTGCCTGCATGGAAGAAGGACCACTTCATCGCCCAGGAGTGACATGAAAGAAGGCAACCATCAGATGCATTCAATCATCTCTTTTTCAATGGTGAATTATTACAGCAAGAGCCGTCACTTCATTCATCAGGGGAAAGAGCGCCTGGCTGTTTTGCATGCGTCTGGTGCTGCAGAGATAAGTGCTCCCTTCCTTCCTGGAGTCATCAAAACCCTGGGACACATCTGCGCTGCTGCTTACTGCAAAACAGCCCCCCAAGGGAAGGGCGATTTCTGATCCTCTTTTTAGCTCTGAACACATTCACACCATGTCAGCACTCCAGGCGCATGGCACAGCATAAAAATGAGCCGTTTGGATTCAGAGCGGTGAGATACGCAGAGCATTTGCACCAAGAGGGGGTTAATTTGTCCTTCCCCCCCACCAAAATACTCTGAGCAGAAAGCAAAAGAGAAAAATACAAGGACGAAGCCAGCTTGAATCCCAAATGATCTCAGACAAACAGTCGGATCACAGTGAGGCGCGGTTTTGAGTGTAGTCATCTGCTGCAACAGCGATGGTACCCACAGCCATGCCGGTGGCCCAAGGCCAGGCTGGCTGGACACCACCAGAAGCAGCAGCACAGGGAAACATTCAGATCAACACAGACTGCTTAAATAACAGCAAATCTGTCCCAAATCCTTGGAGTGACCCTCAGCCAGCTCACGAGCATCCCGGCTGCCTGAAGCAGGAGGATGCAGGCACAGTAAGAGCTGCTTCTCCCTGGCGCAGAGCTGGTGACAAGAGGAGAGCCTAAAAGAAGGTGCTGGGCTGAGTCTCACCAGGTCACAACACCATGAAAAAATAAGGAAGCATTGCATAAAAACCTGTGAGGACAGTAGGTATGAGTTGGACGCCAAAAATCATCCCACTCCCTATTGCCTTTCTTTCCGCGCTTTTAAGTGTTACATTGGAAGGAGCTTTACATCCAGGCAAAACGGGTGCTACAGAAATGCACGGACACAGAAAAGCTCATCAGTGCCCCAAGGGGGACTGGGAAGACACCAGAGCAGAGCAGGCTCCAGCTCATCTATGGGTGACCTGCAGCACGCACCCCACACTGCCAATGTCAGCATCTCAGCAAGACCCCCAACGCTCACCCAAGGTGCTCCCAAAACCACCGATGGTCCCGCTCCAGGTGGCATGTTGTGCCCCAGCAGTGCCCGTTTCTCTCTGGGGACTGTGGATTCCCCGAGAGTCAGAGATACCCAAGACGGAGACATCTACTCTTGGGTGGGATTTGGAGCTGGTCTCATGGTTGTGTCTCTGGGAGTTTTATTACCTTACTGTTACCTTACCTTACCATATTACCGTGTTATTTTGGGCTATCTGCCTAAATGCCACAAAGACACCAGTGTTCCCTGCCACGAGGCAGGCTCAGCACTGCTTAGGCAACCAAACACACCTTGCCCAGCGTGTAGCTCTTCAAAGAGGACCTCACCCTGCGTCCAAAGAACCAGAGGCAGTCCAGGGCCGGCACTGGCACGACAGCCAGACTCTGCCTGCAGCAAGCACCATTACAGACATGCAATCCACCCCATGCAATAAAGAGAGGATTAGTGTGAAATGGTGGCAAATCCACCAGCCCGGCTGTGTTCACAGGCTCTAATCCCATACCCACGCAGCCTTTATGTAGGCTGCCAAATTCATCATCATCGCGTACTCGGCACGATAAAAGGAAATTTTCATCGTGGCTCTGAGAAGCAGAATAAGCCAACGCTGCCCAAGCGTTACAGACCAAAGCAATGCCAGCTAGGAGCTGTGGTGATGCCAGCTGGGAGCTGTGGCCCAGGAAAGACGCAGGGTCTGGTTTCCAAAGCATCGCACTCCAGTGGAAAAACAACTAAGGCATTTGCTGGATGCTTCAGCGTGCCGGCAGCACTGGCCCCTTCCACCCCAAACCTCGCCGAGCAGTGCACCGCAGTCTCCGCTGGCCGTGCCGGAGAGTTTGTCAGGGCACCGCAGCATGCCAAGGACGCGCTGGGACCAGGAGAGAAGATGCACAGGGAGCTGAGACTTCATTCTGGGACCTCCTGCTGCAGAGTGGCCGGCCCAGAACTGTGCCCTTGCAGGGTTTCACTGCTCTCCTTCGGTAACACTCATGTCTTTGGCTTTTCCTTTTGATGCTCTTACCACCCAGCAGGGCCTCTCCACTGTCACGTGTGCCAAAAATCACCTCCCTGGGAAGCTCCCAGCATTGGCTCTTCCCCCACGGGGAGGTACCTCCAGGCAGCTGCTGCTCTTCTTTCCTCTTCACTTGCCGAAACCACCGAAAACCACAGCAGCAGCATGGAGACCCTCACAGGAGTCTGCAAAGCAGAAGAGCCAACACCACGAGAGCAGCCGGTCTCCACTTTTAGCATACCTGGAGGCCTGATCCTGGCTCTGGTGTGCTCAGAGAGCTCTGTCCTGCAAACGGCTCTCACAAAGAGAGATTTAATGAGGGTCTTGCTAGCTGCTTCTTTTCTCATCTGCCCAACGGAGTGAACCCCAGGCTGGAAAAGCATCTGTCCCCAGCCACACGGCGGATGGCTGCAGTGGCAGCGAGCAGCTGGCGTTGCCCACGGGCAGCTCCAACCCTGGGATCTGGAGGAAGCTGCTTCAGTTCGAACCTCCGTTTCAGCCTCATGCAATGCCTTTGCAAACCGCTCTGCCGTACGAGAGGTGCTGCAGGAGCAGTGGTTGCCGTTAGCAGCTTGTCTAGCAGCAGCACCCCTCTATCCCACTCATCTCCTGGTGCCGTAACTTCTTCCTGGCTAAATCCATGGAAAAAGCAGTGCTGGATTTCAGTGCCTTCTCCTTCGAGAGATGCTGGAGGAAGAAGCCAGAGAGAAGTATCTCCGTGCATCAGCCCGGGCAAAAGGCGAACACAACACTTGTGATACCAGGGGCAGAACCCCAGAAGGGATTAACCCAGCGATACATTGCTATTTTCCCTCCCCGTATCCCCATCCCACCCCAAGGTGCAATAACCACCAGGCACAGACACGCGGTAGCTGCCCGTGTGTGGCGGGCAGCTGCCAGAGGATCGCACGAGGTATGGGCAGGGCTCACCTGGTTACAGCGCTGCATTTTAACATCAGAGGCAATGCCTGGCTGGGCTGTCTCATGGTTCAGCAGAGCTGCTGATTAACATCAGGCATTGCTGACAGTGCAATCCCCATCTCCGACATGCTAAGCCTACCGACATGCAGCCCTGCTGACCCAGCAACCGCCTGGGTAGAAATGCTCGAAACCCTCCTCTGAAGCTGCAAGAGAAAAGTTATCGCTCTCAGCCAAAAAAACAGGAGGGCAGAGCTGCGAGAGGCACCCTCAGGTGCTGGTGACAGACGTGTCCCCCATCTTCTTGCATGAGGCTCTGAGGGGAGCTCCAGGACAGAGTCTGAAGCCTCCCAGGCATCAGATGAACACAATGAGGAGGAGGAGGAGGAGGAGGAGGAAGAGGTGGCAGCAGCAGTGAAGAGGTGAGAAGCCCCCAGGCACAGTGAGGATGAAGCAAGTTGCCTGCAGGAGCACCAGCCGAAAGCCCTGGCTGGCACAGAGGCCCCATGGACACGTGCGAAGTCCGAGCTCCCACACACTTGATATAATCTGGCTGGAAGGACTCAGCAGCCATGGGGAATGATGATGATGAGGGGAACCTGAGGAAGGCACTGCCTTTCTGGACAGATCTAATCAAAGATACCCTCACACATCTAAATTAAAAAAGCAATAAAGGATGCTCCACAGAAAGTTGCAGCAGCTCCGAGCGCAGGGGCCGGGCTCCACACCTCTGTTCCCCTGGACCCCAGCCCCACTCTGGCAGCCGTGCAGGCAGAGACGGATCCCAGAGAGACACCCGTCACCCTCCACCACCTCCCCCAGGTAACAGCAAAGCACCCACCAGTTATTTATTCATCAGTGCGGCGCATCCACAGCAAAACCACCCAGGACTCACAGACCCCTCACTGCAGCCTTCTCATCCGATGAGGATTAGGGTTGGGTTAGAGATTTAATCCCAAAGCCGGGGGTTTTCTGGGTCGGTAACATGGTTTTCAATGCGCCGATTAATGCGTGTGTCATTAGCGCAGCACAGATAATTAACACAGGCTGTTACATGCAAGAACGAGCTCCTCCTGCATGATCACCATTGCAATAGTCACAGGGAAGAGAAACCCAGCCCCACTGATTTTAGGCACCAGAGCATCTGCTTGGGGCCACTGAGGGCAGCTGGGGGCAATCCCTGCCACTAACAAAGCAAATCCAGGGGTTGAACCTGGAGCTTGCTTGCTGCAGTGCCTGAATTAACCCCTGCAGTACAAGGACGCACAGGGTGGAGAGCTCCTCCAGCCCCACTGGCTGTACTGGTGTGAACTGGGAGCAGCCCAGCAGGTTGCTGTTCCCTCCCTGCTCAGCATCTCTGCCCTGCCTGCCAGCAGCGCTGTGCAAGCAGAGAGGAGGTCAGGTCCATCATCCTGCCTGGATCATGATGGGTTTCAGGGACCCCAAGGGACGGCATCGCACGCCCACCCACGCCGGCAGCCAGCTCCACACCAGGACCCGGCCAGGTTTGCACCGGCAGCATCACCCTGGCGCCTGAGCCCCGGGGACTCCGTTTCCCACCAGCTTTAAGCAGTTCTGCAAGCACACAGACATACACGGCGGCTAACCTATCACTAAAATAAACCATTAGAAACACAATGGGCTGGAGGCTGCTCTGGTGAACCTGACGCTGCTCAAAGCACATGCTCAACATCAGTCCGGTTTAATATGGAAAAAATTTTAGGAGTACGGATTAATCACAGCAGCATCCCCATGGGGACAGAGGAGGCTCAGGGCTTCACAAAAACAGCACTGAAGTTGGGACACGGGAAGGCAGAGGAGCAGGGCTCTGTGGAAGCGCATCTTTTGCCCAGGCAGTTCGCTCCAGCACCGGCACCCAGCAAGTCTCCAAATAAACGGATTGAGCAGGTGTAACCCCCCCGGCTCCAGCACTCAGACCCTCCGCAAACCCACCCATGGTGCCCACCAGCGGGTGCCTTCACCGGGCAGATGCCACTCAAAGTCTCCAGGAACTGACCGTGGCCACGGGGAGAGGTTGGCTGCTCCTCAAGCCACCAGTACGTGGCACAAGCCACTCCGTAACTGCTGCTGAGCCGGAGCACGGCCCCGGAGGGCTCTGGCAGAGAGAAATGCTGCCGGGGCTGGAGAATGCAGCCTCTGGGATGCTGGTGGGCATCCCAGAGAGGCTTAAACAAACTGCCTGTAGCCACCTTCCCCAGGGGAGAAGCAGCACATACTGTTATTGATCTCACTTTTGGTTCAAGCACTGTGCTCTGCATACTTAAAAACCCTCCCTGCAGGTTCAGAGGGTTGAAGGATGCTTTTTGCTGATGCCTTGGGGTGCTGGTCCTCCAGAATGTTCCACTCCTGTGGGAAACGAAAACCCACACGGGGAAGTCAGTCTGCCTCGAAGCAGGTGCCGGCATGCTCCACGTGATGAGCTTGGGTGGCCGCTGGCACAGTGGCCTCTCATAAGGGCAGGTGTGGAGTCCTTCAGGTCCCCGGGATCGCCTGCTCCACGCCAGCTCCCGCAGGGCTCCCTCCTCACGAAATCCTGCCCACTCAGCACCGCACTCCTGCCCTGGCTGCCCCTCTCACCCCTCCTTGCCCAGGCTGTCCCAGCCTGGCAGAGCCATCCTCCACCTCTGCTCCTCATAAACCTCAAGGAAAAACGCAAACTAACCTGGGAGTGACACATGGCCAAACCCAAGCCCTGTTGCTCTCCATGCTCACGTCTCTTAAAGAAGCACAGAGCAAGGCAAAAGAAGAGCGCAGCTATTGCACGCTCACACGCAGTTCGGCCACCTCCGAGCTTCGCTGTAGCAAACACCATTCCCATTAAAAACCTATTTCTAGCAACACCCACAGCACTGTGAGCTCTTCCTGACGCCCAAACTGGCTTCCTCAGCGTGTCCACACAGCCCTCCTGCCTGCTGTCTGCTGCTAAATTATGAGACGGGAGCTTTCCCTGCTCCTTGGACAAGACTACGTAATTCAGCACAGCACTCTTCGTCTCTGTTCCTCTAATTATCCCTTTAATTTGTTGCTTCTTATTTTTACGTACCTCCCACTCCTCCCTCGCGGCAGATTGCAACTTGCTTTTCTGCGTCTCCTCCTCGTCGCTCCTCACAGCCCCGCTGACATGGGGCGTCTTGGTCCCGGCGAGGCTGAACTGCGCTGCGAGTCTCAGCCGGTATGGTGTTATCTGAGATTTCCAAAAGTTCAGAAGGGAGCAGAGCGAACGAGTGGCTCGCAGAGGTCTGGGCTTAAATTTAAGCTCTGCAACAGTCAGTCCCTCCACATTTTAGATCCTTGCCTGTAATGCAAAGGTCCAGCATGTCCCGCTCTGCCTCTGCCCAAACCTTCCTCTGTCATCCCGAGCATCACTCACCCAGGGGCAGCCCAAGCCACTTTCTCCCGATCTCCAGAGGGGAAGCACCCGGAGTCGACCGAGGCAGGCACCCAGAGCACACAGCGAAGAGGTCACCTTCGCAGCGAAGCTCTCTCATTTACATATGTATTTATTTATTTCTACTTGCTTGCTGCCGCTCCCCGTGGCTCCAGGGACATTTACATAATCGGATCACAGACAGCTGGATGGAGATGGAAACGGCAGGCGCCGGCCCCGGAGCATCCATCCCTTCCCGCTGCAGGCAGCAAAGCCCAGCCCTGCCCTGTCCATTGCCTGCCAGCCGGGACACGCTGGCCGCACAGGTCCCAGCCAGGAGCGGGACCCAAGCACAGAGCCCGGGGCTGCTCCTGTGAGCCCGGCACTGCTCGGGAAGAGGGCAGGGGCAGACGGCTCCTGGGGGTTTGTCGTAGCCGGCGGTTAGCAGGTCCGAACCCCCCTAAACTGCTCCGGGGTGCAACTGAAAAAGAAGTGAACGTGGCGCAATCTCGGCAACGAACGAGCAGCGCTGCGTGTCACCGTTCCCAGCCGTGGACGTGAGCCACGGCATCTCCTGCAAAAGCCAATCTCTGCTGCACAGGCAGAGGCGATGCCCTCGGAGGCAGGATTTGGCCGCGCCGGGTGGAGCAGGTCAGCAAGGTTTGGTGCTGGGGCCGGGACAGACCGTGGACGTGGAGCATCCACACACCAGCACCAGCCGGTCGCTGCTGGCTGGGACCTCTCTGGGGAAAAACTGGCAAGCAAGGGCAGTTTAATTTCTCCTGCAAGGAACTACCGGCCCATCAAAAGCACCCTGTGCTCCCATGGGATGCATGGCCCTGAGAAGCCTGTGAGGATCGAGGTGGGCAGGAGCAGGGTGTATTTTCACCTACAGCCAGGAGATGGCTTGACTCCAATGTGCTTCCTTGTAGCAATGTTTCACATTTCAATACAGAAGATTTCAGGACCTTTGCATTGCATGGAGCCACCTCCCACCCCATGAGAGACTCCCTGGGGAGGGTCCGCACAGCAGCTCACGGAAAGCATGACCCCATGCTAAAAAGATAAATCAAGGCGCAAAAAGGGATCCGTGCAGGAAAAGGTGAGCACGTAGCTGGGAGCACCAGCCCACCATGATGGGGTGGTCAGGCTGTCGGTCCCCCCTGCTCCTGGCCCCCACAACTCTGCCCTGCTCGCCCTCCTCCTGCCTTTCTAATCCATCCCCCTCACAAAGCATCGCTGTTTCCTGCGGGTCAGCGTCCCCCTGCCCACAGCTCCATCACCTCCCCCCGAAACGACAGGCTCATCAGCAAGCTGAGAGAGCCGCAACCACCCTCCCGAGCTGTCACTCCGCTCCTGTCCTGCTTCTTCCAGTTACAGCCTTTCCCCTTCAGACATCTCCTCGAGACACTCAGCCAAGAGCTAAAGTACAAAAGGATGCTGTTAAAAACGGGTCTCTGACATCCACCTGAAAACACATGCCTCGCTCCCTCCTTGGCCCCTCTTACCTGCTCAGTGTTTTGGACAAACCACATTTCTGATGTTTTTAACCTGCGCAACAGTTTTTGTGCTATTTCCCACTGTCCGGATGGCCTCGCTCAAGTTTTTATCACGTTGCAACCACCACAACCTCCTCCTCTCTGGGCTGGACATAGCCAATATTGCTCTGCTCATCCCTTCCCAAAAGGCTGCTAGAGAAATCCGCTCCCCAGCAATTCCCTGCCCACATCCCATCGCCGGTCTGCCTCCTAACAGCAAACCTTGGCAGCGCCGAGGGCTCCACCGTCACCTCCCGTCACTCGCAACGTGCTGCCATCCCTGCTCCAAAAACTTCAACAAACTCTCTGCTGGGAGAGCACTGCACAGGCACCCCCAAAGCTGCTCCAAAACGCAAGGCACAGTCTCAGGAAGCCCCTTCCCCGCCATGGCTACAAAATCCTGTGAGCACGGATGGGGAGGATGCTGCAACCACAGGGCTCCTGAGTGCTCTCCGGCTCCTGCTGTGGATTATTATTATTTTTTAAAAGCTCACATAAAACAACACACGACCTCCTTTTGCTCAGGGCTGGGACAGCACGGTGACAGCACTACTCTGTTCACAATTCCCCAAGCTCTGTTAGGCTTATTCCAGGTCTGTTAGGCTTTTGGGTTGGGTTTCTTTTTTCTTTTTTTTTTGCTTTAAATATTTTATTTAGTTTTGCTCTCTCTTCCCCTTCCCAAAGCTCCCCAGGGAAAATAAGGCTCCCCAGGAAAGACTGTCTCACTGCAACGGAGGCAGATCCACACTCCAAACAGAAGCTATCCAAAAAATAATCAGAAAGCACCGTCACGCTGCACAAGGCAGAGAGCAGTGTCGGTGCCAGCACACACTTCGCAACCTCCAACCAACCAGTCTGGGAGAGCACAGCCAGCACGAGACAGCTCTCGGACCCTGCGGGGGTTAAATCCCCCAGTCGTGTAAAACAAGGGCAGTTTCATGGAAGTCAGTGACGATGAGTGATGTGGGGACGCATGTCAATCTGCAGTGGGCAACGGGCTCCAAATTGCTGTGCCAGCCAGAAAGCCACCCCCGGAACAGCAGAAAGCCCCTTTGCACTCCAAACCTCCACATTACCTGGCTTTACATCCAAAATGTCCTGGTTTGGAAGCTGTAAGGATGTAGCAGACCTGTGCCTCGGGGGGTTACACATGTCTGCTTCTTGGGCTGCACCTTCCCAACTTCCCATCCCCTCACCGCGGCGCTGAGCCGGCACTGAGCCCCCGGCCATGCCCGAGCCCCGTGCCAGTGCACAGCTTCTGCAGAAAGCCGGTGCACAGGGAGAAAACGGGGCCGTGCCAGAGGGGAAAAAGGACGATGGAGGAAGAGAAGGATAAAAATGTTCCTCCCTCTGCCTCCTCTCGCAAACGCGGTGGCTCGGCCGGCAGCACTTACGTTGATCATAGCATTGGAGGTGATGCGGAAGAGCGTGGCTCGTTCGTTCACCGCCTTGATCTTCTCACCGCTCTCAGCCGGCAGCTTCAGGTTCTCCAGCTCGCTGAGGGAGCGTTGCAGGGCCGCCCCGTGCTTCGCGATCAGGTCATTGCAAGTGCTCAGATCCTCCAGCTTACTCGAGAGGGTTTTCAACGTGCCGTGCAGCTCGCTCTTGTCTGACTGCGAGGCGGGCTCCTCATCGCCCGAGTCATCTGCAAAGGGAGGGATGGAGAAAAAAAAAACAGTTTCCATGGTTACTCCCGGACCGTATTAACCCGCTATCACCGCGGGCAGGGGGACCTCCTGCCTCCTCCCATGTGCAGGCAGCTCTGCTGGGGCTGGGGGTCATGGCCACTGCATCCCCCGGGGAGCAGAGCATGGTGTGGAGGAGCAATGAGGGATGTCACCCAGAGCCCCAAGGCAGTGTCCGAAGGGTTTCTGTGGCTGTAATGGGGATTTGGTTCAGGGCTGCTAAAGATGAGCAATGTGGGGTGGCACGGGGGGGTACTGTGCTGGTGCCACTGGGGAAGGGCCACGCGGCAAACCTCCTCTTTCCATGCACAGCCACGGGAGCCAGGCACAGTGTCAATGCGCCCTGCACCGGGAGCAAACCTCGCAGGGGTTCTGCAAGGTCTGCTTTGGGCGGGATAAATTATTTCACCCAAGGGAAAGGTCGCAAAGACACAGGGGAGAGTAACAGCCTTTACCCAAAACCATCATCACGTCTTCAGAGGGCAGAAAACTCCACAATCAGCATCTCAGGTAGAGCAGAAATGGTTATTCCTGCAACTCCAGAACACTTGGGTGACATAAAACTAGAAAACCGACCCAAAAGCAAGCAGCAAGTATAATGCAGCATTTCTTCAGATCATCCCACTGCTCCCCCCAGGGAGGGCAGAGGAGGTGAGCGGCTCCAAGAGGCGGCATTGCCCAAAGCAAATACAAAAAGTGAGAGCAGACCTGCACAGGGTCTGTGCCCCATCCTTACGTTCAAAGTTTAGCCAAGGTTTCTCCAGGTGCACCCAAAAACCACTAAGGCAGAAGAGCAGGGAGCAGTCCCTTCATTTCCCCTCCCCTCAATCATCTGGATTAATTCTGGATTAAAAAGAGATGGGGACCAGCAAAACCTGCCTGCAGCTTCTCTGCCAGGACTGGGGGAGCCGGGGAGACGAGGATGTCCTCCAAGCCAGCCAGGCTGAGAGACGCCACGATGCTGCAAAGCACAGACCTCAGGGATGCCGCAGTCAGAACGGGGGTGCAGCACATCCCCTTTCTAGGCTGCAAGAAAAGGAGTAAAGCCCATAATTCACTGGTAGGTGGGTGTTTGGTTTTTATTCCTGACTCATTTATAAGACCTTTTAGAAATGCTGTAGATACTGAGAGGGATCTTCAGCCATCGCTCATATCGATTCCACTGCTCTTGGGCCAGCTAAGGAAAATGAGAGAAAGAGGGCACTTCATTTAACAGTACCAAAGCCATGTTCCTAAGGCAAGAGCCAGAGCAATCTGGATAATATAGAAGGACCATCAGCCCAGAGTTGAGGCAGTGGCAGAGCACGGCGCGGTACGGCACCAAGTCTTGTGGCTATGAAGCTACCCAGGACGGAGGTGATGGGACAAGGAAACATAGCCAAGGGACAAGGCTTATCCTACACAGTGGGATCTACCCCAGCTGCCCAAGGACGACGGGAGAAGGAAATCAAAGCCCTGCTGGGAAACAGGGCACAGAGCAAAATGCAAGCAACTCACGAAGCACCGGGGCAGCATTTCCCAATGCAATCATTTGCTCCGTCTGCAAGCCAGCCCCGAGCATCCACAGCGCACAAACCTCTGACGAACACGAGGAGCAGTTGTTAAAGCCAGAAGATGAAGCGGCTTGTGGCCACCAAGGACAAAGGACTATCAGAGCTAGCGTTCACAGCACCCACGGGAAGCCAAGCGAGACCTTCCCAAGGAAGGCGAGCACCCAGCCAAGGTGCTGGGAGCAGAGCTGGTTCCCACTGACAGGCTGGGGAGCTACTGAGCTACACGGCCGGGGGGAACAGCCCCGCTCTCAGGGACAGGACCAGCATGTTGGAAACACACACAGCACCAGGGAAGTCTCTGGCACAGGTGGAGGTGACAGGCAGGGGAAGGGGAACAGGAACACGCAGGATTCGAAGGGCTCTGTCCCAGGAGGGTGCACAGAGGTACCATGACAATGGGCATGCGCTTACACCACAGTCGTCTTGTACATGCCAACTGCAAAAGATCTAGCAAGAAAATTTAAGCCACTTTTCCACCAGTAAGGAAAGTAACCAATACGTCCCTAAGGTCCGCTTTCCATTTCAAATGTTTCAAGTATTTCCACGGTGCCTTTCATCCTGAGGCGCACAAAGGTGCTCTGGGTCCCTGGCAGCATATACACATCCCCCTGAGCTTTGAATATTATCTTTGTACCTGTCCTGAGCTGGTGCATCCGAAGGACAGAGCACACTGTACCCTGAAGCACCCGGACGCTCGCTGGGAGAGGGACACCGAACCGCTACTGCTGCTCAGAGCCGTCTCCCTGAGGCTTTCCAGGGCGATCTCGGGCAGAGGCTTGAATCCATCCCCTTTCACAGTCTCCCACGCATCTCTTCTTCGCCATCAAATACGGAATCAGCTTTCACCGGACCTACTGCGCAGCAACACGGGTTCCACCTTGCAAGGCTCTGTCTGCAGCCGTCGCCTCTGATCGGGCTGTTAACCTGCTCCTCTCGAGCTGCAAGGTCCAGGCACTGGTCCAGCAGGTCCATCCCGGGGCACTGCCCTCGCCCCACGACACCGTACACCCCGGCAGCACACACACCCGTGGACACCGATCCAAACGTGGCCCAGGATCTCCGGCGTTCAATCTGCACGCAGGGTGGGAATGGGATGGTGGCATTTACACAGCTCAGCCAGGCCACAGCCTCCTATTTCCAGTTGAAGAGCCCCTTGCTCTCTCCAGGCGCGCATCTACGCTCTCCCCACGAGCATCCCGGCAGCCTCTCCTGGGCTCTACGAGCTGCCTGCGCGCCAGAGAGCAGATGGGAACCACTTCTCCATAGCATCCGGGACCTGATCGCTAATGAGGCCGATCTTTAATAGCCAATTTATAACATATTATAGTGTTTTATAAAACTACCAGAAGCAGAAGTCAACCACACTAGCTCAGCTTTCATCACAGACACAAGCCAGGCATCTACCACCACTAATTATGTCAAAAAACAGCATTACCTTTGTGGGACTCAAGGGGACAAACCAAATTCGCAATTTTTCTATTTGTAGTCATCGGTAATACTTCCCAAAAATAATTTTATCTGTTTACAAAGACTGCAAAAATTGTGCCAAGCAAGAGGAAGCATCTCTCTGCCTCCTGTCCCCAGGCAGTATTTAACCCCCAAATCCTTCCCTCTCATTTTGTTTT
This sequence comes from Harpia harpyja, assembly GCF_026419915.1. NCBI lineage: Eukaryota > Metazoa > Chordata > Aves > Accipitriformes > Accipitridae > Harpia > Harpia harpyja. The sequence continues at coordinate 46,172,815 of NC_068948.1, read as the reverse complement.
CCCCTCTCTCTGTATACAAAATGCCTTTTCCCAGGGCAGCACCACAGGGCCACCCCAAAGTCCTGGCTCCTGCGGGCTGTCAGTGCTCCATGCTTTCAGGAGCAAAGCCTGGATCACCTTCCCCAGGTGCAATCCCAGATCACAGCCTGGGGATTTTTGCCTATCATTAAAATGCTCTGACACAGGGACGGCACCGCACAGCGACGGACAGGCTCCATCCTTTGCCAGGCCATTATTTCCTGCACATCGCTGCCCATTTATCGAGGCTGCGGTAGTGATCCCTGCCTGTGTGCTCAGCTCGAGGCAGGAGGCACGAACGCAGCGTGGCCCATTTTTTTATCGTTGTGCAGGATTATGTAAATGCCTCAAAGCCCAGGAAAAAGGGGGAAGGCACCTGGGTCAGACCATGCTAGTCGTGATGCTGCTCGTTCAGGCTGAGTTAGCTGAGCTAACCATCCCTCACCAGCTTGCCCCCTGCCCCAAAGCTGTTTTCATGGCCATGCCGGGACGCCGGCGGGGTGGGCAGCAGGATCCCACTGCCTTCCTCCTCCTGCCTGGAGGAATAGGGTGTCAGACCCTCTGCTGAGGCTGCAGACTTCAAACGGGATCTTAGGGCTAGAAGGTCGTGGTGCAGCAATGGGGGAGCGATGTGCAGTGCTGTCTCAGGAGCGAAAGCACACCCAGCGCAGAGGACGGAAAACTCATTACCTCCCTCCGTCCCTGGTAAGCACATCCCCGTAACCGGCACTGCCTCCACACCCACAGCCCCAGTGCCCAGGACACACGGAGACCTGGACCAATTCATGCTTCTGTGACTGATGGTAAATAAAAATATCTCAAGCAACATAATTTGCTGTAATTATCTCAAATCAAAGCACAGGAAGAAGGAAATACAGTGTCATAGCTACAATCAAATCAGATCAAGTTAAAGCAGAAACGATCACGCAAAGCACCAAACAACCTCACTGCTATCCCACCAGGGCGAAGCACTGACACCGGCTCTGAAGATGTGTTTCCAACCCACGATCAATGCCAAAACACCCCCCAGTGCTGAAATACTCTGCTCCTTACCATCCTCACAACACCAGCACGGGCCGAGCAGGATCGACCGAGTCCCCAGAAACTCCTCCTCCCTCACTTCGCTCCCTCAAGGTTTTTGGACTATGAAGATAGCTATTTGTGAAATCCTGGCTCCAGGAAAGCCAGGAGGTTGAATGAGGTCTTGGCTTTACCTACAGGTGCAGCACTGGGAAAAGCATCCTAAAAGGGCCAGGAAAAAGCAAAACCGCAGCCCCACAGGGACCACCATCACGAGCAGAAAAGCAGCATGTGCACTTAACTATTATTTTTTAAATTAACCTCATGTTTCCTCTGTTCCATCCTTCTGCACTTGCTCCACACACACACTCACCAGAGACTTTGGCATCCTCCAGCACCAGGCTCCTGGCAGCATGCTGCTCTCCAGCCCAGGGACGGGAGGCCTGAGGACCAGCGTTACCATACCTCTTTCTCCTGGGAGCCCGAAGGAAAGCTGACCAAAGCCAAAATAAGTAGAAACACAAATCTAACTCATTCCTCAAGGAACCAGCAGCCTCTCAGATCTGCACCGGCTTTGGTCCAACAGCTTGTGGGTAAGAGCAGCCCTAGATCCGAGCAGAGGAGCCCTGCTCCCACACCATCTCCACCCAGCTTTTCAGCTGGTTTCTTGGTACCACCAGGACAACCACTGCAACGGGAACATTCCTGCTTGTCCCTGCGGCACAGCCAGAAGGGTGGGGACAGGGTTGTCCAGGGTCTGGACAACTCCTTGTTTCCCCATCTGGGAGAGGATGGTCCCAGGGAAGTTGCTTTGCTGCAGCAGCACGAGACCCACCAACTCCTATGGTTACTGCTGAAGATTATCTGTAAAGTGCTGGAGGAGAGAGAAGCAGCAACGTTTATTCTTATTGCTGAGGATAAAGGATTCACTCATGCAGAAAGGTGAAGCAGCCGTAAGCCATCGCCTGGAGGTCTTCACTTGGAGCACAGCCAAGCGCCACGGCATCGGGGATCCTTCCTTTGTGTCAACTCAGCCAGGAAAAAAAAAAAAACAAAACACAAAAAACAAACGGATTTTGCTTTGCTAAGGCTGGTAAAACACCCCAAAGGTCAGGAAATACTCACAGAAAGAGAGACTCCGGCCAGGGCTCCTCACTCGAGGGCAAAGACTGCAGACAATTTGCAGAGGCAAACCTGCAACCTGCCCGGCAGACTTACACCACTCAGGACTTCAGCAGCTGCCCGAATGGGGGGTTTCCCAATCGCAGCGATTCAAGATCACAAACCCTCTTGAAAGCTGGAGAAACTTATATTCCTAAATGCTTGGGAGCTAGGATGGGGGAAAACATGATTCCAAACTATTTTTTCCATCCCTGGCGATGGCTGATAGGTCCAACTCAGAAGAGACCTGTTGAGGGCAAAGCCGTTCCTCACCGAGACCCAGTGTGTCTCCAGCACACCAGGGACACCCACGAGGCTTTGCCATAAACTTCACAACGCACGAGATGAAAAATCAAGGCAGGGCAGTGCAGCATCCCTCGCCGGCCCACCACAGCCCCACCGCGATGGGAGAGCTGGCAGAGCGAGGACTGCACGAGGGCGATGGCGAGGAACACGCAGACGCCCCGGCGCTGCCCAGCAGACTCCTGCTGCAAAGTTTTCCAGCGCATCCACTGTGTCCCAACTCAAAATGAGTTTTCACAATGGCTTTGAAGGGGGGTTTCCAACACAAGCAGGGGATGGGGAGAAACCAGAAGCAGGGCATTGAGGACTTGCTGAGGTGGAGGATGCTCTGTGCTTGTTGCCTCTGGATGCCACTCTTACAGCTTTCACCAGTTTGGCCCTTTTGGATCCTCAGCTGCAAGCCCAAGCTGCCTCCCAGCAGCTCCTAAATCACATTAAACCTCAAACCAACGTCCGCTAGCTGGGCAGGACCAGGGCGGACCAGGGGCTGTGTGTCTGGAACCTACAAAAACCTTAGAGGCTCTGAAGGAGCCAGGAAGGCATCCCTGCTCCCTTCACACAGGCAATATCCTTCAAGGACACAAATACTATTTTAATACATGGTTTCCAGCCGTGCCACTCTCCAACGCAGACCCCAGCACACCCTGCCCCTGCAGAGGGAAGGGGCTCTACGATGGACCCCCCTCCTGCACAGGAGGACAGCGGTGCTTCTACCTGACCCTCGTCCCTCTCTGCGCTGGGTGCCAGCCGGTGCTGCCAACAGCAGCTCTGCCATCTGTTCTCTGCAGAAGAAAGATCCTCCCTCAAGCAGCAAACCTTCACTGGGTTGGCAGGGGGGCTGCCCAGCCCAGGACCCCCCACCCATGCTGGAATGCGGGTGCCCCCGGACCCCCTTTGGGAACAGCATGTCCCTGGCTCACAAGCTTCACCTCGGCTCACCCTGCTCCTCAAGGCAAGACAGGTGTATAATGACAATTCCTGTCGTTCTTCTACAGCGAACAAAAGCTACCCAAGAAAATAAACACAAAAGGCTGGCAGCAAATATTTGACAACAAATTGCAAGGTTCCTCTTACTCCTGTGCCTCGGATGAGTCAGCCCAACTTCCACGGCATCCTCCCAAGGTTTCCTGCCCTTCCCAAACTTGGTGTCCCCTGAAGACCTCCTGTGCCCATCGGTGGCACACAGGGACCACCAACGATTTCAATCCATCCCCCTCTCCCTCCTGCAGCCCAGCTCTGCACCGACCGCACACTGCTCGGGGCAGGGCTCGCTGCTCGGTACCAGCATCTCCGGAGGCGATGCCTGCCAGGACCCTGGGCCAGCGGTGGCCCCGAGGCAGAGATTTTGGGCTAAGCCTGCGTGCAAGGTGCCATCAGCCATGAGAGAGCACGACCCAAGTCCAAAACCGCCGCTTTTGCCCTCTGCCTGTGGTATCAGGCTGGGCTGCTATGACATGCAAGCTTGGCAGAGCAGGCCTGGCCCCCAGGCACCATAGTAACCCACATAACAGCTACCAAGGTTTGCAAAATCCTCCTCTCCCTCCTGCACCGGGAAGGTTTTACAAACGCAGTTGCTGTTTTACGATCCACATGCACAAGGGAAACAGCTGTAAGAGCTCAAATACAAGAGACACAGACCACCATTAACAGCAGCTCTTAATAAATCTCCTCTCCAGGAACACGCACGGCTTATATTTTGTACACACTACGCACCCTAAAAACACGCGCCCCTGCAAGCCGAGCCCCTTCACTCTCCATCTCATGCTTTGTTTTGACTTGCAAACCCAACTTAAAGGCAATCTGTTGTGATTTTTATTTGTAGGGCACTGGCATGAAGCAGTTGCTATAGGAACAGCCAACCTCACCGTAAGCTGGGAAGATTATTTTTGGAGCTGTGATGCTATTTAATCTATGTAAAATGGATCGGCAGCTATCGGCCGTAAGCCTCTTCGGGCTTGTTTCTCAGCCTGGAGAGCAACACGAAACCTCAGCGCCCAGAGCAGCATCTCACGAGGAGGCCATTAAGGCAGAAGCTCCCTTTACATCCCTGTCTTCTGTCTCTAAAACTTCCCTCAGCTAAATATTTCCCGTTGCTTGCAACTTCTCCGGAGCTGGTGGAAAAGCTGCTGGCTGGAGGCACGAGGCAGGCACTTCCCTCCGCTGGCAACACGCCGGGCCTTTGCATTGCAGCTTGCGAGGAAACCCAGCGACACGGTGCCTGCCGGAGGCACCGCCACGCAGCGCACCCACCCCAAAATTATCGGGGAGACCTGGAGCAACCCCAGGGTGCTGCTGCTCACGGTCAGGCTGTTTCAGTGCTGCTCCCAGATGAGCAGAGCTGGGAAGAGCCTCTTCAAGGGATAAGCCAGGAGAAGGCAAAGGGATTGAAAGGTTTAGCATTAGACCTTTTATTCTAAAATTCCCAAACTGCATCCGGAATCCGGCTGCAACATCTCCAGCCTGAAGCACCGCAGCTATGCGGCACTGCACCGTGGCTAGGGCGGGCAATTAATCCCCGCTTACCTTCGTCTCTGGGTCCAGCACAGATGGTCTCCTCTTCCTACATCCCACAACTTCCTTCTCCACCCTGTGAGTGGAAAACTTCCCAAGAATCCTCGCTTTCAGAAAAGTCCTCGTCCTTCCTACATCACCTTGAATTTCTCCCCGAGCCTCCTGCAACCCTGAGCTGCTCACCCACCACTTCGCCGGAGCCTCTGGAGCCTCTCAAAGGCAGGGCTGGCCCTGCACAAGAAATTAAATCTGCCTTTCTGATGGTAGAAAAGGGGAATGAGCAGACGAGGGGGGTGAAAGCACAGGATCAATATGGCAGGAGCGAGGCCGAGCCAGACCGGCTCCTGCATCGCAGAGGTGCTGAGCTCTGCAATGCTCGGCACCCGCCGAGGAGCCAAGCACAACCCAAAAACAAACTGTGCGCTGCAAGCTGTCCTCTGCATCCAAACGGTTTCATTTACCTACAGGGAAAGGAAATCATTGACTGCCATCCACAGGTAAAAACATAAAAGAATAGAAGGAGCACTGCTGACTAATTAAAATAGTATTTGGGTTCCCCCAAAGTCACCAACAACCACAGTGGTGAAGACTGGGATTCTCAGCAGCCGCCTTTTTGCCTATCAGCCGCAAGAACTGCGGGTCTGCTGTCGGGGAGCTGAGTTTTGAAGCATCCGAGTCACCAGCCTGGCAGCACCCCAGGCCCCCATGATTGTTCCCAACATCCCTAGAAAAAGCTGTCTTGGTGCTGCCCAGATGACCACACCATCAGAAGCAAGGCATGGCTTGTTCCTCCATCAGCTCACTGAGGAGGTAGAAGTGGCCAAGCCACCCGTGGGTGAATTCAGCATCCATCTCTGGAGAGGAAGGGGAAACAACAGAAAGCAGAAACAGGGCCAGAGTCATTGACTGCTCCATACACCTGTTGGAATGCAAAGTTGGTTGCACTGAAAAAGGAACTTAACCGACCTACTAGTCTTAGAGCAGCCCCGTGGAGCGGTAGAGGCCATACAGGGTGACCATAACGGGCCCGCAGCAGGATGCAGGTGATGCTCGGTGACACTGGGCTGTCCAGAGTACTCCTAGCTTGTGTCTGCAGCTCATCTCAGCCACTCCTGGAGACCATTTCCCCAAAGCACGATACACATTAACATCACCAAACCCCACTTCCAGAGCACTTTGGCTCTGGACATGCAGCAGCACCTGCGCAGCATCCCTCCCCTTCCAGCCGCATCCTCCTCCAGCCAGCCACCAAGTTCAGCGTCAAGCTCAGGGACATGGGCACCACAGGAGCTGCAAGCCATCGGGTATCAGAGCCACAACAAAGTAGCTCGCTCAAGTTTGCTCTTCTCAGACATGGGAAGGAAAGTGCTGTCCAAGGCTGCAGGCAGCACTGGAGGCTGTCCATGGCACAGCGCTGCACCCGAGCATCTCTACCGGTGATGCATCGTGCCGGCGTGGTACCGCAGGCATCGCCGAGAGCTGAGGCTGCGGTGCTGTGCTGCAAACACAAGGCAAGTCTCCCGTGTGCATGAGGAATGACAGGGCAATAAAAGACTCCATCATTTCTTCCAAACAAAACCCAAATCAGATCATCAACGTGCTGCCTGCACAGCATGGTGAAGCCACAGAGTCCTGCTGCTGAAGATGATACCAGCCGTGCAAGAAGAGTGCATTTTGGCTGCAAGAAATCCTGCGATTCTTCTCACCGTATCAGCAAGGAGCTAAGCCAGATCAGCTTGCCACAGAAAAGCACTTTTCCCAGACAGGCAACAACCCGACCAGCAGACACACTGCTGCAAGCAGCCCCAGCCCAACAGTCACCACCGAAATCCCAGCGAGACACTCTGCTGACGCACAGTGAAAGCTGCCAAGTGCCAAAGAAACCACACTGCTGCTCATTTCCACAATCCACAGCCCAAACCGCTCACCTTTCCACAGCAGCACAGCCCGCAGCTGGTCTCCATCAAAACAACCTCATCCTCCTCATCAGAGGATGCTGAAGCAGTACATCAGCAATCCTGTTTGGAGACAGGCTTCAGCACAGCCAGCTGATGCCAACGCTCCTGAAACACTGGAGTGCTGCTGAAGCAAATGGTGGAGCAGCATTGGTGCTTTTAACAAACCCCACGGTGCTAACGAGCTTCTCTCAGTGAGAACCAGGAGAGCCCAGACCCATTGCTGCCGTACTCTCCCAGGTCCAACGGGCAGCGTATTTAAAGGTTGTTTTCCCCATCACTATGGAAGTGCTGCAGCGTGTGATGTCCTTCCTATCACGCATCGCCATGCAGTGACTCTGGGACACGATTTTGCTCTTCTGGGGACAACAGGCTGCCTGCAGCCAGCCCAGGCAGAGCACGCAGGCTATAATAGGCACCAGAGATTCAGGAGCTTCCCTGCCACTACAGTTTCCAAGGAGAAAGTCAGCACAGTCCATGCCGTGCCTCGGTCCAAGCTTTCTCTGCATAGCTGTCACCAGAGGTCTACTGGAAAGCCCAAAGAGCCCTTCATCATCTGAAGCGTGTCCCCTGGAAAACTCCCCAGTCCATAGCTCAGAGGATTACAGAAACGGGTAACTCAAAGCTTTTCTTCCACCTCGCTGTCTTTAGGAGCTGATCCAACCCAACTTGTTTCTAATGTTTTCAGAGCACCAGCATGTGATTGTTGTCACAGACAATAAGGCTTCCTACTAAAAAAGGAGAACTTTACCAAAAAAAGAGTCTAGCCTTGGTTCTCATGTCAGCGTTTATCACCACCTCAGGTCACTGCAAACACTTAACATTCAAATTTCTTTGCAACACTTACAAAGGAGGATGCATTCAACACCTACACGTTTCTCCCACCTGATTTTGGGGGTCTGAACACCAGACCCATCACCCAGCCCTCGCTGCCCACAGGGAGCTGCCAGGGCAGGAGCAGCCTCCGGAGGCACTGCCCGCTCCTCTGACGACAGAGGCAGTCCCGCGTGACTCGTTCAGACATCTGACTTTCAGATGTCTGACGCAGGCTAAATTAATCTCTGCTAAAGTCTTACCTCCTCCTTCCCTCTCCCAGGGCAATAAAAAAAGCACTGGCAGTCAAATCACTGTCCCTGCAGCAGATGGTGCCTGACCCGGCTGCCTGGGGGAAACCCTGGCCAGGAGACCGGGGAAGGACGGCGCGGGTCCGAGGATGCTGAGGGTGATGCAGTGTGACATGCGGTCCCCAGGGACGAGCCGCAGGAGTCGCTCCTACAAGCTCAGAACTGTTCCCCGGCTGAGCAGCTTGAGGTGGGTCACAGACTCTGCCTCCCTCCTGCCTCAGTTTCCCTCCCGCTGCCATCCGGAGCCAGTGCCTGGGAATCACGGCATGTTTGCTGGGTTTGGAGAGGATGAAAAGAAACACAAGGGTGGACAGGGACTGGATGGACAGGACATGACCGAACTACAAAATACAATGTGAAAAGAGCAATTTTTCACCCTCAACCACCTTTTTCTCAGTTCTACCTCCTGTGCGCTTTCTCCTGGCCTCTTCCCATACCTGTCTAGGAGTTTTGTATCTAAACATATGAAAAATATCACACTTATTTGGTAAAAGCCTTTCTTCCTCCCACAGGCAAAGTGGAAGAGGTCCATGAGGACAGGCAAGCATCAAAGTCAACCTCTGCTGCGGCAATCCCAGACAAAACTCCGAACCCTTGCTCTTCACAGCTGTTCCCATGAGTAAATACCACAGAAACCAATCCCACCTCCTTAGGAGATTCCCTATTTATCCCATTGTCAACCAGCCTCCCTGCTGACGCCATGGGTTTGATTCAGAAACACCAGCCTTTCCCATCTGTGATTATCCGGACCTCTTGGAAACGTTGATCACCCGTCATTTCTCAACCGGAGCAATTTCCACGTTGGCTCTAGAAGACACATCTGCTTTCCTCACTTTTAATAGCTATGAATATTAAATGCAAACGGGTATCTATATTTAATGGTCTAGCCTGGCTGCCAAGAGATAGATGGATTTTCACAGCATCTGCAGATGCAGGCACAGACAGTACTTCTGTGGTTATAAAGAATTACGCTGGAAATTAATCATGAAAATAGTACAGCAAATAATCATTCATAAATCATTCCAAATTTGGGTGATCACTTAGCAATTATCACCAACCTGGCAAGGCTCTTTCTTCTCCCTGCTAATGCAAATGGAAAGCTGTTCAAGCAAATGGAAGCCTAAAAATAGCAAACATTGGCTGCTTGTGACAAGCTGTGACATTTCCTGAAGTCACATTTGGTGCAAGCAGGTGGTGGGCGCGAGCCGAGGTGGGAAGACCCCAACCCAGCAATGGGGCTCCAGAGAACAAATCCAGAGCTCAAAGACCACTGCTCCTCACAAAATATCCCATCAGCTTTGCCTGAAATCCCTAAGTACAGTGGAGAGAAGTGAAATGAATAAGTCTTGGAGAAATTAAAGTCTAAGGACTTGAGTGATGGGATCTGTGTTGGTCCAAGGTTCAACAGGGGGTTGGACCAGAGACCTCCAAAGGTGCCTTCAAACCTAAGTTACTCCAGGACTCTATGCTAAGTGCAACTTTGTCACTTGTAATAATCGCTTTTGGTTAACAAATCGGATGTCATGCTAAGTTGCAATAACACAGGAAATTCAACATACATATCTGGTTAAAAATTAATAGGTAAAATAAGGAAGATATAAAATGGGCTTAAAAATTTTTGAAGTCTTTCTTTGGACAACAGCTTGGACAACATCCTCCTTCTACCAGACCATGCTGAAACAAAGAAGGTAAGCAACTTCTTCCATTTTTTATTTTAAAAAATGTTACTACTATCTCTTGATTTCTGTAACTGTGATTCTCTTAATACTTTGGTGCAGCTGGTTGGAGCCAAACCTAAGGGGAGAAGAGTTGCTTTAACGTGGCCCTGTAGGGCTTGCTTTTTTGGTAAGCAAACACCACAGTGACACAAGGACTGAAAAGACTATGAACGAAAGACCACAGGGATAAAAGGCAGCTGGGGTTAATCTCTCTGCCTCACATCCAAGACAAATTACAGCTTACAAGGAAAGCAAGCAGACAAATACACACCATTACAGCAGGGAATGTGTCTAAGGGAGCCAGGACCCCAAAACAAAGGTACTGAGGCTGATCCCATGAAGATGCCTCCTTGGAAGAACAATGCTCCTGAGAGGAGGCTGCCCAAGGAGTTTCTTCCGAGACATCAGAAAGTTGATGCAAATAAGGCCAACCAAAACGATCGCTAGGTCTTGATCTGCTCCGGCACCAGCCCTTCACCATTCTCCTTGTGACTGACCCTTCTGCGCTGATGAAGACCCGTTTCCAAGGGATGAGCAGTCAGCTCCGTCCTGCCCATCGCACAACAACCCATCCGAGCCACCAGCCTGAAGCAAAATCCACTTTATAACTGGAGCTGCCTTGGGACTACAGCCTCAGTGCAGCACCAGCACCCACTAGCCTCCGTGAAATGAAAGCTTGCTTCGGTGCAAGCAGACGCTAGCCAAAATTTTTCTTACATGCTGCAGGAATACCAGAGGACCACATTTCCAAAAAAAAAAAAAAAAACCAAAAAAACCCGCACTAAGTTTCATTTTCAGGATTCAATTGGCAAGCAAACGGTATTTGTCCCATTACAGCACAGGACCATATAGAAGACCTAAACTCACGAACTTCTTCTGGCACAAGCTATCCTTGCCATACGGGTCCTGAAACCAGTGAAGCTACACCAGGGATGAATTTTGAACCACCTTACGTTGTCAACTTCCTTTCCTATGAAATACATATTAAAATACAAGCCTGAATGGAGAGTGGACATACCAGTCCATTAATGCACATAAAGGACTTCTTGTTTCTTGAAAGAAAAGCAGTGGGAAAGCACAAAGTATTTTTATTACAATTACTGCAGCATTCCCAGTCCAGCTATTGAACATTTTATTGCTGCAATTAGTAGATGATGATGTTACCAGTCAATAAGCCTCAGCAGCAAATGCTGTACTTTATCTGGATTGCAGTCATTCTCTCTTTCTGGCACATATGGGATTTTCCAATTACCCAACCACCTAAACAACTCCAATAAGCTGATAAATTAGGCTACAAAGACATACAGATGGGTTTAAAACACACCAAAAGGCCAGGTTTAAACTCAAAGTAAGATGGACTCATTGGAGAAATGGAGACTGAAATGCAGGACATGATAAATGCAAGATAACATGCTATATCAGTAGAGAGAACCAAACCAACAGATATTGGGCAACTGCCTGGTTAGCAGAAAAGGAGCCAATAATCATGGCTTATTATAAATCCAATATAAATTACAATGGAACTTTTAAAAGCAAGCTAAAAAAAGCAAATAAATTCAGGGTTATAGGAATAGAAAACTCATATCTGAGACATGCAACCTAATTTCCAGTAAGTTCCCAACAGCCTATGCCCAGTTTGGGATACTGCACTCCTCAGACACATGTGTACCATAAAAAGACACCCATGAAGATGATGTTGGGGCTGGAAAACACATCCTGCAGGGAGAGACTGAATGAAAGGGCAGTGTTTAGCAAAAGGGGGAGAAAATTGACCAGAGACATGCTAACAGTCAACAAATAACAACTTTTATAAAGTACAGAAGGGACTGATCTGTTCTCCATGTCCATAACAACTGAGAGAAGCAGCAGCCATGAGCTTAAAAGGTGCGGGGGGGGGGAACATGGCAGGGATCAGTGCTGTTTCGACAAGCCTTTCAAGTGGATTTCTTCAACAGCTTTCCAAAACTCTTCTCAGGAGAAGCCAGGAGGACTTTGCAAGGAGATTTCATTTTGACAGCTTTTGGAGGAGGTAGAAGGCTTTGGGTTTGGTTTTTTTTTTTTCCTCTGTCCTTTGACTAAAATATTCTGCTCTCCATTTCCACTGGAATAAAAAGCTTGGCAGCTACCAGGAGAACTACAGAGCCAGACCTCAGACCTGTTAAACTGGAGTCACAGGGCCTGAAGAGCAGAGCTGGCAGGGAACACAAGTGGAGATAAAAATGAGCCCAGCTGATGCTTTTGTTAAAATGCTGGAAAGCCAAAGTTAGCCCCGCTGGACATGGCCAAATGTCCCCTCCTGTCCCTTGCGGACAGTTCTGTATAGCAGTGAAAAAAAAATGGTGGTGAAGGTGTGATTATAGGGAAATAACCGCTTATTATCAGATAATTGGTGGCTCATGCTGCACATCTCATCACCAGAAAAGAAAATAAAAAATTTAAAAAAATAATAAAAAGAAGCCCTGATAAAAATAGAAACGACACGCAAAGTACCGACCTCCCAGCAACAGCTCAGGGTGCAAAGATCTGCTTTGCTGCTGGCATGTGTTAACACTTGCCTCCTGGTTTGCAAGCACAGCTAACTGCAGGCTCCAGGGACAGCAACTTTGCTTTTATTCATACCTGCAAAACTGGCTAGGCTGCTTCCCTGCGAGGGGATCCTTGTGGAGAAGGTCCAGACTAGCCCCACTGGCACCATGGTGGGAGGCAAGCATACAAGCCAGGTACCTGCAGCATCACCTCCTGGCTCCTCGTTTCCTTCAGAAGTCCAGTAAGGGTCTGGGGACCCCAACACCTCCAGCTGGAGAGACTGGAGAGATCACTGGGAGCCCAGCATGCCTCCAGAAGGTGCCACATTTCAGTGGATCAAACCTTTATGGAGCAACTACCACCAGGGAAGGAGGGGAAAAAAAAAAAAAAAAAAAAACCACCAAACAGTTTATGGCCACCCCATGCTGGGCAAGGACCAGGACCAGGACCCGTGATGGAGAAGGTCTTCGCTGAGAGCTCATGCAGGCACACGGTGCGCTGCTCCAGATCATCTCGATGGACTGAGCCCGTCCATCAGGACGTTAATTTCCCAGCGCATCCCTGACAGCTCCAAAGCCGCTTGGTCCTCCTGGGAGAAGCCTGAGGAACGCTTTGGGGTTGGGTCCAACCAGCACACATTCAGGCAACAAGCTGCCTGTTTCTCAGAGCAGGTATTCTGCAGTAGCAAAAGGGTTTCTGCCACCCAGGCTCCCGGAACACTCCTGCCTCCCCTTCCCCAGGGATTCAAACTGCAGAAGACATCTCCTTTTATAATCATGCAATGGTTTGGGTTGGAAGGGACCTTTAAAGGTCATCTAGTCCAAGGCCCCTGCAATGAGAAGGCACATCTTCAACTAGACCAGGTTGCTCAGAGCCCCGTCCAACCTGACCTTGAATATTTCCAGGGATGGGGCATCTACCAGCTCTCTGGGCAGCCTGGGCCAGTGTTTCACCACCCTCATTGTAAAACGTTTCTTCCTTATATCTAGTCTGAGGATGTCTCGTCTGCAGAGTGAACCCAATCCTTCTTTGCACCTTTAACAGCCACACGTTTTCGTGCCAGAATTTCATTCACAAATCACTTAAGGAGTTTCCTGAGCACAGAGGAGACCTTCCAAGCCGTTAGAAGATCAGAACTGCGTGCTGCATGCTAGGATCGCTCTGTCGGCTCCCTGGGTACCACTCTGTATTAAATTAAATTAAAGTAGACATTGTAGGACACTGCCTAGAGAGAGGCTCCAGGCTTGCGAAGGAAGACAACCCCAAATCAGCCCATGTGTGCCACCCAGGGAGTCCTGAAGTCCAGCTGCTCCTCTTCCACAGATTTCACAAAAGAAGGAACGATGGCAATGCTGCAGAGCGAGTCCCCAGCCCATGTCTGGTACCCAGTTCCCCTTTCAGCACAACCTCCACCATGGGAGTTTGATGGTAACATTGAGATCCATCCTTTGGGGTATTCCTGGGTCATTAAATTACTCAGCAGATGGAACGGAGATCAACAAATCCATAGTTCAGGCAGCCCTGATAATGCTTGCATTTAAAAATATCCCAAGTCAAATTCCTGCGGCAGGTATCAGATTCAGCCCCAGAAACCTCCTTAGGTGGAGCAGATCCACCCCAGGGCTGCCAGCTCCATTACAGACTCTCTATTCTTTTATATTCTACTTTTCCATGGGGTCCTAGGTCCACCAGGCAGAAATTACCGGGATAAGGAAGCCACCAGACAGCCAAGCCCTGGGTGACGAGAGGCTTTGCTCTTCTGGGAGATGGTTGGGATGGTGAGCTTGCAGGAGGCCCCATCTCCTCCCAGCATCACTCTGAAATTTTGCACAGAAGGACTGGATATCTGGTTACTCACTCCACCAAACCCCATGTAAAACTGCCTGTGAAAGCATTTATTATCTTCGGACATATTCGTATCAGCAATACAGAAGCAAAAACCTCTGTGACCCCTTCTGGGTCTCCAGGGCCAAAAAGATCCACAGCCAGATGAACGTTACAAATTTGCACTTTACTAAACCATCCCTCCTCTCATTTATATGTACGCTCTGAATTCACAGCCAGCACACAATCCAATACAACCCTGCAGGGAGGACTCGCACTACCTACAGCTTCGGGACTATCTCCAAGTAGACCAGCAAATATTTAGCCCCACAGACACAAGTGCTGTCGTAAATAATTAAAAGTCATTTGCTCTTGTCTAAGAGATGAACAAAGCACATGAAAAAATGTACAAACTTTGTTATTTAATTGTGTCTGTCCATTTATTCACTAAATCCTTTAATATCCAGTGATTACTATCAATTTGCACCGCTCCCCTGCGCTGAAATGGAGGAACCACTACAGTTTGCTGGCACCACGAGCAAGGGAACAAGAAGTCCCTGCGTCTCTGCAAGGGCTGCAGGCAGGGATCAGGCAAGGAGTGGCACAGGGCTGGGCACGGGCAGCTTGCTTAGCCTGAAACAAGCCAGGAGAAATGCAGAAGTGGCATAAAATTCAAATGTCAAGATATTTTGGAGGAAATGAGTTTTTTTCAAATCAGAAACTCGCAGAAGAGATCACCATCGAGGACGTGGGGTGACGCCCTCTTCTCCCACAGACAACAGTAATGGCACCCTGGTACTCGGCTATTGAAAACCATTGAAGGTCTTGAATGTCTTCCTAAATGTGTCACCAAACATGCATTTTTAATGATGCTTAAACATTTTCCAGCCTCAGGTCTATCTATGATTTCAGCAGTGCAAGGAGGGGAGCTCACATATGGGTTGGCCTCTCCTCCTGACATCCATCAGCTAAAGAAGGCAGTAGTGCCGGTGGCACAGCCAGGACTCGGGAGCCAGACGGCTTTTGAGAGGCACATCAGCTAACATGAGCTCCCATCCTTCGCAGGATAACGTCATCCTTGGTGTAACCAGGACCACTCCCAGGGGGTTCACTATTGATGAATGTGGCCCGTGATTTTTTTATTTTATTTTTTTACCAACAAAGTCTTTTTTTTTTTTTTTTCTGTAAGTCTCCCATCAGCAGGGAACACACAACCTGCCCCAAGGGCTGCCTCATCCTCACAGAAACCAGTGGGAGATGTACAAAGGACACTCCTACATTCCTGTCAGCTCTCTCCTTCCTCACTAACCCTCGGTAACAAGAACAAGATGACAAGAGACCTTGTTCCCAGGGAGGGGGAGCAGTGACACAAATGGGGGCAGGGAAGAGACTGCAGGGCTGCGATACCACCGTCCCCATCAAACCTGCAGCCGCTGCAGGATCACACGTAGGACAGCAGAATTCGTCAGTGCTGGGGGTTTCCGATGGCTAGCTCCAGTGCAACAGCGGTGAAGGTCTGCTGGGACATGGGCTCAGCTCCCCGAGACGTGCCAGGGGCTGAGCAGCCCGTCCCAAAACCTCTGCTGCTGTGATGCTGCCCAGAGCGGCTCAGGAGAGGGCACGCTGCAGCCCCCCTTCTCCCAGACCCACCGGCTAACGCACCCCTTGCCCCTGAGACCTGGGGTTACGCACAGCAACATCCCTGCAGGCTCCTAAGCTCAGCTCAGCCAAGGTTTTGGAGAAACAGTCATCTAGGCTGAGCTGCCAGACAGCGTACTGTGGACACTCTCCCATTAAGGCATGCCCTTATGTGCATTTAAATCTGCCTGAGCCACCTGCACTCAGCTTACTCGCATGTAAGAGGATCGGGGCGGGTGTAAGTTACCTACCTTCCTCCAATTCTCCAAAGGTCAGGACACGCCAGCAGCAAGGGAGGGATGCTGCAGGACCTGGAAGTCTCCCAGCCCCTTTGCTCTGCTGCCCAGAGTGTAACTGAGAGCCCCAGGCACAGGGAGGGTGACAGCAGGTCACAAGTAGCCCCAAAAAGGGGTCTGACTTACACCCCCTTCCCACCGTTTCTGCCTTTGGATTTAAATCCTGCTCCATCGCTACTCAAAACACAGGCAAAGCCCTGGAGCACACACCTCCACCACCCTCCTCCTGAGCCCCAGCCATCCGAGGCTTGTTAAGGGTTTGAACTGGAATGAAGGACAAAACTTCAGTTAGTCCCTTTGTAGGGAAGATTTTTGCAATCGAGACCAAGGGTGAAGGTTCAGTGAAACACAGAATCTCACCTAAAAATGAGCGGCTTCAAGCAAGGTATATAGCAAACCTGCATCGGGACAAGCAAACGCATCAAGGGTGCAGCATTGGGGACATGACTGCAGGCTGGAGGGCTCGCAGATATATGTGGTGAGAGGTCCAAACCTAAGTTAACTGGATGCACGCCTTCATGAACTAACAACTGCTAAGAAGGCTTCAGTAATTACCGGTAATCTTCCCCTGGGCAAGGCGGGATGAATGCCTGCACAACAAAATGTATATTTTACTGGACTACATCTTCATTAATTAAAAGCTGCAGTTTATCAGCACCATTCAAGCCTTCTTAATTCACAACAAACAGCAAAGCTACAGATACTAATTAGTGGGCTGCACAGTATTACATCCAGCTTGCTGCTAAGCTGCCAGCACTGGTCCGGGTCTGACACTGGCTCAGCGCAAGATGCCCAAGAGCAGGAGCACAAGGAGGAAGCACCTATTTTCCCCACTTCTGCAAAATACTGTTGAGAGGCTTAAATGCTGCGTGTCAGAGGATACTACGGCATGGAATAGCGCACAGGCACACCGGTGCTCGCACTGAGAGCGGGCTGGCACCGTGGCACTGGTCACAGTTGCCTAAGGGGACACCTTTCCCTTCTCCTTTTCCCTTCCACTCGCTGGGCGGCAAGACTTTCCAAACATGCCAGAGCAGACAGGCAACAAACCCACGCTGTACCATTCCCTCTTACGGCCACGTTAATTTTCTGCTGCATGAGCAAATGTAAAGCCAGTTTTGACCCCCCCGCCCCCCAGGAGCTACAAGCACAGCAGCAATGACTGCAGAGACATACGTTGTGACAGCAGCTCTGCAGGACCACAAAGCAGGATGGGCAGCAGCTCACTGAGGTTGGGCCACACTCTGCTCTCTACACAGCAGTTACTATCGATGATTTGCTGCAAAAAGATCCTCTGAACCAGCAGTTTACCCCTGGAATCGCTCCCCCATCAGCAGCCCCCAGTCCAGGTTTGGCTGGGGAACAGCACAGACCGGGAGAACGACAGACACACCGATGCAGCATCCTCTCCCCTGAAGTGCTGTGCTGGCTGCCAGTGCCGCCTAGTCAGTAAAAAAGGAAAAAAATAAATCAATTTCTGCTGTACAGAGGGTCTCTATTTGCAGACCTGTTCAGATGGTGCTGGAAGTTCATCTCCTTTCCAATTCTATAAACGCATTTCTGGTCTCCAATTACACCATCAGGCTGTCAAGATGGCCACTTCCTCCCTAATTACTCTGCTTTGTATTTAAGACACAGCTAATAAGCCCACATTGTTAGTGATTGCTGCCGACTAGCTCCAAGGAGGAGAGCATGTCCTGCCTTGTGCTGAGCCGCTCTGGCACCAATCCTGCACTGCGAGCACCAGGACAGCACATCCATTTCCACCGGCACCTGCGCATCCTCGGGGTGCATCCTCTTCCAACCGAGCCACACGTGCACATGGACAGGAACCCATCTCCACGGCTGCTAGAAACGAAGGGGAAAGGGGAGGAGAAGGCATCATTCGGAAGGAAAATGAACGATCCCTGCCGTCTGCGCGCGCTTCTGCTACCTCATTGAACTTTGAGGGCTCCTTGCTGCGAAGGAGGCGGCTTGGCCAGCTCGGGAAGCAATGCAACGTTCCCTGTTTGCAAAGCAGGACTCCCTTCGGACGCTGGCTGCCCTACAAGCTCATCCTAGCAAGCCCTGTGGGGCTGCAGAGGCTGCCCCAACCGCTGCGGTGCCTCACGGTGTGCACGCAGGTACCCGCACGTCCATCTCCACCGGCCGTGGGGATCGAGGGCAGCTGGTGGGGTGGCTCTGTCCTTGCTTCTGCAAACGAACATCCCAGCTGCTCCTCCCTTCGCCCACGCTGGTTAAAATAAGAGAGGATTTCCACAACACGAAACATCTCTAAACATCCCCATGGACACCCCTGCGTCGCTATTTCACTGCTGCGGCTGGTAAAACCATTTACAGCAAAGGAACGCAGGCAGGGCAATCCATAAATACACCCTATGTAATACATCTGATAGATGTAGAGCATTCAGCCTTTATTCTAAAAGAGATTAATCTGACAGCCCTGATTACAGACTTTAGGCACTTTCACAAAGGGAAAATAGCAGCCACAAATGGCTGTTCAACTGCTAAAGTCATAACAAAACATCTACAGCTCTTCCGCAGCTCAAGCCAGGCGCAACCTCAGTGCAAACTACAGGCATCACCTGACAGCAGCTAACCCAGCAACAAAACGACCAAGGAGCCAGTGGATTTAGTATCTCTTCACACTTTTACATCTCGGCGAGATGCCTTTCTAGCTGACTTGCTTTCCAGAGGAACTACATCACGTAGGAGAAATGGTACAGGACGTGCCTGTGGGTTTCACAGGACAGGTATAAGATACTACTTGCAATCTTGTGCTTCCTCTGCTCGTGGATGGCCATGCCAAGGAACAAGGTGTCAAAACTCTCAGGCAAGAGCCCCCCTGTGAGATTTCTAAATAAATCTGGAAAAAGGCTGAATCAACACTTCTGCTTCTGGAAGCAGGCTGCAGCATTGTCCATCATCAATGGTACAGCAGCCACACGTGCCTGGTCCCTCCTCGAAATTTAATCCAACCTTCATTATATAGCAGCCTTGATCCACACATCAACTTTAAACATTCACTTAAATGGTTTCTAGCTGGGCCATGACATAAATACACGCCGCTATGTATGTAGCTATAGAAATTTATTTCTTCGTCTATGCATTTCATGGCCCAGGTAGAAACTATTCCCACACGTGTGCACCTTGCTGTAAGTGCTCGTCACCCGCGAGCCCAGCGTGCTGACAACCCAACCCAGGGAGCCCTGGTCCCTGCCAGGCGGCGGCCCGGGATTTGACTTTCATTAGATGATTATCATCCATGTTACCATCAAATATTAATAACAGATTACATTTGCTGAGCAGGGGACGTGGTAAGTAACCCAGGCCCTGGCACCGAATGCACCAAGTGGACCTGGCAGGGGTGTTTCTGTGTATTTTCCTCTGCAAGGAGGAGCATGGTATTTAGTCACTTCTGCTGTAAAGAACTTTGAGATCCTCAAAATTAACTATAGATAAGCTAATTACCTTTATCTGTCAGCTACTTACTGACCTTTTTGTTCATAGTGTGGTCTTTGTATTCCCGCTAGCCTGTACTCCCATGGCATAAGGAGGGTGGCTGTAACCCGTTATCGTAATGCAGAATAAAACCTATTACCGTAACACAGAAAAAAACACTCCACTCTTTACAGAAAGATTTCAACACCTCCGTCCTTCTTCCTTAATTTGGCCAATGTCAATGAATCCAGGAGACAAGATCCCATCAGCTCTAACCAAACCAGATCAGGCCTTTAACATAGAAGAGAAAAAAAAAAAAAAAAAAAAAACCACACACGTAATTCCACTTTCACCTTTCTTTGTCACTGTCTAATCACAAGGTCTGCATTGGTTTCATCTTACAAGCACAAAAGAAACTATTAAAAGCAACCCAAAGCCTCCAGGCTGAGCGCTTTTGTTTGCAAGGAATCTCCTGCCAAGCAAAAAGCCCGGGCCAGCTTTTCCCTGGGCTGCTCATTAAAAGTCATCAGCATTTTAAACATACCTCAAACAGCTCCTTTTTGGTGATGTAAGTGGATTTAAGGCCAAAATTTTTGTAGAAAACAACTATTACAGCATGAGGATTTCTAGATGAAAAGCAAAGCATCCTTGGGAAATATTTTTGGTTCCAGAAAAAGTATTGCATTTTCAATGGGGAACGTGCTTACCAGAGACACTTTTACCGCACCGTTTGCACATCACATTTTTTACAGTAAATTGATTTTAAAAGCCAATATTTTCCCAGCTTTGGGGTTCAGTTTGTTGCTAACATGTGAAAAATATTTGCTTGTCATGTCCCATGGCCAAGACCCCTCTGGGTTTGCTAAATGTGCTCCACACATGCCATACAGAGATCCCCCCTGCCATACAGGGAAAGCTTATCACATGTCAATGCAAAGTTTCCCCCAAAGCATCGTTTTCCCACCAGAAAATGGGGAAAGATGCTTTTGGGGCAGAAAAAGACCAGCCCAGCCAAAAAACAACCCCCACCTCATCCTGTTGGCACGAAGAACCACCACAGAGCCGCTGGAAGCTCCTGCATCAGGACTTGCTAGAGATGTGTTAAAAGGAGCCCGATAAACCCAATATTCACTAAAATGGAGGAAAAAATCAGGCTGTGATTTAGGGTGTCCACTCCAAGAGGGCTGTGTGTTGCCTTCAGCCCCTGCCATGAGTCTCTCCCTTTGCCCAGGGCTATGGAGATCAGGTGGGGCATCTTTGTTCATAGGAAAGGCTAATGAAGGACATCTGAAACTATTAAAATCACTTAATCTATTTTGCACATAGAATACAATACGGTTTACATTTTACACGTGCAGTCCCATGATGAACACGTTCGACATGCCCAGGAAAAGAAGTGCACGCGTCCGTGATGGCTGCAAGCAGCCGCAATCATTTTGCCGGCACCAGGCAGAACAAGGGGTGGACGCTTCAACAGTTGGGCGAGATGATGGGGAACCGGCACAGGCAGAACTACGGAAAACCCTGAGGGTATTTGAATTTGAAAGCTGCTAAATTTAAAAAAAAAAAAAAAAAAAACAAAACAAAACAAAACAAAACAAAAAAAAACCAAAGAACAGGGCTTTGTGCTCTCTATCACTCCCTGTTGCAACGATGCCAAGGCCACCTAACTCCTTCCCAGTCCCAAACCAGAAATAATCTGACCTCAGACACCCTTGGAAGACATCTCCCTAGGTTTGTTCCTTGTGGTTACCACGGTCTCCCTGAAATCCCAATCGCCGTTTCTCCCATGCTCACCACTCACCACCTTCCCCTCAATTTTCACACGAAAGGAATCAAGCTGGTTTCAGCTTTTTATGAGAATAATTCTGGTTTGAGGCATTTTATTCTCCACTGAAGCCTAGTTACATAAACCACTGTGCATGCATGTGCAGAACTCCCATTACATGCATGTCCTTACGTCACCTAGTTAGAAAAACAGCTCAAAAAGAAAACCAAAGGAAAGCGGACAATCTGGATTTGATAAAAAAGCTTTTTTTTTTTTTTTTTTTTGGTCATCTGAAACCTGCTGTAAATCCCCGATTGCTTGAATTTTGATTTGACCTATTTGCATTTCTCCTTTCTATGCCTTTTTCTGGAGGAAGGAAATTACATTTAGATGAAATAACTTATTGTGAAGTGATGCTTGAGAGCAGGACAGAGACATGCGTCCACGTGGACTGTGCAGGGACCAGATCAAGCGGAGGCTGACGTTCACGTGCCACTCTGCAGAGGTAGTTTCACACCACACACTAACAAAAATAAAATGGGACCAGAGTTTGGAATTGGCGACTTTAAACACTTGTATCTAAAGAAGATGGGATAACTCATCTCACCTACCTTTGACAGCCAGAAATGGAAAGTTCAAATCTGAGCAGATCCACCCCCAGGCTTCCCTCAGGGTTGGAGATGACCTATTTTGGGAAGAAGCAAACAGCTCTTGGAGGTGCCTGGTTCCCTACTGATGACAAAGACAACTCTGGGTCAAGAGATCAGGCTTCAGCTTTTAAATTGGATACAACACGATCTCACCTAGAGTGAGGCGAGATGAATCCCACGCAGGAGATAGTGACTTGATTCCTGTGAATTTCTGTAGGATTTGTGCCTTTTCCTTCCTTAAAACTATTAAATATCCCAAACTACATCAAAGGACCAACAATTGGATTTGACCACCAAGGAAGTCCAGGTGTGCATCACCCAGTGCCACCAGTGCCCAGCTGGCACAGACACCCTGGGCACCACAGCGATATAAATAAAGCACAGTAAGCAATGAGTTGTTAGTGCCTGGGGTCAGAAGAACCCTTGGTGGTCTGGAAGGAAGGTTATGAGCATCCTAGAAATCCTCACTTCTCACCATCACCCCTTTTCCTTTGCTGTGAGAAGCATGGTTTCACTTAGTCCATCCATCGATGAAGCAACACAAAAGTTGTCCGAATTGAGACGCGGGACACCCCCACACCCCCTGCAGACCTGTTCTGCTTCGTCACAGGATCCGACCCAGAAAAAAAAACACACCAAAATTGTTCGGTAGTGCTCAAAAACCAGGGATTTCTGCCCCAAACCAGCACGGATTTGGGCAGAGCATCAATTGCCCCGTAAAGGACAGCGCTCCTACGCACCCAGCGCTGAGCTCTCCTGGGACTGGCAATGGGAAACACCTGGAATAACCCAGGGAGCAGTAACAGATCGGAAATTAGAGTGCACAGCCTTAAACTATAGCTCACCACCACTCAGGTGTTCCTGGAGAACATCTCCGCCTCTCACAATACGTCAGACTAAAGCATGGGCAGGGTGGATTACAGTACGAACACAGAAGCACTCTCATTTTGTCTCAACAGCAAAGTAATTTGGCTTATAACTAAAAAAATATATCTAATTTACTGAAACCAAGTAACAGGTCTGAACAGACTGAAGCAGGAACTAATTTACCCGTTACGAGCAAACCAATTCTTTTTGATATTAGAAGCACACAAAAAGAACAAACTATCATAAAATTTAACCTTCTTAGCAGTTGAACTTAGTAAATCTGAACCGTGGGTGATTTACTGTATTTTTTTTTTTAAACACCTGGTAAAGCAGAAAGAGCAAGAGCCACATGCTTTATAAATCTCAAACCAAACCGAGAAAGGAGGTAGCACGTGATGCCCAAGAGCCCCGTCTGTAGGCAAGATGCCGTGCCGCCACGCAAACGCCACCGACGGACCCGCACAGAATATTTTCCGTATTTTTCTGTCTTCCAGGGCTCCTGCATGGCATTAAACATGCTCCCCATCCCGGGAAGGCACCTCGCTAACTAGAGCGGCCCCTCCATTGCTCCCCAGTGCATCTGCACGGCAAGGGAAGGCACCATGCTGGATGCCGAGGGAGTGCACGCTGGGCTGGATCCGTCCGGCAGTGATGGCAGGAGGATGCCGGGAAGGCCACTAACCCTTGTGAAATTTATTCAGACAGCCGGCGTTGCAGAAGGAACGGATGGATCCTGTCTCCCAGCAGCCCCTACCCTTCATCCCCACAGCGGGATCGCTCTCGCAGAGGCTACGCGCTACATGGCTGTTAGCTTTAGGATGGAAAAAAAAAAAAAGAAAGAAAGAAAAAAGAAAATGTCCTTATTCAGCAGTCAGCCAGACGGCTGCATCGCTGCACTTACAGTTCCACATTTTGCATAATAAATTCTCGCCACATGCTGTTAGCAGAGCGCTACGGCACCCAGCTCGCAGCAACCATCAAACCACCCTCTTACCAGCATGCACCACGGATCCTTAACTCCATCTCTGCCAGAAAAAGGCATCATCCTGCCAAAAAGGGGGGGGGAAGACAACAGCGGGTCCTACCAAGAGGAGGTTTTGCTGGGGCTGTCTCAGGAGCAATGCTGAACAGGCTGTCGGATATTCAGCCCAAAATCCAAAGAGAACCTGTTTTGGGAGGGGCAGAGGATGGTATTTGGAAGCTTGTCCCTTTAAATGCTGCTGGAGGTTATTTTTAGGACACTTGCTTAAAATACATATCAGAATTTCTTTATTTTTATCAGAATCTTCATTATACATTTCACTCACGCAGCTACGTTTCATGTGTCCCCAACAGCTCAATAACAAAACCTCTGAGGTTTCAGGACCGCATGCCCTCCTGATGTCTATTTTCTCACCCCTTCGCTGTGGGATAATTGGATTTTCCCAGCCTTTAATATTTTACCGGTCTCAGGGGGACGAGCAAGTCCGGAGGAAAAATGCGGCGTAAATCACAATTCAATATAAGACGAGCAGCTGCAGCCAAGGTGCTACTGCATGACGTGCAGCTAAATACACAATCACGGCTCGGGGAATTGGAGATGAGACCACTGTCAAGTATTTACATTCAAGCATTCTGGGTAGAAAAAGGACGAATTCTGGAAAATCAAGCTAGCACCACACTACACATTTGAGGCAGAAAAAACTAATGCTGGCAACATACACACGCATGGAAAAATTTTATTAACCTGTTTGCATATATACTCATACTTTGGGTAAGAACCAGCAGTTTTTCAAGGGGATAAAAAAAAAAAAAACAACTACAAAGAACACAAGAACAGCAATTTTTAATTGGAGGGGAAGGCCTTGATAGGATTTAGCTCAAAATGAGCACTTCCATTTCTGTCAGCAGATCCAAGAACCAGATGGAGCCAGGATCTGTGTTTAGACACTAAGATCAGAGCCAATATGCACATACGTCTATATATCAATATATGTATATATACATACCAAGAGATAGACATACATACACACACACACATATATCTCTCTCATATACTCATCTTTCGCGTACAAATACCCAAACCTCGTGTGTATGCCTACGACGAGCAGAGCTGTGATTTCTTACAGTCGCTCCTTTTCCCTGAAAATCACACCATTTATGATCGGTTCAGGAGCAGCTTCCAATCCAGACCCCTGTAGACGACACCAGACCCAACACAACCAACACCTTTTTCTCCTTAAGGTCAGTTTTGCCTCCCAGGCTTCAAGCACAGCCCACAGCCCACTAAGGCCAGACAGCAAGAGGGGGTTTAATGGAGACTTGCAAGAACCTTCCACTTGGGTTTGGAAGGTAGGAAGAGCAAGAGGAGTGGGGCATGGAGACAACCACCTGAGCCTCGCAGAAGTTTGCTCTGGCAGGGAGTGAAGGTCGTGAAGCTCAGCTACGCAGGACAAGCAGGGTTAAGCTAATAATCTGCTGTGTATGAACATGTTGATACAAGGTCCTGGTCAAATATAGAATCACAGAATATCTCAAGTTGGAAGGGACCCGTAAGGATCACAAGGTTCAACTCCCTGCATCACCCCCGGCGAGGTGTCCCCACTTGCCAAACCCATGGCATGTAACTCAGTGATCTCCCCCAGTTTGCTATAGGAAAATGCATTGGATGACTGTCTAAATCGCTAGGGAGAAGCTTTTTCCACCAAGATACTCCTTGCTTTGCTCTTCTAAGCAACTTCTTTATTCTAGTGGTGGCTTGAACACAATTTAGCTATATTCCTGTTGCAGTAACTGCAAGGAAGGATCATAGAAAGCAAAGCTAAGTCCCTCTTGATCAGCCTAACATTCACAAACCATTATAACTAGCTCTGCATCTCTTCTGCCAGCTGCCATGAACCTCCTCCTGCCAATATTTAAGTCACACCCGCCGTTACTCATCTAAATGCTTGGAGACTTAGTCCTAAAGCTCCCCGTTTAAAAACAGATTGCAGATTTATCCTGACTTTAACTCGCTCCACTCAAAAACAAGAGTTACCTCGGTCCTAGGATCAGTAAAAGGTACCTGGGAAATGCTACCTGCTGTGTTGCTCTACATCAAGATGAAATTTCTTCTTGCTTGCTTTCTATGAGAAATACTCAAATCGTGGCGTTACTTCTTGCTGAGCAACAGAAAATCAGGAGGCGAGTCAGAGGTGGGAAATTTTGGCTGGGGGCGGGGGGGTATGGGTCACCCAGGGCTGGCCAAGAGGGGCCAGGAAAAGACGAAGATAAAAATGATGAATGAGGGGAGCCAGAAGGAAAAAATTTATCTCCCTGTGGCACACCCAGCATCCCCACGGACACACACCACCTCCCGGATCACCAGCTCTACCTTCAGGCTCTATTGGCAATATCAAACCAATCTGTTTCCAGAAAACTATATCAGATTTTAAACATACACCCTCCCTTGCAACTTCTACCTTCCAAATACTTTGTGTGGAAGAAAACTAGGCAGGAAGGTTAGGAGGATAATTATAGTTTGGGTTTAGTCTGACTTCTTTGTCCAAGTTTGATGAAATTCTAAAACAAAGTGGAGACACTTCAAGTATTTTCTGTTTTCCTGTTCCTGAGTGTGACCATTAACACACATACCCACCAGAAGTCCAAAGGCTATACACTTTAGCATGACATTTCCTTTTGTCATCATTATTATTCAACTAATCTTGAAAGCATCCGTTGTCCTTAATTTTCTAGCATCTTTATAGCTGTGCCACATCCATCTCCAAAACCAACCGATAAAAACATCAGATGAATTCTAAAAATCCAGAGCTGTAATAGGATTAGTGGTACTAAAACAACTCAAACTCCAGCTCATCCATTAAAAAACCGATCAAAACCACTTTATTTGTAGCAGTTGAAATAACTTCTCCCTGGTTTAGCTGCAGAAAGCAGCCCTGTGTACGGTCGGGAGGAAGGTCTGCCTCATGCAAGGACCCGCTGCATCTCCACAAGCTCTGAAGACCACTCACATATGGGGAGATGCATCACTTTATGACCTTATACATTAGTTTAAGTGTCTAACCAACTTCAAGGTCTCTCTCAAACACTTTCATAGCCATTACATGCCCCGAAAGGAGCACAACCCTACAAGCTGCAAAACCCAGCACTCAGAAAGCATGAAAATTTCGGTGGTTCACACATGCCAAACTCAGCCCACCTCCTGCTTTGTTGTAGTCTGTGTTTATAAAATTACATACTGCGTTTTCCACAGCACCTCTTCCTCATCCAGCGCTCAGGAGGGGCTCCGCTCCGTGAAGTGGGGACGTGTGGTGGGAGATCACAGCCGTAAGGCTCCGACCAAAGGCGATCTTTCCCCCGGGATGCTCTCTGCAGGCTCCATATCCTCATCTCTTTCCTTCCCTTTCCCTCTCCTCTCCGCAGCTCTCATTCCCCTGCGCTCGGAGCCAGGAGATGCCTCCTCCTCCTCCTCCTCCTCTCCCCGCATCCACCATGCGCAGGCAGCTGCCTGCTGCCTGTACTACCTGCCCTGCCCCAGCACACAGGAGGCACGGAACGGGCTCGGAGAAAAACGAAACTTTGGAAATGTCAGCTGTTTGGGTTTTAAAACTTTCTAATAAATAGAAAAGCATAAAACCAGCCCCTTGTCGGAGGCCTCTTCTTGGGCACGGCGGGGTAGAGCTGCATGTCGAGAGCAACAAATGCTACACAAAGACAGGCGCCTCGCCAAATTTCAAGTCCTCGCTTCAAACCATATGGGAGGCAGCATGACAAAACTGCCTTAAAATAATTCTGGGGACTTCTGCCTGCATTGAAATGCCACATAATACACTATGTATAATATATTAATTACAATAACTATAATAATATAGTATATAATATAATACTGCATTGAAACACCCTTTCCAGAAATGCGCAAATATTCCAAAACAAAGGAGAAAAACAAAACAAAACAAAAAAAAAACCAAACCACCACAACCAAAACCCAGCCACATGAATACAGGCAGGACCTAAAGAAACAGTACAAATAGGTAAAGTTTAATACAACTACAAGGAAATGGAGAACCCTATAAATAAAAGCATTTTGCACAGGTAACAGCAAGAGGTGTCCATAATATTTACAGCAGTGACATAGGACTGGAAGGGATACTGAGAAACACCAAGGTGACATCCAGAGTACCCACACCAGCTCTGACACCGACTTGTCAAAAACCCTTTCTTTAAAATGCTGCTTCCAGATGTTCGTGTTCTAGGACTCACATATTTTGTAAGCAGAGAGATATTCTCAACACCCATTTTCTTGCTCCAAACTGAAGGGATTGCCTCTGCCCCCTGCAGACACAAGGAAGAAACAGCCACCTTCCTCCTATGCAAAAACCAGTGTATTGGAAAGCACCTGTCACATCTTCATAATCTGCTTCCGTTTTTTTTTTTTTTAAATAAAATGTGATTCTTTCATGCTTCCTAGATTGCTGGGTGTTCCTCACAACTCTCCAGATGCCTTCTCTCTTTTTAAACTACGATGCCCAAAAAAACCACACATATTCCCCTACACAAGCGTGAAGTAAAATGTGTCTTGAATATAATACCTACCTTAAAACAGCCAAAACCAATACTAATACTTTTTTTCTGCAGTACTTTGCACCCGGCTTTACTACATTTCATCTTATTGATATCAGACCACTCACCAATTTCCAAACCTCTTCTGTTCCTCTTCTCCCTTCCAGGAAAAGCCATTCACACCATGCCTACACGGCAAGAAAACTCTCAAGACTTTCAAAAGGAAAACACACTTAAGCATTTTAAACCTTATCCTGCCAACTAGGTAACACTATACCTTCTCTCTTGTTCTGTGCATCAATGGAAGATTTATTTATGGGGTAAAAAGGAAAGAAAAAAAGCCTGTAAAACATAATGGCATCTTTGCTTCTCTGGGTTTTAGACTTTCTCATTCCTCTTCTCTCTGCAAGGAATTAATCTTGCTATAAGCTTTTTCATAAAAACACTTAAACACCACCAGTTCCTCACCCCTGCGACCTGTTTTTGCATCTCTGCACCGACACAGAACGCCACAGGACACGCTCACAGCAGTTTCTGTCAGCCCTGCGCCGACCGGACCAACACAGGGAATATTGCAGCAGTGCCCAGCTCCTGCCGCAGCCCACCCGGCCGGGGGGATGCCCCTCGCTCCCCTCTCCCTGCCGCAGGGATGTATCGCCCATCCCAGGTAGCCACGGAGAGCCTTCCCGCTGCCTGCTCCCTTTCCTACGGCTCATCCGCAGAGGACCCGGTTCCATCTGCCGGAGCCTGAACCTCCAGCCTTGAAATCCCAGGAGCAGGGCACAACGGGATACGGCTGCAACGTCTCCGCATCCTGCGACTTTCTGCTTCTGTTCCCATCCCCTCTGGTTCTTCTGCGGCTGTCGTTCCCTCTGGGTTGAACGGGCCAGGGTGCCCTACACACCCGAACCCCACAAATGAGGGCACCACTGATGCAGCTCACACTCAGCATCACAACCATCCCAGGAAAGGTCATTTTTGCTAATAATTCGGTTCTAGAAAAGCAAAACAGCATCTAAGTAGCAGGGTCAAACCACATGGTCCCTTGGTTAAGCCATTTCTACCCACACCACGCTGGCTCCGATGCCATCAGCTGGAAGGAACAGGCACACAGGTACCTTCTTCACTGGTGACGAGCGCGGGGAGGACTGCAGCTTCGCACACCAATAATTGACATCTCAAATCCTCTCTCCGCATTCCCTTCTGCTGCATTTAGTTTTCCATCATTGCATTCACTCGCTGGCAGTAAGTCAGCACCAGCCTGGCAGCACACAGCTCAGCAGACATCTCTGTGGACCAAATCCCCTCAGCCCCATCTCGTCCCCACGTACCTATTTTTTTTTTAAATGGTCAATTGGTTCGTGAGCAGAGTCAGAGAATCCAAAGCTGAACCTCTCCCCCGCAGAAAAAATGCCATTTAGGGAAAGACACACTCACCGCTCCATCTGACCTCCCAGCCCCGCCGTGTGTGCATACTGTGCAGCAAAAGACAGTAGAATTACAGCTGATTATTACTGGCGGTATTTTCTTTCCTAATAGAGAAGAATTTCAACCTCTGGATATCACCAGGATAACAACATGTGCAGGGACAGAGCAGTTTAAGACCCAACTCACCACCCCCAGGCTGCAAATCTCAAACCAGGGACGCCCAGAAGCAAAACCACGTAACTTGTCTAAGGTCGCACAGAAAGGTTGTCTCCAGAGAAACAAATCCCTGAAGGCTTTTCATTAGCTTTGCCCAACAATCGGCTTTTTCTTTACATTTTGCTCCTGCCTTCATTTATTTTATTGCACTCAAAAAGCACTACTGGAGTGAGAGAAAACACCCACGGGCTCCACCTTGTTTACAGTGAATCCCGCGGTGGGTTTGTATGCTACAAAAATCTTTAATGAAGAATATGCAATTCACCCTCGAGATGGAAATAAATGGAATAATCAAAATAACCTTCTTCTAGTGTAAACAGACAGTTGAAACAGCTAACACGTGGATCTTTCATTAACACGCTGGCGGTTCTGCTCACTGACAGCTCAACTGAGGCTGCTCTTTGGCACTGTAGGTCACAGCATCCCTCGAGAGGCACCACAGACTGTTGTTTAAAAAAAAAAAACACATGCATTTTATACACAACTTGTCTGTATTTATGTTTGTTTAGCTGGATTCCGCTCTTTGCATTGCTCCCATCAAGGGACGCAGGAACAACTTGCAAAGAAAGAGAGCTCCACAGATGGAATTCCAATGTGCAAAGAAAAGCTACCAAAAAATCCACAGAAATGATACAAAAAGGACACTAAGTTTGAGCTATTACATTGCCATTTGTCCTTCACAATGTGAAAACCTAACCAAAATTTGTCTTGTTCAAGTATTTTGGCTTGATACAATACATGTTCCAAAATCTACAGGATTTTGCATCCCGTGCAGCTACGCTGCCCCACGTACGTCAGTACCCATCAACAGCATGCAAGCTTCTTTACTAGCTTCTAGAAACACGTCAGAACATTTTTTTTTCCACGGTAACTTTAAATTTGACATCAAAAAGCAAGACACTCCGGGAACGCAGCAATCACCCCCACCTTTCACTACAGCATCAAACTACCACCCACTCGCCGAGAAACAAAAACAAAAAAATGATAGTTTGCATTCAAACCATCATTTTGCTTTTAAACAACCTGTCCCACACATGAAACTGCAATCAAGAAAATCCAGGTTTATTATAACTCTGAATGTTTGATCAAACACTTACTGCTCTTTGCTCTTAAATCGCAGTATCAGGAAAACACACCTTGCTATTAGCTAGATAAACACAGAATAAAAGATTAGTAATCAACTTTTTTTTTTTCCCCTTTCTTTTCAGAAATCTGGCCCCTCATCAATACAGACCTACACGTCCTGTAGTTCTTTTAATGACGTCACAATGCAATGTCTCTTTTTACCTCATTTGCAATTTTTTACCAAAGCAGTGCATCGTCAAGCCTCAGGAATACTAAAATTAGATATCACACAATGCTTGGAAAAAATCAAGACTAAGGGACAAGGCTGAGCAGGGGGGATTTCTGCAGCCGGCACCTCCCCAGTTGCTCCAACCGGCTCTTCGAAGCCAGAGCAGCCACGCAGCCAAAAACAACCTGAAAAGCGAATTACAGCTGCCTGAGCCCACCTGCCACACCACTGCCGCCTCCGGCGGGTTTCGCTGGCTGGAGCAGACATCAGATTCCTGTGGGAATCCCTCAGGAGCCATGTCTTGGTGCCCGTGGGGACAGGTTGGTGGCCCCTCCACACAGCTCCGACCCCTCGCTATCTCGGGGTAACTCGGCCCCACAGCAATGGTGGGAGCCCGGGGCCTCACGGCAGGGTTGGAAATGATGCGTGCAGCGTATCAGCCCTCCACCCCTTCTGTTTTGGGGCTGCTTCAGGTAAAATCCTGGGTCTTTTCCAAAGCTTTCCACTGAACTGATTCCCTTCTCTGCTGCTCGTGTGAGAGCAGAAAACTAAATGAATATACTCACGTCAAGAACAGCACTGAGCTCACCGACGCCTCTGGTCCCCCTGCACCTGGCTCAGCATCGCTACGATCAATCCCCCGTCGCATTTGTTTCCACGGTCTGCAAAGCAACAACCCTCGAGCTCCCTAAGCTGGAAACTTCCGAGGAGCAGGATGGGCGCGCGCTCAGCCAGGACCGCAGCGTCCCCGGGGACCACGCGAGCTGCATGGAACCTGGGGCAACCCCCAGCCCGCCGCAGCGTTAAAGACGATCGCTTTCGACCTTCGGCAACCTGACTTTGTTATTTAATGACTCCATATACAACTTCAATAGCTACCCACGTTTGCATGCGTTGCATCGCTGTAGGTGTGCGAAGTGCAGGGGGGAAGCGATGCCAAAGGGAAGGTATGAACCTGGAAAAGCAAAGGCAAAGTCAAAACCACTGAAGCTCTGGAAAGCAGGTCCGCAGCGCCTCGGTTTCACACACCCTCCTGCCCCAGGCTAAGCTGCTTCACCAAGCGACGGTACAAGCAAGAACAAAAAAATTCTCTCACAGCTGCCACATAGTTCATTGCACTTCAAAGTTACAACACGGAGATGCTTTCCCGAGACCCGCCGGGGCGGTCAGGAGCAGCACAAGCATGACACGCGACAGGGCAGTCCCGCACCGCGCCGCGGTCCCACCATGCCAAGACCTCACCGCGGTCCCACCACCACCCCATGCCACGCTGCTCGCTCAGCAGAGCAGTGTCTTTGCTCTTGGACCACTCTCCTCTGTCACACAGCCCATCTCCATGCTCGGCATGACTCATTAAGCAGGAATCAGAAGTTACCAAGCTTTACTAACACCCACAGCTTCTCATTTTCCCCATTCTTCAGACTGGTTCAGTCTCCGTTGCCCACACCAGCAGCTAACACAACATATCCAACCGTTCGGGTATTTTAGAACCTAGAGAGCCTGAAGGGGTGTTACGAGGCTTAGGCAGGAGCTCGACGCTATGGTCCGCTACCACAGCTCCTTTTTTCCAGTATTATTCACAAAGAAAACACATTATGTATGTTAAAAACAGTGCAGGAACATTTGCAATGACTTGTGTGCCATTAGGAAGTGGGGAAAAAAGACATTAAATGAACTGATTTAAATAACCCTTCTCTGACGTGCTCTAAAGAGGGTAACTTCTCATTCTCACATCCTAAAAGACATGCAAACAGTAGCCCAGGGTGGACAACACAGTAGCCTCTGGTCCACGCTAAGACAGTCCACACGCAGATTTTGGACGGAGCTGGCCATGATCTTTGCAGACAAAGTCCTTCATACAAACACTGCCATTGACCTCATGCAGAAAGACTTGGTCTTGATTATTCCCCTTCCACTCAGAGGTTTAGAAAGGAGTAGAGGGAATAAGGCATACTGAGATAAGCATCTTTATACTGACACAAATCACATGCAGGGGAAGCTGAAGCATATAAATAAATACACTGGATAAAAATAACACGACGAACATCAGCACCAACTTTGGTCAGTGGCCAAGACTGGCCAGAAGACCCTCTCAGCCACGCAAATTGCCATCTCGGGTCTCCTGTGAGCGCTTCTGATCGATAACCTCGTGGCTGATGCTATTATTCCACTATGTTTCCAATCCAAGACCTTTGAGGGGACCTGAATTTGTAGCAGTGGAAAAAAAACAAACAAACAAAAAAAACCTTTTTCAAAATGAAAGGGACTTTCTCAACATGAGGTGGAATAAAAAGGTACACATCCATTTTTTCCTCTTGCTGTTTGATTAATTTCTTTTAGTCAGTTTCTTGACATAGTTATTCTGCAGGTTTCTCAACTGCCTGTCAAAAACCATCAGTAGGTCCTTTCTGGCTCTGCTGCCAGGTCCGACTGTGCCATCTACTCAGGTGGAGACTTCAGTTCTCCACCTTCTCAACCCTGTGTACATCAGAAACAGCTGCTGTACCACAACAGGAATTTTATTACTCAGCTCTAGAAAGAACTGACTTTACCTGTGACTTCAACAAAATACAAACTATTAGCTAAACTCAGTTTTAGGTACCAACACTTAACTGCTAACTGGTACTAACTAGAGATAGCGACCAATTAGCAGCCAGTGGTTTGAACAGGTCTGTCCAAGATGATACTCCTCCTTACCAGTGGCTCTGTACAGTCTGCACAGAGCCCAGCCAGACCCACTGAAAACAGACAAAGGATGGGATCTACCAGCCCTGCTTCAGGCATTGGAAAGCGAGATGTTTAAAGCGTGAACCAGCCACATACGATCCCTTTACAGCTAGGAAAGCCAGGGACCTCCACTGGGACACTCCTTCCACCCTTGGGAGGATGGAAGGAGTCTCCTCCATCACCTCTGGCAATGCCTTTTCTCCCTAGTGACTATAAAGTAAAAGCCAAGATCCTGGCCCAAATCAGGGGACACCTGAAGCCTCACTCGGAAGTGAGATGGAAGTTTTAGGGGGTAGCTGAGCCCGCTTCCGAGTCGTCGCCAGCATCACCACCACGACACAAGCGTCACAACAGGAGAACTGCACTAGTACAGGCACAATAAGGAGCACGCAGAGCAGATGGGACTGGGAGTCACCAAACTATGGAAATTAAATGCCCCAATGCCACTTTTACCCAGCCCATTTCCAACGCGGACTTTGCCAGAAGGCCCCTGAACAGAAAACGGGCTGGTGCTGCCCGAGAGAGCAGGTACGAGGGCCACGGGCAGCTCCCATCGTCACACTGCGCTGTCACGCCTGGCTCTGCCGGGACAACAGGCATGAGGGCTCCCAGATGAGGCAGAGGCTGCTTAATCCAGCACTGTCATAAAAATGAGGAATGACAACAGCCTCAGTGGAAGCTACAAGCATCTTGGCTTAAACAACTCTTCTCACAACCCCCAGCGTTACACGTAGTCTTGCCTGTAAGCCCTCCACGTGGACTGGGACCCTGGAGCCCTTCCTCATCTTCCCACGAATGCCCTGAGGCATCGATGAGGAAATGCCTGCAGACAATTCCAAGAGACTGCCGGGCTCAACCGCGTCCTGCTGGACCATCCGGACACGCTGGGCCACCTCGCTCTCGCGGAAGAAGTTGGTTCATCGGGGAGCACATCTGTCCTGCAGCCGGATGCTGGAGAGCAGAGGCAGAAGGGCAAATAGACTTTTTCCCCCCCCTTCCTTTTTTAAAGCAAGACATTAATCCTCCAGCATCTTTTGTTTGGGCTGCTTACTAACAAGATGCTAAGCAGTGAAACGGGGTAGGAAAATGCTTCTCTGGGTCAAGGCTCCCCAATTTCATGCAGTGCAGGCAGGCAGGGAGGGAAGAAGCCACTTGCTGAGCTGACTTAAAATGAAAGAGCTACAAAAGGGAGAAGGAGAAGTGAGGTGGCTTAGCTGGGAACCAGCTCCGGCAGATACAGCACCACTGAAAATGAAACCCCCTGGTTCTGTGGAGTCCCAAGAATTACAAGCAATACCATCGAGTTTCAGAACCAGTCACACTTAGATAAACAGAGATAAAATATCCAGCTGCTCTCCACGGAGTCTATGATTCCCTCCGGTCTGCAATTAGATTTAGGCAGGAGACCTCTTCTAATCCTCCCCATGCAGCATCCAGATAACTGGGTGCCCTGTGTCAAACATGCCCCTGGGACCGGCAGGGTTGCCTGCTCCACCTCACCCTCCACAGGAATAAGCTGTACTCATCCGGAGGGAAAATCCTGCCAGTATCTGCCAGAAATAAAAGTACAACCTGCACCATTTCTGGGAAGAAGAAACAACTGCCCGATGGCTGTGGTCACTGACTGGCAGACAGCGTGGCTGCAGGTTAACAGCTCTGAATCTCGGCAGCAGCACAACCAGTTGTGCCCAAGAGAATAACCAACACCACCCAGAGCTCTTCGCAAAGGAGGACGATAAACCTACCCCCATGGCTGGGAAACCTCCTCCTGCAGCACTGAGGAGCCTATTTAGATAGTCTTAACAGCTTTTCTATCCCCTCCATCCTCTCCAAAATCAGTGTCAGCATCTTACACCATCAGGTCCTTCTCTTCTCTGCCTCACTGCTGCTGCTTGTGCCTCTGCTTGCGTCAGAGGGCTCTTTGTGCAGCCTTTCCATCCTCACCCATGTCAGAAGGCGAGTGATTACTAACGCCCAGTGTGCCAAGTCACCGCTGTGCTCCCCTGCTGCTAAATATAACACCTGCTGCTTCCCTCGGTAAGGCTTTGTCAGCAATTTAAGCTCCTATTGGTACATTCGGGGGAGAATCATAAATTGGATTTTTATCATCCTGTCATGCTTTCATTCCTCCTTGTTTTCCCTTAACAACTGGTCCAGCTTTAGCTGTAAATGAATATTTAAGTTTCTAGTGAATGGGTTACTGCCAGAGGGAGAGCTTCTCCCCGAAGAGATTAATTTAAAATTGGCAAGACTCCTTAAAGCTGAATTTTTAGTTGAAGCTACAAATCTAATAACTGAGATCAAAAACCACCGGTTATTCATCTCCATGAACAGCACCCCCACCAATGTAATGGTATTACAGCACCGTAAGAAGTCATTTTACACGGAAAAAGGCAGGCTTCAGCGCTGGATTCGTCTTCGGCGAAGTCTCTGCACCCCAGGCTAACTTTGTGTCTCAGCACTTGTCCCGCAGCACACAGGGCTCGCCTCCAGCACAGCCTCCTGGGGAAGGCTGGACCCGGGTCCAGTGCTCAAATCGCTTCACGCTCATCCCAGGACAGGGGTCCTACTGGACAGGCTGGTGAGCCACTGGGAAGGTGCTCCCAGGGACCCTGGGGTGGGTCAGGCAGAGTTCCCTTCCCCAGGGAGGGGAAGAGGGACCCGCAGGCACTTCAGGTGTTGCAGGTCACCACCTCCTTTCACTACAACATCCCCTTCGGTGGGGAAAACACTCATAAATCACCAGATCTGTCACCTTACCTATACACAGAAGATCAGACGTAGGCTTTGCTTCGCACCCAGAGGATGTTCTCCCTTTTTTTTCAAAGGCCAGCAGTGTAGAAGATGTGGATCCAGTGCAACACCACTGAGGCTGCGCTGCTCCAACGGGGATCGGGCTGCCCCTGTTTGGGTCTGCAAGGGCTCCACAAGTAACCAGAAGTCACAGACACCAGCAGCTCAGCGTCCCCGCTGGGTCCTAGGCACAGCCAAGGGACCCCACTGCACTGCTCACCTCCCTCCACCCCTTCTCCATCTAGTCTGTCCACATCCTTGCTCTGTGTGATTATAAAATTGCTAGAGAAAAACTCAAATCAACATAGACATGGCAGAAAAGTCAGGGAGGAGTCCAAACGACAGACTTCAGGAGCATGCATCCCACCCATTCCCAATGTGCTCCTGAAAATCCTAGGTACATTGGGAGCATCTACTTCCACTGCTACAAGAAGACATCTACTCAAACCTTTATGATCACAACTGCAAAGTGTTTTTTATAAGTGCTGTTACTGCCGCTGTCCTCTTTAAACCCCGTCAACCTCCTTCTGTAAAATCCCTTGTAGTTTCATTTCGTATTTCTTTCTCGCTTCATCCTAAACTGCAGCTGAATGCTCTTACAACATTTGCAACAGCCGTATTTCAGTGACAGGAGAAATAGATCATGTCTTGCCTCCGTGGAAGTCTGTGAAGTGCCCCAAGGAGGAAGGTAAGGGCACCAACGCCTCGGCAGCGTGCACAGGCTGCAACACCTTCGTTCACAGCGCACGCGGCTTCACCTCCTCTTAACTGGAGAAATGTTGGTCCTTAACAAGGGGTTTCTGGCAGGAACATCTCACAGCATATTTGTCCTGATCGCTTTAATTAACAGATCAGTCTGTTAATTAGACCCACCACGACTGCAGCAAAACACGCTCTGGCTGAAGACCCTGGGAGTTTCTCCGGTGCCCATCCCAAAATACTAACATTTACCTGGGATGTTATAGAGGAAATGAATCCTTACAAGAAGCTAGCAGCAACCGTGGTGTTTAGCAGAGGAACCATCAGCATGGCAAAGAAACCCTTCCTGGTGACAGGGTCTCTGCAAGACACTTCGGGCAGGTCACCCGTCTTCCTCCTCGGCAGCCCAGGCAGGAGGGGGTTCCCGTAAGCCTGACTCTGCCCTGGTTCCCCCAAAGGCTTTTTCAGACCTTTTAAAGTTGATGTCAGAAAACAAAAGCAGCAAGTTGGGAAGCGCTTGCAAAAAACTTGAAAAGAAAAGCTAAGGAAGCCATACCTGCTGCTTGCTTCAGTACTGCTTATAAGCCAGACACCTTTAAAGGTCCCCAGAATAAAAACAATTCATTATCTCACTGTTCCCTTTGGTGAACTTTATCAGACAGATGCAGTTGGTCTCCTCCCATGACCCACACACCATCCGGACTAATGAAATCGGGCCATGTAAGGACACATGGAGCTTCCTTCCCTAGGCAAGATGAGAGCCACGGCTCTCCCCGACAGCAGATATTCCTGGCTCAGCTCAGTGCTGTGGCCATTCCCTCCCCACTGCCACATGAATTCACAGGCCAAGCTGACATCCCACGATCACGCTCACTTCGGGAGTTTATATTTTAAATATAACACAGGCTATTACCTACCATGAGGCTACCCACAAGAAATACTCATTTTGAAAAAATCAAATACCTAAAGTAAGGAGACAGGATCAACATCAACCCTGCAATTACCATCTGCCCTCCCTGGCTCATTCGCCAGGAGGCAGCTACCAGCATCCACGGAAGCAGAGTCTCCTGCCATGTGTTTATTCAAACGCAGAGTACACACGTTGGGGTCCCTCCACATCCCTGGGGACACGAGTCCACTCTGCACACCAGCTTGCAGGTCCCGTCTCCTTTCCCCACCATCAAGCTGTGCTGGGTTTTTGCCCTGCTGCTGTCTGTTTGCCATCAGGCAATGCCATGACCAGGGAGAGGACACAGCCCCGGAGCCGGCTGCCACCTCCTGCCATCCTCTGGTGGTGGACACACGGTGCACCCCCGGGTGGGACATTTTGGCTTGTGTCAACGCCACAAAGCCCTGCAGAGCACAGAGCCTGGCGCTGCCGGTTGATGCACAGCACCTTAATGCCAACTGCACTTGGCAAAGAGGCAGGGAAAGAAGAGTTACGGACTGCAGCTATAAAGAGAAGCAACTTGCAATCAGAACTATGCAAATGAAGCTGCTGGAATTTCTAATTGCAGATAAAGCCTTTCCTCGGACCGCATGACCTCCAGAGGTGCCACCTAAACTCAGCTCCCATGTGGCTTCGTGCCTCTTCTCTCCCCGCAGGACTGAAGCCACCTGCAAAGGGCTCAGCATCCTGCAAAGCTCCCAGGCAACCTACCCAGCCCCACGGCCGCCCCACCGCCTGCTCCATCCTCAGGCTTTGCTGCCACATGGACAGGGAGAGCCAGCTCGCTGCTCTGCCTCCACCCTCCCGCACCATACGCCAGTGCTCCTCGGGCTGCAAAGCCCCCGGCACTTCTGAGCCATCCCACCTCCAGGGTCGCTCCACAATCAGCTTGGCTAAAGCCCCACTTCCAGCTGCTCCCCAACCAGGGGGGATCCCAGACCCTTCCCAAGGGGTGGGGGACACGATGTGCTCAGCCCAGCGGGGCTGAGACCCCCAGTAGACACCCCCCCGCTGCCTCCCGGCAGCAGCATCCTCCCCTCCACGCATCCCACCTCGTGCCGACGGAGCCAAGGGAGGAGGCTACAAGTTACTATGCAAGAGAGATTCTCCTGAAATAAGATAAAAAGCTGAGCAGAATAAAAGTGGCATTAAATCCTCTTGAAGTTGATCTTCACTGCCTACCGTGACAATTTTAAGTTAAAGACTGCTGAACTCAACAAGAATTATAAATTTCCCAGGCTGGATCCAGGGAAATGCCCCAAAGGAGCATCTGTTGGCGTCAAAGCGGATTTCGGCGCCAGGAGGAGACGAGGCGCTGCAAGAGCACAAAGCACCGCAAGATGCCAGCACAGGCCGGTCAGACGAGCTGTTTCCATCCCGGTTTCTCGGTGCGGCGGATGTTTTGGGGGCACCGTGTGCTGTGAGCAGCCTGAAGCATGCCTGGGCCCAGGGAAAGAACTGAAATGCTGGGGAGAAGAGTAGCAGCTCCTTTCCCACCAGCCCAACCAGAAGAGCTGACTCTCCTGCCCCACTGGAGAACGTTCGAGTAGGGTCTGGCTGCTAAACCCCTCTCTCTTAAGTCATCCTTTAAAGGCCAGTTGCAAAATCAATTATAGGCAAGCAAATATCTTCAGTGCCTTCGACGCTGGGCTCTCTGCAGGGATATCCCTTATGCAAGAGCTGGGGAGCCTGACGGCAAATCCTACCCGGCACCAGGGCTTCGTGGAAGGAGCGTGCCAGGAGAGGGCAACCTGTTCCTGCTGCATGGCCTCGGAGCATGGAGTAAACCACCAACAACCGGTGCATCGCAGCATCCCTGAGCTACGGCAACAGAGAGCAAGGTGATGCTCGGGAATAAAGTACCGCCACAGCCCTCCGGAGGTGGTTTACGAAAACCAGGCGCAAGTAAATGTTGTTTCTGTGGAGTTTCTCATTCCCTTAGGGCCGAGCTGAGGGGTGACAAACCGTTTGGCAGCGCTGGATGAAACACTCTGCAGGGTCCTAAATGACAATAGTGCACTCAGATATCCCCTTCACCTTGTCCTGAGGGACATCAGATATCCCACAGGGACGGGAAGCCACACACGGCTCTCCAGGTACACCGATGCTGTCAGTCCCACCAATTCACTGACCTCTGAATAACAAACGAAACCATTACATCCAGCCTGAAAAAATACAAATTATTTAGCCACAGGAAGAACCACAGAGGGACTCACCATGCCCTGTGAGGGTGGCACGGGCTATTCATACCTCCCACCTCAAGCTCAAATCCAATTCTCCATTCTGTGGACGGGGAGCAGAAGCTGATTTGCTTCCTTAGACACAAACCACACGCCAGAAGGGTTTCCTTCCAGCTGTTCACTCCTTAGTGTAAAACAGCTCTGCCATCTACACTGTTGCCCCGAACCAGCCACCAAAGAGATGCCTTCAGACTTTCTGAAGGGATCAGGTTTCATCTAATGACTCATTTCTAATCAGTAAGAATTGTTATTATTTTCAGAGTTCAAAACTGATTTTCCTCCAACAGGCTTTTTCTGTGCCAGTTTAAAAAAAAAAAAAAAAACAAAACACTTGGGAATTTTAAATGCCTAAAAATAACACCGACATACACTGAACCGATTACATGAG
Organism: Harpia harpyja; assembly: GCF_026419915.1. NCBI lineage: Eukaryota > Metazoa > Chordata > Aves > Accipitriformes > Accipitridae > Harpia > Harpia harpyja. Next base: position 46,131,723 of record NC_068948.1, on the reverse strand, counting down.
CTGGAAACACTCCCCCTTGGTCCTCCCAACAATATGAAAAATCCCTGTTACATTACTAAAAACTGTATTAAAAACTACCTAGAGGTGAAACTTGCTTGGCTTAAAAATTTAAGTAACAAACATATGTTTTCAAAGGGCAGGAGGAGGCAAAGCCATGCCAGCTGCCTGTTTTCCTTTCCCAGAGCAGTTCTGCCTCCTCTGCCACCATTCCCCAGTGTGACCCAGTCATTATGTGCTGCAGCCGAATGCCAGTGGCAGCTCTGGGAAATCCCAGCAGAGGCCTTATCGGGTGGCAACAAGGGTCAGAAGTCAGGATCTGACCAGATGTCCTCACTTGAGAGTCAGCTTGCTCTTTACCAGATGAGTGCCACGAATTGCCGGGGCCAAGGGGTCGCCCGTGCAGCCCAGCAGCCTGTCGACGGGCTCCCTGCTGCCTTCAGCGTGAGTTATTGGCCATTTACTTTGCTTCTCATTACAGATGCAGGCTCCCTCCCCATCTGTGTCAACTCTAAACGAGCACGCAGCTCATTTGTAGCATCCTCACGTTCAGGATACACCGAACTCAGCAAAATGCTGGTCCCAACCTTACATGGCTCCAGGTTCATAAACAAGCTGCTGTAGGTCGCGGACATCAACCATGCAGACCTAGAGGTGCAACAGCAAGTTAAAATTCGACCCAGGCAGAGCATTAAAATTAGCAATCCACCACTGGTGGTCAGTAACAAGGGACCATCTGCATTGACTTCCATCCCAACTCCAGTTATAAGCTACAAAAATGACAAATCAAGCTAATATTAGCAAGCACAGCAGAGAAGTAATGACACAGATCATCGCTCCCACTTCTGCCACCCATGCAGGAATGGGAATTTTTAAGATCGCAGGAAATATACACAGCACTCCTGGCAAAAGCCAAGGAGAAACTCACCCTCGGTCACAAGCTGAGACTTGCCAGCTGTTTGACTGCACCCGCTCTCCAAAAGACAAGCTGAACGGCAGGATCAGCAGAAGGATGGCTTACCAAGGCCAGCAAAGATGTGAGCTTCTCCGATACAACCTACACTGAGGTATAGCTGTTCACACACATCCAGGTGTTTTGGTGACTGAGTTGTCTGCTTGTTGAACACGAGAGGAAATTTAGGAGCTGAACAGCTGGTTGAACCCATAACAGAGCAACTCCCCACACCAGCACTTTGCAGTCGCTAACTGTAAGGTGAGACTGGCTAAAGGAATAAAGCAGATTGCACACTTAAGCTAAGTCTTGAGGTCCCAGACCGTGCTTTCACCACACCCAAAGCATGGCTAAAGGGACCCGAAGAAGCCCTGGCAGAAGAAACAGCACTGCTTAGGTCTGGTGGTACGTCTCACTGCCCAGCCAAAGCTTTTTGGGTCAGCAAAAGTGCTCCCAGCCCCTGTGAGGCAGGGATACACCTACATCCAGCCAGGCTATTCCCAGTCAGAGCTCAACAGCACCTGAAAGCTTCTTTTAAGGCAGAAAGCATCTTGCCTGCGCAGTCCCAGCCCCATCGCTGGAAGGGTGGAGGGCTGGTGGTAGCCAGGGTTTGGCCGAGAGGGGCACTGCAGACCAGAAGAAATCCTGGGGGCTTTTTGCTCACTCCCCAGGGTTTCTAAGTGCTGAGCCAAGCATTCGGGAATGGGACGTGCATCGGCCACTGCTGCATCCCAGCCCATCACCAGAGACTGCTCTGGACATTACATCTTGTCTTTGCTTTTGCTTAAAGACATTTCTTCCCCCAAAAGCGGCCAGGGTGATAAAACTACAAAAAGCCACCCACACACCAGCTCTGTAGCAAAGCAGTGACCCACAAGCCAGGCAGAGGGCTTCCCTGGCCAGGTCGGAGCTTCCCTGTTTCCAATGGGAAAGGCAGCCAGCTTCTGCTGCAGCAGCCCAAAGCCATCCCACCTCTGCCCTTTCCAGGCAGCACCTTGCACCAGACCAGCAGCACCAGACTCAACCTGGAAACCCAAATACTTGCGATGCCAGCCCCTCCGAAGTCTATCAGAGCAGGGATCCCAGCCACAGCGTGAACAGCCACCGAGAACGCCCAAATTTGCCCCTACGTGATGGCCACATGCAGCATGGTGCCACCCGCCCCTTGGTCACAGCTGCCAGGGGCTGGCTCGCTTCATACCGAGAGCAGCTTTGCTCGCAGACGATGGACACGTTCTATTAAAACAAACCCTATTTCAAAACAGCTCACATGCATGCAAGTTACAAAGGCAAAGGAGCCCAGGTTGCCATCCCATTCTCAGGACACAGTCACACCACCCTGGAGGGACAAAGGACACAAATGACAAGGCAAAAATTTACTTTGAGTTTACACATGAGGAGAAAAAGACAGGAAAGAAAAAAAAAAATAATCAAGAATTTACACAGGTATGAGCAAAAAGATACCGAACCTGGGTTGGGGACAGAAGAGGGACAATGTCAGCTCGTTCCTGCACCCTTTGAGGAAGGGAGAGGAGGCAGCGAGGGGAAGGACAGGGCTGTGCGAGAAGGCAGCTGCTCAAAGCACTCCTACCTCCGCAGGGAGCAGGACCTTCAGCTGCGTCCCCAGCTCCAAGAAGAGATCTCGGGGAGGGGGGGGGATCTGGGCAGGGGCCAAGACCTGTCACCTGCAAGCCCTCATGTCCTGCTTTGCTGAGGGCATCGGAGCTGGCAGCCTCCCAGGGAAGCCCTGTGCTGCAGAAAGCCGCTACCAGAGGTGGGAGAATTGCCTTCCCCAGGTGGAAAGGGCTGGTGCTTCTGGACTGCGGCCACGGCACGGGACGTGGCCTCACTCCAGGGGTCACACCGTGATCTCCCAGCACAAGAGAATCAGATTTAACACACGTTTCTCTTGCAGATGCATCTGCTAACAGAGGCAGGCACCAGTCTGCCAGTTTCTATCTTAGCACAACAAGCAACAGCAGCCCTCCGCTTCCCACTACCGATACCAAACTGCTCCGAGGACCCCGGCTGCACCGAGGTTTTCAAACCAGCCTCTGACAAGTCCTCATTCAAAAGGATAAAAACAACAACATTAATGCAAACTGAAGCTACTGCCTCCGTTCTTCCGCAGTTACTGTTTAAAACCGGTCAACATCATATGGAGCAAAGCCGGAGGGATCAGGCGATTAATCCCCCCCACAATGGGGCACAGGATTTGACCCAAGCCGTGGGTGGCCGCATACTGCTCTTTCTGGGTTTCAGCACTTACGTGGCATCAGTTTTTAAGCCAGAGAGCAGCCAGCGCTGGCTCCCAGGGTGTGCTCTGGTCTCTGCCCACCCAGCTCTTTACAGGGATTAACGCAGGGGCAACAGCTCCTCATTTCCTTCACACACTTGAAACGACACAGGGAAAGAGACTGGACACACAGATAAAGCAAAACTTTTATCCACAGCAAGCAAAGGATGGGACCCTTCAAAGGCTGTTTCAAACCCTGGCGAAGTAACTAAGTGCTACTTGTCATTCTCCAAGTGAAGTAATTAAACACGAGTTAAGGTAAAACATGGACACAGCTTCCCAGGTTTTATTCATTTTTTTTTTTCCTTTGCAGTCTTGACAAGCGACCTGGATAAATTGTTTTGTCAAAAAATTTGTGGAAGTGATGAAATCAAATGGAAGCAACAAAAAAAAAAAAGCCACCAAGCATTAGACAAAGGAAACATTTATTTACAAGCAGCTGAAAAACATGAAGTGATGGAAATAGCACTTACTGAAGCCATGCACTCACATGCAGCAAATAGTAGCATTTGTCCAGAGTGCAGGGTGAGAGGTCAATAAATAATTGAGGAAAAAACACAGATTTTAAAGAAACACAGAAGATGGACACAGGAGAAAATAAAACAGTAACAAGAGACACAGCACTTTTTAAAACAAGAACAGATTTGTAGTAGATACAAACATGGCAAAATAGAAAGTGTTCTGTCACCGTTTTTCCTTGATACTTATCAATTCAAGGAGTAGCACAACCCTCACCAGAGATATTTATCCCTCTCTGATTTTTGCTGGTGAAGCATTAGCTCTTCAAGTCGCCAAGGGGAGAACAGAGCTGGTCCCTATTGCTACAATGGGCTACTTTAGCCCCCTAATTTTACCTAACCTCCCAGCTCCTACGGCCACGATGCAGGACCAAGTAAGGACCAAGAAGGATTTTTCCTCCCCGTGTACTTGCACCAAACTCCTTCTACATCAGCTCAGACAAAAAATAGCCTCTTCCTTCACTGCACCCATGCCAGGTCCCCCTTGCACAACCCTGCCAGCTTTGCAGAGGAAAGAATGGGCCCAAACGGCTGGTGTGGCTGCACGGAGCACAGCTGCACCAGCAGACTTCAGCAGACTTGAAAAATATTTGCAAGCCACCAAGGCAGCATCTCTCACCCCAACACCAGCTGCAGGCAGAGGGCATTCTGCACGGGAGCCACAGCAGCATTAACAGATTTGTAGCCTAAAAAGGAATAAAGTGGGTTATAATCTAACAGCAATGCTTGTCTATACTTTGAAAGAAAGAAAAAAAAAATCAGAAAAAAAAAATCAAAGGTTTCCTTTAAGATCACCATGAAAACAACCTTTTGCTCAAAAAATTCTATAAATCACAGCGTTAGTGACATCTCACAGACCCAAAGTTTGCTGTGTTCACACCCAGCATCTCAGGTCTTCAATGCCAACAGATATCCTCGTGCCACACATCCCAGCCCCCCTCCTTCCGAGCACCCACAAGGGAGCAGAGGCTCCTGCCCACCACTGCCTCGCTCCTGCTGCGGCAGCCGTTAACAAAACCCTCGCCCCCTTCCCTCCTCTGCACAGTCACGTTCAATTATTTATTTTCAGGGGGTTTATTAACGCAGCCTCACTTGTAACACTGACTACACAGGAGTCCAAAAGGCTCCAAAAAGCAGCTGCACAGAGACAAGGCAGCAGGCTCTGTCACTGCCACGGAGCACAGCTCACCGCACGCAGCCTACTTAAGCGCCAACTCCTGCAGCTGTATTTTAGGAGCCCTAAAATGCGCTTCATGAGTTCGTGCCACGGGTCTGCCAAAAGCGTAAAAGTGCAGGGCAACTGCTCGGAAAGCGAAGCACCAGGCTCCCCCCTTCCTCCTGCTCCCCCAGGCAGCAGCAGACGCCAACAGAGGCGGTGGGGACATACCTGTGCTGTCGGGCAGGTGTAAGAGCACGTCCTGCAGAAGCAGTGGAGAGCACCGTGAGCTGGGACATCATTTTCCATCCTACTTCTGAACCCCGCTTGTACACCACGTGTTTGCAACGCTAACGCGTACTGCTTCCCCAATACAGCTCCAGACCCGATTGTGGGGGGTTTTTTGAAATTATAAGATCATCTTGGAGCATTTTTCCAGTCTTTCCCTCACCTTTAGCCACTGCTGTTGCACGATAAACCCTCTTCCATCAACACCACGCCAGCTGTGAGCGAGCAGCCACGTGGCACATGCGGCAGCACAGCTCCTTCGCTCACTCCGGAGGACGAGGCTGCAGCAGCGGAGATGGCCTATATACTGCAGTCTCCGCTGAGCTCCCTGCTGTGATGTTTAGTTTGCGATGTTACGTAAGTAACATTTTCTGTGTTCCTTTGCTATAAATGATTATCACGGATTACATCTGCAATAGTATAATATACAACACAGTATAGGCACGTGGGAAACAAGGGAAAGATCAGCACCAAATCGAGGAGGTAAGCATATTTCTTGGGTAACTCTATCCCAACATGCAAGTAAAGTGGAAAACAGTAACAGGCGAATTAAAAACAGATTAGCAAAAAAAAAAAAAAAAAGGGGGGGGGGGGATTCCTGGCTTGTGAAATACTGGAAAATCCTGAAGATTCCTCCCATCCTCCTCATGTTTGCATTGCCAGGCAGCAGCCGGAAGAAGGGAGCAGTTAGAGGCCGTGCAGATCTCAGACTGTTTATAGCCCTTTTCAGCTGAATGTCCATTAACAGGACCTCATCAGCTGCACATATTGAGACAACGTGATTAAGTATTTGTCCCCCTGGGCCTCCCATCTCAAGGCCTGCAAACTTCTCCGGTTGAGGAAAAATTCCCAGGCTGATCAGACACACTCTAAAAGCAACAAAACCAGGAAGCCACTTTTTGTTTTTTTTCCTCCCTTCCCGACGCCTGAATTTCCAAGAACATGCCAGATACATGTTCAGACCATTTTAACCACCTGTATTTAAAAAGAAGTCAACACTTCATAACCCTCCACGTTTAGGGCAATTGCCAATAGTCCCGTCGCCTATGAAACCCCAAGCACTCAGCCGCAGCAGATGTGGAGGACCACGGCCATCTTCTGCACATCCAAGCCCCAGAGCTCTTCCCTTGCCTCGCAGAGCCCTTCCACTCCCCGTGAGATGCCTAGGAACCTCATCCCATCACACTGCATGACAGCTAGGGATGCATCTTGCCCCAAACTTACAACATGCTTGTGGCAAGGCAAAGGCTTGTGAAATGAGGAAGGGAGTCACAGGAGACTGTGCCTGCACCGTGCCACCGATGCGGCTTTGACAGCGAAACCCGTGGGTGCTACACCAGCCAGATTGCGGAGGGGGCTGGAGAAGTAAGGATTGCTTGCAATGTCTCTTCCCCAAGGAGTAGTGAAGGCAAAAGGTTAGGAGATCAAAAGCAGCAGCCCAGAGAGGACAGAAGTCCACCAGACCCACTTGAGATGGCTCCTGTAGCCCACTGGCCCCATTTCCACAGCAGCCAGCAGAAAGTTTCGTGCTCTGATGTCCTCCAAACGCACCCTGCATCCAACCCTGGGCATCAGGCCCCATCAGAGGCAAGGCTGATGACTAGCATAATTACTCCTAAGCGAGCCTAACATAACCCTATTGCAGAGAGAATAAATGCTCAGAAATAAGATCAGTATCAAGCCTTGCAATTCCATTAGTGACATTCACAGTTAGCGCAGTTACCCCCAAGAAAGGGCTGAAACAGCCAGCGGGATTACAGTCTTTTTCTGGATACCACTAGAAAGACACAAAGGACCAACAAGGACTTTTCAGAGCCTATAAAAAAATATATATATATGGAAAAACCCAAAGGCTTGGTACCACTGTGAAGCCCTCAAGGAAATCCTGCTGTTTTTGAAAGAGGGGGACTGGCTGAAACTCTCCAAAGTTTGAAAAACTCCATTTTGACACAGTAATAAACCCTTTCAGCAGCATCTAAGAGCAGGCACAACTCCAGCTGTCCCTCCTCTGCACCACCTCAACTTACAGGGGGTTCGCACACCCCGCACCCATGGTGTGTCACAGCATCCCTTTGGCTGCAGCAGGAGAAGCTAAAGTGTTGACTGTGGCTCACTGGTGGCGGCTGAGATGGAGCAACCCATCCCAACTGCAATTTAACAGGGAAACAGGAGAGACAGAGCATCCTGCCAACTGCAGAAGGGAACACAAGTGAGCAGCAGAAGGCACTGAAAAGAGTCAGGAATCATTAGGAGTGGGAAATCCAAGCAAATGGCTCCATCTCAGCAGCACTGTCAATTATATTTTCCATGGCAGCAGCTCCTGGCACAGTTAACGGCAGCCAGCTATCCTGGGAAAATCAGGACTCCGAGGATCAAAAAGACAATTAGAAGAGCAAGGTAACTGAGTGCTGGCAGCAAGTGCCTCTCCAAGCACAAGCCCTATGAACAGAGGGGAAAACAGTTCACAACAGGATGAAGAAACATCACAAGGAGGACGGGAGAAGGGAGCACTTTTGTAAAAAGTGCTGGAAATAGCAAGGACTGTTGCAGCAAACAACAAGCTGGCATCGAGGGCATATGGACAACAACAACGGGGATTGTCCGGCCCTGCCACAACTAGAGCAGAAGCACAAGCCAGGGCCACCTGGCCAGGAGCTTGCTGCGAGGAAAGGGGGGAAGCAACAACGGGATAATTCACAGAGAGGGGCAGGGAAGGTTGCAGATGCTTTGCAGTATCACATTCCCAAGTCAAAATGTCTTTTGCAAACAAACCCCTTACTTGGAAAGAGGAAAAAACCAGCCAAAATACATCAAGCAACAAAACTGACATTATCACTAGAGCAATTAAAGGGAAAGCTAAGGAATAACTAATTATGGATCCTTTTTAATACTGCTACAAAGGCACTACAACTGGCTCTAGCACGCTGAAGCAGAACCACTTGCTGGCAGCCTGCTTACGTGAGCTGCAGCCCTGAGAGCTGCACCTTGGCTCTCACCCACCGAACCACACACCTAACTTGCAGGGGGATCACCAGCCTCTAAAGCAGCCTGATTTCTCTCCAGAGTTATATTTTCTGCTGCAGCAGAAACTCATTCCAGCAGCCAGAGCAGAAGGCAACACCAGCACTAACAACCCTCTCCTCCTTCCCTCTTCACACCGCTCGAAGCTCCCGCTCTCCTACAGTTTACAAATGAGCCCCTGTAAAGCTGCTTTTGATCGCTCCCCATTTGCTAAGAAGAAAACAATTTATTAAGGCAGTAAGAATAACCAGGCAACCCAAGCAGTTAACCCCCATTATCCCAAACCCCAGACCCACACCACACACAGCCATGCCAGGGTGTTGGTCTCAAACTGAATCCTCCCCTGGGTGACACAACCCCGAGAGGCTAAAAACGCCACGTGAAGCCCAGCAGGCCCAACCGAGAGATTTCGGGGAGCATCGCTCCAGCGGCAGCCTCGCACAAGGTCAGACTGAACACTCAGGCAGCTTCGTCTCTTCTCTAGCCAGCAAATCGTAACTAGTATTTCAGAAGTAGGATAAAGGGACAGGGCACATGCAGTAGTTTTTCTGGGCATAGCTTTAAGGACCTCCTGGGTTGCACTTTGCATACAGAAAGTTACAGCTTGTATCCATGAGTGATGAAATTGTGCCCAAATCTGTTCAATCTCTCTGGATTTTCTGGCTTCCCACAGCGAGTGCCACCATTTAATTTTGTGTTCTACAAAATATTAATTATTCCTGCTTCATTTAAACCTGTGACCTGATAACTTCCTCCTTGTTACTGTTACAAGCAATTGCCCCCACCTTTTCCTGCAGCATTTACTATCTTCCACACAGAACCTTCAGCTGTCATTCTTCCAGACGGAAAATTTACTTTCCATCATCCACTTTCCCTTGGTGGAGGAGGCTTTATTTGTCTGGTTAATCTTGTGCCTATTTGGTTTTTGGGGTTTAAGTTCTGCTGAAAAATTTGTGAGCTGGTGTGATGAGAGCCAGACCCTCTCCAGGGGACAAGCATCACAGCTGCACATGGAGCAAACCTACATTTTCTCTTCTGCTCTTTTTGTAGCGATTCCCAGCTCTGTTGCTGCACTGACATCTCGAGCCCCAACCTTGGCGCGAGGCGCTGGATGCCTTTGGGGGAGGTTGGCAGGTGAGTTGGTCTTGACGCAGACATGAGCACTGACCTATCCAATTAACTCCTGCTTTTTTATTACCATGAACACCAAAAACGCCTTCAGTCAGCCTGAAATCTGCACTGGTTCAGGCAACAACCTGAATCACAGCATTGATTTCATCCTCTCTCCTCCCAGGAACCCCCGAGCAGGGGGTCAAAAGAAGTCACCAACTCCCTCACCTCTCCAATCAATCACCAAGCAGCCCAAGTTCATTTTGGGAAGTTTTCCAACACAATACCTAGTGTTTAAAATACCAGCGACAGACTTCTACCCTCCCCTTGCAGGCTTTTCTAAAGACCCCCTCATCACATAGCCAAGAAAATAATTCTCATATATTCACCAGTCATATAATTAATTCCTGTATCTCATGATACTGCCCTAAAAAGAAAGGATATTTTCACTGCCATAAAAAAGGTATATTAAACAGAGTCATCAAATACTTTTAAGTTCACAACCTCCAAGCGACGACTGCAGAGAGAAGACAGAGCATAAGGAGCAGATAAAAGCATTTCGTTGTCACCGCTGCCACTCTACGAAGTTGAAGTTGTCAAGAGGCCGATGTATGAGCTGACAAAAATCCAAGGGCTTATGCGGGTACAACATGGTGAGCGGAGAAGGCTAGAATTATTCAAGAGCTTACAGTAATGAGAACAGAGGGCAATTACAGAAATCTGATTTTCAGGACAGATAAACAGCACAGGGCCATACCGAGCACTGATGAAAGTGTAGCCCATGCCTGCTCTTTCCATGGAGTGACGGAGCTGGGTACCGTGTGGGCAAATGAAGTTACTACGAGTTCACCAACACTGTATAAACCCAACTAGAAATAGGAATGCCAGATTTGGCTGAGCAGAGTCTAGAGGCGAGCCACCCAGCCAGGTCTGGGACCCTTCTGTCCTAATCTTAAACTATACATTTATTTTAGAGGAATTAAGCACCACATGGTAATTGAGGAGCGAGCTAAGACAGCAACTCAGCTCTGCTGTCGCATTCTGCCACTAATCCCCCGGTATCACTAGGCAGGTTTCTCACCAGCAAAGCAGGATGAGGACAGCAAGCTTTCTCACCTGACATCTATCAGTACTTACTCATGTCCCAGCTCACGGCTTATTACCAAAATAGTTCCAGCTACGCACCGGGTAGAGGGGAAACCAGAGCTCCTTCAGTTACGCACAAGAGGGAACAGCAAAGTCTCCTACTTCATACATGGTTTGTGTATAGGTTTTGCCATTTCTTAAAAACAGAAATGAAAATCAGTCCTGTGAAAATGGCATCTCTCAGTGCACAGCTCGAGCTAGCCAGTAGTCGAGCTAAAAATGCTTTCGTTCCTCTTTATTTCAAGAGAACTACTGGGAGAAAAGAGATTCTCTTCATCCACCCCAAAATAAGTGTCCCGTTAGTCAATATATATTTGCAGAGTTAACCCAATTTGCCAGTAATACACCCCATCAAATCTCAAATGCCAGGAAAGCAGCAAGGGACCACTGCTTTATGCAGAAACACAAATGAATGGAGAACCCCAGCTTATACTCAAGCATGTTTTATTTTCAGTAGCAACTAAAGTGTGGCTCATCTTTAAAACATTTCCAAAAAGAGGTCAGGCTTTTTTTTTTTTTTTTTAGAGCACCAGGAAGCAAGGACACCCCCTTCCCTCTCCTCGGTGCTCCTTGCCTGCTGAAAACTGTACGGAGCCGAAAAGCTGTTCCGCATGTGAGACCGCCCCAGCGCTCATCAGCTGGAGACACCTCAGAAGCAGCTGACTTGAGCCCAGCTATCTCCTCCCCAGAAGTGCCACTTCCACCAGATCCCCCACGTTCCTGAGCACCAGCAGGGAATGCCAAGGATGGGCTCCTGCCACATTCCCCTGCAGCAGGCAGGGCAGCAGGCAGTGCCCGTGAGCGGGGATCACCATAAGGATGCTCCTCATGCCCTTCCCCATACAGGCAGGCAGCATTAGACACAAACCTGCTTCTCTGTCCTCATCTGCCCACCGCAACGCTCTCCCAGTCTTCTGGCCTCCCAGAGCCACCGATGCTCCACCTTTGCCGGCACAAATCCATATGGCTACTCACCACCCTTCGTGCCCACCGGCCAAGACAGCCCCAATGCATCGACCTGAGCGCTGCAGAGCAGCCCTGGGAAACACACGGGTTTTGGGGATCACTCAGGATAAAAGGAGCCAACTCCCCACATGAGCAGACCTGAAGGACCTAGGGACTTCTTCAGCAAACCCAGAGCCTCCTCCCTCCACTTGTAATCACCCACCGAGGGCTCTGCGCAATGCCCAGCACTCATAGGGCCACAAAGCTAGGAATTTTATTTCGTTTCAAGCAAAACAGTCAAACCTAACACACATTCATTCTTTACCTTAATTAAAAGATCTCTAACTGGGACAAAACATCATCAGCCAGGTGAACATTAAAGTAATTCACCAATGTCCTCAGCTCTAACTCCACAGCACAAGGATTCAGCGCCCATTTACAGAGTATCTTATCCCCTCGGACCAGATCAGAAAAGCCTGGAAAAACAAGAGTTTGGTTTGGTTTTTATCCCCCATCAGCTCCCTGACCTAGATCACAGCACTGCCTTGCAAACAGCTGAGTCAGCACAACTGCAAAGCAGCGCAGGAACGAGCCTCCGCAGCCAAATCAGCACTGCTGCTGCACTGTCCTTACCCTGAAAGTACAGCCTGGGCTCGCTGGAGTTAGGAAGTCAGCACATCCAGAGCCTTAAGACAGGAAGTCTCTGCGTTTGCTATTTTTGTGTAAAGACACAAACCAAAATAACCGCGCGTGACTCTGGAGGCAGCATCGCTGACATCCTCCTGCAGCCCCAAGCTGGGCGGGAGCTCAGCAGCCGAATGCCTGCGCTGCTCCATGCCTGCCCTCCCATCATCCACAGCCCGACGTTCAGAAAGGTGAAGGTAAAGGCACGCACCGACTCATCCCACATCCAAGATCCTTTTCCAAACACCTACCCAGCTAAAGCACTCGCTTCCCGCTATGGGATAAGTGATGCTCACAGGACCAACAGCCATCACACCCTGCTCACTACAGCCATGACCTGGTACAACGTCACGCTCCACCAGGCAAAACACGTGCCTAGAAAACTTCCATCTTCTCCTCAGTTGGCTGTATTCTCCATCAGTATTTACATACACTCCAGAGCTGCAATATTAAGGGACAGAGAGGTCAAAATACTTTATGTAATTAAATCCGTAGACGCTAGTGCCCCGGAACACAGCATACTTAAACAATTATGGGAAATGGGTAAATGGCTCACACACTAATCAACTTTTGTATAATTAGCTGTCTCACAAGGTCATACACAAGTCAGACCACATTAGTCCAGGACTGGGGGCTTATTCTCCTGCAAGTCAAACCGTTGGTGCTCTGGCATTCTGCTGCTCTCTACAAAACATTACGTTAAGCACAGACTCTGCCTGTGCAATGCCCCTGGCAGCCAGCATCCCAAATGACCATCCCACTGGTACACAGACAAAAACATTAACACGCTGCCTTCCAAAAACGTCATTACACTACTTTTATGTTGACTGTGTTTTCGTAAGCCAGCAGCATTAGAAAGTCGTCTCCATCCACAGCCTCGACCGCCACTCAGACAGAGAGCTGCACCCCGCAGTCACACCACAGCACATTGTGGTTTTGGTGTGCACGCAGCAGCATTTCCCCTGGGGAAGCAGAGGTTTTTTTTTTCTTGATGCACTGAACCAACCACAACCTTCCTCGGTGGTGACTCTGAAAGCTAAGCTTCACAAACATTGTACCTACAGATGCATCCTCCCTGCAGCTGATAGCACACAGCGGCATCTGCAGGTGTCCCAAAGCCTAAACCTGGACCAGGACAGTGAGATGCTACATAAGCACTGAACCAAAGCAAACCCAGGCTGTGCAACAAATACCTTACCGCAGCTTTCCCCAGTCTCACCTTCACGCACCCCCTTTCTAAAACATTCGGGGCATTCTCTGAAGCTACATTTTCATTTTAAGAGCGTTACAAAATCAGGTGTTCACTACATCTTTTCTCTCATATAAGGCCTGATTGCCAGCATTCAAGATAAGATCTGAGAGCGGTTTTATTTTAGGACAGGAGGTAGCCAGCTTTTTAATACATTCATGGGTTTCGTATTCTGCAACTTGAAGCCGTGCTTGTTTGTGGAAGAAAACCAAATGTTAATCCCCGAAGAGTTATGACCATTGAAATATTTCTAAAATATTCTGTTTGTTAAGCACCTAATCAATCCATTACACAACGGAGCAGTAAAAACGACACTCTGGGGAGAAGCTGCTTAACAGGCACGGGGCTCTGACAGTTTTACGTAATGCAGCCATCCCAAACATACACTAAAAAATACCACACCACAGCATAGCGCATGTAGGAGGGAGAAGAAGAAATATGCACAGAGGGAGGCAGCTCAACTAAATATATGTGTCATTCATCTACCAAACTATCCTAAGCTATGGGTGAATAAGAAAGGCATGGTTCTGGCACTTTGTTGTGAACTATTGTTCCCTGTAGTGCCACTGACCACTGCACTTAGTGCCGCTTAAAGCATTCCCTGTCCACACAGAACAACACAAAGTCTCCAGGAGAATGGCACATACATCCTGCCTTCCAGAAGAATCATCATTAGTCCATTTTTACTGGCTCCCTATAATTTACAGTCATTACCAGGGGCTTTAAAAACCTGTTCAATGCTGTATAACCAGACGAGATGACGCTTGGTGCACACAGTATTGTTTAAAACCCTTTGTGTCTCTGAGAAACCATCAGCTATTTTTAATTGCGTATGAAATAGTATCTGCCAGGGTTTCTGCACAATTTAGCAAGCACAGAAGAGCTGGCTTACAAGGAGATTTTTAAAAAGGATCCAGTTGCATGTTTGCACGCTAAGACACACTCTACCTGACTGGTTGTTCCTCATGCGGATGGCTTTCGCTTTGGCCAGCTCCAGGGCCGTGACCCAGCGCTGCCTCTCCACTTCTGAGTTCGCCTTTAAGTGGTACGTCCTTCCCCCATTGGAAAGCACGATGTTACAAGAGTCCTCCGTATCGATATGAGCTGTGGACAGGTTGATGGTCCCGCGACACGTGTGGGCCATTTCTGCCTGCGTCCTGCATGGGAATAGAGGGAAAAGGAAGCGTCAGTCCCCCTGCACCCAGCCTGTCCCCAAAACGCCACCGACGCTCCCTCCCGTGCAGCAGAGACCCACAGAAACATCCCAAGCAGGCAGCAAGCCCATCAAAGCCACCAAGGCTAGACAAGCTCCTCAAATAGAAAAATAAGGACAGGGCTGCAGCATTTGCATCGACCTTGCTCCCTTGTACAAACATCACCCCCAGCACTTAGGCTGCTGGTTTCACATCCTGCTGCGCCGATTGCTTCTGGTTGCCCTAAAAGTAAAATTACCAACTGCACACCATCACTGACCTTTCTCGTCTCATTTGCATTGCTGCTTTTCTCCCTTCTCCCTGCTATCCCACCTCCAGTATCTAGTATTTTGTGGCTCTTTATATCCTCTCCCTTCAATCATTGTCTTTTGTTTAGGTGCGATAAGATCGTGCATGCAAAGATCTCCATTTGTAAGGCAAATTAAAGCAGCACAATTCCTCTTCAGCTGTTAAAACACCTTTACTACTGGCAAAACTGCTTAGTGCTTCACTAGGCTCACCCAGATGAGCAAAAGGCTTTCCTGGGGCTAACCTCCCAAAGCAACAGCCCTCCTTCCACCCCAGCTGGGCAAAAAAGGGAGAACCTACCCTGCAGCAGCCTTAACCCATGACCGTCCCAGCACTGACAGCTGCATCCAGGACTTCATGTCCAGGGGCCAAAGGCCCCCCAGCCTGTACGAGAGCACAGCACGTCCCTGCCCCACACCACAGTTCTGCTGGTCCCAGCCAATGACCCCTCCAGCATCCACGACAGCTGCTGCTCTCTCTATCACAAAAGCATTTCCACATCTTCAGACGTTCTTAGCTCTCCATGGGCTTTTAGCTTTATCAAAGCTGAAATGATCACTTGATTTTTTTATTTATTAGTTCTCCTCTTTCCCCTCGCCAGCTCTTGCACCCCAGGAGAGCAGCTGGTCCCACGCTGCCTGCTCACCAAAGCAGCAGCAAGTGTCACACTGGCTGAGAGCTGCCTTCTTGCACACAGAGACACTTTGACTTTTCAAAGCATACAAGCTGTGGAAGAGCCACATAGAAACTGACAGCCACTTCTTAAAACATTACTTAATATAGTGTTTTCAGAAGCAACTAAAGTCACTTTAAAAAAAAAAAAAAAATCGCAGAGAGTAGGTTTTTAAGGGCACTTGGACACAAAGATAAAGGCCAAAGTAGTCCCAAAACTGCCTCTACACCCACTGCTGCATTGCAGATGCCTAAAATAGCTCTACAAGCATTGAGCCAGTGCGTCCTCAAGATTTCCCACCAGCCCAGCAGACACACTCAGACCAGCCAGCGCAGGCACAGCCAACAGCATCACCAACTCCATACAAACCCCACCAACACCAGGGCAAGCACAACAGCCACCAGCTTCCACCGCCCCGCTCCCATCCCGGGGGCTGCATGTTCTCCAGCCATGGGGTACAGTGGCTGTAACCCCCAGGGTCCTTCCAGCCAGGAAGGGCTGAGCAGTACCTGGAAGCCAGGACCTTTGGACGGGATGAATCCAGAATGTTTTCCTTGATCCTCATTGCATTTTTCCATCTTTTACCACCCATCTTTTGCTTTACTCCATCTTTTACTACCCATCTTTTACTTTACTCCATCTTTTACTTTATTTTGTCCATCCTCTTTCCCATCCCATTCAGCTCTGCTGCATACCCACCCCTCAAATCCTCATTCTTCACCAACCCTGACCCCTTCCCGCTACCCAGTGCCCTCTCCCTCTTACCACACTGCTTATCCCTCCCTGAAAGTGGGACTACAATAAACACACTTGTCATTAGGCCACTTCTGGGTCCACAATGTTCCATACTTCCCCCCCAGCACCCACGAACCACTTACCACCTTGCACTTACGCTGCGCAGCAAGGTGGGATCCTTCCTGGCTTGTCCGTACTACCAACCTTGTTAAAAGAGTTGATGTAGAACAGACATGATTAACACTAGAAAATTCAGTTCCTTCACGTTTTCCTCCCATGTAATGCTGGCTATCACTTCCCATGGCACAGTTTAATCTTGCCCAGCATGTTCACCATTTTCACCCACATCAAACGCCCTAGGAGAGTTTTAAAGACCCTAAATCCCCTTAAGTCCAGGTGACTATCCTGGAGGAAAGAGATTGGAGCAGGATGATGCTATCATAGGATATATGAGCCCCATGTACTTTTAAATGCCTGTTGTCCGAGTCATTTCCAGAGTCCTCTCCCCAACACTTTTCCTGACATTAAGACATGCCGGAATCGGGTAGATGTCAGACAATCATTGCAAGGATTCTGCTAGCATTTCAGCAAAATACATTACTACACAGTTGCTCACTGAGTTGCAGTAGCAGGAGGAATCACAGTCATTTGTAGGAATTACCTGCTCCTTTCCTTCCCACCAAGCCTAGCAGCACAGTCCTCAAGTCCATCATTCCTCAATTCTCGTGGATGGACGCCTGTTTGAAATGCCCCCGGGGTACAGAGGGAACCAGCAGGTTCAGTGGCAGGACAGGCTCTTGCCTTATCACACCTCATCTTCATTCAGCTTCACATTTTATCAGGGCATTCCCAGTTACTCCTTTTTTCCACCGCTAACAGCCTCCCTCCATCTCAACAGCAGCCACCCATCACCCTGCTGCACAGCTCTTTTTAACTCCCAGGTCACTAATGACACCTTCATAAATGCACTGAAGTCCAAAAGTGATCACCGGCCACGGCTTTCCCAAAATTTTAAAATCAAGTCACATCTTTAAAGCCAGGAGCTGAACAAGTCCTCAGCTGCTGAGCACTGGAAGCTTACATGATGACACGAAACACCAGCTCGGCAAGTACAAGACCATCCCCACGTGCCAGGAGCATCACCCTTAATTCCTGAAAGGTTCAAGGCGGCTTGCATGTTGCTTCCTTCTCCGTGGCCTTGAGCACAGCGACAGCCCCATCACGTCACACGGGCAGGGGTACGGCGTATCTCTGATTACCAACACAGGCAGCATGTGGCATCTGTAAAAGCCACCACGGGCTCCTAAACCTTCTGGCCCCACTCCACATGCTGATGCAGTGGGAGAGCAAGACCTTGGCTCTTGCTCCCCAAGGAACGAATCACCAGGCAAGAGTCTCTAGGTCTCTTGAAGGAGGTCTTACAGGCATAGCCTAGAGTTGTTTTCAGAAAGACTGGAGTTCGTTACGGGATAGAGATATGGTCCCTACCAGGGGAGAACGGGCAGCAGTTCAGGGAGATACTCACTGCCAACCTTATTGCTGGGGTTGCGTGTTATGCAGAAGGAAGCCATTTTGGCTGAACATGACCTCAAATCCCCAAATCCCTGCAACCCCAGCTACAGTATTCCAAGAACTTCTCTCATCTGCTCAGCCCTGACACTGTTTTGCAGAACAGATTTAACTTAGGGCCACATCTGAGCTCGACGTGCACAGAAGCCGAGCAGAAACGAAAGCCTCTTGGTATCTCCTCAGGACTTACGGTCCGTGTCTCGCGGCACCACAGGTTAAGTTCAAACCCAAGGTACAGTGTGGTTATGCTTGCTTGCACCGGGGGTGAATTTGGCTCCAAATGAAATCAAGCACCGGTTTTCATTTCCAAAGTCATCCTCCTTGTGATGCAGCACGTACTGATGTGTTCCCAGGAAGGATTACTTCCCACCTTGAGAGAATGGCTCAAATGATTTTCTCTTCTGCACAAAAGGTCTCCAAGGTGACTTCACTAAATCAATTTAAGTCGTCTTAAACAGTCTTGCTCTCCCACCCAAGAAAACGGTTTCAGTACGGGTTTTTGTTCTTTAAGCTACCTTCCTCTGCCAATCTGCATGGGAAATCAATTCCTATCAATCAGCACCCACACACGAGGCAGGCGCCTGACCCAGCCTTGAGCCAACAAGCAAGCAATCTCCTCTGTCTGCATGCACGAAAAAAATAAGAGGTGCCCTTCAGAAGCACTCGTGGTCAGATGGATCTGCTTATTCACCACTAGCAGCTAAACTATTGCATAACGTGATCCAGGCAGATTTTCTGATTCTCAACTTTTTGCAATAATCTGAGCGCTGCACATATGGGAAGGCACGTGGGCAGGCTGCAAAAAAGCTAAAGGGAGGTTAAACGTGGACATAGGCCACACAGAGGTGGATGCAGCTGAATATCTGGGATTTTTTTGCTGCTCCCTCACAGAGCTAGTTGATGGGATTCGCCTTCAGAGACATAAAATTATAGCTGTGCGTGGGAGAGACGGAAGAGGACTGCCTCGCATACAGCCCTTGCCAACACACACAGCGAGAGGGGCTATGCAACATGAGAAAAAAAAAATAAAAAATAGCTGCGGGTGTTAAAAAAGCAGGGAGGACTAAAGCTCCCACCCAGCAAGGGGAAAGCTAACGTCCTGGGTGAATATAACCCCTTCTCCCCACCAGAGCACAGCAGCGAGATCCTCAAAGCACCAGGGCAAGCTCCATGCAAGCCTTGAGCTATTAACCAAGGCACAGGCTACTGTGCCCTGCCGGGGGCTGCACAGCTCGGGCACATGGCTCCAGACACAAAAGGCCATGAACTGTGGAGACAGACGTCATGGCTTATTCCCAAAATCATTCTTGTGGCAAGAACAGTGCTGCTCATGGATGCATTAAGATCATCAGAAAGCATATTTCTTACTCTAAAAGCATGAATACACTTTATCATTATGCCAGCAGATCCCTATTTCAGCTGTCAAACCTGCTCTGGATGCACAGGTCCCAATTCCTGCGCAGATTTTGTCAAAGCTGTCAGAAGATGCTGCTCTGAATACAGCCATATTTGCTTTTTTTATTTCGACAGCACATAGGACACGGTAATAGAAATTTCAGATTGGCGTCATCACTCAGGCACCCTACCCACAAGTACAGCAAAGCTCTTATATCACAGCCATTTGCAGAATGCCGGATTTTGCAAAAACCTTCAAAGATCTTCTTGCTGTTAAAATATTATTTGCAGCATTTCTCTCTCTTTTTTTTTTTTTTTTGGATTGGAAAAGCTGCTTCAGCTACTTTAATACCACAAATCTAAACATACCGAGCTTGACAAGACAACTTAGCAACATCAGTTACTTAAAAAGGCTTTCGTAAAAAACTCCTGGAGTCTAAATTTTAGCAGCCCATATTCTGCAGCCTGACAGATCAGCTACATGCCATAGTGCAATAAAAGAGCAAATCACAATCTAAAGACCTGCTTTCCAGTTCTGAAAGAATAATTGAGCTACACAAGGCTGCTCAGTATGCCAGCGCTATGCAAGAGAAAGATGCTCCCACTTTTCAACGACTGTAAGAAATCTTACTATATATAAAACAATGAAATTCCTCTGTAAGAGCTCAGAAGACAGATTTATCAACAGAGCAAAGAGAAGAAGGTGAAAAAGTAGATAATAAAATGTTTTTCATCTACTAGCTCCACAGCTTTGGTTTCGGTGATATCGTAACAGCCAAAGATTTAGCTTCAGATGCTGGTAAGACGTTGCTCATATGGATTTTGTAACTATAACTGTGCGGCTCTGCTGGAAGTTAATAGGACGCAGCAAGCAATAAACAGCCCCAGCTCACACTCTGCTCCCAAACATGGTTCACTTAAAGCAAGCAAGCACGACGGATGCTTGTGGAATTTCTCTGCTAAGATTTCCTTTCCACCAGCAAGGCTCAACGCCGTTTCTGGGTAGCTTCGTCTCTCCTAAAACTCGACTTCTCCTTTTCTCGCAGCTCAGACAGGATCAGGCAAAGAACCCCAGCAGGGAACCGAGACTGCTCTGCACAGCACTCACTTTCCAGGCGACCAGCGGTATTTCAGCATGCTTTATAGCTTGAGCACCGACAAGGAGGTCAGGGAGAGCACAGCAGCCCGACTCTGAGACCAGAGCATACAGCTGCAACCCTGGCAGCTCAAGAGCTACTTCAGTTCAACGGAGCAGAGCGGGTATGACACGTGTAGGGACCTTGTTACGTTACATCCTGGCTACGAGCATCCAGCTTCACGAGGGTGCTAAAAACACTCAGGCTAGCAAGTGCGCAGCTCTCCAAACCGGCCTATCCACAAAAAACTCAGCAGAATGCTACGCAAACACTGGCCTGAGGCTTCTCTCCTAAGCTCAGAGGGCCAATACTGCCTGCTTATGGGTTCCAGCATCACTCCGTATTGCTAGGCACCTTTACAGAAAAATCCAAACACAGTTTAAGTTACACCCAGAAAAACTACCTCCCGAAGTAGGCTCGCTCCCTCTTCCTAGAGACCTCTCCTATAATCTCAAAATCATTTTCTTGCTATAAGCCTCAGTAACCAACGCACCTGATTCTACAAATTAAATGCTAGATTCCCATCTTATCACTGTTACAGCCGTTCTGCTTTCCAGTGTAAAAGTAGGTCACTGCAAGGCTCAAACTTGTCCCCGTGCTGACGGCCACAGCCACCTCCCCATGACAGCCTCAGAGAAGCACAAGGTGAGCAGCATTTAAAGACTCGCATGTTCTTGTCTTCCCTATTCCAGCGTGACCTTCACCTTGGCATTTCGCTCACTGCAGTTACGCCACAACAAGTAAAATTTGGGCATGTACTTTAGAGGCTGCATCTGAACCTCCAAGTCTCCAACCACACACTTAAGAGAATTCACCCCCAGTGTAAGTGAGGATGCTAAAGCCAGCACGGTTCACAAGCAGCCATCTGAGTCATTCTTCACTTGGGAACGCAGCACCGAGTGTTTAAACAGAAATCTGCTGTGAGCTACAGCCCTGGCAACAGGCAAGAGGTATCAGCAGACACACTAGACCATTTGCCAGGTTATCACTCAGCTGCTTGGTCACTGCTTACCAACCAGGAAATATTTTCTAATTTCAATAGCATTTACAGGAAAATCTACTGCTCTTGCTGTGCAATCTTCTTGGGGTTTTTTTCCTCCTCAATGATTACTTGAGCTGTAACAGCTCACGATGAGCGGCTGAAGTTTTGCAAGGAAGTTTTACTGTCCACGTTCCACTTTTGAGTGTAGGTCCAGAAACAGCCTCCCCAGCACCGCTGGCAACACCGTGACAACCTGTTCCTGCAGCTCACGTGCTTTGGCTGGGATGATCAACACAGCACAGGGACAGAGCCAAACGGTTCACTGCCATGGGGGATATTCCTGGCTTGTCCTCTGTTATGAAGGATTTAGGGAGAAAATAAGAAACATATGAAGAGTTTTAAAAGGAAAAGTGACAGCCTCTCACAGGAGAGTGTGAAATTATTTGTGGTTTGGTGGTTTTTTTGAGTCTCTGGATGTGAAGTACAGAGACCTTAGAGCTACACTGCCACTACGCACATGGCATGAAGCTGGACACAAATCCCAGGTCCATTTCTGGAGCTGGCAAACAGACATCTCAAGGAGCTTCCCCAGTGAGCTCCACCACCACACTGTATTCGAAAAGCCAGGAACTCGGAAACACTTTTTGGCTGTCATCTCTCAACGAAATTACAAATCTAGGCTTCTGCACTGGAACTGCAGATCACACCTAAAACCAATCCAACACGGCCAGAAGTAAACACCGCGCCCTTGCAGCACAGACCCAACATCTCAGGGCACTCTCCAACACACCAGGAGATCCAGAAAGGATGGGATTGATAAACATGTTGGTCTGGAGATGCCAGTACACATCTGGTGTCAAAGCAGCTCAAGGACCCAAATCAGAACTCACAGCCCAAGAACTGAAGGGTGCTACAGCAAGACAACTGTTGTCAACCATCCCTGAACACCTCCATCCCAGCTGCCCTGGCCACCCTACCAAATTCAGCCAGCCCAGCATCACCTTACAGCTTAGCGATCACACGCCACTGGGTAAACATCAGCAGGCTTCATATCCATTCCCCAGTTTTCTCAGCAAGACGATGAGGATAAACATTTCCATCCTGATCTATCAAGAAGAGAGCAAGGCAAGAGAAACACATAGCATAGCAGATGGACTGCAAGGCAATACAGGAGGCACTTCCCCCAATTAGAGAGAGCAGTCCTGTTCCTGCATCTGCTTAGGGCTCCCTGACAGCCTATTCCCTCCCGGGGGGGGAAAGTAAGTCCTATGTGCACGCGGGGAGCAGTTCAGCGTATCCCAGTCCCAGGGAGACCGCAGGGTTTCTCTGCAGAGGGCTGTGGAAAAGCATCACCCCCTGCAAAGCACAGCGGTCTAAGACACAGGCACAGATCGCTGTGCTCCTACCTTGCATTGCATGACCATGGACACACTGGTGAAACAGGGCAGGTATTGTTGTAACTACCAGAGAAAAAACAAACGCATATCGAAACTCATTTAAACATGGGCGTTTTTCTGATAGAGAAGCGGTACATCACCAGAAACAAAGTAGGAAACCCAACTATAAATGGCTGCAAAGCATCTCCCTGGCTGAGTCTGCTAATTGCTGCTATTTCTACCAATATTTCAAAACAACACAGGCATTTAATATAGAAATTGTGCAGACCTCTCATGCTCGTGTTTGTACCACAAGAAGATTATTTCATTTCCATTAACCTTGTGCACAACATGAAGACCGTTCTCTGGTGGCCAAAGTGCAGATGTTTGACCCCTCTTATCACTCCACACCCGATTACACAGGGACCACTCTCAACTCTGCCTTTGCTTCCTCCACTATGTGGCAAGCTGGAAACATTCAGAAGTTCAGACAAAAACCGCTTTTTTAACTCCTGTCCCCCCTGCAAGAGAAGGAAACTGGAAAGCCTCACAGATGACAGCCTCGCTGCTTCTTACACCACTGACCTCTCCTGACTCGGAGATTAAGACCTATTTTTCCTACCGTATCTTTCACGGACTAAGTTGAAACCAGTTTATTCATTTCATTTTCCCATCACACTGGAAAATATTCTATCATTAACTGAGTTAAGGACTCTGGAGCAATAAAGAAATATTTATACCAGCTGCATAACTGGGAAATGCCCTTTAGAGTAAGCTGCAGAGACTGCTGTATGCAGAGGCAAGAATAGAAATCAAGGACAGGGAAATAAAATAAACAGAATTGGGCAATGCAATAGATGGGGACAGAAAAGAAGACATACCGAATACTCGGCCTGGCTCACAATAAGAGCAATGCATTGAAATACTTTCAGCACCTTTTTTCTTTTTTTTGAAAATGATGCAGAACAATGACCACAGTCCACAAGGGTAATCAGACTGATTCTCTTCTTAATTAACTGAGGATGGAAATTTCTCCCAGGGGATTTTGTTTCATTACCGGGAGTGGGGGGCAGTACAAAAGATGACGCAGTCACAAGCCCTCATGGCGCACGAAAGGCCATTTGTGCCCGTCTGCCGGGTGGCTGAGAAGCAAGGTTCGCTCTTCCCACGGGATGCTGCTCTCTGCTTGCATTCCACAAAGCACAAACCAACTCTGGACAACGCATGAGGACTTCCATGCAGAATTCATAGTCTAACAAGCCTATCCGGATTAGGTCAAGCTCTCCAATCCTTCGGTGACACCGGCGGCACGGCCAGCACCCACCGGCGCTTCCACACGGCGCAGGGACAGAAGCCGCGCTCTCCGTCTCGCCCTGCCAACAAAAGGCTGTTGTGCCACCACCACCTCCCCAGCATCGCCCGCGCCAGCCAGCAGTTCCCTCCCCACCTCGGCACTGGTTTCCAGCCTCACGCTGCTGCTACTTCGGGGTCCTCTGAGCCCGAGCAGTTCATCCACGCTGAAATCTGGTGCTCGATTTCGCAGACACTGGCATCCTGTCCTTGATACAGGAACATTTGAAATATTTCATGCAGAGCAGCCCCATCGCTTGGTTACAGAAACCCCTCTGCACAAGCGCTTCATGGCACGTTTCCCCATAAACTGAGATTTCGCACACCCTTTGTTCAAAATAATTGGCGGTATAAAGCCAGTGAAATCTCTGTATTCGGTTTTATGCACAAGAAATTCCAAAAAGCGCTTAAAAACTGGTTTTATTTTGAGGCCAAAAGCTCACATGCCTGAAGTTAGGGGATGTAAGCATGGACACCAAACCTCTTGGGGTTATTACACTCCCTTGGTTCAAGGAAAAAGGATTTTTACCATGACTCAATTCCAGAACAGAAATGCCCAAGAGAAAGCAGGCGCGTGGCTTGGGAGGTATTTTCCCAGCTCACACAGTAAGCAGTATTCACATTCAGCGTGTCACAAGCTGGTTCAGCACAGATCTCAAACTGCAAGCTCCACATGACAAAGAGCTCAGATTTTTTTTTTCCTTCCTCTTTTTCCCTTCACCAAGCCTACCAAATCACAAATAAAACCCAAACAAGCATACAGCAAGTGCTGTACTGAGATTTCTGCAAAAAGATATGATTTACTTCTATTTAAAGGCCGATTAATCTGCAACTGGCTGCAGTTGGAATGGAAACAGATTAGCAACAATCAGATTTAAGGCAAAAAGCCTGCAATCCAGGCTGCAATCCTCGCCAGCCGGAGGGATGCCTGCAGCTCAGGCACCCACCGCCTCCACAGATCACGAGACAATTTTCCGCCGCCCCAACCCATCCAGCAGCTTCCCAAGCCAGCTTCTGGGACAAGCCACTACCTGCACATGGGACCCAACACCAATGAGCCTCAGTCAACACCGCACATTGTCGCCAAGCAAGGGTTTAGGAGAGACATTACTGTAAATCTCTCCTGTAAATAGATGGATGCAATAAGAGAAGCAATCTGGATTTCACACTCCTTTCTCCACTGCTTTGCCACTTTAGTTTGGCTGCAATACCTACTCCAGTGCAGGGCAAGCCTTTGCAAGGAAAAATCTGGAAGACGCTTCTGCTTCGCATCCTTACAAATAGACCTTGTCTCTTCATGCTTCACAAAAAGGAAAAAAAAAAAAAACTATAAGGGAGCTCAAGGAAGGTAATTTGTCAGAAAGACATTCTCACCCACACTGCTGCAGTGTAGGACAAGGCACCGCACTCATCCCTGGCACTCTGCACCATAAAGGTTTAATGCAAAAATCTCACGAGCACATTTTGTGTACGTTAGCACTTCCAGGTCAGAGGCATCTTTGACGTAACAGTGAGTCTCGGAAAACTCACTGCTGGCAAAGTATACAGATCTAATAGTCAGGTCAAGAAAACTGACAGCATTGCCAAGCTGAAAAATCTCTGAAACCACCCAGGCTTCCCCCTGCTTCTTTTCTTAAATAAAAGTGTGGCAAACCTGCTGGCTAGATGGCTGAACAGCGCAGCTAGCCCCATTTGGCTCACCAGCAGGCAATCTCCTCCAAATATACACTATATCTGAGCAGGGTGCCCAAGTACAGGGCCTCTTGTTTCCTGAGAAAACAGTGTGTAAAGCATATATAAATGCACACAGACAGAAGTGCTTTTACTGCTAACATCAGAACCACATCAAAACGCATAGACGTGCCCCAGTTCCCTTCTCCTCATACCCCAAAGAGGAGATGTTCTGCTTCAACTGGGCTCCCACCCACAAGACTTCCACCCCAAATAAAAGGATACTCTAAAAGCAATCTATTCAGATGCATATTCTTCAGGATTAGCTTTTATAACACACTTAAGACTCTCCCATGTGCACAGTGCAGGTTTTCTGACAGGAAACCTCAGCAGTGGTCAGCAGGAAAAAAACTGTAAGCCACCACACAGTGACCAGCAAGTGCAAGATATAGTCTGGCAAAGGACCTTTATGTTGGGTATTTTATGAAAAATTAAAAAAAAAAAAAAAAGAATAAAACAAGTTCAAAAAAAAAAAAACCAGTTACCAACAAGCTTCCCCACTCCTCCCACCACATCATGCTATCTCCTCTTCACCTCTGGAGAGACTGGTGGTGGCCCTGGCTGATAAGGATATCAGCCCTGTAAACACAGGCACCCAGACAGAGCTCTTCAAGCCACTGGTTTGGGTGAGCAGCTTCACCTGCTCCCCAGGGTGAACCGTCACCTTGTTCTGTAGGGCAAGAGAAGCTCTCCACACTGGTGTGATGCTGTACAACCACAGCTTTGCTCTAACACAACACTTTCCTCCAACTTCCCAAAAAGCGCTTTCACTCCTCCTCTTCCAACAGAAGCAGAATTAAAGGCTGCAAAGGAACTCGGCGCAGGGAAAGCAAACCAAAGTGTATCTGGTTGGGAAAATACCTTAGTACTTGGCCAGAAAGAAACCCCCTAAGAGCATACCAGAGTCCCAAGTGTCCCACTTACAGCAGTCAGCCTGCAGCTGATAGAGCAGACATCACACACAGTTGTCCATCTCATCCAAAAAATCCAAAACTCAAGGTCAGCAGCTTTAGCAAAGCCACTGCTGTACAGCCAGGCAGCAGGAAGGCTGCAGCGAGCTGGGCTCTGCGTATGGAGCTGCATCTCCTGCAATGACGATGCCGATGACTGTAATGCTATTAGGCACAACAACAAAAAGCTTCTGGGGAAAACAGAGAGCTGTCTTTAGCAACAGGCTCACCAGTATCACCCTCAGCACTCCCTCACCTGTATTTTGAATACACTGGATTTCCTCACATTTAGGCTCTTCTCTGACTAGCTGCCTAGCTGTAATTTCCAAAGATAAAACCTTGGTTCAGGTGTACGTTCTGGTAACTACAACCACGCATGAGAAAGTGCCAAACTGCAACTGCCAGACAGAGCCCGGAGCTTACAGCCCAGCAGGGATGCTGGCAGCTTCGCCCTCTTCTAAAAATGGCAGAGGAAGCCCCCCAGTTTACTGTTTTCATTACTTTCCAAGCAAAAATGCTAAAGATCCAGAGGGGGAAAAACCCACCAAAATTTGTGGGCAGTACTGCTGCCAAGTTTATTGCATCAATTAAAAGTTTATGGAAGGTCTGGTCCAGATCCTATCATCTCCACAGAAGTTAGTATAAACTAATACCTGGGCGATGCATGACTTACATGGTAGCTGGCTCATTTTTAAACATGAACAACTGACAAATGACCATACACAAGGTTAATTTGACAAATGCTCTTACTGCACAAGAACGCTGAAATAAATGCAATACAGCAGATGAGAGCCTCAAGCAGTAATTTTTCTTGTTACAGCCTCTGCTTTTAAGTTTTCAGAGGTTCTCCAGCCCTTGGGAATTGGGTAAAATGATCAGAATAAAGACCAGCCATAGTCAGGTCATGTTTATATTTTCTCACCACTACATCAAAGAACGTAAGAGTGCACAGGGCACAGCACAGACAACATTAAGACCCGATTTTTATTCCTATCCCACCGATGTGCTTTCATACTTAGGATATTCAGCATGGTAAAAATATCCTGTTTTTTCAGACTATAGAGTTTAGGGGTGTATTTGTTTTGAGCACAAGACCTACCCAGTCTTTCTGAGATCAAGTGTGGATAGAAGAGCTTGCTTCCAAGAATTTTTCCATGGCTGCAAGTTTATGCAAGTTACCATCAACATAAATTTTCTTCAGAGACACTGCGTGAATTATGGCCTGTGACCTTGAACACGACTTTAAAGTCACCACACTTCTGACTTTTTGCCAATTTTCAAACAACGATAAAACTATAGCACAAAATTTCTTTCTGTATGAAGTATTTCTTACGGATAGATATCTAGATGCAAAGCCCGCATGGTTGTATAGACATATTTCTTCCTCTATTTTAAGGCCTAGGCACAAGAAGACAAAGCTAAAACTTCACATTTAAAACCCGATCTAACTGTTGCTTCTCAGCCCTTGACTGTGAACTCCTCAGTTCAGCAACCGCCTTGCTATAGGTTTATGTTCGGTACAGTGTGAAGGCTGGTTTCTAGGTGTGCACCCAGCACAGATTTGGAGAGCGGTTCATTCAGTTGCATTTTCTCACCAAACATGACAAGCAGCTGCTTCTGCTCAAGGCAAATACTTAATGTCAGCAGACAACAGCAACTTCTGAGGCCTCCTGCAAGCACCCAGAAACTTTATTCCGCAACAAAAAAAAGTGTTCAGCTCTATAATCAGCATATCCTACTTTTGGTAGGTAGCAATTACCTCTTCTTCACAGAGACCAGCGTAGGCAGCTGCCTGCCTTTCAGAAGCGATTTAAGTGGCTGGGTAGTGGGCATAAAATTGCTACTCAAGTCTGAGCAGAAGAAAGGAGCATGAACTTGAAAACTGAAAGAGACACTTAGGTATGCAAAGTACCTCCATGATGTCCATTATCTATGAAATGATCAGACTATCCTTTGAGGACACGCTCCTGGGGAGTGCAGAGCTCAGCAATCCAGTGAGCAGCAATTTTTTCCATAAGAAATGATGAAACAGAGAGGAGAAAATGCAAGCAGGATCTTAAAACATATCTGCAATTGAGTGCATGGGGCAGTGTAACACAATGTAAGATCTTTCCCATTCCTTATGGCACTACCCAAAAAATAAAAAGATTTTGGCAGCTGGTTTTTCAGCTGCTGGAGATGCCAAGAGTTGTTTTTTTTTTTAAATAGAAATCAAGAGTTAACTGCTTCCTGGCCTGTGATTCGGACTGGCAGATCTCTTGGATCAAATCCTGCGGATGCCCAAGTGACCTTGGCCAATCACTTCTGGACAGACCTGACACATCTCAGCTGCTTCACCTGCAAGGCCAAATGCCCAAAGCAAGTATTCCAGCATTGGTGCCTCCAGACCTCTTCCTGAACAGTCACATTTTCATTACCATCAGCCTACTTAGATGAACGCTGCTCATCAGGGTCAATCAAGCCAATCAAGGATGAAGCACAGAAAAATGTTACAATGGTTAGAGCAAGGTATTAAATTTAGGGTTTACGTGCATATACGATTTATGTGTGTATATATATACGATACAATTGATTTATATCGTATCACAGATATTGTATTGTATCATATATATTGTATTATCAGTAATATATTGTTATTATTACATATAATTTATATTGTATCATATAATTTGTCACAAAACTCCAAAATAACAAGCAAGCACAGGGTGACAGTGTTTTACTGTATTTACCTTCACAAAGTAAATGCCAGAAAGACAGTCAGACTGCTCCTGGCACTAGGGACACCACATTCCCTCTAGCCTGCACACAAGAATATCCAACCATACAAAGCACATATCAGTGCTTTCAGAAATTTATCTTGGGGATCCGAGTCATGCCAATACTCTGCATTGGGATCAGTGTTCAAGGGCTATATGTTTTCTGCAAAAATCCTACGGATATTGACCATGGGTTACCAGGAACAGAAGAGTTAAACGTATGGCCAAGAGGGAAGGCAAAGTCAGTGACCTTCACAAGGGACTGCTCTCACGCACAGACAAGGATGAGTTACAGCTTTAAGCAAATTTCCCAACTGCTCAAACCAGACTTTCAGTGTTATTTTAGTGTACTGTCTTGCAAGAATACTTCCATGGCGCAATAAGATGCTTGGAGTTTTTTAATGCAGAAATACTTGAGCTGTTTCAGCATAGTCCAAGACCTGCCCTCTGCTCTCACCAGCTTCGTGCTCCTCCGGTTACGGCCAAGCCTAGGTACTAGTCTCCCAGAGGGCACTTCACAGGACACCTTCACACCTTCTCAAGAAGAATCAGCTGCCGTCCCATCCCTCTCCTCCAGGCAGGCAAGGTTCACATCCACAAAAGCAGCATCAGCACTTCATTCAAAGTCACTACCTTTCATTTCAGCAGCCACTTTGGGAACCCAAGGGACTTCCAAAGAAGCCTGCTGTACACGTACCACAAAGGCAAAGAAGCAATTAATGAGCAAAACCGCATTTTGCGCAAACAGGCCCTTTGCTCGGCCAGGAGACCCACACCAGCCCACCCAGCTGCTCAGGCTCTTGGGAAGCAGAAGGATTTTGCCGGCTGGTCCCAAAGCCCCACTGCAGGTCCAGGCCCTGGTGCTTCATAAAGGGCATTAAAAATCTCTGTCCCTGAGTGCCTGAGAGCTTGTGTCCAAGCCGCTCCCGTCAAACGGACAGGGCTGGGAACAGTTTATTTTTAGACATCAGCCTCAGCAACGTTCATTTCCGTAGGAGATGTATCAAACGCTTACCTTCTCTAAATGCCTGCCTCCTCTGCCTCTCTAACAATTTCAAAGTTAGACTGCTTGAGACAGAAGAAAGAGATTTTTATTCCCTAATCAGGAGAACTTAAACTGGATGAAGCAAGCATAGAGCTAACACACACAGGGGCAACAGACATTTACTTTGCCAGTGCAGAAAAAACAAAAGTGAAAACAGGAAAAGCAGAAAGATATTTGCTGTGTGCCTTAACACC
Source organism: Harpia harpyja (assembly GCF_026419915.1). Taxonomy (NCBI): domain Eukaryota; kingdom Metazoa; phylum Chordata; class Aves; order Accipitriformes; family Accipitridae; genus Harpia; species Harpia harpyja. Next base: position 46,100,967 of record NC_068948.1, on the reverse strand, counting down.
GATCAGTGTATTGATACACACTCCCCCAGTATGGTATGAGATATGGATAGTTACACCTGTGAAAACAAATATTGACAATACAGCTCAGCACCAGAAGGAAACCAGGTCTCTGAAGCTTTTTCACAGCTTTACATTTTCTCCAGCCAACAGAAGAGAGAAATTCTGTTGCATAGCTTTAAAGTGTAATATATTGAAGACCAAACATTTATACAAAAGCATTAAGGCAGGTCCTATACAAGAAAGGCCAAACTTGGTCTAAAAGCCACGCTGTGCATACACGAGCTCCTCCATTTAAGCAAATCCAAGAAGGTGCTGGCAGGACAGTGACCCATGTCCCATGTCTTTCTAGCAGCCGCTAGGAAGGACACTGAGCCCCGGGGATCTCACCCCAGCAGGTTCAGCTGCTGGAAGGCTTCCACCAAAGGAGCCCAAAGCGCTGCAGGGTGGACAGGACAAGTCTCCTCGAGGGAGGAGGAAGACCCCAGCTGAGCTGCAGAGGAAAGCAGCCCACTGCTTAGCCAGTTTTCAGAGCATAACTTCATGTAGGTTAAAAATAAAGCTGTGTTCATCCTCCTCCTTTCCTCCCAGGATACACCAAAGTGCTTTTATGCATGAAAACTCTTTTTTCTTACCTTCTCCGCCCATTTTTATTTCTTTATTCTTGTAAGAAGGTGCAGGAAGAAAAGCAGGTTTAAACCTTCAATTTTCATTTTTATTTTTTTTATTGTTTTACCACAGATAAAAAGTAATGCTCTAACAGGGAACAGAAGGCAGGCCACTGTAGGAAATCTTCCCATGGTCCCATATCAACATATTAAAGAGTACACACCAGTGAAAAAGCAGTAAAACGCTCTTTTCCCAAGTAAGCAAGCTAGATCACATCGTATTCATGTTCGCTTAAGACTAAACTAAGCTTCAGACTACAACAGTTGCACATGGGAGCAGATTCTTTTTATAGACATCTGCTGCAGCAGAAACACTACTCGAGGTTTTATTAAAGAGAGAAAAGGTGCACTTTGCACCTACTTTGCTAGTATGATGTGCCTTTGTTAATTTCAATCACAGGAGCGCACTGAAACTGGACAGTGATTTTAAGCATTTCTGCTAGGTTTATAACCCTCAGGCTATAAACTCGCCCTCAACACACCACACATTACCACCACGTTGTTGTCTTTGTTTTCGTCCCCTACAAAGCAAACAAACCTCCCCACATTTTCTCCCATTAGCAACTATAGTAAAAACATTTAGGGGGAAAGACAGCTTTGCAACACTGAGCAAAGCCCACCGCCCCAAAGCCCATCACATCTCAACTGGCAGGTCCCAGGACAACTGGCTTGGGTCTTGCATTTTGTACTGTTCTCCTTCCGTCGGACAAAGATATACTCAGTACAGAGTGGAAAAAAGGCAGTGGTCCCAGACACACACTGCAAGCTAAATACCAACAATTCACATGCAACTCTTGCATGTCCTCTAAATGATCCTTGGAAAGCCAAGAGGGTTTTTTGATAGAAGACTTGATGCACTGTGGCTTTTCTTAAAGCAATTCCCGCCAGGGAGCCTCTACTGATGTGGCAGCAGGAGGGAGGCACCAGCTCACCTAACAACAAGTCCCTCCCTCAAGTCTTCTGCACATCTTAGGCTCCAACCCCAGCAAGACGATGTGGGACCTGAAGCCACGTACACCCTGCTGCCAACCAATGCAAGGTATCGATCCCAGGTTTGGGCAGCACAAAAGTCTGATCAACAAAACCTTATCCCATAGTCTCATCTGGCCAAGGAGTATGTTCAAAGGCATTCCTGCTGAAATTGTAAATCTTCATCATGGGAACACCTCAGACCAAGTTCACAACAACATTAAAACCACACTACGTTAAAGATTATGCAGCTCCTACTCCCGTTACAACCATCCAGCCTTACCCTGTGAAACACAGGGCACAGCACAGCAGTCAAGTTACAGAGGAAAGCTCCACTGCCATGCTCCCAGCGCTTCACTACAAATGCGTCACTGCCTCCCTGCAGCATCCGTAGGGAATTTTCCCTAAAGCTCTCGGTGCCCCATTCTGACGGCAGAATTTGACTCTCACGATCATTAAGCCTGTTACAGGTATTGTGCACTTGAAAATCAAATGCAAAAATCTGATTAAATCAGTCTCATTCCCACGGCACGTGCTTTACGCTGTCTCCAAAGCAGGGGATGACAGGTAATATATTAACTTGTAACGTCCCCAAAATGGAGAATATCGGATACAGGCAGCTAAAGAGATACTTCATTACTGCCCTGTAAAGGCAGCTTAGGGCTGCAGATGTGAAGTAGAATTCAATCCAACCCAGTAATTACAGACCTTATCTGTGCTGAGATACAGTGCTGCATCACCTAAAGGTACTTAGAAGTGACAATTCAGGGCCTGATGCCTACAGGCTGTAAGGAAGAAAAAATTGTCTTATTACAGGGCAACAAAGGATGACTTGCTAGACCTCTGCAAGTCAACTTCCAAATTTAAAACTAAACTTCTAAGGCATTTGCATCCATAGGTTTTCCACTTCAAAGCAGAAGTCTTCGCTGCTTTTCTTGTGGTATAAAAGAAAGGGACAGAGAGGAAGAGGTAGGTGCCTCACCCAGTGCATAGTCAAAGTTTACCTACATAAAAATGCAGGCTCCTCAGAAAACAGTTCAAGGGCAGCACCACAGCTGGGACGTCCCAGAGACCACACGGGTAAAAGTAAACAGGTAAGAAAATATTAACATTTCTGTCTTTCAGCTCCTAAGCAAATCCCACTCCTAAACGGATCAGAAACCCAGCCAGGTCTCTACCTCCCCAAGCATCCCAGCAAAACACTATATTTATTATAAGCTTTAACTAATAAAACCATGATATACCAGTAAAGCACAGTGTAATCACATCATAAATTTCAGATGTGCATTTGTATTGGCTTCTCAATCCTCAGGCTGTCCCTATGTCAGGCAGAAGTTCTTCCCTCACTTTAAGGGCCAACTTATAACTTTAGAGAATAAAACTGTACTTTTTTTTTTTTTTAAAAGTAGTACAGCCACAAGCAGTGCAGGAATTGAGAGCTGGAGGGGCTGGATGAGTAACGCTAGCTTTTACAAAGCCAAACTCTCAGTACTATTAAAAAATCAACTTTAGAACCAGCACAGAGCACACGGTGAGATTGCATTGTTCAAGCTGTGCTGAAAGCACTAGTGTCCCAATTCCTGACCAAATCAGCTTTTCAGATTTATAAGTATATTCTGCTCATTTCCGAACATGAGGCACAAAAGAGCCCCAGACCGCAGGGGACATACCCTGCAGCCCGTCCCTTCCCACCTCCCCTGGTCGTGACGTGACTCTCGCCCGTGGGGCGAGCGGAGGAGGTACAACACAAGGACCAGAAGGATGCAGTAAACCACTGGTTATCTGTACACCTCCAGTGCTCTGCGAGCCCCGGTCAGCTCTCCTCACTTCACATTTGGAGACATGCCCATGCAGCTCTTCCCATCAGGTGCCCTGCTGACACAGCTCTCCTGCCCTCCCCAAAGCCAGCACCCAGCTACAGCTGTCTGTCCCCGATATTGGCAGTGGAACATGAATCAGGAGGAAAAAAAAGAGAGTAAATGAGGGTCTCACACTGTGAACCCCCTGTAGCAGGAACAATGCGGGGGTGCCATGGAAGTGGGGGAGTCTATGAAACAGCCTGAGGCATACAGACACAGGAATCACCAGCGCTCCCCCAGCACTGCCAGGGCAAGCCATAGACACGATGTGGCTTTTCTTCATCCTCCATCAGTATCTGGAGAGCTGAAGGCAAACTTCCCAAGTTTTAAGCATCAGAAACCAAATAATGACAGAATGGTACATTAACTGAGCCTGGAAGGCACCTCAGGTCCAATCTCCTGCTCTGAGCAGAAGCAACCACATCAGGTTGTGCAGGACCTTGCCTAGCCACAGCTTGAATATAGCCAAGAGTTTCCTCCACCTCTCCAGACCCCTATCCCAGTATTCAGCCCCCACTCCCAATTATAACATGTTTCCTTGTGTCCACATATGATTTCCCATGCTCTGATACCAGCCCATTGCCTCATCCCACCATGAGCAGGGCCAGGCTCTGTCCTCTCCGCACCCTCCCATCACATAGCTGTGGGCAGCAGTAAGGTCTCCCCTTCTCCTCCTCCGGTCCAGGCTGAGCACATCCACATCCCTCCACCACTCCAGCCTTCTCCTGGGGAACCCCAAACCAGACCCACAGCCCAGACAGGCCTTCCCAGTGCTGAGCAGAGGGGATGGTCCCTTCCCTCGACACGCTGGCTGCACTTCTGCTAACACAGCCAAAGAGACAGCTGACCTGTGATGGCTCCTGGTCACTTTGTCATCCACCCGGACCCCCCAGGGGCTCTTCTGCAAAGCTGCCTTCTAGCCAGTTACTCCAGGGCAGGGCTTGCGTTCACCTCTGCTGAACAACACAAGGTTCCCATCATCCTGTTTCTCCAGCCTGCCATGGTCCCTCTGAAACCCAGACCTGCCTTCTGACGTAGCAGCCTCTCTGCTCCATTTGGTATCATCCACAGACTGGCTGTGAGTGCACTCACCCGTTAATAAAGACATTATAAAGCAAATACTAGGACTAATGCGGTGTAATCTTACCACATCTACAAAAAAAAAAATCAAATTATATGTTCAAACACTACACTCTTAACAAATATCAAGCCATACAGTACTCCTAATCAATCCTTGACAGGATATGGCTACTGTGAGCATTTAACACTACACCAGCTTCAAAAGGGGGCCCTACATGTTGTCTCAAGACAGTGAAAGTACCATACAATTCAGCAGTGTGAGCTGATAAGTGTGCTGTGCATGCTCAATACAAATTATACAGTATTAAGATGATTGTCACCTTTTGAACCATCGCAAAATGACTTTTGGTTTGAGCACTCTATTCCGTCCTGCTTATAAAAATTACATCCCAGGGGAGATTCAAAGATGGGGAGCCTGCAGCAGTCTCTCACCAACACAGACCACAGGAGACCCGACTGACAAGGAAAGGAAAAAACTATTTGGATAAAATAAAGCCACACATTAGCTTCACCTGACCACACACTATAAACCTGTAGTGCTTTTTTTGCTCCACATGCTCTGCTGGGGAACACCTCAGTAGTAACATGGGAATAACAAATGGTGGATAAACAGCATCCAGCATCAGTCACAGTAACACACACACTTGGAAACAGCAAAGCTGGAAGGTCTCCATCTTTTAAAAAAAGGATGGGGCTTCTGAAGTACACAGCCCTGACACCTAGCCATGCAGCACCACCCAAGCACTCACATCCAGATGCCTCCAAAAAGGACTTCAAACCAAAGGCTGAAACTTAACTTCATTAACACTTAACAAGCTGCAGGCACTGGTGGCACCCCCACCTGCTGCACAACATCTCCGCATTTTTAAGACAAAAAGGTGCTTATTTAATCATGTAAACCCCACTCATGCACACTCCATCTGGAGATAAGGGGCCTGTCTCTATCCTACTGGCATGAGTATACCTCAGTCACCCATATCCATTCCGCAGCCAAATGCACCCAAACTCACCCTGTCTTCTGAATTGGGACCGGTGTATTTTTCACACGTTTCCAAGAAGAGCCATCACTCCTGACAGTTGCGGAAGACCTGAAAAAAAAAGTTTGTGGAACCACCCCTGTGCATTTCACAGAAAAAGAGAAACTTCAAAAATCATGAAGATTCACAGAACTGGCGAATTAGTTGCCATGGATATTTTCTGCTGTGACAAATACTCTTAATTCTGTGCTCAGATGAGTGACAGGCACAAAGCACCAAGTCAGCTGGGAAGTGCCCACCACCGCACTTCTGAAAACGCGGCTGCACTTACAGCCCAACGTCACCAAACGCCGTAGGGAGCATCCCTGGAGAAACTAAGCAAGTAACCTGAACGCCTGCCCCAGCAACAGGAGTCCAAGTGTCTTCCCAAAGGAGCTTTGCTGCCCATCCAGGGTTACTACTGCAAGCACTTGTTATCACATCTGCTAGGTATGCCATGGAAAGCAGCAGTTTGCTATTCTTTAAAAGACCACACAGCTGCAGTGTTTAGGTATCTGTACCAATCAACAAGCCTAAAGTAAGAAGATCTTATGCATATAGCAGTAATACACAAGCAGTAGGTGTGAAGGACGTTTTCCTGCTCTGTTTCTTACAAAGTGCTTAGCAGAAACCTGCTCTAGCTATTAATAACAGATTAAGAATCACCGCTTTGTGTTAAAGAAGGGAGAAAGGCACAGACTCCCACTTCACCATATTTATCTTCACATGCATTACACAAGCTGCTTTAAACTGCTACATGTGCCCAGACAGTGCTCTTCATCTGGAGAATTAAGACTATTTTTAGGGAAGGAAGGACCTCCCCCCTGAGTCACTGTAGGGACATACATCTATCTGGTCGTGATTTCAAAGCAGAAATATCCTTGAAGAGTTAGATTTAAAAAAAAAAAAAAAAAAAAAAAAAACAACAGGAAAGTTGATAGAAATACAGTTTGGCCCAAATTAGTGTGAAAGGAAGGACCGCTGGATGCAGGGCAAACACATGCGACAACGCGTTTCTAACGCATGCAAGCCAGTCAATACTGCTCACACTGCAAAAATTTCATCGCTGCCCATGTCAGCACTGTGAACTGCACGACATAACTTGCAAGCAGCAACAAACCCAGCTGTACAGCAATGTCATACAGTTATGAGCAACATCACCTGGTGACAGGGGGAGGCTGGGATGATGGAGAGCAACAAGCCACGTCTCAAAACAGCACTCCCAGGAGCCCGTGCTTGCAAAGGTGAAGTGAATCGTATAGGCGCCTGGAACAGGATGAAGGAGGAGATTTGTTCTGCTTTTATCCCAGTGCTGCCACTGACAATCAAATTGTGCCACTGGCCTGTAGTACCATGCTTTCAATTTGCATTTTTAATTCTGAAGTTGATTCATACATAGCCTGAAGGCTCAGCACTGACATCCTCACACCCATGCCTGCGTGAGTCAGCAATCGCTGACCCAACAGCTACAAGCACATCCAGCTTTATCATCCTCTCACTTTAACTCAGTCTGCCCAGCCTGCAGTCGTCAGACAGAGAAATATTAAGTAATTAATTATTAAACAAGCTTTTTGATCAAAACCAAACAAAGGCTGATATAAAGTGCAGAAAGATCCCTGCCAAGGTGCCATAGGAACAATTAAAATAATTGAACAGCATAATGAGGACCTGAAGGGAAATTTAACACCTCCAGTTAGCTCAGGTTTTGAAGCACTATCCTATTTAGGGGACAAATCTCCAGGATGTTACAGCACAGTGAGCTGCCTGCCCTCCAGATAGCAGGCTGGCACAACTCACATTTCAGGGTGACGACCTGAGTTGCTGGCCATCAGCACTAGATCTGAAGAGACCTACAAGAAGCAAAGGGCTCTGATATCACCGCACTCTTAAGTTACCTAGCTACTATGCAATTTATACATAAGCACAAAACAACACAGAAAAGAAGCTCAACAGTCTGACTTGCTGCAACATAAAAATCAACCTATGGATAATGAAAGTCCAAGTCATTCAGAAGTGAGCTGCAGTGCTCTAAACATTGCACATTGCACTGACTGAAAACTCTTCGGAAGGAAATCAGGCAGGTTAAAAGGGATACTGTAAGGAAAAACACAGCAGGTTTCTCACATTACTTCTGACAAGATCAGCTCCTTCACCAGTGACTCACTGTGGGTACAGAGGATGACAGACCATGCAAGCACAAATTTAAACCTGTAATTGGAGCAAGCAAAGTCAGAGCTGAATACCTATTACCCTGGAAAAAGACAGGCATAAGAGCTACAGCCAAAAGGCAGGTGATGCCAGTCACCTCTGCGCGCCTGGACCAGAATAGACAGCCGTATCGCTCCTCGAGCACACCCAGCAGCACGCACTGAAGGAAGACCAACCCGGAGGCTGACGACAATTTCTCAGAGGTGAGCAAAGCCACTGTTGTCACAAAGCAGCAGCCAGCCCACACGAGCCCTCAGCTGCAAAAGGCAGAGCTGAGCAGCAGCTACCAGCAACGTGTGGGAGAAAGGCAGGGCTGGAGCAGTGACCTTCCCCTGCACTTGCAGAGGACAACAGAGGAAAGCTACAGCAAAGGCGTCACTACACCTACGCGTTCTCCAGAAACAAAAGCTGGAACGATTGAGACCAGAAACGGGTGACAGGCATCTTACTCTCCCATAAGTATCCGAGCAGCTGAGCCCATAAATATGCTTCATACCTGCAAACAGCTCCAGGAGCTAAGATTGCAGTGTGAGCAATGCTACCTGAAAGTTCACCGTGCAATTGACCTTGAGACAGCAATACAGGCTGCAGTCACTCCACACAAAACCAGAATGCATTGCCCCTCTCAAAATTTTAGTTCTGCACAAGACAAACCAGTTATTTCTGCTACAATTTCATCAAATGAAGCATTTGGGCCAGTATGCTTTATTTCTACCCGTATAATCTTAAATCAAGTATGAAGATAGTTCATAGCTCTTGTTAGCTGTTTGCAACCAGCAAACAAAACTGGGCCCAATACTACAACCGAAGGAAAAGATATAAAAATCCTCATACAGTGCTAATAATCAGGCCATGACAAAAACACCCTTAAGGACTAAGATCTGTGTCTCATGCTCTCCTGCAGTGTCAGCAGCAGTTGCTGTTTGGAGTCAAGTGAGCCTGACTCCCCCACCGCAGCACTAAACTGGGAGCGGAGCAATCAAGCCTGCAACAAGCAGCCGGGGAAAGAGCATCGCTCATCTCACACCACAGCAGCGCTCAAGTGCTGCTCGGACGTGGTGTGCCCCGATGGAGCCGTGCAAGCACCGCGTCCCCAGTTACAAAGCACAGAAGAGGAGCTTCCTCAAAAATGGGCAAACGATGAACAGTGATCAACGGCAAAGCACCATATGGATAAAGCAAATAACATGTGAAAACAAGATGACTGGTAACACGAATTATTAAAACGCTTGTTTGAAAACAAGCGGCTCAAAGTCACCATGAAGCCATAGGGCTGTCCTTAAACCCTGCGTGCTCCAACACCCCAAGGACATCCAGCTACTTCTATATCTGCAGAGGGACAAGCCATTATAAAAATCATTCTAGGAGAGTGTCTCTCTCTCTCCTCATTTTATTATGTACAAGCTAAATATAAAGAAACATATTTTCCCCCCCTGAGGGTGGTGCAACACTGGAAGCAGGGCCCAGAGAGGCTGTGTAATCTCATACGTCAGAGATTCAAAACTCAGCAGCTCAAGGTCCTGAGCAACCTCAGCGGGTGGCCCCACATTGAGTGGGCACTGGATCAGAGGCTCCCAGAGGTCTCTTCTGGAAGTCCCCAATTCCTCCACATCTCTAGTATCAGCAGCGGTTTTCAAGCTCCTTCCTGAACTCCCCACCTCAGCTCTCAGCTGGAGTCTAAGTACAAGAAGCAGGAAAAAAACCCTCCAGATCGTACTCAAGACCTTACAATGCTAACCAGGAGTTAACTGCTGCATAAACAAAGCTAGTGAAGAATGCTGCTCTGGGAAACACAGCTTTTCCAGAGAACTGAGCTGCCCATGCCCTCCACCTTTGCAGGATAACACAGACAAGACAGCTAAACGGCCCCAGGCACCCATCATTCCTCTAAGAGCAGACCCAGCAAGGGGAGCTAAGGCTGCTTTCTGATGAGAAACCTTTCACTTCACAATGACCAAATCACAGCATGAAACATTTTTTTCCTTCCCCATTTGGCACTGCTTTAGCTGTTACATCCTGTGACCACAGAGAGTACTGCTGAAGGCTCTTCAGACACCTAACCCACGAATAATGGGCTACGGACCAAAACCACACAGGCAACAACATGAAACTCAAGCTCTTCGAAATATGAGAAAGCTGCTCGGAGAAGACAACACTCATCTGGAGCATCGATCACAACAACCAATACCAATCTTTGATGAATTAATACTTACCTAAAGATGCTCTCTAATCTCCTTGAAAACACTTATCTGTTCAAGGTGATTAGATTCTCCTGTACAGACACGTTAATTATAGATAATGATGAATCTACAAGTGGCAGCCTGCCAGAGTAGTTTAGAAAGAGAGTTTTGATCATTAGCAAGTCAAGCAGACTAGTTGTGTCATGCTTAAACTGCCCTCCAACACAGGCATCGCCTTTGTGCTGCAGATTCCCAAGTCAGCCAGAAAACTTGGTCAAAAAACAACCTAAGAGGGACAATCAATCAAGGGCAATTAAAATGGTCCAACTATCTTGCTGTGTGACTCCTGGAAGTTCCTAAATCCACACTGCTCACTCCAGAGGAGGGTACCGCAGAGGAAATCTTCAAGAATTACTTGGCCATTATCATTTTCCACAGGTTCAGAGTAGGGAATATAAAGCAAAAGCACATGATCTGCAGGGAAACTTCGCTGGCAGTCAGACTTGATGTCTTCACAGATTTAGCAAAGATACAGGAGGCTTTAAATACTCCATTTGGAAAGAATACTCTAATTAAAAGCTTTAATTCAGCAAACTGTCCCTGTGAAACCAACCGAGTGGAAAACAGGCATTGCACCTGGCTACCCAAGAAAACCCCACCGAGCAGCTCCTGCCGGATGGCACTGCGCCCACCCACACACCATTACAACGGGAGCTCCCAAGAGGCCGTGCAAGATTTTAAGAGCTCAACTCTACAAACAAAAAACCTACCAGGAATCACCACCAGGCAACGTGACAGGCTGTTTTTTTAAAGCAAGCTAAACGGCAAGCAGCAGGAAATTCAAATGAAATGAAAAGCTTCAATCTGGAACTAAATCAATACACAAGAGGAGGCCACTTGGGCATCACGGTGCAGTTTTTCCAATTAAGATGATTTTAGTGCACAAGCAAAATGAAGTTTCTATCAAGCTAGTCCTGAACAGTCAACAGCTAAATCATCCAGGTTGTCTATCAGGGCAACCACCTTCCAAACTCAAGCTACAAAGGCATCAAAAGCCACGGAGAAAAGGAGAGCGCAGCAATTCACCTGCAAGGACACGATTTAACCTGCAAAGCCCTTAGCAGCAAATTCTGGCATGCACCTTCAGAGCTGGGATGAGCACAAAGGCCCAGCAGAAAGTAAGACAAGTGGCTCACAGAATAGCAAGAGACCTTTATAGAAGTTATTTCTCAAATTCTCTGCATAGAAGTCAAACAAGCAGCAGTCCACATGTTGCCCAGCAGTCTGCTCACACAGAGAAGGTCAATGAAAATGCACCGCCTGATACCTGGAGCTTCCTTGCTCCTGTCAGTTAGCTAGAAGTAGTACTAAAATAAAAATGCCAGTTTACCCCAGACTGTCTCACAGGAGCGCTATGCGATAAGCAATTGGAGCTGACACTTGATGGGTTGGCATGGCTGTTACTTAAGAGCATTGGTTTTGAAGAGTATCATGGAGGCTTTTTTCAATTTAAGAAAAACTTTACCACGTGTTCTGTACTATATTTTTATACTCCTGACTCACAGCCAAATTAACTCAGTTCTCATCGAGCCCAATGATGAAAAGAAGGCACAAAAAACCTTCAGCATCAATTTTCCCAAGCAGCTGCTGCAGGTCTGCACTGGCTGAAAGCTCCACAAAGTAATGCAGTTTCAACTCCTTCACCTGCTGCTCAATTTCCTTGGGTGTTTTTGTTTGTTGTTTCAGCCTAAAACAGATCAAATTGTCTTAAAATAAACCCACTTGTTCCGATCTAAAATAATTGTTGAAGAAAACCACTTGTTTGCCTATGACAGATTTGGCACCAATACAGAAAAAAATACCCTGACATGGCTACAAGTGGAGCGTTAAACTTCAACAACCTTTTCAAGCCGCATAGCTCTGCTGGTCCAGATCTGAACTAGAGTTAAAGAGCATAAGCATACCAGAAGGGATTACAAGTAAATTAGCTGAATTACTGAGAGGTAACTACATTCTCACAGGGGTGTTCATTACAGAGCATTTTTGCTTGGTTTGAGTTTTGGGGGGGTTTTAAACAACTCCAAGTAGATAAACACACCATTGAACTTCTGACCTGTTACCTGGCACAGTCCGACCCCAGGACCCAGGTTCCAAATCTCTCTTTAGAGCTGGAGGAGTTTACATTAACACCTGACAGTGAGCTGTAGCTCAAGGATCTCCTTCGGGCTATGTGTCATCAGCTGTAGCTGAGAAGATGAACTTTGTGTGAGGAGGAAAAACCGCTTTTGCCTGGCCTTTAAAGACAAGTCCTCACTCACAGGGTTTGGGACTTTAGAGATGTACTATTTTATAAAGCTCTAACCATCTTTAATATCCAGTATCCTCCCCATGTTCTCAAATACTGCCAACATATACTCCACAATACTGAAGGTGACAGAGCACTTGGCTTCCCAGTGACAAGAATAAACATGACCCTTCCTAAAGGATAAAAACACCAAAATCCTACAACACCCTACACCTGTATTTTTACCACTCAACTGATACAAGAAACACAAGAGAACCTACTAAAACAACATCACTTCGGATCAAACCTCGCAGCCTCCTGTCCCCGTGTCCGATACCCTCCTCACCGAACCTACAGCCTGCCTGTACAAAAACCATCACGTTAGACAGCAAAGAAAGCCAGGCAAGACTTTTGAGTCACCGCTAAGAGCTATAACTTCCTTCCTTCCTCCAATAACACAGCCTCCTGCCTCGGCTGCCTCCCGGAGCACAACATCCCAGGCCATCCTTTCTCCTCGGACACAGCTGCCGCAGCGCTCGCATTTACACGCACGGCTATTGGAATTATTTGCAGCCTCTAGTCTCCTGCCTGGCAAAAAAAAAAAAAAAAACAGGAAAGGTGCAGAAGCAAGTTACAAAAGCAAATCAATTTTAGGCGAGAAGGGTTTTTTGGTTTGAGGTTTGGGGGTTTTTTTTGGTTAGAAGGGTTATGATTTTGGCTTTAAGGGTAGTTGTAGCAGCTGTAGCTGCTGCAGCGGGAGGCAGAGGGATGGGAGATCAACGGGCCGGCTCCTCTCCACGGCACTGAAAGATCAAAACCCGAGTTTTGCTTTAAAAAGGGGAGGGGGGGGAACCACCAAAAACACCCGACTCGGTTCCCAAACCGAAGGGATTTTCGTTCCGAAAAAGCGCAGACCCCGCGGGTGATCCCCGCCGGCCGGCCGCGGCTCGTCCCCCCCGACACCTGAGGCACCTGCCCGGGCCTGGCGGGGCTGGCACCGGTGCACCCGGCCCGGGCAGCCGAAGGACACCGCACCCGCCGCAGCAGGCCCGGCCCGGTACCGACCCGTTTCCCGCCCCCCCCCCCCCCCGCCTCCGGTACCTGTAGTAGCTGAGGAGCCCGTTGCTGAGCACGAACCAGCGGCGCTGGTAGCCCTTCAGGTAGTTGGTCCACTTGAAGAGCCAGCCCTTGTAGGTGTCAGAGCCCGGGGCGGCGGGCGGTCCCCCCGCCGGTCCCCCGCCGCCCCGTCCCCCCGGCTCCGCGCTCATGGCCGGCAGCTCCTGGCAAGCCAAGCAAGGGACGGCGCTGAGGAGAGAGACCAACCCGCGGGTGCTGTTGTTGCCGTTGCCGCCGCCGCCGCAGAGCGCGGCCGCCTTCCCCATAGACCCCGCGGAGGCGGCGCGGCCCGTCCCGGCGGCTCCGCTCCCGCCGCCCCGCTCCGCTCCGCCGGGCACCGGCGCGGGGGGCGGCGCCGCGACCCACGTGACCGGGCGGGGAGGGGGGGAGAGGCACGTGAGGCGGCGGCGCGGCGCGGGCGCCCCCTGGCGGCGGGGTGGGAAAAGCCCGCGCGCCGCCCCCCCCCCCCGCCATTTTGACACCACCACCACCACCCACCCCCCGCGCCGCCATTTCGCGACCCCGCCGACACGGGGGATATCGTGACTTTACTGCGCCGAGCCCTCCTTTTACAGACGGGCTGCGAGGGCGACCGAGTGGTCAGTGCTTTGGCAGAGCATCGGAGAAAGCTCCGGAGAGCGGGGGGGGGGGGGTTGGTTTATGCGGCCCAGAGGAGCCCCGTGGCCCATCACGGTTGTTGTGCCATCGCTCCAACAAAAACACTGAAAAAACCCCACTCTTAAAGCTGTTTTAAGAAAAGGATGACGTGGGGAAGAATGCAAACCAGCAAGAAAACACGGAAAACCTACGAGATCGCTACGTGAGCGTGTGTGGGGCAGAGGGGCCAGCACGAGGGGCGGCCGTGCCGGGCCGGGGAAAGGTGCTGTCAGAACTCACATAAAAATCCTTCTTCTTGGTGCTGCCTGCCTCGCCGGGAGGAAAAGCCCTGTCCCCCTCGCCTGCTTCCCCCCTCACCAGCCCACGGTCCTGTTTTTTATGATCTGGGTCATGTCTGAGGGGGATCCCTCTCCACAGCGAGGCCAGCAAAGCGCCACGGGGACCTGTGGCAGACGCTGCCCTGCCAGGCGTCCCCACGTCCACCCAGGCCCCTTCCCTTCATGTCTCCCCCCCACACACACCCTCCCAGCCCTGGGGGGGGGGGGATCGCCTTTCTCTGATCTCTCTAATCTGCTTTGATCCTCCCTGATCGCATTACTGCTCGCCCATCACCTGCACGTGCACCTCTGCCTGCTCGCTCATGGCAGTCCCGCCAGCACAGGCAGCCCAAACCGAGCGCTCCGGCCAGACTTTGCCAGGGTCTCGCAGGGGCCTCGTGGGCAGAGGCCGTGAACGTGACCTTGAGACCAACCATCTCCGTCTTGTGTGACAGCTGGGCCGTGGACCCGCCACAGAGCAGGGAGGCTGGGCTGCTGCGCTGGAAGGGGGAGCGGGAGGGGTGGCACGAGGCCCGTGGGGAACCCCACAGCACCTAAAGGGTTCCAGCAAGCTGGCGGCAAGCAGCGAGTCAAGGTCTCGTGAACAAGCGCCGTCAGCACGGAGCGGCCAGTTTGAGGCTGAGCGGGGAGATGCAGGGCTGGGGCTGGCCATGCGATGAGCAGCAGCGGGCTGAGGTGTGGGCGAAGGGGCTCCCCCAGGCCCTGACACCGGCCCTGGAAACCTCTCCAGCGAGCACACTTGGCTCCAAGCCTGAGGATCTGGGCTAGACATCCTCCGCCTTGCAGAGAGGTAGCAAAGCCGAACCTAAAATGGTGAGGCATGCCTTCACACCACTGCTTCGATAGATTCCAACTATGAGAGGCAGCCCCAGCCCTGGAGAGCTTGGGCAGTAATGCAAATGCTCTCTCAAATCTAATGCTTTTATCTGGAAGAGCTCAGTCCCAGTGGAGTCAGCAGCTCTGCCAGGAGGAAAGAGAGTAGATTTTGTGCTTTATTTCTTAGTCTTCTTGCCCTTGCCCTTCTTCTTCTTCCTTTTTGATTTGAAGAGGGACCGGACCAAGTAGCCTCTCCAGAAGGCCTGGATGCGGGTGGCAGCAAGGGTCATGGTGGTGAATTCCTTCAAAGCCTGCTCCTTCTTCTCCTGGCATATCCTGCGCTCCTCCTCAATCTGGGAATACTCCTGGAGAAGCACAGCACGTTTCTCCATCAGCAGGGACAGCTGGGCCTTCTCCTTGGTGTAGGCAGCATTAACATCCTCATACTCAGCCTAGTAAGACAGCAGAATCCAGGTACAGCAATTTTAGGAACATTCAGTAGCTCTTCCCTGTACATCCCTAGGTAAGGGTTCTTAAACCCATCCTGAATCCAGGCAGAACCACGACTGGGAGCTGAGCTGAGCCTTTCCAAAGGGACTCAAAAAGGGGGCATGTGCCCAGTACTCAGGGGATTTCACAAGGTGCCAGGTCCTACTATCTTCATGCTCCGCTGAAAAATACTCTCATAATTCTCCCTGAGTTGCAAACAGCATCCACCCTCAGCTGGGAACTCTCACCAGGTAACGACAAAGGCAGGTCCGAGCCCCTCCTGCAGATGCTCTGTGCAAAAAGACGTATCACTGCAGTTTGGGTAAGGCTGAGCCTGAGCTAACAACTTTGCTGAGAAACCATTTAGATGTGTGGCACTGAAGCCCAGCTGATATGCTGTACACTGTTGAAAGCATGACAAGAGCCAGACCGTGTCAGCTTGGAAAAGGCCAAGGACAGGTAGTTTTAATGGTGTTGCTGTACTTCCAAGCTCAGCAGCAGTTTATGGCTTTTCTAATGCCTTTGAGGAAGCCACACGGAGGTGGAAGGTTAGGAGAACCAGCAGCGTGGATGTGTGTCTGCCTTAGCAAGTTTTGCCCCAAACCTGCCATGACGTGGTGCTCCAGCCACCCCGCAGACAGGAAACCAAAATAATCACACTGTTAAACATCTGACAAGGGGGGACCCTTTCTTACAATTAGCAGCCAGCTTCTAAGCCCCTCCCTACCTTTTGCTGTGTTAGTAATTCAGTAGCTTTTATCCATCTCCATAAATAGGGCAAGAACAGGAAAGCAACTAGGGCCTTCTCAGAGATGAGGTTGAGGGGTGCTGATGTGATTCTCAGCTTGTTGTGGTTAAGTTGGATGCCAAGGCAGCAGTATGCAGGCTGTTCATTTTCTTAGCACTCAGCACGACTCTCAAGGGGGACAGCAGAAACAGGAGCATGATTTGGACACCAGGTAGGGCCAACAGGATTGAGGATTGAAGCAAAACTGAAAAACCTGTTCCCTAGCATCAGGTGGGCATGTCTGAGGTCCACTGAGTCTGGAGAACTGCCCCTCACTTCCACAGCCTCCTGTGTAAGAGCCACGTGTCCATTTGGACAGGAATATACCTGAACATATCACCTCATGGGAGAGCAAAGCACTTCAAAGTGGATACCTGTTTTTCTCCCATGTCTGTGTCATATTTCTGGATCCAGTTCACAATTTCCATCTCCACTCTGCACTTCCTCTGAAACACAAAGCAAGATAGGTTCCTTGCAGGCACCTGAAGCCTGGTAAAAAGTAGTCCGAGTTAGAAAACAGTGTAGCTTTGAGCCCCAGCATCATTATATTGAGTATAACACCTCCTCCTTGTGGCAAGCTTCCTTCAGCTGATGCATATTTTTTTTTGCCTTGGTTTAGGGATTCTCGTGGGACATTACCTGAGGCCAAAAAGGGCCTTATTTGGTTTACGGCATGGAGCTGGGGGATTGAAACGTATCTGAAAGGTGCATTCTGCAGTAGGAAATGAACATGTCTGATGGAATGTGGCATGTCATCGATAAATTGGGGCAACCACCCTAAAATTGAAGCAATAGAGAACTGCTAAACATGAAAGCGGGACAGAAAGTACTCAAATGATGATACCTTTTAAAACGAAGAGATATTTCCAGCTGTAAAACAGTTTAACAGTGGCTATACTGCAGTATACCCAGGTATGGGCAGTTTACCCCAAGCTGCTCTACCTGTGCTCTGTGGAATCATCAAGAGAAAGATCAGCTAGAGTCCATCACAAGTGCCACACGATTTCCTGTATGACACTGACCCAGGATGTCCCAAGGGCTCCCAGGCCATCATGAGGTCAGACCTCAGCTATTTAGACCACAAGTACAATCTTGGGCCACACAGGGCCTAGGGGATGTGCTAAGGAGGAGGAAAGGAGACCTCTGTGGTCAGTAAATCTGTCTGCCTGAGCATTAGAATGAGCTGAGCAACTCATCAACAAATACTGCAGTGGCCTGCAGCCTCAGAAGAAACTCCCCAGTAAAGCCACTCCATTAAAGGAGGTGTAAATGGGTAGATTTGGGATTTTGTACTGTGGGTCTAACTTGCACTTAATGCTTTGTCAGCGCCCAGCCCCACTGCCGCTTTGCTCTACAACGGCCAATTCAAGAGTGAAAGATGCCCCATTACCAGTGTGTGCTGTCCTGCCCATGGGAGGCCAGTGCTTGTTTGGAGTAAATACCCAGTAGGAGCAAAATGAGGGGGAAAAATGCTCTTTTTCCAGTTCCATATTCTCTGTGCTCTGTGTCAGCAGCATGTTCTGCTCAGGACAGAGCTGTTGATACAGAGGCCTGAGCCTGCCTGCTGCTCCTATTTCCTCCTTCTGTATCTGCTCAGCACTGTGATAAATCACATTTCCCCCTCATTCAACTCAACCCGACTACTTGGCTTGTGTCTTCAGCAAAGTGCCAGACAGACTAGGAACTGCTTAGCTTCCAAGATCAGCTGCGCTCAACCTTGAATACTACAAGGAACTCTAAAAGATGGCTTTATACAAAGTTTGCTCTGCTTACCCTTCACCAAATCCCTTGTTTCTTAACATATGCCTTGCCTAGTAGCCTTGCTGCTCTGCACTCTGACTAGACCACAACCTCTCTAGCACGCGGTGTCACAGTGCTGTGTAGAGGTGTTTTCAGAGCTAAGTCAGCAGGCAGGAGGAGGACCTGTGAGCAGGCTACTTCCCTGCTGTCGCTGCAGGGTTGCTTTCCACTGGAATCAGCAGAGCATGAGGACAGAGCAGGTACACTCTGACAAACAGCATGTGCATCCTGCCAGGAACTAGCAGGAACCAAGTAATTACTTGCAGCAGCCAGCAGCCAGACCTGACAGCACTACAAAAGGTTTTAAATCTCCTGTTCTAGAGCTCTCCTCCCATTTACCTTTCTGAGAGCCAGCTCTGATGCTCGATGCTCCAGTACAAGTGCATTGAGTTGTGCTCCTAGCAGCTGAACGTCCTGCTGTAGCCTGGCACACCTGGCCTGGGAGGCTTGCAGCTCCTCTTTTTGCTGTTTTTCTCCTTCCTGCTTCATCTGCTGGATGCCAGCCTTGCAGACTTTGGCCAGATCTTGCATGCTGGTTTTGAGGTCTTTGATCACGTTGTCCTTCTTGTGAATCTAGACCCAGAAAACAAGAGAAAGAAATACCATCGAGAAATGCCAGTGAGGCATAAAGTGGGCAGGAGAAGTAAGGCACCCTTGCAAAGGTGAAGGAGATCTAAGAAGACACCCTGCTGATCTGGTAGCAACAAGGACCTGCCACTGCTGGCTCAGGAAACAGAGTTAGATTTACACAAGGTGCTTTGGAAACCTTACCCCACTGCTCCTCTGGGAATCTGTTAATAAAGGTAGAGAATGAACAAACCATACCGAGACCCACTGGCACTGCCATATGAGGAAAAGCCAAAATCAGAGCCACTGGAGTGAGCCCCGTGGTTCCCTCGAGCCTTGGATTAGGCTCAGAGTGACTGTCTGGGGGATGCAGCTCAGTGTGCTGCCTGTGAAAGAAATCCTCAGCTGGGACCAGTGAAACAGATTTATTCATGATGCCCTGGACAAGCTGCCAAATTGCACATAAAAATCTCAAGTGTCTCGATTCACGGATCTCCAAGGAGCGGAGCAAATGGGGAAAGCAGGCCCTTGTCTCCGTTAGCACCATTCAGTGCAGCAAGCACATGACAAAACCTTCCCCCCGACCCCTCTTGCAGGAAGGAGAAAGAAAAGCATATGTAAAAAACAAAGGATTGCTTGTCAGGCGTTCAGGGGCTTAGATGCTGGCACAGCCCACGGACTCACAGAAAGAGCCTGGGAAATTCCCATTCGTTTATCTGTACCTCAGTTGCCTTCACTGAAAAAATGAAGAATTCGTATAATCACATATTAATCACAAATGCTCTAAGGCAGCTCGTATTACAGAGTTGGAAGACACAGAAATGTTGGTTTTAAGCAAGAGTGAAGACAGAGCAGATATTAAAAATGGATTTTAATCGGAGCAATCTCTCCCCGGAATGACTTCTCATCATTTCATCAGCAGTGAACGAAGTCTTGCGCTGGCAGCTGGCACTGTAGCCCTGCCAAAACACTACCGCAGCAATTTGTGCCTGTCCTGCAGCTCCTTTTTAAATTCAGTGACTTGTGGCATTCAAGTTGGCCGATGAGAACAGGTTCAAAACATGCCAAATTCAAGTTTAAAAATATCAAGCATGCAATAAGCATTTTGCATTATATTTTACAATTAAAATAGTGTCTTTAAATACAGGATCTGGTTTAGAAATCATTTCTGGAACTTCCTCTTTCGTAACTGCAAGAAAGGGATCGTTTTTTAGCTTACCAAAGTTTTGCTTCACTAACACTTTGTTGGAAAACATATTCCCACAATATCATACCTCCTCCTCTCGAGTCCGGATTGCTGCTGCCAGTTCTGCCTGTAAAGCTGTGATTGCTTCAGCGTTTTTCTTAATCTGGAGGGAGATGTCTTCCATGAACTGAATCTTTTCTTCTTCTTCCACGGGACTAGTCAGGAGTCTCTCAAGCATGAAACTCCTGAACTCCCCAAAGGCTTTGATAAACACTTCAGCTGGTGACTCTCTCGCCCAGGCTTCATATTTCAGAGCCTGGCAAAGCGAAGGGTTGGCCAGTAAGAGTCTCAGGACATTTCTAACAGAACATTTCAGACGTTGCTCTAGCAAGCAGAGACAGCCCCGTTGTTCCTCAGCTCTCATGGTGTCCTCTTCTTCCGAGCTGGCAAGCAGGTGCTCCATTTTGTTTGAAAGCTTTTGGTGCTCGATCAGGTTGTTTGTGATCTCAGGTCCCAGCACATCAGCAAACCTGTCCAGAGAGTCAATAATACGTGGGATCAAACTGCTCATCTCCAGCTTGGCAATTGTCTCATCCAAGACGGTTATGATTCTTTCTGTCTCCAAGCTATCAGTTTTTAACTGACATGGATCTAATGCCTTCATGGCATCTAAAGTGATCATTGCCTTCTCTGGAGTTGCCAAGCCCTTCACCAAGGGCTTCTTTCTTTGCTTCACGTCCTGAAGTGATACTCGGAATACAGCTGGATCCCCTGCTGCCATGGCTTCAGTTAAACACTTGTGAGTTGAGTGTTTTGAGGTCTAGAAAGGACACGACACCTCTTACTCAGTCAAAGAACATCAAGGTCCCTCTGCTGCTGCTGTCACATATTCTTCTCACTTGGATTTTATCTCTAAAAGGAAAGCATGGTGACAGCATTAGAGAAACAACGTAATTTGGGAAAACCTGGGCGTTTCAGATTACTCCAGAGTTCTCCCTGGGTCTGGGCACAGGGTCAGGACATGGGGTCGTGCATCAGAACTGGTCTCTATCCCAGAGAGGCTGTCGAACACCCACAGGAAGGGAGGAGAGTAATGGACTCCTGACTTTGAAGGGTGGTGGGGTGGGGGAGAAAGCTCCCAACTGCTTCTAAGCAGCAGCTGAGGCGGAGATGCACGCATTGCAGCTCTGCAGTCCCTAGAGGTGTGTGGAGAGGGGCCACCTTGGAGGGACGCGCAGGGCTGCCGGTGCGAAACACGCACCTCCATCCTTCCAGGCCTGGCACTGCCAGAGGTGGGAGAGGGGATCTGGGTGCCCGGAGGGGCTGCGCTGACGGGGACGAGGGCAAGAGGAGGGGGCAGTGAGGGGGCAAGGGGCAGCTGCGTGGGGGGAGGCTGACAGGGAGTGAAGGGTCCCCTCGGTGTGGGTGTGGGGGCACCAGGGGAACCCAGGGATCCCCCGATTATGGGAGAGTCAGCGCTCGGGGGGTGGATTCCCGGTGGGGACGCCCCCCCGTGTGAGGGTTCAGGAGGCTCGGGGGAGGCGTCTGAGGAGAGGCCCGGGGCCTGGAGGGACAGCGGCCCAGGGGGGGGATCCCGGGGGGTCGGGTGTATCTCAGGGATCGGCTCCCGGGGGATGTCGGTCCCAGGCTGCCTCCAGTCCCCGCAGCTCACTCGGTCCCGGTCCCGGTCCCGGTCCCGGTCCTGTCCCGGTCCGGTCCCGGCCCCGCTCGCCACCGCCCCCGGCCCGGACACCGGGCCCAGCCGGCGGCCGCAAGAGTCCTCCGGTTGCTCGGCAACCCAAACGGGGGTGGGGCCTCTCCCGACAGCCTATGGCGATACAGCGTTTGCCCCGCCCCGTGCGGCCCCCAACACCTCAGCGTCGCCGATCGTTTGATGGGCAGCGCGGCTGTCCAATGAGACGTCCCGTGGGCGGCGAGCTGCCGTGAGGGGCGTGGGTAGCCATCTTGCTGGCCGAGGGCCCGGCGAAAGGAGCGGCGGGGAGCGGGGAGCCGGGAGGAGGGAATTGGCGCCTGTGGAGAGGGAAAGGATCCCGCTCTGGTTTTCTGACAGAGAAGAGGCGTCCCGAGCAGCGTCTGCTCACAGCAGCGTTCCCTCGGGGCTCCCCAGCAATGCATTCCTGAGAGTCCTAAATATAAGCCGAAAAATAAACTTTATACCCCCCGACATCAAGCATGTCCCAGGCCCTGGCCAGTTGTCAAAGAGAAAAAATGACGTAGGGGGAGTGTGTCAATGAGTCGGTGTCCAGGAGCCCTGCGGGGGCTGGCTGTGCCACTGAGCATGGGGAAGGGCCCGCCGGCTGTCCGCCGGACAGACAGACAGAGGACGAGGGAATCAGACGGACAGAGGTGTCGGGAGGACGAGGGAATCGGCAGCAGAGCCGTCCACGGCACCCACGGGCTGTGACGTGGGGCCTTTGCCAAGGAGAGCTTGCCGGCGGGCAGGCACGCTGCGCTGAAATACCCTGAGGGCACGGCATGTTCACACACCTCGGGCAGGCCGGGGTTACGGGAGTTCGGACCGTGTTGCAATATTAAATCAGGCAGAACGTAGAGTCTGACGAGGATTTGGAACGTCAGAACGCCAGCAACAAAGAAATTACCCTAGCTCTACTATTAAAGACGACTGATTTTATAGGACCGCATTCAGGGCCATAGAGATGCTAATAAACTCCAGCGGATTAAAATGCCGATGCCGCACATGCCCAATTAGCTGGTTACCCATGAATTAGCGACGTCTGCAAAGAACACGTCGGCCCTTGAAAGCTGAGCGCGAGCCCTGCCCTCGCCCTGCAGTGCGGTCAGCGAGAAGGACGCGTTCGGGGAGAGGAGGGCTTTGGTTTCCAGGAGGAACCTTGGCAAAGTGCCGAACGCCAGCCCGGGCTGCCGGCGATGCCAGCTCTGTCCTCGGGGGCAGGAACGAGGATGAAGCAGTGGCACAGCGGCTGTGGCACCCACGGGCAGCCTCGTCCCAGGTCTCGGCCAGCCCAGCGCCGCGCAGCCCTTTCCTCGCGTGAGCGGTCCCTTTTATTTCTGTGCATAGCATGTCCGAGCCCGTGAATAAATCTCCAGCACTGGGGACTGTGCCCACTGGTCCAGCACATCGCTGGTTATTAATTATTGCCCTGCACAAAGCAAATTAGGGTCTGGTGATGGGAGATGCAGTGGGACTACCAGGGCCAGACTTTTAAGGCCTGGAACTGGTGAGGATGGATGAGAGGACACCCATGGAGGGGCCAGGCTTGCCCAGGTCTGCTGCCCCCCCCGTACAGAGCGGGACCGGGGGTCTGGCAGAGACGCAGGAGGAGGGCAGAGCTGCGGAGAGGGAGGAGGGAGCAGGCCTGTGTCGGCTCTGGGGTGTCAAACTGGACATATCTGGGTCATTACCTGGCTGGGGAAGCAGTGCCACACATGGGCCACCTCCTGCCCTCAGCAAGCCATCCAAAGCACCGATTCAAAGGCAACACCAGGATGCAGTGTGAGGCTAAGGCCGAGCTTGGGTCAAAAACGCTGCAGCCGCTGGCACAAACCCTAAGCTGGTAGAGATCCAGCCTGCTGTGGGTTAGAGCCTGCTTGCTCTAACTGCAAGTCTGGGACAGGCTGTCCCTCAGCCTCCAGCGAAAGCACAGAGCTGTCCAGAAACACCTTCTCATGCTCTAATTTGGCAGATAAGATCTTGTGATCACGCTGGATCCAGATCCAGCGGATCCATGATTTCCCAGCTGCAGGGTGATCAGGAGACATGGGATTTAAGCACAGTGGGGCTGTAAGATTACAAAGACGATACGCTGTCAGTTTTCTCTTTCCTTCACAGCAGTCATCACAGCAAAGAGAAGCAGCCCTTGAGACGTGGAGAGCTGCTGCTTTTCCTGACAGGGACTTCAGGGGTGAACCTTGACCCCCGTGAAAGGCTGCCACTTGCCCTGCAGACATTTTGGCAAATAAATCTGTCTTGAAAAGAATGTCTTTTTCTTTCCAAAAGCTGAAGAGTGTCTTGATTGCTTCATTTGAAATGGGTCACTGCTCTCCAAGAAATGCAGACTGGGGCTTCCTTACAGCCATGACCCAGAGATGGGATCAACTGCCTAGTGACTGTCACCAGAGTCCCCTGTGCCCCTGTGTGCATGGCTTGTCCGAAGGGACAGAAGGGTCCTTGGGACGTACAGGGAGAGAGGATGGAAACGGTGGAGCGGTGGGTCACATCCAAACATCCTCTCAAGTAGGGAAGACCCATGCAGCACTGCAGCTCCCTCCTGGATTTGGGTAGTTAGAGACATCCCAGACTTGCAGGCGGAGATGGGGGTGATGACGCGTGCCCAGAGCAGCCTGACTCGTCCTGCAGCTTCACACACTGCTCCAGGCCAGCAGCAGCTCTTCTGCCAGGAAGGAAACCAGGTCGATTTGGGAGCTGGGTGAAACGTCACCGAACCTGCGTCAATCCCACCTCATCCAGGATGTAGAAAAACCTCAGATCCATCCTGAAACAATTCGCTGCATCCAAACCCACCAGCCTGCATCATTGCCCTGAGCCAGAGGTGCCAAAGAATCTAAACTATGTGGGCAGGGGAGCGGTGCAGGGCATGTCCGAGCAGGGAGGGAGAGCTGAGAGACCCTGGGTGCAGGTACAGCCCAGGCACACAGTCCCCCACTGTTTGAGTCCAGCTGTGTTCAGACACAAAGGCCTTGTGACTAAACATCGAAGACCTCCCTGGTCCCATCTGAACCACTCTCCAGATGCTGAATCCCTCTCCCCTGCGGCAAAGGGAAGCAAAGCTCAGCGCGTGGGAGCAGGCAGGCTCGGTCGACCAGCTTGGAAGGCCATGATCCAGCCCAACTTGGGTTTCCCCAAATAATTTCCCTGTTTCTGCTGCAACCCTGAAACAATTCGCTGCATCCAAACCCACCAGCCTGCATCACTGCCCTGAGCCAGAGGTGCCAAAGAATGGGACAAGGGAAGGGACAGCAGGGAGGGGGATGGCGAAAGAGCAGAAGCACACAATGATGCCTTGCTGCAGGCTACAGTACCCCAACCTGGTGTCAGTGTAGGGACAGTCCCCTCCTGCCACCGTCCTTGCTCTGGCTGCAGCCAAAGCACAGCTACAGGGTGGGCAAGAAGCTGCTTCATGGATGCAACGGAAAGCATCTTCTCCTGCTCCTTTGCACGCCAGGAGCTCTGAAGCTACAGACTCCTGCGGTGCCCTCAGCGCTGGGCTCCATGGCCGAGCTGGAAGAGGCTGTGTCCGGAGGCGTGCGAGCACCTCGCAGGCCGCCACCACCCTGGCACAGAGCTCCGCATGAGGAGCTACGTCCTCAGGACACCCTGGCAGGAGCCAGTTGCGCTGACTGCTGAGCTGCGCCAAGCCTTGCATCACGCTCTGCTGGGAATGTGGAGCTCTGGCACCACACCAAGCCCCGGGGCAATCTGCGGGGCTGACTGATCCCTGACCGTGGCCCGACTGCAGCTCCAGCTTGTGTTCGCTTGTTCCCATGCCTTGCCGTCAGTGGGATGACGTGCTCCTCGTCTGTATCGTGAGCAGGTGGGAAGGAGTCTGCACTTCCCCTGGCACCCAGAGCCTGCCAGAAAGGCTCAAGCGGGGCTCTGGAAACATCATAAAAAATAACAGCGTCAGGCCCTTTTCTCAGTGCTTATTTCTTGGCAGAGGGAGAGGGAACATATCATCACTCTTGCTACATGCAGGATCGGCTATGACCTGCACCCCCTGGTTCCCTCGCCAGCTAATTTAGGGTTGAATGTAGGTTAGCTAAAACATGACAGGGCTTCTCAAGCACCACTTTGGGGATAATAGCTCCTGTTTCTGTGGCGGCCCCCAGGCAGACGGGCCCGGAGTGGTCCTTGGTTGCGCACAGGACAGGAGACTCGTCATACCGAGGGGCACCACTGGGATGAAGTGGTGGAGCTGCTTGACCAGGCATGGCAGCACAGCAAAACTGGCTGAGCTGGAAGAGGAGACCTGTCCAGCCCCTGGGGGAAATTTAAACAAAAAGCAGATTGCGAGGAGTGGCAATTTCATAGCCATCGGTCAGAGGGGACCGCTGGAGGGCAATGGGGACAGCAGGAGCGGGCAGGGAGGTATCACTGGCCCTGCGGCTGCGTGCTTTACCCACTGCTCTCCAGACCCAGGCTGGAAGGAGCAGATCCCTCCAGCACATAGTCGGCAGACCACGGATATGTGTCCTGGGGTTTGCTGACTGCCCTGCGCCTTCTCACCATACTCAAAAAGGCTGGTTCCACAAGGGATCCCGGTGCTTTCCAGCCTTTCTGCCCTACCTGTTACAGGATTCTCCTTCAGGAGCGGAGCTCGTCTGCCTGCATAGCTCCAGCGCTGCCCGCTCCCACATGGCCAGCATCTGCTGCAGGGCAAGGTCCCATTGACTCTGCCTCTCTGCCTCTCTCCAGGAGAAGACAGGACACCCAGCCCTGTCCCCTGCCTGGGGGAGATGCTGGGGAACAGGCCATGTGCTGCTATGTGCAGAACAAGAAACTTTGACCCTTTTGCCTCCTCCATGGCTTCAGGCAGGAAGACAACTCCGGTGCAGGAGTCATCTCAAAGGAGTAGCAGTATCTGCTGCTGCTGGGAACCCAGGCAGACAGCAGGCAGCAGCTAACATTTTGCTTCTTGGGCTACGTTTCCTGCTAGCCTCTTGCAGCTCTGGAGGATAATAATGATGCAGCATGCACATAAAACAAGCCCAGTGTAGCTGCAGTGCTGGTCTCCGGAGGGGCGCGCAGGAGCTGCTATTTCTTTTCAACTGCACATTCATCTCAGGGGTTTACAAAGCTTGTTCCAGGTCATTGCAAGCTCCTGTGATTTAGTGTTCAGTGAACATACACTGTTAATATTACATTTGTGGTCCAAGCTTGAGCACGTGGGCAGGCAGGAGAGCTGGCTGTTAAGCTGAACGCAGGCAGTGCTGCCCAGTGATGAGGCTGAACCAAACCGCTCCCACCTGCCCATGACACTGTCTGTACTAGGTCTTGCCTGCATGGGGCTACAGGCAAGAGTCACCTGCCTCTTTTAACGCTGCCCGAGGGCATCTGTGAGCACTCTGTACAGTGTGCCAAACCCTGGATGTATCAGCTCCTTCTCTCCTTGGAGCCTCTTAGGTGAGGAAAGGGCCCAGATCTCTGCCCAGATCCTGTCTGTTTGCTTCTACATGCTGAGATCAGAGCTGCAGGGAGGGGACAGATGGGTTACGTCTCAGTGCTGGTGTCCTGGGCTGCTTTGATAATTCATCCAATCCTGGATGGCACCTGCCCTACAGCTCTGGCTTGAGCTGCTCCCCTGGAGAAGGTGTGCGCAGCCAATACTATCCCCCTCTGCTCCAAGCATTGCCTGTTCCAAGTGATGAGCATTGCGCTGACACAGCTCCGCATTCCTTCCACCTCTGGCTGAAAACACAGACCTCGCCAGTCTGTGCCAAGGTGAACGGTCCTCTCCCATCCAAGAGGCAAGAGGTACGCCTCGGGGCTCCCCGCGGTGGAGCGCTGGAGCTGGGGAGTCTTTCCTGATCAAACCAGCGTTGCCTCCACCTCCGCTGTACCTAAACAGAGAAACCATTGAGTCCCTGCAGTAAGGAGTCTGCTGAGGGGTCAGGTGTAGTGGGATTATTGTAAGCTCTCAGCAAACTGACTTTTAAAAGGGGGGAGACGGGAGGGCTGGAGGCGCTGAGCTGGCTGTGCAAAGCAAGAAGCTTGAGAGCCCCAGGCTGGAAGTGGGATGGCAGGAGAAGCGTGGCTGAAAAGGGACACTGGCTCAGCCAGCAGCACCATCTGCAGTCAGCTGTGGGCAGCGATAAGACCAGCTCTTGGAGAGGAAAATCTCCCTGGGGGTGTCGGGGGCAACTCAGATCAGTGTGTGATTTTGACTGGCATCTGCCTGCTGAGTCTGCGGCAAGTCGCAACCTCTGGTCTCCCAGGCACATGTCAGCTCCTTCCTCGCTTTGCCGAGCAGGAATGCGTGTGGGGCTGGCCCACCCAGGGCTCCATCAGCACAGGCGCCCGGCCCCTGCAGAGCCAGGTCCAGGGACCAGCTAACATCCACAGCCCATCACGGCAAACAGTATGGCTCCAGCAGTTCCACTGGTTTCAAGGCCACGGGGCTGGGGAGGTTGGTGAGGCGAGGGCAAACGGGGCCAGGCATCACCCCACGCCTGGTGGTCTTCGCACTGGGAACGGCTGCTGTGTGCAAGGGCTGACTCCTGCCGTGGGGATGGTGGGATCAAGGACAGCGCTGAGCTGGCGAACTGGAGAAATGACGACTGGTGACTGGCTTCTCCCCGCACAGGATGGACGGCGAGGTGCTCGGAGGGGCTGAACCCTGTCCCTGTAACCTCCGCACAGAGGACCACCGTTAGACAGAGCCCCGCAGCCCCTCTGCTTCCACAGCAAGAGCGGAGGGACATCCCCTGCTCCTGTCAGGGTGCTGCTGCGTGCCAGGCACCGCTTGGGGACCCCCCCGCGCACGGGGTGGGTGCCGTTTGGGAGATGGATGGATGCAGCTATTACTGTAGCAACAGGGACGAACTGCTCCTGGGCTGGCTGAACAGCAGAGCCCAGCTGAAACCACCCGATGTCGGAGAGGAGCTTGATGGAGGGGGGAACAAAGCCAAGGACTCTGAAATCAGAAAATGGGGAGGCAACAAATGAGCGGTCATTCACTGCTTGTCGTAACACAAGAACTGGGGGCACATGGTGAATTTGCCCAGATAGTAGGTTTACAACTAACTAGAGGGACTGTTTTTTGACATTGCATTATTAAACGCTGAGACTTGCTGCCCCGGCATGCTGCGGAGGCCAGACACGTACAGCAGAGTCCAAAGGCCATGGAGGGCAGGTCTGCCGCAGCCCAGACTGCTGAGAGCTGGAATAGATGGGATACAGGAGCCTGGGTGCACTTTTGGCTGGATGGCACATTTCACAGCTGACAGAGCCAAGAGCTCCAGGCAGTATTCAAACAATAGCTGAAGTGTTGCGTGGTAACACACGAATGTCTGGACCAAATCCAGAAGCTCTCAGTTGGTTTTCAACCAGTCCTTTTCTCACAGCATCTTCCCACAAGGAAAACTCCGGGGGTGGCCAGCACAGGTCACCCCTGGGTAACAACCTCCAGGCTCCTCTCTAAAAATGTACTGCATTATTTGCTTGTGGGCATTTCCTTGCTTTTCACCTCAACGCATCTCTTCTTGGGTTTCAGTGCTACTCAAGCCAACTGATGTAGGTAGACACCAGTCTGTCACTGCTGCCAGCATGACCAAAGGCATTTACTCTCTGTCCTGTCCAGCGACTGTCATGGTGAGCAAAAGATCCACATTTTCCTGGACAAACATAGCAGGCAAAATATGCAGATGCAGGCTGCTAGGCAGTTAACTCTGCTGGTAATTTCTTTTTCCAGCTGGGTGTCATCACTAAGGTCTGGTGCAGGATCCGGGCAGCAGCATGGTGGAGGCAGGCTGTCCGTGGGTGAAGTCAGGAAGGAAGGATCTGTCCATGGAGAGGACAGTATGCAGGGCAGATTTATCACAGGTGTAAGAAGGAAAGACAACAAGAAGATGCCTTAAGTACTCAAGAAAAACAAGACTTTATAGATCTGTGGTTTGAAGCCAATTCAGGTGCCAAACACTGATTTTCTATTCAGTGTTTCTATAGCCTTTCAGCACCTGAATCATGTCTATGAAGCATCCTCTGGAGACAGTTTGAGAGGATGCCTTTAGACAGCTGCAAGCCCTCATAAGGCAAGGCCATAGCAGGTGGCCTATTATTGCTGAGGTGTCCCAGAGATGGAAGGCACTGCCCCTAAAGTCAGGCTTGCCAGGCACCTTCCAGTCTAAGATTTTTAGTTATCATCATGTGTAATGTTGCCAGGTGTCTGAGTCTGGCTGAATTATGGAAAAGCTTTAAGGAATAAGAAACAGAATTATTTACTGTTTCAAGAGCCAGAGGTTAGGGAAAAGTTTGTTGTTTCTTTAAAAAAATAGTTGTACAGTAAATTGAGAAGCAGTATTTCATCGTCAAGGCCTGATGCCTCCAGACTTTTGAGCACTGGAGCGTAACTTGCCAGGCATGCTGTCCTGATGTCTGAGGTATGCCTCTCGTATTAGTCGTGAAAAGTCTCTTTAGAAATCCCAACTGAGGGGGACAGCTTGAAGTTACTGAACATTTTTTAATCCAGTGAAGAAAAAACTGAGTGAGGACATGACAGCAATCTTCCAACATGCAATTATTCCCTCAAGGCCACTGCAAAACAAAAAAATGATCAGCTTCATTTCAAGCAAAAAAAGGTTTATGTTATAAAAACCCCAACATTGCAATGCTGGCTGAAAAACCAGGCCACCTCGAGAAACTGTAGCATCTCCTTTACTGTGAGTTTTTTAAAAACAGTTTAGATGCACGTTTTTCAAGGATAGTCAAAATATACTTCATGTTACAGCACCGCAGAGGCCAGAGTGGATGATGTCAATCTCTCCAGCTCTGCACTCCCACGATAAGCTGTATTCCATCCTACTGGGGGGGACTCAACGGTCACTCTGAACGTCTCTGGTTTGGGAAAAGGGAAGAAGAAAGTGGATCAGTTCTACTTGCCTACAACCACCTTCTCAATCTGCTGCTGACGCTTACCCACTTCTTCAGGGCCCTGAGGCACTCTCCTTCAATACTCCATTCCTTGTTTTTTTTCTCCTAAGCTTCTTAAGTCACCAATCCCTCTTCTTTTTCCACAATGACGGATTCACTTACCCTCCCTGAACCTCTGATAACATTTCTGGAAATCCACCGAGCTGTGAAACATGTTGTTTGGATCCTTTCTAAAGGCAAAAGCCAAGAAAAAAACTCTATCCCTTTCACATCACTTTTCTATTGCCTCAGAGGAAACCAGTCCATTGAAGAGGTGTTTTACTCCTGTGGCTGCCACACCGCTCCCTGAATTGTCCGCAGCCCATGGCCCTCTAACCACAGCAGCCCCACCGATTTGAAAGGTAAATGGGCAGCAACACGAGAGAGAGCGAGGGATCGTGCTGGTTTATTGCTGTAACAGGACCGAGCGTTAGCTTCCTAAAAGGACAAACTGAAAATTCAAGTAGGTTGGCCAGACATGGGCCGGAGCGCTGGGACATCCTGCAGGAGGAGCTCTCTAGACGTGTCTCTTGGTCCCTTCTCGGTCAGTAGCAGCTGCATGTTCCAAGGGCGTCACTTCACTCGCAGACAAACCACCTGCGGGAGGGACGGGTGACTTCCCACTTCCGCGGCTGAACACTTCCAGTGATTTTTCAAACCTTTCAGATGCCTTCTTCCTCCGCACCATCTTTCTCTCCTGTTCTTTCAAAAACTGCTGCTGTAAATGTTTGTGGAAACGTTCAGTCTTCTTTTTGGCCTCTTCAAAGTGTTTTACCTTTACAAAAGCAAACGTAAGACCTTATAGCCACTATCCTAACCATGAAATACAGAATTCCAAAGTGATGATTGTCTTTGGGAAGAGAGACATCCTGCCACATCCCTTACTATGGTCAAGGTGACCTCCAAGGAAAAAGCTCCAACATTCCTAAGTATCACTCTAAACATTGGTCTGAAAAAGATTACTCACATCATCCTGCCTCCTTGACTACAATTCACTTCACACTACTGTAAGAAGCAGGTCTGGGGGACAGTAGTCACATTCTTGCATCTCAGACCCAATCCATCACACCAATAACAAAAAGCCCACGTTATAAAACCAACCGATGACAATGTCGTCATCTGGTTTGAGTGGGCTCTCAACCAGAATTTACTGCGCAAGCTAACGAGCTCTGTGTCACCCACGCACCACAGGTGTCGCACGGGTTTCCATGCTTCCATGCAGGCATGCAGTCTCTCCAGCTGTAAGGGTCTCTTGATGGTGAACAGAAACCTGTCCGCGTGCGTGGCACAAACCCAGAGCACACCTGCGCTGCAGGGCCAAACCAGGCATCACAACACAGCTTGGGGCTTGGTTGTAGCCTAGAGCTAATTCACTCACAGCGGCTGCACTGCCCCGAGGTCTTGAAACTCGCACACCATAAATGTTTGCAGGCCAGGGGGATCTCCTCAGCACACAGCTACCTAGAGGTTACCGTCAGTCCACTGAGGTAAGGGATTAGGGAACACCATTCCCATGACAGCAGAAAGAAACCTTCAGTCGGGACACGTTAGTGTCACTAGTTCATGTCTCAAGTACAGATTTTAGCAAGAGACGCTGGGAGTTGAAACCATCAGACATTAATTTCTGTATTAGACTTTCTTATTTGAGCAAACCTCACTTGAGAGGTGAAGCCAGGTAAGATTTTTTCCTTGTTCTCACTACTAACTGCTACAGGGCTGCACAGTTTATTGCCTAAGCAGGCTCACTCACGCACAGAGCCAGACCCCGGCAGGACCCTACAGTTCTGCCAGAAACAGTCAAGAGGGTGGACTTTGCAGCCCTGTGTTATAAAGCTTTGATTTAAACTGAAAAACT
This sequence comes from Harpia harpyja, assembly GCF_026419915.1. Classification (NCBI taxonomy): domain Eukaryota; kingdom Metazoa; phylum Chordata; class Aves; order Accipitriformes; family Accipitridae; genus Harpia; species Harpia harpyja. The sequence continues at coordinate 46,068,486 of NC_068948.1, read as the reverse complement.
GCTGAAATCATGATGCTTGGGGTTTCTGACCAGAGCAGGAAGGCAAAGTTCCTTGGGATATATGCAGTAAGGTGAGGGGAGAGGATTCAGGTGGTGCTGGCTGGGTACCAAGGACGAAAAGCATGGCTGCGCGGGAGCAGAGAGGTGAGCTGAAGGGAACTACTCAGTGCGTGAAGGTCCAGGTATGTCTAATGCCACCCTAAATCCCAGTTCTGAGTTTATAGACTCAATCCGGCATTCCGCGCGTTCCCGCAGGAGAGACTATCTCACCTGCTATTGCGAATTAACCCGTTACTGCTGGACTCAAAGTGAGAAGCACTAAAGGGGGGATTGGGCTGCTAAGTGTTGCAAAACCTTTGCCTAGTTCCCTCCCTGCTGGGAAGTCACACGTCAGCGCTTCACCCATTTCTGATAATTTACCCTTGGTCTCCCTAGATATCGTAGGAACGACATCTAAGTCCAGGTTAAGTCCATGGCCGACGACGCCTGTAGCTTATCTTTCCAAAACACAGTTGACCTGCAGATAGGATATGGCAGCTGTGTCCTGAGGTCAGGATGGAGGTGCAGCCATTCATGTGGAAGGTGGCCCAAGAACTGATAGCTGCCCGTCCCGCAACCATTTGCTTCCCGCTCCTCTGAAGAGAGCCTTGGCACCCACGTCCTGATCCAGCAGAATGAAGACCCAAGGACTGAGGACTTAAGCAACGATTTAAGGACTCTGAGGAACTGAGACCCGAGCATTTGCACAAGCCGTTCCTCCAGCCTCGTGTCACCTGCGGCTCTTGCTGCCAACCTCTTCAGAGGAGGGGGATCTCCCTCTCCTTTTCCAAGACACATCCACCAGCAGCCAAAGGCAGAACAAACCCTCCCCTTGTGCCGGAGGGGGCCGTGAACCCCATCCCGGGGGGCAGTGCTGGTGGAGTCAAGAGGGGAGTGGAGACCTTCACCTTCTTCTCCAGCAGCAGCAGGGCATGGCGGCCGGCGCGGCTGGCGGAGTTGGGCAGGGAGCTGTCGGGCACATGGCTGTCCGGGTCGAGGTCCAAGTCTGCAGAGCTGCTCCGGGTGAGAGGGGGCTTCGTGTCACACACAGCAGGGTGCAGGGGGGTGCCGAGCCCCCCCCACCGACCTGTTCCCACAGCCCCAACCCACGTAAGATGTCCCCCAGCCCCAGGATGGCGTGACGAGCCCCCCAACCCCAGCCTGCTGTGAGGGGTCCCCCAGCCATTGTGAGGGTCCCGCAGCCCCAGGACGGTGTGAGGGTTCCCCCGACCCCGCACCGGGGCCCGCTGAGCTGCCGGCTCTGGGGCGGTGGGAAGAAGGTGAGGCGAGGCTGCGTGCCGCCCTGCTCCTCCATGGCCATCGTCGTTGCGTGCGCATCGGTGGTTGCCATGGGGGGCTCGGCCCTGACCCCCCCGGAGCTGCCGGGCAGTGGGGCCCGGCAGGCTGGCACGCGGCGGGGGGACAGGGCTGGGTGTATTTCTACAGGTATTTCTAGGCACAACCAGCGCACCCCAACGGCAGTGGCTCTGGGAGCCCTGCCCCAGCACCCCAGATCGCCTCCATCCTCTACCTCGGTGACACGGTGGCCACCAACAGCCACCTCCTGCTCTTCAGCCACCGCACCAGCACGGTCATCCACAACCCTGGAGGCGGTGAACACCCTCTGTCCCGACGTCGAGTACCTGCGCATCCCTGTGATGGATGGCCCCGCCGCCCGCATCTCCAGGTGCTTCGACTCCATGGCAGCTAAAATCCACAGCGCTGGGGACACGTGGGGGCTGGACACTGCTGCACTGCACTGCTGGGGTGAGCAGGTCCCCACCGTCTGCTTGGCCTGTCTCCTGAAGCACCACTCCGCATCCCTGGCAGGCGCCCACGCCTGGGTCGAGTCTTGCCGTCCCATCATACGTCCCAACAACGGCTTCTGGCAGCAGCTCATTTACTATGAGTACAAACTCTTTGGTGTCGACAGGCTCCAAACGGTCAGTTCTCTGTCACGGATGATACCCGATGTTTATGAAAATGAAGTAAGAGTAATGCTGCTGCTCTGAGTAGAGATGAGCTGTTGTGACCTCTTGGCAAGAAACCGAGGGAAAGCCAACGGCAGTTCTTCCAGATCCATGCCGGAGCGTTGAAAATAAACTATTCTCTTCTAAGGGGGTTGGGACATGAAGTCTCTGCCGCTGAAAGTACAGGGGATTGGCAATACAACCAGCAAGTAGTGGGGTTTACTATAAATAAAATCAAGCCAGTTTAAACTATGCAGTTAGTTTTCACACTTAATTCGTATGAGGGTCCTGACAGTAACTCTGACACCATCACGTGTTTAGAGAGTGTTGTTTTATTCCAGCACAAACTGTGCTCCTAAAACAGGACAGAAACTAGCTGTGAGTCAGGATATTTGGAGTTTTACCAACGTTTGTTTTTCCTAACTGGGATATGACTTTGCATTTTGAGACAGCAACCCTAAGTCCAGTCATCTGCTGCGCAACAACGCAGACTCCAGCAGCCCCGGTTGGGAGAGACCCAAGGATGTCCTGCTTTCCACTATCTGACCCTTTCTCTTCCCCCACCTGATTGCCCCAACCCTTCTTCAGAAGGTGCCTTGGGAGGTCCGTGGTTATTTGGGTGAGCTGCTCGCTGCTCAGAAAGAACCCCATTTACTCCTGGTGGGCTGGGAAGTCAAGGTGGGAGCAATAAGAGGAAGCCTGCTGTCAGTTTGAATCATTGAGGCGAGGTCATCATGTCGTTATGAACTAGAAGCCTGATCTGGGCACACTTTGACATCGCTCAGCAGCAAACCGTGTATTAATTCTGGTTTATCACAGCATGAAGTTTTCAGCTCCAGCAGCTCTGTCCTGAGTGGCAATAACAGACCCGGTTCAGGCGGGAGTCGGGGGCCCCAGGCTGGCATGTGTGTGTGTGAGGGGTCCCACAGCCCCTGGGTCAGCATGAGGGGGTCCTACAGCCCCAGTTGGTTGGAGGGGTTATAGCAAGGTGGGTGTCGGTCTCTTTTCCCAGGTAACAAGCGATAGGACTAGAGGAAATGGCCTCAAGTTGCGCCAGGGGTGGTTTAGATTGGATATTAGGAAAATTTCTTCACCAAAAGGGTTGTCAGGCATTGGAACAGGCTGCCCAGGGAAGTGGTTGAGTCACCATCCCTGGAGTTATTTAAAAGACATGTAGATGTGGTGCTTAGGGACATGGTTTAGTGGTGGACCTGGCAGTGTTAGGTTAACGGTTGGACTCGATGATCCTAAAGGTCTTTTCCAACCTAAATGATTCTGTGATTCTATGATTCTATCCTACCAATGGCACTTTGGGAGTGCTCCTCCACACCCACAAAGAGCAACCTGGCAAACTACCTCTCTGCAGGTCTCAAAGCAGCTCAAGCGATAGCTGTGGTGGGTGACGAAGAGCCTTGCCTTCCTTTGAGTGTATTGCTTTTCTCCCAAAGCACTTTCTAGAAGCAGAGCAAAGACCCGACTCCTCATGGACACGTAAGAAGTTCCTCTTGGAAAACAGAAACATTAAAGGAAAAGGACAGAACGAGCTGGTTGGGTGCACAGGTATCACAGAGAGCATCGGAGACATGGCAGACCTCTTGGAGGAGCCCCGTGTGCTGTGTGACCACCTGGGGCCTCGCTGCTTCTCAGACTGGATCTCTGACCAGACAAGGGTGCAGCTGGTGACTGTAGAGTCATCCCCAGCCCCTCTACTCCAGCTTTCCAGTGGAACACCAGGCTTCCCCGACGGAGAACAACGATGCCGCCAGCCCTAGCAGGTCCTGCAGACGTCTGGCTCTTGTGTGCCAGCCGTGGAGGGCACCACTGGCTGGGTCCCAGGCACAGGTACCTGCTGTCCGAGGGGGGGGAGACCAGGGACTTTGCGTGGATGGAAGTGGATGGAGGCTCGTTGAAGTGGGAATCCCGACCGCCTGGCAAGTCCACGGCGATGAGGCAGGTCCAAGGCCAAGCTGGGAAGTTGGGTGGGAGGCCAGATCCAGCTCGGCGGTGTACACAGCCAAGCACGGGCACGGCTGCAGCATAGCACCAAGGGTGAGCATCTCAGTTTGAACGCAACTCTCAAGAGAAGTGGGGAGGTATAGGGGTGGTGATGCTGCTGCCAGCTCTTTCCTGAACACCTTTTGCTTCGCAGCCATTAGAACCCAGGTGAGACACCTGCACCCTCACACCCGAACCTGCTGAACCAAGCTCTCGTTCTGGCTTAGGTTGCCACCAAGGCACCATCTGTGTTTCACAACAGCCTGTGGATCGCTTAAGTTTTTATATAGCGATCTTATGTTATGCATACAGTAATTAGCACACTATTATAACCACCTTAAAAGTTTGTATCTTATACGCCTACTTTATGATGTAAAGTTATGTTATAAAAACAAAGTATATGACTTTAAAAATGTCTTTAAGCTCATGTGATTTCAACTTTTGGAAACGCAGCTACAGGCAGTCAACAGCCTTCTGAGAGCAGAGCAGTGAGCCCATGCCACAGAGAGAGAGCAATAAAGTCACCAGTAAAGCCAGCCTGCCCCAAAATGGTTAAAAGAAAATTCTGGAGGGTTTTTTGGGGTACTGAAGCAGAGAACATGCGGCTGGAAGGGAGTCTGAAGGGCCATCCTGTCCATCTCCTGGCCTCCAACTGGTCTTGGGCCGCTTCAAGCATCCTCAGACGTTGCTCGCCACTGCTGGACATTGCACTCCTCATGTAGTCTATCCTTGGGCCAAGCTGTCCTGCCAGGGAGAATGCATTTTTCTTAATGTCTACCCTAAAAAAGGCTTTGCCATAATTTCAGCTCCAGAGCCAGGATGGTCCCTGACACCGTTTGAGGACTGTGATGTGGTAGGTTTAAGACCACGTCCCGGCATACGAGGGAAGGATATCGTTTACTGGCTTAGGCTCCCCGGCTTAGCAAGCGTTTGTCCTTGCTGCCTCCCAGCTGCAGATCCCGCGTCCCTCTGTGCTAATGCAGTAAGCCTCCCGACATCCCCCAGGGCAGCAGTTAATCCCCTGTCCTGAAACACAGAAAATTTCCACTGGGTGCTCCCAGGCACCCGGCTGGCGTGCAGTAAAACCACCCTGGATCTCCTCCCCCCTGCATGGAGACACGCTGCTCCTCTGCCAAGGGCAGCGGCTCACAGCTCAGCCCCCCCACCTCAGAGGAAGATTTCAGCAGTGGTTTAACGGCAGATCCAGAAGAAACTGTCCGGCCAGATCTCGTAACAACACTATCCCATCGGACACACGTTTATTTCTCCCACCTCAGGCTTCCACGCTTCGCCTGGAGCTTCTTGCCAGCCAGCACGGTGGGACCAAGCACGTGGAGGTGCCACCCATCCTTGCTGCCACCGCTCACTGGCTTCGGAGCTGTCACCCCCTCCGTGCATCTCCCGTCCCCTCTGTGCATTTCAGGATCGGGAGCGCGGAAACCCGACAGCAGCGCCTGTGTGGGAAGATCAGGAGCGTGTGCTGGGTGCCCGCGACGTGGTTAACCCCGGGCAGCGGCATCTCAGGGGTTAATGAGCCCTGACATGGGGGTGCCCCAGCCTGCCTGCTTTTGGGTGTTATTTAAAAAGAAGTGAAAACCCAGAGGATGCTTGGCAGGGGCTGTGGAGAGATGCATGGGCAAGGAAAAGCCCCCACATTTGGGGGCACAGGAGCTGCAGGGGCTTCAGAGGCGGATTCGTGGCCTTTAGACCAGGGCGATAATCCACCCCAGTACCCTCACCATGCTGAAACCAGGCCCGGGGAGCCGCGGCTGGCAAGAGGAACCGGACCCCAGCAGGGACTGGGAAGCTGCTGCCTGCCAGGAGACGGAGGCATGGGGACACACACGTCCCCATCCTTCACTGCTCCCCCCATGCTGCAGGGTCTGCTTCCCAGAAAGGCGTCTGCCTTGGAGCAGAGGTGTCCCAGTCTGCTCCCCCACCCACGAAGCAGCCGGGGCTGGGATGCCTTTCCCTCCTCCGGCTTAGCCGGAGCGGTGCCGGACCCGGCACACGGGCGGCTGCCACCGTGCCCATGGGAAACCCCATCTTTCCCGCGGCCAGAGCAGAGGGATGGCCGGAGCGGAGGGATGCCACCGGGCTGAGATCACGGCCTGAAATACCCGGAGAGAGGATCACCACATCAGGCCAGCCTGCCCGCCGCTGCCAGGCCCTTCATGGGCAGCATCAAAGCCCCCAGCCCCGGCACAAATGCTGCCCACGGGACCCCCGTGCCCAGCCCAGCTCCAGCCACCAGCCTGCACAGGGACACCCGGCAGCGGCCGGCCGCATTCCCCGGAGCAGCGAGGCATGGGGCCAGCACCACGAGGCACTAAAACCAGGGCGGACAAGGCAAAGCCGCAGATGCAGGCAGGATCTGGGTAGACCCCAGTGCCAGCAAATGAGTCGGGGGGCCGGGACGGACGGGCGTTCCCCAGGGAAGGGCTTCTCGACCCAGTGATGCCGCAGGCGGGCTGGTTTGCAGGTCCCGGTTCTCCCGTCCCCTGGCAGGGGACAGCGTGGGTGGGAGGTCCCGGGAACGCCTGGGAGGGGAATTTCCCCCAGCCCCATCCCTGAGACCGCACCGGGACTCGCCTTCTGAAAGGAACCAGAAAACCAAAACGACTTTCAACCCTCCCTGTTATGGAAAACGAAGGTGGCACCGGCGGTAGGCACACCGCGGCGACCCGGCAAGCTGCCCTTCCTTCGCCGCGCTGCGCTGGGGAAGGAGCCGTTCCCAGGACGCTTCTGGAATCGGCCCCAAAACTCACCGCCCTGCTGAGTGGAAGAAAATTGCTGTTTGGGAAAGAGGGCGGGAGCCAGCTGGGAGTTTCCAGAGGGATCAGGTTGTGCTTGCGGGGTGATGTGAGTCACAGGGCTGGAGAAGGACCGGCCGGGTGACGCGGGGGGACAGGATGCTCCCCAGCGTCACGCTGCCCCGGGGCAGGGCGAAGCCGTGCTGCGGGCAGACGGTGCCGGCTCCCAGTAGGACTGGACCTTCTCCGGACACGTGCGGCCGGTGACTCCGCTCCCCGTCACCGCGTCCCTCCCGTGTCCTGCACGAGGGTCCCAGGGCCAGCCCTGGGGCTGCTGAACCGCGGCTGTCCCTGCGCTGGGGTATGGAGACACCAACCATGGTGGGTACGGCGGCCCCGGCTTCGCCCGGGGATCTAGGGCTTCCCGAGGCATTTATTTCTGTGCCTCAGTTTCCCATCCCTACACCGGGTGGTTCCTCCCTTCCTGCCACGATAGGTGGGAGATCGAACCCGGGAGCCGAGGGTGGAGTACGACAAAAATAGAGCTTTATTTCAGGACAAGTGCAATCAGAGCTGAGTCCTTTGGCCCCGGCGCAGAGACGGCGAGCGCGGCAGCAGCCACCACGGATGCCGCACGCGGTGGTGCTGGTGCGCCCGTCGGAGCGGGCACGCTCGTGCGTGCCGGCGTCGGTGCCAGGCCGTGCGCACGCTGGGATGTCCCTTTGCCGAGGCGAGAGTGTGCCGTGCCCTGCTCCGGCCACGGCAAACTGGGAGGGATGGGGCCGGAGCCGGAGCCGTGGTGGCCAGGAGGACACGGTGGGGACGACGACAACGCCGGCAGCGCCGCCGGCAGCCCCGTGGGATCGGCACGACACGGTGGGGTTGGGGACAGGAGAGGGGACGCTCACCCGGCCCGACCCTGGGCGTCCTGTTCAGCCACAAGAACCGTGCGTACACGCAGCTCTGGGTTTACTCCAGCCAGCAGAGCTCAGTAGTGATGCACACACACGTGCACAAGTGCACACACACGCACACGCATGTGCACACACGCGCACACCCACCCCCCCACGCACGCAGAGCGCACCTGCACGTAAGGCTCCGCACACACTTGTGCACGCAGTACCTGTGCGCAGCAGCACACCCCTGCCCACACGCATGAGATCCGCTTGCACATGCAAGCACACACATACACACCAACACACGCGCCTGCGCACACCGACACACGTGTGCTCCCGTGCACAGAGCTGCGTGCGGGGATGCACGCACAGAGCCTCTGCACACCAATACACGTACACGCCTGCACGTACGGCTCTGCACACACAGCAACACGCTTGCACATGCGCACACAGAACCTGTGCACGCCAGCACACGCATGCCCGCACGCAGGTAGAGCCGTGCACGCAGACGCGTTCATACATACAGAGTCTATACCAATGCACACATGCCCACGTGCAAGAGACCGACTTGCACACGCAGAGCCTTCACCCACCAACACCCGTGTGCCCCCACGCACACATGGCCACACGCAGACCCGCTCACGCCCGCAGAGCCTGTGCACACCCAGACGCGTCCACGTGCACACAGACCCACTGGCAAACGCAGAGCCCGTGCACATCGACACGCGCGCGCGCAGAGCCGCGCGCACCGAGACACGCGTGCGCACCAGCACGCACGGACACACGGTGCCGTGCACAGCAGCAGACACGCGCACGCAGGGCTGCGCGCACCGACACGCGCACGTGCGCGGAGCCGTGCACGCGACACACCCGCGCACAAAGAGCTCGCGCGAACCAGCACGTCCACGCGCGCGGTGCCACGCACGCCGAGCCGCGCGAGCCGGCGCGCGCACGCGCACCAGAAAACACGTGTCCGCACCGAGCTGCGCGCGCTGGTGCGCTTGCGGGGCCACGCGCGCCGGCACGCCCGCGTGCTCAGCACCGCGCGTCTCAGCGCGCCGGTGCGCGCACGCGGCTGTGCGCACCGGCACGCCAGCCCTCCCGTGCACCCGCAGAGCCCCGCTCGCCCCCGCGCTTGCAGCATCCCCGGCTTCCCCCGTCCCCGGCGGGGACCCTACTCCCTCCTGGGGGTGCCCCGTCCGGGCCACGCCGCCCACCGTGCCGCGATGAGGTCCGGTTGGTGGTACATGAACATCCCGGCCAGCATCAGCCCGATGCCCAGGTAGCTGAGCCCGCTCAGGTGGCTGCCAAAGAGGAGTCGGGAGAGGAGCAGGTTGCCCACCGCGGTGACGTTGCCCAGGACGTGGACGGTGAGGGCGGAGGTGAGGGAGAGGACGCAGAAAGTGGCCAGGTTGTAAAGGACGGAGCCCAGGCAGCTGAGCAGGACGCAGGCCCAGAGGGTGCCGTCGTAACGCAGGACGCCCTCCCAGGAGGGACCCACTTCCAGTGCCACGGCCGCCCCGAAGAGCAGGCAGAAACTGGGCAGGGAGGTCAGGCAGAGCAGGGAGAGGGCGTCCAGGTGGTCCTCCTGCAGCAGCAGACCTGGCGGGGGGTGGACGGGGACGGTCAGCAGGACACACGGAACGTCCCGGCGGGGACACCCAGCACGGACGTGAGTTCCCCGCTCGGTGCCCAAGCGGTTTAGAAATTCCTGGGAAGGGGGAAATGGGAGGTGGGGGGGGGGGGAGCTCTTCCATGGGGCTGGGGGTGCCCTGGTTCAGGGGGTGCCCCGGTTTGGGGGGGGTCCCCCCAGTTTGGGGGTCCAGGGTGCCGCAGGGCAGGGTTGGACAGGGCAGTTTTTTCATCCCGTTTTGGAGCAAACGTGGCTTCCACCCCCATCCCACCCATCCTCTTTTTTCAGCCGGTTTTGCGGCCGGCAGTGACATTTCTGGGCACGTGGCCTGTCCCCATGTGTGTCCCCCCCCCGAGTCATCCCAGGACAGTGGGCACAGCCGGGCCGGCTGCCACGCACAGGCATGCATGGGGAGGGGGGGCGTGGGACGGAGCAGCCCCCGTCCACTCTCCCACGTCCCACGGGTGACAAGGGGAGCAGGGTGGGTGCCGGGCGGCGATGTCCTTCGGGTGGCCGCAGCACCCCTTGGTACAGCCGCCAGCGGTCGCTTCCCCCGGGGACGGCACGGGGCGTGCGCCCAGCGCTCAGCCCCACGCTCAGCGCCCGTCCCCCCGCGGTGCCCGCCTGAGTCACCAGCTCCGGAGGAAGCGCTCCCTTCCCGGCCAAAAAAACAACCCGGCCGGCTCCTCTCCGACGCCTGCCAAGGACGTCGCGGTCCCGGGGGGCACCGCGGCTGCCGGAGCGAGTCCCCGGGCATGGGGGGACGATGCCACTCGGCGTGGGGAGTCACGGGGATGGGGACGGGGCAGCTTGGGTGTCCCTGTGCCAGACTAAAGCACTGCCACCCCCCCCCCCCAATGGCTCCAGGACATGGGACGGTGTCACTGGGAGCCAGCAGTGCCCGTGGGCCACCACAGGGCCACCAAGGTGTTTGCTAGGTCACCGACAAACCGGGGGTCACGTCCCCAGGATCACGGCACAGCCCTGAGGGGGGGGGCAGCCGGGTGGGCAAGGGGTGGCACTGGGGCTGGGGTGGCCCCGGGGACCGGGTGGGGAGGGGATGGTGCTGAGGCTGGGGTGACACTGGGGTGACACCAGAGCCAGGGTGGGCAGCGAGTGATGCCGGGGCGACGGGTGGCCCTGGAACTGGGGCGGCACTGGGGCCAAGACGGGCAGCAGGTGGGACGGGGACGGCGCGGCGTCGGCACCGGAGCCGGGGTGGCACCGGGAGCCAGGATGCCGCGAGGGTTGGAGCGGCAAAGGAGCGGCACCGGGGCCAGGGTGGGCAGGGAGCGTCGCCGGCACCGGGGTGACACCAGCACCGTGCCGGCGGGGGGGAGCGCGGTCGGCCGTGCAGGATGGGGACGACGGGCACGGGCGGCACTTACTCTGCTGTACGGACTTGAGGGCGCGGAGGACGGTGGCGGCCAGGAGGAAGCCGCAGCCGGGCTGGTAGATGCGGAGCCCGCCGGCGATGCTGCAGGCGGCCCCGGCGCAGACGGGTCCCATGGCGGCGTACTGCAGCGGGTGGTGCCGCCGGCCCCCCAGCAGCCCCGACAGCAGGAGGGTGACCAGCGGGGTGGTGGTGGCCACCGCCTGCGCCACGTCCAGCTGCACGTAGCTCAAGCCCAGGTTGCCCAACGCCACGCTGGTGCAGAAGGTGAGGCTGAGCAGGTAGATCCTGGCGCGGGGCCGGGGGGCCGGCGGCGACGGCGGCGGTCCCCGCGCCCAGCCCAGCGGGTACCCCACGGCCACCCCCGACAGCATGTGGAGGGACGACAGCAGCAGCGGGTAGCGGAAACCGTGGGTGGCGAAGATCCATTTGTTGAGGCCGGCCATGGTGGTGCCGGCGCCCAGCCAGGCCAGGACGGTGAGGGTCAGGGGCAGCGACGGCCCGGGGGGCGGCCGACCCCCCTCCGCCTGCCCGGGGTCCGGTTTCCAGGGCCGGAGGGTCGCCTCGCCGGCCGTCGTCGCCGCTTCGTCGCCCCGCCGGGACCTCCGGCACATGGGCGCCGGCTCCGCTTCCCCCCGCCGCCGCCGCTCTCCGCTCTGCCCCGTCCTCGCGCGCCCGTGCCGAAAGCCGCCGGCCCCGGGGGGGAGTCGGCGACGGGTAACGGCGGCGACGGTAACGGATCCCCGGCTCCCGCTGGCAGCGGCGGTGGCGTCACCCACCCGGTGGGGTGCTGGCAGGGCTCAGCCCCGGGGTGCCGGTGCCATGCGCCAAGGAGGCAACGCCGGCGGCCGGCAAGCGAGCGGAAAGTTTGGCGATGGCGGGGAGCGGAGGGAGAGAGGCTCCTCCCCGCGGGGCCGCCGCCGCGTCACGGCCGCCTGTGCGGGGGGCACGGGGGTGCGTGGGTGTACCGGGGGGCAACGCAGGGGTGCCCGCCCGGGGATGCCGCTCGGTGCAGCGGGGCCTGCCGGGAACCGGCGGCCCGCGCATCCCCGCCGGAACGGTTTCGGCTGCTGGCGGTAGCCGGAGCAGGAGCACTCGGCGGCCTCCATGGTGACGGCGGCGGTGGGACTGCGTCAGAGCCCCCGGCTGACTCACGCCGGGGCGGCGGTGCAGGCGCCATCGCTCCCCGCCACCCACCCGGCACCGTCGCCCACCCGGGTATCGGCAACCCTGACCCCAAACGGCAGCGGCACCCCCCCGCCCCGGACACCGCAACCCCCGGCTCCGTTCGCCGCCGGCTGCCCCTGGGTGGTTTTGGGGTTGGATTAAATCCCGGGGTTGGGGCGGGAGGGGGGATCACGGAGGTTTGGGACACGCGCGGGAGGTCCGGCTGCGCGTGGCACTGGGGCCACCGAGGTCCCCGAGCCCTCGGGGTAGGTGGGGGCTCAATGGGGAGGGCCGGGGGTCCGTCCCCCCCCCCCAGAGGGTTTACAGAGGAGGACGGCCCCGGCTGGCGGCTTGCTGGGGACGAGCGGCGCTGGCTCGGACTCCCCAAAACCAGCTGCTTTGGGCACCCCAAAATTGGCTGCTCCCACCGGCTGCCTGCCCCATCCCCGAGCGGGGCCGGGACCGGAGGAGCTGCTGGTGTGGGTGCTCCCGACCCACCGTGCCCGTACGACACAGGGCATCGTGCGTGCGTCCCCCTCCTCCTCCCCGGGTGGATTTGGGGTGCTGGCACACGGGGCGCAGGGAAAGCAGGAGGCGGGGAGCCGGCAGGTCCTGTGCCCAAGGCAGAAGTTTCATTGCCATCACCCCCCCGCTCGCCCTCTACCACTCGCTCAGGCGCAGGATGAGGGTCTCCCCGTCGTGAGGTCTGTAGTCGGCGACGCCTGCGGAGAGAAGGTGGGAGAGCGGCCGTGGGGGCTGCCCGGGACCCCCGACGTCTCCCCTGGGGACCCCCGCCCATCACTCACCCATCTGCAGGCTGGTGCTGGGGGCGGTGAGGAGCTGCCAGTAGCTCCGCTTCTGCTGCCGAGCCTCCAGCCCCAGCACCCTGCTCAGAAAGGGGCCCTGGGGGGTGTCCTGGGTGTCAAACCTGGCGGGTGGGAGAGCGGGGTGAGGGTCCGGCCCCGGCACTGCCGGCGCTGGGGCAGATCTGCCGCCAAGGGAGCCAGGCGGCGGGGACCGGGGTGAGACCGTGGCACGGCTGCGGGGCACGTGGCCAGCCCGGGTGTGACAGCCAGGGACCCCAGAGCGTCCCCCCCACCCCGGCACGCGGGGCCACGTACGTGAAGTTGTGGGGTCCCCGCGCGGCGGCTGCCCTGAGCACGTCCAGGAGGGAGGCACCGGCGGGCGCGGGCACCGGCCGGTCGTAGAGTCGGTGCTGGGGACACCGTGGCTCGGGGCACTCCACCACCAGCCGCACCGTCACGTTCCCCGGCAGCTCGGGCGTCAGCTCGGGGCTGAGGGGCGTCAGCGTGTCTGCGGGAAGGAAGCCGCCACGGCACCGATGGACGCCAAGCCACCACCGCGGTGGCATCCGCACCAACCCCATCCCAGCTCCCCCATGTCACCCCACGCCACCCCGGCTCCTACCCGGCTCCTCCCGGCAGCGCATGGAGGCGATGTCCAGGTAAGAGCGGCCATGCAGCACCGGCAGTGCCTGGGCCGCGGTTGCGGCGGTGGTGAAGGCGTCCAGGTTCTCCAGCAGCGCAGCCATGGCCCGGCCGTACGCCGGCTGCATCCGGCACGCATCGGTGGCGATGAAGACCTGGGAGCAGGAGGGAGGAAGGTGGCGGGGCAGTGGCCTGGCGTAGGAGGCAGGTCGGGGCCCCGGGCGGCTGCTTCTTGCCCGGGCACCCATGCCCGCACCTGCGTCTGCATCCACATCTGCACCCGCAGCCACATCTGTGCCTGCATCTGCGCCCACATCTGCGCCGGCACCCGCAATTTGCACCCGCAGCCCTGCTTATGCCTGCGCCCGCATCTCTGCTCGCACCCACGCCCCACCCCGGAGACCCCCCCCCACACGTGACACCCACCTGCATGGCCCACGGCGTGCTGTAGACGTTGCCAAAGAAGCCGTCCCAGCCCTGCGCCTCGACCATCCTCCTCCTCGCCCTGTGCGCGGCCGCCCGCAGCTCCGCCGCCAGCCTGGCCCCCACCGTCCGCTCCCGCTCCAGGCAGGCGAAGGCCAGCGCGGCCACCGCCTCCGTGTCTGCAGGGACGCGGCGTCACCCCGGCTGCCGCACACCCGCCCTGGGGTCCCACCGTCCCGTCTGTCCCCAGGGGGGGGGACACCCTTACCCACGGCGCTGCCGCCGGCGTGCCCGAACCTGCCGTGGTGCTCGGCTGCCAGGAGCCGGCGGATCACCTCCTCCCGCACCCGTTTGCGGTGGACGCACAGCGCCAGCACGCCCAGGCTGTACTGGTAGTAACTGGTGAGGGGCTGGCCGTGCTGCCGGGATCCTGGGGACGAGGCGTGGTGTCACCGGGGCGAGCCGATGGCCCCGCGGCTGGACGTGCCGGCGCATGAGTGGGTGCTCGCCACGGTCGCCCCGTGGGGATGCTCTCACCTGCCCAGTCCTCCTCCAGGTAGTACTTCAGCCATGTCACCAGTGAGCGCTGGGGACCGGGCTCTGGCGGGGGACAAGTGGCCCGTAGCCCCAGCAGGTACAGCGCCAGCCGCCCCGTCTCCGGCCACTCCGCCTCAGCCCTCCTGCAAGCCGCCGTGTCAGCTCTCGCCGGCGGCACCGCGCCGGGGGGCCGTCACCCCACCGGTGGAGGGGACCGTCCCCGTGGGACGGACACACACACACGTACGTGGTGTGCTCGGTGGCCACGGCGTCCTGCTGGGGGTGGCTGTGGGGCGCAGCGTGGGGCCGGAGAGCTGCCTGCACGCTCCTGTGGGGACTCAGCACGAGTGCCGGGGCGGCGTGGGGGTCGGGGGACGTCCCCCAGGGGTACATGGGGGGGGACCCGGTGTCCTCCCTTGGGACCTACCGGCCGTAGCGGTGCTGGAAGGCGTCCTGCAGCCGCGCCAGGTACCGCTTCTCCCCGCGCAGGTCGTGGTCGCCGGCCAGGCGAAGGGCCAGGTAGACGCTGGGGTCGGGGTCCCGCGCCGGATCCGCCGCCAGCCCCAGCAGCCGGGCGCTCAGCGCCCGCACCGCTGCTGCCGCCTCCCCCGGGGCTTCTACCCGCCCCAGGGCCCCGGGGAAAGAGAGCGGAGGGTGAGGGGGCCAAGCCCACCCCAAGCACTTGCCTCACGGCATCTGCAGCCCCCGGCACCGGTTGCGTGGGGCCGCGGTGGCGATGGAGACCCAGCACCCCCAACCCTGCCGCGAGCCCCGTGCCCCTTGCGGCCCTCCTTCGAGTGCCAAAACCTCCAAATGTCTCCCCTCAAAAAATGGGGAAGAAACAAAATAAGATACGTGACATGACGTGGGAGCATGGAGAGCTCAAACCGCTGTCCCCAGGGACCCTGCGGGACCTGTGGGAGGTGGGGGGCTGCGGGTGTAGGAGCAGGGCAGGTTGGCTCTGGGCTTTGGCCAGGGGAAGGGGGCACAGGAATAAGGCTTAACCCCGGCGGGCGCTGGGGAGAGCTCAGCCCTGGAAAACTCATCACTGGAGGGGTTTCATGAGGTCAGCGTCCTCCCCGGGGCCGGGACACGGGGCTGGAGTACGGGATGGTGCCCGTCCCCCCCAGCCCCGCTCCTCAGGGACCTCTCCACCGCCGCAGCCAGGTCAGGGACCCGCTCCAGGCACCGTCCCGTACGGGCGAGACCCCCGGCTCCAGTGGGGTCCCCAGGCGGGATGTGGGGGTCCGGGGGCTTCGGGTGGTGGCCGGCTGCCGTACTCACCACAGAGCTGGGCAGGCAGGACCGCAGCCTGCAGCAGGATGAGGAGCAGCCACATGCCGGAGCGGGGCGGTGGGTGCCACGGCACGGCACGGCTGGCAGCCCGGCAGAGCCTGGCCGAGCCGAACCGGGACACCGCCGGGGATGGGAGGGTGTTGCAAGAGGCCGTTTCCGCACACCGGGGCCGAGTCAGCAGAAACAGGAAAGGACTTTGGCTGGAGGCGAAGCAAAGGGAAGCGGGACCACCCCGCGCCGGAGCAGAGATAAGTGCTCACGGCCGCTCTTTCCTCCCAGCTCCCTGACCTGGCACGAACTGCGTGAGCATCGAGGTCTCCTTGCCCTCCGCACCACGGCCGGGGCAGCGAGACCCAAACTGCGGGCGTTTGGGTCAAAATCACCAGTCAAAGTTAGCAAAAAAAAACAAAGGAGGGATGAAAACCCCCAAAATCCCGCGCCCTCCATCCCCGCAGCCTTGGAAAGCGATGACTCCACTGCTCGCCTGGAAACTGGATTTTTATTGAAAACAAGGATTAATCAGCCCCGCTCGGCAGACGAGGGGTGGGTATGGGGGTGCTGAACCCCCAAAAATAAATCCCCGCAGCCAAGGGGAGGTGGGGGGGGTGTCTCCGGGCGCTGCTGGGGCTCGGGTCTCTGCCTGCTGGGGGACAGCACCACGGCTCAGCTCCAAGCTGACCGTGGGCCCGCACGGTGTCGAGACAAACCCGCATCCCACCCGTGGGATCAGGCTGGGAACCCAAGGGCCACGAAACCCTCCCGGAGACATCTCACCCACCCCAGCTCGGGGATGTGACCCCCAGACACCTGTGAGAGCTCGCTGGTGCCCTGGGGACAGGGATCCCCGGCAGGTTGGGACGGACAAACCCCCGTCGTGGGCGTCTGTCACCCCCCCGGGAGATGCCCCGGTCCCGGGGAGATGCCCCGGTCCCCGGAGACTCGCCGTGCGGGGACACGGGGTCCGGCCGCCTCCGAGGCAAGGGGAAAATCTGGGGGAGAAAGGACGGGGCGTGGGGCAGGCAGGAGCTGCCAGAGCTCGGGCTGAGGGAGGCCGAGGCAGCCGGGCCTTCCCCCCGGGGACCCCCCGCACTCGCCCCACCGACGGCCCCTACAGAACGGGGAGCCCCGGGGACGGAGCCCCGGTCCCAGGGGCTGATCTCAGCTTGGGGGGAACCCCCAGGGCCCGGGCAGGGACCTGCCCAGCTCCGCTATCCCCGCGGGTGGCGGAGAGCCCCGGGGCCGCCCCAGGCCCGGTGCCTCGATACCTCCCGGTGCCTCGATACATCCCGGCATGCTCCGCGCCGCCCCGCTATATCCCAGCGTGCCCTGCGCCGCAGGACCCCCCCTTCTCCCTCCTGCCTGGGCCGAGCGGGCTGCCCGCGGCGCGCCTGACCCGGACCGGCCCCGCGTCCTGCCCGTCCTGCCCGCTTTTCCCACCCTTCCCGCTCTGTTCGCGCTGCCCACGCTGCTCACGCTGCCCCCATGACCGGCGTGGGGCGGCTCCGGTGGGCGCAGACCGCGGGTCCCGGGCGCAGGCAGGTCCCGGGCAGGCCGGGGTCCTGCGGCGCGCCGGGAGCACGTGGGCAGCGGCGGCGGCGGCGGCGGAGCAGCCATGGGCGGGCTGGAGAAGAAGAAGGTACGGCGGGGCGGCCCGGCCGCCTCCACACACCTCCCCTCCGGCACCGGAGCGCCCTTTTCCCCGTTGCCACGTTCACGCTCCCCGGGGCCGGTGCCTCCTCCCACCCCGGTGCCCTCCCTCCCTCCGGTACCGGTGCTCGCCCCTGTCTGCTCCCTCCATCTCCGGTGCCGGTAACAGCCCCCCCCCCCCCCCGCCGCGGTAGCGGTGCTCGCCCCTGTCGTGCTCATCCCCCTTCCTCCGGTCGCCGTGCCCCCCCCTTCTCCGGTACCGGTGTCCATCCATGCCGTGACACCCGGTGCCGGTGTTCCCCCCCCCCCCCAAGCTGGCTGTGCCCGGTGGCCTCTTTCTGCCTTCCCCCCCCGCCGGTTCCCGTTTTTCCTCCCTCTCCAGCCGCGGGAGCTGCGGGCCTGCCCCTCCTGCCCCCCCCTTCCCGGTCGCGGGGCTGCCCTCGCCGCCCCCCCCCCCCCCAATTGCCGAGCCCCCCCGACACCCCCATCTCTCCCCAGTACGAGCGGGGATCCGCCACCAACTACATCACCCGCAACAGGGCGCGGAAGAAGCTGCAGCTGAGCCTGCCCGACTTCAGGTGCGCCCGTGACCCCCCCTGAACCCCCCCAAGCCTCTCCCCGGACCCCCCTCCAGGACGAGCAATAGGAGATTGAGCTCCCTGGTGGGTGCGTGGGGTGGCCTTTTCCGTAGGGAGTGGTGGTGGTGTCCTGAGGTTTCAGGCTGTTGAGTTTTGGGGTTTCCTACCCCCCCCGAGGGGTGGCAGCACCGGAGGGTAAAGGGTCCCGGGGGGGGGGTTCTGGTTTGGGTGCACGGGTGCTGCGTGTCTCACCCTCGTCGCCATTACCAGGCGCCTCTGCATCCTGAAGGGGATTTACCCCCACGAGCCCAAGCACAAGAAGAAGGTGAACAAAGGCTCCACCGCAGCCAGGACCTTCTACCTCCTCAAGGATATCAAATTCCTCCTTCACGAGCCCATCGTCAACAAATTCCGGGAGTATAAGGTAATTATCCTGCACGAGACCCCTGGGGTGGTGCCTGAGGGGCTGCTCGAGGCTCATCCTCTCCTGCAGAGCCCCCGGCCTTCCCCTCTCCCCGCAGGTGTTTGTCCGGAAGCTCCGGAAGGCGTACGGGAAGAGCGAGTGGAGCACCGTAGACCGGCTGAAGGACAACAAGCCCAGCTACAAGCTCGACCACATCGTGAAGGAGAGGTGAGCCACCGGCCGAATCCCAGCAGAGCTGTCCTCTTTTAAGGGAGGAGCTTTCCTTGCAGCCACCTGGACGTGTGGAGCCTTTGCCGTGTCTGTCCCTCTTTAGGAATCCACCTCCCGTATATATTCTGGGGGTTTTGACAGAAACCGGTGTTTCTGGGCTGGAGGAGAAGGCTGTAGTGTGCTGCACGCTGGCTGCAGCAAAGCATGAGTGAGCAGGGAGTGCCTGGCCATCCTAGATATCTCCAGGAAGATGCTGAGAGCTCTCTTCCTCTCTCTGAGCGGTGTTTTCCTTGGAGGGAGGGACGGTGGAGGGCGAATCACGGCAACAGAGTTGGTGGATTTGGTGGCAGTGAGAGAGGAGAGGACCCAGGAGGGAGGGAACCTGCTCTGGCAGGTCTCTTTGTTGTCCCGGTGGTGTCCAGGACCTCGCTGTGCTGGGAGAAACAGCACCGAGAGGCAGGCGCTGCCCTGACAAGCTGCGTGCTCGGGAGGGGAAATGGTCTGGGCATCTGTTGGCCATGCTGCCACTTGAGCTGTGGGGCTGTGCGGTCTCCCTCCGACTGCCAGCGTTTGAGTCCTGCAGCTTTCGTCCGGGCCTCGTCCCTCTGGCCGAGGAGCACCACGTGCTGGTGTGCTGCACCGCAGGCACGCTTGTTCTCGGTGGGTCCAGGCTGGGATTCCCCAACACTCAGTCCCTGCGGGTGCCCTAAAACCTGTTTTCACCCACTTTGTAGTCAGGGGTGTTGCCATCCCCTGGCCAGGGAGGTTCCTGGCTCCCCGGGGAGCTGCTTGGAGCTCCCTCTGTGACCGCGGGCTCCCCGGTGCCCAGGAGGGACACCCCGTCCCTGTGCGTCGCTAGCTTTGGTGGGACCTGTGGGAGGTGGATGCTCCATGGTGCCCGTTCCTGTCTCACGGGAGGTCTCCATCAGCCCCAGCAGCTTTTGGTGGACGCTGGGGCTGGGTGTGATTCCCCCTTCTCTTGCCCGAGCACAGGTACCCAACCTTCGTAGACGCGCTGCGGGACCTGGACGATGCCCTCTCCATGTGCTTCCTCTTCTCTACCTTCCCGCGGACGGGCAAGTGCCACGTCCAGACCATCCAGCTCTGCCGGCGCCTGGCCGTGGAGTTCCTCAACTACGTCATCGCCTCCCGCTCCCTGCGCAAGGTGGGTGCTGCAGGGAGGGAAGGGGCCAAGACCTCCCTGCCCCGGGGGGGCTGTGGAGGCGGGGATGGTGGACTTGTGCCCCAGGAGGGCACCGGGCCAGCTGTGCTGACAGCTTCAAATGGGGAACGAGTCCTGCCGGGCCACCTGTGACACTCCCCTGATGGAACGTGCTGATGGGAGAAGGGTTAATGAGGACAGGGACGAGGGAGCATCCGTGGCCTTCCTCCCTCTGAGCCCTTGCTCTATTCCCTGCCAGGTCTTCCTCTCCATCAAGGGCATCTACTACCAGGCCGAGGTGCTGGGGCAGCCCGTCACCTGGATCACCCCTTACACCTTTGCCCACGATGTGAGTACCTGGGAAGAGCGCGGCAGGATCCGTGCGGGACCTGCGCTGCCGCTGCCTCGCTGCTTCCTTCCCTGTGGCCGGGGAAGGGTTGAGGGACCGTCCGGTGGCTCTCGTGCTGCAGAGGCAGACAAGGCTGTGGTGGAGACCACGGGGCCCAGCTCGGGAGGCATGCGGGGACACAACCCTCTCCTACCTCCCGGGATGGCTCTACCTGTGTCCTCTGTGGCTGGCTGTACCAGTCTCCCCGGTTCCTTATTTCCTCTTGTCAATTATTAAAATGTGCCTTAATCAGCAATTAAAGATTAACCTGCAGGAATGGGGCTGGTGGCACTTAGGGAAGAGCCGAGTCAGACCCCGCACCCTGTGCCAGGGTGGTTCTGCTGCATCCCCTGTGCAGTCCGGCCAGGCGGAAGGGTGAGAGGAAAGCTGTGGGTGCCACCGTGCCAGGACAGCTGCGCGGCTGTGCTGCACCTTGCCAAGATCCTCGGCAGGCAGGAGTTCGCTGTCACGGCAGCGCGCTCTCGTTTTGCTCCTGGGTTTTCCAGGGCTTGGCAGAGTTGGGTTGAGGCTTTCCAGCTTTGTGGCCTTTGGTATGGCCCGTGCTGGGGCTCACATCCCCACCTCACCCCGCACCATCTCCTCGGCCAACCCATGTCCTTCCTGGCCAGTATTACTTCTCGCTCCCTTGAGTTCTGGCTGTTGTGGGACTGACTGGGTCCCTGCCGGGTTTGGCTCCTTGTCCTGCTCTTGTCTGGCTTTGCCACGGCCTGCACTTCTCCCCTGGAGGAGCAGAGTCCCTGGGGCAAGCCACCAAGGTCCCCATCTGTGATGGGATGAGGTGCTCCATCTGTCCACGCAGGTCCCTTCACGGAAGGGTGGCAGCGGGGCCCCGTGTAGCAGCCTGGAGAACTCTCTCTGCCCAGGGGCTGGTGGTGGCTGAGGATCTCCAGACCTCACTGTGAAGGGGGCAGGACCCTCCTCCCTGTGTGGATGGGACGGGCTCCTGTCCCTGCAGAGGGGATTCCGGTCCTTTGTCCTTGTGTCCTCAACCCTTCCCATCTGCTTGCAGCACCCCACAGATGTGGATTACCGTGTGATGGCCACTTTCACCGAGTTTTACACCACCCTGCTGGGCTTCGTCAACTTTCGCCTCTACCACTCCCTCAATCTGCTCTACCCCCCCAAGGTGAGGCCGCCACCTGCCCCAGGGACATGCCACGCTGGCCTGAGCCTGGTGGGACCGCCTGGCGTGGGTGATTGGAAGCGAGCCCGTGTTGGGAGGGTCAGGGTGGCAGAGGGGGGGATGTCTGGGGGCTCTTAAGTTTGGGAGCTGCATCCCCACCTTTCTGTTTCTCCCCAGATCGACGGCCAGGCTGATGTTGAGCTGAAGCCCGTGGAGGGCAAGGAGTACGCCATGGATTCGGAGAGCTACCTGGAGGTGAGGGACGCTACTGTCACCGTGGTCCGTGGGAGGACGCTGCACGGTCTTGGTGACCTCCTCCTGGCGTGGGGCGCTCGGCGTGCGGGGACCGAGGAGCGGAGCCTGATCCCTGCGTGGCAGGGAGGACTGGTCCCAAACTCCTTGCGCCCTCATGCTGGCCAAGGGAA
Organism: Harpia harpyja; assembly: GCF_026419915.1. NCBI lineage: Eukaryota > Metazoa > Chordata > Aves > Accipitriformes > Accipitridae > Harpia > Harpia harpyja. The sequence goes on along the minus strand of NC_068948.1, from coordinate 46,046,958 downwards.
GAGCTGTGCTTGGCCTCAGGGGCCACTGGCCTCCCCCCTGCATGGCGGGGGACCCTCCGAAGCCCCAGTGCTGGGGACTGCAGGGTGGGACAGTATATGGAGGAGGCTGAATATCTGTCTAGTCCCTAGGTCTTTTGACCTCTTGCTCTGAGAAATTGCCTTCTCCTTCCTCCATGAGCCTTCCCCTTTTCCCATCCCCAAAGCACTGGCTGGGCGTGACAGTTTCTCGGTCTCTTCCCGCTGCAGAAACTGTCGGCTCTGAGCGCCAGCCTGGCCCGTGTGGTGGCACCGACCCACGAGGACGAGGTGGAGATGGATGAGTTCCCAGTGGAGGGGGTAAGAGCCTGGTGGGGGGGCTCAGCCCTGGCCTTGGGCGATCCTGTCTGCAGTATGTCTTGTGCCCAGCAAAGGCTGGCAGGGCCTAGTGTGATGCTGGGAGGGACTGGCAGGAGGATGGAGACAGCATCCGAGAGCCCTCCTTGCAGAGAGAGGCTTGGCAGGGGCTGTTCTTGGGGAGGGGACTGAATGCTTTGCTCTGAGCAGGAGACCGCAGAGCAGATGGACGCGAGGAAGAAGGAGCAGGAGGCGCTGGAGAAGCACAAAAAGCTGTTTGAAGGGCTGCGGTTCTTCCTCAACAGGGAGGTACCTCGAGAGCCACTGGCATTCATCATCCGGTACGTGGTGGGCAGGCTGTCCCTCGGCAGGCCTGCTACACCTTGCTTGCCTCCCCCAGCCTCTCTATGAGGATTTTGAGGCCAATCTGCCTGATGTCCTGCAGGCGAGGTGACCTTGAGGGTCCCTCCTGCCCGTCTGACTCCTCGGCGGGTTTTGCTGGCAGGTGCTTTGGCGGCCAGGTCTCCTGGGACAAGTCCCTGTGCATTGGTGCCACCTACGACGTGAGCGACCCCTCCATCACCCACCAGATTGTTGACCGGCCCCGGGTGGAGCAGCAGGTTGTTGGCAGGTGAGGCGGGTGGCCTGTCCCCAGAATGGCCACGAGGGCTAGCTAGCTGTCCCACGCTCTGTCCGCTCCCTTGCGGCCCCGTGTGCTCCAGAGCCTGAGGTGGGAGGAAAGGGTCTGAGCCTGTGTCCCGCTGCCCCACAGGTACTATCTGCAGCCTCAGTGGGTCTTCGACTCCGTGAATGCCAAGCTGTGCCTCCCCGTGGCCGACTACTTCCCCGGCGTGCTGCTGCCCCCGCACCTCTCGCCCTTCGTGACGGAGCAGGAAGGAGACTACGTCCCTCCTGAGAAGCTGAAGCTGCTGGCCATGCAGAGGGGCGAGAACCCAGGTGATGCGGGGCTCCGAGGCCGGAGGAGCTGAGGAGCCGGGCAGCGTTGCTGCCTTGGCAGAGCTGTGCCTGCTCCGGGGCCAGCGACTGCTCTCCTGTTGGTAACAGTGGTGTCTCTGTAGATGAAGAGAGTGAGGAGGAGGAGGAAGAAGAGGAGGAAGAGGAGGATGAGAATGACAAAGAAGAGGAGGAGGAGGAAGATGAGTCTGAAAAAGAAGAGGAGATGAAATTAAAGAAGATGGAAGAGCAGAAGACTCAGAGCAACAAGGTATGGTGCCCGGCAGCGGGGTGGGACCCCCAGGAGGAGGCAGCTCTGGTGAGCTCTGTCCCTGCTGGGGCTCTGCTCGCTGTGGGGCGTCCGGGCCGAGTCCCTGTTCTGGGACTGCTGTGGCTCTGCTGCTCCTGCGGCAGCTGCCACACTTCTGGGTCCTGGACCCATGTTCATGAGCTGCAGCTGCCATTCATGCTCAGGACCTGCTGCCTGGTCTGGAGGGTGCTGCGGCTCTTCCGTGGCCCCCAGTGAATGGTGTGGAAACGTCTGTCCCCGGGGAAGGGTGGTGGGTTCCCAGTGTCCGGGGTCCTGAGCTTTCCGGCTCCCCGCAGGCGCTGCCTGTGAAGGTGACTGCTGGCAAGCTGCGGCTGGAGGACAAGCAGCGCCTGGAGCAGGAGCAGCAAAGCGAGGAGAAGCGTCTGGCCATCATGATGATGAAGAAAAGGGAGAAATACCTCTACAGGAAGATCATGTTTGGCAAGAAGCGCAAAGTCCGAGAGGTACGAGCGTAGGGCTGCTGTGGGCCAAGGACCCTCGCCTGGATCCTGGTGCTAGCTCTTCCCAAATCAGCTTGCAGCTATGGATCACTAAAGCTGGGTTTGTCCCTATCTCGGGGGAGAGGGAGCAGCCTCTGCTTCCGATACTGTGCCAGCTCTGGGCTGCTCCTTCCACTCCTCTCTGTACCTGGTGAGGGCACTGAGTGAAGGTGGGCAAGGGTGAGGCTCTACGAGCCTCTTCTCCAGCATCACCAGGCTGCGGTCTCTCGACCCTGGCAGGGCAGAGCTCCTTGTGCTCCCTCAAGGCCGTGGCTTGTGCTCAGCAAGGGAAGCTGCTGCCCTTCTCTGTGCCCCATGCCCGACCTGGGTGCCAGCAGTAGATGGGTCCATCTCTCCCACGTACAGCTGGAGAGTTTGGTGGGACCGAGGGTAGAGCAGCCCTCGGTGTCTGCAGACCGGTCTGACTGTGGGTCTCGGGGGTTTCTCCACAGGCGAACAAACTCGCTGCGAAGAGGAAAGCCCATGACACTGCCGTCAAAGAGGAGAAAAAGAAAAGCAAGAAGGCGCGACGAGCATGACGGGGCCCCGGGGCTCCCTGGAGGCGCTGGCTGGATGGCCGCGCCCTGCAGACAACACCATTGCGTTTGGGTGAAAAACCCTCAGCTTTGCTCTTGGGACAGAAATGCTAAATTAAAACATTTCCCATCTGTAAATACACTTCCCACTGTGCCTTTCCCGGGGCTCCCTCGGCTCCCCTCCGCCGATGCCACTGGCCGTCCTGGCCTGGGCTGCAGGATCGGTGTCACGAGGACTGTCGTCTTCATGCTGGTGCCACCTCTGCCTCCTGACCTGCAGGGGTGGTGAGCGAGGAAGAGGAGGCCAAGGAGAGCTCTGGGCTCTTGCAGGTCCCTCTGGGATTGTTCCTTTTGCATTTGCACAGCTCTGGGCAGAGGAGCCGAGCCCCCGTGGCAGAGCAGGAGCTCTCCAGGGCTCCCAGCACGGCAGGGCATTGTGGCATGTTTTGGAGGCTCGGCACAAAGAGCGGGGTTTTGGCGGAGAGGAGTCCGCAGCAGAGGGAGCCCGTCCTCTGCCCAGCCCGGAGCTGCCCTCCAACATCCACATGGTAGGCCGTACTTCTCTTGTATTTTTATTTTTAATTAAAGAAGGTGACGCTTCCCTGGTGGCCCGTGTTGTCTGTTCCCTTCTGGCCGTGACGGGGTGGCACGACTGCGCTGTGCTCGGTGCTCTGCCCGGTCCTGGGCACGGCGGAGGAGGCACAGATCAGTTCATCCGAGGCACGTGTGGGGCTGGAGGTGGCTCCTCATCCTGCACTGGGTGAGTAGGTGGGAGATGGAGCAGAAGCCTGGCCCCTGCTCCAGGTACCACAACCCATGGACACCATGGCTGTTACCTTGGTCCTTGTCACCCTTTGCCAGTCCTTGTTCCCAGCGGCAGGTTTGAGTAGGGTCTGCTCCATTCCCGGCTGGGTGCCGAGAGCCAACTCTTGAATCCGTTTTGTTCAACCAGGGGAAACGCAAAGTCCTGCCCCTGGGGAGGAGCAGCCCCAGGCACCAGGATGTGCTGGGGACCACCAGGCTGGAAAGCAGCTCTGTAGAAAAGGACCTGGAGGTCCTGTTGGGCGCAAGCTTGACCGTGAGCCACCAACGTGCCCTCGGGGCAAAGAGGGTTAATGTTGAGGAGTGTTGGAGGAGGTTGAGGGAGGTGATCCTGCCCCTCAGTGCTGTTGAGGCCACTCATGGAGTGCTGTGTCCAGCGCTGGGCTCCCCAGTGCGAGACATGGATGCTGGAGCAGGTCCAGCGAAGGGCCACCAAGATGATGCAGAGACTGGAGCATCTCTCCTGGGAGGAAGTGGTTGAGCCACCATCCCTGGAGGTATTCAAAAAGCGAGTAGACGGGGTACTTCAGGACATGGTTTAGTGGGCATGGTTGACGGTTGGACTCGATGGTCTTGAAGGTCTTTTCCAACCTAAATGATTCTATGAAAGGCTGCGAGAACAGACTGGAGAAAACAAGGTTCAGGGGGATCTCATCAATGGGTAGAAACACCTGAAGGGAGGGTGTGAAGATGGAGCCATGTTCTTCTCAGTGGTGTCCAGTGCCAGGACATGAGGCGATGGGCACAAACTGAAAGCCAGGAGGTTCTTCTGAACATCAAGGAGCACTTCTTCACCGAGAAGGTGACTGAGCAGTGGCACAAGGTTGCCCAGAGAAGCAGTGGAGTCTCCATCCATGGAGATATCATGAGCAGGGAGGTTGGACCAGCTGGCCTTCAGAGGTGCCTCCAACCCCACTGGGAGGTTTTTGGGGCTCGCTATCCCTTTCTCTACCTTCCTCCAGCAAGAGGCCAGGGGGGAGTGATTTTTTTTTTTTTTTTTTGGGGGGTGAAGGGGAGGTTATTTGGGGGGTCTTAGCTGAGATAAAGCAACACATGGAGAAACTAGGACCGCCATGGCCGATGCTGGGGCCGCCGACCCCACGGATGCGCTCTGTGCATCCGTGGGGTCGGCGGCCCCAGCATCGGTGGTGTTATCCCCCCCCCGCCTTTCCCCTGAATCTTGTTTTTTTTCCCCCAAAAACAGCCACACACACACACATATTTCCTCGCTGGGGCCTAGGCACAGCCGTGAGGCCTGTTCATGGCTGTCCTGGGGAGAGGAGGAGGGTAACGCTCCATTGTGCAAGATTTATGGGGTTTTTTTCCCCTTTTCTGGCTCATTTTGGAGGTCGGGAAGGGGTGTCCCGAGGTGGGGGTGGATTGCCGTAGGGTTTTGTTGAGCGTGGCCTCGTCGGGGTGCGAAGGTTGTGTCGTTTCGTGGGGCTGACGTGGACAGCCCCGTCTCCAGCCGCGGCGGAGGCTGTGGTATCTCATGGGGCTTTATAGGGACACCCTCGTCCGTAGCGGCGGTAAAGGTCGTGCCGTCAAACGGGGTTTTTTTGGGGACACCCCGTCCCCAGCCGTGGTGAAGGCTGTGTCATCTTATGGGGCCTTTTATGGGGATGCCTTCTCTCCGGCCATGGGAAAAGCTGGTTGTCTCACGGGGCTTTGATGGCGACACCCTTGTCCTCCGCTGTGGTATTTCACGGCATTTTCACGGAGACACCTTGTTCCCAGCTGTGGTGACGGCTTCGTAATCTTATGGGGCCGTTTATGTGGATACCATGGCCCCAACCATGGTGAAGACTCTTTCTTCTGCCTTTCTTTTCTCTTTTTTTTTTTTTTGTTTTCAGGGTTTGGGATGGTTTTGCCTTCATTTCCCTTTTTTTTTTTTTTCTCTTTCTTTTTTCCCCCTTCCTTAACTTCACCTCTCTGAAAAGGAGGAGGTTTGACCACTTGGGACCTCCCGGGGCTTCCACCGTGGGGCAGGAGACCACGAATGGAGCTTCCCAACCCCACCAGTGCCACCGGACACCCGTTCCTGAGCACCCACAGGCATCGTGCCGGGGCGGCAGATAAGGAAAAAGCGCTGGGACCGGCAGGCAGAGCCAGCCACAGGCAGCAGCCCCACTGCCGGGCTGCCCGGCCAGTTGACCGCAAACCGGTTGTGCCACCTCGACGGCCACCGGTTCCCCCTCTTTCGCCAGCGCTAATGACAGCTTTTCTGTCTGATAAAGGCACCTGACGCCACGTTTGGTCAACGAGTGCCTGACGGGGCCAAGCCCTGGCCCGGAGAAGGTGTGCCACCACGGTGCTGCTGCCTGCCCCTCCGACCAGCCGCTCGGGCTCCGCACCAAATCCCTCCGGATCTCCAGCTCCGGTGCACGCTTCCCCGGCGGTCACGGTTTTTGGCGTGAGTGCTTTGTACCCTCAAATCTGGGGGGGGCGGGGGGGGATTTGCTCTGCCCCGATCCCGGGGGGGGACGGGGGACATCATGGTGGAGCCCTCCTGGGGATGGTTTATACCCCATGGGGTGTGGGAGACAGGGCGCCGTGGTTCCCCAGCTCGTTTAATCGCGTCCCGAGGCTGTGAGCATCCCTTGGTTGAGCTGCCGCATCCCGGCTGCCGTGGTCCTCTTCCAGCTGGAAACCCTTTGGAGCGCCATCCACAAAAAAGGGGGAAACCTGGAATTAAAAGAGGTGCCCTGCGGAGAGGGGGGGTGGGGTGGCTCCTTGCGCCCACGCCGCTGTTTCCAGGGAAAATCCAGGTAAGGGCAGGGAATGGTGAGTGGCTGGAGCTGGAGCAGGCGGCGGAGCCGGAGGTGTTATTTAATCTGTTGTCGTGGTTATTTCATGCAGCAGCCTTTACCCATGATAAATGGGCCTGGGGGGCCAGGGGGAAAGAGGTGGGCGATAAATCCTGGGTGTGACTCTAGCCAGGGCTGGGTGCAGCTGGAAACACGTCAAATAAGGGCTCGGGGGGGCAGGGGGCCGTGCGCTCGGGCTTTACGCTGCCTCTGAGTAGGGACAGGTCTCCTGTCCCCATCCTGGCAGCAGCCTCTGCCTCCCCTGGGAGGAGATTTTTGATTTCAAGGCAGCGCACGCTTGTGCTTGCTTGCGTGCTAGCCTGCTCCTCTCCACTGCCCGGCATGGCCAGCACGGTCTCGGGCTTTAATTTTGAGGATCCAGGTGGGATCCCTCGTCTGGCGATGCTGGGGGATGTCTGTCCCAGGAGAGCGGGGACACGCCAGCGGGGCCAGCGCCTATGGGGAGGCGGCGGCTCTTCGTCCCTCCTCTTGCAATGACGAAGACGGAGGATATTCTGGGATATTCTGGCTTTTCTCATCCCCCAGCGCTGGCTGGGGCTGCCCCGGGGGTTGCGCAGGTTAACCCCGGCGTGAGAACCGGTCCCGCCGAGGCAGGGCGGGATGTGGCGGCTGCCCGCGATGGGGCAATAGCTGCCTGCCCACCCAGGGCTCGGCAGGGAGACCCCCCAGCCCTGCGGGGACGAGCTCTGAACCCCAAACGCCTCCGTCGCGGACGGAGACTCGGGTGGGTACGGGGCACGGCCGAAGGGTGCCCTGCGGTTACGCCGCCGGCCGAGCCCCGGGGCGCTGGATGCCGGCGCGGCCGCCGCTCGCTTGGCTGCCCGAGCAAGCGCGCTGGGTCGTCGCCGCCTTTGGCTTGGAGGGCGGTGCGAAGCGCCAAGGCTGGGTCTGGGCACACAATGGCCCCTTTTCTGCTCCGCCGTGGGGCGATGCGCCAGCGGGGTGCCAGATGGTGCCGAACCCTTCCCCCCGGTGCGGCCGGGGCGCCCGCTCGGCTCCCTGGGCGCAGCCACGTCGTGGCGGGACGGGACCCCGTGGGTGATAGAACACCCCCCCCCCCCAGCCCTCCTCCACGAGTGGGGTGCCTGGGGACCCCCAAAGTCCCGGCGCAGCCGGTGGGACCGGGGAAAGGGAGGAAGGCCAAGCCCCCCCGCGCTCCCCACCCCGAGGTGAGCTCCAGCCGCGGGAGGCGACAGCCCGGCCGTGAGCTGTCTCCCACGGGAGGAGGAGGATGGCGGCCGGCGAGAGCTGGCCCCACGGGGAGGAAGGGGGGAGCTGGGTGCCACCGCCGAGGGACAGCCATCGTCACCGGCTGGGCCAGCAGCACCCCGCTGCCGTGGGTGCCGGCTCGCGGGGCCAAGCCGGGCTGGGGGGCTGGCGGTGGCGATGCGGGGGAGCGGAGGGGCCAGGCGTGGGGGCCGGTGGTGACAATGTCCCCGTTGAGGCCGGTGCCGCAGATGGAGACAAACGGCCCCCTTGTTTTCGGCGCTGGCAGGCAGCGGGCTGAATGCCGCCTCTGTGCCGCCGGCAGTGGGTTGGGAGACGGAGGCTCGGGGTGGCAGCGGGCACCCAGGGCCTGGTCCGGCCGTCCCGGGGGAGCCGGGCAGTGCCCGGCCGCAGCCCCGCAGCCCTCTCGGCAGTGGCTCTCGTTTCTTTCTCTCTCTTTTTTTTTTTTTTTTTTTTTCCCCCCTCCCCAGGCCGGCAATACGGGGCCGGGACCCCAGCGATGCCATAAGGACTGCGGCTGGTGGGGAGGCTTCAGAAAAGCCGGCGTTTGCGGGGAGCTGCCCGGGACGAGCTTATTCCATGTCGGAGCAGCATCGGCACCCCCACCCCGTGCCGCCCGCTCCCCCTGCGCCCCGGCCAGCCCAGGAGAGGAGAGGGACGGCTCGCCGCGAGCAGCTTAAGCAAAGGAAAAGGTGATGCTTGGGGGGCGAGGATCTGTGGGGCAGGGCGTCAGGGGTTGCGTGGGAATGGGTGTTTGCACCCGCAGAGGGTGCGCAAGGGGGACGGGGGGGTAGGAAGCACCGTGCCTGCGTGAAATTGGGCACGTGGAAAAAAAAAAAAAAAAAAAGCGTGCCTGCGGGCTTGTAGGGGCAGGAGGAGCAAGCGGCAGGTGGACGCGCCTCGTGTGTGGCGGCTATAGGGGTTTGGCCGTAAAGGAGATGGCTCCTCTAGGGAAAACCCAAAAGAAGGCTCGAGGATATCCCCAGGGACCAGGGGAGCTGCTGGGATACAGGGACGGGGCTGCGGAGCCACGCGGCCCAGGCCATCCTGGGGGGTGACCCGTGGGGAAATGGCCGGTGTAGCCGTGTCCTCCGGCTGGGAATTTCAACCGGCCGGCTGAGGGCTGGCGCCGCGGCTGCCTTGTGCTAATGGGAGCCCCAGGAAAAAAGCCTGGATCGCCGCATTTCTCCTGGTTTAATAATTAAACCACTCTCATTTAAGGCAAAGTCAACAGAGTAACTGGGTTGGGAACTGTTTGCCATAACCACCCCAGGGAAGCCAGCCTGGGAGGAGTGAGACATCCTTTTGGCATCCCGGCACATGGGGTCTGGGTGATGTTCTGCCTCGGGGGGGGATGGCGGGGTCCCCCGCCAGACCAGGACCCGAGAGGGGGATTAATGGCACCGGCTCGCTCGCTTCGGCGGGGTCGGTGCCAGCGCTGGCAGCGCTGTGCCCCATGGTGTGGCGGCAAGGACAGCCTGCGAGCTGGTGGGATGCAGCTTCGCTGCCAGCCGGCAGCACCCACGCAGGTGGGTGTCCCCTCTGGCACTGCCCGGCTCTCGCCGGCGGCTTTTCCAAGTGGTGCCGGCGCTGCGGATGGTGACCACGGCGCGATAACGGCCACGGCGTTAAGACCAAACCCTGGCTGCTCCCGGGCGTGCAAAACCCTCTGTGCTTCACACCCGTGCTGCAATTTTGGGGTAGGGTCAGAGCCACCTGCTCCTACTGCGGTTACACCATAGACCCCCCCACGTATCCCTGCCATTCCTGCTGCACTTGCCGGCAGCTCAGAAAACTGGCCGGGGAAGAGGCTGGATGTGGCCAGTCCTGCCTGACCCGGTGGTCCCCGCTGCAGGGCAAGGGGGGGGGGAGCGCTTGGGTGAGCTTGGGCACGCTTGTGGGGTGCCCCCACCCCATCGGCATCCCCCAGCTGCCACGCTGGGTGCCAGGATGAGCTGTGCCCAGCACCCGGCCGCAGCCTCGGGCTCCGGTTGCATTTTCCATTCATTATTCATCGAGCTGGAAATCTCAGCAGCACAAGGCGACCCAGGGAAGGGGGGGGCCGGAGAGAGGGGGAGGCAAGCGGGAGCAGCGGCACGGGCTCGCCGTGCCTTGGGCACCATCGCGCTGGCCGGGTAACCTTTCCGCTTGGGGTTTAGCTTGGAAATCCCAGGGGGGGGGTCTTTGCTACATGGGGGTGTGGGGGGGCTAAAATGCGTCTGGGTGTAAACCACGGCTCTCGCTGCTGGGAGATTTCGTCTCTCTGAATTATCTGCTGGAGCTACAAGGCTCTAAGGGGGCGATGCCGGAGCAGGCACGGGGGGGGCTGGTGGGTTATTTGTGGGGAGTGTTATTCAGCCGGGAGCACGGCCAGCCTTGACCGAAGGATGCCAAAGCAGTGCCGGGGCAGCCGGAGCGAGCGGGAGCTTGGGGAGGCGATGCTGCTCCTGCAGCTGCTAAATGGGGGTGTAAGGCTTGGGGGGGCCGCCCTGGGCTTTGCCCTGCAGCTCAGGGGGGTTGCTCCCGGCTGCTGGGCTCTGCTCGCCGCCCCTCCGGCAGCGGGTGCCACGGTCACGAGTGGCACGTCCCCTTGTCCAGCCGCAGAGGACAGCTCTGCTGCAATGCGGTTGCTGGCGCGCCGGAGCCGCCGGTGCCCCCCACGTTCCGGGCCTTCGGCGAGCGGCGGCGGCGTGTGGCTGGGCAGGTGCTGCCGAGGGACGGGGGGCTGCGGGGGGGACGGCGGGGCTGGGCACGGGGATGGGGCTGCCTGCTGCCACGTCTGTGTATGTGTGTGCGTGCACAAGGGTACGTGTGTGTGCGTGCATGAGCACGCATAGACATACGTGTATGTCTACGTCCCCGTGCATACGTGGGCATGCATGAGGATGCGTAGGGGCGTGTATGGATATGTGTCTGCGTCCCCGTGTGTGCGTGAGTGCGCACAGATGCGTGCGCGTGCTTGTGCGTGTGTCTGTGTCCTCGGGGGGGCATTCACGAGTGTATGTGCGTGTGTGTGTCCATGCATGCATGTGGATGCATGAACGTGCACGGCTGTGTGTCTGTGTCGCAGTGTGTGTGTGCATGCACGGGTACGCACGGATACGTGTGTCCCTACGTGTACGTGCACATGCGTGCGTGCATGGATGTTTGTGCGCGTGTGCGTGCATGTGACCTCTGGATGTCCGCATGCACATGTGCGTGCATGCATGGGTGCAATTGTGCATGCACATATGTGTATGTATGTGCAGTTGTGCATGGGGGGGGTGCGCCATCCTGCCCCGGACCCCCTTTGACCAGCAGGTCTGCGTTCCCCTGGCCCCCCCCGAGCCACCCAAAGGTGCGGGTGCCATGGCCGGAGGGGAACCGTCAGCCCCCTTGCAGCTGGTGCTGCTGGAGGGGCCGAGAGACGCCGGCACGGCTGCGCTGCGTGGATATCGCAGCATCTAATACATCCCGAGCTGATGTAGCTCCTGATCTGGCCCAGAGATTTTCTTGGGAAAAGGGATCCCAGCCACTCTTGGAAAGTTCCTGCCCGTGTCGGTGACTTTTTTGGTGCCAGGGGAGCTGCTGGTGTAGCCTGGCAGAGGATGCCCGCTCTGCGGCTGGGCTGCCCCATGCTGCAGTTCCTTTCTCCCTGCTATTTCCAGCCCCGCAGCCTCCCCGACTGATCTTGTGTTGGGCCAGGGAGTCGCTTTGGGTTTCCTCAAGGCGGGCAAAGGGTGCGCAGGGTGGGCAGAGCCGCTGCTCTTCGGCCACGAATCTGTTGTGTCCTCAGCCGGGGACACGCCTGGTGCTGGCTCGCCTCTCTCCCGGCAGTGCCAAAAAGCCCAGTGGGATGCTTCCCGCGACTTCCCATGCCTGTGAGGTGCCCCCGTACCTTATTTGCTTGTGATTTGAGTCACACCGTCCCCTCGGTCCCCGCTTCCCCATCCCTCGGTGCTAACGGCTCTCCTCTCTGCCGGCCGCAGGTGACCAGGATGCTGCACCATGGGAAGCACTGGAGGTCCATGTGCAAGGGGCTCGTCCTGGGGACCCTCCTGACCAGCTTCATGCTGCTGCTCTACTCCTACGCCATCCCCCCGCTGCAAGTCAGCGTGACAGAGTGAGTGTGGGGTCCCCATGTGTCCCCCCTGGCAGCTTGGCCACCCTGCTTTGCACCAGGCATCTCCAACCAGAGATGGTCCCAGGGCTTTCTAGGCTCTGGTGGCTTCACACCAAGATGTCCCCTTCCTACAGCCTCCTGTTGGAGACTGCGCCCTGTCCCAGGGGTGGGGGGGAAGGTGAACCCCAACTCCCTGGGGAGCTGGGGACGCTCACCCTGGGGGGGACCTGCTGCAAAATGGTAGCCAGCGTTCGGCTCCTGGGTGATGGAGGGGACGAGGAGGTGCGGGAGACCCCCTACCCACTGCGGCTTCATGTCCCCTCAGAGAAGGAAAAGCATCAGAGGAGACATTCCCCGGCAGCCAGAAGCAGCGGGCAGAGCGGAGGCAGTTATTTGGGTGCTCTTTATCAAGGGCTTGTCCTTCAAGAGCGACCAGAGCACTGCCACGTGTAAATTCTCGCCCACAGAGATGGGCACGGGTAGGTTCAAAGCTCTCTGCTGCCCGTCGCGGCAAAAGCTGGTGCTCAGCAGGGCTCAGCTCCTGGCCGCCCCTCCTGGCATTAAATTTATGTCTAAGCTTATAAAAGAGATCTGCCTGTGGGTGTTTCATAAGCTACGTGCTGACCTGCGCTGCCGGATGGGATCGTTATCAAGGATCAGCTTCGCAACTTCATTAACGGTGTCTGAAGTCACTTGACACTGTAGTCTCTTTTCCCTGCTCCGGGCATCTCAAATAACACACAAGTTGTTCTCGGTGCTTCCCGAGGGCCCGTGAGCTCATCTGTGGGGCCATGCGCTAGAATTATTTCCCTCTTTGCTGGGGTGCTGGATCCTCCACGGCTCCTACAAGAGCTTGAGGGCTTCCAGACCTCGCAGGAACGTTATCAGGTCCTGTCCATGGAGTTACAGCCGTGGAGAGCTCGTCTCGATGCGCATCTCAACATCACCTGCACCAGGGCCACCATGGCTGTGCTCGTGGGGAGGGATGAGGACCCCCTGCTCAGGCTGCACTGATGCTGGCGGGGGCTGACCCCTGTGAAGACCCCCGTAGCGGTGCATCCTCGGTGGCTGGGCTTGTCCAGGGGAGTGAATGAGCTTGGTTTGGTGGCTTGAAGGTGCATCTGGTGTCAGGGGGGTCATGGGGGTGGTGGGCTCTGCCCTGCTCACCGAGGGGCTCCTGCCGGGTGGGTGCCCCCCATTCCCGCTGGGCACGTGGCTGGGGGTGAAGGGGGCTCTGCCTGAAGCCGGGCTCATCTCCGCCGGGGAGCCTGGGGGGTGCTGGAGGTGAGCACCCATCCGCAGCTCCAGCACCCGTCCCCGGGTCCAGCTCCTCCAGGAAGGAAAACGGCCGAGCCTTCGTGGTGGCTGTGCTGGGTTGGCCAAGCTGCCCTCACCGTGGTGTCCCGTCTCTTCTCCCCACCAGGATCCCCGTCCCCTCCTCCTGCTCCTCGTACCCGGCCCCCGGCAAGGCGCCAGCAGTGGCCAACGGCACGGGCAGCCCCTCGGGACGGAGCTGCCTGCCCAAGCTGAACATCATGTTCATGAAGACGCACAAGACGGCCAGCAGCACCATCCTCAACATCCTCTTCCGCTTCGGGGAGAAGCATCGCTTGAAATTCGCCTTCCCCAATGGCCGCAATGACTTCTACTACCCCTCCTACTTCGAGCGCAGCCAGGTGCAGCACTACCGGCCGGGCGCGTGCTTCAACATCATCTGCAACCACATGCGCTTCCACTACGAGGAGGTGCGCAAGCTCCTGCCGGCGGACGCTACCTTCGTGACGGTGCTGCGGGACCCTGCCTACCTCTTCGAGTCCTCTTTCCACTACTTTGGGCGCGTCATCCCCCTCACCTGGAAGCTGACGGGGGAGGACAAGCTGGCGGAGTTCCTCCGGGACCCCTGGCACTACTACGACCCCAACGGGTTCAATGCTCACTACCTCCAAAACCTCCTCTTCTTTGACTTGGGCTACGACAACAACATGAATGCCAACAGCCCGCTGGTGGAGGAGCACATCCAGGAGATAGATCGCCGTTTCCACCTCGTCATGTTGCTCGAGTACTTTGACGAGTCCCTGGTGCTGCTGAAGGACCTGCTGTGCTGGCAGCTGGAGGACGTCCTCTACTTCAAGCTCAACGCCCGGAAGGGCTCCACCGTCTCCTGGCTGACACCTGAGCTCTATGAGAAGGCTACCTCCTGGAACCTCATCGATGCTAAGCTCTACCGCTATTTTAATGCCACCTTCTGGCGTAAGGTGGAGGCCTACGGGAGGGAGCGGATGGCCAAGGACGTGGCCGAGCTGCAGCGGGAGAACGAGAAGATGAAGAGCATCTGCATCGACGGGGGACACCCCGTGGACGCCAGTGCCATCCAAGAGTCCTCCATGCAACCCTGGCAGCCGCTGGGGGAGAAGTCCATCCTGGGCTACAACTTGAAGAAGAAGATCAACAAGAAGCACCAGAAGCTGTGCCGCAAGATGCTGACGCCCGAAATCCAGTACCTGACTGACCTGGGGGTTAACCTCTGGATCACCAAGCTATGGAGCCGCGTACGGGACTTCCTGAAGTGGTAGGGGACGGCGGGCACCCCGCTCTCCCCGGGGAAGAACCAGGTGCTTTCCTTTTTTCGTACTCATGGTGTCTTTTGGTTGGACGTGAGCAGAACCAGCTGGAGGCTCCAGCACCCCGGAACGGTCGGGGGGACCCTCCATCACCTTCCTGCAGAGCCCCAGCTTGGGCAGGAGCCTGGGGGGGGCTGCCGTCCCCCACTGGCAAGGAGAGCAGAGCCTCTGCCTCCGAGGGGTCAAGGACTGGGGGCTTGGGGGTGGTTTTTTCCAGCAGGATCCACTTCTTCCTTCCCCACGGAAAGGCCAGAGGAGGTATTTGTGAAGGACGTGGCCTCGTCACAGCGGGAGCAGGACATCCATCACCACGTTGCTGGAGGCACGCCATGGGTCGGGCAGCGCGGGCAGGGCCGTGCCTGGCCAGCAGCGGCCGGGGGTCTCCTCCTTGCCCGGGGTGGGCAGAGCTGCCAGCAGGGAACCTGAACCTTGAGGGGCTCCTCAAATCACCCCTGGTTTTGGGGCTGCGTGTCGGAGCCTGCTGCACCACCCCAATGGGTTCCGGCCCGTGGGTGTGATGAGTGCGGCACATTCTCAGCCCACCCGCAGCTGTTGGTCCATGGCAGGCTGTGACTTGGTGCCACCCGGAGCCATTTGGAGAATGGAAAACCCACCCCAAAAGCCTCGGCATTTATCAACGAGCTCATGGTCCCCGCGGGCGAAGGGCGTCCATGCAGCAGGTCCCCTCCCAGCCCCCCATTGTCCCGGTTAGAGGGTCCCGGGGCCCCGGTCCCTACAAGGGACATCCTGGAAAGCCCACGGGGTCTGGTGAGAACTGGCATGGGAGCAGGGCCACCGTCACGGTGATGCCATCCCCCGGGCATGGGGGGGATGCCAAAGACAGGGTCTGTCCCCTCCCCGTGGTGGGGACAAACCTCGGGCATCCCGGCCGGGCTGAATGACACCGGCAATGCCACGTCCTGCCGAGAGTGGCCCTGGCCGGGCATGGAGGTGGCACCCGCGGTTGAGCCTCCTTGGCAGCGAAGGGACTCCCGCCGGCCCCCCAGCCCGTGTTCTGCTCCCTTTGTAAAGACCAGAAATAAAAAAGCAATTCTACTTTTGTAAGATAATTGTATATTTGGCAGTTTTTAATATAAGGATGGTCCAGCTGGTCTCCGTCTCTCTCCTTCTTCTCCGAGGGTGGGAGGGACGGGGACCTCCCAGCACCGACTCCCGGCGTGGGGCTGTGCGGCTGCAGCAGGATCGTCTGCGGGTCCCCGCTCCTCCCGGGGGGCCGGATCCTGCTCTGCCTGGGGAGGGTGATCCGGCAGCCCCTCGAGGTCTCGGCTCTGTTCTCCCCATCAGTCCTGGGGCTGGGGAGCCCCCCCCCCATCCCCTGGGCACCACTGAGGAACGAGACCCCCCATTGCGAGTGGGGTGACTGGATCTGTCCCCGCTATCCCTGCGGAGCCGTCCGCGCTGCCGGGTGCTGGCGTGGGACTCCCACGGCGTGCAGATGCCACCAGGAAGGTCTGCTGGTTTTGCAGGGACACCAGACCCGTGGGACAGCCATCACGGGTGACACAACTCGCTCGTGCGGCCGGGTCCCCGCTCCGCTGCTGGCAGGTGCACCCCATTTTCAGGGGTGGCCCTGGGACTTGCACCAGGGCTTCTCCAGCCGAAGCACCGGCACCGGTGGTACCAGGGTGGACGCACGCCCTAATGGCCAGTCTGGAGCCGCTGCTGGGGCCACCAACTGCATGTGATGCTGCCCACGGACACAAGGGACGGGTGCTGGGGACACAGAGCTTGGGACACCTCCCTGAGGTCCACAGGTGTCTCCCGTGACATGCTGAGGTTTCCTGCTGGGAGCAGGTGCCAAATCCCACCTCGGCCACCGGTTGCCTCTGCAGACGGGAGGGATGGAGAAGCCCCTTCCAAGGCAGCATGACGGCCGCAAAGCCCACCTGGGCTGACGTCCCCGTGGGGACATGCTTCGTGTCCCTCTGTGCCCAGGCCACCAGGTCAACCCACGCAGAGGGGGCTGTGATGGGGTTTTGGGGCCACCTGAGACAGGCAGGAGCCACAGACACGTGCGCTTCACCAGGTCTCTGTCCTGGCTGTGACCAAACTGCTGCCCCCGACCAGGGTGCCGGTCCCGGAGAGCGGCCGGCAGCGAGCCCCCGGGGTGGGAAGCAGCAGCTCTGCCCTTGCCTGAGGCCGAAGGGTGGAAGGAAAGTCCTCCTGCTGGAATCCCCCATCCCAGCATCCAGCAGCCTCCTCCTCCAGGCTTTTGTTCTCAATAAATGGGACCAAGCTGGGACTATGGGTCCAGGATTGTGTGGTGGGGCTGGGGCTGCAAGCAGGACCGTAATGGGACAAGGAGGGTGCATTGGGGACCAGGACTGTGTGATGGGACCGGGATCGTGCACGGGACCATGATTGAGTGGTGGGATCAAAGCTGTGATGGGCCTAGGACCATGTGTAGGACCATGAGGTGGGACCGTACCATCAGGTGGGACTGAGACTGAGTGGTGGGACCAGACCACGCAGTGCAAACTGGTTGGACCAGGACCACATGCGGGACCAAAACTATGTGGTGGGACCAGCACCATGCACGGGACCAGGACTTACTGGTGGATATGGGACCACACAGTGGGACCTGGACCTTGCTCAGGACCAGGACCACGTGCAGGACCAGACTGAGTGCAGGTGGGACTGAGACCGTGCGATGGAACGGGGACTGAGTAATGGGTGCAGATCCTTGTGACAGGACTGGGATGGTGTGTAGGACCAGCCCCATGGGTAGGACTGCTGATTGACTGCAGAAAAAATCAAGCAAATCCCCAAAACCCAGCAGCACCAGCTGGGGCCCGTTGGCAATCAGCCCTGGTCTTTAAAGCCCCCCCAGGTGCTGGGGCTGGAGCTGCTGCTGCTGAGGATGGGGCTGTGCTGGTGGGTGCTGGTGTGTGAGGCTGTCCTGGGGGTGGCAGGTGAGTGGGGCTGGGACCCCCTGGCTGTTCCCCTCAGTCCCCCCATGGGTTGTACTGGGGGAGGTGGGTGGTGGGTGCTACTGGGTTTTGCCCAGTGCTGGTTCCTGAGGCCCTCCTGGACCTGCTGGCACAGGTCTTCTTGGTGGAGAGGAGACTTCCAAAAATGACCCTGTGCTCTGGGGACGTAGGGTTGGAGCAAGGGAGCTTGCTAGGAGCTCCTTGTGCCCCCAACTCCTGGTATGTCTGTAAGGACCTGGTTTGGATGGGGGGACTAGAGCCCCTGGTGGGGTACGTGGCTGCTGGCAACAGTCTCCCATCCCACGAGCAGCTCCTGGTCTGTCCCCAGCCTTGGCCAGGGTCACGGTACTGGGGAATGCTCTTGGTGCAGCCCGTCGGCTCCCAGGTGTGGCTGGGGACGCTTAACCTTGCACTTGGGGAGGGTTGTGGAGACCCTTGTGGAGCAAGGGTCCTCCAGCACCCACCATCACAGCAACTACAGTGGTCCCCTGCTAGGGCCTGGCCACCAAGACCAGGGGAGGTCCGAGCTGGGGCTGGAGGAGCACCTCGATGCGCCCAAACCCATCTGAGCTCCTGGGTGCTCTCTCCTCCTTTGTGCTGCTGCCACCCGTCCTCCACGAGTCCCGGGGACATCTGAGGACTTGGATGTCCTCACTGTGCCTGGGACACGCTGGCTAAACCCTCCCCTTGCTGCAGGGACCACCATGGCTCCAGCTGCTTCGGAGTCCTCCGGTCAGACGGTGGTGGCTCCAGTGGTGTCCTCAGGCGTGGGGACAAGGGCTGTGGCCCCAGTGCTTGCTGCTGCCACCGTGCCTGGTGGGGCTCATCCTCAGCCCCGCTCAGAGGAGCCCATCGCGAACTTCACCTTGAGGCTCCTGGATGGTGAGTGCTCTGGGTCTTGTGCTGGGTGCCGACTTTGGGGGATGAGAACGCAGGATGGGGCCAGCCAAGTCCCCCGGGCTTGACCAGCAGCACCCAGTGCTTTCTCCTGGTTGGCCTCAGCACTAGGACCCACCAGGAGTGGGTGGCCGTCCCTGCAGGACCTCCCCTCCCAGTCTTGCGGAGGGCTTTGAATGGCGGTGCTTTGAGACGTTCCCAATCCTGCGCTTGATACCATGAGTGGATTTGGGGGGTCAGCCGCCCCTTGCCATTCTGATGGGTGACGTGGTCCCTCTCAGCTCCGTGGGGGGGACTGGGAATGTGCTGTAGCTCTGGAGAGCAGGCAGGGAAGCCAGACTGGGGTGACAGAGCCAGGATAGCTCTTGGCTTTTGGGGACAGGGGCGGGCTCTGAAATCGGGGAGCTGCAGGCAGGTACCTGCCTCGCAGGGGTGGAGGCATAGACACCTACGGGCGGTGATCTGGGACATGCCTGATGTCCCTGTCTGTGGTGGGACAGGCTTGGGGATGTCACGCTGAGCCCACCCTCCCTTCTCCTTCAGGAGACCCCAGTGCCATGAAGAAGCCGCTGGTGCTCAGCCCCGGCTCTGCCATCCACCTGGAGGCCAGAGTCAGCTTCAGTCCTGGCATCTCCCTGAAGATCAACGTGGACCAGTGCTACGGGACCAGCTCGGAGCAGTTGGGACGCTCCAGGAGGGTCTTCACGGTGGTGAACAGCCATGGGTCAGTGCCCATGGGGTGGGAGGTGTGGACCACTGCTCCAGGCACCCTGAGGTCCTGCAAGGCCTCCTAACAGTGCTTGGAGACAGCCTGGGAATGTCCCCGTGTTGCTCTCCTGCCTCAGGTGCCTGCATGGGCAGAAGTTGGGGAGCATGTCTGTCCAGCACTGGAGAGGGGGGTCTGCCCTCCAGCTCACCGTCCTGGCCCCCGTGCTGGAGGATGAGCCTGAGGAGGAGGAGGTGAGGTGGGGGTGATGTCCTCGGTGGTGGGACGGAGGTCCTACAGGTGATGACTTGGTGCTCCCAAAGCACCACCCCTCCTGGGACAGCCTGCTCCCCGCTGCGGTGGTCTCAACCCCACGGGGTTGGGTGGGAGGAGAGAGCAGGGTCCCCGAGGAAGGATCTGGTGGTGGCATGTCCTGCCCGGGGCTGGTGTCTTGACAGATCTACGTGCACTGCCTCTTGACGGCGTGGGGTCCCGCCGGTGCCCGGGGGCATGGTGCCAGGTCCTGCTTCTACAGCCAAGCCACGGCCAGGTAAGATCAGCCCCCGGTGCAGGCTCCCTGCCGGTGCCCCAGGACATGAGCACCCGTGGGTGCTTTGGGACTAGAAGCCACTTGTCAAGGGGACCCATCTGGGGGACCAAGCCCACCCCATCGTGGTCTGGATGCCACCTCTTCTCCCGTGGTAGCCAGGTGGCACCACTACAAGTCCTGGCTCCCTCCTGGTGCAGATGAATTGGGGAGGTGCTTGGTGTCACCTGGGGGGCATCTTCTCTAGGGTGGCCAAGACCCAGAGGGACCTGCTGGCACAGCACCATGTGGGTCTTGTGGTGGAGGCTGGGGACCCCGAGACCCCCTCAGCTCTGTCCTCTCCTCCCAGCTGGCACAACGCAGAGGACCCTTCCCGGAGCACCCCGTGCCGCTGCTGTGACACCGGCTGTCCCCCTGGTGACACCCTCCCCGGAGAGCTGCCAGGTACCAGGGCTGAGATGTGATGGCCCCACACATGGTTTTGGGGTCTTGGGAGAGGGGGGGTGGTGGTTGTGGGGCTGGGACAGGCTCTATGGGTCATGTCCTCCTACAGGGTTCCTGGGAGAGGGGACACTCCACCAGGAGACGGTCGGACCGTTGCTGGTGCAGAAGGAGAAGGTGCCATGGTATGAAGGTGAGCAGACCCCCCTAACCCTCTCCTCGTGGCCCCAAACCCACCATCCCAAGCGCCAAAGCAACCTCTGAACCCCCTATTTTTGTTTTGGGTTTTCTTTTTTTTTTTTTCTCTTTGCCATCCCCAGCACCGTGCCGCACAGTGAAGAGGTTCCTGCTGGCCGGGCTGGCCCTGGTGGGCAGCACCCTGGTGGCAGCCGCCCTGGTGGGGGGTCTGCTGGGGCTGGCCTTGGCTGCCCGGCGCCTGGGCAGATGCCAGCGGGGACGGCAGCGGCCAAGGCAGCGGTGTCCCTTCTACGCCGAGCTGCAGAGCGTGGTGGGGACCCTGCGCCCCAAGGAGCTGGAGAAAGGGGGTGAGGTGGGTCCAGACTACCGCAGCCTGGTGTAGGGCTTGGTGTGAGCCGGTGACCCCCTTCCTCCCCAATAAAAGGTGGTTTTCTTTTCTCTAAAGCTTCTCCTGGTGGTAGCAGCTGGATGCCACCATAGGCTGGGGCCGTGCCACCACACTGACAGCCACCTCTCCTGGTGGTACCTCCTGGTACCAGGAGATGTGGCTTCTACGTGCAGTGGTATGGCCCCAGCCCATGGTGCTGGAGCTGGTGCCTCCTGTCTGGGGGGGATTTGGGTCTCTGGAGGCACCACAGAAGATCTTGGATGTGGTGGCAGCTCCTTGGGGCCAGTCCCCAGGATGTCCCATGAGGCTGGTAGTGGCTGTGGAGGGATGGAGGTGTTCCAGCTAGGACCTGGGGGTGGTGGTGGGGTGCTCAGGGCTGCTCTGGGAGTGCAGTGACCCCCCCCCCCCCATCCCACGGTGGAGATCCCCCAGGGCTGGGGACCCAGCCAGACCCATGTCTGTGTGTCCCCCCCCGCCAGGAGGGGACATGGCAATGGGTCCCTGCAAGTGCTGGCATGGCCGTGGTACCCAAACATCACCCAGCGTGGGGTCAGGCTTGAAATGGTTTATTAGGACCAGCCGTGGGGCAGGGTGGCCGCTCCAGCGACATCACCGGAGCGAGGGTTCACAGTAGATGGGTCACAGCACCCCAAAATCAGCAGCATGCCTCAGTTTCCCCAGACCGGGGGGGACTCAGTGTGGGGCTGGGGGCTCTCCCGGTGCCCCGTAGAGCTTACGGAGGCTGGAATCCATCAGGAAATCCACGGTCCTGCAGCAGGAGAGGGGGTCAGCGGGGTCCTGGGGGGTTCCCTGGGGTACAGTTAACTGGCTGTGATGGTGGGGGTCTGGCTGGAGCTGTCCCTAATGTCCCCGAGGCCCCAGCCCTACCAAAACCAGGCTTAGGGCAGCCTCACCTCGCTAATCCCCGGCTCGGCGCCCGGCTCCTGCTAATCTCCATCCCTGCGGGGCCGCGTCCCAGCCAGACCCCGGCAAAGCCCCTTTGGGATGAGGAAACCCTCCCTGCCACCCACTCAGCCCCGAGCCCATACTGGGACCGGTTCCCCTGGGAGAAGCAGCGTTCCATCCCTCTGGCCTGGGATGCGGGGATGGGGTTGTGGTACCCGCTTGTCCTCGAGGGGGTGTCCCTCTGTGTCCCCCCCCCCCCCTTACCTGTCGATGGGGGTGATGATGAGGGGGATGGCGGCCAGCCCCAGGGCGGTGGTGGTCCACCGGCGGAGAGGCAGGGGCCAGCGGGTGAGGGTGCCCAGCAGGGCCAGCGAGGCGGCGCAGAGGCGGTTGATGGTGACGCCGGGGATGGCCACCGAGGCCAGGCTCTGCCAGACGAAGGTGTCCACCACGGCCACCCCCACCCGCGCAGCCTGTGCGGGGTCCTGCGCGTGGGCCTGGGGGGGACGACGGGGGGTGTCGGTGGAGGGCAGGGGGGAAGCGGTTGGGGGGGGGGTTGTTGGGGAAGGGGTGACACTCACGGTGGCAGCTCTCCGGCCCTTGTCGATGGCGTCGGCCGTCACGTAGGCGGTGGCCACGCCGTAGCTGGCCCACACCACCGGTACCGGCACCAGCGGGCGGAAGGACTCGCCCACCTCGTTGGCATAACCTGGGGGTCAGGAGGGGGGTCAGCGGGGCCGGGGACCGGCCAGTGTGTCCCCCCCCCAGGGGGTGTCCCTGTGCCACCGGGACTAGGGAGGGCTGGCAGCAGGGACGCATCCTGCACGGGGGGGGGGTGGTTCGGAGCAGCCGGGTCACCTTGGACTCCCCGCTGCCACCGGGACAGCTGGGCTGTCGGTGACCAGTGACAGTGCACGGTGCTGGTCCCGGTGACAGTGACCGGTCCCATTGCCCGGTGTCTGTGTATGGTGCCGGTGCATGGTGCCAGTATCCGGTATTGGTACCGGTGCTGGTACCCGGTGTCAGTGCCCGGTGCGCAGTGCCAGTACCGGTGCCAATACCCGGTGTCAGTGCCCGGTGCGTGGTACCGTTGCCCGGTATCGGTGCCGGTGTGCAGTGCTGTTACGCAGTGTCAGTGCCCGGTGTACAGTACCGGTACCCGGTGTAGGTGCTAGGTGTCAGTGGCCGGTACCCGACGCGGTGCCCGGTGCGGGTGCTGGGTGTCAGTACCCGGTGCCGGTGCCCGGTGCGGGTGCTGGGTGTCAGTACCCGGTACCCGGTGTCGGTGCCCGGTATCCCACGCGGTTCCCGGTGCTCACCCAGGTAGCGGACCCACGTGTCCCGGTAACGGTCGGGCTCCGCCGCCCCCATGGCGCGCGCGCGCTCCCGCCGGCGCCGCCGCCCGAGCCCGCCCCGCCCCCTCGAGCGCGCGTCACCAAACCCCGCCCCGCCGCGCGCGCCGGCGCAGGGCGGGAATCGCGAGATGGCGGCGGTGGCGGGGGAGGGAGGCGTGGCCTCGCCGGCCACGTGACGGCGGTCACCGGTGGTCACGTGGGCGCGATGCGTGGCCGGGGCTGAATTGCGGGGTTCGGGGGGGGGGGGGGTGGTCCGCAGGGGCCGGTTGTGGGGCTGGAGAGGGGGCGGTGGGCCCGGCCGTGGGGCTGGGGGGGGCGGCTGTGGGGCTGGGGTTAAGGGGGGGGGGCAGCAGGCCCGGTTATGGCAGCAAAGGGGGCAGCGGGGGCCAGTTCTGGGCGGGGGGGGGGGGCAGCAAGGAGCGCTTGTGGGGCTGGGGGACAGAAACCAGCGGAGACCCAGCTCTCAGTCCGTCCCTTTACTCCCCCCACCCCACGCAGCAGCGGGTGGGCACAGGACCCACGTAAGGCACAGAGAGGTGGGGGACACGCACACACACCCCCCGGGTGCTCCGGCCCCGCTCAGCCCCCCCCACCTCGGTCCGTCAGCTCTGGGGGCTCAGCCCCCCCCAAATTTCTCCATCCTCCCAGCCGCCATGCTGGGGCGGGGGGGCAGCTGGCCATCCTGGGGGCACGGAGCAACCGCCCTGCCCGGCCGTGGGACATCGGGGTCCCCTGCGGTGTCGGGGGGGACACACACACACACGACCCAGGGCCGTGGAGGGTGGGGGGGGGGCCGTCGCTAGGGGCTGTGGTTGAGGGCCACCTCGCTGAGCTTGTCCCCCAGGTTCTGGATCTGCTGGGCGGAGGCGGCGTCAGGCAGCAGGACCTCCACGCTGTAGCTCACCTTCTTGGCGTGGAGGTAGCTGTAGGTGTTGTCGAAGCGCAGGACGTCTGCGGAAAGATGGGGCGAGGGGGGTGGGTGTCAGGGAGACGGGGGACGACCCCAGGGGGGTCCCCCCAACGCCCCGGGGAAGGGGGACGCACTCACAGATGCCGGGCGTGGAGCAGGTGAGGGAGCCGTCCTCGGGCACCATGTGGGAGTTGTAGCGTTGGTTGGGGTAGACCTCCGTCATCTCGCCCGCCCGCTGCCGCTCCCCGATCTTGGTCTTCAGGTACACCCCGAAACCCACGTCGGCTCCCTCCGACCTGAACTGCCACCTGTGCCGAAAAGAGCCGGTGGGGTCCGGCGGCGGGGCTGGGGACACCCGCTGTTGTGTTGTGCCCCTTTCCCGTGGCGCGGAGCCCCCTCCTCACCTGAGGACGCAGCCGGGGAAGAGGATCTCGTACTCGACCTGGTGGGACGAGCCGCGGTTGACCACCACCGTGTGCTCGTACTGTTGCGCCAGCTGGTCCCGCACGTAGTAGTGCTGGGGTACGTCCCCCCCGTAGTTGATCTGGAAGGGGATGGAGGTGGATGTGGATATGGGGGGGACCACCCGTGCACCCCCGAGGAACCCGGGGTGGGGGGTGTTCTCTTACCTTGCTCGAGCACTTGGGGTCCCCATCGGGGTCCGTCAGGGTGCCGCCGTACTCCACTGGGATCTGCTCGGGGTCGATGTACTTCTGCAGGACCTCCTTCCAGTTGGCTGGTGGGGTGGAGGACAGCGGGGTTTGGGGGGCTGTGACCCCTGCGGGGAGCCCCAGCCTGGGGACCCCCCCCCCAGGGTTGGGGTTTCAACCCTGGGTGGGATGAAAGCAGAGGGGGACGTGGCACCCCGGTTTAGGCTTCTACCACCCCCCCCCCCTCCAGCCAGGGACACCCCAGGGAGGGGGTCAGGACTCACATCCCAGGACCACGACTTTCTTGCGGGTGTCCTCGCTCAGGAAGTGCTTGACGAGGTTGTAGGCAACAGGGAAGATCTTGGGGGCTGGGGGGCGGACGGAGGGTTAAGGCGTTAGGGTGGGGGTCAGCACCCAGCCGGGAGGAGTGGGAGCCTGGGGCCGAACTCACCCTTCACGATAAACAGGCGCTTGAGGGACTCGGGGTAATTCTCCTCAAACATGGACAGGAGCTGCAGGACGGGGAGAGCTTCAGGTCATCTTCCCATCCCACGTATCCACCAGGGCACGGAGGGAGCGTGACGGGGTGCGGACTGGAACCCCCACCCCAAAACGCCGGGAGGGTGCGGGGCACCGGCAGGGACCTGCTCTTGCATCATCCCTCGGGGCCATGAGTCAGCCCGGATCCCTGCGTCACCGCCGCAGCCTGGGGATGGCCACGGTCCCCGGCCGGGGAAGGGGGGAGTCGGGCAGGGAGCCCCTCACCTCCCCGTACGTGTCCACAGCTGGCTTCCAGAGGTGCTTCAAGCCCAGGCCCTCGCAGTCGTAGACCATCAGCACCATCTCGATCTTCTTTCCCAGCTGGGATGGGAGGAATGAGGCGGGGGGGGCTTAGGTGGTGCTCGACCCTTGCAGGGACCCGTGGCGGGGGGGGGGGGGGGGGGGCTGGTCCCCAACGGGCTGGTCCCCCCCGGCCAGAACCTCCTCCCAAGTGTTGGTGTGGGGAGAAGGGGCATCATGGGCTGGTGCTGGGATGGGGACACAGGACAGGGGGAACGTGAGCTGGTGGGGATGGACAGGACATGGACTTATGGGGCTGGGGAGGACATTGGGTGGTGGGGATGGACCAGACGTGGACTTACGGGGCTGGCAGAGACGTGGTCTTGGGGCCGGTGGGGACACGGATTGGTGGGGACGGTAGGGAGATGGGCTGGTGGGGCCGGCAGGGCGCGGGCAGGCGGGCACCCACCTTCTTGCTCTGCTGCTCGCACTCTCGCCGCAGCACCTCGCAGTCGCGGAACTTGTTCTTGAGCAGGTCCTGCTTGGAGGCGGAGAAGAGCAGCCCCTTGGCGTCCAGCGGCCCGATGATGTCGTACCAGATGGGGCTGCCCTCCCGGTCGTAGCCGCACATTCCCCCCGACATGTACTTTCTGATCACCTGCGGGAGTACGGGGGGCTCAGGGCGACCGTGCACCCCTCCCCGGGGGGGACACGACGCAGTCCCCTCCAGTGATGCCCACCCCGGGGCTGGGGACACCCACCTCGGGGGCCTCCCAGGCGATGATGTTGTCGGCGTCCATGTGCTTGCGGACCTCGAGGTGCTGCGAGGGGCGGGCAGAGCAAGCCGGGGTGAGGGGATCTGGGGACCCCCCATCCCATGGGATGGGGTGCACCCCATGGGCAGATCACCCTTATTGGGAGAGAGGGGCTGGGCCGGTGGCCCACGGCACGCTGTCCCACCCCAGGTGACGACTGGGAGCTTGATGGCAGTTTGGTGGGGTCCCCCCAAAAAGCCCGGTGCCCCTCTCACCTTGCGGAGCATCGCCTCCGACTTGGGCAGGTCGAAGCAGCGCGCTGCAAGAGAGCAGAGAGCTCAGCCCTGCCGCCAGCGTGCCCGGCTCCACCTCCACAGCCCCCCCATGGGGTCTTCCAGCCCCCCCCCCGCCGTGTCCCCCCCACCCTGGGGTTACCTCGGAGCCATTTCAGGAGGAAATAGTCGTCCTGGGAGGGCAGGGAGGGCAGCACGTCCTGCAGGTTCTCCCGAAACTGTGGGAAGAGGGACTGTTGGCGGAGGGGTCCCCGCTCCCACCCCAAAAGCCCCAAGGCTGGAGGTTTGTCCCCCCCCGTCTCCCCCCCAAAAAAGTCCCAGCCAGGACTGAGACTGTCCCAGGAGAGAAGGGACAGCCTGCGCCCTGTCCCTGCCACCACGTGCAGCCATGACGAGCGGCATCACCGGTGGCATCCTTTGGGATGGAGCCGGTCACCGGATGGTCACCGCGTGTCCCCCTGCTCCAGTGACGCCCCAGCGAGTCGCAGCCCCCCTGGCAGGGTGCACAACTGGGGGGATTTGGGGGAGCCGGGGCACCCTCGGCACGCGGCTCCGCTCACCCCGGCCAGCCTACGGCCCAAATCTCCGTACCAGTCCGGGACCTCCCCTTAATGAGGCTGATTAGATTATCTCCCGCTGAATTTAGGTGTAATTAAACCCGGGATTAGCTTCTTCACCCTGAGAAAAACAAGGTGCTGGCGGACGGGTTTTGCAGCTCGCCTTTCTCACCCACCCGTCGCCGCCTTGGCATCGGGAGGTTTTCGGCTCCGTGCCCTGTGCCTGCTCCTGCCCCCCGGCCTCCGGAGCCCGCTGGGGTCATCGCCCGCGGCTGGAGTTTGGGTTGGGTTGGAAAGGCAGCGATAAGATAAAGTCGCCAGCGTTGCCCTTTCGCTGGGGTGGAATAAACCCGGATAATGCCTGGCGCCCCGGCAAGGTGCCGGCGAAGGTGGCGGAGGTGGCCTTGGGTGGCACGGCCGCCATGGTGGGTGACCGCCACCGGTTCGGCCGGGCGTCCTCGTCCCCGGGAGCCCGGCGGTGGGGCGGGAGGTTTCCCGGCCGTTGGCGGGACCGGCGGGAAGGATGGGAGAGGGACGGGGGGGCTCGCCGCCGGTGCCCGGTCCCGGGGGGCCACGGGTGGGATGGTGCAGCCGGTGAGACCCCCCCCCCCCCCAAGGGACCCACCCAGGACGCTCCTTCCCCAGTGGGCAGCACCACGGGGGGGCTCAGCCGGTGGGTTTGGGCTGCGGGCGGGGGCTGTGGAGGCGGTGGGATGGGGCAGCGGGAGCACGCCGGGACCGGGATCGGGACCGGGACCGGGGGGGGGTGTTGACGCCCATCGCGGCGGAGGGCAGCGGATGCCGGCGAGCCTCGGGGGGGGCCCCGCACCCCCCGCACATCCCCCCCCCCCATCATCCCCCGGCTGCCGGTACCGGCTCACCTGGGCCAGCGTCTCCGCCTGCCGCGGGCTGAGGTCCCCGACGCGGCCGCTCATGGTGCCCCGGCCCCGGCTGGGGGATGGATGCGCCGCCTCTGCCGGGCTGCCGGGGCGGCGGCAGGTTGCGGAGGCTCCGGAGCGCCTCCCCCCGGTCCGCCCCCCCCCCCGGCCCCGGCCCGCCCCGGCCGGCCTTGGACCCTGCCCGCCGGCCCCGCCGCCCGCCCGGTCGGCGCCCGCTGCGGGACGGGGGAGGATGGGGGGCACGGGGGGGGATTGGGGGAGATGGGGGGGGACTGGAGGGGATGGGGGGGCGTGGGGGGGGATGGGGCTGGGGGGGGCGTGGGAGGACAGGGGGGAGTACGGGGGTGGGGGGAAATGGGGGGTATGGGAGGACGTGGGGGGGTTATGGGGAAATGGGGGGTATGGGAGGACACGGGGGTATGGGAGGACACGGGGGGCTATGGGGAAATGGGGGGTATGGGAGGATATGGGGGGTTATGGGGAAATGGGGGGTATGGGAGGATATGGGGGGCTATGGGGAAATGGGGGGTATGGGAGGATACGGGGGTTATGGGGAAATGGGGGGTATGGGAGGATATGGGGGGTTATGGGGAAATGGGGGGTATGGGAGGACATGGGGGGGTTATGGGGAAATGGGGGGTATGGGAGGATACGGGGGTTATGGGGAAATGGGGGGTATGGGAGGATATGGGGGGCTATGGGGAAATGGGGGGTATGGGAGGATATGGGGGGGTTATGGGGAAATGGGGGGTATGGGAGGATACGGGGGTTATGGGGAAATGGGGGGTATGGGAGGATATGGGGGGCTATGGGGAAATGGGGGGTATGGGAGGATACGGGGGTTATGGGGAAATGGGGGGTATGGGAGGATATGGGGGGCTATGGGGAAATGGGGGGTATGGGAGGATACGGGGGTTATGGGGAAATGGGGGGTATGGGAGGATATGGGGGGGTTATGGGGAAATGGGGGGTATGGGAGGATACGGGGGTTATGGGGAAATGGGGGGTATGGGAGGATATGGGGGGCTATGGGGAAATGGGGGGTATGGGAGGATACGGGGGTTATGGGGAAATGGGGGGTATGGGAGGATATGGGGGGCTATGGGGAAATGGGGGGTATGGGAGGATATGGGGGTTATGGGGAAATGGGGGGTATGGGAGGATATGGGGGGCTATGGGGAAATGGGGGGTATGGGAGGATATGGGGGGGTTATGGGGAAATGGGGGGTATGGGAGGATACGGGGGTTATGGGGAAATGGGGGGTATGGGAGGATATGGGGGGCTATGGGGAAATGGGGGGTATGGGAGGATACGGGGGTTATGGGGAAATGGGGGGTATGGGAGGATATGGGGGGGTTATGGGGAAATGGGGGGTATGGGAGGATACGGGGGTTATGGGGAAATGGGGGGTATGGGAGGATATGGGGGGCTATGGGGAAATGGGGGGTATGGGAGGATACGGGGGTTATGGGGAAATGGGGGGTATGGGAGGATATGGGGGGTTATGGGGAAATGGGGGGTATGGGAGGACATGGGGGGGTTATGGGGAAATGGGGGGTATGGGAGGACACGGGGGGTTATGCAGGTATGGGGAAATGGGGGCCATGGGAGGACGTGGGGGGGTTATGGGGGTAGGGGAGGATATGGGGGGGGGTATGGGGCCATGGGGCAGGGGTGGGAAATGATGATCTGGGGGCAGATGGCAGGGAGAGGGGACGGTGATGGGGAGGGGAGATGGGGACAGGGGACAGATGTGGGAACAGGGGTGGGAAGTGGGGCAGGGGACAGAGATGGGGACGGGGGTGACGGCTCAGGTGCAGGGGCTGGAGGACGGGGGTAAGGGACTGGGGCAGGGGCAGGGCACTGGGGAGAGGGGACAGGGACAGGGCAGAGGCACCAGGGGCTCACCCTCCCACTGCCAGTTCACGGACAGTGGCCCTCGCTCCCCAGGGAGAGGGGACCTCCCCGAGAGGGGGACCCCAGCCGGGGAGGGGGTCCTGGCCAGGAGAAGAGGTCCCTGCAGGGGTCCCACAGCACCCCCACACCTGCTCCAGTCGGGGTCCTGAGCCGGGGAATGTTCCCCTGTCCCCACTGTCCCCTCCCAGGAATGCTGCGTGTGTCCTGTGGAGCTGGGCATGTCCCATGGAGCCATGCATGTCCCAAGGAGCCATGCATGTCCCATGGAGCCATCCATGTCCCATGGACCTATGGATGTCCCATGGAGCCATACATGTCCCTTGGAGCTGTGGCTGTCCCATGGAGCTGTGGATGTCCCATGGAGCCATCTGTGTTCCATGGACCTATGGATGTCCCATGGAGCCATACGTGTCCCTTGGAGCTGTAGGTGTCTCATGAAGCCATCCTTCCCCCGTGAACCTATGGATGCTCCACAGAGCCATCCACATCCCGTGCGCGTCCCACGAGGCAGGTCCCACATTCATGTCCCCTCCGTGGGGCAGCGCTCACGGCAGCAGCCCCCCACCACCCCACCCCGACTCCCATTTTCGGCTCCCCCACCGAAGCCTCGCAGGACCCCACATCGGTGACCGCCTTTCCTGGCCCATCCCTGGAGCCGGACGGGCTTCCAGGCTGTTGTTTACGGCTCAGCCGAACCCGTGGCAATAGGGATGTTTTGCCGTGCGGTTAAACCGGCTCCGGTTGCCGGCCGTGGGCGGAGGGGCCCTGCCCGCCCTGCGATTAAACCCCCGCAGTTGCGACACGGTTGGGGACATGGGGGACACCGGGGGCACACCCAGACCCGTACCGCGGACGTCCAGTAGCCGTAGGAGCTGGGGAGCCACGGCACCGAGTCACCATCCCCGGCGTGGCCCCTGCCAAAACCAGGTCAACGCCGGGGCCCGGGCGGTGGCTAATCCTCCCGGCAAATCCCCGCTGCCGGCACATGTGCGGGGCACACGTGGCCGAAGCGGGATGAGGACGGTGGCATCGGCGGGACTGCCTGACACCCGCCAGGATGGGCACGGCCGAGGGGTGTCGGGTTGGGGGGGGGCAGTTGGATTTTGAGGTGCTCGGGTGTGTCGGCGTGTGCCCACGCGTGTGCCGTGGCGGTGGGGTGCGTGGATTGGGGGTGCCGGTGTGTGCGGGGCTGCACGTGTCCCCGTGGTACCCCCGTGTGTCCCTGCATCCACAGGGAAGCGGGGCCGTGGGGGGCTGTGTCCCTATGCCTGCCATTGTCCCACTCCTGGTGCCGGTCCCAGTCTCGGTGCTGGTGCCTGTCCCTGTCCTGCTGCTGGTGATGGTCCCGCTGCCCATCCTCATCCCTGTCCCTCTCCCGGTCCCTGTCCTCATCCCGGTCCCCATTGCCATCCCTGGACTGGTGCCGGTCCTTGCCTGTGTCCCTGTCCCGGTGCCCATCCTGCTCCTGGCCCTTGTCCCTGTCTCGGCCCTGGTCCCCGCTCCCTGCCCCTATCGCCATCCCGGTCCCTGTCCGGGTCCCGGTCCCCGTCCCGGTGCTGGTCCCGGTTCCCGTCCCTGTCCCCATCCCGGTCCCTGTCCTCATCCCCATCCCGGTCCTGGTCCCTGTCCCGGTCCTGGTGCCGGTTCCCGTCCCTGTCCCCATGCCGCTCCCTCTCCCGGTGCCTGTCCTTGCCCCATCCCGGTCCCGCTCCCGGTCCCGGTCCCGCTGGGGACCCTGGCCCCCCCCGGGCGGGGTCCTCCGCTGCGGCAGGCGGCGCTGCGGGACGGGGCGCGGCGCGGTGATGGCGGCGGTGCGGGCCGCGCTGCTGGCGCCGCTGCTGGCGCTTTGCCGGGGCGGGCCGGGACCGGCACCGGCACCGGCACCGGGACCGGGGTCAGGGCCCGCCGCCCGCGTCGAGGTGGCGGTGGCCGGGCCCGGGCCGGGGAATGGGGCCGGGAACGGGGCGGGGATGGCGGCGGGGCCCGGCGGGTCCTACACGCTGCGCGGGGCCGTGCTGGGCGCGGGGGGCGGCCGGGGGGCTCCGCGGCGGGGCGAGGAGGAGGAGGAGGAGGACGAAGAGGAGATCCGCGGCCGCCTGCTGCTGGTGAGCACCGGGGGGGGGGGGGCTGTGGGCACCGGGGGGGAACCGGGCACCGGGGGGGCTGCGGGGGGGGTGTGGGCACTGGGGAGGGAATGGGGGGGGGGGAGGAGTGGGAAGTGGGGGGCACTGGGAGACACTGGAGGGGGCTGGTGGGCTCTGGGGGGAGCGGGGAGGGAGTGGGGGGCTGTGGGTACTGGGAGGAGGTTGTGGGGAGGGAGTGGGGGGGCTGTGGGCACTGGGAGGGGAATGGGGAGGGGGGAGCAGTGGGAACTGGGGGCCACTGGGAGACATTGGAGGGGGCCGGTGGGCTCTGGGGGCAGCAGGGAGGGAGTGGGGGGCTGTGGGTACTGGGAGGGGAATGGGGAGGGGGGAGTAGTGGGAACTGGGGGGCACTGGGAGACACTGGAGGGGGCTGGTGGGCTCTGGGGGGAGCGGGGAGGGAGTGGGGGGCTGTGGGTACTGGGAGGAGGTTGTGGGGAGGGAGTGGGGGGGCTGTGGGCACTGGGAGGGGAATGGGGAGGGGGGAGCAGTGGGAACTGGGGGCCACTGGGAGACATTGGAGGGGGCCGGTGGGCTCTGGGGGCAGCAGGGAGGGAGTGGGGGGCTGTGGGTACTGGGAGGGGGTTGTGGGCACTGGGAGGGGAATGGGGAGGGGGGAGTAGTGGGAACTGGAGGGGGCTGGTGGGCTCTGGAGGGAGCGGGGAGGGAGTGGGGGGCTGTGGGCACTGGGAGGGGAATGGGGAGGGGGGAGCAGTGGGAACTGGGAGCCACTGGGGGTTGGTGGGGAGGCCAGGGACACTGGGGGCCCCGGGGGGGGGTTGGTGGGGTCCAGGAGGCAGTGAGCACCGGGGGGGCATAGGCAGGGGCAGGCAGCGAGGGGTGCTGCTGGCCGGGGGTGCCCAGTGGCAGAGGGGAGGTGCGGGCAGGGATGGGGGTAGCGGTGGGGGGGGGCAGGACCTGTCCCCCGTCCCTGCGCCGTGCCCAGCTCCCCAGGGCACCCAGGGACATGGGGGTGCTTTGGGGGTGCCCTGAGCCTCGGGCTCTCGCCCCCACCGACGCTGCCGTGCCCCCCCCAGGTGGGAGACGCGGAGCCCGAGCTGGGCGCTGCCGACAGCTGGATCGGCGTGGTGCCCGTCGGCGAGGAGCCGGCCGAGGTCCCCCGGGGTGCCAAGGAGGAGTCCTTCACCGCCGCCGTCGTCAGCAAGGTGACTCTCCGCCCGGCCCGGGGTCCCCTCTGCCTGGCCCGGGGGCTACCGTGGCATTTGCTGGTCACGAGCCCGCAGGGCACCTCCTGGGGTGTCTGCTTGCCAGATGTGGGGGGGTCCTGGCCTGTGCTTGGTGGTGGAGGGGGACCCTGACAGGACTCCTGGGCAGTGCCAGTGCCTCTTGGCTCCCTGGCGATACTTCAGCCAGGGCAAAGAGGCACCGGGTGCTGCCTGCTCCCTGCCGTGGGACCGGAGCTGAACGACGGCACAGCCCGGCTGCCCGTCCTCCTGCCTGTCCTGCCTTCTGAGCCTGGGCCCTCTGTCTCCGCAGATGAAGCGAGCCCTGGTGCTGGGGGCATCAGCCCTGCTCATCCTGGCGCTGAACCAGAACGCCATCCGGGAGGTAGGAGAGTCCCGGAGGCGGGTCCCTGAGCCGGTCTCATGCCCCGCTGACGGCTGTTGCTTTCCCTTCTGGTGCAGCTGGACGTTTCCCAGCTTCTTGCCAAGCCTGTGATCGTGATCCAGTCCTCGGACAACGTCACCAAGCTGCTGGGAGCGCTGCTGCGGTACGGGCTGGGGCAGTGGGAGAGGCTGGGCGAGAGCCGTAGCTCTGTGGCTGGTCCCCTGCCTGGCTGTCACAGCCAGGGGCTGCCCTGGGGGGGCTTCTCACACAGCACATCGCGTTTGCTGGGGTGGTGTCGAGCTTGCGCTGTGCGGAGGCCAGCTGGGGCTGAGACACGTGTTTCCAGGGAGGGTTTGAGTCAGATCCAGCCCTTCTTCAGGGCTTGAGCCCTTCCACCCGTGGGTCCCCACGTGGTGGCAGGGGCTAACAGTTTCCTCGGCCAAGATCTTTAGGACTCTCAGCACAAATTAACAAGACCAGCTGGTTATCAGTGTGACACCGGCATCCCCACCGCTTTTGTCGGTGCTTATCCCCACCGCCTACAGTATTAGGACTCCCTTGGTCCTTCTTACATGCGGTAAATTGGTATCGCTGCTATAGCATCGCAGATGGGGAAACTGAGGCACGGTGCTGGGAGGAAGAGACCTGTGGGGGGTTGCTCAGAGGGCTGGGCACGGCTGGAAGGGGGAGTCTCCCTGTCGCCTCCCCTGTGTGTTCCTCTGTCCACAGTGGTCCCCGTCACCCATGGCTCAGCGTGGGCTGCCCGTCCCTATTGGGGAAGGGGGTGCTGCGGGCCGGATCCTGCTGTGCCCACGGCACTGACACTCTTCTCGCCTTTTGCTCACAGCGGTCTCCGGGCTACGGCGAAGATCACGTACCAGGCGGTGCTGCTGGAGAACCTGGTACGTAGGTCCTCCTCCTCTCTCTCCTGGTGGGAGGGCAGGGGCATGGCTGTGCCCAGCCAAACTTCCCCGACCAATGGGGGAAGCTGAGCTGCAGGGAGCAGGAGCCAGATCCACGAAGGCTGTTGAAGCTGCCGGTGCCTCGGTTTCCCCAGAGACTCGCTCCGTGGGAGCGGGGCAGCTGGCAGCCGCCGGCGCTTCCTCCTCCCCTCGACACGTGTGATCCGCCCAGCGCGGCAGGTCCTCTCGGCCTTGGGCAGCGCCGCGAGCCGGCGCGGCCATCGGCAATGCCGTCTTCTGCCTTGCAGGGAGTGACCCTCACCCTGTGGTCGACCTGCGGCCTCTCCCGAGGGGGCCTCTACGGGGAGTGGCAGGGGGTCATCTGCACGGGGGAGAACAGCTCGCAGGTCCAGGTACGTGCGCCGGCACCGGCGAGGGCTCCTCGCGTAGCCGGGGATCCTGGCGTGGGAGCAGCAGCCGTGGCAGGGCCGGGAGCGGGATGGGGGTCTCCGGTTCGCCCCCCCGGCCCTGGTCCCTGACTGCCCGCTGGTGCTGTTCCTGCAGAAGTATCTCCAGCAGCTGTGGAACACCATCCTGCTGATCGCCCTGCTCCTCTGCACCGGGGTGATCGTGCAGGCCCAGCGGCAGTCGCGGCAAGACCCGTCAGAGCAGGATGCCGAGGTGGGAACGTCTCTGCTCTGCTCCTCGCCAGGGAGACCGGCGGCTGGGGTCTGACCCTCTGCTCTGCCTTCGCAGCTGGACCTGAAGCAGCACATTCGGCGGCGGCTGTCGGCGCTGAAAACACGGCGGTACCATCCCGGCAAACCACTCCGGAGCCGGGCCTGCGAGATCGATAGCTGTGCCGTCTGCTTGGACCAGTTCCACAAGAGCCAGGTAGGGACTGGGGGGGACTGGTGCTGCGCTGGAGCCTGTCCTGGTCACCGCTTGGGGCCACCCATGCTTGCGCCATCCCTTTGCTGC
Organism: Harpia harpyja; assembly: GCF_026419915.1. NCBI lineage: Eukaryota > Metazoa > Chordata > Aves > Accipitriformes > Accipitridae > Harpia > Harpia harpyja. The sequence continues at coordinate 46,011,981 of NC_068948.1, read as the reverse complement.
CTGGGGCTGAGCCTCCTCTCGCTTGCCGGGGCCGGGGTGTCCGGAGGATCGTCCCCCTCCCTCAGGCAGCTCGATGGAGGCAGGGCTGCCGTCACGATACCACCGCCCGGTTCCCCTCACGTCTGCTGTCCGCTTCCCTTCCCACAGTGGCTGCGGGTGCTGCCCTGCTCCCACGAGTTTCACCGGGACTGCGTGGACCCCTGGCTTCTCCTCCAGCAGACCTGTCCCCTCTGCAAGCGCAACATCCTGGGTGAGAGCCGCGCCGGCGCCCGGCCGTGTCCCCTGCAGTGACCAGGGAGCGCGTTTGTGCCGGGGTGAGGGCTGGGGAGGAATCGGAGCCTGCCCAGGCTCCCTGTGCGATGGCCCTCCATCCTTCTCCCTTCCAGGGAACTGCTGCACGGAGAGCTAGCTGGCCTGACGGACGCGCTCCAGGGACAGACCCACTGCCGCTCCGGGGAGAGGGAGGGGGGCAAGGGGTGCTGGGCAAGCGGCGCTCGCTGCTGGAGCAGATTTGGCGCGGCTGTGCCCGTCGCAACGCGTGGCCATTTGGAGACTGAAGGATCTCGGGGCTCTCCCTGCTGGGCCTGAGTAGAGGGGTGGGGGGGGTCCAGACAGCCAGTGCTGGGGGGCTGGGGGAGTGGGTGCCGGGAAAGGAAGCTACAGGGGCACCCATGGGTGTAACGGGGTGGGGGCACGGAAGCTGGAGGCAGGGAGAGCCCTGGCCCAGCTGCACTCTTTCCCTGCTCGTAGTAATTTTTCTAAGTCTCCTTTATTTTTATTTTTATTTTCTATTTGCCAGCGGCTGTGGCAGGGTGGGCTTGGGGCCGTTCTGCGCCCGAGCCCGGCGGGGCGGCCTGAGCCCCTCTGCACCACAGCTGCATTGGGTGGCAGATCTGCCACAGCCAGGGACAGAGCTGGCAGGGCTGCGGGGCGACCTGCCGCCTCGCTGCAGGAGGGCAGGGGGGCTGAACGCTTTATTTATACTAACTTATTAGAAAGGACGGCACAAGTCAGGTGCAGAGACTGAACACGGGTGTGCCACGGTAGCCGGGGACTCGCCGTGAGCCCTGACCGGCTCCTGTTCCACGCCGTGGACGGAGGCTGCTGGGCTGCAGCATTGCACGCGTCCGTCTCTATTAAATACAGAGCAAGGACAGGCTGCCGTGTCTCATGTTGGGGTTGCGTGGCTCCCGCTGCCCTCTGAGGCTCGTGAGGTTGTTCGGGGGGGTTCGGGGCTAGCCTGCGTGTGCGGCTCGGTGGTCCCTGGCCCCTCTGGGCCCTCGTGGCTGCCAGCAGTGCAGGGAGAGCCGCTTTCCCGGGCTGCGGCTGTGCCGGCGAGCTAAGGGCGGCTCGGGCTCCTCTCATCCCCAGCCCAGCTCTGCCTTCGTCTTCCTCTTCCAAGCAGTGTGGCCACATCCCAGTCACCTCCTGGGAACGGTTCTTGGCGTGAGCTAACTTGCGCTGTGCCCAGGCATTGTCCGGCTGACGTTACGGTCAGAGCTGTGCCGGGGACTCCAGCAGCAGCTTAGCCTTGAGTGACCAAGCTCCAGCAACCAGAGATGTCCCTGGCCCCGCTCAGCTGACTATGCAGGGGCTGCTCCGCAGGCCCAGGGAGCATTCCCCACCCTGCCAAGGGCTCCTCGCCTGTGCGTGGGTCCATCCTCCGGCTGCCAGCTGGGGAAAGCCAGCCCCAGCCGGGGAAAGCCAGCCCCAGCCCCGTCCCTGCGGCAGGGCTTCTCCTGGGGCCGCTGTGCTGAGGGAGAAGGGGACACGCCAGCCCAGCCCTCTGCACCGTCGCCCTCGGTTTTACCACAAACCACAGCGTTGCCCAACAGAGAGGGACAACAGGGGAAACTGCACGGACCTGTTTGGTGCCACAGGCCTGCAGAAAACAAAGCGAAGCAACAACCAGAGAGCAGCTGGTAGTTGAGCCCCGGTGGAGCTGCTGCGGGGACCATCTCCCGGGGCTTCCTATGCCCACTGCATCCAGGCTTGACGGGATGGGCAGAGAGACCGGGTTACCCGAGGGAACGCACCTTCGTGATGCACAAAGAATAGGTAACGAGGTCCCACGGGGCAGGGCAGGTGGCTGCTCGCTGAGCACTTCATTTCTGCCTTAGTCTCATGAGCATTTATTTGCGGTAGCCACCGGCGCGGTGAGAGGAGCGGGGGCATGGTCTGCCTCTCCCCCTTGGCTCGGCGGGGTTGAGCACCAAGCCCTCAGCCGGGAGCGAGAGGCAGAGTCCGGCTTTGCACGTGGACTCTGCCGAGAGCGGCTTCAGCCGCTGGCTGCTGGGAGCTCGCTGCCGGGCCTCGTCTGTGCGTCCGTGCGTCCCTCTGCTGTCCCTGCTGCCTTGGCTGCTCGGCCGCCTGCGGGTGGTGGGAGCGGTTAGAGGGGAGGAAGAAGAGGGAAGCTCCCCAGCCCCTTCCTCTGTGTTCCTACTCACCCTGCGTCCTGCCTGCCGGCCTCCCCACCGAGAGGAGACCACAGCTGGGTCTGCGGGACGAGCTGGGGAAGAGAAGAGGGGGGAGAAAATTCCCCCCGCTGTGTTCAGCTCCAGTCGCACCCCTTGGCCACAGCGGGGCCGATATAAAGGAGCTGAGAACCAGCCCTGGGCACCTCATCCAAGCAGCTTTTCCTGCCGACACCAGTTAAACCAGACTGATCTCCCGGTGGCACAGGAGCCCAGGCCCTGGCCCAAATGGGGTGGGCACACCCCAAAGCCACAGAGCTGGTCGAAACCTAACGGGGCTGAGCTGGAGGGACTGACCCAGGGGAAGGGTGTTGCAGCAGCCCCTGGGCCTGGCCTGTCCATGCCATTTGCTCCCAGGGAGCGAGTGACCCTCGCGAGCTGCCCCTGGCTGCAGCCTGGCACGGGGGACGTGCTGGAGCGGGTCTGGGTCTGGCTGCTGGTGGCCTTGAGTTAGTTGCAGGCACCGTGCATGCTGCAGTGTCCCAGCATTGGCTTGGCCGCTCTGGCTTGGAAAGCGTTAGGTGGGAACACCCTGTTCAGCTGCCTCAAGGCTAAGGTGAGCTCCCAAAGGCAGGATCGGGCCCTGGGGCAGCGAAGGATCACAGCCCCTGCCCAGCTTCATGCCCTTCTGGAAGCGGCTTCATCCAGCTCAGGCCCGTGCAGGCTGGGAAGCGGCTGCCGAGTCGTAGGGTACATTGTGCAAGACACCCCACAGCCTTTTCTACAAGGGTACACAAACAGGGAACCGGTCTCCAGGGGATGTGGGACAGCGCCGGGGGCCGTGGCTTGGGTGCAGCCTCACCTTCAGCACGCCCTGCTCAGCAGCTGCCTTCACCTTGGCTAGCGCAGACCTGAGCCGCACATTCTCCTCCTCCAGCACGCTGATCCGGATGCTGTTGGCCTGCAGCTGCTTCTCCATGTCCTTGGTCAAGCTCCCAGTGCCTGCAAACAAAATACGACGTCCTCGCAGCGGGAGCTAGAGCTCAGCCCGCTGCTGCCCGCCTGCTCGGAGCTGTTGGCAGCAGCCCTCCTGCCTCGCGGGCAGGGTGGCTGCCCGCTGGAAAGGAGCCTGCCCCAACCAGGGAGCACCAGCACAGCCTGGGAGATGGCAGCTGGGACCCAAAACCGTGCCAGCTGAGACCACAAGGGCAAACAAAGCTCTGCCTGTGCCCTGGCCCTGCTTTACGTCCTGGCCCAGAGGTGGGATGAACAGCACCCACGCAGGGAGGCGTGTTAAGATGGTAGCGGCTTAGCACAGCCCAGGGCCTGAGCCCTTCCTGGCTATCAGTGGGACAAATGGTGATGTACAAATAATGGTGCGGCCAGGGCCGGCAGGATCCCCTGCGAGCTCTGGGAAACACCAAAGGCACAAGGCCACTGTGGGGAAAGCAGGAGCCGCTGCCCACTCACTCTCAAACTGCATCTCAGCAGGGACGTGGAGCTCGGGGAAGAACACCAGGAGCCTCTCCCGCTCCTTCAGCTCCCGCGCCTGCTCCTCCAGCCTGGACACATTCGCTTGCAGCTCTGAGACAGACTGCTCCAGGCTCAGCTTCTCCTGCTGCAGTGCATCCAGCAGCTCCTGCGGGGCACAGCAGAGAGGTGGTCAGGTTTGCAGAGCGCTTTCCCAGATCTTGGGACGGTACAGTCTGGGGGGGTCCCACAGGAGTACTTGGAACCACCCCCCCCAAGGAAAGCTCCCTCCCTTTCCTTATGTGATAAGGATGTCCCATGGCAGTGGCAACGTGGCAATGTCACAGCGGGTCCCAGAGTCCCCCTCCTGGGAAAACTCTGGCCATGGGTGGGGGACGGCTCTTGACACCCCCATGGCACAGCTGTGTCCCGCACCAGCTGCTCCCCAGAGAGCCCCTAACCCATGCTGGGTGCCAGCGCGGACCTGCTGCGCCCGTAGCTGTTGCCTGCTCTGCTCCTGGCTCTCCTCCAGCTGCTCTGCCAGCCTGGCCTTGTCCTCTTCGGCCTCTCCCAGGCTGGCTTGCAGCTCCTCACGCTCCTGGTCCAGGCTGTCGAGCTGCTGCAGCAGGGCCCTCTGCTTGGCCTGCAGGGACTGTACAGGGCAGGCGACCCTGTGTGGGGCTGCTGCTGCACCCGCTCACCACCAGCCTTACATTGTGCAGCAGCACCCACGAGCTCAGGCTGCTCCCACAGCATGCAGCAGGGCTGCAGAGCAGCTCCAGAGCAGGGGAGAGCAAGCCCAGCCGTACCTCTTGGTGCCTCAGCGTGCTCTCCACTTTGGCCTTCTCCTTCTCCAGCTGGGTGGTGGTGGCACTCAACTCCTGGCCCAGGCTCTCCCGCTGGCCGGTGAGCAGCTCCACCTTCTCCTCCAGCTCCAGTAGCCGGCCCCTGGCCACCATCGTGGTCCTCATCTCCTCCAGCAAGGTCATCTTGCTGACCTCTGGGGAGACACAGCACCTTTGGCCCAGGCTCAGCAGGAGGGGAGAAGCTCCCAGATAAAGTGTCTTCAGGGGGCCCCAGGCCCTCCACAGGACCTGGCAAGGGGGAGGCAGGTCTGAAGGGAGGGCTGCAGCCCCCTGAATTTCCACCAGCACAAGACCATTCTGGTGCTGGGTGATGTTTGGGCACTGCAACGAAGGAGGCTCATCCTTTCCCCCCATTCCCACCAGCGCTATACCCGACCGATTCTGGGGGAGCCAGGAGTTAGGTGGGTGTAAAACACTCGTGAGATCGGAGAGAGGCTGGGGGAGAGATGTACCAGCTGGGTGAGCCCCAGGGGTCCTTACCCAGCTCCTGCACAGCAGCCTGCTTCACAGCCAGTTCTTCCTTTAAGGCAGAGAATCGCTCTTCCAGCAGAGCAGCTCCTAAAGCAGCATAAAAACTCTACTAATTAAACAGCACCTCAAAAAAAACTTAAAGAAGGAACCAGCAAAATGGCATTTTTCATCCAGTGACTGTATCGTGCTGTGCTTCAGCAGGGAGGAGGCGGTGACAGGATGTGGACAACCAGCTCTCGCTGTCTGGGGTTAGTCTCTGTTTTGGGTTTGTGTGGTGGGGTTTTGGTAGCGGTGGAGGGGGGCTGCAGGGGTGGTTCCTGTGAGAAGCTCCTAGAAGCTTCCCTGGCTCCAAGTCGGACCTGCCTCGGGCCAAGGCCAAGCCCATCAGCGACGGTGGTAGAGCCTCTGGGAGAACACACTTAAGAGGGGAAACCTGCAGTGGGGCAGGAGATGGGAATGTGAGAGGAACACCTCTGCAGACAGCAAGGTCAGTGAAGAAGGAGGGGGAGGAGGTGCGCTGGAAGAGCAGATGCCCCTGCAGCCCATGGAGGACCCCATGCCAGAGCAGGGGGATGCCCCCGAAGATGGCTGTGACTCCATGGGAAAGCCTGCACTGAGAGCAGTCTGTGCCTGAAGGACTGCAGCCCGTGGGAAGGACTCATGCGGGAGACGTTCATGGAGAACTGTGTCCCATGGGGGAGACCCCATGCTGGAGCAGGGGGAGAGTGAGGAGTCCTCCCCCTGAGGAGGAAGGAGCAGCAGAGACAACGTGTGATGAACTGACCCCAACCCCCATTCCCTGTTCCTCTGCACTGCTGCGGGGGAGGAGGTAGAGAAATTGGGAGTGGAGTTTAGCTCTGGAAGGAGGAAGGGGTGGGGGGAAGGCATTTTAAGGTTTGGTTTTACTTCCCATTACCCTTATTTTGATTTGATTGGTAGTAAATTAAATTGATTTTGTTTTTTCCCCAAGTTGAGTCTGTTTTTCACCCGCTACCATAATTGGTTAGTGATCCCTCCCTGTCCTTGTCTCGACCAACGAGTGTTTCTTTATATTTTCTGCTCCTCATCCCACCGCAGGCGGGCGGAAGGAGTGAGCGAGCAGCTTTGTGGTGCTTTGTTGCTGGCTGTGCTGAAGCCACGACAGTCTCACAGTGGGGAACAGCCCCAGCACCTACCAAAATCAGTGGCAAAAGCCCTGCTTATGGTAGTGGGACAAGATTTGACCATGGACTCCATGCTTCTCCTGCAAATACCCATGGGCCTGGGCGGGGATGCTGGGAACAGCACCGTACCTCTCCGTAGGTCATCCTTGTCCCGCTCCAGCCTGGCTACAGCCTCTAAATACTCTTTGTTCTTTACTTCCAGGCTCTGCTCAGCCTCCTTCCTCTGCTGCGCTTGGGTCTCCTTCTCCACCTGAAGCAACTGGGAAAAGTCCTCAACCTGTTTCCGCAGCTTGTCCTTCTGCTTCTCTGACTCCTCCAGCTCAGACTTCAGAGGGTTGACCTGCTGCAGCAGCATCTGGAGGTGTTTGCTGATCCGGGAGAGGTCCTTGCTCTGCTCTGAGGCCCAGTAGTTCACATCCGTTGCAGAGAGGGTCATTTTCCCTGTGGTCCCCTCCACCGTGTCCTGGAACCTACTGAGAGCTGAGGGGATGTTCTGGCTCTGGCAGATGCTGGTGATGGCTTTGCCGACCTCACGGAGGCTGGCTTGTGCACTGGCGCAGGTGTCACAGGGTTCCAGAGACAACCCAGTCGTCTGCGTGGGGATGCTGCGGCTGCTCTCGGCCATGCTGCAGGCAGCCCTGGGCAGGGAGCTGCCTGAGGCATCACTGTCTGGTGCACAGACACTTGATGACGGGCATAGAGAAGTGGACTGGGTGACTTCTGTGGAAGTTCTTAACTCCAAAACGTCAGGCAAGCAGTGTTTCAGGCGCTCCTTCTCAGGTTTCCCAGCCTGGGGAAGGCATTGCAGCATGGGGATCTCCTTCCTGCAAGCCGTCTTCTGGTGGAGAGAGCACAGAACAAAAACAGGGCCCAGATTAAACAGAGTTGGCTGCAAATGATCCATAAGACCCCAAATACAGAGGTGTGAAGCGTGGGGACAGGACATCAGTGCAGCCAAGGGGCAACGAGGGCAGCAAGCCCTTCTCTTTGGAGAAGAGGAGTTCCCAGAGCTTGGAGGAGGAGGAGGACAGCTACCAAGCGCTCGAGTTTCCTGTTTACTGTGCTCCGTTACAACCAAAGCACATGACTATCAAGCAAAATGAATTTGCTTCCCACTCCCCGATGCGGGGTACAGTGGAACTGAATTTTTACAAACTGCCAGCCAGCTTTCCAACCACCACTCCTTTCGCAGAGCTGTGGTTTCATGACAGGAAGCCTCAGCAGTGAAACCTGCTCCCTGGCTCCCCTTCTTGTGACCATCCCTTCTTTCACACCTCCTGCGCTGTCTCCTGGTTATGCCAGATGAATTATTGTGAGACTTTTCCATGAGAAGGATCATTCTGAGGAAAAAAAAAAAAAATGCAGGGGAGGGGCGTAGTATTTTTACCACAAATTACTTCACTGATTTGAGCCAGCTTAGCCCCACAAATGGCGGGGTCGGCAGAGCTGCAAGGGCAGCACATTGGCAGGAGGAGAATATTTCTCCAAGCCATAAGGGCAGCCAAGCTTGCCCATCCTGAGACCTGGTGGAAGCCTGGAGGAGGATGGATCCAGCAGCTGGGAGCGGTAGTTAGAGGAGGGAAGGGGCTCAGGCCAGGAGGGGACAGTGCAGGACATACGTGTCCCATCTGACGCACGGGTCAGCACTTGGAGGGTCATGAGCCGGGAACACATCTGCCGTGGCCACCGCGCGCATCACGGGGTGTCCCAGAGAAGGGCTGTGACCTCAGCACGGTCCAAATCATGGGGGGGTGAGGCAAGGGCCATTTCCATGACCCCTGCACCCAGCTTGTGGGGTGTCAGGGCCCCCAAATGTCCCACCTCAGCCAGGAGCTGCTGGTAGAAGGCCCCCAGTTTCAGCATGCTGCACCAGTACCTCCTCACGGTCAGCCCTGCGGACATGCAGGGTCCCACTGTCTGCGCCGGGGGGACAGCTTGCTTGCTGAGCAGGTTTTCTGCATAGCCCGTGAAGCTCTGAAGCAGCAGCAGCAGTCTTCTTCGAAAGAAACGAAACACAGCTTAGAGCAACGGAGTATTTGTAATGCGGAAAGAGCCCTTTGTGTTTAAGTGCACAGCGAGCCTGAAGGGCCAGCGCCGAGGCAAAGAGGTTGTTCCCCATCCCCTGGACAAAGTGAGTTTGACAAAGGAGGGTGGGTATCAGTGCTCCCGTGACCCCCCCCCAGGCCTGAGTCACTCCATGGAGCAGTATTTGGTGGGATGAAAATCCTCCTGCAGCTGCCAGGACACAGGCTGTGCATGCTGCTTGCAGCCAGCCACTTCTGAGAGGCTGGAATTGAGCTCTCCCGAAAGATTTGGGGCACCCACGCTGCCGATATCAAACCCTAATTGTTAGGGCCAACAGCTCTGCAGGAACAGCTCATTTTTTAAAACGGAGTCGTATTTATTTCACCCAGATTGCAAAAGGCACTTTTGCCTCCCAGGCCTGTAGGTGCAGCCCTGCCTGAGTGTTTCCAAGGCTTTGGGGGGCAAGTTAATGAGTCCGCCCCCATCTGCCCAGGTGCCCTTGGCTCACGGGCGGAGCAGCGGGTTGCTCTCCTCCGTTGTGGCCAGCATTTGTGCCGGTAGCGCTGAGCTCTGTGCAGAGAAAGGAGTTGGGTTTTAAAACTCAGCGTAGAGCTGTGGAGCACGAGCCTGAGGTGCTGGCACACTTGCTCGGCATGGAAATGCGGGGGCAAAAAGCATCGAAAACACTTGGCTGCATTCGACAGGCTGGATGTACAACCATCCCCTTCCCTCCAGAGGGAAGGAGCCACTCTGCCAGCCAAGCTTCTTTAAAGAGGGGTGGTTGGGGTTGGCTTTGCCTTCTCACCTGTCTATCACCAGCTCCAGCAGCACCACGTGGGAGTGCTGGGTGAATTCGGGGTCGTTCTCGGCATAACTGTACCGCTCCAGCAGCGCTGTCAGGTCCAGGTCGCAGGACACTTTATCGGGGAACTTCCAGGAGGGGAAACGCACAGCCCCGGCTCGGGAGGAGACGTCGGCAATAGCTGCCTGCAGGTCCCTCAGGTCGGCCCGCAGGCTCTCCATGCAGCCGGGGTGGCCCAGGAGGTGCGCCATGCTGCTGAGGTGGCTGGATCAGGCCTGTGGGCGACAGCCTGCGACAGGGCCACCAGGCCTGGCACGGAGGGAGGGACAGCCCTATGGGGGACAGGTCGCTGGAAAGGGACCCAGCACAGTGGCCCCCGGCGCTGGGGGACCCCAAGAGGGCTGGGGGACCCCAGGAGGGACCGGGGGACCGGGGCGAGGAGGCGCCGGGCCTGGCCGGGGCCTGTGCGGGGACGCGGCGACACGGACCCGCCTGCCCGCGCCGCCGCCTGCTGCTATGGCAACGGCACAGGCCACGCCCCCCACCCGAGACCACGCCCCCTCCAGGAGACCACGCCCCCCGCAATGGTACGCTCCTCATTCCTCCGCCTTTAGGGATCCCCCCCCATATGGCGTGCTAATGGCACTCCCCACGGCGCATGCGCTCTGCCCCGTTCGCCCGCCGGTGGACGGTAGCCCGCGGTCTGCGCGTGCGCCCCCCCGCGGGCCCTCGCCCCGCAACCGGCTCGTCGCCCCTTCCGTCACTTCCGGCGCGCATGCGCATCGCGTCGCCTGCGGCCGCCGCCATTTCGTCCGCGGCGGTGTGGGCTTCCTCCGGTTCTCCCTCGTCTCGGCCCGGGTAGCGGTTCCGGCGGGGAAGTTCTCCCCGCCGCCCCGAGGGAGCACCATGCCGGCCGGACCGGTGCAAGCCATGCCGCCGGCGCAGCCAGCGCCCCCCGCGGAGAGCAAACCGGTGCGGGCCGAGCGGGCGAGGGGGGGGCGGGCGGGCAGGCCGCGCTGAGCTGCGTGGGGTTGTTTTGGTCTCTGGTTTCTTACGCTGCCCCGCTTGTCGTGTTTTTTGGGGGGGGGGGCTGCAGTTCCCTCCTCCCGTTTGCTGCCGATTCCCGTCGGTATCGCCCGCAGGTCCCCGTTCATCCGCCATCAGCCTGCGGAGGGGGGACGGACGGACGACTGGGGGGTGCTATACTTCGGTATAAGGCTGAGTCCTTCCCTGGAAGCGGCACAGGGTTTGCCGTAAGCGATGGGAACGGCCCTGCCGCCGGGAAGAACGTGTGAAAGGATTCAACACGTCCCAGTGCACTTGAGAGAGCGTAGCAGTCCCACGTTTCGCAGTACCTTCCACGATTCTCTTCTGTCTCACCTCCGCAGGAACCGCTTCCCGAAATGGGAATACAGCTTCGACATCGCTGGAGCTGCTGTCCTGACAGCACGTTCCAGCAGTTTCACCCGGCGGCATCAGCCCTTGTGCAGCCGTACAGCAAGCTAGCGTAGGGAGCTGATCTGACTGAAAATCTGGGGTGATTTGGTGTAGCTAACACAATTAGGAGGAAAATTGTGGTTCCCCCCCCCCAAAAACCCCAGTGACTTTCATGCACAGAAGTTAGCAAGGCAGCTCAGCATTGTGGTTAAATAAAAACATCTCTCAAGTGTGGTGTTGCTTTATACTTCAGCTCTTCAAGATGATGTTGTTTGGAGGGAGTGGGAATGAAAACTAAAAATATTTGTGGTACCTTTCTCTTAACACACTTTATTAAGGTTGTATTTGACTCGAGAGAGTTTTCTGCCCTGGAGTCGCCATGGATTTTGCAGAGCTAGTAGCTTTACTGGTATTTTAAAATTTCCCTGACTGTTCCTGTTAAGATTATAAACATTTCCCATAGACCTGTTCTCTCTTATAACAGCTTTTCTTGAGAAAGTTGTTTGGTGAAGAAAGAGGAGTGACATCTTCAGTACCCTGCAAAGAGCAGCTTATATTGTCTTACTGGAAGACAAAGCCATCCACAGGGAGGGTTCTGGGATCTTACTTTGGATCCTCCTATAGTATCAGTGAGAAAAATGCCCTGCAGAGCTTTCCTCTACAAACAGCTTTTGATGTAACCACAATAGGATTAAAAAGCTATGTTTTATTTAATGTGGAGTTAATCATTCAGATTCTAGTTTCTTGTAGTCTCACAGGCCTCTAGGAACGCTCATAACTTCCAAACCTGTTTAGCAATGCTGAGTTATTCCTAGATGTGGTGTTGTAGGTATTCCCCTACACTGCCTCTTGGCTCGGCATTTATAAACCTACTTGGGGTCAAGGCTGAGATAGTAAAAATGCCGGGAAGCCTTGTTTTGGTTCCCATGGAGGAGCCTTCCTTGTTGTCTGGCTGTGCCTGTCCCAGCAGCAGGTGCCCTTGACAAGCAGAAAAACATTGTCTCCCACCCTGAGAAGCTGAGGAATTCATTTGTGGGATGGGTGGTTCAGATTGTTAAACCAGATCTTTGTGTCAGGAAAAATTCAATTATCTGGGGGCTGAGGAGGGCGATAGATGCTCCTGTGTGCCTTTTGGATTGCTGTTTGGAATACTTAGTTCTTACATAACATTCATTAAGCACAGGATTGCAGAACAATTCGTTAAGGTGTGTTAGGATTGTTACTCCCAATGTAGATGAGGAAATTGAGAGAGGAGAGAGATGACTTTTCCAATTCAACCACCTGAAAATAAACCTAGTCTGGGTTTGCAGCCTACCAGGCTAATTTTCACCCCCTGATGCTGGTATATAGCACATTACTCAATATTATTTGAAGTTCCTTTTCTTGTTTTCAGCTTTGATTTAGGCTATTTGAATTTAGTATCTTGACTGGTTGCAAACACCACAATGAAAGCTGTCCACCTCTTCACCTTTTGAATAGTTGCTATAGTTGTGAGGCAGCAGTACAGAGGACTGTATGTATGTGTATATGTACATTTTTATTACAGCCAGAAGAGGAGCCAAAAGAGGAAGCAGCACCAGCGAAGCCTGTGGTAGGAATTATTTATCCTCCTCCTGAGGTCAGGAATATTGTGGACAAGACTGCCAGCTTCGTAGCCAGGTAAACAACACTGGTGTTGTCTTGTGTTTCCTGAGATTTTCATGCTTCTCCTCTTCAGTGCTAATGTCTGTGCAGCTCCAGAAACAGAAGCAGGTCACAGTCCCGTGACTTTACATGAAGGCTTTTAAGGATTGAGTCTATACCAGTGAGACAGTGGAAAAGAAACGACAGTATTCTACTGAAGAGGTGTAAGACATGCTTTGCTAGAAAAACTGTGGTAGTAAATAAAATAAAGTTCTTGGCAAAATCTATAGCATGAGCTGCAATAACCAGGTAACAGTTCCTGTTCCAAATGATCTGAAGGGGAAACAAAATTCCAGGTAGAAGGGAAGCCTCATTACAGGTGCTCCATTGAGTGATGAAGCCAGGAAGAGTCATGACTGTGTTTTACAGTGTGTAGGCAATGATTTTTCTGGTACAAGGGTGCTCGCTTGTTTGTTGAGCCCTGAGGTTAAGTCCCATCCCTGTTTGTGTACAGCTTAGTAAGCTGTGTCAGCGGCTGGGGTGTGTGCTCATCCAAGCCTCAGTCATCTCTCTCTCTCCCTTGATAGGCAGAGGGAGAGAAGTGCGTACCTCCAGAGAGTAGTCTGGTCCTCTCTTAGGATAGATGAGCTGCCCGTGATGTGTATGAGATTTTTTCCCTTGTTGACTGTAGCAGATTGATTAGCGTGAATATAGACGTCAAATTTAGGGGAGGAGTCTAAAAGTTGAATAAATTTTACTCATTTGGGCTTCTTCCATTTGCCTAATGTCATCATTCTGCAAGTGCAAGTTGTTAGTGCTACGCAGGCCATCTTCCTTTGCTGTTTTTTGATGCTTAAGTATTTCTAGCTGTCTTAACACGATGTGAGGTCTTAGGGGACCAGATCTTGCTCTTCCTAGGAGCGTATGAGTAGCACACGAGGTAAATACCCCTCAGCTGGCTGTGCGAATTCTTAACCTTCATGGCATCCAGACAGACTGAACGCTGCATGCCGTTACCTCATGAAAAAGGGGTGGTTGTTGCTGCTGTGGATTTAAGACAATTACTAAATGCTGGTCTAGTCAAAGACATCTACTGTGTAACTGATCTCTAAAATGCTGCCAAGGAGCGTTGGCTTCCTTTGAGGATAAGGAAGGGGCTGTGTTTATGCTTTGGTATTATAGAAACCTCCTCTTTTGGAAGAGGCAGAGGTATCCAGAGCATATGAAGAGAAACATGCTATAGCAGCTGTTAACTTTCTGAAACTACCCTGAAATAAATGGCTTGCACTTTGGATGGGAGGAATGGATGTTACCTGAACTAAAACTTACGGCTCTCCTAACTGCAACTCTCCAGCATGGTCAGTCTCTGCACAGGCTGATGGTTACCTACTTTTTTCCTTATATGAACTTTCTGGAAATGAAACTAGTCTTAAAAGCTTGTTAATAGAGCAAATAAAATTGATCTAGTAAGTAACTTGTAAACTTCATCCAATAAACTGTCAATCCAGTAAATGACCTTTTGTTTGTGTGTAGCCAAATGAGATTGTATAACACTTGTGAGCGTGAGTTTTTAATTTTCTTAAGAAATATTCGCTGTGAAGTGTTATAGACTAAATTAGGACAAATGCCTTTAACTTGTGCATGTACAGATGGCTGCTACATTGGGTATGAGTTACTTAGAGGTAAACTCCTTCCATGTAGGAGAGAAAATTGTCTTCTGAGGGGCTGATGCATCAACACATCTTACTATGAAAGAAACAGACATTTACACTTGAATTGGTGCCCATTCATCTAAACAATTTATCTTTTTCCTCCCCAGAAATGGTCCAGAATTTGAAGCTCGAATTCGTCAGAATGAAATAAATAACCCTAAGTTCAATTTCTTGAATCCCAATGATCCTTACCATGCATACTACCGGCACAAAGTCAGCGAGTTCAAAGAGGGTAAAGCACAGGAGCCCTCGGCTGCTATTCCCAAGGTCATGCAACAGCAGCAGAGCGCTCAGCAGCAGCTTCCACAGAAGGCAAGTATTCCTTTTTGCTTTGGTCAAGAAGTTGGCTTCTGACTGGCTGTGTCACATCCTAATGTTAAGCAGGAGGTCTGAAAGACAAGGCAAATGATGGAGTTAGTTACCCATTTGCAAAAAAGACAGCACTGAGAGGCTTGGAGTTTAGTGTCTGGGACTTGGTTTTGATGTAGATGTGCATCCTCTAATTGCTGGTAACACAAAGTCGTTTGTGAAAGAGCCAATATATTGTTCTACTTCGTCTGTTTTAATTACTTTTAGTTCTGTGTTGACTGATGCGGTACTTACACTAGTGGTCGCTCAGACTGTATGAGTTTAGGACTCCTGCCATAGGCAAGTCTTTAGAATCCCTTGGAGTTCAGTTTGGGCTTGTTGCATGCACTGTTTTGTAGAAACATTTCCTTTTTTTATTGCTGGCAGGATCAACTTCCCCTTAAAACGTGGAGTACAAAATGTTGCTAATCTTGTTTAGTTGTGCCTTTATACCTACTGGATGGAAAAAGGGCACTGACTGAATCCGAGTCTTTTACAGGCTTTGCATGGCCAACAGTCACACTGTGTGGTATTGACCGTCCTGGAGGATTATAGCGAAGTCCTGATAATTTCCAGTTTTGTTAGCTGTTGGAGCAACATTTTTTTTATAGTACACCTAAATACAGATGTCCAGATATACCCTGTGGTACTAATTGTTCTCATCCTTGCAGCTGCCAGGATGTCTAGACTGATGTTGTTTTCCTGTAGCAGCTAAGGGAAAAATGAGTTCTCCCAAGTGTTTGGTAACGGTTTGTTGAGGGCAGTCACTGAGCCATCTCTGTTCTGCTCTGCAGGTGCAGGCCCAGGTGATCCAGGAGACAGTCGTTCCGAAAGAGCCACCTCCGGAGTTCGAGTTCATTGCAGATCCTCCTTCAATCTCGGCCTTTGACTTGGATGTGGTGAAGCTAACGGCACAGTTCGTGGCTCGGAACGGGCGGCAGTTCTTGACTCAGCTGATGCAGAAAGAGCAGAGGAACTACCAGTTTGATTTCCTTCGCCCCCAGCACAGTCTCTTCAACTACTTCACTAAGCTGGTTGAACAGTACACAAAGGTACTCTTGGCAGTTTATCTGTCAATTTGATTCCTTCAGCAGCAGTACTGATTTTTGAAGACTACCAAAGCCCTACAAAACAGCCAGACTAGAAATATGTGCAGGTCCTGGAGTCCATCCTTTAAATCTCACTTTTTAGGTAGAGTGGGTATCTCATACATTGTTGGCAGCGTGCAGCGCTGAACACAGTGGGCTGTTATTTAAATGTACCAGACATTATTGTAATATAAGTAAAAGTTGTGGGCTTTTAAATATGGAGGGTAGTTGGAAGGCCAAGAGTGAATATTTTTAAGCGCAAGTGTAAGCAGTAGGAGGATTGCAATAGACTGAATGGAATGTAGTCCCAGGGGTCTGCTGATATTTTTATCGGTGTGGAAAGAGAATAATTGCTTTCAAGGAGGCTTTGGCAAAAAGAATTGTCACCAACTGTCACGCAAAATATGTTTCAGATCTTGATCCCACCGAAAGGCTTACTCCTCAAACTCAAGAAAGAGGCCGAAAATCCCAAGGAAGTCCTAGATCAGGTATTGCATGAAAAATTTGCAAAATTGCTAAGCATTTCAGTTATGTTTTGAATTTTTTCTCTTTGCATGTTTCTGACTTATTGGCAGCAAATATAAACATACAGAGGATAGGATGTGGCCCCTGTAGTCACTTGAATACAGGGTACTCAAGCTTGCCTTTAAACCATTAGCTAGTGTTCGTATTGGGGGAAATTTACTCGTGGCAGCATAGAGGCATAGATAGTGCACAACCCTTTTCCAAGCGCTTTACAAAGAATGTTTGCCTCTCAGACGACTTCAGTGTGACACCTCGGTCACTTACAGTCCTTCCAAGCTGTTCTTTATTACTTAGACTTCTGTCTTCGTCACAAAGACTGCTTTTCCTTTGGAAAGGCGGCATTACAGGGTTGTAATAAGGTGTCTGTGAATTGTTTGCTGGCTGTGAATCTTCAGTGATAGCAGAGTCACATCATACATGGATGGCCTGGTCTTGGCTCAAGAAGTCTGCAGTTTCAGCTTTAGAAAACCACTCTGCAAAGCTGGTGCAGTGCATTACTCAATAGGCAAACCTATGGTTTCTAAATGAAATACAAATATTTCTTTGTTGTGCCAGGCGTCTGAAATAGCGCTTATGTAATTGCCCTGAAAGGGTTGGTAGCGTAAACTTTTAGATGCTTTAGAGATGACTGTGATGTGTTTCTTGTCTGACATTTGGTGTGTGCTTTATGTCTGCTTGTGCAGGTGTATTACAGAGTGGAGTGGGCAAAGTTCCAGGAGCGAGAGAGAAAGAAGGAAGAGGAGGAGAAGGAAAAGGAGCGTGTTGCTTATGCCCAGATTGATTGGCATGACTTTGTGGTTGTGGAAACAGTTGACTTTCAGCCCAATGAGCAAGGTACGGAAGTCAAGTGTTGTAACCTCTATGAAACTCTGCTCCCTTTGAGTAGGGACTGTGTCCTGAAATGCTGTTTTTAGACAGTCATTGGGTTTTACAGCTGCATATCCTTCAAAGATGAAGGAGAAAGCCTTCTAGTAACTGTGCAGGGCTGGGTTTTTTTCTGGAGTCAGTAATGTTCTCATTGAATGAAGTCCAGGACTGCATCAGTGTCCACTTTTCTGTTTCCACCAGGACAGCGGAACTTGTCCCACTTTCTAGTAGTGCTTTCACCTATAAGTACATTCATCTTCATGTGTCAAGCTGATGTTGGTCCGTATAGACTCCATCCATTCCCTTCTATATACCTTGGCTCCCAGGAGATTCTGATGCCACTGCTGTGTAAAGAAACTGCTTTTCATTCAAGAAACTGATATTTCTGTTTGTGCATTGAGCAACGAAATGGGATAGAGAAACAGAAGCTCTTGTTTTCTGTGTTGTAGGGAATTTCCCTCCTCCCACCACTCCAGAGGAGTTGGGAGCTCGAATCCTGATCCAGGAGCGTTATGAGAAGTTTGGGGAAAGTGAGGAGGTAGAGATGGAGGTGGAGTCAGATGAGGAAGATGAAAAGCAAGAGAAAACAGATGAGCCCCCAACCCAGCTGGATCAAGACACACAAGTGCAGGATATGGATGAGGTAACTAGCCAACAGAATCAGCATTACTTTTGTCCTGTAAAGTTTGTGTGCTTTATGATGCCCTTCATTTTCACTGTAAGAAGTTCCTCAGTTTCGTGAGGAAATGAGATTTCCTTCTGATGGAATTTCAAAACAACCTGGTTTTGCTGGAATATAGGTTTTTTTAATGTTTTCCATGACAATACAATTTCCAAGAGAGAAATCCAGTAATTTTGTCACCTAATGGTGTGGATTTTATGTTTCTGTGATCAAGCCTTTGGGGCTTTCTTCTGCACAGAGTCTGGAACACTGAGAGGTGACTCATATTAGACTCTTCCTCTACCCACTGTATGTAAGCTGTTTTTCTGGTAACAAGGAACAAGAGCATGGTTAACCATAAGCCCCTGCTTGCTGTGCTGTGGTAATGTGGAAGCTGAGGAGTACTTGCTTCCTCTTCTGGGTCCACTGAATATCTGAATCATGATTATCCAGAGGAACCACTGTAGCATAGGTGTCTAGAAGCAAAACAGCTCTGTTGCTTTGAAGCTGCATAATCAGTTTGTCCAGCGCTGCATAGGGTTTCTATGCCTTTCTCAAATCTTGTGGGGGTGTATTTGACTACAGGAACTTGGTTATGATTTTTCCCCCCCCCCCCCCAAATAAGGGCTCAGATGATGAAGATGAAGGTCAGAAGGTTCCTCCTCCTCCAGAAACCCCGATGCCACCACCTCTTCCTCCCACGCCAGATCAGGTCATTGTGCGGAAAGATTATGATCCCAAAGGTAAATCAGGCTGGTGAAGAAAAACATTATTTTTTCCTGAATAATCACAAAAGCATTTGTTTCTAGGCTGCATCCTCTGATGTGTTTTTAACAGTGTGGTTTTGTTTTTCTAGCTTCAAAACCATTACCACCCGCCCCAGCTCCAGATGAGTATCTTGTTTCCCCCATCACTGGTGAGAAAATTCCTGCCAGTAAAATGCAAGAACACATGCGAATTGGTCTCCTGGATCCTCGATGGTTGGAGCAGCGTGATCGATCCATCCGTGAAAAGCAGAGTGATGATGAGGTCTATGCCCCAGGTCAGCTTGAGCATCTGACACAGCTTGCAAAACCAAGTTCCTAGATGAGTTCTGTGAACTCTTAGCGCACCCCCTCACTGCCCCCAGGTCCTACCAATAAGGACCATCTTAAATGTAGCTTTCTGTGTGATGTCCTCAGTGTGCTGATGATGTGGATACATTTGTCATTAGTACATTGAAGCCTTTCTATAAACTTAAAGGCAAAGAGCATTCATTAGCTGCTGCTGACCAGCCATCAGCTGCAGTCTCTTTTTAGAAAGAGCAGCACTCGGCTATTAGGTACCAAATAATTTAAAGATCATTAACAGAAGCTTGATCATGTTTGACTTAAGATTATATCACTTGAGAGAAGAATTTCTCTTTTTGCCTGCAGGTTTGGATATTGAAAGCAGCTTGAAGCAGCTGGCAGAGCGCCGTACTGATATCTTCGGTGTAGAAGAGACTGCCATTGGTAAAAAGATAGGTGAAGAAGAAATCCAGAAACCAGAGGAAAAGGTACAGTGGAAACTGTGGGGTTTTTTAACAGATTTCTGTAGTATTATGAATGCTTAGAGAGACAGGAGTCGTTTGAACTTTGTTCTTGCTGTAAAGCTGCTCTCTTGATTTATTTGCAGCTCACGTTGCAGTCTGGACAGACTGGAGTTATTCTGATTTATTGTATCCTCTCAGGTGACCTGGGATGGCCACTCGGGCAGCATGGCCCGCACACAACAGGCTGCTCAGGCCAATATTACTCTCCAAGAGCAAATTGAAGCTATCCATAAGGCCAAGGGACTGGTGCCAGAAGATGACAGCAAGGAGAAGATCGGTCCCAGCAAACCCAATGAAATGCCCCAGCCACCCCCTCCTTCCTCGGCATCAAATCCACCAGCTAGCGCTCAGCCTATCACATCCGTGCCTCGTCCACCCACAGTAAGTGTTTGGGCTTCCAAAAGCAAACGGCTGTGGCCGTGGTTAATTAGAACGGAGTCCTGGTCAAGGGTTATAACAGCAGGGTGCTGGCTTAGAAGCAGATTTTGAGTGAAGTTCATGTTTCTGTTAAACCATCAGAGGAACTCTGTTGAACTTGCTGTTAAAAATGGAAAATAAGGCTTAGGTGGAGCTTTTCATCCTTAGAGGTACCAAAGAGACTTGGTCAGATGGGCAGTGAGATCTTGGAGGAAGGGAGTATGGCTAACAAAGGAATGGGTGGGGGCCTTTTCTTACGTGTAAAAGGTGTGGTGCAGAACAAAACCAGCCGCAGGTAAGAAACGTTGACAGGTGACTCACTTGCCCAGTGTTCCTGCCCCAAGGGTTCCGCTACATGACTCTGAAATAGCTCCTTCTTTAAGATTGCTGCATGGCTCTTGGTCTGATAGCTGAGTGGTGAGGGAAGGAAGAACCGGTTAATCTGTTAATGAGGCTTCTGTGCCTGTTTACAGGCAGCTTGGGCTGGCCATACGGTGGGCTTGCTGAGGTTCCCAGCAAGTCTTTGGCCAGCAGAAGTCCTCTGTGTGTTGCCCCAGTTATTTTAATCAGGATTGTGAACAGCATTGAGTTTTCCTGCATGCATCTGCTAAGAAAAATTACCCTCTCTCTCCAGATGCCCCCTCCCGTTCGTGCTGCTGTTGTTTCTGCAGTTCCAGTCATGCCTCGTCCCCCGATGACTTCCGTTGTCCGTCTGCCTCCGGGATCCGTCATAGCCACCCCCATGCCACCGATAATCCATACCCCACGCATCAACGTTGTCCCCATGCCGCCCTCTGCTCCTCCCATCATGAGCCCCCGCCCGCCTCCCATGATAGTACCAACAGGTCAGTAATTTCAGCTTTTTCTGGTTAATTGTCAGCTAATTCCTGTATAAAGTGGACTTGAGCTTTGATTCTTTTTTCCTTTTGTGCCTCTGATAATGGTGTGTAATTGGGATTGCGGACCCTAAGTCCCATCATTAAGAATTTTGGGGTCTTTGATACGACTTACCTAGCAGTACTGGTTTTGGGCTCAGACTCCTCCTGCAGCATGAAATACAGAGAATTGTCTCGCCTGTTTTATGTCTGTGTCCCCGCGAGCCTTCCCAGGTGAAGATTAAGAATCCATGCTGCTTTCCAAAAGGAAAGGGTAAAGGGTAAAGAGGAACTGCTAGCACCTCACTGGGTGTTACAACTTGTTACAGAAGTTGCTGCTGCAGGAGGAAAAGCTGTTGCCTGGCCCCTTTCCTCACAGCAGCTTCATCGCATTGGGTGCTTTTAAGTTGAAAAGCACAATGTAAAAAACAAGTCTTCCTTTTTTTTTTTTAAAAAAATCGAGGTGCTGGCACCACTCTGCATGCCAAACCGAAAGTGTTTTCTTTTTTGCAAGATCTGCAGGAAGCTCTTATGGCTTGTTGTCTTTTCCTGGACTGTTTCCCAATATAAAAGATCTAACGTTTGAAGTTTGCATGTTACTGTTGGTTGTGTTAACTTCCTCCATGTATTGTGGCATTTATTTTCAGCCCTTACTGCTCTGCTAAAAGTTTTTACATAAGGGAGTGTCTGTTGTATACTCAGTGGATGACTGCAGGTCATGTTGTGTCCCCCCATCCCGTTTCAGCATTTGTCCCTGCGCCTCCCGTGGCTCCGGTTCCTTCCCCGGCACCGATGCCTCCTGTTCACCCGCCACCACCGATGGAGGATGAGCCAGTCTCAAAGAAACTGAAGAGCGAAGATAGCCTGATTCCAGAGGAGGAGTTTCTGCGCAGGAACAAGGTACGTGTGTGGGCTGGCTGCTTGTTGAGAAGCGCTGGAGTCCTGACCCCTCTGGGCTGGTCAGCCTCCTCTGCCCAAAGAGGATGTAAAGCCAGCTCACTACACAGAGGGGAGCTGATGTGCAAAAGTACTTCGCAAGGGAGTGACTTTCTGAGATGGCTCCTTCCTACTGTCAATTCCTGAGCAAACTGAACTGCTTTGTGTTTTACTGGAGAGAGCAATGCAGCACTACACCCAGAAGTTCAGAACGATAGTGCTCTTCTGTAATTAAGGGCAGTAAGAGGTAGGTTTATAGGAATGTAAAGAGGAAGTAAAGCTGCTAATAAGCAGCCTTTTAAGCAGAGGACTGCTAAGCTGGAGATGCAAGGAGATTTAATATATCAATGTCAGCATGATAGTATGGTAATGTGGTATATTCCATAACAACATGAACTAAATGTTAGACTGAATTCCTTCCTGAAGAGTGCCATCATTGTGGGTTGAGTTTTAAGTCTTTTAAGAAGGCTGTATGGTTTTCCTGGACGTCTGCACAGAGAAGCTGTCTCCCGTTTAATGCTTCCTACGTTCACTCTGTAATACCGTGAGTGTGTGTGATGCTTGGTGAATGGCATGCAACAGGAGGGACTAATGAGAGAAATCCAACTAAATGTTTTATTTTGGTAGCAGTGAAGTAACTTTCTCAGTGTTGAGGCAAATACATTTCTGTGTGTTTACTGAGAAGTTGAGATATGTGGCTGGTTTTGGAAATAAATAATTTGTCTGCTGCTGTGCGTCTATAAATAATTTGTCTGCCCACTCTTTTATCATAGTCCTGTAAGAGACGTTATCTTTGTTTCCTCTAGGGTCCGGTCACGGTCAAAGTCCAGGTTCCCAACATGCAGGATAAGACGGAATGGAAACTGAACGGCCAAGTGTTGGTGTTTACCCTGCCGCTCTCAGACCAGGCATGTAGCTTATTAACCTGGCCTCTACCCCTTGTTTTGCTACCAAGTTTCTTTGCTTTGAGAATAGCAATTGACCTGCATGGCAGGAGCTATAAAACTCTGGATGTTCCCCACACTGCAGCCTCTTGCCCAGCGGGGTTGCGTGGCTGGGGAAGCAGTGCTGCCCATCGGTACAGTGGGGAAAAAAAGCCTGAGCAAGGTCTTTGATTCTTCCTAGGTGTCTGTTATAAAGGTTAAGATCCACGAGGCCACAGGGATGCCAGCTGGGAAGCAGAAGCTGCAGTATGAGGTGGGTAAAAGCCCTTCAAATCCTGTTTGTTACTTCAGTGCTTTCTCACACACAGACTGATTTTTTATGAGAAGAACTTGTAATGTACCTACTGAGATGCTGGGAGGAGCAGAGGGAATGGTTTTCCCGTCCATACAGCAGACTTGGTTACAGAACTGCACACTGTTGCAGCAGGACAGGCCTTTAATAGGTGGCATCGTCACTGCTGCAGATGAGTCCTCTAAGCTTGATGGCCTTCTCTGAAATCAGCCGATTGTTTTATTGGGGTTTTTTGACATTTAAATGCAGCAGTCTGCTCCCACTGATCTGTCGAGTGTGCTGTGGAAGGTGGGCGAGAGCACCCTGAAACCCTGAGAGCTCTGCAAAGACTTTATCCAAAACAAGGAAGGGAAGAGATCTCTCTCTCTTCCTCTCAAGACTGGAGCTGTTAGAAGGGCACCCTTCCTTTTTAATAACTTGTTTCCAGTCATGCATGTGCTCAGGCACAACCTGCTGCCTAAGCAGTGAACTTTGTGCACTTACCTCCTCGGGAGTTCATCTATGGGCAGATACTGTGTTAACCCTTAGCGAGGAAGGAAGCTTAACTTAAGTTTTAAGTTAAAAAAAAAAAGGGGGGGGGGGAGGGGGCAGGGATTGGAGCCTAAATAACTTCACTTGTGGTGGTGACTGTCTTTATCTGTATGTTTGTAAAGGTATATGGTGTATATTGCCTGTTTGTAATCTTGCATCGTTCCCAGCATACCCACCTCCTCCGGTACCCATCTTCTGAGACCCTGGGATCTCTCCAGGGTTTTTCAAAGCCTGCAGCACTCTGTCATCACCCTGTTCTGAGAGTACAGCCAGGAGGGCTTCATCTGTGTGGGGTTTTGTGGGAAGGGAACATTAAGATTTCTGGTGTGACTGTTCTATTTTTTTCTTTTCTCCTCCCCTCAGGGCATCTTCATCAAGGATTCGAACTCCCTGGCTTATTACAACATGACAAGTGGCTCTCTGATTCACCTGGCACTCAAAGAAAGAGGAGGCAGAAAGAAATAGGAGCCGTGGAGCCGAGACACGTAACATGGCTGCATTGCCACTAGCGTAACCCCAACCCTTTGAATCCTCCAGCCTTTTAGGGCTGCTGTGACTGCCTGCCAGCTCTAGTTTGAAAAGAGAGACTACAAACCCCGTGTTGGGGTGGCTGATGAGAGAGGGGAAGTTGACAGAGCCCTGAAATGTGTAAATGTAGTGACCTAGTATGTAACTGCAGCAGTCTGTTAGTGATCGATCCTTTGCTCGAGTGCTGTCTCTCCGTTGAATTCCCTTGTGAAGCAACATTGAGGTCGTGCCCAGCATAGTCTAGTTCCATCTCTGAGGGATTTACACTGACCAAGAACATCATCTGTCTGACTACAGTGCTTGCTGCTTCATTTAACCTTTTTCTAATCGAAAATTTCTTCCTTCTCAACATACTTACTAAACCCCTTGTTCTTTCTCTGTCTCGGATCTATCTGTAAGAGCCTCTTGCCTTGACCCTGACTTGGAAATTTATCGTCCCTCAGCGTGAGTGTACGTGGCTGTTCCCTGCGATAAAGGAGATCTAGGTCTGTGCATGCTGAACAGCTTCGTGCTGCTTCTGTACAGCCTGTGATTTGTTTTAATAAACACGCATCTCAGTGCGGGATTCTGTCTGTCACAGCTCTCGTTCCTTGGGTTTTAGGTTTTTCAGTTGGAGGTATGCCTGGCTTCAGAGCACTTGGGTGGGTTGCGGGGAAATACGTTGGGGTTTTGTAATTAGGCAGTTTACTATAGGAAATCCTTTTATTTTCTAGGAAAGGCTGCAAGAAAAGGGTTCTGTTAAAATTTCCCTAGTGCTACACAGTTATTCCTGAACGTGAAGCATGTATATATGAATACTTATGTCTGTGTATGCGGGCAGAAAGACTACTTTGAACTTGTTGAGAATTTCATTGGAAAACGTGTTTTACACTTTATATCATGCAGCTGGCATCTCTTGGTTCTGGAGAGCGTACAGATCTGGAAAACATATTATTTCTGTACCTTCAGTCAGAGCTGTGTTGCAGTTTGACAGAAACATAACACAGAGCAAAGTTAATCGACAGAGAATTGGGTGCCAAGGAAGAGGCGGTTGTCTGTGATTTGGGTATCTCTGTTCTTTTGGGATAATTCAAAGCCGTGGATTTTTTTTTTTTTTTTTTAGTGGTGTTCAGGCATTACAGGAACATCCTGTTTACCTTATTCTGCGCTTAGGGGAGAGAGAGATGAAGCAGGAGGGAAGAGCCAGCATCCTCCCGCCTCCCTTGTGCCCCTCTCGGAGGGCGGGAGGAAGCCGTGTTGCTGTAGGGAAGGAGCCTGGCGCTGGCCCAGCCCAGGTGGCCGCTGGTCCCCTGCCTGCGGTGGCCAGCTGCCGTCTCTGACAGATGCCCGCCGGACACACACAGGCAGCCTGCTCCCATCCCTGCTGTAGGACGCCGAATTCGGAGCTGCTCGGCAGGTGTGGGCAAGGTGTGTTTGGGTGTATGGTGGATGGAGGGGTGCTCCCACCCTGCAGGAAGGTGCGCTATAATGACTTTCCTTTTGCTTTGAAAAACTAGACAATAGGTATAATCTTGGAGAAAACAAAACCGGGCAGCAAGTGGTGTTTCCCAGAGTTGATAAAAAAAAAACTGCTAAGAAAGCTCTGAAATGGAGAAGTCATGTTTTTACATCCGGCGCGGGGCCCAAACGTGATGGGACTGTGCTTAAAGTCATCCAGCTTTTCTTCTCCAGCTGTGCTCGGTGGCGTGAACCGCCACGACGCTTGGTGCCCCAGGAACTCCCCGATCTGACGTGTGTTTCCTCGATGTCTCTGGCTGAACGCTGCGCTGGTGCTTGGGTGACATTTTCAGCCAAGCTCCTTTTACCAGCCTGGCAGGGCTGAGCTCCCGGCCCGGCACTCCGGCAGGAAAACTTCCCTCTAGAAATAGCTTGCGTGGAGCCTTGCCAGCCCCTTTCTATCTAAATATTACTGATAAATGTTGTAACAGACTGTGCGTGTGTATATCTAGTACAAAGCAACTGTTATCAGAGCCTTCCACTTCAGTGGGGAGGACCTGCGGGGCTCAGGCTGCCAGAAAAATCTGGAAGTAGGTTGAGTTATTGCTGACTTTAATGAGCTTCGTTCCCTCGGTCACGTTACCCGCTTTGAGAGAGGGTCTCGGCTCTTAATAAGACCCCGCTTCCTCGCTGTTCAAGGGAGAAAATGGAGCGCTGGGCTCAGGGCTGTGAGAAGCCTCGGGTGGTGGGATGGGGCTCGCTGCCTTCCCTCCCTGGAAGGCTTCACCCGGAGCGGCTCCCAACAGATCCCAGACCCGGCGCTGTCACCCGGTTTGCTTTATAGATCCTTTTTTGCTTTATTTTTTGGGGAGCCGGGCCGGTTTCACCTGTCAGGGCTGCAGGTGCCCAGGCCGGTGGTGGATGGGGAACCGCGGCGTGGAGCGGCGGTGGTTGGGCTGGGGCAGGTTTGGGGTGCGGTGTGCTTGTAAAGGGAATAACGCGTGTGCCTTTGGCTTCAAAGGGAATAACGCGTGTGCCTTTGGCTTCAGAGCATCCCCTGACTGGAGCACGGTCATCGCTCGGGGGAAACGGGTCCTCCCGGTGCCTCGTCCCAGTACGTGCCCAGTGCTGACCCCGCACGGCCCTCCCGCAGTCCCGGTATGCACGGTATCCAGTCCTCCCTGGAGTCCCAGCGCCATCCCAGTGCGGTCCCACTGCCGTGCTGGTGCGGCTCAGCCCGGTCCCAGTACGGACCCGCTGCCGGCCCCCGCCCCAGCGCTGCCCCGCCGCCGCTCCTGGCCCCGCCCCTCGGCTTCACGTAGCCCCGCCCCTTCTCTGCCATCGCCGGAGGCGGGGCGGAGACGAGCCCTGACGGACAGCTCCTTCCCAGCCGCTCGACCAATCCCCTCCCGAGGCGGGCCGTCCCCGTCGCCAATCCTTGCGGCCGGTTGGCGGGAGGCCCGCTGCCGCCCAATCGCGCCGCCGCGCGGAGGCGTGGCTCGGCGGGGGCGGGGGGCGTGGCCGCCGCCGTGGCCGCGGCATGGAGGAGCGGCCGCGCCGCCGCTGAGCCGCGCCGCCATGGCCAAGAGCCGCGGGGGCGGCGGGCCCGGCTCGCCCGGCGGCCGCCACCACAGCCTGGCCGGGACCCGGGAGAGCCTGGCCGAGCCGGGCGGCGACGAGCTCAGCTCCCTCGGATCCGACTCCGAGGTCAACGGCGGCGGCCCCGAGGAACGGCGCGTCGACAAGTTCGGCTTCATCGTGGGCAGCCGCAGCGCCGAGGGGCCGTGAGTGGGACCGGGGACCGGGGAGGAGAGGGGGGGGCCGCGTCTCGGGGCTTGAGGACCCCGGGGGGGAGCCGCCCTGGGCCCGGCTGAGGCTGCCACCGGCCCCTCAAGCCCCCGCAGGGCCGGGCCGGGCCGCGGGGCCTCGGGGCGGCGGGGCCGGTAGCCGTTCTTCTCGCCCCGGGGGGGGGGGGATGGATTGTCCTCCGCCGCCCCCGGCTCTGGACCTTCGGGGCCGGTCCCCGGCGCCCCGCGGGCAGCCTGGCCCCACTCGCTCCCCGGAAGAACCGCAGCGTGGGGCGGCCCCGGGGCTGGGCTGTGCCCCGGTGGGGGGGGTCCCGGGACCCCCCCCCCCCCGTTCCCGTTTGCAGGGCAGCGGTTCCACGAGGTGTTTAAATCCTCCCGGGACAGCCCTCCCCACGACCGTCCCCTAGGCTTTGCTGCCGTGGACACACGGCCGTGTGGAGGCCACGGCAGGCGGGGTGCGAACGAGACCCCCCCCCCCCAAAAGCCATTCCCGCTTATCCGCCGCCTTCGCCATCTCCTCCTGCGTCGAGGAAAAAGCTGGAAAACGGCGTCCGCCGGGAGCTGCCAGCGGAGCCGAGGCCTCCTCGCCGAGGTCAGTGTCTGGTTACCTCCGGGCCTCTTCTCCTCCCAGCCCCGGATTCCGGCGTATTTTTGGCCGCCGTCAAACGAGAGAGGCCCTGCCCGTTGTTCGGAGTCCCGCCAGAGGAACCGGCGTCGGTAGCTGCCGGCGAAAGCGCCGCGGCCAAGAGGCTCTGGCCGGCCCCCCCTCCGCAGAGGAAGCCCTCGGAGGAAGCGGGGCAGCCAAAATTAGCTGCCAAGCAGCCCACGGCTGAGTCCCGGGGCGGTGCCGGCACCCAGGAATGTGCTCCGGGTTGCCGGCGAGCTGGTTCGGCAGCGTGTTTGGCGTTTGTCTTCCCGACCGTGGTTTCGCAGCAACGCCCGGAGAAGCGGACGACGCGTGGCCGCCTGCTCCTCTCCAGCCGGGACGTTACCTGGAGCAGGCTCCCCTGCGGTTTGCCTGCCTTGCGCGCTCTGGTGTCAGCCCTGTGCCTCGGTTTCCCCATCTACGAGGAACAAAGCGTTCACCCTTTGTAAGCCTGCGGGCGTTACTCGGCCGGTCTGCGGGGAGAGAAGGCACCGGGGGTTCGACCGCTGGCGCTGGGCCAGGCGCATCGCTCTGGGTGATAAACCCCATCCCTGCCCCGCTGGCAGGGTGATCTCTCCCGCCTGGGGCGTTGCGCCCCATCCCGGCCACACGCAGCGTTTTGGGGACGCTTTGGATGTCCCATCTGTTGTCCTTGTCCCTGGGGTTCAGCGGCTCCCCCGGCTGGAGCTCCTGGTGCTGGAGGCGAGTGGCTGCTCCTGGGGGTGCTGACAGCGTGGTGGCTGCGCTTACTGGGGACTGAGCCTTCCTCCCGTGCCCCGCAGATGCACTGGGGCACAATCCTGCCCTCCTTTCGGCGCTTTTATCCGCTCCCCATCTGTCCAAGAGTGGGTAAACAGAAGCGCGTGGCCTCCATCCGTGGCTGGCAGAACTGGGGTCCCACTAGCCGGAAGGGTTTTGGGGAAACACAGGGAAGGCAAGCAGGGTGTCCCAGCACCCACGGCGGGTCTGGGGGCACTGGGAAGGGCCGAGCTGTGGGGCTGTTGCCCACGGTGTGGGTGCGGAGGAGTGCCTTCCCTCCGTAGGGCATCTCACCACCTCCCGGCCTGGGGTGCCCCTACCTCATCCTCCCCGCCTCAGCCATCTGAAATGCCTCCGGTCCTCGCTCCGTGCCCGCTGCCAAGCAGCCATCAGCTGGTAACAGCTTCCAGTCTGGGCTGGCCGGGTTCCAGCAGGCCCACGGCCAGCTCCTGTATCCAGCATCCAGTGCTCCCGAGCTTCCCACGCCTTGGAGAGCTCCAGCTCCTCCGGCAGCCCAGGCTACCCGGCTCGGGGCCAGCGCTCTCTCCATCCCCGTGCCGGGCTGTGCTGCTGGCCGCGGAGCTGCTGGCCGTGCCCAGCCCGTGCTGGGGAGGGTGGGTTGGCCGCACCGACCGAAGCGGATCCCTTCGGAGCAGGTTCGCTCTCCGAAACAATCGCGCTCGGCCCCGTCTGACCCGCTGCGGTGGGTGGGACCCGGCAGGGAAGGGCTGGGCAGGGAGCGGGGCAGTGCTGCCAGCTGGATGCGGCCCTGGGCTCTCCGTGCAGCAGCTTTCCGGCTCCTGACATGGAGAAGTCTGGGAGGAGGCAGGGTCTGTGTGTCCTGTAGTGGGGCTGGGTGCTCTGCACCTCCCTGGAGGATGCTCGGCGCCCAGGCAGCTGTCCTCGGGTCCTCAGAAAGGATCTGGCCGCTCCTGGGGTTGGCGTGGCCGTGGGGCAGCGTGGAGCCGAGCCCAGGAAGACCTCCGAGTCTGCTGAAGTTGGCCCTTCTTCACCGACAGCTTGAAGGAACTTCTGTTCTCCCTGGGATGTCCCGTGCCCAGGGCCTGGCCAAGCTGTCTGTCACCCCGTCCCCTTGCCGATGAAAGGCAGAGGGTGCCCAGGGCGGGTTGGAGGCCGCCGTGCCGGTTTCCCCCTCGCCGGCTTTGGCGTCGCAGCAGCATCCCCGCCTGCCTCGGCAGGGTTAAATCGGATTCCCTGGCTAGGCTGAGCCGTTGCTGGAAAACACTCCCCTCCCTCCTGGGGGACCCTCGGCCGGGCTCGACGCCGGGCCTGGAGCAGCGCCAGGCTTTTGGGGTGCTGCGAGCATGACTGGGGCTGCGCAGATGACACGATGCTTATGGCCCCGGCTTTCTCCGTCTGCAGCCAGCCCCCGCAGGGGGGGATCGGACCTTGCTCGGCTCAGCTAATGGCTCTGGCTGCGCTCCCCGGGTTCCTCGCCTTCCTGGCGTGCCCTTCTTTCTGGGCACAGGTCCCCAGGGATGCTCAGGCACGTGGTGGGTGCAGCGCAGGCTGCTCCCGAGAGATTTTTTTTTTTTTTTTTTTTTTTTTTTTTGAACTGCTGGGGTATCGGGGCTGCGCCGGCGCGGTGATTTCACGGGTGGCGAGCGCTTCCGGCAGCGCCGAGCAGCTGCCGAAACGCTGGTGCTCTCGAGCGTGTCCCGGACGGGCTCTGCACCTGCGGGACCGGGGAGGGGGGGCAGCCAGCCGGCCGTGAGGGGCACCCAGGGTGCTGGAGAGGATACGGGGGGGGGGTCTCTGTGCTGCAGGGAGGGCTTGGCACCACGCTGACCGGTCTCTTCCCCCGTCCCGCAGGCTGGAGGAGGTGCCCTTGGAGGTGCTGCGGCAGCGGGAATCCAAGTGGCTGGATATGCTCAACAACTGGGACAAGTGGATGGCCAAAAAACACAAGAAGGTACGTGAAGGCTTTGTCCCCTGGGGCTGCCCCGGGACAGCCGTGCAGGTGAGAGGAGGTGGCAGGGAGGGACAGCCGGGTGCAGCGCTGTCCCCTTGAGGCTTTGGGGGGGCCCGCGTGTCACCAGGTCCCCACAGATAGACGCGTTGCCTTTGGACGATGCTGTTGGCTTGAACGGGCTGTTCCCTCCCCGTGACGCTGCTTCTCGTGGTGGGAGGGAAGCTGAAGCTTGTTGGGGGGGGGCTGAGCGTGCCGTCCCTGAGCCAGCCCGCTCCTGCCCCCGTCTGCTCCCTGCTGGGCTGGAGCCTTCCTAGGGCTTCTTTGGCTGCCTGCAGGCAGCTATGGGAATTGTTCGGTCATGGAAACTTCTGTTCTGAGCATCTTGTAGACCAAAAAAAGCTCCGGGTAGGAAATGTTTGAGCCTGATGTGCGTGACGCTGGTCTGAAAGCCGGGGTCCCCAGGAGACCCGTGGTAGTGTGTGCTGGGTGGCTGTGTGCCTTGGTCCGTTGGTGCTCCCTGACCTCCCGAGCCTGTGAACGAGGCAGGGATGGGATGCAGCAAGTCCCAGCTTGCTGCTGTGTGTCCGCTGGAAGCGCTGAGGCTGCTGGCACAGGCCAGCGGTGCCTGAGAGTGGCCGAAGGGCTGCCTCCTCCTCCTCCTCCTTGCTGGCAGAGCCTCCTGGCACCGCTCCGTGCCTTGTGCTCCCAGAGCGCCGTCCCCGCTCGGTGCCTGCTGAACGACGCAGGAATCCCTCATCTGTTTCTTGGCCGCTCGCAAAGGATTTGGGAGAGCTTTTCAGGACGTGGCAGGCGGGCGCTT
This sequence comes from Harpia harpyja, assembly GCF_026419915.1. Taxonomy (NCBI): domain Eukaryota; kingdom Metazoa; phylum Chordata; class Aves; order Accipitriformes; family Accipitridae; genus Harpia; species Harpia harpyja. Next base: position 45,981,010 of record NC_068948.1, on the reverse strand, counting down.
TGTTCTGCGGACGGTTTCCACTGCTCTCTGGCTGTGCTGCAGCATGGCCTCCGGGCTCGGGTGAATGCTCCGGCAGCCGTATGTCTGGCAGAGGAGCTCCCTCGTGCTTGGGCTGAGCTCCTGGGGGTCTCTGTGGGGCTGACGTGCTGTATAGTCTGTCCTGCAGCAAAAAAATCCATGCCCAGAACCTCTGAGGTCTGCTCTGGAGAGCTGCTCTGCGCCTGGAGCCCCGGGGCTGCTCGGGGAAGGGTGCCAGGCCTGGCCTTGGATGCTGTCGACCGTCCCTGCTCTGGCAGGAGCCTGGCTGCTTTGGTACGGGGCCATGCCGTGTGGCTCAGGCCCTGCTGCTTCGGAGGAGCTCCCCGTGCCTCTGAAAAACCCCCGTGCTTTTCTGGCTGCCTCACCGGGGCTGGCTGACGGCCCAGGGATCTCTTGGGCCAGCTCCTGCTGGGCTCGCTCACACCTGCACCGCTCCGGGATCCCAAAACACTCCCTCCCTCGCCCGCCTGGCCCGGATCCCAGCGGAGCCACGACCCCACGTCCTTCGTGGCGCTGAGCCGTGCCAGCACCGCGTGCCGGTCCTTGCCCTTTTTCTAGCCAGACCGAAGGAGGGCAGACGCGTGGGCAGCTCCCACCGCTCCCCGGGGGCGGGCAGCGCTCTGACTGCTCTTTGCTTTCAGCATCCCTCAGCCCAGACGCGCTCCTCGTCCCCGGAAAGCCACGGCGGGGATCCCAAGGAGCCAGGTACCCCCCCCCAGCGCGGAGGCTACGGCAGGAGCTTGCGCGGAGCCGAGGGGATGAGGTGCTGAGCTGCTTGGCCCCAGCTGCGCTGAGCCTGGCCAGCTGGAGGAGCTGCCGAATTGAAACCCAGCAAGGCGGTTTCCTTCCTGGTAGCTTAGCCAGCAGGAAGGGGAGCCGGCTCAAAAAGGGAGCTGTCAGCAGCGGCATTGCTGCCCGCAGCCGCCCTGGGCATCGCCCGCCGTGTTTCCTGCGAGCACAAAGGCCCCTTGGGGACGGGGACATGCCCGGGTAAACCAGCAGCGTTGTGGCGAGGCAGCAGCAAACCCTCCCGGGGACGTGGCGTTACCACCACGCTGGGCTGGGCTGCTTGGAAGCGCAACCGCCTGCTCGAGTTATGCCGGCAAACAGGGAAAAGGAGCTCTGGGCAGGCAGGAGAGGACCAGGGAGGCTTTGGGAGCCGTCAGCCGCAGCTCACGGAGCCCTGGCACGTCTCTGGCACTTGGCGTGTGCCACCCAAGGGGGGGATATGAGGTGTGGAGGCCGTGCTGGGTTTTTGTAGGGCTTTATGCAGGGTAACTGTGCTGAAAGCACCGGTCTCGTAGACCCCACCTTGCTGCACACCCCGGCCGAGGACCGTGGGGAGATGGTGCTGCTGCTTCCCGGGGAGTTGGAGTGGGACACATGGGGGTCTCTGGTTTTGGTCCCTGCCGGGGCGCTGGCAGCGGCAGGGTTAAGCCGGCTCGGCTCCCTGACACGGGGTAGGTACCGGTGCTGCCTCGTCTGGACTTTGGTCCTGGCTGGTGTCCTGTGCCAGGGAAACCAGGGGCTGACTGTGGGCACGGAGCCGGCCCTGGGGGCCTCGGGAGCCGGCCGTGCGTGGAGCTGGGGCCAGGTCTGCCCTTCTGCCCGGGGCGAGCGGGCGAAAAGGCTGAGACGCTCGGCAGGGTGCACCTCCCCGCTCTCCGTGGCCTCGTGGGCGAGCAGGAGGTGCGGACCGGGGGCCGGAGAGCACTCCCCTCTATCCCCAGTGCTTCCCATGGGCCATGCCGGGGTGGGGAGGGAGCTACCCGCTCCCCACCTTGGCTCCAGCGTTTGCTTTTCCAGCTCCCAGCAAGATCCTGCTCTGAGGCAGAGCCGGGCTTGTTTGGAGCTGTTTGCAAGCCACAAAGCCTCCGCTGGGCTCCTGGCAGCCATCCGCAGCTCCCTCGTGCTGGTGCAGCTCTGGCTGCCATCCGAGCTGGCGTGTTAAGTGCAGTGCTGGGGAGAAGGGGGTGAGCGGGGTCTCTGGCCGCAGGTCCCCGCGCCGTCCCGTCGGTCTGCGCGATGCCAGGTGCCGTCGTGGGACGTGCGGCTGGGCACCCTGTCCCCAGGGATGCAGGGACGCATCCCTTTGTACAGGGAGGCAGCGGGGGACCAGCCTGCAACCGCGGTGCTGGGCCTGGCTCCCATCTTGTCCCAGGGGCTTCTTTGCTCCGCGCTGCTCCGTGATTTTCCCCGTGACGGCTGTGTCTCTCCCTGCAGATCCGGCTGCGGTGCCAGAAGGGGATCCCACCCTCGCTGCGGGGCCGTGCCTGGCAGTACCTCTCTGGGAGCAAGGTCAAGTTGGAGCAGAATATCGGCAAGTTTGACGTGAGTGCCGCCGGGGACCTTCTTGCACTGCCAGGGAGGGGGGTGCTGGTGGAGGGGGACAGTGTTGGGATGGCTCTTGCTGCCTCCAGGGCTGGGGTGTCTGTTGGGGTCCCAGATGCTGCTTGTTCCTGCTGTGGGGGGGGTCAAGGGGGCTAGCGTCCCAGACAGCGTGGGCTGACCCACGGTGTGATGGGGCTCACGTTTGGGGCAGAGCCAGGTCCAGTCCCGTGGCTGCTCTGCCAGCAAATTTGGGCTTGCCGCGGGCCTCGCGTGCCAGAGTGGGGCTGGCACCGTGCCGGTGTGGGGTATTGCTCACCCCAACCCTCTCCTCCCCAGGAACTGGATCTCCTCCCGGGGGACCCGAAGTGGCTGGATGTGATTGAGCGGGATCTCCATCGGCAGTTCCCCTTCCACGAGATGTTCGTCTCACGCGGAGGCCATGGGTAAGTGGAGCTACTGCGTGTCTGGTCCTTGGCAGCCACCGGGCTGGACCGGCACTGTATCCCAGCTCACAGAGCCACGCTTGTCTCCTGCAGTCCTTACACCCCCAGCTCACAAGGCATCCAAGCATGGGCTGAAAACAGGATGGTTTCCCAGGAGCTCGCTGCATGGGTCGCAGCCCTCGGCATCAGCTCTGACACCCGGCGGGGTGGGAATTGCCGTGGCAGGAGGGAGGAGGCGGCCGGCTGTGGCCTCCGTTTCACCGGCGAAACGCCATTCCCCACGTGTTGGGGAGCGTCCGTGCTGCCGTGCTTGCAGCTGGGTCCCTGCATGGCCACAGCTCACCCTGAGCCAGCATCCCTGGGAGATGGTCGTCTCCCTGTCTTGCCTCTTGGATCTGGCTTTCCAGAGCAGAGCCGTGGTTATCGTGTCCCATAGCCCTGGGTTTGGGAAGAGGGATCCCAGCCAGGGACTGACCCAGGCTCATTGGGGAAGAGCGGCGGCCAGCAGCCGGCCTGCCGTGCCGGATCACCGTGCGATGCCCGGTGCTGATCTGGCCCACTGGGGTCCGTGGGGGAGGCTGCTGGGCCATGCCCGTGCCCTCTGTCCACCTCTCCCTCCCCGGGGTGTCTCCGCAGGCAGCAGGACCTGTTTCGGGTGCTGAAGGCATACACGCTGTACCGCCCAGAGGAGGGCTACTGCCAAGCTCAGGCCCCCATCGCCGCCGTCCTGCTCATGCACATGCCGGCCGAGGTACGAGCGCGCGGCCGGGAGGACGGGGAGACCCGGTGGCCGCAGAGCTGGGACCAGCGGGGGGGTGTGGGTCTCTTCGGGCTGGTGCTGGCGGGCAGGGTGCTGGGCTTACAGCACCCGTTTACCCCAAAGCTCGGCTGGTTGCAGGGAGGTGTCCTTCGCTCCAGGTACACTCTGCCTTCTCCTCCTGCCCGCTCCCGTGGTCCCTGGGAGCAGGGTGGGGGCTGCGGCGATGTCCCCCAGGCATACCTGGGTGCTTACCTGCTGTCCCTTGGCTTGCAGCAAGCGTTCTGGTGCCTGGTGCAGATCTGTGAGAAGTACCTCCCCGGCTACTACAGCGAGAAGCTGGTGAGTGAAGGGTCCGCGGTGGCGGGCCCCTGTGATGTCTCCAGGTCGACAGCTCCCCCAGCTCCTCACCCCGGAGAAAGAAGGGAGCTCGGAGAGATCCTGGGTGCTCCCACGGTCTCCGTGTTGTGCCACAGCCCCCCAGGAGCATCCTGCGGTCAGGGACGGGGGCTCGGCGTAGCTTAGCTGCTGGCATCCGTGGGGCACAGCCCTGCTCCTATAGCCAGGTCTGGAGGGTGGGCTGCTCCTCCTCTGGGGTGGGTGGGCTGCGGTTAAGGTGCTCACCGGGGCTCTCAACGCTGTCCCTGCAGGAGGCCATTCAGCTGGACGGGCAGATCCTCTTCTCGCTGCTGCACAAGGTCTCGCCTGTGGCCTACAAGCACCTGAGCAAGCAGAAGATCGATCCCATCCTCTACATGACGGAGTGGTTCATGTGCGCCTTCTCCCGCACGCTGCCCTGGAGCTCTGTCCTGCGCGTCTGGGACATGTTCTTCTGTGAAGGTAGAAGCTCCCCACCATCCTCTTCCTCCTCCCGGAGTGAGCGGCTGCAGCCCTGCGGCACATGGATGACGCTCGGGGCTGCAGCAGGAGCGCTGCTGCAGCTGCCTGCCTATGCCTGGCACATGGGACAGGGCAGAGGCATGTGTTGTAGGGCAGGTTTGGGGCAGCCACGTGCCTGGGGTGGAGACTGGGCTGGTTTCCTGGGGGTTAGGGGGCACGTGCATCCCAAATCCACCCTCTCGCGTGTCCTCGCTCCTAGCGGGACCAGGACCCGGTGCCCTGCGGCATCTGAGGGACGTAGTGGCAGCGTCTCCCTGTCCTGCCAGGCACTCGCCGCCTCGCTTCTCCCCTTGCAGGCGTGAAGATCATCTTCCGCGTGGGCCTCGTGCTGCTCAAACACACCCTGGGCTCCTCGGACAAGCTCAAGTCCTGCCAGGGCCAGTACGAGACCATGGAGAGGCTGAGGGCCCTCAGCCCCAAGATCATGCAGGAGACCTTCCTGGTGCAGGAGGTGAGGTGTTGGGGGACGGTCTGGGGGGCCCGGTGCCGCCCAGTTGGCCGTGCTGCTGGACTGGGCTGCCCTTGGGTGGGCAGAGCTGGCGTAGCGTGGGGGGCAAGTCCCCAAAAGGCTTGGATTTGGGGTTGCCTCTGCCCCGGGGGGGGGGGGAATCCCAGACCCTGCCCCTGTGGCCGGGCTGCCGAGCCGGCCGCCGGTGGCACCGTCACCGTCGAGGGGAGATGCCGATGGCGTGAGTCTGTCCCCGGCAGGTCATCGAGCTACCGGTGACGGAGCGTCAGATCGAGCGGGAGCACCTGATCCAGCTGAAGAAGTGGCGGGAGACGCACGGGGAGCTGCAGTGCAAGTCCCCCCCGCGCCTGCACGGCGCCAAGGCCATCAGCGAGGCCGAGCCCCCCACCCACAAGGCGCTGGAGCCCGTCCCCTCCATCATCGTCCCCCCCGGCCCCGCTCCCGTGCCCAAGGCCCGCAAGAGCAAGGAGAAGAACCGAGAAAAGGGTCCGGCCGGCCCCGCCAACGGCCCCGGGGCCGAGGGCAACGGGGCGCCCGGCTCGACCCGGGAGCTGCTGCACCCCCAGGTCTCCCCCCACCACCAGTCCAAGGAGAGCCTGAGCTCCCGGGAGAGCGAGGACACGTACTTGTAGGGCTGGCGCGGCGCTGGGTCCGTACCCCGGGCAGCCGGGCTCAGCTGGGCTGCGCACGGACCGGGGCTCAAGGACACTGATTTTTGGGGGGGGGGTGTGCGGGGACCTGTAGCACCCAGCCTTGGGGGCTCTGGGCTGGAGGGATGGGGACAAGCTGGCCGGCGTGGCTCCGCGGGGACACCGTGGTCCCCGTGTGCAGGGATGCCCGCTCGGGGTGGGCTCGAAGCCGAGGGGGGGGGGCATCTGTGGGAGCTTGGCCAGGTGGGGTGACCAAAGGGTCCGCCTTCAGTCTGCGCCGGGCGCCCACCCCGGCGGGGTGCTGGCACCACGAGCGGTGGGAGCCCTGGCAGGGGGTGGCTGAGCCACCTGAGCTCCCTCCCTGCGGCTGGGGGGGGGGCCGAGCTGCCCCTCGGCCCCTTGTCCCTGTCCCAGAGCCCCTCGACCCGCCACCCCCCCCCAGGGTCCCTCCCATAGCCCCCCACCCTTCTGCCTGCCCTGCACCGGCCGGGCAGACCCAGACCCAGTTCCCGAGCACTCGCGCCTGGCGCGGGGGGACTGGGGGTACGCGAGGAGTCGGGGGGGACCCCTTGCCCCCCCTCCTCTTTATCTAGTGAGGATATATCAAACTGTAGCCCTATATGTAGTACTGAATTTACCTACTCACTGAGCCTATTTATTATTCCTCCGTGGCAGTAACCGTGGCAGGACAGGGACCGAGGTTGGGAGCCGCAAGCGGGATGCGCCGGAGGCAGCAGGATTTGATGCCAGACCACAACCATGAGGCTAAAGCCCCCCCACACCCCGTCCCCGGGCTCCCCGTGGCTCGGGGAGGGGGGAGCGTTCACCCTGCCCCCTCCCCACCACTGCCACCCACCCCGAAGCCCCGGTGGAGGTGAGATGGGGTGGGTGAGCGGCCGGGTGCTCCCTGGTTGCGGGGTCCCCTCTCTCCCCCGCCCTCCCCAAGGGCCAGGGGCGGCTTTGTAAAATAAAGCGGGGAAAAATGGTTTTGTACAAAGGGGTAAATAAAGCAGGATTGTGTAAAGGTGCAGCGCCTGCGGCTCCTACCCTGTCTTCCCGTCACCCTCCTGTCGCCGCAGGCTATCCTGGACCCCATCTCCCCAGGGTGCTGTGGTTTTGGGGGGGGGGGGCAGGTGCTGGGGGGGGTCCTGCTGGTGTCCCCTCTCTGTCACCGCCCTGGCAGAGCCACGCAGGGTGTCCAAGCCCTGACCCAGCCTTGCCGTCTCACCCAGCCCTGGGGCTGCCCCTGTTTGAAGTGTAAATGGGAGGACGCTGAGACCTGCCCCAGCTTGTGACGGCAGTGATGGCTGCCATGGGGTGAGCTCCCTTGCCGGCCCCCCCCCCTCCCAGTGTCACAGCTCCTGTGCCCGAACAGAGCCAGGAGACCCCTAATTTATCCCCTGACACCCCAGAGCTGTTTTCCATGCACAAAATGGTGCCCGGGCCCTCTCTCCCTCCCTCCCCGTGCTTCCTGCAGGCAGGAATCTTGCCCAAACCTCCATTCCTCCCTCCAAAACTCGCTTTTCCCAGGGGGGCGGCTGCAGGATGGGGCCTGTTCGCGGTGCTGGGTTTCCCCTCTGCCCCTGCGAATGGTGGCTCGGGGGGCTGCTGCCCAGATTTTGGTAAATCCCTGCTGCCAGGCCGGCTTGTTGGGGCTCACCCCCCCCCCCCCCCCCCCCGGCCCCAAGCTGGCGGATTTGGGGCCGGGGTGGAGGAGGTATTGGGGGGGGGGGTGTCGGCATTTGGGTTCCCAGTGGGTCCGGTCCCAGCCTGACTGGTGCTGGCGGGGGCTGAGCAGGGTGAGACCCCCGGGTCGGGCACCCCGGGGGTTCTGAATTGGGGCTGGTCCTGGGGCTGCGGGTCGGGTCCGGTACGAACCCCCCGGGGCTGCTCCGGTACGAGCACCCCGCGGCTCGGAACCGGGGCTGCTCCGGGCACCGGGTCTGATCCGGCGGGGCCACCCCGGGGCTCCGGGTCGCGGTGCCGGGACCGAGCCCCACCGGGCACCGGGAGGCGGGGCGGGCCGTTGCCCCTCCCGCGGCGTGGGGCGGGGCCGGGGCGGGGCCGGGGCGGGGCCGGGGCCGGGCTTTATAGCGGCGGCGGCGCCGGGGTCCGATGCGGCGCGGCCGCCATGGACCTGCACATCCTGGAGCACCGGGTGCGGGTGCTGAGCCTGGCCCGCCGCGGGCTCTGGCTCTACACCCACCCGCTGCTCAAGCTGCTCTTTCTGCCCCAGCGCTGCAGGTACCGGCCTTCCTCCCCATCCTCCTCCTCCGGTACCCCGTACCGCTCCGGCTTCCCCCCATCTCATCCCCGGGGAGGCGGCGGTTTTGGGGTCGGCAGCGCCGGGTTTGGGGTTTTTTTTGTCTTCAGGTGCAAGTTCTTCAGCCTGACGGAGACCCCCGAGGACTACACCATCATGCTGGACGAGGAAGGCTTCAAAGGTAGCGTGCGGTGGCTTCCACGGCCCTTGCAGGGTGGGCTGGCACCGCAGACACGAGCTGTGCACGTTCTCAGCCTGGCTGAGCCCAGCAGCGCTCCGGGCCTGGGCCGCGGGGAGCGAGTCCCGGCTTGTAGCGAGGCTCCCTCGGTTACGTGCCCATCCCCGGGGCTCCCGGCCGCGGAGCTCCCATCCCCTCGGCGCCTGCGCTGGGGATGTACCAGCTTGCCCGGCCGAGGCTCTCCCGGCGTGGCTGCCTTTGCCCTAATAACCCCCTCCCAGGCAGAGCTGCTTCTCCGCCGGCTCGTGGGACCGGGCTGCCAACCTGGTGGGGACGGTCTGCGGGGACCCCGGTGCCTGCCGAAAGCCCGGGTGCTCCGGGCAGGAGGCAGGTACCTCCCGGGATGCCCGCGGGCAGCGCTCCGGGCTCCCTGCCTGCTCGGGGTGCTGCTGCCAGACCTCCTGCCATCATTCCCTCGGCCGCTTTCGTCTCTTCCCCTTGCCCGGTAAAGGCCAGGGCCGGCCGGCGCTTCGGCAGAGCGGGGGCCGATTCTGCGCCCACCCGGGCTGGCGAGGGTGAGCCCTGCCTGGCAGCAGGGACCAGGTTTTGGGGTGTCCAGGGGGGGGGTTTGAGCCCTTGCAGGCCAGTCCCCCTCCCCAGGAGGTGTCCTTCGGCAATGTCCCCACCCTCGGTGACCCAGCGCGTGCCGTTCCGTCAGCCTCACCGCCGGTCCTGCCGGGGGGTACCGGCCCAACGGGCTGTGCCGGAGGGTCCGGATCCTGTCCTGGCTTCCCACGCCCAAACTTTCCTGCCGAGGCCGCAGGAGCCGACCGCAGCTTATCGCTTTGGACGTGCCCCAAGGAGCAAGGGTCAGCGCTCCGGCCACGGGGTGCTCGCCGGCCGGATCCAGCTCCCACCTCCCTCCCCGGCCCTTTGCTCGGGGAAGGGGCCGTGGGGTCGGGCTCTCCCCCCGCCCCAGAGCCAGAGCCGTTCCCCACGTATTGTTTTATTTCGGGGCCTGCGGACAAATATTCCTCAATCCCGAGGGGAGGGCGGGAAGTGCCGAACAATGGTCCTGCGAGCCGGTGGCCCCGCTGCGCCGTGTGTACCCCCTCCTGGGGCTGGGGGGGGGCTGCCAGCGTCCTCCCCGCTGCGGAGCCAGAGAGGGGAACCCCCAGCAGAGGAGAGCTGCACCCCTTCTTTTCCCTTGGGGGTCCGGATTAAGCCCCGGGGTGGGTGGCAGAAGGACAGCGGGGTGTCCCCCCCCGCACTCTCACAGCCTCGCCCAGGGTGGTGTTGAAAAGCGATTAAGCGGCGAGCGCTGGGACAGGTCCCCACGTCCCCGTGAGTCGTGTGTCCCCCCCCCAGCCCCAGCCCTGAAACTCGGACCTGGGCCTGAGCCGAGGCCGTTCTGGCGCTTCCTGAGCGGGAACAGGCGCTGGAAACACCCGCCGAGGCCCCCGGATCCGGCCCCGCTCCCGCCCTGCCCCGAGCCATCGTTCGGGAGCGGGGTACGGAGCCCATCGTCTGATGGGGTCCCCCCTCCGTGGGTGCCGGACCCCTCCCTGGGGCAACCTCCCGTCCGCCACTGGTGTGATGAGTTTGCTTTCTCAGCTGGGCTGGGATGCCAGGCGCCCACCGAAGGGCTGGGTGCTCGTGCGGGGCCGTCTCCCATGGGTGCTGCCTCCCACCTTTGCCAGGCGGGGGGGGGGGGGAGCAGTTTGGAGACCCCATGGGTGCCCACCCCACTCCGTCCCTTCCAGGGAGGGAGCACTGTGGGGTGGGGAAGGAGGTGCCGGGGGGGGGGTGTTGTTTGGATGAATCCTGGGGGCACCCCGGGCAGTGCCAGCCCCTCCCCTGGGTAGAAGGGTGGGTGCAGCGGGGGGGGGGGGCACAAGCACAACCCCCGTCCCCCCCCCACCGAGTCCCAGGGCAGGAAGGAACCGGCCAGCGCGCGCCCTCCCTGCCAACAAAAGCAGTGGTTTTGGGAGGGAGCCCTGGCCCCCCGCCAGCCTGGGCTCAGCCCTCCCCGCCGGGCTGGCATGAGGTGCTGGCACCCCTGGGACGGCGGGGTGGCCCTTCCCTCGTCCCCTCCAGTGCCCCGTGTCCCCCCCTCCCCGAGCATCCCCGGTGCTGGATGCTGGGCTGGGGGTTCCTGGGGGGCAGGGGATGAGCCAGGCAGCCCCAGGGCCCTGGCGGTGCCAGTTTTGGGGTGCAGTGCACCCTGACACCCCCTTGCACCCAGCCCAGGGTGCTGGTGCGGGGAGGAGAGACGCGTCCCTGGCTTGGGGGGGGGGTCGTAGCCTCGGCCCCGCTCGTCCCTGTGGCCAAATTCAGATGCCGCCTCAGCACCTGGAGCGGCTGAGCCCTGTCTGGCTCGTTCCGCTTGTGGATGGGGCCGGTCTGCGCCCCCAGACCAGCATCTCCAGCCCCACAACTGGGGCTGATCCTGTCCCGGCTGCGCCAGGCCGGCTCATTTCCCGAGGAACAGTGTGACATGCGGTGCCCGAGCCGGTGCGAGCTCTGCGGCACGGGCAGCGCGTGCGGCATCGGATGCCGTTCGGCTGTGCCGAGCCCCGGGGAGCCTCGTGCCTCAGTTTCCCCTTATCCCTTGCAGAGCTGCCGCCCTCCGAGTTCATGCAGGTGGCGGATTCGACGTGGCTGGTGCTCAGCGTCGTCTCCAACGGCCGGGAGCCCTCCGGCTGCCAGGCCACCGGCGTCACCAAGATTGCCAGGTCGGTCATCGCGCCGCTGGCCGAGCACCACGTCTCGGTGTTGATGCTCTCCACGTACCAGACCGACTTCATCCTGGTGAGTGCCGCGGGATGACGGGGACGGCAGTGCCTGGTCCCACCGGGATGTTGGCTCCGGTGGCAGAGCTGCATGGGGGGGGGGGGGGTCTGCGGGGAGGGTTGGCGGTACCGGCCCTGATCCTGCACCCCCGGCCAGGTTCGGGAACGGGACCTGCCGGTGGTGATCCACACGCTGGCGGGGGAGTTTGACATCTACAAGGAAGAAAGCGGCGAGTGCGTCCCTGTCACCTGCGACGATGTGAGCAACGGCTTCCTCAAGCCCAAGCCGGGTGAGCGATACCGGGTCCCACGTCCCCCGGGGCCACCCCGTCCCCCAGGGCCACCCGCTTCCCGCTGAGATGCTCCAGCTCCCACCGGCGGTACCCGCATCCTCGGGGGACCCCCCAGGGCCACCCCTCTGCACCCCGAGGGATGGCGGGCCGTGGCTGCGGTGGCCACGGGGTGGCACTGCGGTATTGTCCCCAAGCTGTCCCCACGCCTGACGGGTGGCTCTCCCCCCTCGCCAGCCGCCAGCCCCACGCTGCACCCAGTGCAGAGCCCCCAGACCCGCTTCTGCGTCCTGACCGTGGCCCCCGACACGCTGCCCGCCATCGCCACCATGCTCATCGACGTCCTCTTCTACTCCCACAGGTGGGTCCCGGGGACGGGGACACGGTGGTGGCCCCTCGCCCGGTGCCACCTGAACTGCGGTGACGTGTCCCCCCCAACCTCGCTCCCAGTGGCTTTTCAAGCTCTGGGTGTGTTTGGCAAGCTGGTTTTGCCCTCCCAAGCGTGCTGGGGGGCTGCAGCCACGTGGGTGCCGTGGGTCCTGCTGCCGCCGTGGGAGGTGGGAGCCCCGAGGTGACCCGAGGGACGAGCCCCCCGTTGCAGAAAAGCCTGGGGAGGGGGGATGGCAAAACAGGAGAGGGTGGGTTGCAAAAGGCCAGTGGTGCTGGGGCGAGGGGATGCTCCTGGCTGGGACCTCCCGTGTCCCTCAGGATGGGGTCCCTTCTGGTGGTACCCTCCTGCTCCGGAGGCACCGCAGTGTTTTGGGAATGCCCCAAAAGCCAGTGTCATCCCTGTCCTGCCCGCAGCTGGCATCTGCTGTCCCCCAACCCAGCGGCTGTGCGAGCTGCAGACCCTGCGGGTAGCACCCGCTCCCATCCCCCTTCTCCTCCCCGCCACCGCCGGCTCACCCTGCGGCATCCCAACGTGATGCTCAAAGACACTCAGTGCCACCACCAACCCCTTCTCCTCCCAATTTCGGGGGTCGTGACCCCTCCCTGTGGCTCTTCCCCCCCCCCGCCCCGCTCTGCAGCCCCCCGAGGGAGGCTGGCGCCGGCAGCCAGGACCTCGACTCCATCACCTTCTTCGCCTTCTCCCTCATCGAGGGCTACATCTCCATCGTGATGGATGCCGAAACCCAGAAGCGGTAGGTACCAGCCCTGGGACTGTCTGTCTGTCTGTCTGTCCCCAGGGCTGGGGGCTCAGGGACGGGGGGGGGGTTTACATTCAGGGCCCCCCCTCTCTCAGGTTCCCCAGCGACCTGCTGCTGACCAGCTCGACGGGAGAGCTGTGGCGGATGGTGCGGATCGGCGGGCAGCCCCTCGGCTTCGGTGAGTTTGGCCGCGGCGGCCGTGTCCCCCCCCCTCCCCGTGCCACCACCACCCATCCTCCCCTTACCCTGGGGGGGTGCTTTCGGGGTGATGCTCTCCCTGTATGTCCCCACGGCAGTGCCACCGGGGCCACCGCTCACCCCGGCGTTCCCTTTTCCCTCCCCAGACGAGTGCGGCATCGTGGCGCAGATCGCCGAGCCGCTGGCCGCCGCCGACATATCGGCGTATTACATCAGCACCTTCAACTTCGATCACGCTTTGGTGAGCCCCTGCCCTTCCCCAGGGACCCGCCGCGGTGGGGGGGTGTCCCCAAGGGGCTGACACCCGCTCTGTGTGCGTGTGTCCCCCCCTCCACACCGGCAGGTCCCCGAGGAGGGCATCGCCGAAGTGATCCAGCTGCTGCAGCAGCGCCAGGAGAGCGGCAGATAGCGGCCGGCTGTCCCCACGTCGGGTGACCCAGCGCGGTGGCATGGTGGGCTCCCCCTTTCTCCCCCCCCCCCCCCCCCCCCCGCCCCCCATATTTGTTATTTTTTTTCATTTTAAGGCTCTCCCCCCACCCCAGTACGGAGCAGAGCCGGGTGCAGCATCGCTCCCTGCCTGCTGGGGATGTGGGGACATGGTGGCTTTGGGGACCCGGTGGCCTCGTGGCAGTGGGCCAGTGTCCTGTGGGAGGGGGGACCGGTCCCCACCGTGCCACCCCCACGGGCGAGGCCGAAGGGCAGCCCTGTGCCATCCTCTGCCTCCAGCTCTGCCCGCGCAGCGTTGGGGGGGCTCAGGAGGAGAGTGGGTGTCCCCGGGGACCTGCTGGAAGAGGGGACATGGGGGGGGGACACATGCCAGAGAGCGGTGATGTGCCACCCTGGTGCTGGGGGTGACAGCTGGGGGCCGGCGGGACGTGTCCCTACGCCCCGTGTGTGTCCCCACGGGTGGTCCCGTTGGGTGGGGGGGGTGGCTGTGATGCTCTGGGGCACCCCTGGGGGGTGAAAGCATCCCCGGAGCTGGGGTTCCCCCTGGCACTCCCAAAATCTCCAAGGTGGGGGGGGGAGGGCTGTGGTTCAGCCGTGTCCCCTCCAGGATGGCCCCATGCCCCTGCCTGGGCTGTCACCTATTGTGGGGGGACGACTGTGACCCCCCCAGCTCCTCCCAAGCTGTATTTTCACATAGTTTTTAATAAGTCAATAAAAGTCCTATTATTTTTATTTCCACGTAGCCCCAGGGGGGGTGGCCCAGAGCTGGTCCCCGGGTTGGTGGCACTGGGTGGGATGGGAGCAGCTGGGATGTGACAGGGGAACGTGGCACTCCCCGTGTCCCCACCGTAAGGTGACCAGGATGTGGCCAGCTTGCCTGCCACCTATTTTGGGTCAAAAAAGGGGCAAAGGCTGCAGCCCCCAGCAAGTCACCGGCCCTGGGGAAACTGAGGCACGGGTCCCACTCCCCCATTTCTGCCCTCCCCCTGCCCCACACTGGGCCAGCTCCCATCGTCTGGGGGAAATTGAGGCACAAAGGGCTGAACTTGACCCCCGGCCCGGGGATGCCCCTGCCATGCTGTCACCGTGTCCCCACATCCTCTCCCCTTGCCGGCAGCACGGCACGCCCCCGGCAAAGTGGGGTGGGCAGGGTGGGTGCTGTCCCCTCCTGGGGTGCGTGGGAGGTGCTGTGACCCCCTTAGGGGCTGGGGCTGCGGCCATGTGGGTGGCCCCCCCAGCCCCCGGGTGCCCCCGGGGGCCACACATGGTCAACGAGCGAGACTCTGCGGGAGCGCGAGCGCAGCAGAAACCTCTTTGGGGCCTTTTCCCCCAGGGTAGGCAGCTCGGCGGGGCTCGGGCCGGTGGGTGAACGCAGCTCTGCTCCCATCCTGTCCCCAAAAACCGGCCCTCACTTTCCCAGGCACCAAGCGGGAGCGTGCCCATGTCCCAGACGTGTCTTCTCTGCGTCAGCTCCGGCACGCTTGCAAGCCGCCGGGTTCCTGCAACCTCTCCGGGCGCTTTCTTTCCTGTCTCGCTCTCTTGTCCAGAGTCATGAGACGCCGGTGACGTGCGCCCAAGCGATGAAGAAATTGCAGCCGGCCCATGTGGTCACCAGTGCTATTTTTGTCCCCCTTGGATGTTGCACACTCCTCCGCCACCCACTTTCCTCCGGCGGGGTGGCCGCTGTGGTGGTTTCCTCCCAGCCCGGCCCAGCAGGGACCCCGCACGGAGCACTGGGAGATGATGGTGCCATGTGGAGGGGCCAGGGCCACCTGTGGCCGTGGGGGATCTGAAGGTGGGTGCGCTCTGCCCACGTGGTCCTGCTCACCCGGCCAGGGTGCCCGAGGGTCCTGCCATGGCACCACACACGCTGGAGGGCCCACGGGGTCGGGGATGGAGGCATGGGTGGATGGACAGGCGGATGGACAGATGGATGGATGGACAGATGGATGGATGAAGAGGTAAATGAATGGAAGGATGGATGGAGAGAAGGATGGATGGGCAGGTGGAGGGATGGATGGACAAGTGGACAGATGGATGGATGGGTGGATGGATTGACAGACAGACAGGTGAATGGATGGGCAGACGGATACAAGGATGGATGGACAGGTGGATGGATGGATGAATGGGCAGGTGGCTGGCTCGTTGGACGGATAGGTGAATGGATGGATGAGTAGATGGATGTATGGATGGTTCATTGTATCGATGGATGGCTGGAGAGGTGGAGGGATGGATGGACAGATGGACAAACTACTTCAGTCAAGCAGGTGTGGAGAGAGAGGACGTTCTCCTGGCTCCTCCACCCCTCCAGGGCTGCCTTGGGCACAGTCCTGCCTGCCCCGACCCCACCGAACCCAGCCGGGGGGACGCGCCGAGGAGGAAGAGGAGGCAGCTGGTGGAGGAAGCGGCACCAGCCCCACTCCCGCAGCAGGGAGTCCTGCAGGTCCCGGGGCAGCTGGGGAGGGGAAATTTTGGGAAAAGAAAACATTTCTTCTTCTGAGTCACGGCCGCACTCTTCCACCCTGGAGGAGATGTTATTTCTGGGTCGCTCCCCCCGCCCTGCGCCACCACCGAACCCTCAGAATGCGCAAATTTGGCGCAGGGCGGCTCGCTCTGCTCACACCGGCAACTTTTGACGGTCGTCAAAATCAACCACATTGCAACGCATCTCAAAAATATATCCATTTTTATGGGGTGGGTGGAAAAAGCCCCCATTGGTGCCTGGTTCCTGCCGGGCTCCATCCACCGGGAAAGGGGACCTGAGGGGTGCAAGGGGGGTTGCGCTGGGTGCTGCCGGCAGCGCCGGGGCCGTGCAAGCCGGGTTCTCCCGTGGTGGTATTGCATAAGCCTGACGCGGCGATGAGGGCAGCGCTGCCTGCACTGCTGCCCGTACCGGGTTTCCGCCGCCCTCGGCCCCTTGGGCAACACCCAGGGCCCCGCGCGGGTGCCGGTGCAGCCCTTTGGCACCGGGCGGTTCTGTTTTCTTTCTGGGGGCACCCATGGGTGCTGCCCGGTGTCCCCTGCTTGGTCAGCACCTGAGCTCGTCACCCAGAGGGGTGGGCGGGTGTGAGCAGAAGGACAGAAGGACGGAGCATCCTCCGGAGCGTCGCCCAGCGCCGTGGCCAGGTGCAGTCTCCAGCCGCGCTGGGATGCTCCGCACTTTGCGGGCTTCCTTCCATCGCTCTCCTTCCCAGGCCGGATTTTCAGCTCCCACGGCTGGACTCGGGATGCGAATCCCCACCCCGTGATGGAACACGGGTGTCCCCACGCGGCCGGCGTCCCCGGCTGCCAGCCCCGCTACTGCTGCCCTCTTTTGCATTTGGGTTTTGGGGCAGCTAAGGCCGGTTTTGGTTCAACCAGCCCGTTGGGCGCCGAACAGCAAAATGGAGGGGTGACTCGAAGCGGCCCTTTCCCAAGAAGCTGGGTCACGGGGGTCCAGCGGTGCCGGCGCAGCCGGATCCGGGACAAGCAGCGGGACCGCAGGCTCCCCGGACCGGACCCACCGGGACTCCCTCGAGGAACTGAATCGAAGAACAACCCCATCGGCCGGCCGGCATCATTTCCTCCCGCCGGGGCGGCTCACCCCGCTCATTGGCCCCCGGGGCACGGCTTCACTTCTCGCTGGCTTTCCGTTGGGTCCCGGGTGCCTCCTTCGGAGGTGGGGGCGAATGGGTGCACTTTAAAAGGCGAGCTTCCCCATCGCCGAGCAGTTAAGGAAGTCGCTCGTGCGCCCGGCAGCACCCCGCCGAAACACCCTGCCCCGGCCATGCGGTGCGACGGGCGGCCCTTGGGCGTGCTGGCAGGTAGGTGTCTGCCGGCGTCCCGCGACTACCCTCTCGCTCGCGCGCCGGCCGCGCCGAGACGGATGGGAGCCGTGGGAGGGAGCCGCGGCGGCGGGGCCCGCGTGGGAGTTGAGTTGGCGTGCCGAGGCTGTGTGTGTGTGTCCCCCCCCCCGCCAGCGCCGGCAGGGGACAGGGACATTCCCACCGCCACCCCGCCCCGTGGCACGTGGGAGAGGGAGCACCGGGGATGGACACCCCACGGGAGCTCCTTTTGTCCCTGGGGGAGAAGAGATGTTGGGGGGGGGGGCGGGAAGGAGAGGACACGCTTTGAGGTCAGTTTGGGGACTGATGGCAGAGGGTCAGGGGTCAGCTTGCTGGCACGCATCCTGCATCCCACCCAAGCCCTTCAGATCCACCCCCCCCCAGCATAGCAGGGCCGGACGATGCACGCCAGTCCAGTGCCGCATCCGAAGTCCCCGCCGACACGCGGCCGTGGGTGACAGCAGGGCCTGGACGGCGTCTGGCCGGAGCAGAGGGGCCAGATCCAGGAGCGTCACCACCGTCCCCTCCTTCGCGGTGACCCACGCTGGCAGGGGCAGCTGCTGGGGCAACCGCCGTGGCTGGGCTGCGCTCCCTGGCATCTTCATCCTCCTCCTCCTCCTGCCCGCCGCATCCTCAGCGGGCTTTTGGCGCAGGGGCTGGCTCGTCCCTGCGGCAGGACCAGGGATTTCATGCCTGGCACATGCAGTTCTTGCCCACAGGCCTGATGCCAGGGTGATGGGCGCACGGGGCCAAGCTCTCCCCGTGGCAGCCGTCGCTGCGGCACTGGGGCTGGTGAGCTCTCCGGCGCGGAGAAGGGGCTGCCTCCCTGCACCCAGCGACGCCCCAATGTCCCCCATCTCCCTCCTCTTCCTCCCCAGCTGTCACCAAAGGGCTCTTCATCCTCTGGGCGGTGCCGGGCCAGGGGGGGCGGCCCCTGCAGCCCCCCACCCTGCAGCAGATCCAGGCGCTGGTGAGGCACATGGCCGAGGACGCGCAGGAGCTTTTCGCCTTCTACGTGAGTCCCCTTCCCCGGGGCGAGGGGTCGCTCCTGTCCCCTCCGTGGGGGGACATGGGGCTCATGGGGGGGGGCGTGGGGTCCCCGTGCTGCTCCCGTCCCATGTCCCTGACCTTTCTCCCTCATCCCCGGGCAGGAGGAGGACCAGCACCTGGCCATCAACCACCTCTGCCGCACCAACCGCCCTCCCGAGTGGCTGCGGGGGCCGGTGATGGGACCTGGGGGGCTGCGGGGGCTGCGGGAAACCATGGTCCGCATGGCCCAGGCGCTGCAGGACATCACCCGGCACCAGCGCGACCTCAACCCCCCCGGCGCCGAAATCCTTCGCCGCTTGGCCAGCACCCACCTGAAGGTGCGAGGGCTCCTCAGCAACCTGGAGGGGCTCTTCCCGGCCCCCAGCCCCCGCCCCGGTCACCGGCCCCCGCCCGGCCCCCACGGCACCCACCAAGGTCTTTCGGCAGAAGCTGGAGGGGTGCCGGATCCTCTGGAGCTACTCCCGCTTCATGGCCAAGCTCAACGCCCAGCTGGAGGCCAGGAGCCGCCGAGCACGCCGGGAGAAGCGGCGATCGCACCGGGGCTCGCGGCCGCCCAGGCGCTCCTAGAGTAGCCCCGCCGTCACCGGAGTTATCCCTGTCTCCATCTCCATCCCATCCCACCTCCACTCCATCCCCATCCCCGGGATGGAAACTCGCCGGCCGGCCGGGACGCACCCCGGAGACCCTCTAAGCTCGCAGGGGTGAGGACGCAAGCGCGCTCGAAGCAGTTTCCATCACTTCGGCTTGCCGTGGGGACCAAGCTGTCCCCATGCCACCGCTCGGCTGCAGGACAGCCCCGCTCCGCTCCCGGCAGCTCCCCCACATCCCGCCCCGCGTTTCGGTAGCCCCGGTGCCGCGGGGAGCCGCGCGCTCCAGCGCGCTCGGGCGTCCCCCGGGTGCCCGGCGCTGAGGGATGGAGCCGTCCCTTGTCACCGAGCCCCGCTGGATTTTCCAGTGATTCAATGGGTCCGGTGACCCAGCCTGACTAAGAGCTGCTCGCCCAGCACCCGCCGCGCTGCCGGCAGGGTGCGGCCCCGGCCCACGGAGAGCGTTGATGGCACCGGCGAGTGGCACCGGCGTTGTCACCCCTCTGCCTGGCCGTCCCTGCGCCGGGTTTGCTGATCCCAGAGAGCATCTGGGAGCGGAATCCTGCGGGCTCGGTGGCCCCGTGAGCTTGGTGTGCGTCCCTGTGTGCTCGGTGTCCCCGCAAGCTCAACGTCCCTGTGCTCAGCCCCGTCCTCGTCCCTGCTCTCTCGGTGTCACCCCATGCTTTGCCGCGTCCCTGGGCTCGCTCGGTGACCCCACGCTCCTGGTGTCCCCGTGCCCTCAGCATCCCCAGGGACCCCACGCTCGTCCCTCTGCGCTCAGCATCCCTGTACCCTCGGTGTCCCCCGTGTCCCCGAGCCGCTCGGGCCGTGCCACCGCAGCCCTGCCTCTGCTGGGCAGGGGCTCGGCTCCGGCCACCGCACTGTGACAGCGGGTGGCGGCACCCACCCCCTCCCCACTAATTTATACATTAATATTTGTGTGGTTATCGTATTTATTGAATCTTGGGGTTAATTTAATACATCCCTGCAATGGGAAGAAATATTTAAGGATGAGTTTTTAATATATAAATATCTATTTTTATGATAACTTTTTTTTTGTATCGTGTTAAACTATGAATGTAACAAGGTTTTATTTATGAATAGCAATACTTTTTGGTACTGTGAGAAGGGCGGCGCCCACCATAGGCTCGTGGCACCCCCGTATTTTTGTATAACGGCAGAAGGAAATAAAGTGTCGACCTCGGCCCGTGGGCCGCTGAGCGGTTGTGTCCGTGTGTCCAGGTGTCTGTGGGCAGAGAGGGGCTGCATTCCGGTGGCCAGGCTGTGCCCGTTGTCCTCGCCAGGACACGTGGCACGGCGTGGGATGGCAGCATGGGGTGGGATGGGACCTGGCCTGGTGTGGCACAGCGTGGGAAGTGGCATGGCACGGGATATGGCACAGCACAGTGGCACACGAGGGGATGTGGCACATGGCACGGCACAAGACGTGGCACATCACGGCGTGGCACGTGGCACATGGCACACGGCACACGAGGGGATGTGGCACATGGCACGGCACAAGACGTGGCACATGGCACGGAACGGTGTAGCACATGGCACAGCGTGGCACGCAGCATGTGACGTGGCAAAGCGTGACATCCCATGGGGTGGCCTGGCACCGCCAGGCATGTGCCATGCCACGGCGCGGCACAACCCCGCATGGCACCATGTCACACAGACCCGTGTAGCAAGCGACCCGGCACAGCCGCCGGCACGGACCGGGCCATCGCCGCAGCCAAAGCAGAGCACCACGTCCCTGCCGCTTGGCCGGAGCCTCCGTGGGGACCCGGCCACCCCGCTGCCACTGGTCCCGCTGAGTCAAAAATCCTAAGACCCAGTCATGTGGCACCGCGGAGTCACTCGTTCCCCGCCGTGTGCCGGTGCCCGCCGGGCTGCCCGGCACTGCCGTCGGCACCGCCGCCTGAGTCAGTCGCAGGGAGCATCGCCGCCGGGACGGCCACGGCCTCGCTGGCACCCGCTGCCATTTGGGGACACTCGGGGTGGGGACGATGTCACCATGAAGCAGCCCGGGCCGGCTCGCCACGCCGTGGATGACCGTGACCGTGCCACCGCCCGCCGGCTGCCATCCTCCACCAAGCCACCCGCCCGGCTCCGAAGAGGAGGCAGCTTGCATGGGCTGCGGAGGGGAGGGCACAGGTATGTGACCCCCCCCCACACACACACACGCCCCGGGACCGGTGTGGGGGGACCCCCAAACTGGGGGTGCACCCTGGGCTGAGTGTCACCGGAGGGATGCTGGCAGCCCCCATGTCCCCGTGGGGCCGGGGTCCCTCCTTGCAGGACCACCCAAGGGGACCCCACTGCCCACCCCATGCTCCTGCCTGTCCCCCCACCCCGGGAAAAGCCACCCCACGGCGGGGATGTCCCTCGGCCACCATCCCCAAAGGTGCTGCTCACCTCGCCACGGCCACGGGGTCCTCCCGCCTGGCTGGGATGGAAAGTGGTGGGGTGACACCGGTGGGGTGACACCGGTGGGGTGACACCAGTGGGGTGCAGGAGCCGGGGGGGTCAGCCCCCGGCAGGGAAACATCGTGAGTCGAAGGGGAATTCGGTCCCCATCATTATTCAGCCCCGGGCTTCCCCGGGGTGGGGGCATGGGGGCACCGGCCTTACTCACCCCATCCTCAGCACCCCCCTGCCCCTGGCACGGTCCCCCCCCCAGCAGCCCCCGTCCCAGCCCAAAACCTGCAGGACCCCCCCGGGGGAGCTGTGGTGACGGCTGAAACCTCAGTGTGTCCCCCCCCCAGCATGGGGACAGCATGGGACATGGACCCAGAGGGGACTCTGGGGTGGGGGGGGGGGGGGAGCGGCAATTATGGGACGGGGGGCAATTATGGGATGGGGCAGTTCAGGGATAGGGACGGGGGGCAATTATGGGATGGGGCAGTTGAGGGATAGGGATGGGGGGGAGCAATTATGGGATGAGGAGGGGGCAGTTCTGGGATGGGGGGAGGACAGGTCTGGGACAAGGATGGGGCGAGGGGGCAGTTCTGGGTGGGGATGGGACGGGGGGGGGCAATTATGGGATGTCAAGTGGCTAGTTCTGGGCTGGGGCAGCAGGGGGCAGCATGGGGACAGGGATGGGGCGGGGGGGGGACAGCACGGGGACAGGGTTGGGGGGTTCTGGGCAGGGGATGGGGTGGGGGGGCAGCGGTGGCGGGGGGAGCAGAGCAGCAGCATGGCAGCGGTGGCCTCAGGATGCCCTGGGCTTGTCCCCATGTCCCTGGCCAGGCTGGTGGTGGGGATGGGGGGGACAGTGGGGGGGACAACGGGGACAGCAGGCAGCAGTGTCACTGCCTTCTCCCCAACCTGCCCCCAGCTCCGCTCCTGGGATCCCCAAAACAGGGACACTCCACAGGTTCCCAGCCCCGCAGCCCCCTGCTCCCTCCGACAGGGAGGGTTGGCCCCCACCGCCACCCAGCCCCTTCCCACTCCCTCCTTGGGAGCTACTGGGACCCCCCCCCCCATGTCACCATCTCGCCAGGCTCCTGCATCACACCTTTCCTGCTGCCTGTCTCCATAGGGCATCCGTGCAGGATCCCTGCGGGGCCATTCCTGCTACCAAAGGGATTGGGAAAAGGGGTTTTCCTGGGCATCTCCCACCCCCCTGCATCTCCCCTGTCCAGCCTGCCCGGACCAGGGATTTGGATTTTCCTGCTGGAGCATCCTCCCCTGCAGAGCAGGGACACACAACCCCCCACCCCCTTTCTATCCCCACTGCTAGAAAATCTATTATCAATGAAACCCCAAAGCCTTCTCCAGCTCTGGGACACCGGCCTGGTCCCGGGCAGCCCTGGGCTGAGTCACTGCTGAGAAATTCAGGGCAAGGGCAGAAAATGGCAAAGCTGTGGCAATCCCTGCACATAAACCCCCCCGCCAAGGACATTCCCTAGTGCTATTAATTAAGAAATGCCAATTCCTCAGCTAATTAATTGCCATCAGGCCATCAGATATCCGTCAATATGTGATGTGCTGCTCACTGCACCCCAATAAAACCAGGTGTGAGGCTGCGGGGGGTGAGACGGGGCTCGTCTTCCCCAGCCTCCGCAGCCCCCTTGCTCCCCATCCCCATGCCCGCTCACTGCCTGGCGTCCCAGTAAGACCAGACTGGGCTGAAATGGGCTTTGGCTGCTGGGGCATCAATGCCACCTGGTAAACCAGGCTGGTCCCCAGGTTCATGCATGGGGAAACTGAGGCAGGCAGCAGCTAAAAGTGACCAATTCACCCTCCCCAGCACGGGGGGGGGGTCCTTGTGTCCCCCCTCAACGTGTCACCCCCTGCCACAGGGGACGGCCAGGGTTGTGGCAGCTCTTGCATCACCGTTCCTCGACTGTCACCTCAGCGGGTTCACGCTGCCAGCACAACCAGGGCACAAACTTGCTAAACCTGATTAAAAGTTTCAGCTCAGCCGTGCCCCTGGAGAGGAAAAAAATATATACAAGAAAAACAAAAGTCCCTTTAACCTGTTTTTCACCCAAATCGGGGAGCAAACAGCCCGGCAGCGTCCCAGCCCCCACGGGACCCCCGTGAAGGATTGACCCCCCCGCTCGGGTGTTTTTGCTCCCACGCTGATTTTAGCCCTTTGCCAACCAGCCCAGCACCCTCCTGCCTGCACCCTGCCTGCGCCAGGCAGGGGGACAGCCCTGCCGACGGAAGGGTTAAACCTGGGGGGGGGGGGGCTGGTCCAGCCTCTCCCCGCTGGGTGGGTTTGTCCTTTTTCCTAGAGAAAACCCACCCTTCACTTCTAATATTTTTGCCCAAAGGGATGAGCCGCCAGCGGGCCGGGGGACGCCGATGCCACCGCATCCATCCCACCATAACCGGGTGTCCCGCACCCCTCGGGGGACCCCGCCAACCGCCTCCCCGCACCTTTTATCCCTCCAAATCCCCCCCAAAACCCCAAATCTTATTCCCCCCCCCATTTTATTTTATTGACTGCTTTGGCAGCCAGCGGGGAAGCCCCAGCCAGGGGAGGGGGACCCAAGGGTGAAAGTGCTTGCGGCTCCATGAGTCATGGCACCGCGCTCACCGTCATGCCTCAACGCCATCGCCGGCACCCGCCGCCCCCCGCGACACCCCCAGACCCCACGTGCTGCCGCTCGCCTCCCTTGGCGGCTGGGGGGGGCTTTAATTCATATTCCCCCCCCCCCCCCTTTCCTTCCCACCCACTTCCCCAGCACCTCCCCGACCCCGTGCGTGAAAAAACACAAAACCCACAATCCCGGTGACATCAACTTTATCAGAAGTTTATTTCTAAGAATCATTCAGGATTTCCAAAGCCCTCGACTTCCTGATTTCCAGTTTCAATAGAAGTAACGATAGTGGTGCTGCTCCCCCCCCGCGTCCCCCCCTCCTCCCCTTTCTTACAACACAGGCTGGCTGCCGGACCGGTATATAAACCCCGAGAAGTCCCCCAGTATGAACATGAATTTCTGAAAACTTCCTCTGCCAACACCAATCTCTATTAAGTCACTCCCGGGACGCGGCTCACAATGAAGTTCGTGCCGGCAGGTAAAAAAAAAAAAAAAAATCAACTTTGGGGAAATTATTTCCCCTTCTCACCCCTTTTTTTCCTCTTCCCCACCCCCTTTTCCCGGTGATGCTCGGGTACAGGCGGGTCCCGGGTCGCTGCCGCTGGAGCAAGGGCTCCCGCCACGCTACGTCCCCCCCCCCCGGGATGAGCATCTCTGGGAATTGGCAGCGGGGAGCAAAGCGCGGCGCTGGCGTGGTGCAGCCAACATCTGGACACTTATATAACTGGAAATGCTTCCAAAAAAAAAAAAAAAAAAGCAAGGGGGGGGGATCTTTTTTTTTTTTTTTTTTGGTGGGGGCTTTTTTGGCTTTTTAAAATATTTCCCCCCCTCCCGCCTCCTGCTTTTCCTCCTTCTGGGTCTCTCGATGCCGCGAGCTGCCGCTGCGTCGGGGCACCGGAGGGATGGGGAGGCTGCCAAGTGCTGGGGGGGGTGTTGGAGGGAGCGGTCGCCACCCCAGCGGCAGTGCTGGGGGGGGTCCCATGGGACAGCACCCACCCGGGACCCCCCCACCCACCCAGCCCTTGGCATACGTGGGTGCTGAGCCTCGCTCTGCCCAGCTGTGAAATGGGCAGAAGGCAGCGGCCGAGGAGGGGGATGCAGCTAGAGGGGCTTGCCGGGGGGGGGGGGGGTCAGGGCATCTGTATCCCATGGGAGCACCCAGGGCCCCGGGGGTGTGGGGAGGAAGGGTCCCCCCCCCCATCCTGCGCGGGAGGGGAGCGGCGGCAGGTCGGGGATCGCAACACGCCCAGGTAAGTCCTTTCCCACCTGGGCAGGGTAAATAAAGCAAGGCTTGGATTACCCGGCACTGGCGGCACGTCGGAGGAGCTGACAAGTGTGGGCAGCTTCGGCGTTCGTCACGGCCCGGGGACTTCGCCTGGCAGCACCCCCGTGGCATCGCACGGGGCCCCCCACCTTGCCAGGGTGCTGCCTCCGGTGGCATCCAGGTCACCCGCCGGTGGGGATCCCCCAGGGACCCCCCCCCATACCCCGGGGTACCCTTCCCCGAGGATGCAGAGGGCTCCAGAGGTGGTTTGGCCTCCCCGAGCTGGGATGCTGGTTTGGGATGGGGTGGGGGGCGTCCCCAGGGATGGGGGGGTTGGAGCACCCCGCTCTCGCCCCGTCGGTAGGAGGCCCGGGGGGGGGACACGCCGGGGCGACCCAGCTGCCGACGGCTCAAGGGTCCCCTTGTTCCGCGTCCAGGGATTTTCTGGCCGGCGTCTCCGGCAGCTGTGGCGTCTCTCCCCGGGGCTCCTCGGCGCTGCGCCCACTTCGCAGACGGGGAAACTGAGGCAGGCGGTGGGGCCGGAGGAGGGAGGGGGGGGGGGGGTATGCCGAAGGCAGGTTTCCTTGCGGGTGCCCCCGCTGAGTCAGCCGGGGCCGGGGTGGGGCCTCGCTCCCGCAGCGCCCGGCCGAGGAGGATAACGGAGGGGGAAAAAAAGCGCTTTCCATATTTGATTATACCCGACAGGTCGTCACCGGGACGGTTGCGAAATGTGGGAATGCCGCGGGGCACCCCGCCGGGAGGGGAGGCGGGGGAGCGCCTGCCGGGGGGCAGGTGAGGGGAACGGGAGCCTCAGCACGGCGGGGACGGCAAACTGGGGGGGTCTGGAGGCTACCGGTCAAGCCGGACCCCCCCTGTTTGAGCGGTGTGGGTCCCCGCTCTGGCTGGACGCCTTCCCCTTGGGTGCTGGCCTCCTTGGGGGATGCTCAGCATCACCTGGGGGGGGGGGGGCATCGTCGGCGGCACGGACCACCGCCGGCTCGGTCCCCACCGTGACGCTCGCCTCTTTTCCCCGCGCAGGCGTCGTGCCCTTCGTGGCCTTGCTCCTGCTGCAGCGGCGGCCGGTGGCCGGCCGGGCGCTCTTGGTGACCGGCCCCGGCTGCCCCGGTCATGGTTTGTGCCGCTCCAACGTGCAGGAGCAGACCCGCAGGCAGGTCGCGTTGCTCAACGCCACCGCCCAGGACCTCTTCAGCCTCTACGTAAGTTTGCTCCATCAAGTGCATGAAGGGGGGGGGAACGGCCGGGGATGGTGGCCGGGGGTGAGGGGGGGGGCAATAGGGGACGTGGGGGTGACGCTCGCCTCTCCTCCCAGCTGAAGTGCCAGGGAGAGCCGTTCAGCAGCGAGACGGACAAGCTCTGCAACCCCAGCGGCGTCTTCTTCCCCGCTTTCCGCGTCAACCGGACGAGCGAGAGGAAGGAGGTCATGGTGGCCATGTACAAGCTCTTCGCCTTCCTCAACGCCTCGCTGGGGAACATCACGCGCGACCAAGAGGAGCTCAACCCGACGGCCAAGGAGCTCCTCGACCGGCTCCACAACACCACCAAGACCACCCGGGGCCTCATCTCCAACCTCACCTGCCTCCTCTGCAAGAACTACAACGTCTTCCAGGTGGACGTCAGCTACGGGGAGAGCTCCAAGGGCAAAAGCGCCTTCAAGAAGAAGCAACAGGGCTGCCAGGTGCTCAGAAAGTACGTGCAGGTCATCGCCCAGGCGGCCCGCGTCCTCCTACCTCATCTCAGCCCCCCGTGAGCGCCCGCCCCGGCTCCTCTGCCTCCCCCCCCCGCCACCGGCCGTCCCCCCACCGCTGCCTCCTCAACTCCCGCCTTCCTATTTATTACCCCGGACCCTGCGCCGGCCCCATCCAGCCCTCCGGTAATTTATTTGCCCCTTGGGGTTGAGGCGGGGGGGGGGGTGAACGTTGCCGCCTGGCGTGTCCCGGGCAAGAGCAGAGCTGGGGCCGGCATCCAGCAGGACGAGGCGGCGTTATCCCCGAGGTTGCTCCCGGGGCGCGGGCTGATCCCGGGATGTGCCGTCCCCGCGCTCCCGTGGGGCGCGGGGAGCTGCGAGGGGCTGGCGGCGGGGCCGGACTGTGTCCCCCGTGGCTGGTCTCCTCCATCACGGAGGGCAACCTGACGGACGTCTTCGAGCATCGTCCGAAAGCCTCCGCTTGCCTGGGGAAAAAGGATTGGGATGCTGCAGCTGGCAGGGACAAGGGGACACGCTCCCCCCGCACATTTTTGGGGCTGGGCTCCCCCACAAGGAGCCAAACTGAGGGTACTGGGGTGGCCGCGGCGGCCGGGGCTGGGTCCCAGCCAGCGGCTGCCCCCACCGGGGAGCATCGTCGTCCCCCCACCGCCAGCGCGGGCACGGCGGGACGCAGAGGGCCCGTCCGTCCCCTTCGGAAAAAGCGCTTTTCCCATCGGAAGGGCTCTGAATGTACTAGCGGCCAAGGGCTGGGCTTCGCACGGCCGAACGCGGCCCCGGCGCGGGGACGTGGGGACGCGGGGACGCGGGGACGTGGGGACGGGCCCCAGGCCGGTGGCAGGAGGCGCTGGCTCGCTCCTGGCACCAGAGCGGGCTGCGAGGGTTATTTATTGCCTCGGTGGAAAGCCCAGCATGCACTGAGTGCTCTGACCTGACTTTTAATAATGTTATTAATAATAATAATTAATAATAATTAATAACAAGATTTGCGGTAATATATATATATAGAATTCTATTTAAATATTTATTTTTTTATACTTCTTTTCCCCCTTTTTTTAAATAAACCAACAGAAATGGACTGTATTCCGCTCCTCTTTGCTGGGTTCCCTTCGCGCTCACCCTCAAACACCTCTGCTTCTCCCCCGGAACACCCTCGGGGCTGTCCCAAAACCCCCTCAAGCATCGCTGTGGGCTGGGGGCCACTGTCCCCTGTCCCCTTGCTGCTTCTTCCCTTCCAATCTCCTATGGGATGGCTAATTGCAAAGGCATTTTCCCTGGGGGATGCTTAAATCACACTCTCCGGCTGCTCAACAGCACTGGGAGGGTGCGGGGACCATCAAGGTACGGGGAGCATCGTGGCGTGGGGACCATCACGGTGCGGGGAGCGTGGTGGGGCAGGGAGCCCCGCTCTGGCAATGCCGGCGGTGCCTGGGGGGTACGGGGAAACGCCGAAGCCGGCTGGGAAGAGGCAGAAGGAGGCGAGCGAGGGTGTGCGGGGGGAGCCAAATAAAGTTGCAGCCACTTCCCAGGCAGCCCTGGGAGAGGCTCGGCAAAGCTTCGCCGGGGCCAAGACCACCTAAGGCTCCACCAGCGCCCCGGTCCTCCGTGAGTGTCTCGGATGGGGCCGTATTGGTTAACAAGAGGCTGATTATACAGGAGACGTTGGAGCAGGATGATGAAATTTTCCTCCTCCTCCAGAGCCCTTGGGCCTCTGGCCAAACCTCCCAGGCATGAGACAGCAAGCGGATGAGCTAAGATCCTGTGTGATCATCTCTCGTGTCTCGGAGGAGCCCTGACCAAAAAAATCATCACAAAAATTCAAAAGTTCCCCCCCCCAAAACCCCTCTTTCTCTGCCCCGCCGGGTCACGCTGCCCAGTTGTGTCCCCCGGCTCCTACGGGAGGTTTCACAGCATCGGTTTGCCCCCAAAACGGCATCGCCGTGAGCCGCCGGTGATGTCTTGTGCCACGCCAGCGGTGACGGCAGGGGGAGCGGTGCCCAGCTCCAGCCCAGCCCTGCCGTCCCTTCGTGGCAGGGACTGAGCCCCAAAACGGCACCGGCTTCCCTGCTCCATGGCGGAGGCACCCGGGGACATCCCTGGATGCCATGGTGGGTCCCCAGGCGCCGCGTGGCTTTCTTCCATCATCCCATCCTGCCACCGGGGAAGGGACCCTGGGTGTCCCCTGTGCCGCTGCCCTGGAGGGTGCCCAGGATTGCAGCCCATTTGTGGGGTCCATTTCCAGCCTGCCCCGTGAGATAAGGTGTCCTCAAACCGATACGAGCCCCTCCAAAACGCAGGGATGGGGCAGGGAGCAGCGGCAGCCTCGGAGGGGAAAGCACCATCCGTTTGGGACGGGCATCACGCAGCAGGGCCAGGTCCTGCAGCGCATGCTGGCACCGTGACGGCTGCCAAGGTCACCAACGTCCCCGCAGCTGGGGACACCCGGGTGGCCCCGTGGCTATTGCTACTGGGCCGTCGTATGGCCAACATCCCATACGCTGGAAGTCCAGGGCTGGACATCCAGGCTGAGCCCATCTGCGTGTAAATATCCACACCTCATCCCCGCCGGGGATGTGGCAGGTGCCCAGGGATGCCACCGACCCGTCCCCGGGGGCTCAAGGGGTGGCAGCGGCCGGGGGCTCAGGTCACGGTCAGCGGGGCCGGGAGCTGGGCTGGGGACAAGGTCCTGCACAGCAAGCGCAGCAGCGAGGAGCTGTGCACATCTGGATTTCTCACGCTTGCGTTCAACGTCCCTCCTCAACCAGATGGCAAAAATAAATAAATAGAATAAATCAGAGCCTCCTGACATAAATTGGGAACTCACGCCCGGGCTCTGCGTTTCATGAGTCTCCCTGGAAGACAGTCAAACGCAGGCGAGGACAATGGGTTCACTTCTCCCCTGTGTCGGGTCATTCCCAGTTAAGGCTCATTAGTGGCGGGCGGGGGATTAACTCTTCCTTCCCTGGAAACGCAGCTCGCCCTGAAGCGTGGACAAAACCCTAAAATTCCAAAAAACCCCCATCCTTCCCCCTAACCCGGGGGTTTTGGGGTCGGGGCTGGAGGCGGCCCCCAGCTCGTGCCATCGCCCCGGCTCCTGCGAGCCAGGACGGGTCGCCCCATGCTCAGCGGACATCCCAAACTCGGGGGAGATGGAAAGGGCTTTCAATGACCTCAGCCAGCGGCCGATCCCACCCAGCCGGCGCTCGGGGGAAGCGGGCCAGCCCCGTGAGCCGGACCGCGAGCGCCAGGGATGAACCTTCGCTGCGGCTTCCCCGGCGGGACCCCCGTTAGCGGTTCCCCTTCGGCCCCGGGAGCGGAGAAACGATTTTGGCTGGGGCGAGAGCCAGGGCGGGGGGCTCCGGGGAGCCGTTCGTTGCGACGGGAGCGATGCCCGCGCCCCGATAACGGAGCGGTCTGACCATCGGCGCGCGGCCGGCCCCGAGCGGCGGGTCAGGGCTGCCTTCGGGGAGCGCGGTACGTGAGGAGCCGCTCCTGCCCGCGGTGAAGTCAGTGCCGCTGCCTGGGTGTGACTAACTGACCTCAGACCTTGGCCCCGCGGCGTGGATCATGTGCTAACCGACTCCGCGCGCAACCCGGCCGGACGGGTCCACGCCGCTGCCCCCGGGGCCACCGGCCAGACCAGACTTGCCCGTCCGCGGGCTGCAGGTGCGATGCTGGGGCACCAGCAGCTCCGCATCCCCCCCGTGGGCATCCCACCTTCCCCCGCGTCCACCCAGGCTGGGGTCGGACCCGTCGGTGCCCACCTCCCCATCCGGGAGGTCCTCCTAAGGCTCGATATTCGGGACACGCGTTGGGCCGGTCACCATTTCCCCGGCAGGCCCCCGACCCCAAGCTGGGTCCCAGCGGGTCCCCGAGGAGGGGAACATCGCGTCCAAAGGGCCGGCCGGCAGCTCTTCCTCACCGTCTCAGGCTGGCTGCCGGCCCGAGCACGGAAAGAATTGCCGAGCCCATCTGAAACGCATTCGTCCCTGGGCACTGTTGCTGCAATAGCAGATGCTCCCGCGGGTCCCTAACCACATCACAGCTCAGCGGCGCGGGAACCGCACGTTCGCATGGGAAGAAACAGCCCTTGCCCCGAACGGCTCAAACTCTTAATTGGAGACCAACCGTAACAAATAAACAAGACAATGGGCTGGAGGCGAGATGAACGCAACCTCTGTCGCAGGACCCGGCTCTGAGAGTCGCCTCCGTGCCCGGCGGGGGACTTGGCACCGGCCGGCAAGAGCCAGGGGGAGGGCAGGGGCCGGATCCGGACCCCCCGGCAGAGCCGCTCGCCGTGTGACACCGCTGGAGCTCGGGGCTGGCTCGGGAGCTGGATGACACATCCCCAGTGGTCCCCCGAGACCCTTGTCGGCAGCTTTGCTAAGCAAGTGTTTAGTCTCACGGTGAGCGCGCTTGGAGCGGGGTCAAATCCAGCCCTGGCAGAGCTGCTGGAGAGGCCTCTCCTTGCCACAGCCCACTTCGGAGCCGGCTGGGGAACCCCCCTACGCCTTGCTCAGGGCTTAGGGGACCCTTCTCCATCACCTCCCGTCAAGGACGGGACATGCTGCCTCGTCTTTCGCCCGGGGGGGGGGCCGGACCCGGGTATCTGACGGCGGGGGTTATCTCAGCACAGCTATCGCCATCAAACAGAAGACGGGGAAACTTCCGCAGCTGCGGGTGCTCTCGCCACCGATGGAGGAGCCTCGATAAAGCGCTCAGCACCCCGACCAGACCCCGATAAGACGCGTAGCATGCAGAGCACCCAGGCGGCAGGGTCAGGAAGGAAGCGAACGCCCCAGCTCTTCCATCCCCGCTCTGCTCAGGGTCTCATGCGACGTTGAGTCTCCCTTGCAGACTGTGAGCCCAAAGCCCAAAATGCAACAGGACCTCTGGGGCTGAAGCCATTTGAGGTGCATCTGCTTAACAAAGGCATTTCAGATGGCCCGAACCTACGTAGCCCCTGGCCGGGGAGGGTTAAAATCAGGGCTCAGGGGGAAGATTTCTTTTTCCCAAGGAAAGGGAGGGCACTTGGGGAAGAGGCAGAGAGCTGGCAGGGATAAGAGTTGGGAACCAAGCCCCGAGCAGGCTCCTGGAGAAACGGGCATCACTGGGAAAGACCCACCAGGATGGTGGGGATGGTGGGGAAGGACCAGCCCCGGGACCAAGTGGGAGCCACGACAGCTCCCTGGGGTCCCCAGAGCCAGGGTGGCACGGCACGGCCGAGCGGGCACACGCCACTGAAGCCCCCCGTGCCCCTCCTGCTGCCACAGCTTGCTGTCCCTGGCCCTGGAGAGCAAAGGGGGTTGTGCCATCTTTGGCTGCACATCAGCACGGCTCTGCGGGAAGATGAGCCCTTTGCCATCATTTTTCCTACCAAGACAGACAAAAATTCAGAAAATTAGCAAAAGTAGTGGAGATTCCTGCAGAAACAGCGAAAATGGAAAGCAGAGATTTCTTTCGCTGTTAAAAGGGAGATGGCAGAAGAGACCAGCCGCGACTGAGACCAAATTTGCCCATCTCTGAAGTGTCCACTTGCTCTTTGCTCTCCCCAAGCTCTCCGACCTCCTGGGAGCGGCAGCACCTCCAGCCCAATGGCACCATGGGGAGAAAGGGAGATGCTCCCAGCTAAAACTGGTGGGATGCCTGACCCTATAGCACCTTGCTCACTACCTCCACCGTGTGCCACCCAACCCCAGCAGGACCCCACCACTGCGGACCCCCAGCCCACAGCAGCAGCAGGGCAGCGATTGAGCCCCCCATGGGCACCCTGCCATCCCCCCCGAGCTTGGCTGCACCTCCCTCAGCTGGGTGCTAAGCTCGCCGCAAGGATGCCAAGCATCTCCTCCGGCTTTAGCTGCATCTGAGATACTTTTTAGGGCCAGAAGAGTTGACATGTTAATTTACTGCAACAAAATGAAGTGCATTGACAGTGCTAACCCAGCACAGGTCACGCTCTCCTTTCCCCAGCAACTGGTTCTTTGAGTCTCGTTTCCTAAGAAAACAAGGTGTGCGTGCAATCCCGCCGGGCGAGCGTGTGCGCGCCGGCGGCTGCCAACCAAATTTGACTAAGGGCCCGAGGCTCCAGAGATAGGAGGTTCCTACACGTCTTGTGAAGACAGCAGCAAGCCCCAAACGAGCCCCCACAGCAGCAGGGAAGCTGCAGCATGAACCCAGCCTTTACCAGCCACCGGAGACTCTCCTCCTCCGCAGCTGGGGCGCCGTGAGGCACGAACCTGCCGAGAACGACGCGCCTGACTCATTCGTCTGCTCCTAGAAAGATTTCTGCTTACTTTTTTTCCTGGCCTGGCATTTCCCACACGGGCTCTGTGCATGGCTGTGGGGCAGGGAGGGCAGCGTTGGGTGGGCGAAGCCCTTCTCCTCCTGGCATCCATGGTGAGATGCCCGCCGGGCTCCGGGATGGGGCTTTCCATGCGGAAGATGTGGTCACCCCATCTTGGTGATGCCAAACACCCCACCTCGGTGCTGCTGTACGTCAGCCTTGTGTGGGGCAGCAGTGGCTCTCCCCGGTGCTCGTCACCCCGGCACCACCGGTCCCCAGGGCACCAGGAGCCACAGCCCCTCGAGGACCAGGTTTTACCACCCCCGGGGGGCAAAAAGTGAAAGGTTCTCTCCTTTTCTAACCCTGCTGCAATTAATATTAAAGCTTTTTTCACCCCTTCTAGCGTGCCTGGGCAGAGGGGACCAGTCTGGCTCTCAGTGCCGGCAGGGAGAGCTGCGCAGCTCCGACCCCGGGTGCATCCTCGCATGCTCGCCTCGCAGCCAAGTCTGGGAGGAAACAAGCCCCAGCTGTGCCTCTTCGCAGCTACTGTGACCGGGATCTTCCCCCAAAAGGTCTCGGACAAGCGGCGGGAGGGACCTGCCCCATCGCCCGGGAGCCGGGGCAGAACAAGCTGCGCTTCACAGCTCGGAGTTGCAAAGTGCAACAGGCTCCTCGCTCCCCACGCCGAGCTGGCGGCATCGCCGTCCCACCGCGCCGCAACCTGTTAAAAGCAAAGATAGCGCAGGTCCCGTCCCGCGTCCCCGAGGCTGGTTTCGCACACGGGTCTGTTTACATCTCCCCATGGCGGCCCGCATCTGTGTTTATGTGTGTGTTTCCGTATGTGTGTGTGTGGCTCTGTGTGTGTGGCGGGGTTTCTGGGTGTGTATGGGTGTCTTTTCGCATTGGGCTTTCAGCTAACCTCTTAGAAAATGAAAACAAGCCTGGAAGCCTGGCAGCTGTTCCCCGAGCCCAGCTCCAGCGCCGCTTCCAGACAGACAGTAACCGCAGGGCTGATGACCGAGCACACACGCTTCCCTTCAGGCCTTCTTAATTGCGCCGTCAGATATTCTGAAACAAAGGAAATTAAAGACTATACTGATAGCAATAAATATGTCACGGGAGCAATAAGAGGCAGTCGGCTCCCTGGGTGTCTGGGAACCGGCGGCAGTGGTAGCGGTGGGAGAAGGGGCTCGTGGAGCCGCCGGAGCCGTGGCCACGGGACCAGGCTTGGCCAGGACTCTGCCGAAAGTTGGGTGGGCATTGGCAGCGCCGCTGACCCCGGGAGAGGCCTGGGAGGGCTCCAGCACAGGCGCGGGCCAGCGATGGCCACGTTGGATTTCTCATGGAAACTTGCGTAGGATCTTGCCAGGTCCCAGGATTTTTTTTTTTTTTTCCCTTGCCTTTGCCCAGATTTTCTCTAACCAGCTCCTCTGATTTCCTCCAGCTGCCTGCATGCGAGCGCTGCACAGCAAACACCCGGAGCGAGCCGGCAGGAGAACTGCCGATGTTGTCCCAGCGGGCACATGGCCGGTGGCATCCAGCCGGAGGTAACCGCCGGGCACAGGTTCGGTTACCGGCGCAGCCGGGGTGACGGCAAGGTGTCGGCGCAGGTTTAGGGACTGAGCTGGATGGGGACCACTGAAATGGTGCCGGAGGATGGGAAAGCGGTGGGAAGCAGGGCTGGCACCAGCAGGTTTCAAAGCACGGATGAGTGTGATCTGGCAGCGACCGCGGCAGCAGCCGGCAGGGCACGGGAACCCCTCTTCCCCCAGCCGCCAGCTCATGGGATGATTTGAACACTTCAGGAAAGCCCTGACCCAGCCGGCACGGGAAACACAGCCTGCCAGAAAGGATGGAAAAGCCCAGCGCTTGCTTAGCCTGGAAAAGGTGGGGTGGGAGTTGCAGGGGCTGTGGCGGAGCCAGGCAGAGCAATCTGTTATCCGTCAGCAGAGGGTGGGACGATAAACCCTGGGCTTCGACCAGTGAGAGACGTTTAGGGGAGTTTTTCCTACGGCCAGGCTGGGGATGCGCTGGGTTTGCTGCCTGTTGAAGAGCCCCAGGAAGAGGCAGGACGGGGATGCAAAGCAGGCAGCTCGCTCCCACGGAAGAGCCGCTCGCCGCAGCATCTTGGAGCATCGGTCCCCAATTCCACAGACTTTCTCCCACCCTCAACTTCCTGGCCGGGATGTGCAACCGGTTTGGTTGAGAGCGGACGGAGGCGACCGCCGCTCGGAGACGTCGAGGGGAAGGGGTTGAATTCAGGCAGCAGAATGGGTTTGCTGGTCTAAATCCCTTCTGGAGCCGGAAGGTTTTTTTGGCTTCCTTACAGCAGTGTCCAGCCTATTGTGGGAAAGCACTGAGCACCGATCACCACTTTTTGCCTCTGCTAAAGGCAGTGTCACAAGGTTCGCAGAGGGGCTGGGGAACCAAGTCATTTTTGGATGAAAAACATCTTTTCATAACCACAGGGGAGGAGGGACCCAGCTGGGCAGAAAACACAGGCAGGGTAGTTCCCTAGAAATATCCAAACTCCTCCAAAAAATAACCTGGGGTAATAACTCTCCCCACCCAGCCCTCCCCAGCCCCATGTGCACCCGGCCGGCTGGCCGGATTCATCCCACTCTTATCTCCAAAATCCCCTCGCTCTCCTGACCCTGCTAGTCACCCCTTTTGGGACAATTTCTGCAAAGTTCATTCGGGGCTGGTCCAAAAGGCGGCGAGGCAGCCGGGGTGCCCCCGAAGCCTTTTTGCTGATGGGCACATTGCTGGGGCAGCATCGGAGGGCGAAGGCGCTGCAGCTTCCCTTCCCGGGAGCCGGAGGGGAAGGAAATGCGGCCGAGCCAGGGCTGGCGGTGGCCCGCGCCGCTGCCAGGAGCGGTTCAACGCGCTGGCAGCCACTTCCTCTGCTCCGAATTGCGAAGCCGCTTCCTCGGGGCGCCGCAGGCAGCTGGCGGGGAGGAACGGGCCGCCGCATGCGGGCGGGCGGTGGATGCTCCATCCCAGCCCGAAACACCCGGCCAGTGGTGACCTACCATCCACACCGGGATGTGTGGATGCCAGATGCAAGCGTGGCCCCGTGGGGGGGGGGGGGTCAGCCCGCAGCCCTCAGTGCAATGTGCTGGGAGACATCCAGACCCGCTCGCGAGCTGGTGCTGGCACAGTTAACTTTCACACCCTGAGCCTGGTCTAGAGCACAGGATTTTGGTCTAACCATGAAGCATGTCAACATCGAGCAAGTGGCAACCCCGAGGAGCAGGGCAGGAGGGAGGCACCGTGTGAAACGCTGCTGTTCCCTGGAGTTCAGGCACCTCTCAGCCCTGAAGGGCGGTTGCTTTTGGGGAAAAGAGCGGAGGAGGCTGTTTGGTGCTGCCCACCCTTGATACAGGGACACAGCTGAGTGCCCGGGTCCATGAGGATGGTTCCCTCCCGGCAGCGTGCCACACCACGGGGAGGATGGGAAGAGCAAGGCAGCTTCTCCTGTTTGACTCTAGATGGGAGAGCACCGGGAAGCAGAGCAGCTTGAGTGAAGGGAAATCCAAGGTCCTCCTGCCTCTTTTCAAGGCTGTTCATGCATTTATTTCCCTGGGTAGAACGTCTAGCCCAAAAGCCCAAGGGCGCAGAGCCACCTCGCTCCCGACACACCAAGGAAGCCACGCTACTGCTGCCTGCCGCAGGGCTGGACCCGCTCTGCCCCATCAATGGAGCAGGCTGCGGCCCCGCAGTCCCACACAGCCTGGTGATTTCCATATTCCCCTTTGTCTTCCCCAGGTGAGTCCCTGAGAAGGAACTTCCCACCAAGAACAGACTTGCCTTGCTTCCAGCAAAGGGGAATCTGCACCCTCGCTTTGCTTAAGAATTTGCTCTTACTCAGAAGGCATCAAGGCTTCTTTGTAACCTCCTGCCTACCAGGGGGGCAGCTGTCGTGGCTGGCCTCCCTCTTCCTCCCAGCCCACGCAGATGGGTTCAGTTCCTTGCAAAAAGCTGCCTGTTCATGTGTTTTCTTAGCAAAGGTATGTTCCTTGGCTGCGGGAACAGCAGCAAAAGAGCAGGTGGGCCGCCAAGAATGAAGAACGTTTTTCCCTCCTTCCTCGGCTTAAGTATGTCAGCACAGCCCTCGCCGCGTCCTGGAAGCAGAAGGCTGGACCCGGGGGAAATTTATCACCCTCCTTTGCCTGCCGTCTTCTTCAGACGATGCCGGTAGATAAGGCTCAAAAATCTGTCCCCCGAGTGCAGCGCGGCTCCCAAAGCGCCTCATGGGAGGGTCCTCCCACAAATTCTCCGCAAGCCAGTTTTTTCAGCAGAAAACTGAGTTTCTGAGGAGTGGGAAATAGTCACCGAAAACACCTGAAGACGACCCAAAGCTCAGACCCCTGAACGATTCCCATACATTTTCATTCCATCTTTGCTCTGCTGTTACACGTCAAACCGTCTTCTTGCCCACCTCGCCCCAGCCTCGCACCCACCCGATGATGATGCTCGCACAGGGATGGGCAGGCGCAGGGTGGCCCATACACACCTCCCGGGAATGCTGTATACACTGCAGGATTTATGGGGATCAACTCTAATCTCCGGGATCACCAAACCCAAGGAAAGTGACTCTTTCTTTCTCAAAAGGCTGCAGAAATACTGCAGTCAGCAAAATTCTTGTCCTTCCTGCACCAGTAAGTGATGGCTAAACCTTATTTTAGATCAAAGGAAGACAGGAACGGCCAGATCAGAACTAAAGCCCATCCAGCCAGTCTCGGCCTCTGGCAGTAACTCACACCAGATGCTCCAGAGGAAGATGCAAAGCCTCCTCGGTGCGCAGATGCAAAATAATCTGCCCGTGCATGACTTCTCATCATCCCATACAAGGGCACAGAAGCAAGTCCACTGGCTTTGCTATTCAAGACCAACGTGATGTGGATGGGTATTCACACCAGCTCATTCATAGACCAACATTAGGGGGGGAACGTCCCTCTACAGATAACAGAGAAAGAGAGATGAAAGACTTCCCTCAGAGTGATTCAGAAGAAGAGTCCATCTCTGCTCTGAATCATCCTGGGAAAGAGCTGATCTCTCTTCATTGACCAAATACGGTGTTTAGGGCCTTTGGCCTTCAGCTAGACCCCTCAAACACCTCAAATTAGGGCGAATACACCATCAGAAAGGGTTTCAGCTTCAGCATCAATGAAACATCCCTCTATAGGGACCTCTCTTAGAAGCCTCCCTCAAATATAAAATGTCACCAGAACACACAGCTAAGGTGCAGACCACAGGCGAAAGTGAGATGGGATCCAGCAAAGAGCTGAATTTAGCAAAAACTTCATTTCCCAAAGCCCTGCTTCACAAGTCTCTCTAATAATATTCCAGATTAACAAAGGAAACTCTTAACAGAAGTCCACGCAGTATCAGATAAGCATCTGATGAGAGCACCTTGAAGAACTGAGACCTCCGCCACATCACTCCTGGCAGAGGTGTGTGACCTCAGGAGAGTCACTTCCAGTTTGAATTTAAGCTTCTCCCTCTTTATAGCTGGAATACAGATGTTCAACCTCCTTTGCAAAGAACCTTGTGATCTGTGGATGAAGTCTTAATGGAATTATTGTCGGAAAGCAGAGGAAATACCAGTTGCAAGACACTGAAAAATCCAAGTCTGCCCACGGGCAGCATTTCCTGCCACGGTGATGCACGCAGGGCTGACTACGACACAAGCAAAGCCCTCATGACGTAACGAGGAGCTCTCAGCACACTACCGTGAGATCACAGCAAGTCTGAACAACAGCCACGACACTTCAGTCCAACACGGTTTCCTCAGCTCGAGAAACCCAAGCGGCAAGGCGCTTGTGGAGCGACTTCAAAGGCATCCTGACATCAGCAAACCCACCCTTCGCGTTTCCACCGGCATGGCCGGCTGCGTTGCAGGTTCGTGGAGTTTCACACACTGTGCTCCAGGAGCAATTATCAAAGCACTTGAGTCATGAGAAGCCTCACTGACCGTTACTGAGTACTTCCTTTGTCCAACGTGGAAGGATGCCCGGGCAGAAATATCTGACTTTCACATCTAACCCTTTCCTAACAGAGCTTCTTACACAGCAAGCTCTGTTGCTGGGCTATAGGGAATTTTTGTCCCAGGCTTCTTGACGTGATCCTTTTCAGACAGAAAATCCTGACTCATGAAGCCGTGACGTTGAATATACTGCTGTGTAAGGCCTGATACAATTAGATACTTGGCATCGGCTTGCTCTTAATCCAGCCAAGGAGAATATATGCATTTTTGAGAACTGAATATTTTTATTTTCTACTTTTAAGCGACGGGCAGAGGAGGGAAGCCTTAGCAATGCCTTAGTAATGAGGGTCACCCAAATGCAGTCAATGTCTCCCACTGGATAGTTAAATAAGTGAAATGGAAAAATAATGGTTTTCCCTTTTCCTTTGCAATCAGTGGCCAAATATGCTGATTCTCTTCCGGAATGAGCAGCTGCCAATTTCAGAGAAGAAAATCTCTTGTAGCCAAGTAGCTCAGCTCTTACATGCTCTAAAACAGCCTGGGAAAGGGAAAGCCGGCCAGCCAATCGGCTAAATAATTTCTGAAAATAAGTAGGTAATGGCCCTCTGAAACACCACCAACATGGCAAATTTACTTGCAAACTGACGTCTCTTTTAAAGCAGAAAATTGACACATCTGTGTCAAATCCTTCCTTGCACTTGGACCTACTTCACAGAAGCATTGTGGGTTGACTGTGGGTCCGATTTCCAAGTCACCCGAAGCTTTCAAGCACACGAAGCTTCCCCAAACTTTGCGCAAGCAGCAAGCATCTTTGGATGAGCCCATCTGGCCTTATCTAAAATGTATAGAGATGCTGAGAGTGTTTGGGGTTTTTTTTGGATATTCCTGCCCCAAAGCCTCAGGTTAAGCTCTCTTTGCAGTACTTTGAAAATAGAAAGTAAATGCTGTCAGGCAACTGGCCCACTTCTGTTTTTTACTTCAGTGTAATTCCACTGCATCGGCAGGGAAACCAGGTAACAGCCAAACAACCACAAGCCAGAGGAAATATTTGGTTGTGTACAGGCAACTACGCTTTGTCTAGATGTCGTGCTTACCAATATCTTCCACGTGTCTGAAGTCTGCACTGATTCAGAATCTCTTTACCATGGAATAACACCAAGATTGTTTTGGGGGAGTTTTGCCATGTGCTGTGCTACAGTCTCCTGCTCCTCTTGAAGTTGGTCTACGTGGAGGTCGGTGCCAAAACAAGAGCTCCTTGCTCCTTGCCCCACACACAGCCCCTGAGCCTGTTTTCACCATTCCCCTTGCACCATTGTCAGCCCGTTGGCCATGGGGGGAGCCAGATCAGGGAAAGGTTCTGGTTGAAAACTAACCCAACAAATAGGTAGTTGACCTAAGCTTTTAGGAGAATAGGTAATGCAGTGGTCGTGAGCTACCTGTGCTGTCCCTTCCCAGCTCTCTCCTTAGGGGACACAGCTAGGAATCACCAAAGCCCAGCTGATGCCTGATCTTATGGCCTAGTAGGAATGATCAATGGCAAGTAATTGCCTCCAACGAACAAGATCCAGTCTCCAATAAATGGGGGGGAAAGATGCTGGGACTGGAGAGCTGTAGAAGAGGACAGCTGGAGATATGTGAGCAGAGCTCAGCAAAGGTCTCAGATGCCAGGGTGGAACAGCAGAGAGAAAAAAAAATAACCTTTTTTTGCATGTAAGCAGAGCTCCTTCACTCTGGAAATACTGGCCATTAATGAAACTGCATCTCACTATGCTGTTTTATTAATGCTGTGGAAGCATCTAGAAATGTCTGACAAGATCAAAGCCCTGTAATGGCATCATCTCCTGCAAGGGCTCATGAGATGTGGCTCCTGCCCCCAAAGGCCAGCGCTCTCTAGAGGGGAGGAAGAGTGGAAGGGAAGAGTGGAAGTCCTTCAACAAACCACTGAATGCCCCCACTGGGGCGTGCAGAGATGTCTCCCGCATCCCAGTGCTGTGCCTCACCCACATGGACATGCAGTTTCAATTTGCTGGTTAGATTGAACTTTTAAGAAAAAGTATTTAGGGACAAAAAGCAACTGTCCCCCTGGCTCTCCTGATGAGTCCCTGACCCGCGGCTGCATCTCTACCACCTGCTCGGGCTGACATTCACGGTTCTGAGGCTGGCAAAGGCTTGGGTAGATTCTAGCCAACTCAAAATGCCACTTTGTTTTCTAGAGACACCATTTTCCTGTGTTTTAGACAGTCTTACCCTCTGTTAGTGAAAAAAGGTCTGTGTGTGATTCAAGGTCAATTTACTGCACAAAGGACTTGGTTTCCTGTTATCAAGCCTAGACTTTCATCAGAATAAACATCCCCTCACTGCACGTCCTGTAAAGAAATACAAGCAATATGAACAGAATATATCATGACATGCTTGTAAAAGAAACCGGTACGTTATATTTGCCTGCCACGGCCCCCTTCTCCCACTGGTAAATGCTTTCTCAAAGTCCTCCAGGGCAGGTCTTGGGGGCTTTCTTGTAAATAGCAGCAACAGGCCTTGAACCTTCCTGAACTATGCTTAAGTGTATGTCTTCTCCATAACAGATCCCCTCCTTAAAAAGGTGTTAAATGCAGAGCTAAACCATTAGCTAATCAGACAAGAAAACATCAAGACGCTTGCATGGGGAATTGTTAGCCCTTCCAAAACAAACCATGCAAAGTAAATGGGGACAGCTGTATTATTTCTGTAACAACCAGACCATACCATCACTGTGTTGAATCCACAGATATTTTACAGCTAGAGTATCTTAATTCCTATTTTTCTAGCATAAAAACAACAAACTCCACAGCAAGGTATTTAGAAGACGTCACAAGGTGGCCAATCGATTCTGCATTAGAACAGTAGGTCATTGATGCTCCGGGAAATACCATACAGGCATGTCTGGCACACAGATACCCAGGGCGGCGTTTCCTATGGAAAACTCCTGTGAGACTTTGGAATCTCAGCCTCCGCTTAAAGGAAAGATATACATGCCAACCTGACTTAAATTAGCCTTGGAAACTGCTTATGGAAAATGTGCCAGCTCAGATGCAAATCCCTCTTACTTACCTCGTGATGACAACAAAAGCCTGGTGAAATTTTACTCATCCATTAACAAAAAAGACTTTGCCCAGTGACACACGTGGGTGGGATTCCAGTAGGGTGACATTATGCTTTTGGCACGAGGATCTTGGCCCCCAAGAATGGCAACCCTGTGGCATGACAAATGCAGGCACTCCACTACAGCAGGCCACAACTACATACTTTACCTGCTGACTCAAGAGGAAGAATGCAGAACCTACAAAAATTAAAGTTCCAGCCAAAATCCCGAGATGGTAATCTCATGGAACAGCTCTTCAGGTAAAGATTTAAGATTAGAATTATACCCGTGAAAATACTAGCTGATTTCTAATCACATTTACAGCAATGTATATCCAAGGTATTTCACTGGTATCACTTCAGAAATCCACTGGAGGAAAAAAATGATCGCTTAGCTCATTTGGACAGTGTTACAATATGATTTTTGTATTACCACCACAGATAGAGGTTCTTCCACACTCCATCGAAATCAATGGCAAAACTCTAACTCTCCTATTTTAAGTGTGGAAGAATCTTCATTTCTCCTCCTTCTGTGTTGTGTTTCATTTCTTCTCTCTGCTCTCCTTCCAAAACTGAAAGCAGCAGCTATCAGATCAGATGATTTCCTAGATCGCATGAGGCAGTGGAAATCCCGAAAGAATTCTGTTTTCAGGTGAAAAATGAATGTTGACACCTGTCCGTAAGATTACTGTGCAGTACCAGGGGCTGGGGTTATTTTCTTGTTGAGGACAGTGTATTTAAGGATGTGGTTGAGACAATGCATTTTCCGTTTGACTTCAGTTTGACTTTCAGTTTGAAACAGAGATACTACTCTTCTCGTTAAACACTATCCCAGAAACAAGGAACGATTTTTAGAAACACCACCAACCTGTTTGTGGCTCGGCAGGTTAAGGATATCCACATTATATCTATTAAAAAGCCTGTGGTCACAATAAAAGAGAAAGGGTTCCCCTTCTTCACTAATTTTCTGAAAAACCCTGTGAAGCATTCACTTTCTCCTTACAGAATGTTCCCAATATTCTGGTTTTTAAAGGGGCTTGTAATCTTAATTGCTGTTCGTATCTTTGGGAGATCAAAGGGAGGATGTCTGTGATTCTTTGTATTACTCACTGTTACATTAGCACAAAGATCACCTATTCATTTATTTTGGTTTAAGAGGTAACAGTCTCCTTTCACTGCATGCACATAATTACTGTAAGCATTCAGGGGACTTGCCAAATGATGCATGGGGGGAGGAGGAGAATCTTTGAAGAAAATTGTTCAAACGTAATTTAGTTCACTAATTGGCAAGGGACCGTTACTAACGAATTGCTTCTGTTTTATGTCAGTAGTGAATCAGGTTGATGATGTGTAACATACATCAAGTCAGTTAATGAGTATTAACTAGAAATGCGACTGAAACACAAGAAAAAGGTTTTTTTACCTTTAGCTAGCCAAGCAGAATTGCTAATAAATAAAAGGATATGTGTAAGTGGCTTATATGATTCCAATCTGCAGTGGAAAGACTTTTCTTAGAATCTGATGGTAACCACAAGTTTGTGGGAAAGAAAAATCAGACGCTTACTGTGGCAGTTCATCACAAGTTACTTTATTTCTAACCAAGCCTGAAATGAAAATGACTAAAAGTCATTACCGTAAAATAGCTGATTAGAAGCCAATGTGAACTGAGACAGTGAGTCTCTGGCCATGGCTACAAGACCAAGACATCGTGCAGTCAACTAAGCTGTGGATGTACTTTGTGGTGTCTGTGTGCACACTCCTACTATGTGGTAACACAAGATAGCTTACTTAATTTTCACTGTGGGACAAGACACTTTGCATCTTCCAGTGTGCACCAAGCAAGGTGGCATGCCCCTAAGCCTTGTGGTACCATACGTATAGGAGAAAGACTAACTTGCTGGAGTAGCCATAATCACAGACACGTTTGACTTTCTCCTACAAGCACAACACAACACATGACAAGGCTCTGGGCACAGGCAGGAGTCAGTGGGCTGAAGGAATATGGAAGCCACACGCTCTAGCAGTGCCAGGGCAGAGCTTTCAGGTCAAGGCAGGTCCTGAGCTGCAGCTGTCCTGTGAAGAACGCAGGCCTCCCAGGGATGTGCAGGCATAAGAGCAAATATCATTACAAAATCTGGGCAGAAGGAAGAATTCTGGTTTGCTCTGGCATGTGAACAAACTGGCTTATTAGGCCACAGGTGCAAAAATGAGAACACAGGACTGAAAGTGAGGATAAAATGGAGAACTCTCATGTTCTACAAGTTTTGTGAAATAGGCATCAAGCCACGAAACCTGCCAGACACTGCTGCAGGCTCAGGGACAGTCAGTGGTCTGTCTGCCTTGGGCCGAGTAAGGACAGCTGTGGTATTAGCATTAGGATTGCCGTGCATTACTCAGCTACCTGGAGAAGGAGGTTGACTGAACATCTAGGGATGTTCAGCTTCAGCGTTATCTCTCCCCAGTCAGCCAGTTCTAGTCTGGCTTTCAACTCTTTCAGTTGGTCAACCAGAGTAAAAGCACAAGAGAGATGCATCAATGCCCACTTTTTAATTCAGTCAAGGAAAGGTCACTCTTTCAGCAGTGAGGAGTCTCATGTCTGAAGCCAACCTCAAGCACTGCCACAGCAGAAGCCATCACCATATTAATGGTGATAGGACACCTGGTGTGTCAAGCGATGGCACTGGTGGCCGAGGTCCTTCAATCAGATGCCCCAGACACCACGGGTCACATACTTGTCAAGCGATCCTCACTGCTTTCTACAGAGCTG
Organism: Harpia harpyja; assembly: GCF_026419915.1. Lineage (NCBI taxonomy): Eukaryota > Metazoa > Chordata > Aves > Accipitriformes > Accipitridae > Harpia > Harpia harpyja. Next base: position 45,936,447 of record NC_068948.1, on the reverse strand, counting down.
TCTGACATACACCACGAAAGAAACACCTTACATCCAAAACCACTGCTGCTCTTCAAGTCCTGTCCTGAAATATCTTTGCTGCGTATCTGAAATGTCAGGGATGCTGCTACACTACTGGGTGCATTACTCTCTTGTACTCTAGTGCTTTTACTTCCCCATCACCCTAAAATTTGAACACTTCAGGCAATCAACATCATGTTGGGAAGAGAGTACACTACATTCCCTTCTTCATTGTTTCCTATTTCAGAATCTCTTTTGCGATGTGCATAAAGTAACACAAAGGCTGTTCCTTGAACATCTTTTTTAAAATGTCTAAGACCAGTTAAGACCATTTTTCTCCTCCCACTCCAGTAACAGCCATTAGGTCGTGACAGAGTGCCTGCCAGGCAATCTACATGACACAAAGCACATCACCTTTGCTCCAAGGGACACAGAAATTTTTTCTTTTGTTGCAGTTGTTCTCCTTACCTGTATTTGCAACCACAAGGTACCTTTACTAAAGTTAGGTTTTAAATGTGGTGTATTTCAAGACAACTTACATCGTACAACTGTCTAAGGCTCTTGGTACATGGTGGGTTGCTGTTTTAGAAATAAGCTGATAATACAGCTATAGCAACACTACTTGCAGAGTCAGAAAAAAAACATTCAGCACAGGCAGAAAATTTGTATAGATTACTTTATCTCTGTATTCAAAATAGATAAAACCCCTGCTTTGAAAAAAAAAAAAATCTATGCTCCGGAAACAGTAGATAGGATAAAGCTAAGCACAATCTAGTGAATCATGAGACTTGTTGCTTGCTGGCACTGATACCTCTGAGAGTTCATCTTGCAACAGTGCCATTAAATATTGATGACATATTGGCAAAGGACTGTCCAGCCACAGAGGAGGAAATTTAGCTGAGGCAGGGGAGGAGTGGAGGGGGGTGAGAGAGATGGAGAGAAAGAAGCACAACAGACACCATTCACATGGAATCATAAATCCTCAACTTTAGAACATCAAACAAGTGCTGTTGGTTGACATTGTCATGACAACTATGGTGCTTGCTGTCTCTTCACAATCCAAAGTTTTCACGAGACAAATAAACATGCAGAAATACATGCGGTACGTGGAAGAGTTAAATATTGGGAGAGAGTAAAGGTCTTTACTAGCCAGATGACAATGTGAGCTCACACCTTCTAAAATGTGTCAGAATGAACATCATTTCCTGCCTTCCAGAAGCAGCTTCTCTGGTTCACTGACCTTCCTTTTCTTCTTGGGTCCTATTACCTCTTCCTGGCTAAATGCAAGGTTCAGGCAGCTTATCTGTAAGAACCATCAGAAACAGTGATCATTCTCACGGTACAGGCTCCTGCTAGATGAGTCAAGAAATACAACTTCCAAAACTACAATGTGTTTTCCTGGATCCTCTTGGGTTTGTTCAGTGTGATCCTGTTCTCCAGCAAAGTAATTAGGCAAGGAATCAAAACTGGAATACTGGATGGAACCGGGACTGTAAGATTCGTGAAAGCAACAGGTTCAGCTTCAGGGACAGAGAATGGTTTTGGTGGCACAAGGAACAGTACCCATCTCCCCACCACTGACAGAAAACACCAGGAGCAAGGAGACCTTTGAGAAATACAATAGCTTATACGGCATAGCCTCTTTCACCAACCTCAAATAATCATAAAAGTATTTAAAAGCAGGGGGGCATGTATGTCAAATTTGTGGTCACTGGAAACAGCCTTCCGGGAGGAGACATACAGTACCTCTATTTGTACATCAGGGAATTTCAACGCGAGTTGGTCAATCTCAGACTTCAAAGACTACCTGAGTCTGTGAAAAATAACTGATCAAAGCAAGATTTTTTCCAAGAGGCTTAACTTCCCTCTAGAAAGACACAAACCTCCCTCAAAAATATTCAGGGGCCTACAAACCAAAAGGTTAAAAAACACGAATATATGTTAGAATATAAATGGGTCAACGGTACAGGCAATTCGGACAGACCACAGGGAGACGGACAGCCAGAACAACAGTTGAAGTGTTGGCTGTGCCAAGTGACAAACTGACTTTTTCTCATTATTACATAACATATTTGCATTTTTACAATGATAATCTGGAGCTACAGAGAGTAACGTGTGTTGTTGCCCACCCAGAAGGGACAAAGCACACAGTCTAGCAATGTAACCTCTCTTGCTCTCACTGGAACTGAGCTGAAGGGACACACCACAGCACACAGCTTCAACTTTGCCTCCAAAAGAAAGTTCATTTGGATGAAAGTAAGGTGAATGAAGAGGGAAAAGAGTGCTAACTGAATTCCTGCTCTAAAACAGGAGTACCTTACTCCAGTTTCACCATAAAACATGAGGAATCCCGTAACTGAAGCAGGATAAACACAAGGAGTTAATAAAGAGCTATTCCAGAATGCATCCTGGAGACAAGCACAAGGTCTCCAGATTACAAGATGTGGTCATTATAGAATTCCCCACTCACGTCATCAAGGCTTTCTTTCTATCTGACCTTGGTATGAGGCTTCGGTAATCTCTACATAGCAATGGTCTTTCTAATGTGTGAAATAACTCTGATTATGGATGAACAGCAAAATAGTTTGAAACAACCTCACTTCGCCTCTCTATCATGTTTCAAATTGTTTTTCCTCCCCTCTTCCCTCCTCTTCATTATGAGCAATAAAATATTGCTTAATGCAGAAAGTACAATTTCCTTTCCATAAAAACAGAGAAAACAAGAATCTGCCAAAGTGGGATGGGCAGGTTCTCCTTCACCCTGCACACTCAGGCTGACAAAACTTCCAACGCTGCCCAAGGCGTATTCGCTTGAGGAAAGAGTGATGAGTGGATCTCTGTGTTACAGCTCCTGACCTGATATCCAGCTGCTCAAACTGGCATTTTCGGCAGTTATTTACTTTCCTCTCCCTGGCATCGTCTTAACCTGTCTGCTTCCTTTTTTGAAGTAAAGGACCCAGAGGGGGGAAAACACTGCATCCAGAAACTCTCCAGTGCTAACACAGCTGCAGGGTTTGTACCCTGTCCTGCTGGCCACACAATAAAGCAAAGTGATGATCCCCAGTCTCCCAGTCCCCAGTCACCTGAATAAGGCAGCTCTCCTTCTATTTTAGCCTAAACCGCATAAAGAGAGCATCAGCTAGAGTCAGTGCTTTTATTTCCTCCATTGAGGAATGGATCTTCTGCAGCACAGACAACTACTCAGTAAAGTTTTTACCCCTTTGCTGTTCCTCCTAAATTTTCTGCATGGATGGGATACCTTTGAGCAGGAGAAATAGCCACAATCAGCAGCTGCTCATGCAGAGTCCACTGCAACTCTCCCACAGTTTTCCTCCCCTTTACCACAGGCAGCATGACCACCTAACAGGAACCTGAGATGAGAAGAGTAAAAACATCTATGCAAGCCATCCAGTGCTCTAGGCAGGCACTATTCATCTACTGAATGAATAAGATGTCAACTGTGTGACGTATTTCACCAAAGCCAACATGTCCTGTCCTGCCCCTGCCAGGCTACAAGTTCACGTAGGAACTCAGAGCCAGGAACAGAGCCCAGGTCCAACTTCCAGGTCCCATCCTTTACCAAACACTCAAGCTTCTTCCCCAGAAATGTTGCTCTAAATGGGATTAAGTCAGATCCTACTTATGTTTATTTGACTTTAACCAGAAAGTAAACCTCTTTAACGGTGTGGTGAAAAGCAGGAAATCCCTCCCATTGACTAAACATACAATCAAAGCCTCCAGAAGTTGATTAATTCTAATTTTTCCCATGTACTTGACTTAGACTAACTGATGGGAGAGCTTGCGCTGTATAAATGTTGTTTGTCTTACACAACCACTACAGGCACTTGGCTCACTGAGGAGCCAGGTGCTATAAAAGCACATAGGACAAGGCGCAGGCCCTCGCACACTTACCCTGCAAAGCTGACAACAGGACAGGTGGGACAAGTCCAGATCAAGTAGCAAAGAGAGGAACAGACCTGTGACCTCCTGACTCTGAGTCCAAGATGTAGTTTTGGATCGAGGTCATACCATGAACACACAGTGAGTTTGAATCTCCTGTTTTACAATACTGCACTACATGTGGAAAAGTAGTATGTTCCTGCAGAATTTTTCTGTAAAAATACAGCTAACTTGTGAATCATACAAGTGTTACTAATTTCTGGCATAAAACTAACAGGACAGCTGCACATTGTCTGGAGAAGATATCAGGCTAAAAATAGATTAGACTTAGATTAAAGCCTTCCCAAGGCAGACTGGTGGATGAAACAGAATGAGCAGACCACAGCTACACTGCTATTCTTAGATAGACAAAATCAGGACCTAGTTTTGTGCTCTGCAATTTTCAATCCCCAGTGTCCCCACGTATTCCAGCCAAGAATTCCCAGCATAAATCGAAGCAAATTTACAGCTCTTCTGACATGTGTTTTGCTTCCCAAGGCATCCTATGTAGAAAAGCTAAAATTGCACAAGAGCGTTCAACTGTGTCCCTTTTTGTCTCTGGCCTGCCCCATGCTGAGGTTTGGCACTTGGCAAATTTTATGCCCTCAGAAGAGTTCCCTTTGTCAGGGACACGGGAGTGTTTAGTTTGGTACCTTATAACTACCTTGACAAATTCAGAAGCACATTAATGTCAAAAGAAGTCCAGTTCTATCAAGCAAGCTAGAAGAATAAGGACTGAGATACAAGACTTAACTGCTGAAATAAGGCAAAACAATCCTCAGGTGCCAGGACAATAAAGAGTACCTGCAGGGGACATCTATCATCATCATGAAACTAATCAGAGAGACCCAGTGCCTGATGCATCCTGTGATTTCAGCTGCAGCTAACATTGACTCGATAGCACAGTAAATGCTTGCCACTTTCAAAAATCAAGCCAGTGACTCTTTAAACTGATCTGGTTGATGGCAACAATTCCCATCTACTCACTGACAGTTGGCTGCTCCATGCTTTCCAAGCACAGCAAAAATCAAGGTTCACAACGTACGTCATGGTGTCCAGTGAAAGGATAAGAGGAAATGGACACAAGTTGAAATACAGGAAATTCCATTTAAACATAAGGACAAACTTTTTTTTTACTGTGAAGGCAATCAAATACTGGCACAAGTTGTCCAGGGAGGTTGTGGAGTCTCCATCCTTGGAAATATTCAACACCTGACTGGACAAGGTCCTGAGAAAACTGCTCCACTTCACCCTACTTTGAGCAGGTAGGTTGGACGTGACAATCTCCAGTTGTCCCTTCAGCGATTCTGTGAAGGCGGCACAGTGGTTAAATGCTCGACGGAGGGCTCAGCACTGGTGTCGTATCAGTTTCCAGTAAAGCGATCACATTGACATCAGTGGAATTAATCCTGATTTTCATCTGTACAAGTGGAGGAGAATCATGCTGGTTAGCATGAAAGCCAATTTACGCAGGTGGAAGAATGAAAGACACTCACTGTGGTGCTTCTGTGGAAGCTTGCCACATTTTTGTCCCCAGGAAGCCATGCCAACACATCACTGACTACCACTAGTCCTCTTCCTTTCCCATAGCTCACTGTTAAAATCTTTGACATTCAACGCAATTTCTTTTTCACAAACTGGAAGTCTCACAGGCCTACTCTGTACCTCATGTATCCTGTAGCATTTAAAGGACTAACGAACAGATTTTTCCAGAGTGTAAAAAAAAACTTCTTCAAAAATAACTGTTGAAAAAAATTTATCCATCCTTATAATCTCTTCCAGGGCCCTCAATCACACCGTACACTGCCATGCTGGCCATTCTGATTGCTGGAACACAATCCAATATGCCTCCCCAAACCAGAAGCCTTCCCCTGTAAGATTACAGCATTGTAACCGAGGAGGTGAAAAGCAATGGACACTCCTTCTATGTACTAGGCTGCTACCCAGCTTAGTCCCTCATGGGATATTAGATGTGTCCAACCTTAATTTATGCAGATTTCTCTAGAGGGTCCGGTTGCTAGCCTGTACGTTATGAACATATGTAAAGGCAGCCAGTGCAGAAGCTTCACATCTTCCCGTGGATGTCCCTGGGGTAGCTGTCAGAGAATCTGAGGGCGCAAGGGTTAAATCTCCCCGGATCTGTGGGGTGATGGGCCTCACCTCTGAGTGAAGAGATCACTAGGAAACTGTTTCCTGCACACTAGACAGGGATAACTCATGCAAGGGATGAATGGTCCCAAGATACAGCTAAGGATCTGATGTGAATTGAGAGAAGCCAGGAATTTCCTGACCTCCCTGTCTCACTCCTCCCAGAATGGCCTGAGCTCACAGGAAGGAGAGAGGCAAGCTCATCTCCGAGTCTTTCTCTCTTCATTGTTTGGGTCTGTGTAGCCTCAGCTGGTTTGGAGGAGAAAATGTTCTGGGAACTTCTCATCAGATACAGCTCTCTTGATAGACAGTTAGAGATAAACCTTTCTTTTTTTTTCTTTTCTGCAAAAGTTCAAGATAATGACATTGCCACAGAAAAATGCTTTCCTATTGCTCTGCAAATGGTAGGCTTCACCCTTCAACTGTTTTCTGTCATGGCAATTTTAAAAGTGGTTTGCCTGGGAAAAATCAGACAACAAAGGTCTTGATCTCCAAGCTGTTCTGCAATTGAATCCACTTGTGCTGACCTTCACTTTCAGACAGAAGCTGTGTAAAACACGGAAGGCACAAGAATCTCCATCAGGATGACCACGGCCCCGGGCACCAACAGGACACCGATCACTGGCAAACATGGCAGATACTACTTGCAATGTGTCATCCATGAAAGACTGTGTTCACACTGGCTTCCATCGCTGCCACAGTCCCTCCGAGAAAGAGGACATGGCCAGGTAGCCAAGTCTTCTGCATGAGGAGCAGCAGCTGGAGGCGAGACAGGCTATCCTCTAAGGTCTAAAACAGCACTGATTTACAATATTTAGGTATGAAATCTCTCCCTAGACATATAACTTTCAGACAGCTCCAGTTAGGAGAGCTAATCTGCATGGCAGGAGTATGCCTACAGCAGGCAGTGAATCCCAGTGGAGAGATCCCTGAGCTATCATTGATTCAAACTGGTATGTCCACGCAATGCCAAGTGTCAACACACTTCCTCATGTCCCACAGAAGTCTAGTAGCATAAGCACAGCCAGTCTAGCAGCTTAAGCAGTGTCTGGCGCTAGCTAATGAAGCCAGAAACTTGGGAGGCAGAGCTGACTTCTGCTGTGCTGATACGGCCACACCACTTCCAGCTCTGGCGCACGCTCGGTCAGGGGCGATTCAGGGCTCTCTGCGCGGCTGCTTCATGGTGCAGTGAGACTGTGCTCTAAGGACCACCCCAGAACTTCAGCCCACAGCTTCCTGATGGGAGATAAAAGCCTGCAGAGGCGTCCACATGGTCAGATTTTACTCATCTTCTAGTTGTTTCATTCCAAACTCATTCCACTGCAACGTTTGCTTACATGAAGACAAAGCTGACCAAAACCAATTTGCAGGACAAGAACATTAAAGGATTCATAAGAGGATAAAGGAGGATGCTGAAGAATTCAAAAAGTTATCTTAAGTTCAGTGCAGGAAGCCATTCTCATCAGCACACTCCTATAAGCTAAACCAATGGGCAGCAATTCCCTGTTTTACCCAACTCTTCACAACTCCTAGAATGCCAGTGGAAAGTAGCAAGATGCATAAAGATAGCACACTGGGCCAAATCTTTGGCTGATGCAATCAGAAAAACTCTCCTGAAGTCAGCAGAGGTAGGCTAATTTACATGCTGGTGTCTAACTCTGGATGATTAAGTACAGAGATGCTTTGCTGGGAAAGGGCAATCTCTCATTTGATCCTAAGTATCATCAATCATGAGATTGCAGATAACAAGCCAGTTGAGTACATGTAAATTTTTCTCCAGTCTGAAAAGCCCTCTGTCAGAGACTCTCCATGGCCATTACTATAGGCCAGTTACAGTCCTAACTGGACAGGAATAGCTGCTTCTCTTTTGGCAGATCTGCATCCTTTGCCTCTCCTATGTCGATTAGACAAAAATAAGCCTTTAATACTTTAATTCCTGGTTTTCCTGAAGAGCTATAGGTCAGGAAGATAATGACCAATAAACTCAGTTCCAACAGCACAGTTCTTATTTTTGATAACCAAGGAATCAGAAGGAATAAAGCAGCTCACTTCAGATGAAGAGCAGTAATGGGCTCGTCCACATTTCCAAAAGCAACTTGTGACTGTGGGTACCATTTCTGAACTCAGCACTTCTTGAATATTAAATCCTTGTACAGACATCAAATTCTGGGACACTCCAAATTGTTTTAGTTAGTTTTGAAAATCTTGGCCTGAACATTTAACTGTACAGAGAGTACCTTTAAACCCTGAGGTGCTGCTCCACGGACAGCTGAACAGCTAACACTGTGTTGCCACCAGAAGGGCATGTCTCCCTCTCGGACCCTTGTTGCCCGTTCCTTGCCACCCAGTCTTGCTCGCTCCCTTACAGTAGTGCTGGTACGTGAGCAATCATTCAGTAAGCTAGTTCAAGGGGAACTTCTTCTGGTGGAAACCTAACAGTGTCATGCACTAGCACTGCAAATCTGAGGGCTCATCTCTGCCCCAGTAAAGGGACACCTCCATGGCCCAGGCTACGTTGTTCCCCAAGGCCCCTCACACACCATGCTAATTAAACTCTGAAATCCAGGATAGAACAAGTCACTTTGAACACCTTATAGCTCTTTAAAGCAGAGAGCTTCTCTGAAAACACCTGACAGTATGAAAACACTATTACTTGACTGTACTGCAGTCTGGATAGCAACAAGATGTTTGCGTTCATATCCCAACAGGACTACTTCCACCCAGCTTAACTATATTTGACCCTGTTAGATAATACCTAACTCAGACTTCCCATCCACTCAAGCTTGTCCTCATTTTTTAAGACAGACTTCACTCACCAGTTTGGCTTCCTGATTCAAGCGGAATACACAATGGTCATTTGTTTTAACCACTTCCCTCAGAAAAGAAGGGAAAGTCCCTCTCATATGGAAAATAGTGTCAAATTTTTATTAGTGCTGGCTTTACAATGATGATCTGCACTTTTTAACTAGTGACTTGACTTTGTTTTTCCCTAAACTGACTGAAATATTAGCCAACTTCTAAGCTATGATGGTTTAAAAAATAGTATCAAAGAATACATTAAAAAAACCCTCTGCCATGAAGAATCTACCAGGCAGAGGCTTGGGATTTTTTTTTTTTCTTTCTTAAGTCTTTGGAAGCACACAACGGATAAAATGACTCTTCCATTTTTCAGCAACTAATGCTGTTTCCACCACCTTCAAACACTCTCACTATTGCTACCATATTCTAATGAAATTCACATGCTGCAAGAGAGAGGTGTCTGGTGCTCTGCTTACAATCGTGACAGACCCGAAAGAATGTCAGAGCATGAATCAGTGGGACAACCATGAGTTACAAACAAAAAAGGCTCCTGTTTTCACACAGACGACAGAATAAACAATGATCAGAAGGAAACTGGAGGATGTGACACAAAAAAAAATGTGGTTAAAGTTTGAAAAATACCAGCCTAGGCACAGAAGTTCATTTCTAAGATCCAGAGTCAAGGCAAATACTTCACAGATGCCTTTTGAATGACACGTTAAGTTGTAGTCTCCAGTTGCTGTCTGGGTTAGACACCCCGGGATTCTTTTCAACAGAGGCGGGGAAAATTTTAGTAGCAATTTCCTACCCTCATTAACTTATCCTGTAAAGATTCAGCTCCTGAACATTCAAGCTCACACGATTTTCAACTAATTTGAATGGGAGGAGGATCAAGTGGCAAGTCTGGTGGTATTCAGAGATTTGCCCTGTCACTGAAAAAACCTCTGCACAAGCCCATGAATTCGAGCTCTGATTCTGAGTCAGGGTTTGGCCTGTGCAGCCTTCAGGATGGAATTAATTTCACATAACTTTACTTATCTAAAATTACATGTCTGGTCTACCCTAGTTCTTTGGGTTACCCCAACAACCACTGAAAAAGAGATCAGCATCTCCAGGGGATAATTCTTTCTATCCTAGAGAGGCAGCCAAAAAGGGATAGGATCCAGTAAGTACCTGTGACTCACATGTAAAGATAGTCTGGAAGCAAGAAAGGAGAAGTGAAGACCATGTTAGGCAACAGACAAACACACCCTTCAAACCTAAAACAGGGTGGTGATTTCAGAACCTTAATCCAAAAACACACACAGGTAAACCAGCCTGGTTGGGACACGAATACGTTCAGTCTGCATGTGTAATTCACAAGTGCCAACTCCAAAGAACAGTACAAAATTCTTGTACTGGATGTATGAAATAAGCTGGCCATGGAAAGTTTCCTCCTAAATGCTTCCAGTTCATGCTTATATCCCTATGCCCTAAAACTTTGTAGCCTCTATGTATTGTGGTACTGTACAATAAATCCACTAATGTTAGTTGAATCTTGTGCCATCCTAGATGACATAAAGTTCCATGTCAATGAATTCCACCTTGCCTGGTATATCTTAGAGCCACTAAAATTTCCTCACCTGCTGAGATGCCCTTGAGCAAGGCATCCTGACCATCTCATTTATTCCGGTCTTCTTCTTTCCACCTACAATCCAAACATCGAATCAAAATTAGCTCCAAAGTTAAACCCCTGTATTTAATTGAAAAAAAAAAGAAAATCCAGAAGCCTGACTAAATCACTGTAGCAAAATCCCATGCCTGATCTGAAATTGTGTAACCTTTGCTCTCAGGCACTGCCTCTGGAAACAGAGATTTCAGAATAAACTGTCAGCTGAACGTGTAACACATCAACTTGTAGCAGCTCCTATCAATTATACTTAAGCTTGATTTTAACCTGTGCCTGCGTGTGGTCTATCCAAGTGTGTGCGTGTGTATGGGGAAGGAGGGGAGCTGTACCCTGACTAATAACTATTGACCTTATTAGACAGTTTCAATAAAATTTGACGGGGAGTCCCAAAGCGCCTCAGTTTCATGAAGATAGGCAACTGGTTAGAGGAGGAAGGTCCTGTTAATATCCCCAGAGTGGAAAAGGTGGCAGTATGAGTTCACCCCATATTAGTCATCGGAGAATCTGCAGGAGAAAGACCTGAAAAGGTGACTTCATAGGCAGACAAGCTGCTTTATTCCACTGCTTGGGGATCTCAGGAATGCTATTTACCATTTTGTCACTAGATGGTATTGTTCCACAGGCTATATCTGAGAGCCTCAGAGGTCAAATACAGCATGGTATATCAGAAGCTAGGTTGATTGAAGTGAGAGAAAAGGCTTTTTCCATGTATATTCATGTATGTTTTCACATATGGAAGTCATTGGCAAAATCATACTGTAACAGCTAAAGGAAAAGAGCTTTGGCGAAAATGTAGATAATGTAACTCAGTATTGACGAACTATGCATTTCCTCCATATCTGAAAAAAAACTGCTGAGATAAAGAGGTGGAAATATATTGATAAAAATTTGAGTGTTTCTCTTAAGAAACCAAGCATATACAACAAGCCCTCTATTATAGTTCAATCTGATCTGACACAAAATTCAAACAGCCTGACAAACTCTCTTCATCCATTTCAAAGTAAGTGAAAAAACCTAAATATTATGCTAGGATACAGTCACGAGCACAAGCTCCTTCAGTTTTGAAACCGGGCATTTACCTGCATCTTGAAGGTAAAAAGAAGATGCTTCCGTTTTCCAGCCTGGGTGGGGGTCACTTTTGTCCTTTCCATGCTCACTTGAATGTGCTCTGACTGGGAGAGGGTGATTCTGTAAAGCAAATTATGTTTTGTCTTAATAGAATAATCTAAAAAATATGCCCAGCTGGAAAATCCACAAACCCAGCACTAATAGGGATGAGATTTTCACAGCTCCTCAGTGTCCAGGCCTTCCTTCTCCCAAGCACTCTTCTTCAGGGGGAAATGGAAAAGACACAGGTCTTTCAGGTGAGAAATTTTCTAAGACAAGACAGAATTTCAACCTAAATGGCTTCCTATCTTCGGGAGTTAGTTATGTTGGGGTTTACTCCCTGGCACTGACCACCTAAAATTAAATCGTCAAGTCTGAGCTACCAGTCCAGGCTGCCCCTTCTGTCATTTTGGAGAGAGGCTCCAGCAGAGGACCATTCATTCCAGCCTACCTTGGTGTCTAAGGAAAATATCAGAATTACCTGCTACAGATGCCTCCTCCTTCACTAAGTGCAGAGGAGGGCTAGAGAAATTAGACACAACACACAACTTTCAGATGGCTAGAGCTAAATGGAAGGAATCCCACCTAACTACACAGTGGAACATGGCTTAGTCCTGAGAAACGTCAAGTGGAAATGCAAAACTGTTTGCAATTTTCTCCATTTTGTGCATGTCTGTGTATAAGTGTGCGTGTGTGTGTGTGTGCACGCACATGTGTTGGGTCTCTCTGTACAATCACTGCCCTCTTCTGGGGGAACATACTAGACTCAGTAAATCAGTGGATATGCTGGAATGAAATTCACTTTATGTCTATAGATTTCCAGCCTTGGCGTTCAATCCGCTGTAGCACTGCTGCCCAACGCAAGCTGAAACCCTTATTAAACCCTTATGAAATCCTTAGGATTCTGAGAAAACATTTCTTTTAAGGAGAGTTTTGCTAGATAAACTCTGTTCCTCTAGCAAAAACCGAATAGAGATATTTCTATACCCTTGTACTGCCCTCTTCTTCCTCTTCATCACAGTCTAACCCTTGATGCGAGATCTCCGTAGGGCCATTCTTCTGGAGCAGGTTGCTTTCAACTGTTCCCATTCTTTTTTTTTCAGTTGTCACTCTCACTTTCATGAGGTGGAAGCCAGTGGAGACTGACCCTACTCTCAGGTTGACAGGATCGCCATCAAAAAACAGGTCACCAGGGCTGCCATCTTCCTTAAAGCCAGGAGGCTGGTAATCTTTGGGAGTTACTACACAGGGAGAAAGAACCCACTGATGTGAGAGAAATCAAGTTCCATCTCTCCTTAGTCTGATTTACAAAGAACAAGTGTATACCAGCCTTGAGTAACAACACCAACTACTAAAAATATTCTGGTGGTTTCTTTCAGGAAGAAGGGAGAGAATTCAAAGATAAAAATGAGCTGAGCAAATGTTATCAGGGAGCTCAAAGAAAGAATGACTTTAGGATGCTGAGATACCATTAATGCGCTCAACTTTCTGGAGCAGAACCTGACATTGCCTGTTCCTTAAAAAAACAAACCAAAAACCAACAGTGAAAGAGAAGGATGTCTCCTCTTCACACTGCATGGCTGTACATCTTACACAGATGCTCAAACTATTCTTAAAAAGCATCTGCCATCCCTGTGTGTCAGAAGGCTTTATTATGTTTTATACCATTTCTCACTGTTATCAGCTAACAGCTTCTACCGTTTCACCTTTCTATGCTTTATTTACTTTACAGGGGCTCACGATTATTATAGAAACTGATGGAAAGGGAATTTTTCCCCACAGCACACACTGTTCTCCACCTACCATCATTGTAGTAGAGGAGTTTCATGGTCAGGGTAATATCATTGGGAAGTGGTCCAAGGTTTTGCATTAACAGGTACAGTTTACGGATCAGGAGCCTGCTGGCCTGTTTAACATCCTTGCTGCACACCCCATTCACAAAGTTCATTTGGTTGCTATAATTGGAAGAAGAATAACAGATTTGTTTTCCTCAGTCATGAATATTCACGATCTAATTACAAATACAGAGCACCCACTGACTTGTCTGAAACCACCAGCACAAAGCTACAATGCCTTTATGTAATTTCCAGATAAACAGGGAAGTGAAACAGACTCCAGGGATGGGGTGGCATCAGCAAAACAACAGCTCTAAACTAAGAGGCATGGCATTTACATTTGAACAGACTTCGTAGCTGGGGCAATGGACCCCATTATACAAATGTCATGACTCACTTGTTTGAACATGATTAAATTGGATCAAAGGACCATAAAACAAGTGCCTTTCACCTAAGCAATTTCAGGAATGAGAGGAATGAGGTGAGAATCCCATATAAAGCCGATTCATCACAGGGGCTATTTTCAAGTCCATTTTGCAGTTTGAAGAGAAGCGAATTGCATGTTCTCACTTCAATTCCATGTAAGAAAAACTAGCTCAGAAGCACATTTTTCAGAAGTGACTAAGGGGCATTCCTCTCACCTCCTTCACCCATCCAAATGTCAGCTGGCTAGTCTAAGCAAGCAGTCTAGACTGAGATAAACGTATAACAGAAGTGGGATGAATCGCCCTCTGGAGGAGTTTGTTTCTCTTGACTACAGAGGTAGATGAGATGAGTAACTTAGATCAGCCAGCTACTTTAGATGGTTGAAGATGGACTAGATGAATCACTACGTGACTAAGGAACCTAAACTTCCTTAACTTTCAATGAGAAGGGGCCATAAAAAGAATGTAGTTCCTTCATTACATCTTTGGAAGACCACTGGCAGGTGAATGAAACTCTATACAGGCTGGATGGTCCCTGATACAATCATCCTAAATTGCTTCAAAAGCAGTAAGTAAGCTAAGAGAGCAGAGAGGATCCCAGGGCTGAATAGGACTGAATAAATCGCTGGAAGGAACAGCTTCATTAGGACTGATCTCCCCTTCCAGTTGAAACTTCTTGGCTCGTCATGAAAATGGAGTGGCTGTTGAACAGCTTCAATTCCCAGGGTATGCGGGGTATGGTTTGGTAGGCTCCAAACTGCCAACAGCAAAAATCTGTGCTGAGCACACTGTGCCATTAGATTAAATGCTGTATGTTCAGAAATGCACATCAAGTGAGAGGACAAATGCTGGCAATGCCTAAGGTGGAGTAAAGAGAAAGTAGGCTTTCTCTTACACATCACCTTTACAAGTCTTGGGATTAGCAGAATAGAAATGGTAGGGGGAAAGAGTATAAGCAAAAAAGAGATGAGACTTCCATAGGAATTAACAGGTCAAACACTGGTTCAGTACAGGAGTAACATTGTGGGTTTGATGCAGGAATGTGTCAAAAGGTAAAAGCTGAGGAACTGAACCTCTCTGAAGGACTGGGATCCGTGGCAAGGAATTCCTCCAAAATCCATCTAAAATAAGGCAGAGACCATTTAGGAGGAAGTTGCCCTTTACCACTCAGATACAATGATGCAGACCCACAAAACACCTCTCATGGAACATGACAATAAACCTTGCAGGTGTGCCAAAGCAGTTTTATCAGCTGAAGGAGCTGATAGCAAAGATGACACAACACTGATCAATGCCAGAGCTTCAGTTTACTAACGACTGCAGTGTCAGTCACCGAGGAAACAGAACAGAGCCCAGGAACCTGATGCCATGGGCTTTGAAGCCTCAGAGCAGTAATAAGATTTTGACAGAGCAGATTTAAACACAACAGCAAGATTACTTAGCCTCTTCTTGGCCAGTACGATGGACACCAAGGGATGCTGCATTCCATTTGGGGACTGTTGTTATTTCTAGCAACTAATGACTGATCTGAGTAAGGCTGATTAAAAAAATCAAACTACTCAAGAGCTATCTATTATCTTTCAGATCCCAAAGGTCTCCTCTTTCCCTCAGTGTTGTGAGGACAACTGACAGCAGCTTCAAAGCAGAAACAGAGGGTACAGTCAACAGGACACTCTAGGCTCAGACATAGTTCAGATTTTCCCAATAGAAAATCATTTTGCCACGTACTACAAATTATTTGGATGTGTTTAGAGAAAGAGCAGCAAATGGCACACTACAGGAGCATCGCAGAGGAGCTTCCTGAGGAGCATATGAGACAGCAGAGCTCTCTTGCTGTACAGGCAGGTTCCAAGGCCCAAAGATCCATCTTTCAACAATGGCAACTGCAGAAGCAAACTAAAAATGGGTTAATTATTTTTCTTTGCTTTGGTTATAGCCAACAGCCTTTGATAGTATTTAGTTTAAACTACACAAGATTATGGCCTACTAAACACAGCTTTAAAATATCTAACAGACAGAGAGAGCCAAAAAGATGCAAAAAGCTGCTGCTTCCTGCCACACATTTTGCAGCATCAAACTCAGGCATCGTAAGCAAAAGTTCTCTCTGGTCACCCACGCAAGACTGCTCAAGCAGAATACACATATGCAAATGCCCAAGGAAAAAAAATCGTGGGTGCAGGATCATGGTGAAAGGGATCAAACCTGAAAAAGGCTATCTTGTGAAAGTGGAAGAACACTAGCTATTAGTTGAGACAGTAGCAAGCTCAACAATGCTGCTGGTTTCTGCATCCTTACCCTGATTAGGCACCATTTCTATAAATTGTCCTTAACTTGCTTCTGGTGCACTTTAAGTGCCTCACTGTGCTACGTGACAGCATTTCTACTCATCAGCTCAGCAGATCATATCCTGTAGGGCGACTGTACTCAACTCTGATGATATTTACAGCTGCTTAGCAACTCAGACATGCTCTAATCATAAAGTGCAGTTTCTTCTTAATGCTTCAAGAACACAGTTTTCACAGTGTAATTCTGAGAAATAAAACCAAACCATTACCTGGTGATGTCCATCTGGGGCACCTCCTTTTTGTACTTGAATTTGAATTGATACAGTTCAGTCACTGTCTAGACATTTAACAAGAGAGGGGAAAAGAAGAAACGGGTCTCTTTCAATAACAAGTATAAAGATGCACACTGAACCTAGCAGTGTCCTTTCACGACTTTATGCCAGAGCACAGCATTAATTTAATGACACGATGACAGCTTTAACTTTATTATTGCTTGCGTGGGCTTTGGCTAATTTTCTTAACCACCACAGCTTACCTAACACTGAAAGAATCACAAAAAAATTACAAACTTCCTGCTTCCTCCTTCCACTTCCCCTGTGGGCCTAACTCCCCAGCCTAAACCTCTAACGAGGCACCAGGGCCAGCCAACCATCACAACGTACATACGTATGTCCTCCCTTACTAAAAGGAAAAATGTGAGGCTTCAAGGGTGATGCAGTGTCACAAGAAAGCCTGGCCCAGTGTTCTGTACGGAGACAAGGGCCTGAAGGACTCTTCCTACTAGGAAATACAAACAATACTGCATGGGCAAAAGTTGCTGAATTTCACCGGTCTCAGAGTTTTCTGAGGGAGATTAAAAAACTAGATGATTTTCCATTTGAAAGGAAAGGATTTGCTATGATTTTAGAGAATGAAATAATTAGGAAGAACAGACAACTTCACCACACGAGAAAGGATCTATTGTAGTCCAATTCCATGCTTATAATTCACTCTTTCCAGAGGCAATGAGGTCAATTAGTAGGAGCTCAGCTGAGCCCTTAACTCTGAGCCTTCCTTACAAATCCCAGCCTTGGTACGGACTAATCTCTTGCTGTCTCCCCAGATGCTGAGGTGCGACGCAACAGAACTGTAATCAGGTGAGCAAAGATTCTGCAGCCGTTCTCTGTATCTGCTCTGAGGAGACAGCATGGATGCAGAACCTCGCTTATATATCGCACTACCCAGTCTGTCTTCACCAGCTAGATGTAAACGAAACAGAAACACAACAGAGAACACCGAATGGATAAGGACAGGCACGATGTAACACATACATCGCAGGTCTGAAGTGATTCATAACTTCTGTCCTAAACCTCTCTGCGTGAAAAAACAGCTCTCTTTTCAACAGTGCTGTTGGAAAGACGGTTCGTAAAAGAATTATTTTGAACTTCCCATTTCTTCTCTTCAGGCAAGAAAAACAAAATTGCAAACATGCCCATTAGGTGCCTGTTAACATCCCTGCCTGAGGCCCTAGATGGGCCCAAAGCCGACTGCCTGGTAGGAGCGTTTGATCACAATCCAGCTCACTGAGCTGTCATTCTTGAGTGAAGGCAGAAGAAGAGAAACAGGGTCACCAAGCAGCTATGTCAGGGTAGAATTTAAGCCTACAAGTGCACTCTGAATACAGATCTACTCACCCATGCCTTCAGTTGCCTCAAAGATTAATTAAGACTCTTTCTTACCTCCGGTTCCTTGGGATTCGTGTAAATCTGTTATAAGAAAGCACAGTGAGGGCATTCTCCCCTTGGATAACTTGAACCAGTGAAAAGTGTCTGAACAATGATATTTTCACTTTACAGCAGAGATTGTACTATCTTTAGCGTGGGATCAGAGAAAGGAATGGCTGAGAAACAGCCCTCCTCTATCAGCAGTCAATACTTACCACTTCAAAGACAGGTAGAAGACACTCATCTGTGTAATTGTGGAGGAATGAGGTTAATTCCCATTCCAACCTTCACAGGCAACTATTGATGCCTGAGATTTAACTACTCAGATTTTGCACAGAATAGATGCACACATAGCATAGCTCTTCCTGCTTTACAGAGGACCAGGGCAAAAGACTTGCTGTGTAACCACCAGTGTGTGGTTTCTCCAGGATCAGATTAATAAAGAGCACTCTTCTTCAGGGGGAAATGGAGAAGACACAGCAGCTTCCAAGGGTGGAGGCAAGAGTTTAAAGGAAGCAATGATATGAAGCACATAAAAGCGCTTCTAGGAGTTTAAGGATGCATGCAAGGCCTCAGTCAGAAGTCTGACATACTGAGAAAAATATGAACTTCCTAGGCTGCGTGGGAATATTTACCATATTTAGGAAAGGTGACCGCTCTATTAAAAGCCACATACATTTTGACTTCCCCTTAAAAAGGCACAAATACGTTGGCACAACTTGGACTCCCTATCTCTTTCAAGCAGGGTTGGGGAAGAAAAATGCCTTGTATTTGTTTACTTACTGCGAGGACAGCAATGTGTAACTAAGGAGGGAAAACCAAAACAAAACACAAAATCAAAATCTAACCTTAGTGAGCAAAGGAAAAGAAAGACCTATCAAAATCTAACCACCTACATACAGTGAAGGAATAGGTACATTCAACAAACTAGGAGTTAAAAAACTCTATGCAGATTCTTCATAGCACAGCATCAGCAACACCTAGTGGCCAGTTGGCTTGGCTTTACTTGCAGTTCCCCAAGAAAACAACTGCATGCTCAGACTTCTCTCTTGGGACACTTTCTAAACAAATCTCCAAAGGCTATGCCGATTTAAAACTCTTTTACAAGAGCACCCATCCCTACTGAAGACTAATATTTGCTCTCTGCTATGAAACTCCCCAAAGGTATTTCATTTATCCCACAGCAAGAAAATGTACACGGGACTACTCTTGAAAACAATCCTAGAACATGCGTTAAGTATCTCTGTTTCTTCCTTAAGCCTTATCAAATAACAATTAATTTATGTGTCTCATAAATAGCAGAGGACTAAATACCTCCTAGAACTGTCAGCAAGCAATAAACTGAGTTCACAACATTTTGAATTATCTGATGCACATTGACAGTTGTACTGACGTCTAAGAGCCCATCTGATCATCAGTGCCGAAACTAACACCACTTCATCTGATCTAGATGAGAGCTGGTTTGATGAACAGTGCCGACAGAGATGACAACAGTTGGTGCTTTTTCCTGTGCAGAGCTGGTTTTATGTGAGAATCAGCAAGGAATACGATTACTTACTAGCTGATTTTGTCCTGGAACCAGTTATATACCTTACTTGATGAATTACTTTCCAAAAAAAGTAATAAATTCTGAACCCAAGAGAAAAGCCAGGAGGGTCAGAGAAGATAAGAAGGGAAAAGACTAGGGGAAAGAAGATGAAGGAAAGCAGAAGCACAGAAGAATCTCTCTCAGGAAAACAGGCATGGAGATCAAGACCTCAGTTCTGACTGGCAGTGTCTCTATCCAGGCATTAGAGAACACAAATGAAGAACACAGAACTAAGGGAAATCCATTTCAGGCTGCAAATTAGTTCACACACCATGTACAGGCAAGCCTAGAGAGCAACAGCAGTCAGTATTTGGGCTCAAGGAATAAAATCCCAGATCTCACATGTACATACTCAGGGCAGGGTCTTCCCCCTGTCCCACAGCTGTAAATGTGTGTTGTGTGCATGCAAGATCACTACCAAAATATAAAGCAGGAGTGGAAAGATAGTTTTGTCCACACTTTATGAAGAAATAGGAAACTTCATTAAAAAATGTGAAAAAACTTACATACTGCCTCTCCAAAGCATCAAAACAACCTTGAATCCTGCCAAGGAAAAAGCATGTTAATATTAACCAGCAATATTTATCTCCTGATCTGTAAACACACACTCATTAGATACACTTTAAAGTGCATTTTTTTCTGGAATTAAGACAACACAGCTAGCAACATTTTGGGATTGTAAAGTCCTTTTCAGGTCAATCATAAAGGCACTGTCCTCCCTTCTGCATTTGTGCATTGTTTATACTTCTAGGGCCACATCCTGTCAGCCTGGAGCCCACCTAAATCCTGACAAAGACCAGAATTCGAGGCCTAAGGCCAGCTCTGAGTGGGTCTCTGCTCAGCGCTCTATTCTAGCTCCCCAGCTAGATGTCTGATGGCTCTTTTTCCCATCGGCCTTGTACAGAGCTTGGCTGAAACTTCAATCTGAACGCAGCCTGACATGTCTGGTCTTGTAAATTTTTGTTATCTGATGCATAGTTTACAGCTATGGATTTTCTCAAAGTACTAAATATTATTTGAGGTAGCAATGGTCAGATATTTACTCTGAGTCAAAGGATGTGCAGCTACGTATCTCATTAGCACATCAAAGTCAGACTCTCTGCTTGTTGGGAACACGCCAACTCTGAAATATATCCTAAAGAAAGCTGTAGGGTACTTAGGCACACAATATCCAGGGAGATAAAATATTGCACATACTAAAAAACAAGCTACAAGAATCCCTATAAAAGTGAAATTAGAATAGACTAAACAACAAAAGAATCAATCTCATTATTTCCTTCACCCTCTCTCTGTACCTATGCTGCCTGTGTGTGCTCTGGGGCCTGACCACGACCTCACTGCAATCAACACTTCAACAGACCTTCAACTCACATGATCTTCGTCAGCTAATTCTGTCTTGCTTACGCACAGGGCAAGCACACATGCTGCGGCAGTGGGAGTTGCACTGGCATAGTCGATAACGCTACTGGGCACAATATTTTCAAATTCAGGAAGAAGAAGAATGCGAGGGGTAGATGTCTTGCTATTCAGCACAATCTTGTCTTAGTTTCGCTGTTACTCACTTACCACTTGACTATCTGCAATGATCCCAGACAGCTTTTATCTTCTCGGAGAATTTTTAGACAGAGGTCTGCAAAACCAGATTTAGCACATAGTTAGAATCCTTATCACAGCTGTTGGGCAAACAGTGGCACTAAGCCAGTCACCCTCCCGTTTTTGGATAAAATGTGTTATCTGGAGGTCCTTCCTGAGTGGAAATGTTGGTTTTCCACTGAGTCCCAGGTGGGCTGACACGAGCTTATTGCTGCATTTTCAAATGTCAAGACTTTTCTCAGATGCTCTGGGCTCTCCCAGAAAAAGTGCTAGCGTTATGGCTTAATTTCAAAACACCAGCAGCTTCTGTCCTCTCCTCCCTCCTCTTCTCCACTCCCATCTATTCCACCATTCTCTAACAACACCTTTACTTCTGCATTCAGACTTCACCAGCCTCCCTACAACATAAATGACTGTGCACAGAATAAACTACTTCTGTTGAGCTTTTCCACACAGTCCCTTCTACCTCTGTTTTCAGGCATTCAGAGTGGCAAGAGGAAACCCATCCTGCAAATGAAGAGGTGAATTAATACCACCTCAGGATTCAACCAAGGAGCCCTCAAAGGCATGAGCAGGCCAGATGTTAATATTCCTGATCAAAAAGGCACTTGAAAGACCTGCCGTTTGATTAGAAAGACTAGTCGCTTTTCAGGGTTAAGTGATCAAAAGCCAGTTTGGCTGTGCCCTCAACCGAGTCCACCAAGTACATGTGACCATGTTTCAGGTCAACTGAGTAAGTGAAAACATGGGAACAGATTGGAATGTATGGAGACATTTCACACCCTACCAACACATCTTGAATGAACATAAAGAAGTTCGTGAATCAAAGCATCACTCATTCTTGTGATCCTATGACAAGACTTTGGTTCTTAAAGTTCTTTTTTTTGTTAAAGTTCTGGTTCCCAAGCACATGTGGTTATGTCAGATTTTTTCCACAAGAAAGAAAAACAAACCCCACAATAAAACAAACAAACAAATCTACTTTCAATCTCGCAAGGAAAGCTGAAAATGTGAACCTCAAGGGCTCAAAAATCCGAAGGAAAATAAAACACACCAATCAGAGTTAATTTTTTAAACCTTGCTGATTAAGTCCGTCTCCTGACTCCGAGAACGGATTCATGGGGCTGGCCGACACTGAGGAATGATTATAAACCAAAAGAAACATTAACAGAAAAGCCATGAGTTGCCAATAGCTCTAGGTTGTTGTCTATGCTCTCTGTCTGATGCAGAAGCACTGCCTGCATCCAGACTTGAGAAGGCCTGTTAGCTAACTTCCTAATAAACTGAACTCATGCATATATGAGCAGCTGGAAGCTAACATCTAAGGGAGATAATAGCTAAAATATAGCAAGTAGAAATAAGAATTCAGCACAAATTGAAAGTGTTACCATCTAAACAGCGAGTTCCATAAGAGCTCTCTGGGAACAGCCCTCTCATGTATGTTATACAGGATACAGAGATGGCCAGAAGTCTTTTCACCAGCGCCACAGACTGCTGCTCAGTAGCAATTTTGTCGGGGAATAACACTGATTCCTGAAAAAGAAGGGCAAAGCCAAAAATAGCACCGTTTTTGTGTAACACAGGGATTATATTTAGAAACAACTCTAGGAACCAGGTGGAAAAAGAGAGTAACTTAGAAATGTAATTTTAGCATTTCTCTGGTCTTCATACTACACAGGGAAGACTCACGTCTAACATGGGTGGGATTAAATGTTTTAAGGATAGTTATCAATAGATCTGACATGATTTACTCAGATGCAGACTGCATTGGTTGGTCATTCCCTCCCCTTTTATCAGGGCTGAATGTTCCCACCCCTTCCACTGCACCAATGCTGGCACTTAACAACCACCCCTAAAAAAAAAATGTGTATAGTTTTCTGCCAGCTTAGCTCTACAGAGTTAATTGTGGAGCCAAACAAGTGCCAGTGCTGCTGTGGCATTCACTGCTGTACCAGAGCTCACTGCCTGCCACAGCTTTTTTTTGAGTTCTGACAGCAGACTGAGCCTGTCAATGCTGTACGCAGACCTAGTTTTCAGAGTGATTTTAACACAGAGTTGTAAACAGTACACGTCTATGATTGGAGAGGATTTAAGTACTAAGCACTGATTTTAACATGAACAATCTCAGCGGAAAGTATACTACATTTAGTTACTCTATTAGTTCGTTGCTTTTCTTCCTGCTAATAAAGCTCTGTGCACACCTAATGAGCCTACATTTATTTAGTCAAAGCCCCATGCTGTATCTTCCTAGACTCACTAAATTGGAAATAATCCAGCTAAGAACAGCACAGACAACAGAAAGTGTTCCCACCTCACCAAGCACAGACATGCCAGGTCCAAAACTTAGAGCTAAGATTGTCAGTACATTTCAAGGTTTTTACCGTAGAGGACTTTTTCTTTTGCCTAGTCTGTAAAAGCTGATGAGTAGCCATCCTATACTTCAAAGACCCGCCTTCCACTTGTAATTAAAACCTGAAAAAAAAAGAAGATGAGACATCTGGAAAATACACAGTCATTGCTATTTCTCATCTTTCTTAAACTGAGAACAAGATTCTTCAGCTTATTCAGGTCTGAAAGCTAATTGGCAGCCAGGACGCCTAAAGCAAAGCAAACCAAGGATACTCCATGGCACTGTCTGAGAGTCTGCAGAGCAAGAGAACTCCCTATTCACTGGTAAATGATCAATAGTATTTGAAATTCAGGGCCATAGCTGTACCTGGTGTCAGCTGGTGCCACTTCAAAATGCATTTCTCATATTCCAAACCACAAATGTTAATTCCTACCACCATTAAAAAGTGTGAAGGGGGAATGTGAAAGAACTGGAAGTCTGCCAATAGCAGCCAATATTTTAGCAAGGGTAGGCAGGAAATACACTAACATCAATCCTGGCTGGAATAAAGGAACGATTCTTCTGGGACACCTTGAAAGAAAAAAAAAAAAAAAAAAAAAGAGAGAGAAGTCCACATTGTTTCAATGAAAGTGGGCCCTGTTAGACAAGCCTGGATTAAAGAGGAAAATATTCTTTTTAGAAGAATGGAAAGCTGATTGATAAAGGCAATAATGTGGACATTACATGTTTCGCACTTTGGTGAGGTGCTTGATTTAGCACTGTCTGACATCTTGATTAAAAACTTCCATTTAATGGAATTAACAAGGCACACATTAACTGGTTTGAAAAATGGCTCGCTGGGAGATCTCAACATGTAGTTGCTAACAGGGAGACGTTAATGAAAGGAAACACCACAAACAGGTCCCCAGAGGACCGTTGCCTTGTCCGCAGCTAGTCAATATTTCTATTAACAATTACAATAATAGCATAAACACGGCGGGTTGATTTCAATCGTGACCTAATGCAGTGAGCAGCGGACTTCTATCAACACAATTGATCTAATCTTGTTCTGCATTTGCACCTTTTCAGCTTTTTTCCATGAAAGCCTCACTTCCGTTTGTTGGCAATCATTAAGACATGTTGATTGGAACATGTTGACAGCTTTTATGCTAAATTTAGCACTTCATTTAGTAATGAGGACAGATTAGAGCTATAAAAGTATATTTAAACAAATATACACCTGCAAAATTTTTAATATGTTAAATATTTTAGGAAAGTGGGGGTTTTTTTTTTTGCTCATGATTGGCTAAGCACTGTGAACGGGACTGGAATGCAATTAAAGCAGACAAAAGCATTATTCCAGTGCGAGGCTGTTAGCTAAACAAAGCTGATTTAAGCGAGCCAGAGAGATAAGAAAACACGTTTTCTACAACCTACCACACTCGCAACCCATTTCTTGCGCAAAGGAAACATCACCTAGACTGAGCTTATCCACTCCGACCCGGTTGTTTCGGTACAGGCCGTCCTCCAAGGCCTCGCGTTGGGCAAACCCGCGCCGGCTCCCGGACTATGAGACAAGGGGAAGAAGGAGCCCTGGATATCCACAGCCCCGCCGCTCACCCACTTTATCGCACCGAGTATCAGGAGATTCGTATTAACTGGGAGAAGCACCCCAGAAACCCCCGTCCCCCCCTCAGGGACTTCGCCCCCTCAGCCCTGCGCCCACGCACCGCCTGCCCCTTCAGCCTGATTTTCAGGTGAGGTGAGGCTACAGCAGGCCCTAAAAAAAGCAGCCGCGGCTCCAAAAAAGTGGTTTTAGAAGTCTTTTTTTAATGCTTCTGTTGTTTTGAGGTGAAGCTCAGGCCCAGCCGGGTCCTGCCCCTCACCCGGGTCTCCTGAGGCCTTCTCCTCCTCCTCACCCCCGGTCGGGCCGGGCAGCCGCCTCACACCGCCATGGCGGGCCCGGCTGAGGAGAAGGGGTCGGTGCGGACGGTTTCTGCCGCTGAAAAACCGGCGGCGGCACCGGCACCCTAAGCGGGGGCTGCGGGTGTTTCAGAGGGCCGGTGTGAGGGCAGCCGGCTCCTTCCCCCGGCCCTGCGCAGGGGTTTAATGCCGGACCTCACCAGTTCGGGCAGAACAAGGTGACCCCGGGGAAGGAACAGCAGCACGGCCGTGGGCGGTGGTGTGGCATCATACCTGTTTAAAATCGTTTTAAAGTAAAACACCGGTTTTCGTATCGCCCCACGTTAGGTGCAGGTTTTAAATGACTCAAAGCCAGAAGACAGGTTCTTAGAATATTCCGGTACTTCCTGAGGGAGAGGGAAACTTTTAATACCATCCCAACTCAAATTAAAGACAGCAGGGACTTAATAAGCAGCAGATTATCTTCGAGCTAGCGTCACAACCCACGCAAGGAGGACGGATTCTCTTATTTCACCAGTATCTTATTTACAAAACAACCCGTCTAAACCATTACTTCCCATTTCCAGGCATTTTGTTACCCTTCAGATGAGGAAATGTATTTTTTCCTTCTCACCTCTATCCCGTTACCATCCCAAGCAATTCAGGGGGATGCTGGTGGGAACACAGCCCCCGGTTCCCCCAGCTCGGGAAATGTCAGCCAGTTAGGATGGTTTGCCTGGCTGGCAGGGGAGGACACAGTGTTTTCTGAGTACTTGTGTTTTTCCAGGCTGCTTTCTGATCTCTTTCCAGAGACCTTTTCCCTAGTTCAGTTGACAACAGCTGCGGGAAATCTCCTCCCTGAGGGAGGGACAAAGACACGATCGATTTTTTTTTTTTTAAAGAATAACTTCACAACATCAAAACAAAACAGGATCGGTGCTGCTGTCAACCGAGGAAAAGGTCTGGCGGTGAGAGCCGTTGGCGTGACATGCTCGGGGCTTTGCGGGATCATGCTAACCTGTCGCCTGCCTTGGTGGAGATCCAGTGCTACCTGCAAGCCGTGGCAGTCGGGTCGCTTTCTGCTTGGCGTCTGGGAGAGGTGCCAACCGCTGAGTCGTAAAGGAGTTGACAGGACCGCGGGCCAGGGGCAACAGGTCGTCATGCAGCAGGAACAAGTATTAGAGGATCTGGAAATACCCCTTGCAAGGAGAGAAGCTGAGACCCTCTTCCAAGAGCAGCCCGAGACTGGGAACCCGTATTTGGAAGATGCTTTGCTTCGGAGTTACTTGAAAACACACCTTCCTCCCAAGGTCTGGCATGCATGTTTGTCTTTCTGTGTGTACACACTACAATTCTGGCTAGGTCACTGTTGAAGACTGTGAATTGAACACTTCTCTGAGCCCTTTGGTGCCTTCGAGCGTTTAACTGGGGGGAATTTATCAGTGTTCTTTAAAACTTGTTATCTTTGAATCGGTGCGGGGGTGAAAAATACTGCCAGGACATAAACAGGAAGCAGCTTGGTGCACTCCTGTGACGACGCTGGGTGTTGCAATGAGAGTGTTGTTTTGGGATTGTCAGCGCGGGCATTTGTTGTCTGGTCATCCAGAGAAAGAAATTTCAGAGAAAGGGAAAAAAAACTAAGGTGATTCCAAACTCTGCTGTGCTCTTCCACTTGTCTCCCCCCACCAGGGAAGAGGGGCTTTTAAGGAAATTCCTTTCCAAAGGAAGGGGGGGGGGTGGTGGGACTGTTCTCAGCTGAGCGCTCAAGAGGATGCAAAGGCCCGTTGAGGTTTGTTTGTTCTCAGCACAGGTCATTGGCTTTTCTGGGTTGATTTTCAGACAGCAAAGGCTCCGTACAGATTGCAGGGGTACAGAGAGGTGGGGTGAGATCCCTGAGCTGCAGGTCTCTGTTCTGTGAGGTCCGGTCCTACAGGAACCACTGGGAGTAGGCAACTCATCTCACTGGCTGTCCCGTGCTGTCACCCCAAGGACCGCAACTGTTTCCCGCTTTGCAAGGACCAGATCTCACGGAGCAGAGGGTGACCTCTCTCCCTGATTTACTCCAGCAGAAGCAATGCAATGACCTGTAAAGCCACCGGGTGAGTAGCAGGGCAGAACCCGGCTTTCAGTGACCCTCTCCCTGCCACTGCTTGCTCTCCAGGTCTGTGAGACCTTGCAGTCGTGGGGTAGTAAGAGTGTGGTGGCAGCATTGGTAGCGTGCTTTTGTCACAGCCCTCAGGAAAGATGGGAACGAGGCCTCCCTAAGCACCACTGTGGCCTTATTGCCAGACGAGAAGATGGGGGAAAAGGAGGATGCCTTTGGGCAACCACGAAGGTCTTGCTCCTAATCTGCACCTTTGGAAGCAGCATGATTCAGATGTCCTGAAGACTAAAAGGATCAGTGATGTCTTTTGCCAAGGCTGAGAGCTGCTCTCCGCTCCTTCCCCAAAGAGACAAAGCGGCTGCAAAATCTACCAGAGGCTCAGCAGCCTCTCCCTTACGTTTCTGTGCTTGGTCCCAGCGGGGCAGTGTTGCCTCAGCGCTGAAAGGGAGAGCAGAGTCTGCCGGCTGCTTCATGCAGCACCCGGTTGTCTGCAGCCGGAGAGCTAGCCCTCCATATGAACACCTTCCTGCCCGGGAGAGCAGCAACAGATGAAGCTTTGTGTGTTCCACTGAACCAGACACCATGCTGGAGGTTGATGCCTGTTGTACTAGTCACCTGTGTTCAGTGGTGAACACAGAAGTTTTCCTGGAATGGAGCAAAAGATTTCTTTCTTTCTTTGAAGCTGATTCCTGGAGAACACAGAAGAAAGCACCTGCTTTTTCTGGGGACTGTTTTGGAGAGGTGTCTGTTGGTCTTTGATCCCCCTTTAATATAAAGGATCATCTGTTTGCGCTCTTCGTGTGCAATAATTTGCGCATTTCCAATATATTTGTCCCTGGGACATCAAAGGACAGATCAGAGCGAATGAGACCACCCAGCAGATGCTGCTAGGTAGCAGCTTCAGCCCTCGCCCTAATGGTTTACAGATGCCATCTCCGTAGCCTGGTGTATGTTTTTTGGAGTGCCCAGGCTGCTCTGTGTTACATTCAGCAGTCACAAATGTAGGAGCCCTGATTTTGTTCTTTTACCTTGGAAATAAGCATGTTCACTTGGGCAACACGGTGATTTGTAAACCTACGTGTGCCCAGCTCACAGCTAGGCAGTTGGGTTTGGTTTCTTTTAGAATACATGGATGAGGTGAAGGGACTGTTGTAGTTTGAGTTCACTGTAGCGTGCTGACCAAGAGACCCGTTTGCTAAACTCATGTTCTTCTGCCCACAAAAAACTACCAGCTAAACATTTTAAAGGTTCTTGTGCTTCAGGGATCAGTGAAGTCCATGAACCCTGGATTCTTAGGTTGTGCCTCTAAAACAACCTTCAAATTGTTGTCAAGATATGAGAAGCATTGGAGACATACACCCATCCCAGCTGAATTCCACCAAGAGCAAAGAGGAGTGCAGCATGAGCTGTACCAGTTGACAGGGCTCTCATGCATGGTTTTTGGCTTGTTTTGTGATTTTTAATGCTGAGTATTTCACTGCTCACCTGAAGGAAAACTGGCTGGTCTGAGGATGGAGACTTCCAGAGTAGTAACTGGGAAGTGTGTGTTGGATCCTCATTACACACGCTGAATGGCAGAGTGATGAAAGAATCAATCACACGGGATGTAGTTTAATGAAAAGTCAATACAGGGGGAGAAAGGAAAAGGAAGAAGCAGTGTTTGTAGTTCATCATCAGCAAATTAATGTGTTTTATAATTGCACCATTTTGGGCACAGCAACTATGGCATTTACCTCCACGATTGTTATATTGAGAAGGAAATGAGCATCTCTTGAGGGGTAGAGAACAGCAAAAAATATTCCTCTGATGAAAGCAAATCTAGATCAGCTGGTTCTCTGACCCCCAATACAGTCTTGGATGTACTTATGCTAACAGGGGTCCAACAGTGCTAGAGGTTGGGTTCGCCTGGCCTAATTTTAATCATCTATAAGTCAGGTTATTTAAGTCTAGGCAACTTCACTAGGCTTTGGCCACAGACAGTGAAGAGCACTTGCAGAAGGCAATTCCTGTCACCTTGGAACAGGTATCTAAGGGGGTTGGAATGAATCACTCCTCTGTGGGTGCCATTAACTATGGACAGACTACTTGGTCCAGGTCACCCAAGCCTGGCTGAAATGAGGGCACATGAATCCTTATCCAGGGCCATTCAGGAAGCTGGATGCAGGGTGGAAGTTTGAATCTAGATACACTGGGTGCCAGGCTGAATTTCAAATGATTGCTCTGTGCCTCCTTTTCTAATCTGTTAGGCAGGTAACTACTGAGCCCAGTGGAAGTTTTCCTATACAGACGAAGGTTTTCCGTTTTTGGCAGCTCTTCCCCTGGCATTCTTCTCCAGCAGTAAATCACAGAGTGGCTGAGGTTGGAAGGACCTCTGGAGATCGTCTCGTCCAACCCCCTTGTTCATGTGCATCTGTGTCGTTCTCAGCCCTGATACAAAAGCTCTTCTGTCTTTTGTAAAATCCTGAGGTGCTGCCAAAAGTAACTTGAAAAAATGATTTGGGGGAAGAAAAAAAAAAAAGTGACAGCTGAGCACAGCTGTGCCAGCAGAGGCTAAGAGACAAGCTGTCCTGTTGCATTACAGAATGCATAGAAGGGCCAAGTGGCAAGAGACCACTAGCACCGCAGGACAATATGGTCAGTCCTCTGCCTTTCCAACTAGGACCGAGGCTTCTTGCCTTCCAGGGAGATGCTGAAGGGCTCTTCATGTTGCTTCACAGGTACTGGAAGAGGTGAATCAGGATCTGGAGAGATTTGGAAACCGTCTGCTAACCAACATCAAACATCTAGGATGGGAATGCGAGTTGAACCCCCCTGTGTTTCGGCAGTATGATGCCTGGGGGAGGCGGGTGGATCACATTGTCACCTGCTTGGCCTGGAGGAGGATGAAAGAGATTGCGGCAGAAGAGGGGCTGATTGCTGAGGCCTATGAGAGAAGATACTCCAACTGGAGGTAACTGGGAGAGAATGGGAATGACATGGTGCCTGCCTGGTTATTCTTAGCAAGGTACATTCAACATCTTGTAGGACTGAACTTCTTGTTGTATAATGGGTAACAGATGATGCATGGACAAAAGCACACCTACCGCTGTACTGAACAGCAGTGTCTGTCCGCTGTAATGTTCCACATCGGCAGTGATAAGCCGTAACTAATGGCCTACAGTTGATCATAATATTCTTTGATGTCACCTTCCTGATTCTGGGGCCTGGCAGTTCCCTGCACTGCTCCAGCTTTACACGCATTAGCTTTAACATGGCTAAAGATCTGGGATTTTACTTGCAGTTTCATTGTATTCCAGCCTCTGGAGACAGACCCCCATTTCTTATTTTTAAAACCTGCACTTAATGTGCACCAACTGGCAAGCAATGCCTTCCACCCAGCCTTGCACTGGCAGCCTCTCTGGGACCGAGAAACACTGCTGCTCCTCTTCTCTCTTCCTGGCTGAAACAGTTTTTGCCCTCTCAGAAATGAGCAGTCTGATTCTCACCTGTTTTGGCTGTATTTTGTTCCTCTCTTCCTAGTCAAGATGTTTTATCCTCCTGCTGTTGAACTTCTGCATAACCTGTCTGTTTTCACTCACTTTTTTCCCTAGCCGTCTGCACCAAGCTGTCAAACTGTACTTATTTTCAAGCTCCTCTGGAGGTTTCGGCTGTCCACTGGCCATGACTGATGGGGCAGCCAAAGTCATTGAGGTATGAGCTCAGCTGGTCTCCGAGGGCACAGCCCACGTCCTGGCAGCGCTGGTTAGAGACTGGAGCACCGGCCAAGGATGGAGGAGAGCTGATCTGCCATCTGGCTCCGGGCATGGCCTTTCCTCGCTCTGTGACTCAGCTCCATCTCCCACTGCCTTTCTCCTTTAGTTACAAAGTCTTTGTGCCCAGGCTAGCTTTTATGTTTACTTACAACACTGTATACAATAAGGCCTTTGCTGCACATGAAACCTGTGGCACTGCCGGTAGTTGGAAAGGTTTTCCGTATGTTTTTACTACGAGATAGTTTGTTTTCCTGTTCCTGGTGTGGTGTGGCAGTTAAATGTGTTGGGCCAGATCCATACCTGATGTAAATTAACCAAGCTAGCAAGACTTTCCCAGTCTGAAGATTTGGCTCTGCATCTTAGTGACACCCTTTGCACTATGTCAGTGGCTGTGTAAGATGCAGAGAAAAGTTAGCCCTTAAGTAGCCAGCCCTGGGCACTTTAATTCAATAAAAAGAAAAAAAAAAAGCATGAGGCAGTTACCTCTTTCCTGCAGCTCTTTGGGTGCTGATGACATCCAGCATATATGAACATATGCTGCTACCCTGGCACACGCGCTGTTTTGAAAGTTCTCTGTCCAGATGTCTAGCGGTGCAGAAATCCGAGGGGGGTAGGGATGCTCAGCACTCTTCTTTGCAACACAAGTCTGCACCTTCTGTCTGCACAGTGCTCCAGCAGCCGTGTAGGAGCTGGGCAGTTTCACAGACTCTCAGCAGTACGTGCAGATGCACTGCAGTGCAGGACACTCAGTGCCCCGCTTGCCTGCTTGCAGACCATCCGTTCTGAGCCTGGGACACACCAGTGTTAGTTAAGGCAACTGTCTAATTTCATCTACTGTGTTATGATCATCTTGGTTTCTTTTCCCTCCCCCAAATCAGTCACTAGGTATTCCTGGATCTCTGAAAAATGCTTTTGACCATCTGACATCCCGTGACCCCAAGAAGTTCTGGACCTCTGGCCAGTGGATGACTGAGCGCAGAGGAGGCTCTGATGTTGGTACGTGTTCTGAGGTGGGAAGCAACTGCAGCAGCAGCTAGATATGTGTTAGCGAGAATTAAGAAAATGGAGGGTGTGGGGAACTTAGAAAGCCTGGTAGCTGGTTTACAAAACTTCAGCAGAACTCATCCAAATCCTCTGCATAGCTCTGCTGTTTAACCAACAAAAGGCCCAACTTCTATCCACTGATGCATGCAGTACACACAGGCGGGTACAGAGCTGTGTTCCTTGCACAGATAACACACTGATGTCCAGCTCTATAATCTAAACCTTGAGCAAGACAGTCAGACCCATCCCAGCTGGGACTAGGAAAGCATTCTTGGCCTTCAACTTTTATTCCTTGGCTAATGTTAGTAATAGAGTGATGGGCCAGGAAACCTCAGAAGTCTGCTGCAGAGACAGAAATGTGGAAGGGGAGCTACCTGCATCTGATGAAGCTGCAGTTGGTTTCCTGGTGGAAGGGTCAGCTGTGGAGCGAAAGATGTGCATCATTGCAGGACTCCATTCCTTAGCACCCTTTGTTCTTGGCTGTGGTAGCTCCTAAAGAAATGGAGGCATTGGATTATACACCGTGGTACATTCTGCTTACACAGCACTGCCATTACCAGCTGTTAGTCTGGAGCAATTGCTGGAAAGGCTTGCAGTTAAACAGAGCGTACTTCCTTTCTAGTACTTAACTCTGGCTGCATTTCTTACCCAGGGTCAATGAAAGAGATTAGCAGCTAATCCATACTCCATCTTGATAGCAGGAGGTGACTTAAAAGAGCTGCTGCTTAAACCAAAAATCGGCATTGATCGATACAGAAGTTCCCATAAAGCCAAGATGATCTGCTCCTTTCTTGCAGCTAACGGCACCGAGACAGTGGCCAGAAAGCAGCCAGATGGTACATATCGTCTCTATGGTTTTAAATGGTTTACATCGGCTGCTGATTCTGATGTGGCATTAACCCTGGCCAGGGTAGCGGACGCTGAAGGACAAGTAAAACAGGTCTGTTTGATGGTGGAACCAGGTGAAGGAGCAGGGGCTTTCTTCTTGTTTCATTGTAATGAAATCCTCTTTACATGCCTTTCAGTGGCCCCAGGCTTTCAGCAACCTGTCCCTGTTCTTCCTGAAGGTTCGAGATGAGGAGGGGAAGCTGAACAGCATCCAAGTGCAAAGGCTGAAAGATAAATTGGGCACACGGCAGATGGCAACAGCAGAGCTATGGCTACATGGAGCTAAAGCAGAGCTAGTACGTGAGGTTTCACCTACCTCTTGGGACTGGGCTGGCTTGGCATGGCAGACCACTCATGGGGGTTTTGGCAGTGATACCAGCTGAAGTTCCTCTCTTCCACCTCTGTGGCTGGCTGTTCACTTTGCAGAACACTTCACCAACAAGGCTGTGTGTGGGACAGAGCTGAGAAGGGCTCGGGAAAAGACGGGAGGGAAGAAAAAAAAAAAGTCATTTTAGGCTGGTCATTTCCCTAATCCGGTTGCATTGACCCAGCCGAGGGACAGTTCTGTGTAGCATGCAGGTAGGAACAAGCAGCAGGGACCAGAACTGATCATGCTGACGTGGTCTCCAAAGCCACCTCTCTGGTCACGCCAGAGACTTGGCTAAAATGAGACAACCATATTTTAAAGCAAGCAGATCTTTGTGGTGCCTGAGGACAGATGGAGACGAAGTGGACAGCCTCTATCTATCTGTCTGTTGACACAACTTCCACTTAGATAGACGTCCACTTCCAAGGCTGTGCAAAAGTCTTACATCAGCCTTTGTTCCTTGATGCTTTCAGATCTCTGCAGAGGGTCGTGGAGTGGCCTCCATCTCCAACATGCTGAACATAACTCGGATCCACAATGTCATTGCTGCAGTAGCTTCCATGAGAAGGTGAAGGCAGCATGGATCCCCCCAAAGCTGAAGGAGCAGCTTATCAGGACAAGGGGACTTTGCAATGCTCAGCATTGCAGCCAATTTACATCTAATGCCTTTGCAGGCATAGGTCTGGAAGCCAGCAGTGCTGGAGAAGGTTGGCCTGTGGGTGGGTGACCTAGGCTGGTGTGGTACAGCTGAGCAGGGTTCTTCCAGTAGGGGTGGCTGGAAGAGAAAGCTCAGAAGTGGAAGGTTGCTGGTCTAACTGCTTTCCCTGGCTGTATTCTCTCTAGGATGATCAGTCTGAGCAGAGAGTATGCCCGTAGGCGGGTTGCCTTTGGGAAGCTCCTCAAGGACCATCCCCTACACATGCAGACGATAGCCCGGATGGAGGTAAGGCTTTTGGGAGCCGAGCTGAACCTGTTGGTGAGGAAAGAGGGCAGAAATCCTCGGCTGCTAATGAGCACAGCCAGCCTGCCTCTGTGTGCAACAGTCAGATGTAGAATTCTCTTCCTGCTACAGTGAGATGTATGCAGCAGGGTAATTGCTATATTTTAGTGGGATTTGATCTGATGATAGACCTAGCTTCTCTGCCGGATTTCAGGTTATCCTAAACAACAATTACCTGGGAGCTATCCTGAGAGGAGTGCCAAAGTCATGCATGCACCTACTGTGTTATGCTGTGACCTCTGAAGTTGGTCATTAGCATCAGAGTCCAAGCATGACACCACGGTCTCCTAAAACGCAGTTAACAGACTCTTGTCCAAGACTGACACAGACTCATCCAACTTCCCTGGTAGCTCATGCACCAGGAGATGGGCTGTTCCCAGCAGGCTTGAAGAATTCCCGAGTAGTCACCATGCACTTTAGCTTCGGAGAAGTTTGTCTTCCCTGTGTACTTGCACAGTGCTCATCACCACAAGACACCGAGCTTGAGTACAGCCTCTGGATGTGAATGTCATCTAAGGCAATAACAGACAACAGAAGAGACAGCAGCATGAATTGGCACTCTTGCTCTGGGCTTTGGGAGGAATTTCACGTGTGGGCCTTCGCTCACTGCAGAATGTCTCACAGTTTTGCCACAACGCTGAGCTGTAGCAGCTCACTAGATCCACAGGACACAGGTGGCTTCACACCTCTACTAAACTTCAAAAAGAAGGCACACAGTTCTCTTCCTCTCACCCATCCAGGCACGACTCCTTTTCTTAAGTGGCGTTAACACCAATGCTTGCCCTTGGGCTGCAGTAGGTTCACGCAAATTTTTTAAAAAGTATTTAAAAATCCTCTTGCAAGGTGGGGGAAAGGGAAAGTGGTCAACATCTGTCAAACGTAACTTAAAGCTCCAGCATCTCTTAGCCTGTGGCCAGAACTCCACCTCTGAAAGAAAGGCCAGATCCTATATAGTCCCACAGCACATCGTTATGCACAGGGGCTACAGAGCTCCATAACTCAACGCTTCCCAAATCACAACTTGCCAGGGAAGCAAGTTGCTCAACAAGAAATCTGTCAAAGACCTTGCAGATCCTGCTGCTCAGAGGCTGACCATCAGATGTGCCATCTCGTGTCCCTTACCTTTGGAAAGGATGTGGATTTGTGACCTGGATGCCTGATAGGAGCTTTGATAAAGCTCCGAGTAGGCCTGATGAAATGGCACTGCCCCTTTCCTCATACTAGACTGCAGTGTCCAAGAGCAGCAGCTCTGGACTACTTTTAGTATTTCATGCTTTGTGCCTTGGCGGGTCAGTGGTCTTTGTCTTTGAAGCTGTGGGTCTGTACAAGCAGGAGTGGCATTCTGCCCAGGTCTGGGTATTGCACATCCCTTCGAGATAGTCTCTTGGCACCTCAGCAGACCAGGCTGGAATCAGCCTGAGTCAAAGATCCTTGCCAGTGAAGCTCCCCACTTCTCTGCCTGCAGGTGCAGACGCGAGGGGCGTTTCTTCTGCTTATGGAGATTGTTCGTCTGCTTGGACTCGTAGAAAACAACATGGCGAATGAGCAAGACCAGCTTCTCTTGAGACTGCTGACACCAGTCGCCAAACTGTACACTGGGAAGCAGGTATGGAACAACCAGTTTGATTAGCCCGGGGTGGGGTTGTGTGGCACATTAGCAACCACAGAGCTGGAAAGAGGAGTGATTAACATGGCCAACATGAAGGGCAGCGATAGCAGGGGATAATGGCAGTGACCTCTAGCTGCAGGGCCTGCAGCAATTATTGGTCTCTACTGAGGCTGGATTTTGTGGGTAGAAGACTTGTCCCTTTGATCTCAAGGCCACAGATCAGCTGTCTGATCAGAACAGACAGAGCCAGCACTGTGAAGTACTCCACGTGCCACAGAGGAATGCTGCTGAGGCTGCCCCAAGACCAAGGTGGGGCACTGAGCCACAGGGAATATCTTTCCCCTAGTTATAATAAATAGTAGAGGTGTTAATAGTTTAGCATTAGCCTTAATTTCAGGGGTCTGCCCCTCTTCTAATTGCCCTCAGCTTAAATACACAGAAGCTTACACACCATAGGAAAGTAGAAGGTAAAGACTGTCCTGGACTAGGGACACGTACTCCCATGTACCAAGCAAACCACAGGCTTACCCTTACCTAGAGAGGACTGTATTGAGACACACTGTCCATGGATCTTCTACCAAGGTTTGACTGCTCCTGCAGGTCCTCTCTCAGTGTTACTCAGTCTCCATTCCCCAGGCTGCTCCTCTAGCATTTAATGAGCAACGTGCCTCAGCAAATGAGTGGGATCCAGTCAATCCCATCCCAGCAGGAACTGCTGTGTGATGTTAGAGGTTTCTGGCTGCTCTTTCCCCTTGTGCAATGTGGGTCATGTCATCTCTCTGCATTTTGCAGGCTTCTGCTGTTGTTGTTGAGGCAATGGAGAGTTTTGGAGGACAAGGTTACATGGAGGATACAGGCTTGCCAGTCATAGTCCGCGATACTCTGGTAAGAAAGCAGCAGGAGAAGCAGAAGAAGCTCCTGGGTGTCACCTAGTCCCCTGCACAGTATTCCATGGTTGTCTGCTAAAGACATGCTCAAGGCAAAACAGAGTCCTCCCCGGACTCACTCCAGGCATGGCAGCTCTTTCCTAGTTGCCTTCCTGCTGAGCCCAGTCATCCCCAGGGAGGGGACGCGATTTGTTCCTGGTGCTGGGGTTGTTCCCTAGCTCAGTAACGGAGCTGGGCTCCTAGCTCTCATCACCACTGCTCCTTGCCACTTGTGGTGAGGCAAGACATCTCTGGAGATTTCATTGATATCCCTTAGCTCTGCCCCATGTCTTTGTTTCCTCACGTTCCCTTTTCTTTATTGCAGTCGCTCCAAAAGTCTCCTTCATTCTCTTCCACAGACTCTTCTACTCCACAGGTGCTGTCCATATGGGAGGGAACAACAAATATCCTGTCACTTGATGTCCTGCGATCCCTCACCAAGAGTCAAGGACAGGTGATGGCTGTGTTCTTCTCCACAGTGCAGGTGAGCCCACATCAAAAGCACTGGTCAACCCGATTTGTCCACCTTAGCAGAGTCTTACTTGGTGTTTATGCTCCTACCTGAGACTGGTAGGGAACATGACCAAACTGAAAGCTTTAGACAAGTATTCAGAAGGTGTCTTACAATTCTGGTCTTTAAATAGCACTTACAAAAGCAGAACGCAGGCAGTGCTCATTTTGGGATCCTTGTGTGCTGCAAAAAATGCAGATACTTTCATCTCAGCAGTGAAGAGTTTTGCATTGTCAGAACTCCTCATGACAGGTACCAATACAAGTATATTTTTAACATGAAAGAGTCACCTGCCTGAATCCAAAATAATTTTGTGGTTTTGTTTCTTAACTGGAAAAATACCACAAGACTGCTGAATATTAAACCTTCACTAGGGCTACCTACTACCTTATGACTTTCTATTTTTATTCCCACTGAAAAGATGGAAAGAGCCAAAGGAATTCCATTGCTGCCTCTTCAGATTTGCCATTCTCTGGCTTTACCTACAGGCTGTTCTTTTAAAGGTGCTCAGATGACAGGCAGTCAGGGAGAGACCAAAGCAGCTCAGAATTTCATGAAGGAAAATAAGCATCAGCTGGCTTGGTATGTCCTGTAAAGGGAGACAGGAACCAGCCTGAAAGGCATGATCAGCATATGAGAGGGTGTTCTCTCAGAGATGATATTATTAATCCAAATAGAACAATCCAGATTACATTAGCCCAGATACAGT
This sequence comes from Harpia harpyja, assembly GCF_026419915.1. NCBI lineage: Eukaryota > Metazoa > Chordata > Aves > Accipitriformes > Accipitridae > Harpia > Harpia harpyja. Next base: position 45,898,215 of record NC_068948.1, on the reverse strand, counting down.
GAGAGAATCCTAGGCATCTGGAGTGCTGGATTTGACTGTGGGTAGCCTTCACTTTCTCATCCAGACCCCGTAAGAAGGGAAAGGTCTGGGTCACTGCACTCCCTGCAGCACTGACAACTGGATAGGTCTTTCAAAAACACGAAAGCAAGAGCCTGACTCCTTCTCACCAGTGGCTGCAGTTGGGAACTTCTGTTACATTTCAAACCCCCAACTCAGCTGTATTCTGTACAGAGCACCTCTCTGACCTCCAGAGATGAGTGTTGTCTTGCCATCCTCTCAGACAAGTTTTGATAAAGGAAAAACACCTCAAACACTTTGACTACCAAACAAGGCAGCCAAATCTGCTCATAACCAGGACTGAGCACACCCGCTAATTAAAAAGCCAACTGGTCCAGCTGCTGATAAAAAGCAGCTTAGTCTGACACTGAAGGTAATGGAGCGGAGAAGGAAAGGAGCGGGTGGTAGGCTCTAAAAATAACTTGGAAAGAAGCCAGCTGCCACAGGCTTACACTTACGCTTATTTAAACAAATACCGCACAAAGGTGCCATACTGCAGTCCTCAGAGCACCTCACTGGTGTAGCTGAGAGGGCCCCTCCAGCTTCTTAACAACTGGGTAATCAGAGAAGCATTAAAGAACACAGCGACGTGATTCAGAGCAGGTACCTGCACAGCAGTAACACCAAGTATTGAGATTTATTAATTAGCAAGCTTATCGTTGCTCTTGCACTCCCACAAATCACGCTGTATATGAGACTGGAGGGTGAACAAGTGAGCACTGACTTCAAAGGTCTCCAAATTCCGGTAAGTGCCGTTGCATTTGCTGTTCATGTCACACTGAGGCTGCTTCCATTTCCACAGAGAGTGCCTGGAATGGGCTTAGCTGGGAGAGCAGTGTTGATGCACCGATTCTGGATATAATAGATCATACTTGGCAAATAACCTGGACATGTCAGAAAGCTTTTCCCTTAAGCCTTTGACAGCCAGGCACTGGAAAGGCAGACTGGGAGGTATTTCTGCAGAGTGTCTCTGCAGCATCGGGCAGGAACGTGCTGAGTTTCTACACCAGAATCAGGGTTTCACTCACAGGTGATAAACAACCTCTTTCTGAGCTCCAGGTGTCCAAATTCTCTCAGTCTCTGGGAGTCTGGCTCATTTTGAAACATCCTTCCCATTCCTGTCTAGTGAGGAAATCATTTAGCCCTTCATAAAGGGATTTTTACTGCTCTAATCCATTTCCTTTTTATTGATGCACACAAGACTAGTACAATTTATTTTATGTTTGTCCATCAAGGTTCTCAGTTTGCAGGATTTGTGCCCAATGACAGGCTGCTTTGAAGAAAGCAGTATTAGTACTTAGTACGGCATAGCGCTTTGTTCTCTGAAGGTCATATCTCAGGGTAACTTCCCTGCTGACCCCACTGCCACGTATTTTTGCTTTTATCCTGTGTCAGTTGCCTCTACTGATGGTGGGATACCCAGCGCTGATGGTGCTGTGATCTAGGAGCAGGAACCCAATGTTGTAATTATCCTCAGGAAAAGGGAAATACAGAGAACTTCCTCATCCTTGCACAATGTGATTATGAGAAGCTGAATTTTTAGGGTTCTTGATACACAGGCAAGTTTGTTACAAACCACCTTGTCCAGAGGCAATTAGTCTGCAAAGTCTCGGGAGAACACATGGCGAGAAGAGCAAATGTGAGAGACAGTCCTGGATTCCAGCTCAGCCATGGTGGGAGTTTCAGGTGGATACTGCATGGGGGCAGTCATTTCATGTTATACTAAAAATTTATTAGCTGGAATTTTGAGCCAGAGCATTGGGTGTACTTTAGAATTCAATTACAGTCTGAAAAGTGACTCTAAAATAGCACTGGGGAATTATTTGATTATTGCATTGTAGTCACTTTAGATTAAATTTGGTCACATTGCAGTACAGTTGTGTTTCTGAATGCCAGTCCTGCAGGCATCTTGCAGAGCTCAGAATCAACTGCCTTATGCATCAAGAATGACTGCGTAGGGCTGAAACTCTAGCTGTAAATCAGACGTACAATCTAAGCCACGTCATGGTGTTTTCAGGTCCTTTTCAGAGCATAACCACAATTTTAACACAGCAGGAAATAAATCTAGGTTATTAAAGCGAGACTACATGTTTGCTTGAAACATTAATATGAGACTTGTGCTTCTAGCCCCATTTTGGATGTTCTGCCTGTTGCTGTATTTTTAAATACTCATGATCATACTTTAAGTAAAAACCATTCTGACAATCTTGCTTGGTAGCTAGTGAGAGCAAACAAATGAGCAGCATCTTAAAATTCCTCAGTGAAAACCGAAGGAATCGGAAATATTTGAGCTCTAAAGCTCTTTTGCTCTCTGATGATTTCAGCCAGAAAAGAACGGTACAACTGGCGCAGCGACGCCGTGTGCGTGTGCCTCCCCTCAGTTACACCCTACGGGAACTGGAGCAGATCAACATGCGGGAGAGAAAACAGGAGCTGCTTCTGCCTCGAGCATCGTCCCTGAAGCAGCTCTCCAGCCTCTCACTCTCAAATGCAGGGGAGGACGGGTCAAAACCCAGTTTGATCTTTCAGAAGATTCAGTGCTTTTGGTTAGGAAAAGAACGAGTGTAATCTGAAAACAACAAAGTGTAAATTATTGGAGAGCAAAGAGAACACAATGTCTTTTTTTCCCCCCTAAGGTTAAAATGATGCTTTTTTTATTCCTGGTCCATACTACCCAGGTCTTAAAATCTTAAAAAGCAAGGCAGCGTAGGAGGTAGCTGTTCGTACCCCAGCAGCCATAAGCACGAGGGTGCCGACAGAAGCGCACATGTTGTCGCTGTGCTTGGCCTGTGTGATGCTGGCTTCCACCCAAGCTGCTGGGAATATGTTTATGCCTTTGGGGTCTTTGATCCTTGTTAGCAACAAGCTCCAAGCTACTTTTAAAACATCTTATTAGCATTCTGTGGGCTTGGAGGGTTCTTTGGACTTTATCTTGGCACTAGACCTAACCGCTTTAACGATGATGTTTTCGTATTCGTACAGCATATGCTGCGCGAGTATTTATGTACCGCTTCGCCTAGAGCACAGAATAGCATCCATTGAGGATTGTGTTTTTCTTGTATTAACAGTCAGAAAATACAGGGCAGTGGTTAGGCAGAAGGTGTCGTGCACAGACGTACTGCAGAAAACAAAGCTGCGTTCAGCTCGTGCAGTCCCAAGTCCTACTGTGCAAATAAGCTGTATTTTCACGTACTAGCAAGAGGAACTGCATGATCACTTAAGCACCAAAAGCCTCAAAAACATAAAAAATTCGTTCTACGCAGCAGACACTTATAGGTTTTAGCTTCATAAATAACCTGCAAATGAGACTAATTAATGAAAAGCACCTCCTACCACCTGCTATGCTATTTAAACACGTAACGGTTCCTTTCTGCGATTCTGTCCAAGGTAATCCTTTCGTTCTACTGCAGAGAGATAGGTTTGATTATTGTAAAGATGTTATCGCGGCACACGAGGCTCCTGGGCTGAGCCCACCGATGAAGGCAGGGCCAGCCCTGAGCGCAGGCAGCGCAGGCAGCGCAGGCAGGTGCCTGGGGCGGCCGAACGGTGGTGGCCTACTTTGCTGCAGCAGAGCCCAGCTGCAAGTGCTGCAGGGGGGGGGATGCAGGGTCTGGAGGTCGGTGACGGCTGCGTGGGTGAGAGCTGGCTGCTTCTCCGCCTGTGTGACTTCAGGGGGACCGAGCTGTCACCCCAGCCTGGCAGCTCCATGCAGAAGGCACGCTCTTCTCGTTCGATCCCTCGTAAGAGGGAATAACTTGGGAAATGCAGATTAAAGGCTAGCCTTTGCCGGTTGCATCCAGGCAGCCATGGGCATGCCATGTCAAAAGAGCAACTATTTTAGATTCTCTCGGCAGAGTATCACTTGTGCTTTCACAAGGTATTTGGGACAGTGGAAAAATTGCAGCTTAGCTGAACCAGGGGGAGCTTCTAGGTGGTGCTTTTGGGCACAGTTAAATGCCTGACATCCATCGGAAGAGAGCCACTCTGGTCCCAGGGCCTTTCCCACTGACATGACTTGCAGGGAAGAGCTCCTTGAAATCTGCATTTTCCCACCTGGACACAGCTCTAGCATCTTCATGGAAGTAAAAATATAAAAAAGGGAGATTAGAACCTGATACGAGTATGCAATTAGAGGGAATTGGGGGTGTGATCTGGTCTCCGCGTGCAGCTGGAAAGCCAGCACGGAAACAGCAACACACTCACAGGAATTGTCCGTCCTCAAGGCAAGGCTGCGAGTTTCCTTTTGGCAACGTCCCCTTTCCTGCTGCCGTGCGGTGCTCTGGCCGCTCCACCGACGGCAGTGCCTGGTACGGCCACCTTGATTTAAGCTTTTTGTTAGTAGCTGCTGGGCGTGCTCAGGATTTCACCAGCCCCGTTTCCTTGCAGAAGGTAAACATGCTGTAATTTTTCCTGTGATTGTTTTCTTTGCAGAAAAAACTGGAGCTGGCTTCGAGCACTGCGAAACTGGAACCTGCCGTGAAGCAAATGCGGGATGCCGTCAGCGGTCTTGCACAGTTCATGCAAGCGGCTGGTTCAAGGGGAGCCACGACCATGGAGCTAGCAGCAAGAGACTTCTCCTACACCCTAGCAAGGATCTATGCAGGTAGTGGGGAAGACAGAAATGATGGATTTCAGACCAGGAAAGGGCTAGGAATCAGTCCTAGAATGGCCTGGTTTTATACCTTCTGGGTAAAGGGTGGAGTTTCAAGGAAATCTCGGTCCCCACCTTCTTTCAAACTGAGGCAGCTCTGCCTGGCAAGTGCTGTTGGGAAGTAACCACCACCTGCTTTTCACGAGCCCTTGCTGTTTTGGCTGGAGCCCGGGAATACTGATGTCTCCTGCTCTTCCACAGGAGCTCTTTTAATTGAACATGCAGCTCGGCCTGATGCTTCCGCCACAGACATCTGTGCTGCTCAAAGGTAAGCAAAAACCTCCTCTAGCCCTAACCTTTTTAGATGATTTCTTGTGCAATGCAGCAGGCTTTGCTCTGCCTCACCAAGCGATCTGACTCCCTGCCATGGTGAGACCCAAACTTTGTTATCATCTCCATCATCGATGGAGACAAACCCCATTCTGGGTTGGCTGCTGTCAACATCACGGCTTTCCCCTGCCACGGGGAATCTCCGTTCTAGTAGTGACGAGAGGGACCCAAACCGGGCAGACTTCAAGCTGAAACCAGCCCTGTCTGCGTAAGGGGGCTCGGACAAACTGTTTGCATCCTCTGTTCAGGTGGTGCAACCAGGAGCTGTGTCCTGTGGCCAGGGCGTTAGAGAACAGCAGCTACGAGGCTGAGGAAGTGCTCATGGACAGCGCGCTGGTGTACGAGGGCAGCCCTGCCTGCGGCAGCAGGCTGTGACTCACCAGAGGCAACTGGGAAGCCCAACCCCCAGGGGAAATTAAAGGTGGGTTGCAATCCAAAAAAAAAAAAAAAAAAAAAAAATCCAAAAATCCTCAGACAGCCACGAATTACAGGCACGGTGGGGACAGTCTACCAGGGGCCAGACCAAATCCTTCTGCAGGAACGCCCAGCTGCACCACCTCCTCCAGTATGAAATCCACTGCTTTTGCGCTGAGTTATTTGCTAACGCAGACGCAGCCATTGAGATTCAGTCCAAGATGCTGAATGTTCTTACTGTGTTTTAGGCAAAGACAAAGTGATCAAATCCAGATAGTGACTTGAAGCAGCAGCTCTTCAAGTGCCAACTGGTGTTCTTTTTAAAGAAAAGCAGCCAAAATCAAACTGAAAATTATTTGAAGCTGATTAAACACAGAAAACGACCATTTTTCCCCATTCACCTTTTTGCTTTCCAATGCTACACACGATCTTCCACCCTGGTACCTGCCAGGAATGGGGTTTTCTTCCAGGGCAGCCTCTTAGGCCCACCGTGGCTGTGAGGATGGTGCGTCCCTTCATACAAGCAACCTCCCCGGGAACTGCTGCGCTGGGCTCAGGACCCCCAGCTCAGCGGCTGATCTTGGCAACTTGTTGGGTAAAACAAAGGCTTTGTAACTTAAACTTTCCATTTTCCTAGCCAAGGCTACTGTTAAGCAAGGTGCTCACAGGACACTGCTTAGTCTAGCTCGTGCTTCTGATTTTTCCTTTTACGTTCTACCTTGTCTCAAACAAGCTTTGCTTTTACTTTAACCTGGAGGAGAGGCTTTACCTTCACATGTATGGTTGGGCACCTTGTCCCCGCTAAAGCTGCGAACTCAGCTCCGCAGTCAGCCGACATGGGCAAGAAAAACATTCTCAGCCTACTGTGTTTCAAACACGGGATACAGGCAATTGTTATTTGCGGCTCCATAAATGGTCAGCGTCAACATCAACACTGCGGTGCAAAGTCCTTCTGTAACAGCTTAGGGGAGGAGGCAATTTCAATTACGTCACTCAAATTACATCAAAACTGTACCAGTTTGGCAACAAAATTAAAGAAAAAAATTAATTTTCTTAAATTTTTCTTAAGAAAGCTTTTTTTATTCTCTATGACCTCCAGAAAACTTATTCATTCCCTATGCATGTGTCCTAACGATGCTGCAATTCATACCAACATAAATTCTGACGTAAGTTTTAGATTGAAATCCAGTAATCCTCCACCAAAGCAAACACCTAAATATTGACTGCGTGCTTCTCTTCACCCTCAGCCCATCAGTCTGCCTACTTAGTATTACCCTGATGACTAAAAGTTGCTAATAATAGAAGAAAAACAATAGTAGAACAAAGACAGTTGGAATATATAGCTGTGAAGTGCTACAGCAGCTAGGATAGCGAGTGGGAAGAGAGGAAAGGAACCGTTTCCTGAGCACAAAGTCATCCAACACTTCACTGAGGCCAAAGCCCGCCGATGCAGGAGGACCCAAACAACCAAACGCTGCCTCCAGGGAGGAGCCGAGCCATGCCAGCGCCTGTGGGACACGGTGAGGAAGGCTCTGTGGGCACGCTCTGTCCCAGCGCGGGGATCACAGGGCTGAGCCAAGCAGAGCTGCCCTCAAATCACACAAACACCGTTTAGCCAGACCCAGCACCCAGAGGCCTTCCACTGCAGTGTTTCTCTGCGTCCGTTATATGTGCATTTAAGTGAATAAATAACATTTGGCTTTGAAAAATCCCCTACGTCCCTGTAGTTGTTTGGTGTCAAAGGTCTTACAGGTGTCAAAGCACGGAAACCTGTCGTGCTGTGTAAAAATCAGGAGAATGGGAAAGTGAGAGAACAACACGTGGCTCTAACCTGAACGATGATGGCAGCAAAGTCCGTCACCAGATTTGCACGTGGGAAGGGCAGAAGGGTCCAACGGCACGCGATGAATGCAACGCAAAGTGAAAGTCATCGTGTTAGAATTGTTTGCAGGGCTGCTGATAAACTGTCGGGATTCTCTGTTCTCACTAAGTGCTCCTCTCCAAAGCACAGGGCTTTGGCAAGCAGCGGTGCTTTCCATGCTCACTGCCTGCCTGGGATTTCATGTCACCACTTTCCTATGTATTTTACATAGTTTTTTGAACACCAGGGTTACTTTTTCCTAATATGTGAGCTATAATTTGCCTAAAAATAAGCCCCACAAAGTGGGAGGCCTGCAGATGCACCGATACAGAAAACACAAGGGACTGTAAAATTGTCACCGTGTAGGAAAATGACAAATTTATTAAGATCTAAATATTCACTCTGAGGCTACAGCAGAATAAATGCTGTTACAAACAAGTAAGCGCTAGGGTCTAACACTTTATACTGCTGCTAAACAGCTCTCTGCTCTCATAGGTTTGCATGTTTTAAAACATTTAAATGTTCTTGAAGTAATTAATCAAGAATCAGATGTCATTTTAATACAAATTCCACCAAAAAAAATGTACAATCAAATGCATCACCTGTTGCCACTGCAAGGTAAAAATCATTTCGTAACATAACTATGGGAAATCGGTTTAAAAAACATATTTGTTAAATAGTAAGATAAAACTTTAGCAGCATTTAAAAAATTTGAAAGTCTGAAGAATATGATAATCTTAAATCCCAAAATGCAACAATCCGAGCTCCAATGCCTGTATTATGTGTGTAAAATGAAGGGATGGGAATTTGGTATTCCTCTGCCCAGGAAAGGGCACGTCTACATGGCGTAGGGACAGCAAGACAGATGAACGCTTGTACAGACGTGGCTGTATTAAAAGGTTACGTTTCTCTTTCTGCATCCTTGCTCTAGTGCTGGTGGATTCTCTCTTTTAACAAAAAACTGAGCTGAATTGTTAAAAAAGAAACTTCACGCTGCCTGTGCTTGGTCTGGGCTGCCTCCTCAGCCCTGCCCTGCTCTTCCAGCAGCAGATCTGCCTGTGAAGGCACCCCAGGGGAATCGCTCGTCTGTCCTTCAGAGAAAAAACCACCAGGAGCAAACGCAATGCCTAGCAGCGCAGACTGCACCGCTGTGCGGGCGCTGCACGACCAGAGGTTGCATCACTCACCTTCCTCACGACTCAAAAGAGCCTAAATTGCTGCTTTTGCTTTTTAACCAAGAAAGGTAATTCCGTGGAACTCACGAGCCAGTTCCGAGTGATGGAATCCAGCTGAGGGCAGCTTTAAGGAATACGTAAAACCTGATCCGGATCCTGCACCTGAGCAAACGTCAGAGAGCCGGCCTTCGCTCAGCACTGAGCATCCCCTTCCAGCACAGCCCAGTAAAACACCATCTTCTAACTGACCCTGGACACGGTTTTCTCAAAACCTCACGCTGAGTAATTCAGGATCGATTAAAGGGACAATTGTAGACTAACCATAAAACATCTGCACAGCCCTGTCTGTTAAACAAGCTCTGAATCTGCTCAGCTTTCCTGCGTGTGGCTATTGCCCTTTGCAGCCTCGTAACAGCTCAAAACCCCTCCCAGCGCAGGCTCCATCCTACACCGACGGCCTTTCCTTTGTAGCCGACTGGTTCCCGACACCTTCTTCCCCTTCGCCACCAAAGAGCCTTCGGTTTTCCATCCTACATGCTGCCACCACCATACCTCACCCGTATAATTAAGCTGTGATCAACTAATTGCTGCCCAGCCTGCAAGATTGCTGCTGCTGAATGACTCCTGGGCCACCACACTGCAGTATCACCACCTCCACCGGCAAGGAGAGGCTGGGCTTGCTGCTGTCCTACCTGGGGACGAGAGGGGCCTTCAGTTCTCAGAGATTTGTCTTGTTCCTCAGCCACTAATACTATCTGCAAGACTCCCGATAAGCCCTACACATCGCCTTTGCATAAGGAGATTGTTTTACAGCATGTAAGACAGCGCTAAAGCTGCCTATTGCGATAGTAGCACTGCTCTCCTCTCAGGCTCTCTGCTGTTTGAGAGCTGTAACAAAAGGAAAGAGGAAAGGATGTTCGTTAGGAAGAACTGATCACCGGGAAATGAGCTTCTACACAATGGCAGCTGTGTGCTCCTCTAGCAGAGCTGCCAGGCTGTTGCCGCCCCTGACATGAAGCCCTTCTGCACAATAAATGGCTTCACACTGTGTGGAAGTTAAAAAAAAAGCTCTCTAACTCCCTCCAGCAGCAGCAGAGACGACCCCCGGGGTTTGGCTCAGCGTTGCCGAAGCAGAGAACATCCAAGCAGCGCGGTGTCCGGGGCTGGGAGTACCGGTGTGCACATAACATCTGGAACCGCCGCGCGACAGAGTAATGAGTTACTGAAAAAGCACTTAGAAGTAACTCAAGTATGAAAGGAGCTATATAAAATCAAATTCTGGTGTATAATTGAAAATCTGCTGTTCCTTTGCATGTTCTTAATAGTGCAAAACATTATATATGCTTTGCTTTTTTATTCTGGAAGCTGTAAATACTACCACCAGCTGTGATCACAGCTCTGCCCAGAATCTGCAGTTTTATTTGATTAAATAAATACCATGAGATCATAAAGCAATTGTGCACAACGTCTTGTGATTAGAACAGGCCTGTCCCAAAATAACTCACAGTTGCTCAAGGAGCCCTTCACTCCGAGAATTCAGGGCAAATCCTCTCTCTTGACTTCAAATACATAAGGAGAGAAATAACTGATGGAGTATGAGCTTATGTGACAGGAGCGCATGCAGCCAAGCAGCTGAAACGAGCAAGCAGCCCTAGGAAAATGAGAATAATCGGACCCCTGTGCAGGAGACTTTTGCAGGACAAACAGCGGTTGAGTTTTCTACCTTCTGGGAAAAGATTAAAAGATATTAAACCTGAGTGAGTTTGGTTTGTTCCCAAAGAGCCACGGCTCCACCATCCAGCATTGAGAATAAGGCAGAAAGTGTGCAAATGAGAACCGAGCTCTGATCTCCCCACCCCGCTGCCACTGCAGCGAGCGCTGGCGCTTGCTCGCTGCAGGGGAAGGGGACGTCAAGCTTCCTTTTCCAAACGTCACTGAAGGCAGGGTGAATTCCCTGGCGACCTGGGCTGCTCCTACATGTGGGCTAACATCATCGGATCAACGCTTTGAAAGATGATGGTTGGTTAAGGGGAAAAAGAAAAACAAGGTACCGAGGAAGATGAGACCCTTACACAGTTCTCCAGGCTCAGAAAACCGTGCCGATTGTACTGACAGTACCTGGTGGTACATGCAGTTTGTGTCTTTTCCCCCTCCCTGGGACTCTTGCACCAGGAAAACCAAGCTTAATGTTTTTTCTTCTAAGTTTAGGAGCAACAGTGTGTTGTTCTTTGCAAAGACACACAGTGGAAAAGAAAGCAAGAGGAGGCCTGCTGCAGCCTCCTTTTTCAAAGGCCTTGGTGTTTCTGCTGAACCTCAGATATATCCCCTACGGAAGGACAGGAAAGAAAAATAAAAAAATTAGAAAGTGTGTTAGCAAATGCTCCCATGCAAAAGTCTAAACTTTATTCACTTTTATTTATATATTTAACAATTCTAAAGTATTTACTTCTCGCTTTGACAAAAATGAAAAATATAGGAGCACTTTACTCTCTTGAGGAGAGAACGGTTATATATACAGCTATGGAGAGATACTGGTTCCTCCTTTACATACAAAGAAAAATAATATTAATAAAAAAAGTGCTTCATCGATCAAAAAAAGACTAAGAGCTGCAAGCATTTATTCACACTGTACATCACAGACCCCAAAAACCCGTATCATAACCTCTTGGCACCTGTCATTAGGAACTGCAGAATCTTAGACTTATTTTTGACTGTCTATTTGCACCACAAACCCACACAATGTTAGTGTGCAGAACTACATCGTGTCCCCTAAAGTCAAACCTCTAATCGCCCCCTCCGTGGAAGAGCCAGAGATGGGAGCTGCGTGTTATCCTTTTCCTGCTCCAGCTGTCTCTGCTTTACACGGAACAGCAATGCCTACAGTTCTGTTCCAGATACTTGCTGCACTGGTTTAGGAACAAATACTTCTAGATACAACTCGACTGGAGAACCCATCTTTTATCTTTGCTTTTCCCTCCTGATGGTTTGAAAAATGTCTCAAAACCCATACCCGGGGAGATCCCAAGATGCTTCATTACCAGATCCCCTTCCCATAAGGACACAGGCTGCTCTGCTAAATCAGCCTCCTGGACATTCATTTTTGTCTCGTGAATCTTCAGCTTACGCCGCAGCCGTGTAATGATCCTTGTGAAGGGTGTGGGAAGTTCAAAGCCAAAAATAAAATACCTTGACATTTCCCCATCAGACCTAAGAAATATTCTGAGATGGTTTTCTGTGTGTGATACTCGCTTTGGATTATGTGATTCTGACATTCCAGGGAAGGGAAGCGCTCCTTTCCCAAGGTTTCTTAGATTTTGAACTTTTCTATCTAGAACTCTCAAATACTCCAGCAGGATTCTTGAGAATATCACGAGAGAAGTCGGAACTTTGTCTAGGCAATACACTGTGAAGCAGGATCTACGTTTCTTCCTTGCCAAATTGCACTAAGCAGGCTCTATCAAAAGGAAAAGGGGACGAGTACCTAACACTCATTTAAAAACATGTATTCAATAGATTCACACTTTAATGAGGTGACTTTAAAAGCGACTCAGATTGGGAGAGAAGGAAGAAGGGGAATCCATGATGTATTTCAGGTCTTTATAAAATCCTCAGGCAGGTTTTTCCTATGTGGAGTACACTGAATACAGACTGAAAAAGGAGAAGACATCCCAGGAGTATTACAAGCACCAGTGCACTCCTCATGGACCAAGCCCAGCAAAAACACCAGCATATCACAGTTGCTCTTTCGTTGGTTTGGATAGTCTCATTAAAGTGCGAGTCTGCACAACAGCACAACAGCCCGTTTGTATGAACCATGACAAGTGCACTGCTCCAAAAGTAGCTTCGCATCGAGTAAACCATCCTAGAGATGGGGCAAGGATAGAAGTCAAAGGTCTTCTACTTTCCCATTCGGTTTTAAATAATGAATTGCATTTACAGAACTTCAGAGAGAGGCGCCAGTGTAAAACCCATCTCAGCTCAGCAGCCTGTTCAATCCCCTTCTCACCTCTCGCAAACAAGCACCCACTTTCCTTAGCCAGCGTTGTCCAGGTGTTTCCACTCTGAGCCACAGCAGCAGGGCTGATGGCAACCAAACACATCAATTGTGTGTGCAAGTGCAGAGCCGCTGAGTATGGAAATCTGTGATTGATTCCCCCTTCACGCAGCGAGGATAACTAAGCCCACTCTAAGAACAGAGAGGGAGAGTGCTCTCTTGGGAAAGAGATTCCCATTTCTTCTAGCAGCAACAGGTTCCCAAACAGCAGTTTCTTGTTTGGAAGTAACAGGAGTGATTGAAAGCACTAGCACTGACGCTACAGGTATTCACACTTTGCACACTGGCTGGACTGATTCCCCTCTTCTCCTTTCCTCCACAAAATCGTCTGTCTGCAACAGTTCAGCAGTGGGACAGTTAAATACAAAAGGGAAATCTGGTTCTGGCACCAGCTCCCTTCCCACTTCCACAATCTTCCAGCAAACAAACATACATATATATTATTATATATACACACACACGCGCGTAGACACATACACACAGATAGGACAGAAAGGAAAGGGGGAATAGCTGGAAAAGGAGAATCCCACAATCCAGCGGTACGTCCTCAAGGTCTGTCCCGCCGAGCAGTGTTCCACGCCCCAGCCTCCAAAGTGCACGGCTCCCGCATCCTCCCAGCCTCAGCCCATCGAGAATCTGCGTGTCTGTTGGGGAAGAGTCAGCATGGCTGCTCCCCCGCTGCTTCGAGGCTGGAACTTCAATTTGACGTGGCAGTGATGGGTTTATCCAGTTCGAGATCAAGGCTGGAACTGCTTGGGTGCAAGCTGCTGTAGCACGATTTGCAGACTCTGCTGGGTTCAAAGAGCTGCTGGCTAGGAACGGGCACCTTCTGGTTACAGCAACTGGAGCAGAACACATTTCCACAATTCCTTGCATCAGGAACAGAGGAAAAATGGAAAAGAAAAGATTAGAAGCAGTTTGACAAAGTTACTCGAGTTCTAAAATCATACTATTCACAGTGTTGTGATGGGGTCAGCCCTGGAGACTGCAGTTGCTCCTCCCTAAGTACCATGATGCGTGGCAAAGACAACCACCACCATCTGCACCCTGGGCTACTCGCTTCTGAAGCTGAAGCAGAGCTCTAGGGACATCAGAAAGGAGCACAAAGCAGAATTACAGCTCATTAAATGTCTCTACAGTGACGGCTCTTCTGTACAACACTGCCTCGTGTGAAACTGGAGGGAACTTACCCCTCCATGAAACAGGGGTAAGCTCTCTCCCATGTCCTGCAGAGAAGCTGAAGCATGGTGCTACTCATCACTGTCACTGCTACCTTGGGGGCACACGGCTAAGAGAGGGGCTAAGGGAGAGCAAACAAGGGGCCTTCCTCCACAAAGGTGTGGGGAATGTGGTGTCCTGGCCCCTGCTCACATCACTGATCCAGCTTTGCGTTAGAGACAGATCAGATACTGCAGTCCTGGGAGGAGTTAGGAGTCTCTGCTCCTTTACTCTTCTAAAAGTGTGTGCTTGTAAGTACCAGCACAGAGGCATTTTCTTGTTTCTTTCAAATGCACTGCTGCAAAGTTTAAGCATGGGACAGATGAAAGAAATTAAAACCAGTTGCAGTTGATGCAATCCTCCCATTGCCCCAACAGCGCAGTCCCTTCTGCGGCGCTCCCGGCAGTCCCCCGCTTCTGCATAAAGTAAACTGAGTCAACAAGGATCATGCAAAGCCATGAGACGGGCAGCCAGGTATTTCATGCTCAGAAAATGACAGCAACACTGCGGCAGGGTGAGCGGTCTCATACACATTCTTGTCAGATGTCAGCTGGTGGAGGCACGCTGGCACATGCACCTCACAGGAGGCAGGGATAAAATTTAAGTCTTGAAAATAATTACCTTCTCTTCGTGCAGCCCCCTCAAAACCTGCTGCTGCTCAAGCTAGCCTGGTGTGCCCTGTCCTCCAGACTCATCAATTCTTACAAGGAGTTCAGAACAGCACTCCAGGGACCTGAATTTTGCAAGCTTACCTCCAGTGCCTGATGCCCTGCTCATTAACTCTTTGGCATCAGGATTTTGTGCCATTATTGTTCTGTGCTAGAAAAGATTTGCTGCTGCCAAGAGACCAACAGAGAATTCTGCCTACACCCAGCAGCTTTGATTAATCCTTCATTGCCAAGAGACAAGATTTCCAGATGCTGGTCATTGATGGGGAAAGAGTCAGCACAGAAATCCCATTTCTCACTTCAATGGGCTAATTTTCTCAGCTCTACACAGCAGCTCCCAGTCTCAAAGCTGCAACCCTAGCACTAGGAGGCTCACAATGGCTAGCCTTTCTGCAGTGGTTTTGAAGCCTTCTTAAGGACCCTGTTAGAAATTACTATCAGAAAAACCAGCAGGAGTGAAAACAGTCCCGTGAGGTGTTACACAGAAACACCCTGCAGAAAAGCAGCTCCGACAACCCACATCTCTGCTGCTCAAAGAAGGATTATCCAGCAGAAGCTTGCTGTTGACGGATGAGGTCAAAAAAGAACCAGAGGGATTAAAACAAATACCTGTTTGTTGTAGCTCACCAGCTTCCTACCATGTGCTTGGGGTTTTTTTGTTGTTTTATCCTTCTGCGATAGATAATAGTGTTCTGTAACTGTTCTCCCCCGAGCTTCGGAAAGCTCTGAACAACTCATTCTTTCTATCCTGGTGGTCCTCTGCTTTGCTTGAAAGATTAAAGAGACCTTAAAAAACAGGCTGGAAAAGCGATCTTGCTCCTTTGAGGAAGGGTGACTTACAATCATGCTACTGACACCTCCTCTTCTTACTAAGTCACAGATGTTTATCCATTTTTTGCGATACTAACCCTCTACCAGCTCTGCATTACCTGTTACTGCTACAGTATTTTCAGTCCTTCTAAAATAAGTGGCAGGTCTTTTGTCAACACACTGCACAGTAGTATTAGAATTGTTTTATAACATGTGGACCTCTCCCAAAAATAAGGCAAAAAAGGGAAAAAAATCAAAAATAAACACGTAATGGCTAAACTTGAAGGATAGTCTCTTCTCAGTTAGAAGTGAAGCATTCTCTGTTACTCAAACACACGATTTACTGATGGTGAGTGTTAGTGTGATCCACATCCCCGTTTAAGCTACCAAAAGCCAAGTCCTAAATGCCTTCTGTGGCAAGAGGAGCCTGTTTATACAGATCTAAACATCCAACAGACTGTGCTAGCCACCCACAGCTTATTTCTAGTGATTTCTAGGCAAGTCAAAAACAAAGAAGGGGAATAGATCGAGTTAGTTTGGAGAAGTTACCAAGAAAACGCAGACAGACAACAGACAGAGGCTGTTGTAAATGCTCACCAGATTTGATCAACACGTTCAATGTCCCTGCAAGGAGGGGAGAAAGAGCTCAGAGGGGAACAAGCAAAAGAATCAAATAGTGGCAATGAAGGAAGCTGGATATGTGTATCCTGCTCAAGGCCTTACAGTGTATGGGTTTCAACTCATTTTCACTCTCAGGTAAGAATGTTGAACAGACTGCCACTGATCAGTGGGGGTTTTGAAAACGTATACTGTGGAAATACTTGGGTTTTCTTGTTGGTTGCCATTCCTTATTGGTCTCTGCCATAAACAACCAGAGCTTACGCGGACAGCCTGGTCAACCCAGGTTAGACATCTGAAAGCTGAAGAAACAAAGACACCAAAGGGAAATTTGCAACCATACTTGAAACCCTGAGTCAATTTTAACTCCTCATGGTGTTGCAGATGTTCTGCGTGTATCCATGTGCTAGGAATTCTCCAGAGCCCAGGCCTAGGAAACTGAAATGTAGGTGCCAAATGTCAGGTCAGCCTAGGGAGGCAGAGTGACAGTGCTGAATGGGTACGCTTCACAACAGATGCCACTAGGAGAAGGACAAAGGAAAACATCACTTTAACTCTTATAAAACCCTTCAGATGTGTACAACCGTATGCTTAGTTAATTATATTTTTCATCTGAAGCCTTGAGACATACAAATTTGCACAAACACAGTGGACATGGAAAAAAAAAATCAAAGCCATTCAACTTCTATTTATTCTTCCCTAGGTTTGTTTATCTTTACAAGACAACTAAATGGAGCAAAATATAAAATGGACACAAACCAAGAAAGATGTTTATAATTATCAACAACTTCAAAAAGCAATGAAGCATCAAAATGTGATAACTGCCATTTATTTGAATGATGGTTCTTGTAATAGTTTCCCTCATGTCCAGAAATCAGGAATAGGAATTTATTTGAAATAGGACTTAGAAATCTGAGATTCTCTGTCTTTAACTACAGTATGATCTAATCAAAAGGCCTCTGCCACCTGTTCTTCATTAAGCCCCTGCTGCCTGCATTATCTGTTGTAGCCTCTGCTGGCAGTATGTTTGGCAAAGAATAATCCAGAAAACTTTCATTTCACATAGGTGCCCTTTTCAGATTCTCTTACAAGAGCACTTTAATAAAAAGGGGAGAATGGTTAGAGAAGGAAAGGAGAAGGTTTACAACCAGTAATGGGAAGAAGATGCTATTCATATATTTGCAGTATTGAATTACTGCATGCTAAGATGACAAACCAGTATTTTTTATTATTTACACCCTCTTAAAAAGCTAAACAGCCAGCTGCCTCCAAATCCAGTTTGAGGAAAGAAGGTGGGATCTGTTTAGGCTGAGTGGAGCCCAAACCACATCTGGCTTTTTAAATATATACTCTGCATGAACTGGAATTGAACAGGAGAAACTGTTCTGTTCTTCCAAAGCGCTCGGTTCCTTCAGGAGCATGCACAGCCCTGCTCTAAAACACTTAGTCTGACAGCCATCCTTGAGAAAGGAACATGTCAAAAGAAAAACCCTTCCTGGTTTAACAGGAAAGGGAACAAATCGAGCTGTGACCATGCCTGCCTCCCTCCCTCCCATCCTCTGTCGATGCACAGGTTACCTGCAGTGGTGCTTCCTACTGGCAAGCCAGAACGTACTGTCACAGCCATAGCAGTGTGCAGCAAGATGGTCTGGAAGCCATCGTGTCACCTGGGAGAAACAAAAGCCAAATTTATCAAGGAGAGGGCGATTAATTAGAAACAAACCCATCTCATTTGCACTCACAAATTCAAAGCAAAGCACCACGAGGGAAGTGCTTGTTCAATTTTAAGAGCACAAATTCAGTGTTTGCAACAATTGAAAGGAGACCACAGAAACCTTCCCTTTGAGAACAGATACACTAAATTCCCCTCAGACAAACAGAAATAAAGTCATAAAGTCCAATTCCCTTTTTTTTTTTCTATGCTTTAACAGTATCCAGGCCAAGAATATTCACCAAGCATGTGTCCACCTAAGGCTCCTTTAGCTAACCATCCCTTCCACAGCTTCTCAGAGAGTTCATACACAGACAGCAGAGGGCTCATAGGCACAGGTACTGATATTTAAAGTATGAGACAAGTGAAATGCAAGGAAGATAGTTCACAGGAAGTGGCACATGACCAAAGGCTGCAGGATAATTTGAATTATGAATATCCCATCCTACCGGAAGAATAAGCAATTTACAGGGATTTAGTCTGTACCTCTGTGTCCTGTTTATCCACCTGTTCCCAGCTGGCTTCAGAGAAAATCTCTGTGCTGCAGCGAGACAAGCAGTTCTGATCCAGATTGCTTTCCGAGTCGGGTATAGAAGTCTGTTGGCAAACAAACACAGCTGAACAGAACCTTCCCATATTCCTAATTCCATACAAATAAAAACCAGACAGTCATGGGGAGGAGTGGAAAGGGTACCTCCTGAAGGCTATGCTTACACTTGAAGGGTGAATGTCATAACCGGTCACCTACCTACAGTGCGCACGCGGCAGCAAAGGCAAGAGTGCCTTTTTGAATGGGACTATAAATGCCACACGTTGAAGTGGTTTGTGCAGCGGTGAACTGCAAAAAAAAACCCCAACAGGTCAGTTTTTGACCCTCTGATGACAGGATGATGTGAGGTAGAATGGATTTAAAATTTGTTTTCTTCTGTGTTAGCACAAAGTTCCGGCAACACTTTGGGTTATTAACCAAAAAAGCTGCTATCTGTGGCTCCAATTTCATGGTCATGTTTCCTTTCCAAGGTTGTTTCACTTTCAAAACTAATACTAGCGATACATATATCCTTTTGTCTGCAAAAAGTCTGGAAAATACAAGCCAAATCACACATGGGAAACTCAGAATTTGAGCCATATACATTCCATATATAGTTTTTTGGGGAATAATGCTTCCTTAATATAGTCTATCGAGGTAGAGTTGTATTTTAACTGACTTAAAACTCAGCCAGCCCTTAAAATACGTTAAAAATAGCAAGAAATCTTGACATAATGTCTTTTTGTGCCTGAGGAATGGGCAT
This sequence comes from Harpia harpyja, assembly GCF_026419915.1. Lineage (NCBI taxonomy): Eukaryota > Metazoa > Chordata > Aves > Accipitriformes > Accipitridae > Harpia > Harpia harpyja. The sequence goes on along the minus strand of NC_068948.1, from coordinate 45,879,356 downwards.
CTCTGGAGCTCCAGAAGAAAACCCATAACTCCCAAGCTGAGGCTCAAATAGAAGGTAGAGATCAGATTCTTAAAAATGGTAAATTTTCTAGAGGACATCATGCTCTCACATCCAGCCCTACATTGCAGTTTGTGAAGGCCCTTAAAAAATGGAAGTATAATAAATTTAAGCCAAAGCACCAAATTTCTCCAAGGAATCCAAGCTTTTGTCAGTGACAGAAGCCACACCCAATTGAAACGACACTGAGCTGAAATGGATGCCCAAAAGGAGCACTTAGTGCTCTTATCTCCAATGTGAATAGCCAAGAAGGCTCTGAGTATTTTTCAAAACAAATGTACCTGGGACTATCCAGCACCTCTGCCACTTCTAAACAATATTAAATGAAACAAACAGAAGTTGGAAACCTCCTATAAATTTTTTTCCATTTTGCAGCTGTATAAAACACATTATAATGTGCCCTTAGGAAAAGGAAATTTTTGATGGGTGTTATGTCACCCTCAGGAATTACAGGCTAATGCTCTGCCCAGCATTCAAACCCACAGGAAGATACAAACTCTGTTTCAGAGATTCTATGTCCCCTCACCTTCCCCTTCATGCCCCTTTCCTCCTCCCATGCCTGCCTGCTTCCCCAAGTAGCTCTCCCCTCTTCATTTATTTTACTAAGCTAATAATACTGGGCCTTTGAAAAACTAAGTTTTGCAGCAATCTACAGAACTCTTCTGTGCTCAAAGGCCTCTACAGAACAGGACTCCTGCTTGTTCTCTGAAGCAGTATTACATTCAAGCAACAGTGTAAGGCCAGTGACTATTTCTTTTGACTTTTTATTATTATTTATTAGTCAAAAAGAGGAGGAGAAGTTAGGTAAAAAAACAGGTAGGGGAGAAGCAACTTAAAAATCCACCCAAGACATACAGAGACATATAGAAAACTTGCTGGTTATTGAGATCTTGAACTCAGAATGACACTTACTTGATTTCTGATTTTAAAATTTCTTTTGCAACCGCAACTACATAGATCATTTAATTGCTACAGAAATTAGCGTACCGTATTTGAATCATGCCTCAAATTTAAGTCTCTACTTTTACAACTTCAAATACTTCCAAGTAAAAGCACAAACAGTTTAAAAGCTCCCTTAAAATTCTTAATGTGTTGAGAAAAAACCCTCATTGACATAAGGCTGTCACAAAAACTCTTAATTTATTCCAGTTAAAGAGCCTTGTGCAGGCCAGCCATCTGAAAAGGCGATGACTTAAACTTCATGGTTTTGAGCTAACAGAGCAGCCACTGCTGCATCTTTCTTACCCTGAGCATGCAAAGCACCATGAGATCAGTCCTACGCTACTGTCCCAATAAATGACGCATTAACATCCTTAAAAAAAATCTACGCCCATATATGAAAACAACAGTAAAACAAATGTTTTTTTTTCAATAAGGCCAATGAAGGTGTTTAAGTATGTCCAGGTATGTGCGAGTACACTGCAAAACGCCCAGCTTGAAACAAACCTTTGGTACATTTATGGTCAAACTGAAATACAGTGAAAATATTAGTCATCATTAATTACCATTTGCCATGTACTCAGTCAGTTGTTTGCCCTCTTCAGAATGACCTTGAGAGTTTTATAAAAGCCTGCATGGCCAGAAAATCACTACCTGACCAATGAACCAAGAGCTGACAATATGGTGAGAACCAGAACGTGACTAACCAGCCCACTGTTTCCAGCAGTGGCCCAATTACCATTTCACTTACCACTTCGTCTCCATAATCACCATTGAGACGTAAGGAGCTATTCAGGAACTGGCTCTCCAACCGGCTCTTCAACTCTTGCACTTGCTTCTTCAAGGTCTCCACTTCTTGCTGATGGCCAGTTTCTATCTGGCGCAGGCGCTGCTGGATAACGTCAGTGTAGACAGGCATCCCATCATCGTCCAGGTGACTTCTGGCAGGTTGGTCTGGGCTGCTGGCTGCCTGCTGCTTACCAAGATGACTAAACATCCATTTTTGGTGCAAGTTCCTCAAGTGAAACTGTGCAGAACTACAGCTAGCTGTGGAGACCTGCCGACTCAGAGAGGCTTTCATCCGACTGTCCTCTCCATTCACACAGTGTCCATTTGTCACCTGGTACTTCTGGGTGATACTAAACCCCACAGGCTTCTCCGTCATCTTGTTCTCAGGCTCCAGCTCTCCGTTACACACAATCTCATCTTTACATTCAGCTAAAGGCAAGGCACAAGGGGAAGGCATCGGGATGTGTGTGTTGCTGCTACCAGAAGTCCTATGTACTTTTGTTCCCCGTTTTTGAAGTTCTAGCATGCTCTCCCCCTCTGGCCTATTTTCAATAGTTCGAGAAAGTTCGTCAGCACTGTTGTTGATCAGGTGAGGTCTATGGCAAGGACCCTTAGGAATGAGGTCTTGCTTTGCTTCATTCTCTGTTAAGGTTTCTGTAGAACTTTCAATGTTGGATGTTCTCGCTTCGTGTGGGATTGTAAGAGGTAAGGGAAGGCTGGCCTGTGCTGTATTGTACAGGCTCTCTGCTTCTCCTTCAGGTTTGCCATCACCTTCTTCCATATTCTTCTGAGCATCTTTATTTACAAAGCCCTCCAAAGGAACAGTCTGTAGTCCTTTCACCTGAGGTAACTTCTGGATTGTGTTACTGAGATCAGTACGCTCATCTTGTTGTCCTTTAAGCTCAGAAGCACCTTGTGAAACTGGATGTGGATTGGATGCTGGATTGTTCATTATGATACCTGTATCTGCCTCAGCCTTTTCACAGAGGTCACTGACATACCCATGTACATTTTCAGTTCTCTTCTCCTTATCCAGGGCAATCTCATCCCCTTTACCTACTGTCTCTAGGCTACCCCTTAAGTGCTCCTCCAGACCAACATCATCTTTAGTGGCCTCTTGCAAAATGTTCTCCATCTGTCCCTCTGCCACACCAGCTGCAACAGAGAGCTCTGCTCCAACTGGAGCCCTGCCTTGTTTACTCAGGCTGTCTCCATCAAACAGATCATCCCCAGGGTTACCGAGGCTGCTCAGCTCTAGAGACCGACGGTGCTCTTGCCACTTTTCATTGAGGCTGGGGTCACTACTACGTCGATTGGTTGTAGGCACGCTGCTATCACAGGCTGTTGTCAGATTGTCAAATGATCGTGTCTTTGGTAACCTATAAAAGTACAAATAATCAGAATCTGAAGTCAGGGGATTGGTTTTTTTTTTTTTAAACATTTGGCTACTATGGTTTAAGAACTCCCCGCACAATTAGGACAGTAACAATCAGCTAACTAATAGACTTCTGTGAAGTATTATCTAGGACCACATTTTGACTATCTGTAGTGCAGAACTGCTTCAGTGCTTCTTTTGTTTGCCGTCAGGAAAATACGTTCAATCAGACTTCAAACATTCCCAGAATAATGCCTTTACCACAAAGCACAAATGCTTATGGTCTGGTCACACCTCCTCATTAACATGTGCTCAGAATCATTATACAAAAAAGCAAAGAAATAGTTATGCAACACAGAAAAAGAACTCAAATTGAAGACAACCAAATGAAAGCTTATATCCCACAAGGATACAAGGAATCCTACAAGACTATGCAATACCCAGAGCTTAATTCTATTTGCTAGTCTTCTCGCTGTTACCACCTCTGAAACTTAACAGCTTTCAAAACTGAAACAACAGACTGCTTTTGGGTAGGTCAGTCAAACAGTCCCACAAATAAGCCTCTGAGGAATACTTCCCTCCCACCACAAGTATTCTCCTCTTTATATCCCACAATATTCTCTGTTGATCTTACTTTACAGGATGGGATTTCTGGGCTCTAGGCTCACCTGCCCAGAGGCTGATCTTCAGGGCTAGAGCCTGGAACAGGGTATGGGGCACAAGTGTCATCAGCAGGTGTAGAGGGGGAAGAGCATGGCAGGTAAACAGCACTCCAAAGCATTAAATTACGCACATGGCACACTGGATACAGCACCTGAGAGGGGAGAACGCACAATGCTCAGAAATTGTAAACCAGAACGCAAAGAGGTGTTCAAATCTGATTGTGGTAGTGGGGGTTTATTATTCAGGTTTGCAGCTGGGAGGCTTTGGTAGATCTCTAGATAACTCTGAAGGCCAGTGAGCAGCTATGGCATTTTTAGGCAGCTACACTTGGATATATAATTATCTTTTCTTTCAGAGACAGAAGCTGAGGCATAACAATGCTGGCTTTCAGCTTCTCATGAATGAATTACTGCAATGTGCTTGGTGTGAATCTACACCTTAATAATGCTTCCGAGCAATTTAAACTGCTGAAGAATTCAGTGGCCCATTGTTAGCGCAGAGATTTCCTTGTACTTTGTATTATACCATGCCATATGAGAGCTGAACTAATAACCTCCTTCTGCAAGCTCCAATTCATCAAAGCTAACCCTGTCTTTAATGGAAGCACTCATACGTTAAAAATTAAGTACATGCAGAAATGCTTTGCTGAAGAGGTAGCTTGCTCCTAAAAGGGATTCCTTGACTGCAGAATATGCTTCCTGTTTCAGTTTAAAAACACCTTGGGACACTCTTATTGGTTCCACTGTCTTCCTAGACAACTTCCTTGTGGAAAAGCAGGCAAAGGCAGAGAAACAGTCAGGTTTCCCTGCCACTGAGCAGAGGGAAGGCTGTGGGGTAGCTTGGTTCGATGGATGCTGGTCTTAAACGACTATGGTTTTGTAACAGATGTGGCTACATCGCTGAGGCACCTTTAAACACTGAAGTAAAAGCACAAGAAGATGAATACAAGACAGGAAATTACCAAAACTCCCACATATAGACAATTATCCTAATTAGCTCAGTACACTACAGTGTAGTATTAGCTGAGAACAGAGGCCAGGTCACTAAGACTGCATCTATACTGCAGGACATAGCATATAAGGGCAGCCCAAGGACAGAACAGCTACCTGGCCACACTGCCCGCTTTAAGAGTGCTCTCAAGCTCCTCCTGGGCAAAGCTGCTGGTATTTTCAGGGAAAACTTAGATGCATTCATAGCTTTTAAAAGTCCTCACAAGCCGTATTTATCTGCAATGTCTCATGCTTTCAGCTATCACATCCACTCTTACGATGACAAAGTCAGGTTGAGAAGTCTTGAAGGGCTCTCTGATGTTGCCTGTCACAATGACAAATGGGATCTGCACACAGTCTGAGTGCAGGCTGCACGTCCGGTGTCCAGGGGAGACAGACAGCCACAGAGGGCTGATGCGAATATAAAATTAATCTTTTTATAACAAATGTAGGCATAAACTCTTTCCTACTAAGCCAGGTTTTAATTTTACTCTAAGGAACAATTAAAAGCTACACCTATCATATGCAAAAAACATTGCATAGTCCTTACAGTTACATTTATGGTATCTGATACTTTTATAAACAAAAAGGGTTTAAATATCTATAAAAGTCTTTGCTGTCCTAATCATCATGACATTTGATGAGTGACTGTTTGTTCACATGCCCATCATACTGCCTTCCTAAGTGCCTTCCAGGCCCTTTTATCAAATACACAGAAAGGTAACTGTAAGTCCCTTCCCAAAAGCTTCAGTGAGCTATTACTACAGAAGAGCCAAACTGAAAATGTGAAAGTATTAAGAGAAACAAAGATAGACTAAATAACCTGAGTTACTTTTTCTGTTTAGATTTAAGATGAATATAGACACAGTGTCTAGGTTTGTATGCAATTTTATGACACTCCTCTGACATAGCTGAGTTCTCTAGAAAGGTCTATTTGTCAAACACTGAAATGTTTTCTGTTACAAAAAATAAACCAAAATATTTAGGTACAGAAAATGCCATTTCCAGCATAGAGAAGTTTCCAAGGTTGCATCTGACATTCCTCAAACATCAGCAAACATCAGACTGAACAGACTGTTCAAAAGTAAACATCGATGAGGAGAGCTGACCACACTTTTCTGGAAATGCTTATCTCTACACTGTATTCATGATGACAGTTAAGCCCTTATGATGTCCCACTGCTACAAGCTTGGGTATTTTCTTAAGGTACACACTTTTGAGAACATTGTACCCGGGAGCCCCTAAAGGGGCTCTCCCTGCATGGTGAGGAACAGAGGATACATACAGATTCGGATTGGGAGGAGTAGAGCAGGTTTTTGAAGGCTTTGTTTGCTGCCCGCAGCAAAGACCAGACAGAACAGGTCCGTTCCTGAGTGTGTTTTTCTCCTCTCTCTTTCGCATTGTTGCACAGGAATGTACCAAAGAGGCAAGAGTAGGTGTGCTGCACCAATTTGACCTGCACAGACCAATACAAATATTGTCATATGGCAGAAGGTATCAGCTTAATGTGAGAATCAACATTCAGGCCTAAGAAGCCACAAATCCTTCCTTCACAGGGCAATACACCCCTTCCTAAAGACTGATATACAAAAACACCTAGCATTTTTTGCATACTTCCTTATAAACTAATTGCAAAAGAATTCAAGCATAGTGGATCTTTTAAAATCATAACTAAAAAATTCAGGAAAAAAATATAAAATATGAAGACAAAATATTTGTTCGTAACCAAATATAAAAGTCTTGCTGACTCAAACTCGCCGCCCTATAGGATACACAAAGAGGAGAATCATGATACCTCTTTTACAAAACATTAATGCAGTACAGAAATTCTGATCATTATTCACTCCATGCTGTGGTCCCCGTCTGACAAAATAGCTTAATATGAACTTAACTTTAAGCATATAAATGACTTTCATGGGATTATTCAGATGTTTAAATGAAGACAAGTATTGCAATACTCTAATAAATTACGAGGTTTACTCTAAAAAGGCCAGAATACTAAGGGTATGTTCACACATAGCTCCTGTAGATTTGCAGCATGCTGTGAAGTCAGTTATAACCTTACGTATCTCATTTCACAACTGAGCTAAGCTAGCACCCTACATATACTCAGTTATATGGCAAGCAGTAATTCAAGTCAGCACAATCACAGGAATGTGCTTTAAATCTCTTGGTGGATCAGATACTTAATAAAAACTTTTATTCTTCAGATTACTAGTCCTGCAGTCAGTGACTGCCACTTTCCCAGAGACCTGCTTTCCAGTCTTGAGGACTGATTGTGACCATCCTAGGCAAATTTCTAATAGGAGAGCTACCCACTTCAAAAGAAAATAAACACAGCTCATATCCTACACATTTTCAGCAAAGAAACAGCAAAAATTAATGGAAAGGTAAGGGGCAGGTTGTTTTCAGAGAAGGAGTCTTCAAGTCAAAACAAGATCAAAGTAAGGAAGTTTATATTGCCAGTAACTATGATATTTTTCGTGCTGTGTGGATGTATTATACTGGAGTTATTTCAGCACCTCTTAGATGAAACTAATAAATTTGTATCATTTATTTATTTCTTCAAAGTCTAAAAGAAGTCCTTCAGGGTCCTGCTTCTGTTTTAAGAGTGAACAGACCTCAGGTCCCATGAAGTATACAAGTACTTTTGTCTACTGTATTTGGGCAGTTTTCCTGTTACCTTTATCAGGCTGCAGCACATCACAGATAGATGGGAAAATCAGAAACCCCTTGGGGCTCTATAGTATGTTAGTACTGGGTACTGGTTTAGAAGCAGTCTATAAAACAGCAATCTCTCAAGCCACAACTCACAAGGAATGCTTCGTTAAACTCGAAAGAGCAAGGGAACTGCCTCTGGAGCTGATGGACGCAGTCCAGCCACTGTAAAAACACTGGGCAGCGCTCATTTAGGTCATCCGAATTCTCACCATGGCCACAGCGATCTGCAAACTTGTGGCCAAAATCCAGCCACTCCGTCTCCACTAGCACCTGGAAACCCTGCAGAAATGAAAGCACAGATGAAAAGTTCCTATTTTGCTTTGGTTCAGTTTTCTAAGACAGTCTGAGACTCATGGGAATCACCTTATTACTGTGTCCTCACTCACTCCTATTTCCCTTCAGCACTGGCCTCATTACTTATCTTTACTGCTTTACCTAATGCCTCTGTGTTCTCAAGTGCTGCACAATGAAATTAGGACAGATATGAATTCCCAAACCTACATGAACAGGAAAGGGAATAAGGCAGGTTAAGACCTCAGTGACTGGCAGGGAAGATCCTGATATGAAACCTATCTTGGCCAGGCAGGGGCTAATAGAAACTTAATCTTGATCAAAACCATCTGGATCATGGTAACCAACATAGGACAGGAAATTTTAAAGCTCTCCCTTGAAAATGATGGGCAGATCTGCCTGTCATAAAAGAAAATTCATCTGCAACAGGACATCCATGCTCAGAGAGAGTGCTTGCCTGTGTGTACACCAAATGTAGCACACTCAAAAGGTTGATTAAAGGTTGACTTGCATGATTTCCCATGCAAATGAAAAGGGCAAAGAACATTTCAAAATAGTGCCTAGCTGAGCACCTGAATGCAACACCTCATCTTACAGGACCTAAAACTCATCACAGGTTAGGAAGGTTTTGACGCTCAGTGGAAAGAAAAATTGTAGAGCATGCTTATTAAGTCAATGGCTGTAATTAGAGCAAAAAAAATAGCCAATAGCTGAAAAGCTTGAAGCGCGATGATGCTGAAGACTCATTTTCCTAAACATTTCTGATCCTTGCATAGACAGCTACAGTTTGTGGTTTCCTCCGATGCAGTGGTGACAAGAAGGAAGGCAAAGGATGTGTACAGAAGAACTCTGCACTTTGAACAGGAATGACAGCACCCTTAGGAGGGACCAGGAGGAGGTTCTGTGCCAAGGACAGAGCAGTATGTTTTGACCTGATGGATGCCAACTTCTAGAACCCATGTGAAAAAGGACCTGAGAAGTTTCCACAACTTCACCCAAAAGGCATTGCTACAGTTTAAACTTCTGGTCCTCATGTGTCCAAGGCTTTAAGCAGCAGTTTATAGTACAGTGTTCAGACATATGCTTCTGTTCTAGACAACAAAGGCATCTTGCATGTGGGCTGGCAGATGGAATCCAGCCATCGCAAATCACACAATGCTGAAAAGTGATGGCAGGGGGGGATCAGGCTGAAAACCCAAAAGAACTAAATGACAGAGGGCAAAGAAAATGTGAAACTGGAAAAACATGCAGTTGGGAAATCTAGAAAAGAGAAAGGCTTTGTAGCAATAGTTGGCTGAGAAACTGCAATGGTGTAATAGAAACTGCAATATGTAGCACTTTGTACTACATATTCCTAAGCTAAATATGGGGAAGCATAGGCCATGACTGTGCAATTACAGCAAAGGGGGAAAATATAATCTGCTCTTGAATTACAGACTAAATTTACACCTATATGTAACTATCTGCAGACTACTGTTGGTACACTCCTGCTAGCTTTAGTGCCTCTTCTGGTGGAAAAAACTGAAATAATTTATAGACAGTCTTCCTCAGAGAAGGACCCAAACTCAGTAACTACCTCATGCACTAACAGATCGTTTACAAACCTCTGTGGTCCTGTAATACGGATCTAGCAGCAGTTTGGCCAGCGCCACTATCTGGGGGGTTCGGTCCCAGCCATCTGAGCAGTGCACCAAGACTGGTCGCTGGTCTCGGTCCACAGCATGAACTACGAGTAGCGCAGATTTCAGAAGCACAGATAAGTGCTGCAGCCATTTGGTACTTTCCAGAGCTGATAACCAACTAGAGGAAAACAAGGGAAGACAGTTTTTGCTCTTTTAAAATACTTTCAGGTTTGGATCTTTTAATTTATCAAGTCAAAGCTCCTATTTTAATAAGCTGTGAATGTCATTGTTGAGTATTTTTCATTTACATCTCATTAACACTTTCCCAGACTTGTAAGAAACAAAGCCATGCAGTCCACCTGAGGAACAGCCAGTCTCTGGTATGTGCTTTGCTGCATAAGACTTGCAAGAAGCTTAAATAACATTTTCCCAGACAAGAGCATAACACACCACCAGCAATGGACAATGTAACCACTACCAGGTAATCATTACTTTCAGCAGTGTCTGCTGTCTCCCTTCCTCTGAGCTGAGGATTCGGATTACCCAGCAGTGCCAGTACCGAAGGACTTAAGTACCTAAAGTACCTTGGGACTCTGCCATACACTCCTGACAACTCTGTGCTTCAGTGAAAGGATGGAACCTGAGATGCCTTTGAAATCTCCCATATCTCAACTATTCCCAGGCTTTACAAGGTGTGCTGTAGGTATCTTAAGAATCTCTACCCTATGAAGATCTACATATCCAGTTTAGTAAGGGTGGCCATTCTGGATCTACTTTGAAACCATGAAGATTCTTAGCAGCAAATTCGAAACAGGGAAGTGGTAGGGGAAACAGGACTGGTGCAACTGCAGCGTCCCAGTGAAGACCCAACCTCAGAAGCTCCTGAGATAATGGGCCATTAGAAGCTAGTTATCCCATAGCATTGGAGGGCTATGAAATAGGTCTCCTGAAACAACACTATAAAAGCGTGAAGTACATGGAACACCACTAGAATTTTCTGAAGGAGAGCCAAGCTGTAAAGATTAAAGAACCAGGAACAGCAGGTAAGCCTAAGCACTAGCACTTAGAAGCCCACCTGAAAGTAGTAACATTCTAGCATCAATACTCAAGGCTACATTTATGATCTCAGATCTCATTTTCTACATTCACTTCAATAATAAACCAATGACTTCGTTTAGCTCAAATTCCGTGGAAATGAAAAAGATACAGCTTAGCATTATTACACAGGAAAGTCACCAAGGGAAAAAAAACCACTGAATTTGAGTTTACAAATCAGCAGCAAAAGAACACAATTGCAGAAACGCGTAAACAAAGGCAAAACACACCAAACACCCACTTACTTTCCTGGATCTGGCATTTGTGTGCAGAGCAAACGCAGCGACTGAAAGCTCTTCCGGATAGAATGAATGTTTGCCATCCCCATGAACACTACTTCACAGTTTGGATAATATTCTGTAGGGAAATACCAAGAAAGAGCAAAGAAACTAAAAACTACGCTAAGTTTAATTTCTAAAAGAAGCTTTTTCATAAAAACAAACCACTGTTGCTGTGCACAGATGAAATAATCTGTTTACGAATATTCTGTAAGGAGAAACCAGTACTTAAGAGTTCAGTAGGTATTCCAGACATTACAACACAGCATAGCAAAACAGGAAAGAGTTAGCAAAGCGTTTGTGTATTTATTTTCAATGTTTCACTTAACATTACAAAAAGCAGAGTACAAACCTATAGGCATAGTGATATTGCTGTGCTCGAGGTTATAGAATGTTTCTAAAAAGACTGAGAAACATTGTAAGAGACTGCGAAGCATAAACAATATTTAACATAATTTATGGATGTTCTTAAATTTGGTAAACTAATGTATATTTTTACATAAGTTACATATTCCTTTTCCTAACCACTCAAAAAGGCTGAATAGTTACTTCATTCACAGCTTTATTCTGAGTTTTTCTCTTATAGGAACAAGAATCACGCATGTGAGAAATACTCAAAGCTCAGGAAAACAGAAGATAGACGGAATCACTGAGCCTGCCTTCAGATGTTGCTATGGGATGTACTCAAGCAACTCTGCTCTATCGGGGAGGCAGTATCTGTACAGATGGGGTCCACTAGTCAAAGGGAGCTCCTAAGAAGATGCAGAAAGATACTCATTTGATAGTCTTTCCTAGATTTAGTTTTCTTCTGTCCTGATGCTTCTCTCAGCACAAAAATGGTGACGATAGCTAAAATAACCTTTTCTACAAAAGAAAAAAAAATTAATCGGGATTCAGAATGGGATTCTGAGTGCTTGCACAAGAAAATGCTCTTTTAAGAGACTACTGCGTGTTTTGTATCTTTTGATTTCTTAACTGTTTAAAAGCCCAACAAATTCTGGCCCAAACCAGAACACTGTGTTAGTGATGGATTGTGTAAGTGACTGGACAGAAGCGACTGACAGTATCAGACAACTTAAGCATTTTTTTTGTCTTTTTACTGAATTGTTATATATAAAATAACGCACAACATAAATGAGGTATTTTTATACAGAGAGAATGGTGCAAACTTGGCAATACCTGGAGAAAACTTGTCAGCAAAAAGGAAGCACTTAACGCAGGTCAAATTGATGAAGGTGACAAGCTGTTTGGAAATTTTTTACGAAGAATTCAAGAAGCAATATATAGGAAGAAAATTAAACTTCCTGTATACTCTGCTTTTCTGTTTTGAAATTTTGCTCTCTGATGAGCAGTTATTTAGCAGCTTTGAGGTGTTAAATGGAAAATGGTGGCCACATATCAAAGTGCAGCTATTGCAGTAAAGACCAACACAAGACTATATGGTCAAAATAGCTTTTGCTATCTTATCTATAGTTTTTGTCTGGTATTTTTTTCTAGACTCTCCACCCATGGAATTTTAACAGGCTCCATTCATATCCAATAGTGACCATAAAATAGTATCTTGTTTATAACACCAACAATCTACAAGTGCCAAAGAACACAAAAAGTGATAATTGCAAATGTATTACAAATGCAAGATGAATCAGGATTTCAGTTGCTTTGGGTTATGATATAAATGCCAAAAAACTTTTCAGCTTTAGAAAAATTGCTGAAAAGTTGTATTCTGCACAACCATTCTAGAATATTATTAGCCTCTATAGTTAGTGGATTTTTACAAGTTTGTTCAGGTTTTTTTTAGACATTAGCACACTGGACACCTTTGTCTCTTTCTAGTTTATATATTTGACTCAGCAGGGGAAAACTAATCAGCATATTCCACACAGTTCAACATTTACTGAACACTGTTACCAGCTGGTTTTATGCTCTGAGAAACAGACTTAATTAACAGCTAAACCTGTCCTTTTGAAGGGCTGTGTGACAGCTGCAATGATCCAGAACTTTCATATAGATGAATAGTACTTGCATCCACGCAGTCTGTTAAATATGCAGTACTGAAGTATATCAGTGTAATTATATTTGAGCAAATCCTTTTGATTAACTTAATAGGAAGCTGAGAAGAAACACTGCGTACCTGGGCACTCACAGCCTCCACCTTTGGCTCTGTTCGCCACAGCTGCTGCGTAAGATCGTGCGTCTAAGATCAAAAGCTTCTGAGGCTGTATTGCCAAACTCTCTGCTCCTGAAGCATTAGAGATTGAGGAATCTGGGGAACAGGATATGCAACTGATGAGTAACTAAAAGGATGCTTCTGACACTGTTTACAATGATTCACTCAAGTGCCACAATGCATATGCATTGCACGTACAGAAATTGGAGAATGCCTGATTAAATACAAAGGATTGAATCTGTTACAATACATATAAGAGATTAACCTTTTATATAAAGCTCTGCCTTTTACAGAAAAGGAACAGTGACAAACTTACCAAATTCCACATCAGAGAGGTCCCCTCCATTGGAGAAATCTCTGGAACAATTCCCATTCATTAATTTGTTACTGTTGGACCTCGAATCTGAGGCACAGGCTTTGGCTACAGACTGGACAAGGTGTTCATCATCTGCATTCCTCCAGCCCCACCAACTGACCTCGGGCTGTCCACAGCGGGAAATAACTGCTCCATTGCTCTGGTGCCTGAAAAAGAAAAGAATAAAAAGAACAGCGGTGCATAACTTGGAGAATCAGGATTAAAAACACAGAGGGCATGAAAAATTAAATGGTGCACTCCAGTAGTTTAATTCCTGTCAGGGATCTCTCTATCATTCAGCAGTTAGCCTCAACCTGTGATTCAGTGGCAATGTATTCCACGTGCTTCCCTTCAAAATGCTGACTGTGACCACACAGTCACTGAAAGGTGAAAGTCAAAGCCGAGGTCACTAAGAGGAGAGAAAAAAAAAAAAAGCATTTTCTTGCTCAATATTGTTGTCTGTTGGCCAGTGAAAGCTGGGGAGCATTCTGGAACAGCTGATGAGGCACTAAAGAGGTATTCAACACCTGCTGGATAGTCAGGTCTACTGCTGTAATACCAGAGTAAATTGGAAGGTTCAATTTAACTCATGCTAATTTTAAAGCCAGAAGACAGGAGTAAAACCACAGATTCACTTTATGAGATTATTTAAATCAAAACATACCACTAATTAAATCTGAAAAATGTTACAATTTTGGTAGGAAATACTGGCAGAATTTGGCATGCCTTCTGTATCATGATGTCTAATGGTAACCCAAAACCTTACTCTTATAGATTGATGGTATCCATTTCTAGGCATCACCCTTGAATCACAGGAGGCAGTCCTTGAACGCTGTAGAACCGTACCTAGAAGCCAGTGTATTTTAGGTATTGTTTCACTAGCTGAAAGAAGGAGAGCCTTTCGCATCTCCGGATGCTAAACATCTGCAGTTTTACTCATTCTGAAGTTTGGTATTAGCATCTGTTGGAAAGGAGTGGCTCTGCCATCCCCTTTTCAGCTTCCTCTATGTGTGTGGGTCTTCTCCATCCTCTTCCTGACCCTCTTTGGGTAGTGTTTCCCCTGCTGCCTCTCAAACACCTGTCATGTCTAGCAGAAGAGCACCAAGGAGTTGAAGAACAACAACAGTAGCTCTTACATCTAAGCACCAGTGTGGTGCCAGGCTGGTAAATAACAGTCCACGAGCAAGTAGATTTTGCTACAGACACCTAAGTAGCACCGAAAAAGGAAATACTGTTCATTAACAGGATATTTTTCTTCTAAAATGCGATATAAATTGCAAGCGCTCTATATACAGATGAAACTTTAGAGGACTGGCAAATGGAGTACAGAGATAAGTCTATCAATAAAAAAAAAATGTCAGGGAGCTAACTGACGAATGACCCAACTTGAACATAGCTATCTTCTTCTGGGGAGTGACATTTAAAAAAAAAAATCAGATTTTTTTTCTTTAAGTGTCTGAAGCGTTAGTAGTTATTTTCTTAAATTTGACCTAGCTTCTTGTACTACACATAAAGGACAGATTTGAAATAATTAAAATGTATCCAACCATTGCAAACATACTCTGAAAAAGATTTAAAAACTCTCCCCTATAATCTATTATAAAAAAGAGTACTGAAACATATTATCACTGTAATTTCACTTATTGCCTCCATGCTGGCACATCCCACTGCTGCCACAGAAATGTAATTTCCCCTTCACTGAAGTGTTTACATCTGGCATTAACAATGTTCACCTTGACCTTCCCTAGCAGTACCCTGAACTCGGAGGGCCTCGGCCACAGCAGGAAAGGAAGCCCAGCTGCTGGTATGAAACGCTGCAGGTGGAGTGGCCAAAGCAGGCAACACAGCAAGTCAACGACACTGAGGAATGGGACACCTAGAAATGTTTACTCCCTGCCTCATGTCCCTTCCGAAATATCTTACCGCTTATCCACACACTGTTGTTCTCTATTGAAATGGCCTGCAGATAAACATCCCTTTAAGCAAAGATGCCTCTAGGCAATGCTGTTCTTGCTGAGTCGCACCAGAACCCCGTATTTATAAAGCATGCACATGCCAATTACAGTTCCTATATGTTATGACACAACAAAAGATTTTAGAGTCTTCCTGCAAACAAACTGGCTGTCTCAGCTTCATGTCAACCAAGAGTTGTTTAATTCCCTCTAATGAGGCAACTGCACAGAATGGTGAGGGTTAGCTGAATCTTTATGCAAATTTAACAGTCAGCTTGGACAGCGCTGAACAGGAAGAAAGCCCACCCAAACCTATAAATCTTTAACTTTTTTCCTTTCACCGCTAATAAATATTTATGGCGGTGTGACAAGCTGGTTTAGAATTTGTTGTCAGAGCTGTCAAGCCCCCATCAGGTGCTGAGCAGCACCACCTCTGCAGTGTCACTGCAGGGCACAGCAGCAGGCAGCAGTGGCTGCCTCATGCTACTCATGCAAAAGCAACACTTACATCGGGTTAAGGCTCCTTGTTGCAAAAACTTAGTTACAAAACAGGTTGTGATACAGTATTTTAAGGATTTTTCATAGCTTTTTTGTAATTGTTTCATACAAAATTCCTTCACTGAGAGGAAGCAACTGACAGCCTACATTAACTGAACCAAAGGAAAAGCAATCTGAACACCTCGGCACTTACACCAGGTGCCAGCCGCCTGCATGGCAAGGAAAATGTATTTCTGCTGAAATGAATAGCCTTCTAGAAACACCTCTATTGATATCAAATTAGTTCAGCAAAAAATACATGCCAATCACTGAAAGGCCACCTAGTTCCCCGCTACGCTTGCACACATAACAAAAGAAAATAAAACATTATTATACATGTAAGAAATCTATTTTGAACACTCAGATAAGCTCATTTATTTTTCCATATGTTCTCCAAGATTTCATTACTACCTGCCTGTGGAATCATTTTCATAGGTTCATAAACAGTTATATTTTAATCTCCAGGTTCTTGCCTCCCATTTATACACTACAATAAAGATTAGGCCAAAAGTTGAGTTCATTGATAGCTGTGAAGCCCTAACACTCCTAAGCCTGCATAAATATGCAATGTTCAGATGTACTAGCAAAAATCAGCAAACAATTCTATTTACGGTAATGTTGGAGGTCTAAGGAATCACACTCATTCCAACCAGGCGGGCCATGGGAACAAAAAATAGCAAATAGTTTAAGTGTGATTCCAAGGTCCCTAGAGATAGAGCTGGGGATAAGATGGTGTCACTCAGATCTCAGTAACCAAAAAAATATTAAAAAAATTAAAGCAAACCCTCCACTGCAAATTTCCTAACCCTCTAGAGACAAAGCAACATGCAGCCTCCCTACAGAAACTAAATAGTAAATCACCATTAGATAACTACAAAGCCCTTTATAAAGCATTGTATAACTATGATGTACGGTACACCTCTGCACATGCTTAATCTTCCTTGTGTTCAAGCAACCTTTTGAGTACAACAATAAATCCACCAAGCCCTTGTAACTACAAAGACAGGGAGGACTAATGAAGGTTTGAATAGCTCCCTCCATAGCATTACTTAACTACTAGTACTTGCAACTGAAAAAAAACATTGCTGCAATTCACAAATATAATTCAGCAAGTATGGTACATGGCCATTTTCTGTTTACCTTTGCTTCCTGTGCTGGCAGAAATGCTGCCTGCATGGGTAATCAGCTGCAACACAGCTAATTTCCAGGTAGGTTCTCATGAGTTTAGGACACTGTTTACACAATGTATGAAGTCCCCTCTATCTTCTTTCCACAAAATCCAAAAAGGCTTCTCCCTAACATTGATTTTCCAGGACCAAAACAGGTAAACTACAAAAACCATGTTACAGGCCAGATTTAGCTACATAAATATGTGCCTAAATTTTTAAAAACTGTAAATGCAGAGAAAAACTGCAGAAAACGGGTGTGAGATTTTTCTAGAAATCTGATCATAAACTAGAAGCAACGCTCCTGACAGCCCAATCTCAACTGAGTATTTCTGAAGCTTGCCTCTGAACTCAGCCCGTTCAGCTTTTTCAGCCTCTGCATACTGTCATAGCTCTTGAATGCTTCACTAGAACAGACAATGAGTTTTGTGTTGCCAAGTGTCTGTGCCTCTGGTCTCTCTCTGTCCCAGTGTTCAGTATCTGAGACAAGTTATTGGACAAATTTTAAAAAAAACATTATTCCTTTTTTCCCCCTGTGGTAAAGCAAAAAGGGCAGATTTTTTAAATGTGATCAATAATGAAACTAACAGTCCCAAAATCACCTTCAACAGATAAAAAATGCTGAATGAGCTGTTGTCCCTTACTCCTCCAAAAGTAAGAAAAAGGCTATTTTTATGGCAACATATATAGAGAGAAAACTATCCATGGATTTCCAATCATATGGATCATCAACCACTAGCTGATGCGAGTTCCATTAGAGCGCAGAATGATGAACGGGATGTCTTGAAAAAATCTATTACTAAATGTCAAGATAAGGAAAAAAAGAAATCAAAAAAGAGAAAAACTTTTCTCCCACTGCTTTTAAGATTACAAATGAAAAACTATGTGGTAATTTAGCATACGTAGTCTCATCAGAACTGCAGAAAATTGAATGCCAGGGATTAAACAATTTCAGTCTGTGAGGTCTCTGGAACATTTAAATCACTCTCCCACAAATCCCCCAGAATGCAAGCTGTACCCAAGAATGCAAAGAAAGTGACTTCCTTCTCCTGTATAGTGATGAAAGAAGGAGGGATGCTTCCCTGTGTTAAGTGTGCTTGCAGGTGAGGTGTCCCCCAATTATGTGACACCTGCAATAAAAGGCACAAAGTGGCCTGAAATGCAGTGTTCAAAGTTGAACACAAAAGCATATAAAATTACACTATTCTCCTTTATACATATATAAAAAATACATACTTATATATACTACCATAATAATGAAATACGTTAAGTCTTAAAAAATTAGCAGATGCTGGAAAGCATTTTTTCCCCCCTCAGAGCTGAAGAGAGGATGGAGCAATTCCTTAACATTCAGGAAGATACTATGCTAACCCCTTTATTATTTGGAAGAAAAAGGAGAAAAGATAGGAGGATTTAAAGATAAGGTCTGCTGCCAGAAGCTAATTTGTTCTCCTTTCATAGAACAAGAACTCTTAAGCTAGGTAAATAATGTTTTGTGGCCCACTCTAACTCTTGTACACTTGTTCCTGTGACCCAGGGCGTATGAATTTGTCAAAGTTACTGTTCTCTAAATTTAGCTTGCTACTCAAAGAACAGCTTTTCCTTTCTGTCTGTTTAGAAGGAACGGGTGGCTAAGCAGTCTTAATGGAATTATCAGTATTCATTATCTTTTTAATCCCTTTGTCATCTGTTTTTTTTAAAGAGATTTTAAACATTTATGGGAGGATAACTACAGCAGGAAAGTGGCCACAGTATTAAATGACAGGTTCCAGAATATTTGAAAAAAGACAGATGCTGAAATATATTTCTTACTAAAGAAGCTGCCAAAAAACAGCATCTCAGAAAAGCAATTTTGTTATGAAGAATTGCTGGACTCAATCTAAGGAAGAGACTGTCTGATTAAAACTATCTAAAATATGTAGATAGAGCTAACATGTACATTCTTTCGTAATTTGGGTTTTATACCTCCCTTAAATAATTTTGGTATTTGTCCTTGTTTATACTGCAGTCTGAGTATTAGCTAGACAAGAATTAGAGAAAAACCAAAGGAATACCTAACCAAGATGCCATTTATCATTTCTTCAGCCATGTTGATGTCTTCATCTTACATTTTTTTCAATTCCATATTAAAAAATTAAAATCAATATTAACTGAGGTAACTGCCCTAGGAATGACTTGCAGGAGATGCAAATGCTGCGTGCTCTTACAAGATGTGTTTGGAATTAAAAGATACAAACCATTATTCCCACTCAGAGTGAATGTGTACTAAGTCTGCCTTACCTCATTTATGGCTTGACAAGGGCCAACATATGCTGCTGTCTTACATATTCCTGGAGTTTTGAATAGGTATAAACCAATACATAGATAGGTAGCAAATGTGGAGACAAAGACCCCAAGCTATCAGGCTTAACAAGGCATACTTTGCTGTCAGTTAAATAATGGGCTGAACGTTTTCTCATGTGAGGAGTCCCCTGTCATCCTTGTTTGATACCTAAACCCTTAGGGTGGTTTGTGGGTTTATGTTTTGTTCCGAGGTCCTGTTCGCTACACCGCTTCTGGCATCCTTCTGGAGTGGAACAGCAGGATCTCACCCCAGAGAGAGTCCCAGGATAGATCAGCTTGGTTGGGCACCACTCCACCAGGCAGCACAGAGAGGACTGTGCCAGGTTTTGTTGCCTCTTCCCAGCCTAGTTCTCCAACTCTACCGTAGCAGGTCCTGGGCCTTCACAGCATCCCTCCACATCATGTTATACATGCAAAAACACAGCAAGATGCAAAGCCAGACCTCTCTTTACTTTGAATAAATTATAAAAATATTTTTTTAAATACCTTTAACACTTCTGCTAAAGTCCGTCGGGCTCAGAGAGGGGACATCTGGGGCCCAGAGGAGCCTGAACACCTTTCATTACAAGCCAAGATTCCCAGTTACAACTTATTTCAGCTTTTATTTGCTAGAACACCTCATTTTCAGGCTGGGGAAAGCTGTTCCACCTGCAAGAGCCTCACCTGTACACAACAGCAGGGATACGCTTCCAGGACCGAAAGCTTGCCACACTCTCTAGCTCTTTATCCGTGATCCAGGCAGGAACTATGATTTCCTGGGGGTAACTACCACAGAGCCTGTGAGAAAAGTGGTGCAAAGGATTGAAAGTAAGCAATACAAAGCAGTTACACACCTCCCAAACAACACACACAAATAAGCAGTAAGCAGCCTGACAGCTATTTATCTCAGCAAACTGCCATTTTGTTAATTCCTGTTTCATTGCATGTTAATAAACTCCTCCTTCGCATATACAAAACATCGAGGAGCACAAATGCATTTCAGAATGAGAAGATTCAAGCTGGTGTTTTCCCGGGAAATTCACATGCAAGCGATTTTTAACTGCAGCTGCTGAAATAAACTGGACCACAGAAAAGAAATCCCACATCTCCCCATCCTAAAGAATTAGCCACTCGATTTCCGGGTGACAGAACACAGAAGCAGAGCCACCCTGGGCTACTAGATTCAAAACAGAAAACTTGTGTAAGTGTGGAAAAAGTACACTGGCTAATCAACCCTTGCTGAAGGCAGGAATCCGAGTGCACTGGCTTATGTTTGACTGGCTAACTGGAACTTTCTTCTACTAGATGCACCTCCTACTCCACAATTTAACTCATGAAGCCATGACTGCCAACGAGAACAGTGCAAGCAGTCAGTAGTGACTGCAATATATTGCTGAATCAAACTAGTTCATCCCCAGTCCATCCCCTTAAAGAGATGCATTTACTGCACAAGGACAGACATGAAGACATGTCCAAGACCATTCTATTCAGGAACATGTATCAATCATCTTGAAAAAACGCTCTTTTCTCAAGTGCTGGCCCCAAGAAGGAAAGGAGTAGTTTATGTCACTCTGCTTCCATATGACATAGAAAGTTTTTTTGCCTTTTTCATTATTATTAAATATGTAAGGAATAGCTATTTTTTCTTCCCTAGATTTTTAGGGACCAAGACATATTCTTCTTGCAGTGAGACCAACTACCAGCTGCAAGTCATTATCCTGCAAAGACAGAGCAATGAAACATGTTTCATCAAAATGTTACTGCTGGTTTTGCTCTAAATTGGATTAGGGATCAGCCAGTACACTCTGTCCTACCAACCATGAACGGAGGACCACCTTTCTCTGCTCCAGCAGCTAGAGAACACTCGTCTACGCTTTCAGGACCACCGAAAGTCTTTTCTCTTATTTTCAGGATCTACAAGCTTAACAATTCCAAACCAACTTTTTTGTTTTTTAATATAAGTCTTTGTCATAACTTAGAGAATAAGACACAATAAAAAAAATGTTTTTTCGAAGTTCAAACTCCGCTCTCTGCTCACTTAAGGCTTCCCCTTCCTCCATTAGAATGCTTATTCTCTAAAAAGTCCTCCAGCAAACACATCAAAATCTGGTATTTCTAAAACTATAAAAATTGTAGCAGCTAATAAAATATTAAATAATTATTTAAAAGCACCTTTTTTCTATAGAACAACAAAAAAATCATAATTCTAATTGTCCCTTATTAGGATCTGTAGAACTTGGAAAACGTTCCAGTAATCTGCTATAACAAAATTGGTGTTTTGAGATGCCACTTGGCTATGAATCAGCAGCCCACATAACTTACTTGTACTTCTCATTAATGTTGGAAATCCTCCAGGCATTGTTCATATCAAAACCCATCCGCTCCACTTCATTTTTAAACCTTGAAGTTACATGTTCTCCTGGGTATCAAAAGCAGAGAGAAAAAATAAATGCAAAATAAGAAGATTCCTACCTTTCAAAATAGTTAAGAGAAAAACACTACTGCACTCATACTTACTAAAAACTGGAAAGAGAAAGGAACAGTCTAAAAACACCACCTACATTTCACAATCCTATTTTGAAAATCTGTATCAGGAGAACCACAGCTTGTACTGATGGCTCTCTCTGGTCAACTCTCCAGAAATGTTGAAGTCCATCAAGAACTTTCTCTGAAATGACCAGCTTCTGTAAATTCATATAAGAAACAATAACACTGCAGATCAGAACCAAGCACATCAGCAAAAGCAATTTAGATCCATCAGCAGTCTTAGTGGGAAAATGCTAGTAGTTTTTCTTTTCTGAAGTTCAGAAGAATTTTGTATCAATGAGAAGAACATAAAGCTCTGGTCTGACTGATACGTGAAGGGGCAATACATGGAACACAGTCTGGAACTTGGACAATGTGCTGGTTTTGGCTGGGGTAGAGTTAATTTTCTTCACAGTAGCTAGTATGGGGCTGTGTTTTGGATTGGTGCTGGGAACAGTGTTGATAATAGAGATGCTTTCCCTACTGCTGAGCAGTGCTTACAGAGTCAAGAGCAGCAAGGTGAGGTGCTCCTCTCCCCACCCCACCAGTGAGTCGGCCACGGGTGCACAAGAAGCTGGGGGGGACACAGCTGGGACAGCTGACCCCAACCGATCCAAGGAATATTCCATACCATATGATGACATGCTCAGTATACAAAGCTGGGGTTAAAACACATTTAGCATGCAATTTCAGCCACGGGTTTCCTGTATGACTGTAGGCAAGCCCTGTAATTTAACCTGCATCTCAGCTTTCCATCTGTAAATTGGACATTATTGCTCCATGAGTCATGCGGAGATACGAAGATAAAATGCATAAATGGTTGTTTGACAAATATCAGTCACAAGATCCTCACAAATTCCTGCATTAATATATTAAAGGAACTGGAATGAGCTCCATTTGTTTCCTAGACAGTTTTTTTTTAAAGTATCAAAACACAACTGAAAAATATACAATGGCAATAAAGAATTCTGATAGACAGAAAGTCTAGAGAATAGAAGGTACTCAATCAACATGAAGAGAATAACGTACAAAATTTCCAGGTTCACAGAGCTAAGTAATGTGATAAATTTTATGAGCATGTGAACAACACTAGACAAAATGATTCTGAAAGTCTGTCCATTGCTTGTCTCTTTAAATTACTGTATCATTAAATCATGAGGCAGAGCATCACCCAACAGGGGAAAACAAAATCTGTTGAAAAATTAATGCTTTAAGTATTGTATCCTTCCAGCAGATATTTCAGAAAATCTTTAGTATTTCAATACCTGAGATATATGTAGATACATATTTATCTCAAAGATGTAAATGTACGTGTCTGAAACAATTTTTTAGTGACATTAACAGAACAATTAGAGATAAATATAGAGAAAGAGGTAAATTAAGAATAAGGATAGCAGCCTAACTACAAGACTAAATTAACTGTGAAAGAAAAGCTATAATGTTATTCATTCCTACAGGTCAGATCATACACTGGAAATGATACTTTGCAGATCTAGACATGCTTTACAATATGGACAATGTGCAAGAGATCTGCATAATGAGATTATTTTTCATATGCTTTTTGAAAGGTAAAATGTCAGAATGACACTGTGTGCAAATGGGTATTAATCACTCTTCAAGGTACATGGTGGTAAAATCTATGGACCTGACTGACCTTCATCACTTATTCCCTTTATATCATGTCACTGGTACAACAGTACCATAAAAAAGAAATAGTTCTGCCTCCTGTCATATGCATTTTCTGCAGAAGGCTAGTCTCAGTATAACACAGGCACTGTAGTTCTGCTCTACCTTCCCTATTGCCAGATCAATTAGACTGGAGCTTGCCAACAATTTCCCACTTCTCACGTGAACACTGCATGAGCTTGAATTTATTATCTTCTAGCCACCTACTCAAATAGATCAGCTGCTTGAGTTCCTGTTTTACAAAAGCTGGATGGCTCCATAGAGATGGCAGCTCTGTGAGGAGCTCTTTGATCCTTTGTCAAGTGCAGAGGTGAAACCAAGACAATACATTCCAGACAGACAACAACCTCTGTCATGTTCCTCCTTAGCAGTGACTTTTTAAAAAAAAAAAAGAAAAAAAAAAAAACAACCACCAAAAACCTTTTATTGGAACAGCAGCATGCTCTTGCAGCACTGAGGATGGGCTTTGTTATCAGCTGCTTTGAGGAATGGTCATTAAAACTTGTGATACATTGAGAATACTGGAAATATACCAAATCATCAATGCTGCACACTGCTAGTGTGTTTTAAAAGAAACGTATAAAACCATATGAAAATGAAATATTCTGTTTGATTTCTCCCTCTTAATTTTTCAGCTACTGTGCATGTTGTGAAATCATAGATTTTCCTTGGAGAAATGAAACCCTAGCCTTAACATTTTGTCTGTTCCTCCTGAAATGCTGGTATTTTAAGAGGCATTTTGAACCAAGATGGTAATATTTTAGAAGCATCCCAATCAACTCTCCAAATCAGAGAAAAAGCAAGCTATACATTTTGTGGACTTGTGCGTTCTGACTATAAAAGCTGATCTTGTGAGCCACAGTTCTTATCTCCCATTACATAGATTGATAACTTACATTTTTTTTGCCCAGAAGTTGATACTTAAATAGATTTTGAAGCAATTTAGTATTTTTGTCCATATCTACCAAATATTGGGCTCCCTGGATGTAAAAAAATAAATTACAATGTCTTGGGATTAACTTCTTCAATTACATTCCCATAGATTTATTTCAACTATAATTCAGCTCTTAGAGAATATCTACCTCCAGAAATAAGCAAGCTACAGGGAAGAAAAAGTTACTACGTTAAAGAAAATGATTTAATAGACACACCTACAAGAAAAAAAATTTGATTGCTAAAAGTTAATAAAAAGGTAAATGCTGCTTCCTATCCTAACCTAGTGTTAGGTTGAAGCCCGCCTGTTTCAATGAGGAGGACTACAAGGAGACTTAGCAAGCCATCTACACATCTGCTATCTTCGAGTTCCTGAAATTAATTAGGAGGGAAAAAGACCTGAGTTTAAATTCTGCTCTGAGGATTTTTTTTTTGCCTTTTTTTCAGTACCTGCTAACATAAAGTGTGTAAAGTGCACGAACAGGAACCAGAACCAAGGAGCACCTCCTCCCACTTGTGTACTACCTGTTAACTGCTCTTCCTCAGGCACCAAAGAGATTATAGTCTTTGCTCAGCCCCAGAGCAGCTTCAGTAATAAGGATAGAATCACACTAACATTCCTCAACCTGATAATTGGGACACCTTTCTCAGATATACGAACTGTGAGCAGAGAGAGCCTCAGATTGGAGAGGGCCTGGAACTCAGATTTCCTTATATTCAAACAAGTGCTGTAAGCACCAGCATCCCAATTTTAGCTTTTATTTACTTGTGGGCTTCTAAAACTGTCCAGCAAGGATGGTATTTCACTAAAATAGGGTGCTGTCTTGCAGCTGTGAATGAACCTCAGGAGCAGATCACGGACTTCTTTCTCCACCTCCTGCTCCTCAACATACACATTGAAGACCACTGCTCCAGGCAATTACAAAAAATGTGGGCACAATCAATATAAAATGTTTTGGACTGAAAGTTGCTGCCATGGTGAACAAAACGTTATTAGTATTACACACTACTAACTAAATCAAATCCACTGCAATAATTTCCTCAGGATATTCAGGTACTGCTTTGCATATTGATCCCAAAGTAGCTATAGTGGGAGCTAACCTCTCCTTTGTTCCAACAGAACAGAACTCAGACTGTGCGGCAGACATGCAAGCTGTTAAAGGACACCTCACTGTAAGTGAAGGTATACTATACCTATATAATTACCACATACTGTATAGTCACCAGCTAGTGAAGAACTGCAAGAACCTACGTACAAAAAAAGTCCATACTGGAATTTTCCAGGTTCAGTTTACAACAGCACAGACTGAATTTGTTTAACTTTTTTTGAAAGTTCTGGATTTCAGCAAACAGGCAGTGACTAGTCAATGCATCTGTGATGATCCCCAAAGTGTTGCCACATACCTGGCCGACACAAATCCCCGTGCTGTTCCTTTTCACTAGCATATACCTCCATACACCAAGCGTGATAGGCAAATGAGAAAAGGTCTTCTATCTTTGAAGGAGGGCGGATGGCATTGTTCAGTCGCTTAAGCCAATCTTGACACTGCTCAAAAGTAGAAAACTGACACCTGTCCCAGAAACAAACATTTATCTATTAATTTTCAGTAGAAGATTCCAGACTAAGATCTGACAGGCTGACTATGAAAACACCTGTGAAAGCAAAAAGTAAGAACAAACGTCTTATTGATAACTTAGTTCTGCTTCTATGTACATTCTAATGGATAGTAAAAATGAAACCTTTGGACATTAGTAAAAAAATACAGACTTAGGAAGTCAAAATAAACTGTAAGCAGGAAAGCAATGTTCTGTGATTGTGAATAAACCAGCAGTATGCCTTACTGGCCATGAATGAGGGAGACATTTATGCATATGTTTACCATAAAACCTAGGACAATATCACTGAGTTCAGCCTGCAACTTTCACACAAAGACAGGAATGTGTTACAGCAACTTGCTGACTGGCGGTCTCAGATGGAAACTCACAAAACCATCACACATTATAATCTATGCATCGTACTCCCATAAGCAAGAACACATTTTTCATCAGACATAGGAGAAATATCCATTTGATTAATATACTTAATTTGAGAATAGTGAGGACAAACTCCAGTATCTGAAATCTTACATTATTCCCCTATCTCATATGCTAAGATTCTCTTTCTGGCCTTGGTGGGAAGCACAAACAATGTTTTTGAAACTAAGCTTTGCCTAACATTACAGACTAATGACAACAGCTAGTGAGAATATTCCCTGCACAGGAGAAACTAATATTCAAAGCAGTATATTAAAATTATATTAGCTTGTCTTTTCAAAGAGGATTCCTAGACCCGTTAGAATAAAAAGGTAGAAATAAGATCAGTGATTTATTTTGCTCTGACAGATTTCTTCAAGATTTTATAGTTATAAAATATTCACCAAGTATTTACATTCAGCTCAGTCTATTCTAGTGCATTAATGGTTAATGATAGCATCTGCATTCTCTAAGGGCAGCATTTATTACCCCTACCTGCAAATATCTAAAAGTCAGTCAGTGGAAGGAAAAAGACATGTCCAACTCATGAAACGTGTCTAAATAGCTGCAAGGAACTGCAGCCTGGAGGTGTTTATTTCCCATCACTGACTATAAAGCAAGCCGAGACTACTAGCTTAGAAGGGATAATTCTCTATTAGATATCCATTGTCAGACAAGATACATCTCACCCTAAAGACCCCATTTTCTTTCTAAATTCTTTTAAAGTTAGTGTTGCAAATAACAAAAGCTACCTTAACTTGAGCCCTATTACTCAAAACACAAACTACTTTGTTCATGAAAAAACATGAACATGTTCTAAATCTGGTATCTCAGCCCCATACTTCATGATCTTCCAACGGTCAGTGCACCAAGTACTGATTCTTGGAGATGCAATTTTGAAGGGAAATTCATAAGGAAGGGCATAAATACAAATAATTTGTATTCATTCTACAATTGAAGAGAAATAACAAATTAATGTAGAGCGGAAGGGTGACTTTTTCAAATGTCAAGAGCTACAAGTTAAGAGGAAGTTAAATATTTAATTAAAATTAAACTAAATATTACCTCTAAAGTAAAATCAGTCCTCATCAAAATACAGCATTTCAGGAAGCAGCTGGCCTGTTAAACATTCTGAGTGCTCAGATATGACTAGAGCTCATTTCATTATACAAAAGGTACTGCCAGCAAACATTTAATCAAAAAGAAATGTTCCTTTCTTGTTAATTAAAGTTTATAGATCAAAATTTATTTCTGCAGCAGAAAAGTAGGAAATAGCTGTAGCTCAGTAGCTCAAATACTCCTTGGGCAGACTCTGAAGTTTGCTGAAGGACAGACAAATAAATACTCCCTTCTACATGATGCTATCTACTTTACTGGGTTACAGAGTAGGTTGCAGACCTGGCTTTACCTTATTTCCTAACTTTCTTTTCCAATAGGCTACTATGTCTTAAGGATACCAACTGTACCCTCACAGCTGTTAAAAACGCAGGGTGGCTGATGCTATCCAGACTGAAGGTTTCATGTAGAACTGAACAAGCCCATACCATAACCCTCAAATCCCCAAATCTTGATTAAACACTTTTCCAAGAAGCATGTGTTTCAGTGGTTTTATCTAGTTCTGTACCTTATAACTAACTGAAGCAATACACTATAACTGATTGTAAGGCAGGGAAAATGCAGTGAGACTAAAATTAATTTCAGAATAAAATCAAGATCAGCCACTTAGGGTCACACCAAGATTTGCTGCTATACTGTATCACAGCAAGCAAAAATGCAGACCCTCTTGCTCCCATCCTCTTTACCAAAATGCCCAGCTATCATATGCAAAATCAGACAAAAGAAAATCTTTTGAAGAAAAGCAAGTCCAGTAAGTAAGAAAAAACATCTCCTTAAAATGTCACAGCTGTCCACAGCATGTGGAAAGCAAAATTACCCCCCCATTCAACATTCACCCTATTCATACCTTATAACCTTGCAGTCTTTGCAAGTCAAATGAAGTTGAAATATATCACGGCACTCCACACTTTCTATAAGCTGCAATGGAACCTGCAATTAAAAAGATTACATAATTTTATTTCAAACAGCACTAACACTATAATTTCTTTGCATATCTCACAAGGATTTATTACAGGACCACATGGAATCTGAAAAGAGAGACAGAAAAACAAAGAAAACTAAGTATAACTACTTCAACAGCTCTGAAGTATGGTACCATATATCAGTAGTTTCAGCTCCATTGCTGTACAGTCCAAAAACCTTGAGGGATCACATGAAAACAGCTGAGAAGACTGCAGCACTGGTGACAACTGTGAAGGCAGGAAAAGCAGCAGGAACCCACAAGCTCCTCTCTCATGGGAGCATCTTTCTCTCTTATAGGTCCAAATTCAGGGATCTTGGGAATATAATTTTAGCTGTTGGTGTCAAAAATGAACTGTGAAGCAAGATTCCCCTAACAAACTGCTGCAGTCTAGATGCTCATTACATGGAAATATCCCATATTTCCTCTTCAGGGAAAAACCATTTGGCCTGTTTAGATCAACACTCATGATCAAAGCAGCCATATTTAGAGTAATAATGCTGAATCATTCATTATTAAAGGTGTAGTTATATGCACTTATGTTTTATGGCACATGTAATTAGCAGAAGCTTGATCAGGCAAAACATGTTAAGTACGTGCAAGTACCTTTAAAGATAAGAAGAAACCACAAGATGAAAATATTAGTTTTCATTAATATTTTTGGACCTTCACCTGAGACAGACAAATGTACATTGTCTTAAACGAATAAAAGTTAGTATTCAACTATCTCATACGTAAATGTCTAAATTCCAGGCACAGAGAATTTAGCTAATACCGATAATAAACACGAAGTGTAAAACTGTCTGAATTGTTTATGAGATTATATTGAACATTACACAAGGCAACAAAACCTCTGCCATCAGGATCCTTCAATACAAAGGCTATCAGTGAAACATTCAAATACTCTGTTATCTTCTTTGCCATCAGAGAAGTATGATCCAGCAGTTTAAGTTCTGGCTTGGGGTTTACAAGACATGGCTGTAACACCCTGCTCTGCCAGTGCCTTTCCATATGACTCCAAGCAAGTCATTGAAGGTCACCTCCAATCAAGGATCTGGGGGTGAGAAATCAAGACAGCTTCTAGTCATGCACCACAAAGCTTAAAAAGTACCTGATTTCAATGAAATGAAAAAAGGAAATGGAACTAAAAACAGTAGGCAAGGGAAAGAGATGTCTCAGAAACACAAACCACAAGAAAACTTACTCTGAGCATGAAGATGCCTAGCAAAAGCTAATGGTAAATGCTGTGCCCCAGGAGTGATCAAAACTCTCACATCTTTTGGGAAGGCAGGCACACAGCCCACAGCTGCACCTCATGTCTCCCTGCCAACTCAAAAGTCAGAGTCCAGAGTCCTCTTCTGAATGCAAAAGTTCAAATAATAGCCCAGAGCTCACACTCCCCAAAATACAACAGGCAGGTATTGCCTTATTACTCACCCTTTATCCTTGCCCTTGCCAGACCACAACTAAGAAGCAGTGCTGGACTCTTCTTAGCTGGAGAAAGTACTAACCCTCATCTCCCATGACCAGCAAGGCTGGTACAGGTAAGTTACTCTTTGTTCCTTTTGTTGTAACTGGGCCATCGAAGAACAAAAAATTCATGCACAAGGAGACTAGACAAGTTGGTGTCTGACTTGACAGCCCAGCAGTTTGGGTATTCAAATAAAGCTGGAACTTGAATTTTGGTCCATGCTTTCAGTATTATTACTGTTTTAAGATGTGATAGTCTAATATAAATTACGTAACTAGCAACATGAAGGGGCACATGAAATGAGGATTCCCTCCTGTGAGATAAGCCCCCACCCTTTATTTGCCATATTTAAGCTCAAACTGACTGCAGAGTCACCTGCAGAGAGTAAGTACAGTGAAGGTGCTGATAGATACCAATGTAACAGAGTATTTACAAGCATTACAGACAAGATCTGTAAGATCTGCTAAAGTTAATCTTTTTAACTGCTAATTTCTTCCACCCTTTCTCCTACTTGATTCTAGTCTGCAAGGTAGATAAATTGTTGTGATAGTTTTGTCTAATAAATTTAAGGGACTGGAACAAACCTCAGACTGCACAACCTTCCATTCTTTCTTCCCCACTGGACAGCCTCACATACACACCATACATTACTTAAATCTAGCATTGACTTACATGGCACCAACATGGAAAGTAAGGTACCTTTCCCCAACTGAGTAAAGACTCTAGAAGACTTGCTTTTTTAGTCAAATGTTGCTTTGTCTGTTAATTATTTCTTTTCAAGCCCTCTTTTATTGCATTTTTTCCCATATCCATCTTCATTTAAGCAGTTCTTCACCTTGCTCCCTCCTCTTAGCAGTCTGGTTCTGGCTCCTGTTCCTCCTGTCTGCACTCCAATGACATACTAAGTATTCTTCTACTCCTGCATTATTTTTAATTTCCTTCTTTCAAAGTCACTCTTTGTTCTATGACCTTTCAATTTGCCCTCTGCTCAACAGCCTTTTTTTTTTTTTTTCTTTCTCTTGACAGTCTACATGCAGCTCACCATCTATTTCCTTAGAATCTGCCAGTTTTTTCTTCAGGGCAACCTTCATATCAATCTTTTTAATTTTCTTTTCCAGTCATAAAAATCTGTCCTCTGATCCTCTTGCATTTTCAATCTCCTTCCTGTCCATTATTCTCCTCCCAGTAAAATTCTGTAAAATTATCTGCCTTCATTCCCCGTTCTTTCCCACTGATAACCTTCCATTTTCATTATGTTTTTCAGGTTGATGCATGTGGCAAGTCAGACGCCCAGTGCAGTTAGCTTACTCCTGAAAGAGCCATCAATTCTATGTGCAGGCACTTCACCATATAATAATGGCTATCAAAATAAAGCAGTAGAGAAGCAATCATTTTTGCTTTTAGAAGAAAAAACATGCATTGTTATCCAAGGCCAATCATAACACATTATAGAGAGTAGTAGAGCATTGTACTCTTGCAGTATCTGTCTCTTGACTATCTCCTTTAAAATTATCTCATTTTAAACAATAGCAACATTCTACAACTCAAAACTTTTTCTTTTTTAATTTTTTTTAATTACTTTAATTACTGGAAATGTCTGTTATCTAACAGCAGTACAAGATATATTTAGATAAATATACCTTCGTGGTTAGAAAAAGCACAAGTTATATTTACGCTGCTGAAATAACCCACTCCATGGCTCAATCCTTGACCACAACACCAACTGGTATGCAGCTGACCATGGCCAGGCTGCTATAATCCAGTCCCTTCATGAGTGACTATGCTATATACTCTACCCTGTATACACCATTTGGCCTGAGTCTCCCCAGGATACCATGTGGCACCCAGGGGCCATAAGCTGTAATTAGTACTTTCTTCTTGTTTTCCCAGTTCAAAGCCTGAAATAATTTCAGGGCTATGTTACAGACTGGTTACTTTAAACAGCACGAGGCCACGGCTACATGCTATATGTCCTAAAGCATTGTATAACATGACATATGGAGGAACTGAGGATGCAAGGTTAGCTCAGAAGATCTTCCAGTACTCTCCCAGGTGGAGGGAGTCAAATCCCTCCAGGTGTGATCTTGTTCATATAACCTACAAGCAGTACCTGAGGCAAATTTGCTTTTAATTACAACTAATTACACTTAAGTTCTGTCTTGGAGGCAATCATTCAGTCCCCCCTCTGCTTTCACAATTGACATGCATTCAGTGTGAACAATCAGAGGATCAGGGCCTGAGAACAAAACAAGGACTAAGCTCCTGTTCAGCACAGATGAACCACAACTACACTACGTATGTAAGGAAGATACCAAACCAACCATTTTCCCATTAAAGGCCAAGCAAAGGAAAGCTCATACTAAAACTCAATCACCAAGACTGACCATTTCCCTCATCTTGCCAGTATGACTTTCCCCCCCCATGTCCAAAATCTACTATTTGAAAGAGGCTACATAAAAGTTCATGGTTTCATAAACTACACTCAAATTTTAATTCTCCCATAAAGGCAATTAGCTTACAGGGAGAAAATGATTAGACAGAAACACTCACCAGCTGCAAAGTTTGAAATTTTCTTAAGTCAATCAATAGAGATCAGCCTGGGAACCAAACTTCCCATGTCCACTGAGAGATCACTGTTGAGTCTGTATTTTTATCCCATGGATAAATATAAGTCAACACTTTTGAATGTCATAATCCCTCCAATTTATGCACAGTCTACTGGATCTTTTGTTTTTGCATTTAGAACACCATGTTCCTATTACTACGCTGATCTAGGAAATTATCCGTGGAAAAGATTTATGCATACAGCCATTTTCCACAGTGTTGTAATGTGAGCATTATCAACTTCCAAATGTATTTCTTATCAAGCACAGGTGCAGCAAGTGATCTGGCAGCATTGTGCTACTTACTGAGGTTTCACAAGCATCATTTTGAGAGACAGTCTATTGAATTGTAAACAAAAAGAGAACAGTGAGGTAAAAAACACCCCAAAGACAGGAATCCATTTTTAACTGGATTCCACTTCCTTCATTAAGTTGCCCTTACTAAGGGGCAAGTAGTTGACATGCATACTGCTTTCTCTGGAGGACCATTTCTACCATGAGAATATCCTACCTACTTCAAGAGGAGGTGCTTGCATGAACACCTGCACATTCAGACACAGGGAATTCTTTTTACAAGTACTATAACAGATATTTGCTAAGAATCCTCTTTCTCACACAGAAGTACTTCTCCCTGCTGAGGTGACAAGGTTGTTAGTGTGGCTGGCCTTTGTCAGGATAGCAATTCTTATGAAAATCATTACAAATAAAAACCCCACGACTCCTAACATTAGTGAAAATTTATACATTTTTTAAAAGGTCCTCTTACAGGTGGTTTCTGAACAGCTCTAGCAACATAAAAACAGTAGGAAAGAATCAAGATAAACACTATCAAAGAGTACTCAGTGAAAATTTAATTTAGAAAATCATCATCTGCTCAATAAAGTTGACCATCAATAACCAAAGTGATTATTATTGCAAAATTTAACCATTTAAGTATGATTCCTAATTATTGCAAGTATCTTCTATGCTTACAGGTATTCCAAATCCTGTTTGCCTTGGATGACAGTAGAGTTCATACTAAGTTATTAGTGATGATCGTATATGGTTACAGAAGAATAATCTATATTCTGCTCTACCTCATACACTACCTAATTGAATCTCTGGTTAATGATGACATATGAAGCAGGACTAACAACCTTGGAGATATCAGATGAAGTGAGAGGGCAGAATACTGGATATAAAAGTTAGGGAAGCAAAATTAATATTGTAATATTGACAAACTTTTACAGACTCTTTCCTGAACACAAAGGATATTACTTAAGAAAACATCAATTTTTGTTACTGCTCAAAAATATTAAACTGAAAATTCTTGAAAATGAATACCCTCAATTATCCTAAGGACAGAGATGACAGTAAGTGCAGTACATGCATTAGTGGCTTCTCTAATAAAGTAACTCTCTAATTTCCTGGCATTCCTGAGGAGAAACTCTTGATTTCTAGGGCTATTCTTGTTTCTCATGTCTCAGCTCCTTGTTTTTAAATATTCAGTCCTTTGCTTTGTCAATTCTAGTTGCCAATTTCATACAACATTCAGAGTCTGAATTAAAAAAAAAATCTAACAGTAATACAATATAGATTATAGCAGGTCCCTTGGCAGAATTCAGACCTAGAATTCACCACAAAGCAGCAACGGAGTCCTATAAAACACATGCCTCGCAACGCATCTTCTCTCTGCTGCCAGCAGCATGTAGAAATGCATCTGGCTGGACTGCACTTGAGCCATCCCAGCACCTACCTGACCCTTGGCTACCATTCTGATGCATGGTAGCACCTACAGCTTAACTTCTAAGTCTCAGAATTGACTACAGAATAACAGAAGTGAAAAGTAAAGTTATGCTACCTCTGCATATGCACATACTTGTATCATCTCCTTTGTACGGTCAACAGTGGAAGATAATTGCCCTTAAATTGCCAATTAAATTTTTGTCATCATAAATTTTTTGCCATCATTTTGAGTAATCGCCATGTTCAGAAATAATACCCTTATTTGCTGAAAAACCCCACATCATCATGAATTTTAGTACTTTAATGCTGCACACAGATGTTCACCAGCCTAGCAGACATGCCTATTCAGCCTACTACCTTGATAATTCATGAACTAAAGTAGTACTTAAAGTGATTAATGATAACTATGACACAGGCATATTTCAAAGTCTGTAGATAAAATAGCTATATGATTAGAGACAACATAAACCAGTAAAGACTGTTTCAGTTAGTATTACACAGTTAATAATTTGGTTCTGGCACAAAACAATAAAAAACAATTTAAATTTAATTAAATCAGGTGCACAGGAGATCTCGCTGATGTTCCAGACCACTGTATCACATGTGTCTCAGTCACATATGAGTCACATATGTGTTTGGACACTTGTTAATTCTTATATTTTGTTTCCCTTGCTTTTTTCAGCTTTGGAATAACATGCAGTCTTCGTGGTTTACTCTTAACTCACAACTGCATAGCTCAGGATTTGTGACTGACATGAGGCAACTGTGAACAACTAGCCAGGGTCAGGACTTGTCTTGAAATAAGGAGATTGGTAAAAAACCCATCACCAGGAGAAAAAAAAAAACCCCACACCTCAATTCTTTGGATTTTATTTTACTGGTTTCATTACAAATATCCACAAAAAATATTTGTGCCATGTATAATGTCCTATCAAATTCTATGTGGTTCAGAAATGATATTACAACTAGTAAGACTAGTATATGTCAGCATTATACTACTGCAAAGGACTGTACAATGCCCATTTATGTCTATGATCACAAATAGCTGGATATGTAACAATTTTGAAGAAAGCATACTTAAAGTAAAGCTCTTAAAGAAATGCATAGGCATCTGAAGATGAGGTCCAATTCACAGATTTCTTACATCAATGACTGTACTCATACTATCCAACTTCAGGTATGTAACTTCAATAGCTGGACCTACTTTCACCTTTTGAAGCTCCAAGCAAGGCTCGAACCTAGCTTAGGTGCTCCAAACAGCCCTTTGGAAAACCTTTTATTCCTCTACTGAGCATATACAGAGCTCAGGGAGAACAAGTGGCTGACACAGCCAGCTGTAAAGAGAACAAAGTTGAACGATGCAAAGCTTCTGTACGAAGCCTGATTTTCAGAGGTGCTGAGTCACCTTTTGATGCCTAAATACGTATCTGTTCTCCCTGAAAAATGTGATTTGAACATCATAGAGATTTTTCATTAGCACTAACCTTAAAAGGCAGGATCACTGTACTTTTATCCTAAATTCTCTTATTTGGATTGAGTTCAGAATACCTGTATTACCATAGTAGCATGAATAATACTTACATTCACAACAGACTCCTTGAATTTGATGTGAAGCCTGTAATTAGAAAGTGCGATGATGGCATCCTCTGCTCGTCCTACATACTCTGTACTCTCACCATGAAGTTCCATGAATGGGACCTTCAGAATGGGAAGAAAACATCTTTTAGAAACTATTTACCAAAAATATGTACCTCCTGTAAGCATACACTCAAACATGATCATAAAAATCAAAATGAAACACTGCTGAGAATTCAGCCTAGCTATTACTGCTAAGAAGGAAAGTCTTGGGTAAGGTTGGTTCAGAGGTTAATTGTAGCCTTTTTTTAAAATGATTCCTCATTTTCTCTTCATTTTCCTGAGTAGTAAGTCCTTGGTCAGGGAAAACAATGACTTTTTATGAAAAATCTGAGCAAAATATCCTCACATTTTGGCAAGAAGTCTGACCAACCCCTTGATTTACGCTCTTGCTCCTTACCTAATGGAGACTGGCATTTCCATAGTGTTATTGCATTCATCCTAAAGCAGCCAAAACATACAAGAGGAATAATCTTCTATGCTATTGGTCCCCAATATTCACTAAGCAAGCTCATGTAACCAGCTTAGACCAGACACCTAAATGCTACACAGCTGAAGTCAGTTGGACAAATCATACTTTTTGCTTCGTATTTCTCACTGCAAATATGAAAATGCACAACATGCTGCTGTTTATATTATAAAGTCAAGAAAACCAGCAGACATATTACACTGCACATAAAAATTACAACTGTTTTAATTAAAAATGTGACTTAAGGCCAATTTAGCTGAGCCAGGTGAAAAGTGTAAATGCTCAACTTGAAAATAATTGGGTTTCATATCAGATTAAATGAATTAAAAATATTTTCTATTAAAATGAAACAAACTACTTCTTCAGTTGATATAAGAGTGTCTATGTGGATAAATCATTTGAACTAAATTGATTTCAAAAGGAACTTTGGAAAATTAAGAAACCAAAAATACCCATTTTGTGCAACATAAGACTTTTGGCTTCTCAGTAACAGGAAGTAACGGTAGTGTTTAACTGGCTTAGTCTTTTTTTTAAAAACAGAGAGTTCTAAACTATGGAATAACACCTAGCACTTGAAATTACTACACAAGTAATGGCTGTATTTTTCAGACACTCTAAGGAATCTCCTGTAATCTAATGCACAAGTTCTTTGTCCTACCAACAGTACATGAGTATTTAAAAAGAAAATGTGTTTCTCCTGTTACTGTGCTCAACTGCGAACAAAAATTCTATGTGAGAGGCCAGAGAATACATAGGTCAACTAGACATATTGTGATCTTAACTGGCAAGGAGCAGTGTGGTGATTACCTGAAGGTTCTCATCCTCTCGGATCAGCTGCTTCCTGGGAAAAATCTGATTAGCCTGGATGCATTCAAGGCTGTGCTGAGTCTCTTCATCCTGAGAAACAAAGCATTACAGTTAACTTCAGCACTCCCACTTGCTGCCTTCTTCACCACATAGCCAGCTATCGATGACCAATGAAAAGCTCAAACTAGATGAAGTGTTTAGAGAATTCAGGTATCAGTAACTTACTAAAGTTATTAAACTTACAAAGACAAGCACTCAAACAACTAAGTATCATATTAGAAACAGGTTTCTGTCCTGCAGCCTGAATAATAAAGTAAAAAAACAAAACAAAACAGACTTGTAATAGTATTAGGAAAAAACCATCAGCCTAGGCTAGTCTAGCACTACACTTAAAATTCAACAATCCCACATGTAAACATTAGTTCTCTAATGTTTTTCAGATTTTAGCCTATTCTGCTTTGTAAGAGACCCTACAACCCCCTTTTGCTTACCATGACAGGCCCTGGATAGGAGGAGAAATCCTCGTCTTTACTCACAATACTTTGAAGCTCCCCTTCACTTATTAAAATCTAGAAAACCAGAAAAGTAGAACGATGAAATTAAATTCATTTTCTTTTGGCAAATAAATACAAATTAACTTTTAAAGACTGAGAATTCAGCTATTAGAACATTGCAAGCAAACAGTAATTATGAAAAGATTAAATCCATATAAACTAGCTCTCCTGAGAAACAAAATTGTTTCAAAATGTGTCTGTTTCCTTCTGTTCATTCTGAAAAATCATCTTTGAATGTACTGCTGGGAGAATACCCCTCTGAATGCAGCAATTAGACCAATGTTTATATAATTTAAATTAAAACATGTTCATCTTTCTAAATCACTGTGAATTTTCTCCTAAGTCACTTGCAGATGGTGATTCACAAATACATAGGTTATAAAACCAAAGGGATCACGGTGATCATTTAGTCGGATCTCTTATGTAACACAGGTTGTCGGATCCTCCTGAAATACTCTTGTTTCAACTACAGCATATTAATTAGAATTCATATAGGGATAGAATTCCTCATTTTATAGTTATGACTCATTTTCTACATCCATGGATGTATCAAAATATCCATTTTCTTGCACCTGCCTTTCCAAGAGCTCCAGATCACTATACACTAGCGACTTGTTCTCTCTACTATCTAACAATCCCCCAATCTTTTATCATCTGCAAATCTCCTGGAAATATTAAAGAGCATACAGTCTTGAAGTTTATGCAACTGACCCTATTTGGAACTAATAATGAAAGTGAATACAGGAGTTACAATCTGATTTTGAGATTTCTTATAGTAAATTTTTTAAATTCAGGTAGGTTCTTCCCTTTTTTTTTTAAAAAAAAAGGATTCGTTCAGATATTTTATGGGGTTTGCAGTCTACAGCACATAAAAGGTACAAACAAATATATGTCAGTCGAGTTCAGTCGGTTCTCAGTTCATGTCACCTTACTTATAATATATTTCAAATTATCAGTGTTGTGGTTGACAGAAAACCACTTCAAATCCATCAGCTCACAAGCACACCAAGACTGCAGGAAGCGCTAACTACATCCTGTATATTGTACAGAATATTTGCAAAGGGAAAAGGAGCAGCAAATACACATATTCTGAAACTAAAAAACCCCACTGTCTAAAAGCAATCAATGAGAAGAAAGCATTACAATGTACCCAAAACCTCTGTTAAATAGGAACATCACAATAAACAAAATGCTTTTATGTCCCCAGAGTAGGGGAGAAACAGCACATAAAAGCTTGCAAGTTGGCTCAAAATTGCACAGCTTGCAGAATGACGTGTGTGTATATATATAAAGGAGGAAATTATGAGCAGAATCAAGCTGGAATTAATGTAAAAAGTAGATATAACATCCCAATTTTAAACAAACAAGAAAAAAAAAAGCTAGACGACTTGATGGAAGTCCAAATCCATCAACTACAGAAACTCATAAGGAAAAACTAAAAAACAGCACAGAAATTTCCACGCCTGTAAGAACAAATGAGAGTAGGAACATTCTTTTAAGTTATCAGAAACGAAGGAAATCTAGAAATGCTACCTCCCAACAGCAAGATGAAGATAGCATTATTGTTAATATTGGTTTTAAAAAGGCAGAATTAGTTAACATTTTTGTTTCAAAAGAAGCAGCAGAAGAAAGATGGTTCATACGTAATCCATGCTGTAACTGGTGAGATCGATTCAAAGAATCACAATAACTAAAGCTAAAAAGGCCATAAATTCATCAGGTTTGATCTTTAATATATCAGAGGCCATAAAATTCCAGCCCTTGTATTCAAAACAAGAGCTTGTGCTTGATCCCAGCATGACTTGGTATTTTACATACATTGTGTTTGGGTGTGCTTATCTTCCAAAACCATGTCTACTCTTGACTTGAAGATACCAAGAAAGGAGGGGTTCAGCAGTTCTCTCAAAAGCATCTGGTTTCAGCTTCTAACCTTTGGTTCTCACTGTATGTTTTTCAGATTACAGGATGCACTATTCTCCTTGATCTACGATATTTTAAAAAATGAGCCTCCTGCTCAATCAAATTTAAAATGATCACTGGCTAAGCAACAGGCTTATTTGTCCAATCAACCTCTATCTTACAGCTTATCCATCAAGAAAGGTGCAGACTGGATTAACTTTGCAGTAGATCCTGATATAATGAAGACTAATGATTCAAGAGAAGATGGGTTTAAAAACTGTAAAGTTTACACAAATCCGCTTCTCCATCCTTAAAATAATGCTAAGCTCACACATTCAGCTGTCAGGTCTACAGCCAGCCAGAAGAGCGATGAAGAGTTAAGGCATATTTATGCAAACATTTTTGAGGAGAACATCTCAAGTTACCATTCCTGCAGGCTGCTGGAGGCAGGCTGCTGGCACAACTGCCTTCTGCAACCAGCTACCTCTTCACCAGTGCCAATTCTGCTCTTCCAGAATAGCAGCCACTGTTAAAGCCATTAAGACCAAACATTTCCAGATCAATTCATCTAGACAATTTATGTACAACTCGAACAAACCTTAATAGTAAAGCCTTCCGAATATAAAAAAATACCTTGCTATTTCAGAAAATTCCTTCAACTTCAAGCACAATTATCAAGGAAACACCGACTTAATTAAAAAGATGAGCTTTCTTACAAATCTCAAACATGCTTAGTATCACTGAGAAAAGTTTTAATATATTAGGCATTGTGCTGTAACAAAATTGTTCTTTTATACTTCAGATTAGATATATTTATTTTTAAAGTTTACTATATAACCATTTACATATTAATAAAAACAGTATTAGCTTAGAAAATTAGATCTTAAAATTTTACAGCTGTGCTCCTAAAATCCAGCATAAACCATCAGCAGAGACTATCCAAATTACTGCAGAACAAGTTTCTTATTCTAATTGCTGCATTCATTTTGCAGCTTCTATTATAACAGTGTGCTTTTTACATGAATGTGAGAACCTTCCTTTTTAAAGTGAATTTTGGGAAAGCTGTGTGAAAAAAAAGGGCGGTTTCAGTTTTAATCAGGATTATCAAATACAGACTGTGATGTTGCCAAGACAAATGGTACAAGAACTTATAAGACTAGTTCTAAAACAAATAGTTTGCGTGCTTACACTGCTTCTAGGTATTAGTGAAACGCTTCACCAACTTAACCGCCACAACACAAAAGTACTTCTAAAAATTGCTGGCAAAAATAGCAAGAAACATTGAGTTGTTAGAATGAAGTTCACTGATCTGATGGACAGTGAATATACTGAACAAAATAATTCAATTCCCATCATGTCAACAAGCTGATCCCACTCCCTTCATGATCACTGGAATAAGCACAAGGGAAAGGAAATACACCACTGGGACCAGTGACAGGGACCACATGCTACTCTCAGTAGCAGCCCATACTGAGATCATATGAATTAACTCTGAAACCACACTTTCAATCTCTCTTTCTATACCAAAGCTTTCTAACCCATTTCCATCCATGTGTTTAGCAAACTCTTCCAGGTTAATCATGTGAATAGAAAAAGGATCAGTGTTTGTGTGACACCTAGTAAGGGGATTTCTGACCCTCACTTTAAGAGCACTGCCTTAAAGTGAGAACAAGACCATTCTTCATATCGTCAACTCCAACAAGCCACTCTGTTGAATTTTACCCATGATAATTAACACACCATGCTACTCTGAAGGACAGCTTGATACCAAGTGAGACTAGCACATACTGGCTGAAGAAATCTATTCTCAAGTTGACTCACACCATTTTTTTTTTTATTAGTTGCAGAATGTAATCAGAATTCTCATTTTGTTTAACTGCAGCTGGCAAATAATCAGCTGCTCCATGACAGTAAAAACCACTTCCCAGAAATGAAATGGAAATGTTCAAATACAGCTTAGATAACTGACCAAGAAAACATCTTCATAAAAAGCACCCTCAAATTCAGGCTTCTACGTATAAATAGGATCACAGATAAATAGTAGATAGCTTATATGTAGTGTAGTGAAACTTGGTTTTATCATTAGAAGTATTTTTTTTTTTGTCAGGACTGAGGCCTAAAAAGGTTATGTTATCAATTTACTGTGCTGACCTTTCAACTGTAGTTTCACATATATTAAATTACACCAAAAGAGGTTAGTCTTGTTAATTCTCCATCCTTATGTTCTGCTTGAAAGGATAAATGATTAGTAAAGGTTGTAACCTCAGACTCTGTTCAGCCAATATGGGAACATCTTAATTGCCTTTCATTTCAGATGTGCCTTCTGATCTAAATTATGTACATAATTAAGACTAGCAATAACCATCTGTCTGCCAGTGATTCTACACAAAAAGATTATATAAATAAAGGATCATTCAAATTCACATACATTTAAATGTAGTTGGACTTAGAGCAAGAAAAGAGAAAAATTGGACGGGGAAAAAAGGAAAAAGGATGTACCCAAGCGTTTCACTTTGTTCCCCTGCCTTCCCTCTCCAGATCCTGAATTCCATTTATTTTAGTATCAAAATCAAATTGAGTTGACCCTTAGTCTCAAAACATAGCTATTCCCATGCTGTTTCACAGTTGCCCTTTAAGTTTTAGATAGGAATGTGAAGAGTTTGACAAAGAAGCATTTGAAAATTTGAGAATGAAATATTCAAGAATGCAATCTAGCTTTAGCAAAAGATGCTTGTTACAAACTGAAACACTTCTTCGCCTTCCCAGGTGGAAGGAAATTATTCTGAGATAAGGATAAATACTTAGTTTCCCACATTTCAATCCCTGACAGCAAGGTTTCCCCTCCTTCCTGGCACTGCATATAGAAGTAACTGAATAGATTTCAAAAATATTTACTGGGGAAGTAGCTAACAATATGGACATTTGCACATTACTCAGGAATAGGAGCAGGACAGACAAAGAATCATGTCTGAAGATTGTGTATGACTAAGAATCAGAAGGGGCAGGGGGGTGATAATTAAAGGTTGCAAATTCCAACTCAGTAAAATACTGATTTTTTTTTTGTTTAGCATCTTGGAAAATGCTTTATTTAAGAGAGTAATCAATTATAACTGTAGAATCCACCTTCAACAGGTAGCTTGTCTTACCAAAATAATACAATGAACTTACCAAAGAATGAGAGATAAACAGTCCTCTTTGTCCCAGAAAGTTTCAAACTATATTCTTCCGATACTTCACATTGGCAACTGCAAATAAAAAGACAGTACTTTTAAACATGAACCTTCATTTGAAAACAAAAAAACCCACCCACTTCTTAAATAGCTAGCAACTTATACAAGAAACTCAACTGTTATGTTAGTTTGTCTTAATTAAAGCAGAAAAGTAAAAAGTATAACTACTATGGGAGTCGTAACTACTGAGATCTTAACATGCCCAAAGAGGGAATTCAACGATTGGACTCTGACAACATGGTTAAGGCCTCTTTTCTGGTAAGGAACAGTTCAGAAGTCATGGCCACAAAGCAGTTCAAATTTTTTTTAAACTTCTGTGGTACACAGAAATAAATAAAAAAAATAAAATTACTTGGCAATAGAGGCCACAGGAGGGCTCTTTTATAGAAGTTCCAATTAGTTTTATACTGATCTTCAAAAGTGTTTTTTAATTTTACACTAAAATTAGCTTTTTC
This sequence comes from Harpia harpyja, assembly GCF_026419915.1. NCBI lineage: Eukaryota > Metazoa > Chordata > Aves > Accipitriformes > Accipitridae > Harpia > Harpia harpyja. The sequence goes on along the minus strand of NC_068948.1, from coordinate 45,835,955 downwards.
TCCCCAAGAAAGCAGATGAAGACCTCCAAACAGTGGTTATTGCCTAAGTACTTTTGGACAAAGCTGCAAAAAAGCCAAAGTGAACAGCAATGCTCATATGATACCATTCCTCCCAGACCTATCTTTTTTACTTTCCAAGTGCTGTACAAACAGTTATTTCCTCAAAAATAAATTTAAGTATTGTGTCACAAAAACATATTTGTCAAAAAAATTATATGGAGAAAATATCTCATTTGCTTCATTCCTATGCAGTCACTTCAGTAGGTATTCACAGATGTCTTCTATAGCATGTGAATGACTGCTGGGATACAAAGTTCTATACTGAAATATACAAACCCTAAAATTCAAGTTCCGGACTAAAACCAACCATTCCTAAAGCATGCAAGCAGCCAAACTGATGGAATACCACTCCCTTGTATCCAGTGTACCAGAAGATTTGTTCTTCACAATAACTTGGAAGCTATCCCAATAGCATGCTGCATGTGCCTGGAAAAGTCTAGCTTCTATAAACATAATCCTGCTGCTAGAAATAGTTTGCTTGTACTCTGATGTGCCACAACTAGTGATAATTTTCACATTCTGGTCCATTAAAAAAAAAATCTCTATTTTGCATTTATTGTGTCCTTTAGTTTATGGCTTATGACAGGGAAAAAATAAAAATACTTTCTGTACACAAAAAAGGATGTGTAATTTTAGGACTAATGTAGTAGAAAAATAGTTTAAAAAGTACAGAGATGCATCAAGCAAAAGAAATTCTAACATTTCATATGGTGGACATACTTCAGGGAAATCTCATATCTACATTCAGCTGTTATTTAAAAAAAACTGTGACATTAGGATTGTCTGCTTTAACAGAAAACACCCTATGAATGATTACAGCTGTTAAAAACCTCAGCTAATCATGAATTACAATTTTATAAAATAGTTTCTAAAAGCAACATTTGGTTACCTGCAACAGAGGTCAACTTTTTTTATTATTTTAAAGTATCTCTCAACCAACAAGCCAAATGCCAATTCCAATAGCTTTATAGGTTGATAATACGGCACACAAAGCAGAAAGGACAGAGTTTTACTTTGAGGTACCAGCTTGATCATGCAACAAGTTCAACTTCAATGCTGCTCGGTTGTACAAAGTCACCTTTGACAGGAATACTTAGCAAGCTTATTAAACAAAACAAAAAAGCTATGAAGGCAGACTATGCAACTCTAGAATGACTCTTCAGAGACAGTTTTCTGGCCATGTCCTTGCTTTTTAAAAGGCAAGATACACGGTAGACTTATTTTGTGTGGTTTAGGTCCAAGAAAAAAAAAACCTTCACAAAATCTGCAACAAGCTTTTTATTGAATTTAATGAGGTTTGGAAGAAGCCACTGAGTCTCAAGAGTTTTATAGAGAAGTTTAAAAACAGGAGAAAAATGTTCCAATATAAGCGTTAATAATTCCGCTTTATTCCTGCCAGTATTCAGAAAACACTTCACGAGACGCTCATCAGCATTCCTCTTGCATGGCTGCTAGTCACAGATAAGGACCTCAAATGTTATCACTTCCTAAGTCAACAACTTGTGCCAAACAAAAAAAACCCAAACCTGACTAAGAAGAAACATTGCTATGAATTCTACTACCATCTCAAAACCACTAATTACTTAAGGGAGAAGCAATTCCAAGTACTGGTGTGTAACTGCTTAATTAATACAGCTAAGCACATCTAAGTTTGTGCCCCTAAGGAGGGCAATACAGCCTCCCCCTCTGTGTGCTCCCACCATTTCCTTTGCATTAGCTCTTCTGTTTGATCCACAAAGAACAGATTCAGCACTATTAGGAAAGCAAAAGGTAGAAGATAAAGGGAACAGGACCATTTCGTAAATCCTGCAAAGTCAAACTTGTCTACTAAAAGAATTGGCTTTGCACCATCTTTCTTATTAGGCTGTCACATTCTCATAGCTGGTTTGGTTTAGATTTTCTTATTTAAGCACAGGTGCTGAAGGACATATTAACATTGCCTAATTTTCAATATGTAAGAAGTCATTCTGCCATAGGCCTCCAGTACTTAAGGTGATGTGAACAGGAACACTTAAACTAAACTTTTGCTTTGAAACATCTTCTTAGGATCCTTCCTTGTTGACTATTTTGGGAACCTGGCCATTAGGTGAACACTTTAACTAGCACACAGGTCTTACCTCCATTGTTTTTTCTTGGAAGATGCTATGGAAAAGTAGAGTAGTGGGATGATATATCAATCATACTGTAATAGTGAAACACAAGTAATATAATAGTGGGGGAAAGTCAGAATAATGGCTTCCAAGTTGTAGAACTTCCATCCCTGGAAATATTCCAAACCTGACCAGCCCTTGAACAACCCAATCCAACATCCTAGTTGGCACTACTCTGAGCAGGGTGTTGGACTACATGACCTCCAATCTAAATTATATGAGTCTGTGACAATGTTTTTCTTGACTTTTTTTTTTAAATTAAAACACTGGCAAAATAGCTAGGAAAAACACTCTTGATAAGTTTTAATAAACATGTTTATTTAAGCAGGAGATTGGAAAGTTGTCACTTTAGTTTCTTAGGTGAAAGGCTGTATCTAGCAAGAACAGAAGAGGTATCATTTGATAAGCATAAACTAAAATGACAGAACATAATAGCAGCTTTGGAAAAAAAAAACAAATACAAATTTTCTCTAGCCACAGACAAAGCTATCCTCATAAAGATATAGACAAACCAAACCAAACTTTCTTCTGGTAATTGACAATTTTGAAGGTGTATCTTCTCCTCCCTTTGCTGAAATATGGCATTTCTGCACTGGTTATGCCACACCATGTCACAACCTTAGTATTACGCAAGCACAGCTTCTGATTAAAAGTTCTCTATTTCTGTTTACATTTCTAGCTTTGCAACATTACTGCTCCCATATAACCTAGCTCTGCAGTGGCTGAACCTTCTCTTGCACCATATTATCACACACTGTTTCATCACCCTTTTGTTTGGCCGCTTTCTGCTCAGCTTTAGCTCACACTGGCTATAGATTACTCTTTTCCTCCTCCTTCCTATGTTCTTCCTAGTGGATTTTTGCTCGCTTTCCCCCAAAACTATTTTTACCCTATTCTTAATGTGCTAAGGAATAGGAATGGAGTGCTACTATCAGCTACCTACCACTTAGGGTGATGCAGTTAGCTTGTGGCTGAGCTAAAATACTCAGAGGAGATGAGAGTATTGGGACTGCTACCCTGAATACAGTCGCTCCTGAGGCTAGATAGTGTAAGGTTACTGCTTAAGAGTTTTAAAACATGTACACAGAAAAAAGCAATGCTGATCTTCAGGGAGGTATTTTCTGGTTTCTACTGCCATGTGTCCTTTCTATCATACACTGCACCAGATTAAGTTACATAATTTCCAGTTTGGAAAGCTGCTGAATATGAAGAAGCATACCCACCAATACTCAAATGCATGACAGAGTAAGCAGAGATCAACAGCCATACTGAATATCTCATTCCTGTAAGACAGGTGGGAAGTGTCCTACATAAGAGCATTTTGAAAGTGTCTTATTCCATTTTTCTGTTCTACCTGTGCTTCTATGAGTGAAGAATAAAATTAATTATAAGAGACCAAAGCATCAAAAAAGTTTTGTCAACATCTGTCACTGCACTGACTCATACCTTAATGGTAGGTAATTTAGTTTCCTGTGGAACCCTCTGCAGGTAGGCATATTAGTTACCTTCATCTTTGCACTCAGAAGAGGCATTAATCTGCTTTTAAAGCAGTTTAAGCTGATTATCTTTGCATACTAGTTAAAAAAAATCATTTCTTACACTCTTCAAGAATTAAATGCAGAAGCAACAGTTCAAAGTTAAAATGAAAAACATCTCAAACAGTAAGCAAAGCTTGAAATGGCAAAAGAATGCAGTAGGCAAGGCAGTAGAAGCACTTCTGAGACTGTGGCTATCTAATAGCTAATGGTAATAAAGATAAATTTGATCTTGCACTAAGAAAGGTCCATTTTTTCCATAATGGATGTAAAAAAATAAAAATCAGTGGAACTTTAGGTGGGATTATAGTATTCACTTTAAGAGGTTTTTTAGGAAAGTGTTTCTGAATAAAAAGATTATATATCAATATTCTCCTTCACGGATCTCAAAACCACCCTGGTCAAAAGACCACAGCAAGCTTGAAAACAAAATCTGACAAAAATGTCACTTTTTCTTCTAAGATTTCCATTTCTTTTCTTTGAATTCCTCTTTCATTTGGATAAAACCCTGAGATTCAAACACTGCAATTGTTCATACATAAGCCTGGATACAATTTACGCATCAGAGATCTTCTGATGAACGACTGGAAGTTTAAAGCTCAAATTAATAACCCATTCTATCATTTTCCTTTTATTATTTCAGTTACTCCATATTCCTCAATTTTACGTGCATGACAGACGAGTAACATCAACCAAGAAGGATCAATGAGCTACACAGATCGGTCTGAACTGTGCAGAGATCTGCAAGGATGGGATCTGAAACTAGGAGTCAGATATGAAAGCTGACAGGACACAGAACACTGACCAGGGCCTGAGCTGGTGGAAACTCAGTAGACTTGTGTAGGTTCCAAGCTAGAAAGTTGACCAAGTGTGCTGGGGAGGGGATATTATGTCAAAAGATAACCAAAGAGCCATGAAAAGTAGGGCAATATTAGATTGAAGTTACAAAACAGAAAAAGCAAGTGAGCAAGACCGACACCAGGCAGCAGAAGTTTCCATTTGAAACAGCAGAACAGAGTAAGGAAGGGAATAATTTGCTCCTCATACATCCCATTTTTCCACTAAGGTCCTTACAGCCCATTTGCCATGAGTCACACTCCCTCCCCTATTTCTTCCTCTCTGGAAGGCAACAAACAAATAGGGATAAGAGGCTGTTAATCAGAAGTCTCAAAGGTTTTACTCATCCTCCCAAACTACCTATTCATCCCCCTTCCCTCTGGTAACCTTTTGCTTTAACTCAGTCCTTTCTGTTAACTGAATGAGTACTGGAAAGAGGCAGCTGCTGTTCTACGAGAGTGGCATTACACAACAGCTATCAAGACAGGCTCCTTACATGTTCTATTTTATTGACAGTCAATGCAACACTAGAGAGATCTACAAGTAATTAAAAAAAAGTAAGTTTTGAAAATAGGAAGAACCAAGAAGCAAATTTGATTTGAAGACTCCTTTGGAGTTTCAACTTATACTCCCATGACATTTTTTTTTCCCCCATTGAACTAGTTTAGGACCATGTACATGCAGTTAACAGCTATTAGCGCCTAAGTGTGTTAAGTTGACCTCATTTTCACCATACTTTGTCTAGCACAAAGCTTTTAAAACCTCTAACAAAACATCACTCAATGCTTTTGTCATAAGACAACTTCATTGAAATACCAAGTACCTGCTCTATGAATAAACATTTATTTCTCAAAGGATTAAGTAGGTTAAGTTATTATAAGGTGTCCATAACAGGAAACTCAGCCCCCCCCAAGAGGCTCAGAGCAATAGCACTGATCATCTACACAGGTAGGAACAGGCAGGACACAGAAAAGTCTGTTTTCTGTTATCAAGGCTTATAACGACACATCACTTTTTTATTGCACACCTTGCGCAATGCAATTACGGACTACAATTTTAATCCATTAATTCTTAAATTGCATTGAAAAAACTGTTCTGTCAAGGAGGCCATTTGAGTAAGATGCATATCCACCTTCACCATCTTCATCTAGGAATAAGCGGCCATTTGAGAGGCTCAGTGTTCAATGACTTACAGCGGACTACCTTATACAAATGTGAAAGTTAATCATTTCAAATGGCCTAACACTAGCCTTTGGTAAAATTGTGGCACACTCCAAAAATGCTTTTTTTTAGCGTGACACTTAAGGTGGGTTTGCTTTAAAATAGACTACATTCACATTCCCTGAAACATGAGCCGCCATCAGACAGGGTACTGCTCCCATACTCCCTGACAAAATGTTCCCCTTCCTTATCTTACACCAACTCTGACATTTCAGACCCCTCATGACATAATCCAACTCCTAGATGCAAGACAAAACTAATCCAGAAAGAAGTCAAATTATGGAACCACTACTCTAGTGCTGTGTATGTTGTTTGCTTCCAGAGCAGATTCTGATAAAAGCATAGCCTGGAAGCAACTGCATGACACTTAGAATTTAGATAATTTGAGGCAGCTTAAGAATCACCTCAACACCTGCAGAAGTGACATTTTCTGTACAGAACTAGTCAATTAGCTTGCTCATCTCTTGAACTACTTGGATATTTATTTCTCAAAGCATTAAGCAGGCTAAGTTTAAACAGCAGAGGTTACAGTTCAAATACCAACTACCCTCAAAAAGCCCTGATCTGCATTAGAGCTATTAAGCATACAACTGTATCCTGTTGTACCAACAGGAACTGAAGTTGTCTTTAGGTATTACACACAGCAATATTTCTGCCTGCATCCATGAACTCAGGGATGAAGAGCTAGTCTCTTCCAACCAACCATGGCAGGGGATAAGTATGTTTGATCACAGCATTAGTATTCCTGCTTGTTTACAGTATAAAATAGTGAATTCAATACAAGAAAAGCACTGAGTTCAGGTATTTCTTTATTAGTACATGCAAAACAAGCCTGGTAACAATTGAATCAAATAATATTGAAAGACCTGACCTAGGTAGAGAGCCAGCTTTATTTAGTCATAAGAGACCCCTTTTTATGAACTTACCACCTAAATTTCATGTTTGAGTTAATCAAGGATCAGGCTAGCTTTTCTAGGATCATAAACAGCTGTTTTCTAGAGGACACTCCAAGTACTTCTTTGGGCATCATCCACAAGACTGCCAAGACATCAATAGCACTCACTGTTCAACCAGCCACTTAACATGTGTAAATACTGTACAGCAAAAGTCAAATTGTGACATAAAACCATGTGTGCTTGTGCATGATAAGGAGACCAGCAAGAGCTAGGTAAGGAAACACTAGCAGCTTGACTATAAGGAATTTTTTTGCTAGCTCCTATTTAGACAGCAAGTTACAGTTTTAAAGCCAGACATGATTTACCAGGTTACTGTCCTCCTTACATTTGAGCAGCTAACCCCTTCCAGACTAGAACAAACAGGTTATTGCATCAATCCATTTCCAGTTTCAACTTCCCCAAACTTCCAGCAGTATGCTCTGTTCTAGTCAAGTTTTCTACAGAGGGAGAAAAGACTCACACTAGCATTGTCCTTCAGCTAGGCACAGCAGTGAAGAGCTTTGGCTCCCTACACGTATTAAGACATACACACAACTCAGATGCCTTCCCCAATTAAAGGAGGCTTCCCGTATTTACATCACAAGGGACAAACAAACTGGTTTGGCTAAACTACCAGCACACTGCCTCCAAGAAACCTGCTACTTGATGTCCTTTCTTTGGTCAGCTGATTCAGTTCGCTAAAGCCAGGAGAAAAAGCAGGACAAGCAAATACCAAGAAAATATCCTATAATTAACTCACTTTAGTATCTTCCAAATATTAAGACTGTTGTTTATTCCCATCTTTTTCCACTCATGGAAAGTCAGTTACTTTCAGAAGCAGGAAATGTAACTGGCAAAATACTACTTTCCATTTGCAAGTTGCACTTAAGACCTGGAGATGGGACTCCACTACTAAAATAAAAGGCAAGCAAAGAAAGATAAAAGATAGTCTTTGAAAGGGTCCTACAAACATATGCAGAAAAAGGACACTGAGCCATCCGCATATCAAACTACAGTTGAGGAGCTCTGAACAGCCAAGACTGCATCTCACTTGAGAGCCTAATCAAATACCAAGGACTTAAACCACATTTGTACATGGCCCTTCTTTGCTGTGGGACACAGGAGGCACAGTAGTCTTGCAGCTCTTAAGATCGCCTAAAGAAATTTGAAGCTAGTCTTAATGTGTTTCAATTTCCATAACTAGTTTTGAAGATCAATTACATACATTATGAGTATCTAGTATTAAGTACAGAGGTCTTCAATAGACTAGTTAATTCTGTCACACTGCAAAATGTATTCCTCTAAAGGCACAACCGTGGTGTTTTAGAACCAGTTGACTCTATTATGTAAATTTTTTTAAGCTTACTTATTTTTAAGTCCAGCAGCCCTCCAGCTACTAAACCATCTTGTTCAAATCTTGAACATGTCAAGAGCAAGAACAATTAGTTTCTAAAGTCATGTTTCTAGACTACCCAGGCAGGCTGAGTTCAGTTACGACAACTCCCTAAAAATCTTTTCTCTGTGTAACAACTTCCATAATACTGAGAGTATACAAGCTTGTCAGTTTACATTGCAGTTGCACAGACATTCAGAGCCAGGAAAGAATTTACTTGGATTAACAGAATATGCTTATCCTTAAAAAAAAAAAAAAACAAACCACCACCAAACCAAAAAAAACCCCAACAAACCAGCATGAAGCCAAAGTTAAATATATTTAGGCATTTCAGAGAGGCACCAAGGAAGGTTTTGTGGTTGTTTTTAAGGCACATGTGTATTAAAACACTGCATTTCAGTTATAATTGAAATTAAGTTCTGCAATAGACTGCAACTCTGCTAGTAAAACAAGGTTTGATATAACTCCAGTTAATATTTACTAGCCACAGACCATGTCTCCCCTCCCCCCTTCTACATTTAAAATTAAAAATCCACTGACCTAAATGTTCAAGCTTCCTCAGGAGGATACCAGCAGATATTTGCCTTATGTGGAAAAAGGAATCAATCCTGTATCTTAACTATATCTCCTTTGAAATCACTGTTTCAATGGCAAGATCAACCAACAGGAACCTGTTTCTCTAGGGAACATGAAGATTTAAGTCTGTATTTCCTACCTGCTCACTTAAATCAACCCACACTAAGCTCTGTATAGCTGGTTAGTTTTTACCAAAAAGAGGTATTACTCCAGGATCCTATTTTATACTAAATGCCCTTTAAAAAAAAAAAGGCATGACAAATTAGTAATGCAAGATAGTACCAAGTGTCTGTATATATAGGTAAATACATTCCTGCAACAACAGCTCAACACTCCTTAATCTATAGCAACCTTTGTTTCTAGTGTTGTTGTAGGAATGCATTTGCCTGTATATACAGACACTTATGTCCTGGTGAACTCTAATGGGACTATCCAGAAGACACTTTTCCCCAAAATTTGGTTTAGTGTGGATTCATTCAAGTCAGGCAATCCCTGATTTAAAGCCTCTCACTTATTTTCCCTAGAGAAACTCATTCATATCAGTAGATACAACAAAGCCTGAGAAGGAAGAACACTAATAATACAAAGAAGATAACAAGCGTTTTATCCTTTACAGAACATTCACTCCCTCCTTGTGTGACTCAAAACAAACCTAGTTTACTAAAAGACTTGGCTGTAATTAAGAGATAAATCATCATTTTAAAGAAACAAAAAGTTTGGGCTCTTCCACAAGTTACCTAACACGATGCATCTACATCTTTCCCATAGGCACTGCAAAAGTGAGTGCAGTTCAACAGCTAATTCTGTTATGGATGCATGAGGTAAGGTAATTTTCATTTTAAGTACGGTTTAATCCCAGATTTTAAAAAATGTACGTCAGTATACAGGAAGCTTCAGTTATCCACTTTAATTTTGTTTTGCATTTGAATCATTATCAGCCAGCAAGACTTAACCTTTCTTTAACAAAATATAAAGATTTATAACCATCCTTACAGTAAATTTAGCATGTGCCCTTCAAGTTGTATTTTAGAGGGACATGCAAGAACATGTGCATTAGTCCACAAGCTATGAAAATAGTGCAAGTTACACATTTTTAACACTTCAATTCTTACTTGTGACTTGCAGATACCAAACTTCACTTAAATGCACAGAAGTAGCATTTCACAGTAAAAATTAAGTAAGATCAACTAAATTAATCTATTTTTATTCTTTATCCTTCAACTTGAAGTACCTTCTGGTAACTGACTTAGTAGCAAAAACCCAAGTGTGTACTTATGGAATGCGAACTCAGAGATGTTCGTCTTAAACCCATGAGGATAACATACTCAAGTTGCATTTGCTTAGATTCAAAAAGTAAATCAGGAAAGTTTTGGCAAAAAAAAGTAGATTATAGCATAAATAAGGAGTAAGAGGTTTAGTACTTGAGTTTTGGGTCCTAATTTACTGCTTTGCTCCTGATGAAATTAAATGGCAAAAACCCCTGACCTCAACTGACAACATCTTGTTTCATGATGCGTAAGCAGGATGAAGCTGCTGGCAATGTGTGAACACAATACTGAAACTCAGTTTGCTTAGGTACTCAAGGATGTCCTCAAAGATCTTACAAGGTGCCAACCTTGGTCAAAGCCCAAACCAAAAAGAGGCAGGAATTTCTTTCCTTCCCATAACTAAAAAAATAAAAGCTGCCTGCAGTAAAGCTTGTTGTCAGGTCCTGGAAGACTGAACTTCACAGAAAGCTTTCCTTCTGAAAGAGACTCAAATTCAACACCAGAGATTTCTGTGCTGTTAAGAGTCACAGAACAAGATTCAATATTCAATTACATAAAAAGCAAAAAAAAAGTTACTTCTGCCCCTTTAGGTCCAAACAGAAAAGTATAAAGAACCAGGATAGATACAGATGCAAACAAATTCAGAACCATTTGGGTTGAATGGGACATATGAACATCAGTTAGTCCAAGCCCCTACTTGACACAGTTCCAATTAGATCAAGTTGCTCAAAAAATCATCCAGCCAAGGTTTGAATATCACCAAGTATATTCTTCCTGGACAACATGTTCCAATATTAAGGTTGGAATCTTAAACCAAGTTCAGAATAATACTCAAAGGCAAAGGAAGCCTTCACACTGAGCAAAACCAGGGAAAACGGCAAGGATAACAACAATGTTCAGAATACTTAAGTCTACCTCACTTTTATTGTAAGCCTTTATTTCAAGAGGTTATGCAGTTCATGTAAACACAAATCTACATGCAAAGACCAATCTAGAAGCAAATGCTCAGAGCTGGGGTGAAAAAGCATTTGTAATTTAGATAAATAACAGCCCTCTATAGGAACAACCTCAGTATTGGCCTTGTATTTCTGAAAGAGCTTGCATAGTTTTGCACATCTAGATTCAATGCCAAAAAATAGCCAAACTCCTTTCCTAGATGAAAGATTACATCTTTATGTAAGAAAGCTTACTTGGCAAGCTTAAATTAGTCTGTCAACCAAGTACAAGGATCCAAGGTATGCATGTTTTATTAAAAGTACCACACCTGTGTCATTAGCTTGGAAATAAAACATTTCTGCATCAGTTTCAGGTCCAGCTGACAGAACTGTTTTGAAAGTCTTCCCTGATGGAGAGGCTTCCAGAATAACCAATGACATCCACAAACCAGCAGTTGCAGCCAAACTTCTACATTCAGTCTGAACAACTTAAAGCTTGACGTAAACTGAAGATTTCTTTTCCAGTTACCATTACCATAGGTGCTGAAAAAACAGACCTTCCAAGAACAGGTAAGAAACAATGGCCTGTTTTGGCATTTTACTACTTCACATACAACAGCTCAAGAAGTCAGAGCACTGGTGTGTAAATGCAGCTGTAAGGGAAGGGATCCTTGACAGGGCAGGCACACTTTGGTGATGGATTTTTGGACTAGGTTGTTACACATAGCTGCACAATAAAGTAAACGAGAGGCAAAGCTGACAGCCTGAGACCCATGTTTTAAGGACACAGTGGATATTTTCACTACTTATACATGCCATGGAAATCAACTTGTAATTGCATCTTAAAATGTCTATATATAAAAAGCATGGAGTGAAGAATTACACATTAGGAAATGTAAGCACTAGGATCACCTGTGAAGCTTTAGTTCAGCTTCCCTTGGAGTATGTATGATCCCTAATTCCCTTCTCCATTCTTTCCTTCCCATAAACCCCCACCCTCACTCAGTGAACTAGGTGGACAATACTCCCCGAACCCAGAACTTTTCATTCTACTCATTTTTATTAAACCTTGTAGTCAGTGCGGAGTTCTGAATCAAGTCAATCTTTCCTACACTGCTCATTTTATAGCACCTCTTCTGTTGAAGATCCACAGTGCTTACCACAATTTTCACACTGTCCCATATGGTTAAGTGGTAGCAATGTATTTTTAAAAGGTTGAAAAACTAAGAGTTCAAGGCATCAGAAGGATCTTCTAGCTTTGGTACCCAGAACAGATGTCTAAATTCTTCAAATACTCCCAATTTTTATAGTATTCTGCTCTGTATTTGGGAAATACAACTCTACTAGCTGGGGGTCCCAACTGCAGAGATGAGCACTGAGGCCTGGAGTTGTGTATTAACACCAAAACCATAAATCTACACACACCTGTGAAAGTCTCCAGTAACTTACTAGCCAGCACCACAATCCACAACAGGGCAGGGACACATCTAGTTCTCCAGGATGGCAGTCACCTGAGTCACCAGACCACCACCTAGAACTTCTTCCCAGATAAAGTCACTACTCCCTCACCCCAGTGCTTCTACATACACCAGGTAGTTTAAGATCTTATTGGGCCACCTGGAAGCTCTGGATTTCTTCAGGTGTCCAAGGCTACTGCAGCCTGTGCTTAAAGTGATCTCAGTTATTACCTGTGGGGATGAACTACTGATGCCAGTGCTCTCACAACAACAGTCAAAAGATCAGACAGTTTGTTAGGCATCTAAATATCCAATAATCATTCCTCCCACAAACAGCTTAATCTTATTATATTAGTTTATTGGCTCAATTGCACAGCACTGATAAATCTCTTTTGGAGGGAGATGAACTCCCTGGCAAGCCTTCAAAATAGAACAGTACTCACATTTGGTACAGTAGCTTCATCAACAGCCACAGCCATATTTATCAGGAAGCCCAGGTCATCAAGGACTCACATGAGGGCCAAAATGAGTCAATATATCCAATTCCCATAGCCTCCTTTAAAACAGTCAGCCCTAAAGGTAGGGGTAGAGTTGTCCAGTTTTATTATTTTCAACATAATGTTAGTGAAAATCCCTTAGCAAGTTAGGTAATCTTTCTCCCCTTTAAAGTTTTCTTGGAGTAGCATATGGCAGTTTAAGCTGACAAAACTGTGTACATGAGGGGGAAGCGTGCCTGACACTAACATTTAAGGGATATTCAAATTTTACACATGCTCAAGCTACATTAATGCTAAAACTAGAAACCCAACAAGGTTCAACAGGCTCTTGTACCAAATTATTTTATGCAAATCAGAAGCAGCTGTCCTTCACCAAGATGCTTTTCCCTCCATATGCTTTTGTTGCACATTCCCAATTTATTTGTTGGGCTCCCACACCTGCCCTGAAGCACTGCAATGCTGAGCTGAACATCACCTTTCTGTACAGCCATTCAATATGTTGCAGCCTCCACACTAAGGAAGACCTTCATCTGGCTTTGGGCACTACTTATTTCTTCAGCAGCTTTAGAAGCAGGCTATTCTCTTTAAACCACTAAAGAAAAAGCCATTAAATTAGTTTTAAAGTCAGCATGTATAATACACCACATGCCACCTGCCTCAGCGAGGCATCACTGCCATGCTTAAACTTCATCTGCCATAGCTTTAACTCTTGTTTAATCTTATCAAAAGGATGTCAGAAGTCTTATGCAAGTTCACCTCTAACATACTCATTACCCTCTTAGGAGCCATTGAATGAAATGTGAGTTAATGAATAACACAGTAGGAATTATTTCATTACCCCCATGGTGAAAGAGAGCCATCTAATTCTTGGATATGTCGTCAGACTTGAGAACCAGCCAGTGATACTTACTCAGGCTTCCACTGCTCAATCAACTGCTACACCAGTGGTGTTCACAGTGAAAGGCTTGCAGACTGCACTGACAGCTCAAGCAAGACTGCCAGAGCATGAAGCAAAGCTACCCTGATAGCAGCCTTAGAAACAATTAAAGCATGAAGTGAGGAATTGAAGCCTGTCATTTTGCTTCCAAAGAATGGAGGACAGGAGCAGGAGGTTTTTGAATAGTGTACATTTAATGTATAGGCCTTGCACAGGTATGGAAATCAATGCAGTAATAGCATGTCAGCTCTTCACATTCTCCTCCGGCCTCATCTCCATTTTTACAGTCTCGACCCCACTCCAAGTTACCACCTGTCTCTGGTACTACCTAAGTCAACCTGTTTATTGAACTCCATCAGAAACCCAAGACACTTTTAAAGGGAAGTCTGAAGCAAGGTATAGATCCTTCAGTCATTGGCAATCCTGTCTTCTGGTATTCAAGGCTACCTCACTTGCACTTTCAGTTAAACTAATGCTTTTCACTATAGAACCTGATGCCTTATGACTTCAAGTAGATGTTCACTCCCCTGTGAAAAACACACCCATCTCCTGCTAGTACAGCTAGGATGGAGGACAACTGCAAGAAAGACTTCCTCAGCCTACCGAAGTCCTCCTTCAGGTCATCAAGACATTTGCCTGCAACAAAAAAAGAAAACCCCAGCTTTAGATTGCCTGAAGAGTTCATATGTTTAAAAGACTGTCTAGCTCTGCCAAGGAGACCAGGCAATTTAAGACCATGTTTAGAGAGATGATATTTTACTGATTTCATAACCATGAAAAGTCCATCCTCACTGATATCAGGACAGCTATGCTAGGCAGTGCCCTTCAGATATTTGGACTCTTGGGATACACATCCATTCCCATCCAGAACATCCCTGTATTGCCTTTAAATTATGCAGTCAGAAGCAAGCTCAGAGACAAGCAGCAGACATTTGAACAATTCATACCAATCCATTACAGCAGCTTCCAAGTACTACTTACCAGGTATTCCCCTCTAACAACTTGACTGATGAGGAATAAACTAGTACACAAGCAAGCTAAAAACCTAAGAGGAAAAAAACAGAAAGCCTGGGAAACCAAAGCTAGAAGATGGACTTCTCATGCAGATGGAAAAACAGAACTGTCTTCCTGACATGTCATACCCAATGAAAGAGCCCAGTGCAAGCTTTGCAAGTGGTTTTTTCTACATGGACTGCAGAAACTGAGATGCATTCTCTTTTGAAGGAGTCAGACTTTCCCATAACCTGCAGCTTGCAGTCACTTCAACAGCCACGCCTTATTGAGTTTGAGTAACACATCAAAAGCAAAGGATAATTGTACCATACTCTAAACCATACTGAAAGAAACACTATCTTCAAGCCTAGCGTGTGCTGTTCTGTCATTCTCATATGAGTATGCACATGTAAGATGTATTCATATTCAAGTCCTAGCATCACAAATTACTCCATCAAGAATGCAATGCTGAAATATATTTAGAATGGTTCTGTTAATACAATAGCTAGCTTCCATAATGCCATTAAGGTATCCTAGACTCTAAAACCACTACTGTTCTATGAGCATTCACGTTGAATTCTTCAATAATTGCTCAAAATGCCTATGTTTAAGATACTGCCATGGGATTAGTATTGTAGCTGTAAAATTGATAGAAAATTCAGTAAGATAAAATATCAAAAGTTGGCTTTGGGCAAGTTTCTATTACACTAGAAGGCTCTGAACTGGGCTGGAACAGCATCAACACCCAGCTCTGTCAGTGAACAGCATCTCCCCACATGTGAAGAGCATCTGTGTGCAGGCACTGCCTGAGCCTTTGAGTCATCATCTCCACACAGGCACTTACTGCCAAGCCGAAATTCTTGAGGTGCTTACCCAGCAGTTGGTGCCCATTCACCTAGCAGCTGATCAGCAGAGCATACAGCTGTGCTTCAACCTACAGAGCTGGAAATCAGTACCTAAAGGTAAGCACAATAGTGCAGATGAGGTAAGAAACAAGTTTTTGAGATGGTATGCAATTTAAGAGGGTAATGGGATAGAACTGATGCCCTCACTTGTGAGGCTGGAAGCCTTAATAATTCTGACTTGTACAGTGATACTGCTTTAAGTTTAATCACATGCTTACATTCCCCACTGAGTCAGAGCTGTCCTTACACAAGACATCATGACATCAAAGTTCTTCAGAGCTTTTCGGTGAGGTCTTAAGAGGCTGTATCTATACTATTTCTACAGCAGCGTTGGTTAACCAAGTTTTCATGCCAAGAAAACCACCAAAGCCATGTGCAGCCAAAAGAGATTAATCTTTTCTAGAAGCATCCTTAGTGCCACATCCACACCAGCTGTACACAAAAACTGCCCTAGAGACCTGAAGTAAGATTCTTCTCACCTAAGGCCAGATTTCGTGTCTGACCTCATCTCTTTTTAAAAAGGCCCACATTCTACCACTTAGTGAGCAGTTCTTGCTTATTTCGGACACCCACTTCAGGAGACAAACACATCCTTAATTCAACTGTGTGGTTTGGTGGGAGGACAGGACAGCAATATCCAAGTGTCCTTAACTCTGCAGTTTCCAGCTTAAATACATCTAGACAGAATCACTAGAAGGAAGTAAACAATGTCATCCAGACTGTCTATGGAAACATCAGTAATTAAACGTACCTGCACACCACATTCTTTGGTGATCAAATGTGAAGAACAAGCAGCTCACCAGACATTCCCTATATTAACATAACAAACAGCTGTTATCCTCAACAGCTGTAAAGCCACTACAATTATTCTTCCTACACACCCCAAGCTTTTTGCTAGCATTAAGTAGCTGCTTAAGTGAGTCAGTTATAAAGTTGTTCTATCACCACCACTATTTTCTCAAAGCTTAAAAATTAAATCAAGTATTCCACTACTGGAATTTTCATTACCAAGAAGTTGCAATAATGCTTATTATATTATGGTTATTGGTTTGTTCTCCCAATATAACTCAATCAGTTCAATGCTTTGAGTTAACTATTATTGCTTAACTAAGGTAAATACAAACAGAAGCCTGAAAGCATGAAATAACGAAACAAACAGTAGGAAGCAAAGCTCAACTACTTAAACTGAATATTTCATGATCACCTGCAAGTATCAGGGAAATTCTCACGCAGCTATAATATGCATGAGAAATTTAAAGCCCTGATGATTAGGGCTTCAGAAAATGGCCACAAGAAAATTATACAGCAAGGTAAAGACTCAGACTTTTTACTGTATCTAGACACTTGGGATTAGCAATGAAAAAAGGTTTATCATAATATATAAAAGAACGAACTAGAAACTGGATGCAATATTTCCAGGATATTCTGTCAGACTCTGATCCTCTCAGCAATAAAGCATAAATAAGCATGAATGATTCTCTGGAGAGTCCACCAAAACCCCAGAGATACTGGTTCTCTAGAGCTTGTTCTGCACTGACCAAAAAGTACCTTCAGTCATACTCTCCCCTCATTCAATTGAGGGAAAGAAGATACAGCATCAAGGATCTGATGGAAGGCAGTAGTAACATTCAGCCCTGGCACAGCCTTATTTTACAAAAGGGCTACCAATTGGCAGACAGGTTTCACTGACTTATGCTGACAAGGTTGAACTTGGAACTGTTCAAACAAGTACCTCATTTGAAATTGCCCCTATGAGATGTTCAACCTACAGATGAAAGCCTTTGAACTAAGACAGCAGAAGTGACTTCTACAAAACAATGCGCTTCACTCAGCAAGAGCAGCATGCTAAGAAAATAAGTGAATAGACAACTAGAAAGTGATTCAAGTGTCAGTCTTCCCACGAATAGCCAGGACAAAGTGCTTTTTGTTTCCACCTTTGAGATCTTGACAAATCAAAAATAGATTAAATGTGCTAGCAGACTAGCTTCTGCCTCCCAGACTGACACATGAACTCATGGAAATGATCTGCCAATACTCTGAAGTAACTTACACCAGAGCAAACACAGCAATGCATATGTTCCATTTTCCTTGTAAGAAGTTTGAAGCAAATCATGCCTTTTCAGCATTACAGTAAGCAGACAGGTAATCATTTTGCTTACAGTCAAGATAAAATAAAGCCTCAGAAATAAGAGCTAGGGGTCCTAACTGTATAGGTATTAAACAACATGAATAACAAAATGTTTAGTCTTGTTAGAGCCAGGAGGAATATCTGCTTGAGTACAGTTACAGATTAAGGCTTTATTACCTCTAGGGACACGCTCTGAAATACATACATCTGTATTTTGTACCTTTTTCATTTAACCTTGCTAAGTTCACCAGCATTGGTTTTTGCAGCTCAGTGACAAAAACAAGAGTTACTGAATAACTTTCCAGTATGAAGTTTCAGTGCATTAGTTCTCACTAGTGAAATACATAGCCACCTTAACATCCACAAATCCAATAACGCACTACTCCATAACCCACAAGGACTAAGCACATTCTATCTGTGGAAAACACATGAGCATTTATCAAGTAACATATCAAATCTCACCACAAATACTAAACAGAAACCAGCAATTCAACTGTTTCAGTTAACAATTAATAAAATAGTTCTGAGAAAAAGGAATGCATCTGCTTCTACTTCCTACATAAATCTCAAGTACAACTCAAGTAGCACCACAGCTATACAACCCAGTGCCAGACAGCAGCAGAGGCAAACCCTAGGAGCTGCACGTTCTGCAAGTGACACTTTCAAACTCAGTTTGAGATACAGAACACTTTCAGGAATTGCATTTTTGAGGGATAATTTGAAACCAGTAGTAATGGCTACCCTTTCAGCATTTAGGCATTCCTGTACCAGAAGTTCAGCCCAACAGCCCAGTGCCTCAAGGCAGACAGTATCCTTAGCTCCAGAGTTGCATGATCCACAAAGCAGCCCTATTACTCTGTACGTAGCCCAGACTACAGCACACTAGCAGCACTCTACCTAGTGAAGGCTGTTGTAAGCCAGCAACTTTAGGATAGGGACCATTTTACCTACAGAAGCAAAATAAAGCACTGCAGAAGCATTTGTTAAATGCTCTACTTGCGGCACCCCCAGTCTAGAAGCACTGTACTAAAAATCCCCCTTCAGAGTATATCAGTCTAGTCATGCTGAACATGGCACTAAGACTGCAAGTTAAACTCAGAAGACGCAATGGGCTGACGCAACACTGAATCAAAGGTTAAGTTGCAGATTTCAACCTCAAATCTGGCTACAAGGAACAGTGTCACTTGTGACAAGGAGTTAAAATACTGGAAGAGAAAGAACCACATTTGAGTTGTGATGAACTTACCTTAACTCCCATTCCACCAGCTCAGTATGAGCAACATTTCTGCAAAAAACTTTACACCAAGCTACCTCAAAATAAGAACGGATATAATTCAAGCCTACTGTTTTACACAAAAAAATCTGCTGCTACTCCTTTTGAAAATTCAGTGAGGCTTGAAAGTAGGGCAAACCCAACTAGTCAAATTAGAAGACTTATTCCTTGCTTCAGAATTGAAGCCTTCGGACCTTACCATTCAACCTACTTCATCACCAAACACTTCATTTTTAAGATATTCCATATACCCAGTATATGTTATAGTATTCACCCAGCCTATTTTGTTTAGATGAGACATTAGCAAGGACTTTTCCCCATTCCTCCCCCAAAAGAAAGCCTGTAAAATTGGCATCAGATACAACGTAAAATACATCACTCCCAAGATAAAGCTAAAGTTAAACACTCTTCATCTCAGAAGTACTTGGACAAATCTCCAGGATTTCACAGACAAAAACTCACCAGCAGACCAACTCTTAAATCCTAATTTAGAAGTTCAACGCTGTACATAAAGCTGAAGAATGAAAAAGGTGTAACAAGATAGGCACAGCTGGTTTTTTTGCTACAGGTCACATTTACTTCTTTCTGTTAAAGGAAAAACTTACCTACCCAGTAAGTTTAGAGTGACACACACCTTGGTATTTAAATAACTGAGATCTAGAGATGTAGGACATAGGTGAATAAGAGCTAACTCTTTAAACAAATGCAGGTTTTAACAGGATAAATTCCTGTTCTATACTTAAGAGTTTAAAGGTTACAAAAAGCTCTATATTGGAGGAACAGATCAGCACCAGGCAACAAGCTTTTTATAACATGGCAAAGATGCTCTGAATTCCATGTAGAGGCTGACCTGTCACTCACACAGCACGATCTATGGATTCCCAGCTTCACAAATATTCACAACTTTCTCTTCCACGTTCTTATATGCAATAAACTATCCGTATGTTGTTTAAACTCTGAGTTCTGTTTAAAGCATTATTAAAAAAAATCAAAGCAACCAAGTCATCAGCATTACTTTTGAAAGGTTACAGGTAAAGCGGCTCTTCAGAAGTCAGCTAACAAGCAGCAGATTCTTCAGACAAGTTTCAAGCCATCGTATTTGTTTCAACATGTACAAACTCTGCTAAGTCAAGTCTTTCAACAATACTTAGCATAAAGTCACCTAGGGGAGAATACAATGGCAAAACCTGACTAATTGCTATTGAAATATGGTGGTGATTGTGTCTTCTTTTGCAAAGATGATGGATGCACTGAGTTGTTTTACCACAACTGATCTTCATTCAGCTGAACAAGCCTTCTCTGAATTGGCCCTAGGGTATTCCTTCACCTTTTGCATTTTAGTTAGCTACAAATAGTTAAGCAGATCTTAAGAACACCAATCCCACACAGGGACCCTATTTTTTCCTCCCACATTTTCCCCGAGTCAAACAGGAGGCTTGAAGTTCTAGAAAACTGGTGCTACACCACCGGTTTAAAGTTTACTGTTCATCAATTCATGAAAGTTCAAAAGCTGACTTTTTACAAGCAGTAAAAAACCCCAGCTGGCTACATCTGCAACTGCACCACAAACATGCTTCACAGCAACATCTTCAGACTCCTAAAAATCTTTCCAGCAATAAAACCACCAAGACTCACCAGCCTACCTGAACAGACTTGAGTGTTCTCTGCACCTGCAGAAGCAACTACCATGCTCCAAACCCAGCCTGGAAATTCAAACTAGCTCTAGGAATTCTTTAATTGTCTTGGCAAGAGTCAGTATAAGAACTGTGGAGTTTAAGCCCATAAATTAGTTTTTGGAGGTTTTTTTGGCATTAGGCCTTTCTTTAAACTGCAAGCTTAACCAGATTCTCCCCAGCCCACCTGCTAATATGGTAATTCTTGCACAAAAAACTTAAGTCCCTTCTTGCCCTTTTCATGATACAAGTCACTTAAGATCAACTTCTTTTGACAAGGCATGTTTTAACTTATCACTCCTTGCCTTGGATAAATGAAGTCAGTTTAGCTGACTAACAAATGTTATGGGATCTGCAGTATATTTTTAGAAAAATTGTTTCTTAACCAGTACACTACTTTGTCTGCCGAGATTGACACATGGTAGCAAGTATTTATGATAAGACTAAAAACTGAATTTTGTTGGAAGAACCAGAAAAAACAGTAACAGTTATAAATACTTAGAAATTGAAAGGAGATGAGGTAGATTAAACCATATTGCAATTTTGGGGCTCTTGAAATACATTCCAGTACGTGGGGCTTAGCCCTACTAGGTCTCTAATTTGAATGCCAAACAATTTGTGTCTAGGAGCAAGAAGTATGCTAGAAGCAGTAAAGGAACTGCATTCAGCAAGGGCTGGCCAGATAATCACTACCTCTGTGTGAGTAGTGGTCCAGTCTCAGGCAGTTGTACATGCTAAGACACATTTAAGAAAGCTGGACAATAACTTGAAATAATAATGTTTAGAAAAATAAGCTACAGGGCACAGCAGCATGCAACTTACTCTTCAGTGAGCTACCAAACTGCTTCCTTCCCAACCAGAACAAATCAAGCTGACTTATGCAAGTGGAAAAGTCTTCATACCTTAGTGCTGAATGAGAACATGGCGGTCTAAGGAATGATGCAATAGCGCTATTAATTTTAATAGGACTGCTCTCTGGGTGTGACCCTCAGAAAGGACAGGAGCACCTAAACTTGTACCTTATACAAACAGCTTAAAAAAAATAGTCTTAAAAAATGAAAGCAAGAAATAGCTCTTATTGTCCTTGTTACACCAATCTTAGACTTGCCAAATCAAGCAAAATCCTTTCATCCTTTGTCCACAACTCCCCAGGCTGGCTCCTCCACATGAACACCACACCCACCCAGTTCAGGCATCAGCCAGCGCAGTGACAGTAATGACCCTAACCACCCTTTGCAGGTGAGCATCATATCAAGCAGGTTTCAAAATTGCTTCCTACTCCAAGTTGATTACAACAGCAGATTTGGCATTGCTTTTTTCTCTAGTGAATTACTAAAGAATTCTCATCCTTGGACCCTTCCACTGTTAGGTTATCACCGCCCTTTCAAGAGTTCACAGGAAGAAGTGCCTATGCAATAAAAATATTGCAGAGGAGTTAGAATGACCTAGCAATTGAAAGCTAGACAGCTCTTAAACCAGCCTACCAGTCAACACTTGAGAAGCAAAAGATAATTTGCCTGGAGTAATTAGCTAAGTATAGAGCCACCACAATTAGAGCTCCCCAATTATTTTTGCATTTCTTTCGATGCAAGTGAAACAGCTTGGGAAGAAGCAGGCTTCAGCTGCTGGTAGAATCGGTTACTGAAGCTACTCCAAGCAAAGCAACAGTGATCTTCTGCTTAACATACCAAATTCTGCAAAAGCAGCAGCAGGAGTCAAGATGAGCATCTTCTAAATCACTGGAGGTTTTTTACCATCCTCAGTTCATTACCATATTTCAGCATTTTAGGGAATCCTATTCTATTTCAGAAAACCCCAATAACATACTCAACTTGTCTAGTCCTCTCACTAGATCAGTGTTTAGCAGTTACCCTTATCAAGTGTCAGCATTCATCCTGTCATTTAAATGCTAAAATTCCAGTTTGAAATGTGGAAGACATTTTGGTTCCAGCTACTAAAGCCTGCAGAACTGAGTGGTGGGGGAAGCAACATGACAGTGACCAGGCATGTTGGTACCATTATGCAGCTATCCAGGAAGCTACTATTTTCTGAAGTTATCTGTTAATGAACATTTATTCTTTTACTTTAACAAGGGTTTATGAGTATTACTTATACTGATATATATCCACTAATGTCCCATATGGTCAGATTCTGAAAGGACTCCTCATGATTAGCTGTACCACCACAGTTTTCCCACAAGGAAGTTTCCATATAAATACCCTAATACATGGTTTGAGCATTTGGAAGTATACTGACCATATCAGTATACTATTGGTATATTGAGGTTCTGGTCCTTTTTATCATGAACTAGGAGTTTTAGAGCAGAAATCTGATCTCCTTACTTAAAAGTCTAACCAGATGCTTCCCCGTGGTTTTGCCAGAACATGACCCAGCAACAAAATATTAAACACTTAAGACATGGAGCTCCAAAACTGAAAATTTCCATGTGGTTTCTCTCTGCAGTCCCAATTTACTCATCTGTTATGTACAGGGATGCTCTGCACCAGTGAAGTACACTAACCAAACACCTCCAAATCATGTGATACTCATGCTTGAGTCTGAAGGGATTAAGAGATTCCAGTCCAGAGTAAAAGAAAACAAGCAAGCTATTGTATTCTGTATTAGAAAACAACTATGCCTTGACCATAATCCATTAGCCAAACCTACAAGGAAAGCCTAGCAGACCTCAAAATATTTCACTTGTTCCATCTTCCTCCTTTTTCCTTAGAGTATTCAGATTTTCCCAAAGTGCAAAAAGGTGCATTCTTTTGGAAGTTACTCAAAGAAAGGTTCGCTGAACATAGACAAAGATGATAATTTAATTATAATGGGTATCCAACCAGAATATAATGCCCTGTTCACAGCAAATTCCTGCTACCAGCAGTGAGAGAAAATTAAGAATCTGAATTCTCAAATGTACTCATGACTAGTACATCCACCAATCACCATACAATTGAAGAACAGGAATGCTTAATTGTAAAGATGAACACTAGTTTGATAAGGATTAGTCATTAATTTGATGAAAAGCTTACCCACTCTTAAAAAAACATGCACAGTGCTTAGATGGAAAGAAGTAAAAGGTCTGCAGGCAGAGGCAATAAACTTGCAAGTTTACGTTAAGTACACTTCACTTGCTTTCAGCTTCCATTTATTAAAGGAAAATCACCAAAATAACCTAGAAATGCAACCTGCTTAGAAATTTTGGTCAGGTTTCTTGGATCAAAAGTTCAACAATGCCTACATTACACTAACATATTTGTTCTCAGAAGTGAAAAAAAGAAATTCAGGAAAACTCAAATAGAACAATAAAATCAAAGCTATCAGCTCACAACACTTACAAAAGTGTTTCTACTCTACTCAGGCCACAGCAAACTTCAATTGCAGAGTGGATAGAGTAATGTCCTCGCATTAATTTTCAAGCAAAGCTGTCCTGCAATATGGCAGGTGAGTTTTCTTCTCATAGCCTCTCATTTTGGCTCATCTGTTCTTTGTCAGGAGATAGGCAAGTATATTAAAAGCCTGAACTTAAAGAGAACCAACAGAACAGTAAAAGTCAGCTTTGATAACCGTAGTTTTGAAAGTCAGAAGACACTGAAGGCTGCAGGCAAGTAAAACTGAGGACAGTTCTCAGCTGCAACAAATCCAGAACTAGGTCTGAAAAGGTCTCAGAGCAAGCACCCTATCAAGGATGCAACAAACAGTATAATTACAAACAGAACTTCACAGCATCTCATTTTATCTCAGTTTTAAGTTTCAATGATAGCAATTACAAGCTTACAGATAGCAATGCAGTAAGTAAAGCTTTCACAGGTAGACATTTAGGTCAATTACAGCTACAAGAGATGAAATCAGACAGCCACAGCAACTATCTTACTCCCTTTCCTGATCTACTTGCAGAGAAAACAAGGAGAATGAGGCTGCTGGTCCCCTTCTAAGTACCAGATAGGAAATTCCAGGGAAACATTTTCTACCAATTCCAAACCTAGCTGCAACCACTTCCACGAGCAGCTTAGGACTTAAACATTTTCAAAGTATGTAGTGGTAGCGTAAGAGTGGTAATCCAGAGCTTAATACTAGGCCAACTACTAGACCAGATCATTCTAACACCTTCTGTACAACAAGATCAAGGCTTCACTTCAGAAGTACTGGAAGTTATCTTACCCATGTAACATCTACTGTAACATGTTAAAGGTATTAAGACTCCACAGTCATAAACCGTTCCAGTGTTATAGTAGGTGCAGATAAATTGCTCCTAATCTCCCTGGGTGCTCAGTCTTTGTTATCATTTCTTTAATTCAGCCTTTGCATTCACTCAACTCTTCAACATTTTCAACTACAATTTCTAGCAACTAAATAACTGAAATCAAAACCCTAGTAGTCTACCCTTGACCTATGAGGTACTAAACTCTACATGATAAAGACTCAAGGAAAGATCTGATTTTCCATCTATTTTCTGAAATCCTGCCACCAGCTGCACAGCAACCCCCCCAAACAAATCCTACTTGCACAGAACAGTCAAACCACAGAGAAACTGAGGAGTCGTACTCACAGGACTTGGAAGGCTTATGATCCACATCAGCCCTACATAAAAGGCTGCTCACAGGGGTGAGCTGGGGAGATAGCAAATGCAACATGTCCTGCAGGCAAGTCCTGCCTTTGCTCCACTCTCCAAGGGTAGTTAGAAAGCCAACCAAGTGCATCTTGTCTTCACAGACATGATTTCCACCTACGCCTTTCAGCATGCAGACAGACATTTCTGTCCTCTCCTGACACAGGTGGCTGGGAGCAGTTCCCCCCAGGCACTTCCACAAGTGGAGAAAGCAGCACTAGAGAACACAGTCTCATTCTGTCAAGAGCCTGCCCTTTCCCAGTCGATATAGGAGTCAAAACCTTCTTTTAAAGGCATAGGGAAAGAGCAACTATTTTTACTTCTTCCTGAAGCTCTGTCCTTTCAGGTAACACTACAGAATTAATGCTTTGATTATAACCCTAGTTTCCAGTCCCAAAGTTGGAGAAGCAAATGAGGCCTACAAAAGGGCAACAGAAAACTGTTCTAGCAGTGTTTCTATAAATAATGTCTATACCAGTGCATAAATCTCTGGTATTGGAAAGAAAAACTACAAAGACTTAATTACGGCAATGCAGCAGTCTTCCTCCACAAATTCAACTTGAAGTGCGTTACTTCCCCCCCCATACTGACTACATATTCTAGGAACTAAACCTTGTAGAGTACCAGAACAGTCAAAAATACTTAAAGAGACTATTAGACCTGCATAAACACGAGACCTTATCATATAGACAGGCACCCTAGCTGAAGATCTCTATTTCAAGCGATTTTGTTTTCAGAAATCTCAGTTAAAGCATGATGTATAGCTTTTCACTGGTTTTCCCTGATGAAAATCTTTCCACGCTCTTAAAATAGGGTAAGAAAGACCACAAACATGAGAGCCTTCGGTAGAATTCTTATCCATGGGGACAGTATACTCACAGCACGGGAGAAGCACATTTGACAATGTTGCTTCCTTGAAAAGCAGGAAGCTGAGATTATAGTGAAAGTCTTTTCCAATTCTTTTCCCAGTAAGAGCTAAACAAAGGAGGACCTGAGAGGGTAGATCCTGTACATCTGCTAGAGACAGTTCCAGTAAAGAATAACTTTAGTTCTGAAATTAAACCAAGACAAAAAAAAGCTCAAGATATCCAACAGTCCCCGAGTATGTTCAGCCTTGAGTCTACTAGGTGCCTGCAGCTGTAGATCCATGCACCTGCAGAATTGCCCCAGCTCAAGAAACCAAGTACCTAAATCCTGCTTCTACCTCACAGGATCCAATAGGTATGCTGATCAGCCCAAGCCTTCTCAGGGACCCAATCCAGCAAGCAGAAAAGCACATTTAAATTGATTCTTCTTGCAGCCAAGTTAAGATGCTATCACAGCTTCTTATTTGAAAGCTCTGCCAGAAGATAAAAAAAGACAGTACTACAAGAGCTTTGACATTCATGTGCTTGCCCATGAAGAGCTTTCTAGCTCTCCTCACACTGAAGGCTTCCACTTATCCTCCCCAGAAGTACACACCAGCCACCACACTAGAGGAGATTCTGTGCAGAAGCCCTACCCAACCCTGTGGAAACTGTCACTCTGCAGAAAATGCAGGAGTGATTGGACTAAAATCAAATGGAGGGGAGCACAGAACATACAGCTTGAGATCAATATACACAACAGGAAGGAAACAGACAGTTAAATATTGAAGTTTGAGTATCAGAACACAGATCTTTCCTATATGGATATTCACTGTCTTCTAGGCCATCTTCTCAAAGTTCAGAGGCTCATGGCAGCCTGCCTTGCCATCTAGTCTCAGAAGTTCAAACATTTGAACATACCCTATTACAGCTCTCACTATAAAGAACACACACCCCATCAGGGTGGGTGGTCTGTTCTGACTGCCCTTCCAAAAGCCCAGCTCTTCCTAAGTAGCCAGGGACTATAGGTAACAGGATAATTTCCCAAGCTAAACTCAGGCTTCACAGCTAGCACTAATTCTAATGCTTCACAAGATACATAATAGCTAAAAACCCTGAAGATGACTACCACCATGCTATTCATACACTGGAGAATAATTTGATGAAGAACCGATATCACAAAAGTCAGTAAAAGCATCAGCTAGATCAGCATCTCAGATGAAAGCCATCAGCAGCATACCCAACTTCATTTTCATTGTGGCTAGTCAGTCCATCACAAAGAACACTGAAAATGACAGTGAGATGTGCTGAGCAAGGCAAAAGACAACTTGCTTTGCTTTTCACCTATAGTACTTCTCTAAGGCTTGGTTTCTTTGATGTTCTGTCCTCTTTAAAATACAACTTTCCAGTTCAGTGTTAGTTGAAAGTATTTGCAATTCAGTATTTTTGTTTAATTTCTCTAAAAAAGGGGTTTAATTCTACTTAAGATCTATCAGCATGTGTTACTGAGGACACATTTTATTACCAGCATGACTGGTAGCTTGTACAACAGCCTGCCCCCAAGCCACCCTATTAATGCTGCTTTACAGCTTTTCACTTCATTCCTAGTTGAAAGGAAAAATAACAGACTAATTTCTCTAAAATTAAGTTCCACCAGAATCTTGTTCAAAGTATTAACTTTTCCAGAAGTGGTAATACTTCAATACAGCACCTCGTGCAAGTTTAGCTGCAGTATCAGTTAACAAAGGCCATCCAGCTTCAAGTCTTCTGAAATCCAACCCTCCCAAGCAAGGGCAAGAACCACCTATTTAGGCAGTCTTTTTGAGAGTTTGAAGGGGGGGGGGGTTCCCCCCTTATCAGAGTCCAGAAGGTTTCCACCACCTACATGGTAACTGTTACAATGTTATTAGTTGCCTCAGGCATATACACACACAAATTTCAGAAAAACTTCAACCTGGATCATACCAAGCTTACTTTGTTGCAACTGTTTTCAGCATTAACACCTGTAAGGAGGAACAATGCTTCTGAAGTATTCAGTTGCCTGCCAGCAAGACCTACAGAGCATACCTCCAGTTAACACCTTAACTTGCACTCACATTCACATGTCAACCCAACTGCTGCTGCTTTCTAAACTTTAGATTAAGATTCTGAGTCAGAGGTGTTTCAGAATATGAACCAAAGCTAGGAATCAGCAATCGTACTTTAAGTTAAGCCTTTAAAAACAGTGCTTTTTGATGGACATCAATGACTCCAGAAATAGCTTATCCATTTCAATTAACATTCCAGAAAGGCTTCTGCTTTGCTCTTCCTCCCTAGCTCACTTTGCATGGTGTGGCACTGCAGTTCCAAGCCTCACTCCTCGGCACATATCGCTACTTAGTGAATGTGAACAGAGCATCTCTAGCTCAGAGCAACACAATCCAGACACTTCATAACAGACCGAAGGTGAAAGATACCACTGGTTTCAACAAGACAATGCCACACTTCCCTGCTACTACAGGCTGTTCTTCCCTCTAGTTCACATCAGCAGGGACTGACTTGAGGCCTTATGGGATAAAACATTACCTCCCAGAATCACTACAGCCAGTTGGTGTTCGCCTCCCTTACACCGCTACCAGAAGCTATTAATCAGACAAGGGGAAGAACAGGTCTGGACTACTCATGCTCTAGCTTACAATTAGATTTCTGTGTTATCAAGTACATTCTGTAAGTCCTTCTCAACTGCTCACCCCAAGGCAAGGGGACAAAGTCTTGGCTGTTTCGGTTATCAACTACATTCCAAATAAGGACAGTTGACACCAAATGATGTAGTTTGTGATCTTTGCCCGTCCCACAAGCAGCAGACACAAGAACCTGGCATGCATGCAAGTCCATACAGCAGTCTGGATACAGCAATCCTGCACCATTCAGGATTAATGCATCCAAGGTAGAAGTTGTGATGCATTAGGAGTTGAGGTCTTCAGTTCTTTACTGAGCAGAGCAAGCCTCAGTAAAAAGTCAGTATTTCAAATTCCTGAATTAGCACTAACCTCACTTTTAGGTCTTTCATGCAAGCCACTCAAACACCCTGAAATTCTGAAGCACCACAAAGATAAAGAAATAGTTATCTTTTAGCAATCCAGTTAATTCACAAGAATTACAGCATGAATTGAGTGCTAGGCATGTTCCTAAACTTTTCCTGACAGCACTGGGAAGTTATGGCACCAATATCTAGAAGAGTGATAGAATTACAAATCACGAAGCTCATTTCTCAGAGTTAAAACCCATATGGGATTTAACAGGCAGATTTTTACACCACCAGCTACTCAAGCTAGAGACAAATGCAGAACAGTTGCATGTTATGGCTTAGACAATTTAGCACTTAGAAGCTCATTTTGAAAAAAACATAACTTACACTACTTTGATTCAGCCAATGAAAGCAACTATGAAACAAGTGCATATTTAATTACCTGGACTTGTCATTCTAGCTTACAATATTTGATAAGCACTAATGCACTATTTGGAGTCACATGTTCTGGAAGACACCACCAGTATCAAGTAGAAGAGTCCTATCTCATTATATCCAGTTACACATCCCAATAGGAAGCTACCACAGCAGGAACAGCCATCACATCCCTTTGACCTCTGCAGATGAAAAGATCTCAAAACTTTGTGCCAGATGCTAACCCAGTTCCTCCGATTCACTCCATGGAGACAATTCCGTCTTCCTTGCTACAGCAGCCTTGTCAGGCTTCTGCCTGCTACTCCAGCAGCCTAACAATACCCTCCTCCTTAAGTTACTCCTTTTTTACGGGTTAATTGCCAGCAAAGTACTGCATAGCCACATTCCTCCTACTCTTGAAAGGCTGCGAACATACTTCTCTCCACCATCCTGGGTTGCATGTAGGTGGAATAAGATCTGAGATAAAATATTGTATCCTCTATCTTCAGAAGCTTGGGCATGCTCCATTTCCATCTCCCCCAGCTATAGATGGCCATTTTTATTAAAAAAACATGAGAGCTTATCAAGCTGACCTATTCCACCTACTTGGTATCATTTGTGGGCTGCATAGGGTATTACTTAAGCAGGCTGACATTGGTATTTTAATAACTTCTAGCACAGACAGTTATTGTAATGGATATTACCAGTATCCTAGATAGATACCTACAGCACTGCCAGCAAGAGAACTAAGCTTGATTCTCAATATATCACTCCTATAATTTGAAGCAGGACAAGAGCACCTTTTTGTGCAAATGCTCAAAAAAACCACCACTGCTCAACATTACTGTTTCTGCACACTTGCCCCTCCCCAAACTCCAAAGAGGCACACAAACACTTGTCACTAAAGCACTTTAGAATCCCATGCCCCGCCTTTACTTATCTGCAGCAAGTTTCAACACACAGAGTTCACAGTATTTCCTGTACTACGAAAGCAAGCACTTTTTCTATCTTCCAAAACCACTGTGATCAGTAACAGCTGAAGCAATGCAGATATCAGATGTCAGCCTTCTCCCCTCAGGTTATCTGCAAGCACTCCTTCGTAAAAACTCCCTTCACCTCCACCAGAAAAGTTAGTTTTCAAATACTACAGCACATGCATTAATAACAGAAAAAAGGCACCTCAGCCTTTTACCTAAAGCTTAGAGCATGACAGGTAACACAAGACACCTGCCATAGTTCCTTCAGTCACACTACCATCCCTTCCCAATGGACTCACCGAGGCATTTAAACATGCCTTTATATTCACCATAAAGCCAAGCCGTACCACTACACTCAGCACTACCTGATTCACTAGACAAACTCTTTTATTCTAAGAGAAAGCCTCACTGCACATGGTTACAGGGGCTCATCACACAAGAAAACAAACAGGTGAAGCACACAGGAGAAGAGTGCCTATCAGACTTGAAGTCTGCAAGAGCTACAAGCTCATACCCAGCCTTCCCCCCCACCCCCGTGAGGGAAGTGTGCCTGAAAAGGAAAGAAATCGGTTTCCTGTACGGAGAGATGTGAAGGAACACGAGGTCTCATCTGCTGCTAAAACAACATTCCCTAAAAGAATGAACAGAAAAGGGAACAGCTTCAAGGCAAAAGCTTAAACACCATGTCAAATGCAAAAGCTTAAACACCACGTCAGGGGGAACGGGGCGGGGGAGGCGAAACACTACTTACCAGAGAAGGGCAACATCTGCTCAGATCCCATCAAAAGAACAGGACTGTTAAAGAGGAACACGGGGAAGAGGCACAATTAAAGCCCCAAAACTACGCAAACGAAAAGCCTTAACAAGTCACGCTTATAAAAGGAACGGGAACGTCGGCCCCGCGCACAAGGACAGTTGAACACAACTGACACCCCGACCAAAGCGGCAGGAGAAGCCGAGCACGGGACCACGGCTGCCAGCGCCATGAAGCGATCCCTCAGCCGGGCTGTAGTACACGGGCCACAGGGAGACAGCCACCCCCGCGGGACGGGCAGGGAGGCGGCTGGCGGCAGGTGAGGCCCGCAGGCCACGGACGCCAGCAGCGGCCAGGCGGGGGAGAAGGGGGGGAGCCCACCTTCCCCCGGCAAGCCCAAGCCCCGCAGCGAAGGGACGCGCCGTCACCCCGCGGCAGGCTCCGAGGACGCGCCGCCGCCCGGGACGGCATCCCTGCCCGCCCGGGGAGGAGGAGGCCGCCGCCGCCGCCACCCCCGGCCGCGACACCGGGCGAGCGTCTCAGCCCACCGCCTCCTCCCGCGGCGGCGGCCCCGGCCGAGCAAAGCGGAGCAGAACGAGCCGGCGCCGGGTCCCCGCCGCTGCCCCGCGGGCCGAGGGGGCGTGCCGGGCCGCGGCCCCACAGCTGACAGCCCGGCCGCCCTCCTCCAGGCCCCGGCCCGGCAGGCCGGCCCACAACCCCCACCACCACCCTCCGCAAGACGCCGGGCGAGCCCAGACGGCCCCCCCCCCCCCCCGGCCCCCCCGCCGGCTCCTTACCGCGGGGCAGGGCATGGCGTGGGGCCCCCACACCCCCTCCCGGGGCGCGGCCGCCTGCCTGGGCCGGGGTCGCTGGGCTCCTGGCTGCCTCCGCCGCCTCTCACTGCCACAACAACATGGCGGCCGCACGGGACGCGGGCACGGCGGGGCCGGGCGGGCGGGCGCGCGCCCGACACCTCCTCCTCCCTCCTCCTCCTCCGCGGGGCGGGGCCTGGCGCGCGCCGTTCCCGCCTTCCCGCCGCCTCTCCCTTCCCCGCTCTGAGGGGAAGGTCGCGGCGGGCGGCGCCGGTCGCCTCAGGGCTCCCCGTCCCCTCAGGAGGCGGCCGGCCAGAGCCGCGGTCCATTCCCCAGAGCCAGGCAGCCGCTTATCCCTCAGCCCCTCAGCAGGTGAAGCTGATTCGCCCCTTCCTCCTTTTATAACCCGGGGGGGGGGCGCTTAACCTCCGGCAGCTGGCTGAGGCCGGCCTCGGTCCGGCCCTCGGCAGCCCAGAGCCCCGCAGAGGCAGGAGGTGCGATGCGGTGGTGCAGATGGTGTCTCGGGAGGTTTTGCTGCCACCTCGGCCAACCTGTGAGGCAGGTAATAAATAGGTGGAGGCGGGCTGAAGTTGGGTGTTGAGGGGAGCTCTGAG
Source organism: Harpia harpyja (assembly GCF_026419915.1). Classification (NCBI taxonomy): domain Eukaryota; kingdom Metazoa; phylum Chordata; class Aves; order Accipitriformes; family Accipitridae; genus Harpia; species Harpia harpyja. The sequence continues at coordinate 45,803,150 of NC_068948.1, read as the reverse complement.
AGCCGAGGTCTGCCCAATCTCCGCAGCATCTGCTAGCAGCAGGGCCTGCAGTCCCGGGGTCCTCCTTAGGAGCCTTGCAAAGCCCGTGCAGTTTCTGACTATAAAAGCCGCTCTTGCACACGAGGTCTTGGGGCTGCTGCTTTCCTCCTTTGCTTTTGTGACATTCAGCTCAGCTGTAAGAACATGTGTGGCCCCATGCCATCAGTAGACGCACCATCCAAGCCACCCTGAGCAGCCCGCAGCTCCTAGAGCATGAGGTAATGGAGAGCAGGGAGCCAACACGAGGCATGAGAGCCAAAAAATACATGGAAATTGAGAGACAAGTGATAAAAGGGATATGAGCGTTAAATAACAGAAAGGGATAAGAAAGCTTGAGAGGCAAATGGCAGCAGTGTCAGAGGTAGTAGGGCACGGTTGGCCGGAAGCATTGCAGTTTCCAGAATGAAGCTTTAACTAAGCCTTGTGCAATGGAGTTCCTTTTCAGCAGCAAGATTTATAGCTGGGTTTTGTTGCAACTGTGACGGATCGTTAATGCTTTATTTTTATACATATCTTTAATTTACAATACTGTATGTAGGTCAGGTTGTACTTTTGAGAAATATTTCCACCTGCTCCTCATGTTCGCCTTGATCTGAAATGAAATGCTGGCTTGCAAGTAACTATAAAATGCACTCCTAAATTATCCGCAGGACTCTCCCTCTGAGTCCAAGGCTAGGCATTGTAACAGATGGACTTCACTCTGTCATTAAGTCATGTTTAAGCTAGAAGTAGCATTAATGTTCAGAGAGAACAATACAGAATACAGGATCCCATGTCTTTAAACTCAGATATAAGCCACGCAGTGAGTTGTTTTCTAGTTTCACTCCCTTGGTCAGGGACAGTAAACATTTGAAAGGAAGTTAATCAGCCCCTCTAAAGGGATTTCTTCCAACAAGAAGCCATCATCTGAATGCAAATGTGATCTGAAAGTCAATATGTACCTTCAGAGGAACTTTGGAAGAAATACAGGTAACTGAAGGGAAAAACAGGATTCCTGGCCTGTTTATACCCAAAAGCAATGAAAAAATGTCCAGCCAGTATAGCTGTATCTGAAAGGGACGTGTGTTGACAGCATTAGGAAGCAGAATATGAATTTTGAAAAGTCCCTGTTAAATGGTTGCCTTTTGCAGTATGCCTGGACGGAGATCAAATGTGACCTACTTCAGGAAGCTGAATCCTGGAGACCCGGGGCTTTTGTACAGCAGAACCTGCTGGTTGCTCCTTCTGTTTTTTAAAGAGGGGGAACTAGCTGGAGTGCTATCACTCTGACAGGAAAAGCTGTGCGCTTCCAGCTGCTTATTTCAGTGACACAAATTGTCTTCTTTGGCATTATCTTTACCGATACGGTTGAACACATTGCATGGAGAGTTTCCATGTCTTGTGTTCTGAGTCTTTCCATTTCTTGTGTTCCAGTCTATTTTTTAGTAAATATTACGTATGGCCCCATGTTAAATGACTTTTGCTTCTATTTTCTATGACGGTCAGGGCAAAGGATGATAACTAATGGGAATTATTTTATGGAAATGGAAATTACTGTACCCAAAGGGAGAGCAAGGCCTGTGAGAGCCTGACATGCAGCTCAGGGAATGAGGTGTTCCCAAGCCCACAGTTCTGACGGACCTGGAACATATCCTCACTCATCCAGTACAAAGTTTTTAATTTGTCAGGTTGAGGGTGGTAATGAATTACTGAGGAACTACTGAAGCACTAGTTGTTTTTAAGCAGGAGGAAGAAAAGCAATCCAGTCATTTAGATACCTGTTAGTCTGACCTCGTGGACATTAAAAGCTTAGAAAAAAATGTAAAGGAAAAAGTAGTTGGGGACAGAAAATAAATAAAGTGGAAAATAAAGTAAAAATGTGACATAGCTTTACTAAAGATAGATTGCATTTAACTAAGATTATATCTTTGATAATTGTTTTCTAGGCAATGGCTGTACGATAGATTTAATCTAACTGGATTTAATAAGATATTAAAACCAATGCCATATGGCAAATGCATAGTTCATCTGCAGAGCTATTTGGTAGGGAAGGAGCTAGCTACAGACAGATGACAATAGTTTGGGTGGAAAGGTAGACTGTGAGGGTGGAGCTGAGCTCCTTAAGAAATGACTTGGAGACATATCAGCAGGTTCAAACATTTATTCAATAAATTAATGGAGAGCAGGTCTATAAAAAAATAGGTACATGGAAAAGGTAGGAAAGTCACCTCAAATGTACACCACCTGTGGATGCGCGGGGAGTGCAAAGGGAAGAGAGAGCAGAAAGTGGCTGGGCTCCGATGCTCTCTCAAAACAGCGTCGCTGACTGCCCCTCTCAGAGATGGAGTGCTGGACCACAGGCTGACCCAGCGAGGCATGTCTTACGTTCTTTTGATCTTGGACAATATTTTTCAGACAGGTCTTGGAACAAAAGGTAGGAGTGAGCTGATGGCATTTGCTGATGGCACGAAGTTGGGAGGCACCAGGAGTGCAGAGGGAATATCTGTACTGCTGGAAGAGTTGGATAACATTGAGTGCTGGCACATTGGAAATGGGATGAAATTTAATAGTGGAAAGTACAAGGTCATGCACTTGGGAATTACTAACAAGAATCTGCTGCAAGCTGGGAGCTCATCAGTTGGAAATGACAGAAGAAGAGAAAAATCTGGCTGTATTTGTTGATCTCAAGATGACTGCAAACTCCCAGTATGAAGCAGCTCTGATGAAAAGCACGTATCAACTGAGATATTTCCAGGCGAATGGGAAAACGTTAATGCCATTATACAAAGCTCTGCTGCAACCTTCTCTGGAATTGCGCATGCAGCTCTGGTCACTTTTAATCAAGGGAGACAAACTGAAAATGTGACTGGAGAATAATTACAGGGTAATCCTGATTTTTTTCTTATGTAAGGATCTTGAAATAATTTGTTTAGCCAAAAAACTGAATGCTGAGAAGGGATACAGTTGTTCTTTATGAAACTTCAGGGAGTAAACACAGAAGTAAACACATCTCCCTTAAGAGCAAGGGTGATGTTAGTGTAAGAGAAAACAAGTATCCGATGGCCATGAAAGCCCGGGCTGAAACATGAGAACACCAGAGCTTCCAACAGCTCAAGTCCTGAGGCTCTGGGTCATCCTTCCCAGAGCTGCCTTACCCTGATGCAGTTGCCACCAACAGCTGAGAACTGACCCTAAAGACCCAACAAGTCCTTTCCAAACCTCTCTTACTGTTTGAGACACAGCCACTGAGTTACTACTTGGCTTCTTACAAAAAGAAAAAGGGTACCTGATGCGGTAAGATATTCTTTGGGCTGCAGTCGCAACCCAAAGGTCATTTGAGTTATTGGCTGTATTCAGTAAGGACGCATTTAAAATCTGCATGTGGTTGTGGTGGAGGCTGACAGCATCCTGCTCTGGATCATCCCACCCTGGTCCCTCAGATCATCTTCCCACAGAGGCTGGCTCTTGTGCCCACCCTGTATGTGAGATGCAATCCTTGAGCGATCTGCACCTGGCATAGCGAGAAATGGCAAAACCAAATGCCTGTCAGGTACTTTCCTGCCCCTGTTACCATCAAGTATCCTTTAATACACTTCATTCTTGTGATCCAAACAGCCAAAATCAGACTCTGTGGGCTGTTTCTGTTATGATGAAAACCTGATGGTAAGGTCAGATACGTCTTAAAAAAACCAAACACACCAAGTCCTGATTCTGTAAGAACCGTCAGATCATGAAATGCAGGGTAGTTTCCCTTCTCAGGACTCCAAACTGGCTTCTTTGGCCAGTTTTCTACCCAAAAGCAGCTCTCTTCATCCTTTCTCTCCCATTTTGTTTGTTTTTTCATCTTTTACCTTACTTTGATGTTTTACTCATTTTACTCTTTTTTTTTTTACGAATGCCTGAACAGAATGCTGCACTCGGACCTGTCTGTGACCATGGTATTTATACTGTGTTCCTCACTGTAGGTGCTTCCGTTCTTTCTGCTCCTATCAAACAAGCAGTTATTTCATTGTTCCTTTAATCCAAATGGCAGGTGGTGAGGACATGGGGGTCAGCACAGCGTGAGGCCACCCCTGATTAAAATGTGCCAGGTGAGAGGCACCCACTCTGTCAGTCATCCTGATGGGGCCCAAAAAACAGATGCTCCAACTCATTCCCTTGAGAAGTGAGTGAATGATTTGAAAATAATGAGATTTTTATTACTTAGGTATCATTTTTGTCAGAACATTTTCCAGCAGACTCATTTTAGGATTTTTTGTCTTGTAGTAACCCTAATTTAGAACAAGCTGTACTATTAGTGACACTTTGCTGAAGGGAAGCTAGCACAATGAAGCCGTCTTGGCTATGGCTTCACATCAAGATGATTATTACAGATCTAATCAAATACGAAGATTTGGGGGACTGTGAGAACTTCACATTCAGTGGAACAGCTACAATATTTTTGAGCAAATACTGAAAATGGCTTTGGGGACAGCATTTCCAGGTAGGAGCACTGCCGTCTGAGCCTGGCTCTGCAAGGACACGTGAGCTGCTTGGCATGTGAGAACCCAGCTCAATCCAGCAGATCAGCCGGAGACATACTATGCCCAACTGTGAAAGGCAGGACAGCACTTCATTACAGAATTTGTACTGAACATACTAGTTCTGCTCGGGTTCGTGCTCTGCAGATGATGGGTGACACCTTGTTTGTGCAAGGCATTTCTGTACTTGGAAGTAAAAGCTGAAGACATCAATATTGAAGGTACGCCAGCAGTTCAGTGTAGGCAGAACGTTTCGAAGTCTTGTTTTATGTCTGCTTATATTATTTTCTTATACTTAAAAAGACTAATAATCCATATTGTTTGCACAGTGAGCTAAAAATACATTAAATGTTCAAAGCATTTTATGCTGAACATGTCTTTTCTTTGGAAAAGTTAACTGACAACTTCAAGCTGTGTCATGTGCTATGTCGCTAGAACAATGCTGCCTGAAAAATGCTTTTAATAATAAAGCATATATATTTTTCTTAATAAGCACACTTAAGATTGATCCTTCCTCCTGAAGTTGGATAGTTGTTATCCTAGTTGTTGCTATCCTATCATACGAAAGAGAAACACCGGGAAGTGACAGGCTAAGAAGCCATCTGATCAGAGGAGCTGCTTCAAGTATCATTAGAAAATGGTATTATTTTAACTGAATATCTTAAGTGATAATTCGCTACTGATGAAATATGCTGGTAACCCACTCAAGGACTGTGCCTGCTGTGGTGTGGAGGTATCAGAGGAGGGAGTTCCCACCCACAGGAACTTGCACCATTAAAGCTCTCAGAAGTTGAGCAACTCCTTCGTTCCACTGGCCAGGCGAACGGCGTACCCGCAGCCTCTAAGAGAAAGAGGGAACTGGTGTTCTGCCCCTGTGCAGACGCAATGCCATGCAGAGAATGAACTAAGTATCTTAGGCCATCCCTGGTGTCTTTTGTTAGTGACCAAAAGAAAAAATATCCTACGATGAGACTGTATGCTAAGAATATCTTAGAGGGGGTTAATTGGAGAACAATGGGAGATTGATAAAATAGTTAATAAATCATTGTAGGATCCACCAGGTCAATAGTTTAATGATAACACCTCTGTCTCTGCGACTATCAAGAACATGCTGTGGAAGGCTTCTAACTTCCATTAGTCCTTGATAAGCTAATGTATATATCATTAAGATAAAATGTAAAAAAGACAAAAATAGAGCTGGGTTGAAAAATTGCAAAACCCAGGGCTATGCTGATTCATCATTATTACTGTAATTGCATTTCAGCTGCTTAGAAAACATAATGGCCAATTTCCACAAATTTGCAATTTAGAACTGTGGTTATGTCTTTTTTTAGATTACACCAACATATTCCTCTGGTCATTTCATAACTCTTTCATTCTATTTCTATTTTTTAAATGTGTTGAGAAGTGACAGTCCTTCAGGGTTTCCTGTGCCCTCAGACCTGCATGTAGACAGCGCACAGGCAGGCTGCTGTCTTTAAACCCTCTGTGATGTCCGCTTGGAGAAAAAGAGGGGACAGCAGGTGTGCCTCACCTGGTTCGCGTGCAGGGAAGAAGGTCACTTGGCCCGGTAACCGCTGAGACTGCTGTGCGAGTAGGGGAAAGACAGTGACTATCTTCCATGACTGCACAGGAGTGAAGCAGATCTTCTAACCGGCCCCCAGGCTGTCATTTGGAACTTTCAGGCGGAATTTGAGAAAACACACCGTGGAAACCTGGGTGCTGTTCAGGAAGCAGAATGCCATATTGTAGCGTTCGTGACAGACTGACAAAGAAAATGGACTGACCTCCGACAGCACATCGCTGGGTCGCTCCAGCGTTTCAATCCTCCCATTGGTGCTTTTTGTGCTCCTTGAAATTAAAAGGCTGCTTTTGTGTCTTATCACTAGCCAAGTCAAGAGCGTCCTCACCGCACAGAGTCAGGGAGATTATTGGTACCTATCTGTCAAAACGCTGACAGTGCTGCCGGAACGGGGGCACTCCTCCCCACCTTTGACTTGTGACATCTGATAATCTGCACCATTACATCCCGCACTGAACAGCTTCCTCCCGTCCATGAATCATACCAAAGAAGGATCCTGTTAATAAAAGCTCCTTTTCCAAAAGCTTTTGTCTGGAGAAGTTCTCCACTTCGGATCTGATCCAAAGCCTGCTTGCCCGGTAACTTCACATGGCTCTGGATCAAACACTGAGAGAGGGATTTTTCAGCAGAGCTCAGCAGTCTGCGAGCTGTTTTTAATGCTTTGCCTTACCTGTGCAAGAGTGGCCAGCAGTTACCCTGTGCGGCTGGGATTGGAAAGGTGTGATCAGCATGAAGATTTCGGATCTGACTTTTACTGTCGTGAGGTGTTAAAGGTCTCTGGCACGTTGTACAGAGGTGAATGAATGCACTTTTTGTTTGCCAGGTCAAATTTACTTTGTACGAATAATGTGTATACGTGTAATTATTTAATTTGGTTATACATGTGTAGCTAGTATCACCAATGTTTTGGGCAGAGGCTCCAATAGTTCACAGTGCTTTAGGAAATCAAATAGGTAATACACAATTGGTAAGGTTACAAAAAAAAAACCACCCTAAAAAGAGGAATAGTGATTCAAAACAGCTTGATGACAGATTCAAAGCCCACTGAGTCACTTGGATTCTTGCCACTGCTGTTCTGAAGGAAGGTTGGCAAGGGAGGGGAAATCAACAGATGCCTTTGCAAGGGAATCGTGTTTCAGTTGCCAAATGTTAACCTCCGCTAAACAATCGGAGCAAACCTTGGATCTGACATCATTACTAGATTTTTGTTCTGGTAGGTTGTGTTGCACAGCGTGTCGGTGCTGGGGCTCCAGTCTGAGGGCCTGACTTGTGTAGTGATGTTTGAGAAATAGAAATAATAAATATTTCATTTAAAAAAATCAGTAAATTCAAAAGGTACGGCAAAAGAATGGTGAAAACGGCAGGTTCCGGACAACCTGCCATGACACGTAAAGTGCAAACCAGTAGTACCCTACCAGAGGTGAGAGCCTCTGCTGCCCTCCTGCTAGGAAGAATGTGTTGGCGTGTGAGTAGGGAAGCGTCCCCCCCCCAGTGCACGCAGCTGGAAGGCGGGAAGTCGAAGTTACCCAGTGTCCGGCATCTGTGAGGGCTTGGATTGAGGGATCGGGAGCTGGAACCTCGTTACGGCCCCAGCCCTAATTAGCCACACGACAGAGGGCATGGCGTGGTTTCCATTTTAGGCTACTTTGCCATTTAAACCCAGGCCCTGGTCTAACTTTAGGAGGAGTTCCCAGTGGTCAAGGAAGGGAACCGAGACCCTTCACGCGGGAGCACCCCAATTAGTGTGTCCGCCCCCCCCGCATCCCTCTGTGCTCCCACAGGCTGGGGAGCACGGGGGGTTTCCCTGTGCTGTGTCCTCATCTGCTCTGATATCAATTGTGCTTGGATTGATTGACAGGAATCACGCTTGTCCTGACGCCAAAGCTGGGGGGGGGGTGGTGGTGAGGGACTGGGGGGGTTCGGCCCCCACGGGGGGCCCTTCCCGGGCTCCCTCCCGTCGTCTGCCGCACCGGAGGGGTCCGTGGAATGACGTCACTACAGTCTCCCTTATAAAAACGGTGACGTATTGAACTACTGGTTTTCTTTCAGGGGAAGGACAGCTGCCTCGCAGACGGAGGCTTTCCGCCCCGCACGGGACGGCGTTAAGGACTGTTAGCTGTAACGACGGCCGCTGGAAGGTACCGCGGGCGGCAGGAGTGGGATTTGGGGCTTAAAACCGCCTCTTTGGTTCCCGCAGCACAACCGCGTCGGTTTAAACGCTCCTTGCGGCCGGCTCCGGCCGAGGGGGAACCCGCCTCGCAGGGGCAGCGGGGCGGGCGGGCGGCGGGACCCGGCGGAGCGGGGCGAAGGGGGCGGGATCCCGCCAGGCCCCGCCCTCTCAGGGCACTTCCGCTCAGCACCGGAAGAGCCTTTTGGCTGCGGAAGCGCGGTGCCGGCGGCGGGACGTGGCTGCTCGGTAATGGGGACTCGGGCACCGTGGCGCGGGCTCTGTGGGGGTGGCTGGGGTAGGGCGGCAGCGGCAGAGCCTGGAAGTACGTGGCTGCGGTGGGCAGGGTGACGGGGCCCGGGCAGGGCCTGGTAAGGCGGGGGCAGGACGGCGGCGGTGACTCAAAGGGGTGTCCGGAGCGACAGGGCTTGGCTTAAGTGGTGGTGGCTGGAGAGAGAGTGGCCGGGGCACGTTGTAGGGCTGTCAGAGCCGGGACGAGGTGGCAGAGTCTGGAGGGGGTCGCAGGGCCTGGGGCCGGTGGCAGCGGGTGCTGGGGCAGGGGATGGGGTAAGGGGGCTCGGGGCGGGGGCTGGAGGGGGTGTGCGGGGCTGCAGGAGGGCGGCTGGGCCTGGCGGGGATGGCACTGGTGGCACACGGGGGAGGAGGGTGCGCAGGGAGGTGTGGGCAGAGGTCAGTTGGGTGCCTGGCTTGGGTAGGTCCCAGCCTGCCGCTGGCTAGCTGGAGGTCCTTGAGCTGCGGGAGCAGGGGGAAAATTAGGAGTGGTCATGTCAAAGTAGGGAAGGGGGAAGAGAGGGCTGCAGGGGCTTCGGCTGACCCTTTAGCAGTGCACCCAACGTACACGGCTGCTGTTAGCGAAGGTGCAGCGTGGCAGCCCCGTTCTGCTAGCATCGCTGTGGTGGGTGCCTCGGCCTTAGCACATGGATGTCCCCTTGTCTGTGCACCTCAGTGGATAGTAGGGAGTGCAGGGCAGAGAACATTTCTGACGCTGTGAAAATGAGTTTCCCTGGCAAAAGTCTGGCTCATTGTATTCTTGTCAGGGCTGTTTGGCTCTTAACGCTGCGTGCCTGAAATCACAGGGTATGACAAATTAATCCTGTCCTTGTGGTTTAGACGAAAGCTCTTGGCGGGTGGGGTGGGGAAACATGATAGTGATCAGGAATGATTCTCTGTGTTGAGGATATTCCGTACCCAGGTTTATTCTCTTCTTCTGATGAATAAGCTTTTGACCAGGGGGCCTGTCTCTTCCAAGATGTTTTTGACTTGGACTGGAGATTTTGATGCTTGGCAGGCTTAAAAAGAGACACCTGACATTTTTTTCCTTGTTGCAAACACACACTTCTATGTGCAGTTTTCAGAATGACTCTAGAAATTTTAACAGCCAAATTAATTATATTATGAAAACTGAAAACCAGCTTGGCTTATTCTGCTGAAAAGTTGGTGTGTCGCGTCCCGTCCCCCCCCCCAAAGAAATTGTTTATCATAAAAAATTGAAAATGCTTTTGTCAATATTCTAATCGTGATAGTCCCTTGGAAAGGCATAATTATTTTAAGTTTTCTAAGCTGTGCATATTGGCATTGTTCTACTGTATTTTTTTTTTTTATTTAAGATGTTAGATGACAATTTTTGCCTAAATCCATAGGTTTCAAATTCTCTGGAACTAAAAATGTTACACTTTCGCTTGCTGTCTAAACTGTGATATTGCTCCTGAATCAGTATTATTCAGCTGTAGAGACACTTCTCTTGTTTTAATAGTTATTCTGCCCAGGCAATGTGAATGCAATGAAATATGCATATAAGGAGACTTGTGATCTTAGAGCTTAACAAGAACATAACTTTTTAGTACCATTTTGCAGAAATCATAATACCATAAATCCCCCAAGAAATGAAAAGCTCTGTTAACCTGCAATTTTCATTTTTTGTTAATATATGAACTTTTTTAACAATGCACATTACAAGATACTTTCTTCTGAATTACTCTGTTTGACTTACATTTAATTTCAGGAAGTTAACTGAAATATTTCTGAGCCTAAAAATGCTGTTGAAGATTAAAATGTGGTTTTGTGAGCACGTGGGAATTGGCAGGGGAAAGGAAGGCTGTGTTTTGTAGGCTCACCCTGTGTACCTTACCTGGATATGAGTACTAAGTGGTTCTGCCACGTAAGCACCAAAAATATTCTTTTAATAGTATGTTGGCAGGACGTGCTTTGATTGCCTCTCCAGTTTATACTGTCAGGAGGCAGACTGCAAGCATTAAAAGAGACTGCAAAAGCAGACACTTCAGCCCGACTCTTCGGGAACGAGATTTAAATATCAAGCTTCCATACTAAACAATGTCCCAAAATGCTTTTTGTTGTCCTGGAAGATATATGTGGCCTCTCAGTAACTGTCCTGGTTTTGGCTGGCATAGAGTTGATTTTCTTCCTGGTAGCTGGTACAGTGCTCTGCTTTGGATTTAGGATGAGAATAATGTTGATAACACACTGATGTTTTAGTTGTTGCTGAGCAATGTTTAGTCTAAAGTCAAGGATTTTTCAGCTTCTCATGCCCAGCCAGCAAGAAGGCTGGAGGGGCACAAGAAGTTGGGAGGGCAGCTGACCCAAACTGGCCAAAGGGGTATTCCATACCATGTGATGTCATGCCCAGTATATAGACTGGGGGGAAAGCCGGCCATGAGGGGCAGATCACTGCTTGGGGACTAACTGGGCATTGATCACTTGTTTTGTATATTCTAATTGTATCATTATCATCATCATCATTATTGTTATTATCATCATCATCATTATTATCATGATCATTATTTTCTTCCCTTTCTGTCCTATTCAACTGTCTTTATCTCAACCCATGAGTTTTACTTTTTTTCCCAATTCTCTCCCCCATCCCACTGGGTGGGGGGAGTGAGCGAGCAGCTGCATGGTGCTTAGTTGGGCCAAGCCACAACAGTAAGGAACAGGGATGAAAGTATAGCACCACGTTACAGGTTTCTTCTGAGGCATGCGCAGGTGGCTCTTGGGTGTTCCCTTGAGGTTTGGCATTTGGGTGGTGTATAAATTGCTTTGCATAGATATATTTCCAGTCACTTGCCTGTATGTGCGTAACAGTAAGGCCGTAGCCTCTTTTGTTATGCTTTTGGTTGATTGACCTTGTAAAATGCATCCTGTGCTGCTTTTGTTTTTGTGTTTGCTGAAGACAGGAACAAGTCATCACTATGCCAGCATTGCCTCTGGATAAACTCCAGCTGACAGAAAGAGATCCCAAGACAGGGAAGCTGAGAACTTTACCGGCACTGGTGAGCTCTGTTTTTCCTGAAAGCCAAACAAGACCTGTAATAAATAATTGTCTTATGTTGAGGCCTGGGCAAAACTACACCTTTGTCCAGGATATGATGAAATTCGGTTAGCTTGCCTGTTAAAGAAATTTTTACTGCATTCAGATAGTTGAGACTTCATTTACCCACCATAAAAAAAAAAACAACCGCAAAACAAAACTTACGGTGTTCAACATCTGTAGTAAACTGTATTCTCCTCAAACTGCTTATTCTTTGAAGGAACAGCCTGATTAGTAATGTAAACTTTGCTGCAATAGAGAGAATGCTTTGGGAGCTTTTGCAAGCTCTGCGTGAAGTTTAGCTCTGAGCTATAGCACTGGGATAAGTCCATCCACTTGAATACTGTGACCTCCCGCCCTGTGGCTTCAGCTTGGTGAAATCAGAAAATTAAATCTATAGTAACCCTTTTCTCCCAGAAATAAGGCGGCATGGAGAGGGCCTTCTGGGCACGCAGTGGGACCTGCCGTTAATGTTGCTTGCTTGTGAAGAGGTTTACCCTGGGCATACGTGTGGGTTGAGGCAGAGCTTGAAGCTGCTCCTCGCTACTCAACATGATTCTCACTCTAGGGTGGGAGTATTTGGGCAAAGCCTGTACAGTAACCCTTGGGAAGGGTAGCAAAATGTTTCTTCTCTGTATTTCGTGGTCATGTTGGTTTGACTTCACGGAATGTTGTGCGAGAACCAGTTTGGAGGACAAAGAGAGAGTCCAGGCCACGTTTCAAAGCCATGACATTAAGCTGTTGCTGTTTATTTTGAAGGTGTGGGAGGATTGCTTTGCAAGCCTTTGGTTAGTAGAATGCAGGGAGCAACATCTACCAAACTATGAAGGTCTGAAAATATTGCTGATAAATAAGGATACAAACCCACTGATCTGCTGCTTTGAAAGATTAGAAAATGGGAAGTTACCAGGGAACTGAATGTCAAATTGTATTAAAGTGTAATTTTGTGTCATTTCCTAAAATTTGGTGAACAGTGCAAATGGTAACTGGGCATTCCTGTCACTTGGTCTGTAGTTTTAATACAGTGTTTTGGCTTTCTGCAGCACCCAGAAATAAAAGCAGATCGGTCTTTTGTGCTATACAGACCGCCACCTGTTGTCAGAGACCCTGCTTTAGTGGAAGAATTCTTGGAGCGAGCAAAATTCATTGCAGATGACCTGAACTGGCTTCTGGCTTTGCCTCATGACAAATTTTGGTGCCAGGTAATAATTGTTTTGTGGACACTGAAGAAAAAGCATGAACAATCTAGGTGCTCGTAAAAGCCATGAACTTTAAATTGTTTTTATAAAGACTTGTATGTGCTTATTATGTCACTTGTCAAGCATTTTAATTTTAATTACTGCACCTTAGAGTGCAAAGAAAGTAGTATTTCCCTATAGATTTTTCATTGTGGATTTTAAGAGTTTGCTTGTATTTGATGCATATGTGTATCCTTTTAGCACTCTTGAATGTTTTAGATTGCTTTTAAATTTAACCAGGGTGCCCATGAGCACAACCTATGAATGTGTGACATTTCTTTCTTTCCTTTTTCTTGTCTTTCCTTGTGCAAGGTAATATTTGATGAGACGCTTCAGAAATGTCTGGATTCCTACCTGCGCTATGCCCCTCGCAAGTTTGATGCTTTGTTGGATTGCCATCCAGAGGTGAACGACATGCAGAAATGTCTTCATCGGAGTGTCTTCCTGACTTTCCTCAGAATGTCCACTCACAAGGAGTCCAAGGTAAATATTTCTTTGCCTTGCAGGTGTTCCGGGCTGTATAGCTTAGGAAAAAAGACAATTAGAGAAATTAATTGTGGTTCTTACTTGCACGTCCAACTGTGTTCCTCTCCCTGGCTATTTTTATCAGTCTGCTCCTCCGTATGGAGATGATACTTCAGCTCTGAGTGGTTATCTGAACTATGCAATGATTTCTTAGGTAGGAGATCCAGGCGATCAACTAAGTAATAGCAGGTTAGGCATGTGTGGTGGTATGATACATTGCTGTAAGAGGAAAAAAGATCAAGTTGGCTTTCATATGGCTGCATGAACAGAGGTTCTTCAGGCCATCAGTAGCTGAGCATTCCCTCCCTCAATGCCACTTCCTCTGTGCCATGAAGTGTCTCGTAATCTGTGCTAATTCTTGTCTCTCCTTGAACTTTCCGCAAGTTTTGGGCACACAATGAAATTGCTCTAAATTACTGTTTTCTTGGCATCGTAATTGAAAGGCATACTGAGCCCTAATTGTGTGAGTGCAGCTCCCATCCGGAGCTGTGGAATTTTGACAAGGCCTTCGGGCAGGATGAGTGAGGCACCTTGTGTTTTAGCAATTATTCCCTTGATATCATCGTTGGTTCATGATGTGTTGTTTAGAGAAGTATTGATTATCTTGATTATCATCACAATGGTGACATCCAGGACATTTTGAGGAAAGGTCTTGGAGTGGGAGTTGGAGGACTGGTGCTGGGAACAGGTAGAAGGAATGCTAGAGCCTGCAGCTGGCACCACTTCAGCAAAAGTACTTGACACCTCTATGGTGTCTTTCATTCCAGGATCTGATTAAATCTTACCACTCCAATGAGGCGGGCAAGCATTTGAAACTATTTTATAGTTGAGTAATTTGAAGAGAATGAATAGTCTGTTGTCATGCGGGCAGTCAGCAGGAGTTCTAGAAATTGAACCTAGCCAGCATAAAGCCCTGTCCCTCTGCTTTAGCAGGGAAAATGGGCTGACTTTCACTGTGATTGAAAACATTTGCTATCATGGGCAAATTTGGCTTCTGAAAATCTGAAATCATGTTTTAGCTTGCTTGTTTCTCAGTGTCAGAGATGATGGAATTTTAGAAGAAATTCCTTCAATGGTAGAGTCGCATATTTTTGACACAGAGCTGCAGTTCATGGGTTTTCTTACTACTTGTCACTGATGCAGTCATCTTTGGTGCCTTGATTCTACTCTTCCAGGGTACCAATAACCTCAGGCTGTGATTTCACGTGTATTTTTTTCAGTGTTAGTGCCAGTTAAGCTGTTCCTGTGCCTGGTTACTCATTCCTACTCCTGAGCTGAGCCATTCTCGTGTCAGCTCAGCAGTTTATTTGGCCATGTCGTGAGCCAGGTCTGGGAACTGAATGAACTGTAGGTAGCTTTTTGTTTTTAACTTTTAGGTTGATTGGTTCACTTTATGGTGTGGCCTGGCCCTGCAGGTGTGTGAGGCCAGTGGGGTGGATGGTGTAGTGGCAGTGACAAGCAGCTGGGAATGTGGGGATGGAGGGCTCTACAGAAGCTGGCGCAAGCAGAGTTGCTCCCTTCTAGGAAGCAAAATCTGTAATACACCTTTGAGAGATGTTTTTACAGGTGTCATTATAATGCTGGAGTTCTTAGAGTAACATATGGATTATCCTTTAAATTACTTTTGTTTTTCTTTGTAGGATCATTTTATCACTCCCTCTGTCTTTGGAGAAATTATTTACAATAATTTCCTGTTCGACATCCCTAAGATTCTGGATCTCTGTGTGCTTTTTGGGAAAGGAAATGGTCTCCTGCTCCAGAAGATGATTGGTTAGTTAAAGCCAAAGAACAACTTCTTGCATTTAGGCTTTTGCTTAGTTGTATAATGGCAAGTGATGCATGGGGTTTTATACCAGTGTTACTGCTCTGAAAATGTTCAGTAGCAGCTAGAATCTGTAATTTCTAGATCAATTCCTAGATCAGATTACTTTTTTCCTTTTTTTCTTGTGAACTTCATTTATGTCAAGGAAAGCATTGTGTCCTGCTGCTTAGCTGTCCTGGGCTGGGCTCATGGTGTTAGGCATGAACCAAGGCTCGGTTATGCCTCAGCAGCTGTTTCCCATGCCAGTTAAATGTGTCCTTAGCCACTGTAAGAGGACCATGAGGGCTCTGTAAAATGCTGGTAGAGATGGGAAGGGGCAAACAACGCAGTTCCTGGGCAGGGAGGGAGGAGAGTTAGAAGATGGGGCACAGTCCAACTGCTTATATGAGTGCTTTTGTTCCCAGAGTTGGGAGTCGAGTGAAATGTGCAACACGAGGTAATCACTGGTCTGTGAAGTGGGAGAACTTGAAATTCCAATGCAGACATTGATTTATATAGTGCCTTCAAACCACAAAGCACTTCAGAGCGTTGCTCAAGCTGTGCTTATCCCTCGATTTCTCTGTATCTGTACAGACAGTCTTAGTGGGAAGTGCATACTAAGTAATGTCTCAGCCTTGGACACTAGAACCTGCATAATGAAGATGGGGCATATTGGTTTAGCTTCTGTATTTATCCTGTGCTCCCTTCACAAGGGAACCACTTGTGATCTTTAACATCCACCTAAGCACAGATGGAGGATTACCTAACCTTGCATTAAGTGAGTTCTTCCTAAATTCTAACCCACTTTGTCTGCAGTTCATGTAATGAAACTTTTTCGTTTCTTTGGTAGTTATTTTTGTCTCAGTTCCAAGTTGACTAACATGAGAAGTGTTAGAGATCATGTGATGCAGCCAAATTTTCAGACCAGAAAAGCTTATATAAACCTTTGTATTTTTTAATCCCTTTATCCTTTTTCAGTAACTTCTACTCTTAAATTAATCTGTCAAGCCTCAGAGGTGGAAAGAAGGCATGACAAGATAAATAGTTCTCTTTCAGATATGGAGCTTAGATTATCTGGGTCTTAAAATATTCTGAAGACGACCTAAGTGTGTGAAACCTTATTTGAATTATACATATGCTCTGGAGTGCAACGCAATAATGCTGCACGCAAGTGACCGATGATTTGCTCACTTGAGTATTTGCATTATGTAGTGACAGTAATGGCATGAGCAGTTCTGGTGTGTAGTTTATAACTTGATAAAGTTAGGTTCTTTGCAGGGTATAAATTTGTCTGAAACCTGTCTCATAACTCTTACCTGTGCTCTGTCCTTGCTGAAGAACTCTGTTAATTTTCATCATCTGAACAGTAATTCACAGGAAAATAGGCAGCCTCTCTGCTTACTCGGTGAGGATTTATGGTACGCCATTACTCAGTGGAGTATTTTGTAAAGATAATGAAGTCTTAGTAATATAATAGCAGGTATTACTAAAGCCTCATTACCTTTAAGAAATATTCTGCAGAGCATTTTCCAGTGTATGCTGAACTGTTATCAGTAATTAAAAGTCAACTCCAGTTGTCAAATAAAGGAACTAAGAATGTTTAGCGATAGTATTTGCATTATTCATTGATTCAGCCTCTGGGGCGTGAATCATCTAACATCTTGTTTGCTCTGCTCTGATGAGCGTGTTCTCATTGCCAGTTCTCCTGTTGCACTGAAGAGTTGATGGGCCAGCTTTATAGGAGTAGGCCCTGTGCATGAGTTCAGAAGTGAGCCTGTGCCCATGTCCTAAATGGTTATTAGCTGTATCTGGAGGGGGTGGGGGGCTCAGTAATAATACAAGTACATCTTCTGGTGCAAATTTGCTTGTTGGCATGAATGTCTGAACTAATGGGAAATGGTATCCTTCCCCCTCTCTTCTCAGAAAATATCTTCACTCAGCAACCAAGTTACTTCAGTGATCTAGACGAAACTCTGCCCACTGTCCTCCAGGTACTGCTTTCCTGCTTGGCCCAGGGCTTGGATTTCATCTGGAAATGTGGCATAGCTTAGAGGGTAGAAGGGAGCAAATGTGGTCATAGGCAGGCAGAATGTATTTGCTATTGTTTACTTTCTCTAGTTTATGCTAATGTGTGTCAGGTAGGTTTTGAACCTTTATCTAAAACTATTACTGGATGACTGTTTCCTGTTACCTTCCTTCAGCTTCTGGCCTCTGCAGGAATTTTTGTTAGGCAGTTCAAAAAGTATTCTTTGTACCGCTGCCCCCCCCCGCCCCGCGGGGGAAGCATTGAAACTTAAAGCAGCAAAATAGAGACTGTGAGAGGTAGCTAAGACTTGACATAGTAGAATGGTTTAGCATTAACACTGCAGGTTCTCAGGATTAAATGAAAATCTGTTGGAAGGGATGCATTGTTGCCATACAAAAGGTATTTAGCACCTCTCCATGTCTAAGCTTTATTTTTATAAGCAGCTTTTATATTCCCTGGACTCAGTAAGCAGGATTCACATTTAACCTGAGGGGGAAATCAAGGTGCCTTGACATCTTTGTAC
The DNA here is from genome assembly GCF_026419915.1 of Harpia harpyja. NCBI lineage: Eukaryota > Metazoa > Chordata > Aves > Accipitriformes > Accipitridae > Harpia > Harpia harpyja. The sequence goes on along the minus strand of NC_068948.1, from coordinate 45,785,404 downwards.
CTTGAAAATGTCATGTTTATGTCCTCAAAAATCTCACCTATGCACAAAAATAAACAAACCCAAGATACTGTTTACCCCAAGACACCTATAATGTCACTCGACTTTTTGAAAGCCCACATTCTTCTTTTTTTCCATGTGTTGAGCAACTGTTAGAGGTAAATCTCAGAAGTGATATCACGTTTAAAAAATATCCTAGGATGCAAGACCAAACCTTCAAATGAATTACTGGGGAGGACAGGAGAGATTCCATTTGCTTTTCCTGATGTACCATGTCGGAGCAGTTTCTCTGCAGAGCACTGGTTTCTTTACTGTGTGTTTTCGTAACCACTGCAGGGTGATACCAGTGTATCTCAAGTATATGGATGTAACAGCTCAAAGATGTGTCATTACTGATCCATAAAACTGTTTATGTGCTTACACTGTCACTGAAAGGAGTTGATACCTGTGCAGGTTTAGGAGCTTACATGCCCTGTAGAATAGTAATACTAACCCCAAGTATGCAACTTCAGTACCTTTAGCCACCCATTCACATATCTCTGGGAGGAGGGTTTCACAGATCTCTCAAGGTGCAAAAGTAGACAAGTTGCTTTTAAGTTGGTCCTACTCCAAAGGTTGTTAGCAATCTGGAACCTTATCATCTTCCCCCCAGATTCTTTGTTTATAAACAAGAGCCACTAACCTCAGGGGAGAGGGCAGGAAGGCTTTGGGACTAGCTCATAAGCAGGAGGTGGTGTTAACTTCCCAGTTGTCCCACTACTCTGTTGCAAATAGGGATCCTGGGTGGCTTCCCAGTGTTGGCCTTGCTGGCTGATTTTTCTCACATAGCTAAGGATTTGGATTAGCTGCAATCCCTGTCTCGGCACCACAACCATATGCAGCTGCACTTAAATTAATTGCAAGTTGCAGGGAGTTTCAGAAGTGTGGTGTGGCCCTTCCTGCTGTAGTCTGCAAGAGTCTGTTGCAGCATTCATCTTACACAGATCCGTCCTGTATGGAAGTAGTCCCATATTGCATACATGATCATAGCAGTGGTTGTTAACAAGATAAAGCATGTCCCACTGTTTTCTCCTGTCTGTTTTAACACTGGTGTGTTCTTGATTTAGGTGTTCAACAATATTTTGCATAAGTGTGGTTTGCAGTGTGAGGGAGCCTCTGCTGAGCCTCAGAAGTTGGAAGAAAAAGTAAATGTGACTCCAGGGAACATGCCCCTCCAGGTAGAACTGTTGCTCCTTGCATTTTACTGTTTGTAGTCCTGCAGACTGAACGGTCTGTGGAGCAGTAAGACCACAGAAGGTCATTCTGTTCCCAAATACTGGTGGCTCATACAGCACATGGTTCCATGTCATTGTTTCACTGTTTGTCATATGACTTGATGATAAAGCCTTTCCACCATGAGTTGGTTGCTTTGCTTGTGTGCATTTCAACCATATCCATTGTATCATAGGTTCTTTTTAAACCTGGCATCTTTTTCGCTTAACCAGCTTATACGTAATGTAACAGAGTATCTGACAGAAGTCTCCATGTAACCCTGACAGTGATCAGAGTTGATTTTATTTTTCTTCAGAAATGTTTGTTTAACAACAGTGTACTTTAACTCTAGTTAATTAAGAGGGGGTTTTTTTGTGTGCTGGGTGCTGTACAAAGACAGGCCCCGTATCAGTGAGCATGGTCTTCTATACAGTCTTAGTCATACAGTTTGTCTGTGGGAGTTGTTACAGCTACCCTGGAAATGCATCTTGCACTGAAATGGGCCATTGAAATCATCCCTTTAATTCTTGTATTACTGCTATGCAGTGCTTCCAGCTAGATGAGGGACAATACTGTGTGTGGAGGATATATTGAGGAAAAAGCCACTGTCCAAAACAGGGTATGAGAAGGATTCTCATAACCTCACAGAATCTTTAATGAGAGTGAGCAGTTGGGATTGCATTAGAGATCTTTAAAGGATAGAAGTTTTAGCAGAGACCTTGTCTCTGCCTCTAGACCCACTAACGTGTTTATGATTGATAGCAGACTGTCTTTGTGCAGTCAGGAAAAAGGTTTGGTCTGAGCATGGTGTGTCCGTGTTAGTGAGTTATACTATGTTCCTAGGAAAACTGGTCTGGCTTTTCTCTCAGTAACTGCTCTTTCTTTCTCTCAGGAGCTGAAGGACATTGTCCTGTACTTATGTGACACTTGCACGACACTCTGGGCGTTTCTTGATGTCTTCCCATTGGCTTGCCAGACCTTCCAAAAACATGAGTTTTGTTACAGGTACTTCTTGGACTGCAGACAGAGTTTGTCTTGGCAAAATAAAAATACTGAATGCGCTGCTGTGTCCTGTCCCAGTCCCTTCATTGTTAAAAGAGTAGACAGATTTAATGCAACTAGAGACTGCTAGATTCACACTGACAGGAATACAGAATAATACATAAATGAATTTAGGGACGTCTAGAGTTTGTTACATGTTCACCTTCTTCATTATGAGTGATCCTAAAGCCAGGCAACATGACGATTTCAAAACCCAGCTAAACAGTACTCGATGTGCTTTGGAAAGGGTGGAGAGGGACGAGCAGAAGAGTTGTGGACAAAAAAAGCTTCCTGCCATAGGACCCAAAGCAAGGGAAGTAGAAAGTATTTCAGAGTGATAGTCCATAAAGGTTGAAAATAAACATTTTTTTGTTCCATGTTATGCCTACGTTTTACGCTAGGGAGTATTACTGAGGTTTGGCAAAAGCTGAGTGCCTGGGAGAGTATGACAAGCCAGCACTATCACAGCTGGGCTGACAGCTAATTCCCTGTCCAACTCTGGATTATGATGGCAATGAGTCAGGATGGTCTCAAGGACCAGGCAGCAGAGTGTGTTCCCACAGGGGCTGCAAGTCCTCAAGTGGCACTTACCCAGCTTGCTCCAGGTGTTTTAAGCCCCCAGATCATCTTGTAGAGTCTTCTGTAACAGCCTTTATTTAGGACCAAGTGTTAATTTATTGTCCTTATTTCCCCTGTTTTTGCTTGTTAGTGTGAACGAACACACATTTGTATTTTGCTTTTGTTTCTAATCATGTTGCAGACCTCTGAAGTCTTAGAGCTGCCAGTTGTTTATGGACCACAGGTTGAGTAATGCTGCTCTGGGGTGTGTAGGTTTCTGTCCTCTTTGGATGTCATTGTTGAGTTGGTTCTTGAAAGAAGAGCAGATTGGTGGACTGCTGGTTGCTGTTTGGATTGGCAAGCAGCGCTGCTTACGTGCTTGGTTACTCAGAGGGGAAAAGCCTTTTGCTTTTAATTCTACTGTTGATGTCAGATGTGCTAAAATAGTCTTGATCTCTGTGCAGTGGGACAACAGCAACATTTTCATTACTTCTCAATATGGACTAGTGACTGGGTCTTTAGAGTGTGGGGAGGGAAAACTGATTTACGTGTCATCTTTTTGGAACCTCTGTGAGTCTGAATCAATCTGCTGGCATTTGCTAATTTCTTGCCCTGACTGAAAGTATCAACCAGCTTCTGCTACATTTGCCTCAAGGATACTCATTTAACATGTTTGGCTCTTAATATGAGACATAGACATAATGTTCCTAATGGAGCCTCTGCTCATCAGTTCAGCTTGGCTTTTGTGCAAAGTGCTGTAAACCACTATTCGTTAACACCTAGCTACTCAGAAAGCAGTAGTGGCTGTTATTCTGTGAAGGTGTTTCTCTGCACCTCTTGGTGCTCAGTCCCTGAAGGAAAGGGTCTGCGTGGGCTGCCTGGCACGTAAAATGTGAAACTGTACCAAACTAACTTACTTTGTTTCCTCCCTGCCCCATTCTACTGAAACATCCTCTTAGCCTTTCTGCATATTGGATACCTTCATCTAAATACCTGCCTAGAGCAGAGCTGAATAGCAAGACCAGTAAGACTTTATTGGAAATCATATCCTGTTTCATATCCAGTTTTTAGCATACAGCAGGATAGGGCCATAAGGATATTGGGGTGGGAGGGAGTGTTTTGGGATAGACTCGAGCCAATCAGTTCATTGCAGACTGCAAATTTGTGTTTGGGATGTTCCTCAGTTGGGCAGATTGTTCTTCTGTTCAGTAGCATGATGCTTTTCAAATGCATTTCTTTGCCTACATCTTCAAAGATACCTTGATGGTTTCCTTAGAGAGCTGCTCCTTGTCTATTGCATATTCACTTGCTTGTGTTTCAGGGAACAAATAACAAAATGGGATAATGCTAATGAGTACTGCTAGTGAGGAGAATTTAATGAAATTAACAATTTGATTTGTCTTTTAGCAAATGATTTTTGAAACCTCAGTTGACAGTTACTGTTTTGTTGCCCCTTTCTACAGATTAGCTTCGTTTTATGAATTGGCAATTCCTGAGCTGGAATCTGCAATTAAGAAGAGGCATTATGAGGATAACAGGTGAAAATGTCTGCAAAGGCTTGCCTTTTCTTTTCAATAAAACTCTCCCAGGGCTTAGTTAAAAATTCACTTCATGCTGCCTTACCCACCTCTGTGGAGTCTTTCTATCTTTTTTTATGCTGCTTCAAAGAACTCTGAAGAGATGGCTTTTCTAATTCCAAAATTTTCCTGGGCAGTGGGGTGACTAATGATTTCTTTCACTGCTGTCTAAGAAGAAATTTGATGGGAGATCCATTCAAATTGTAACAAAGTGTGAAAACATGAATAGTTTCTCTATGTATAGATTGGTCTCATTTTAAGGCACAGACTATGCTGGTACAGTTGAGATATTACGTGTCTAGCTGTGGGGACAATTGGTGATTGAGACGAACTTTGTTTAGAGCATGGATTTTCCTTAATGACTACGAAATGGCTGTAATCTCTGGTCCTTGCAGAAAAGGAACGATTCTGTTTAATGAAATGCCTCCTCTAGAGGGTTAACTCTGGAATAAAGGTGTGTTAAAGATTCAGATTTCTTGTGCTGACACCAACAGTGTCTTTTACTCTCTCTGAAGTGTTTTCGCTGATTTGTGGAGGAGAATTTCACATTCCAGAAAGAGGATGATAGAAGCTTTTCACATCCTAATAAACCAAGTCTGTCTGCAACCCATCTTAGAAAGCAGGTATTGGCACTTGGGCTCTGTGGTACTAGCCAGTTATTTGATTGCTGTTGTCGGGGAGATTGTTTCCTCATTTTCAGGTTTACTGGAGAAAATGAACGGATACTCCTATTTGTGTTGGGGTTGTAGCCAAAGACTCTGGCTAAGATCAGAAGTCTGTTGTCCTGCATAGCAGGAATATTCCAGATGAAGCTATATGATCCAGAATTGGTGTGGTGAGTTGTGTGTTGACCCCGCTAGGATAATGCTGTGGTCCAATGAGCTTTCTAACCTCAGTTCATGGCTAAGTTGCAAATTCTAATGGTGTAGACACCTTGACTGAGACACCATAGTAAAAGTGATGCAGTGTTACAGATCACTGAAAACAGTCATTTTAAATCTAGATACTGGTGCCTTTACCTAGTTCTTCCCCCGCCTCCTATTGTGGAAACTTAACTGATAGCTCTGAGTAATCTCAAAATGAAGGCAAGTATAACTATCCTTATTTTAAAATAGAGAAGTGAAGTGAAATGACCCAAAATCATGCTGCATATTGGGAACAGAGCCAAGAACCTGGATCTTGATTGTAAGGCCAGTGGTCCCTTGGGCTAGTCTCTCTTTGCCCGTGCTTGTTAACAGGTTTTTGTAGATGGTTGGTCTCTGCAGCTCTCATTCTGCTTGAATATTTTCCCTGGTTTGATATCAGTAGAGTTGTCCAAGAAGATGAGGAGGGTCTGTTGGTGGAATTCCTTATGAGAGACCTGGATTTGCTTCCTTGAATTCCTCTGTGACCTGGACTCTATCACCCAATCTGTGCTGTAAATCCAATCCTTAAAGGAGCAATAGCAGCCTTGCCTTACCATTGCTTACCTCAGTATTGCCTTTCAGTACCCACCAGAATATTTAAAGTATAAATGAACCGAGGAGTGTAACGTGTTCAGATTCTACAGTATTAAGGACTATATATAATTCAGAGGTAGTAAAGGACAGCTTCAAACTCATGGCCAGTTTGACAAGAGCTGAGGCTACTGTGAAAATGATGTGTCTGGCTTCTAGAGAAATACCTTTTTTCTTAAGACTTATGTACTGCAGAGAGCATTCTGGCTTGTTGTGAGGCTTGATGCATCAGCAGCAATAGAAGGTTTAGGCATTATAACAGAAAGGTTGCAATAGGAGTTTGCTTGGCATATGTTCTTACGTAGGGTGAGCACGCACTTTCTGGGAGGTTCACTGGTATAATCCCAAGACACATAATAAGAGTGCAATTACCAAAGCACTACACGCCCTTTTCTGCTTATTGCAAGTCTGAGGCATCAAACTATGATTTGTAAAGTCTGTCTCAAGTCTTGTAATTCTAACTGTGGTACGGCTTTAGATCTAGCTGGCTGAAATGTTTGCTGAAGCCATAAAAGAAACTCGTTTCCCTTTGACCCTTTGCTCCTGTGAAAGCCAAAAAGTGGTCCGAAATCTATTTTCAAACAGGATTTTCCCTTTATGTATAAGTGTGACTAGTTTGGCTAGTGAGGCAGAATGCGGAGATTGTGCAATGCGGTAGGCTTACCACTGAGTTTTTCACTCTGTGCCATTGTTTTCTGCAGCCGTGAGAATATTCAGCCTTTTATTGAGCAATTCCTACAGATCTTCACTTCAGTGCTTCAGGAAAGGAGGTGAGTCTGGCTGAAAAGAGGCCCAAGGGGGAGGGTCAGCTTGCCGTCGTCTTCCATTCTTTACAACAGAATTGCCCGAGACATTATAATGGGGCATTACGATGCATTTGGGAGTTAGAAATCACTCTGACTAGCTGGGAGAACTGCTGTGAGAGGATTTCAGACTGCAGTACAGACTTGATTGTAAAGGTGAGGAGGATGTTGCATGACGCTGGAGAATGTTATTCTTTACTCTCTTTAATCGAGGCTTTCAAAGTGGAGGATAGCAATTTAGCTATTAGCTACCTTGACAAGTTAGACTATTATTACTAACGTGTGCTTCCCAACTGGGTTGACCAGGCCAGAAAGATATTAAGTGCTAATGCTGAAGATGGAAAGTGAGTAAGTGGCAGGACTGGGAATTTGATCTTGTCCTCCTGATGATGCTGTCGTTATGACCATGTTCAAATCATAAACCTTATTTTCTCTGTAATGCGGCACTGCGTTACAGGTCTTAACATCAAGAGGAGTGGTGCAACTGGCTCTGGCTTGGGGGGAAGTGTTGCTGCAGTATAATGGGAGCAAAATCAGACATGGCAATGCATGCTGGAATCCAGTATTGGGTGAGAGGTTATATGTGTTCGTACCTGAGTAGTGAGGAAGTTAAAGTGGCATAGCAGGGATGGTAGTGTGTGACAGATCTGCTGGTAATTTATTGAGTTCAACTGATTAAACTTGCTTCTGCATTTTCAGATTTCTCCGTGACTATGATGAGCTGTTTCCTGTTGAGGATGATGTCAGTCTGCTTCAGCAAGCATCCTCCACGCTGTATCCTTTGCTGTCACGTCGGGTTTTTGCAGACCTGGCTGCTCTTAGATTCCTTCACACCAGTGGCATTTCCACTGTTGCTGCCTCTGGTTAAGCTGCATAACTGGCAATGAGTGATGGAAAGTTTTCTCTTGAAAAGGAGGGAAATGTTGACGTAGGCACAGGCTTGGGAGTTCGCTGAAAATTGCATAGTTACTTCAAGGTGAGGTCTAAATACATGCATCTAGAAAGGTCCTTAATGCTTTCCTCTTAGAGATGAGACCAGGACAGCCTATATCCTCCAAGCAGTGGAAAGTGCATGGGAAGGGGTAGACAGGAGAAAAGCACAAGTCATTAAAGATCCAACACCGCTAGCAGCATCTAATGGAGCATCAGCGATAGTGGAGAGCACTGCCGAGGACATTGAAGAGCTCGGGGCTGCATATGCATCAGAGGATGAGGTGAGTAGAGCTGTGCGACTGGATTCTGCTCTTTCTGTCCTTACTTCATCTGTGAAGAGAGGATTAGTTTGCTCGGTTTTGGGGATTGGGTGAGATTTAGTCTCATTTCTTATCTTTGCTAGACTTCAGTGCAGCCCCCATATGCCTTGTGAAGTGAGAAACAAAGCTACACCTGAATCCCAGCTTTGTCTTTGAGCAAATTGCTTCTAGCTCCCATTGGCTTGGGTTTCCTGTTGCTGTGGTTTATTCAAATACTGTGCTTCATCACTGTAGTTCATGTGCATAATTTTTAAATGCACAGTTCATATGTTATTTGAGGAAGGGGTTCTCCAGAGTATCCTTGCTGACTCGGGGACAGACAAAAGTAGTTGTGTGCCCAAGTCTGTGTCACAGACCTTGTGTAGTATAAAGAACTTAGATGATTTCTCTTCTTTTGACTTCAGTCTTTGACTTCTTTGTGTTTAAATTCTGATAACCCAGACTGCTGCTTTCCCTTTTGTTTAACGTGCGTACCTGCCTTCCCTCAGCTGCTGTCTCTTTCCAGTAATGCCACCAATTCTGTTTGGTATATGTAGTGTGCCGGTGCAGCTGCTGCGCCCATTGCCAAGGTGTCAGGAGTGGAGCTGGACTCTCTGATCTCTCAAGTGAAAGACTTGCTGCCAGACCTTGGTGAGGGCTTCATCCTGGCCTGCCTGGAAGAGTACAGTTACAATGCAGAGCAAGTGATCAACAACATTCTAGAAGATAAGCTGGTACCATACTTGGATAAGCTGGACCGAACAATGCAAAGGTGTGGGACAACTTCTGGCGCACCTTTGATGCCTTTGGGGTTTTTGTATGTGGGTTATCATTTAACATCACTCTTACTGAAGGTTAGACACTTGTTGAGCTCTAAGAAGTTGCATGTGTGTTTCCTTGGGGTAGATAGTTGCAGTGAGAGCTTGTCATTGCCATCTGCCGCTAGCTTTCTGCCCTCGTTATGTCCCTACAGAGGACTGGAATGTTCACTGCTCAGCATTTCAGTAGAGCAGATGCTGGGTTGTGTTTTGTGACAGGGAGACAAAAATGCTTGTACAATAAATGCTCAAATAAGAGCCCTTAAAAGTCCTTCATGGGGACGTTGGCTTAGCCAGGGCTGGGCAGTAGAGTGTGTTGCCTTCAAAAGTTATTTTACTGCAGAGGACAGGGTTGTAGATGTTAAAATCCCACCTGTCCTGCAGGAAAGGGCATCTTCAAAGGAACTAATTCAGCTGAAATTCAGCCTGCAGGGTCAAATACAGTATTTGACAGGCTACTGTTTTGCAATTGGAGTTAAACCAGAGAGAGATTGGAAATGGCAATTCAGATCCATTTTTCTCTACCCTTTGACAAACTTGCCAGGCTTTTGCTTGCTTCTCTGGGTTGTACATGGGATGTAGTTTATAGCTGGCAGTAGAATTGAGTTGTTTTAGTTTGTCTGCAGCTGCTAGCATGTGTTTGTGCTGCAACAGCAGTTTTCGACTGAGTATCAGGATGTGAATGTGCTGTTTGCTCACATTTCATGGAGGAATGGGCAGACTGTCTCGTTGTTGCATTAAAAAAGGAACGCATCTTTATCAGAAAAATGATGTAAAAAAAAAATCTTAGTTTTGCAACAGTCTTCATGCTCTCACAGTCAGATCTGCTGACTTTGGCACAAATGTGGGGTGGGCGTTTGGAAGGGTTGGGGTTTTTTTCTGCAAAGCCAGCAGTTACAGAAGATAGGGCTGGTTGGGTTTTCTTTGGGGTTTTTTTTTTCCCCTGCCTTTTGCATCTTGAAACAAAACTGTCAGTTCAATAGCAAATGTCGAATTTTGATCACTGCTGATTTTAGAAGTGAGCACAGCAGCATTTTCAGATGCCCAGCTGAGCTAACAGCAGCAACAAAATGAATGTAAAAATAATGGTCTTTTGACTTATAAGTTGAACAAATGGAAACCTGGAACCCTGAGAAAGAATTAAGAAGGAGCCATAGGGAGATAAATATCCCGAAATCAACAGCGGCAAATTATTGGAATTTTTTCCAGCATGTAATTCATCATGCTTAGTGTTTGGCTTTACTGAGTCACTGTTTTGAGACCAGGCAGTCTGTTGAATATTCCATGCTGCTGTACAGTTTTAATTATTCTTAAACGAACAGAAGTTTGGTTTTGCTTTCTGTAAGTCGCTTTAGTTTCCCCACAAAGATAAGCTTCGAAAACTGTGCCTTTTATCTTAGACCAATGCCATGTAGTGGTCATGCATGTACTATAGTGTGGCTGTGAAATGAAGGAATTGCAATCTGTGACCCAGTCAGCCAGCACCATGAAAAAGATCTTGGCATGCTGTGGATGACTTTGAGACTGACAAAGAATAAACCAAGGTCTTAGGAAAGAGAGGACTTGGTCTTCCTCAGTTCACCTTTGTTTTTATTCTCTTTTTTTTTTTTTTAACAGACAGCTGAAGCCAGACCCTACTCCTCTAGTCACTTCTCGCTATAATGTTTTCCAGAATGATGAGTTTGATGTTTTCAGTAGGGATTCAGTGGATGTTTCTCGGATACAAAAAGGCAAGCGGTGAGTATCATGCACCCTCAATTAACCCTGTCTGTCAGGAGGAATAAATATCTGTGAACCTGCAAATTTGTTTCTCGTACAAACCTCCTGCAGGAATTTGTTGGCAGGGGGTAAGGCTTATCAAAAATGTTTCCCACCCGTTTCTTCTGTTTCTCTGGGAAAGTAAAATGAAATATTATTAGGGGGTTGGTTTCAGTTAGTGTTTTTCCTAATTAGCTTTCCTCTGTATGCTGCTAGAGATTGCACTGCCAAGCTCATTGGTAATGTCAGGCTCTTTCTTCTTGGTCTTAATATTAAACCTGTACTGAACAACAAACCTTGAAAAGCAACCATCTCTACGAGCCTGGGATTGTGACTCAGAACTGAGAATTAATAATGATTTGGTTTAGATCCAAGTGAAGCTTCAATATCCATCTACTTCAAAATCTGATAACAGTCAGTGGCTTAGACTACTTTTGTTGTTCCTGCTGCTGTAAGCTTCCTGCAGAAGGGCATTTCCTTTGCGTTCTGCCTGGTTTGGCATGTGGTACTGTGCTACGCTCCGTGCAAATTTAGGTTAGGACATTGTCCTGCTGGCTCCCATTGATGTTAACTGTATCTCTATAATATGGTTGGTTTGTTTCAGATTGTTTTTAATCACTTTCTCTAACCAGCCAAGTCTGATCTTTATGTTGGTATGTATTTACACAGAACATGAATAGAAGTCTGGCTGGAGATTGAGCCGCATGACCCTGGGAGCTCCTGGTTAACGTTTTTGTTGCAAAGCTGCATCAAATCCTCAGGAGAAAACCACTTTTGTCCCAAAGTCCAGTCAAACAGCTGCTCAGCAGCAGTGCTATAGTGTTTATACTGGCTTAGCTAGGCAAGAAAATAATTTCTCTCTGGCCAAGGCAATGACTTTTGAAGTGTCCATAGCTAAGAATTCACAGACACAATCTCTCTCCTTTCTCCTCATCACGTTGCCTTGCTCAGGGTGCAGGCAGTCACCTTGTCAGCAGGAGCCTTGTGCACAGGCGTGCTTGGATATCTCCCATCTCCCCAAAGTCTTGCACATGTGGGTAGCTGCTGCAGCAGCCGGGCAAGGCCAGAGAGCACTGTCTGAGTTTAGCACAGTGCATCCAGTGTATGGAATAACCCTGCTCGGAGCTCCCTCTGCAGATCCCTCTGCAGAGAGCTTTGAGAGTTGCGAGTCATTCCTGAGCTGGGTTGTGGGACCCTGCTCCCGTGGCATTGCCCTCCGGCTGCTGCCAGGGAGGCTGTGTCTTCTCTCCAATGGTAACATCACTCCTTGAGAAAGTTGTCATCTCTTCTGCTGTACTGTTACATGACCTCTTGGGATTATCCTCTTACTGCTGCTGTTCCTAGTGTCTCTTGGCCTCCCTCAGGCTGTGTCTTCATTTCAAATCAGTTCTTCTTACACTGAGAACGCTCTCTCTGCAGGTCTCCAGACACGTCATTTATGTTTTGTGTGGTTTTTAAAACCTGGAGGTAACTAGCTGGGATCAGCAACGTACACCCTATGCCCAAAGTTGACCATATCTAACTAAATCAAAGGATAAGCTATAGTACCTTGCTCTCTAGGATTTAACGTTCAGAACTCCATAAATATGAAGAGCGTGTCCTTTCAGCACTAAAAGTGCAGCTTCCTCAGTAGTCCTTATTCCACAAGCAAGAAACCTGCATCTGGGTAACAGGGTTCTCCTAGCCTAGTTTGAGATCTGCTTTGGATTTGAATTGTATCAATATATTTTTTTTCATCTTTTTTTTTTTTCTCCTTAAAATCTTTTGCTCACCAAATTCTGCTTGTGTTTAGAGTGTTGTTGCTGCTGAAGCACTATGTCGCAATAGCGCTTCAAGAGTCAGATCAGGTTGGGTCCCATTGCACTAACTGCTATGCAGGTAAGCGTAAGCAGTTCGGGGCAGGGACTGTTAATGGGAAGGAGAAAGCCACACCAGGATGAGGAGAGAAACAAGCATGAGGAAATTAACATACTCGCATATATGTGATTCTCTGCTCATCCTGAAAAGTGATCTCGCCTGTCTCTGCCCATCCGGCCATAATTGCTAGCTGAATCTGTCTCTTGAAGTCAGAGCATGTCCTGAACACTGGGACTGGAGGAGTTATCCCACTGTTTTTCTGGAATTGGTGCCTGAAACACTTCATTGCAGCTCTTCTGCAGTCATCAGACCAGCTCAACAGGAAACAATTATCAAATATTTAGTTCAGTCTCATGCTGAATACCAACAGAAGATGTTATCCCAGCCTAGGTATGTGTGAACTAACCACCTGCTTTGTAGGGCATTTTGCAACTAAATGCAGGCATGTAACAGTGAGTCACGTTAGAAAGGGGAACCACATCTATCTGTAATGTTACTTTGTTTTGAGATTCTTAATGAAAATCAGGCTGCTTAGATCACTTCCCCACTGCTTGTTAGTATGTCACATAAGTCTATCCATTCTTGAGACACTGACAGTGTGCCTTGGACAGGTTCTTTCTCTGATAATATCCAGATGCCAAATAGATCACTGATGCATGTTCCTCCTAGACTTTGAGGGCTGCAAGTTGTCCTGTGAATACTTGACAGTGGACTCCCTTGATGCTTTGCTGTAAGGGTATACTTGGCTGGTCTGAAAAATGGGACTTCAAAAAGTTTATGCTTGTGCAGCTTGAGACACAGCATCTCAGTGGCTGCTTTTTAATACCTTTGTCAAAATTTTATTTCATGGTCTTCCCTTCTTTAAAATTACTATAATTTACTTGTCTCCTAAATTTTTGAAAAAATTGTACATGTAGTGCTTTGAGTAGTGATTCTGATCCAACCTACTCTATTTTGTTCTTTTCGTTCTTAGTTGTGCTTAGTCTAATCCTTACTTGCTGTGCTGGTAATTTTTTGGCTTTCCCCATCTACATTCATGTTTTGCATCTCACGTTTGTAAGCTGAGGTTCTTTACTATAGGAACATACATGTCCATGCAGCAGTTACTCTAATGCAGCCCTGGTCCCTGAGTTGCAGCTGTGCGTGCTACCGCAGTGAGACGATACTGCAGCATGGTGTTAGAGGGCACTCTGGGCCTTGCAGAGCCATCTCATAGACTGGAGTCTTAGCCCTAACAGCTTGCCATTCAAGATTGATGGGACTTCTTGTGTTATTTGGATCTTGGCCAAATTTCAGCTTGTGTATAATTGCATTTGGCCTCCTGTAAAAGCTTCCTTTCCATCTCAAATGACGGTGGCGGTCTCCAATTCCTGTTATCTGGTGTGTAATCTTGCCAGGCTTCTGTTTAAAAATGACTTTGTTCCAAGCCAGGAGTGGCCGATTTTAGTAGCCAGACAAACAGCCCTGTTATAAATCAGAGGGGAAATAGGTAAGCTTAAGTAGTGCTTGTAGAGTTTGAGATGAGACTTCTGTTGCTTCGGCTTCCACTTACTAACAGGAAAAAAAGTAACTTATAGAGAAGATCTTTACACTGCCTTTCTGTGTCTGCCTTTCCGTTTCCATGCTGTGGAGTGCAGGAGGGAGAAGGACACAACCAGGAGTTTGCTGAATGACAAACGGCTGGTTGCTGAGCAGAAGGAGCGCTACAGCCAGTACAGTGTGATTGTGGAGGAGATTCCTGTGCAGCAAGGAGAAGCTCAACTCTACAAGGAGGACTATGAGGACGAGTACGATGACACTTATGATGGAAACCAAGTGGGGGCAAATGATGCTGACTCAGATGATGAGCTGATCAGTAGGAGGTAGGTGCTGTGGCTTCAGTGAATGGGAGATTGATGGGAATCGCCACCTAGGGTTGCCTGGCTCGCACAAACCTGTTCAACGCTGGGTTTTGGCGCTGTTTCTCAATGAGGATGTGCGTGCTTCAAACCACCCCTTTTTCTGCTGCTGCTGCTTTCTCTGTAACATGCAAGGAGGGAGATTTGGGTCTGTCTTCTGTTGGTAGGGAGTGTTGCCATCGCACGCACCCAGGATGTTCTCAGGCTTCCACTTTCTGTGTCTGCAGGACTCAGCCATTGCCTCAGCTAATCAACAAATTTAAGGGGGCAATCTGCTGTTTTGTTGAAACTTGTACTCAGCAGTGCTTCTGCTTATAAAAAAACTATCCTGCAGCAGGGGAAAATGGGCCAGCTTGAATAATCAGGATTGAGTGAGCTGAGCACATAAAATGACTGGTTAGCAAAGGAAAACTTCAAAATTTGGAAAACCGTATGGCTGGACTTCTCCTTGCCAATCTCCTCTGACATCTCAGAGTGCTGACACCTGGAATTCAGTCCTGGATGGACTGCACAGCACTCTCCACAATGACTGACAGCTGGAGACAATTAGTTTTTAGGAAGCAAGGGGTTAGTTTGGGATGGGGGTTGTAGAATATTTATTTTAGAAATAAGAGCTAGAAAACATGTGTTTTAAAAGGTGGTTTAATATTTCTGAAAGTGGCCTTTCAAATTCTGATGTATTAAGAAGATGTCACCATTTCTAACCTCAAACCAAAATGTATCTTTGGGGTTCCTTTGTCCCTTTTGTGTTTTGTTTGGGTTTTTTTTTTCCCTCCTGAAGTGTGGTGAGGCTTCAATTTAAATCCTTTTGGGGATTTCAGTTTAAATCTTTTTTAAATCCTGAGTGTGGCACTCAACTCTTTTTCCCCTATTTCAGGTGCTCAGGTCTCACTGCTCCTAGAGAGGCAGTAGGAACAGTTAGTGGATGTTACTGCTGAAAACTAGATCTATAGGTTTGAAGTAACAAAGGCTTTTCTGTTTTTTTTTTATTTATTTCTTTGACAGTGCAATCATAAATCTGAATTCCAATAGAATTTAAGCACATGTGTATATATATATGTATATTAAAGAAGAGCTATAGGCATGTGGTAAATTCTGCCTCCACCCCCCAGGCCCTTTGCTGCTCTGCTTGTTCAGGGTGATTCATAAAGCTTGATGGATTTCTCCAAGTATTTCCCCCTGTATGAAACTGGGGCACAGCAATGAAACTGGGGCTCTATGGATAACTACTGACCAGTCATAGAGGTTTTAGAGCACAGCACTTTCTGAACATTAATGTTTCTGTCTGAGTTTGAGCTTGAGGTTTGAGGGTTTGTCTTTGTATGATAGATGCTCTCTGACTGGTGAGCTAAAGCCTAGCAAAGTATACTCCTTACTAATGCCTTGTGGCCATGCCTGGGTTCCCTTCTCCCAGAGGAAGCAGTTGTTTCCTTGGAGAAATTCTTTGTGAGGTTTCAGGTTTTTCCTGATCTGCTCCTTTTTTTAACTATTATTATTTTCAGTAACAACTTCATAGTGAACATTCCCCAGTGAGGAACATGTGTTCATTAATTGCCCATAGTAAATGTGTTATTAGCTACTGGGTCTCTCTTTCTTTTTTTTTTTTTTTTCTCTTCAGAAAAAGAACCAAGTCTATGAAATTTGTAGGTTCTCTTTTTTGAAAGATATGATGCAAACCAAAAAGGATATGCTGTTCAGTGAAATGTTTGTGGCTGTACTGTCTTCATTGCTGACTGTTTGTGTCTTAATTCTCAGGCCGTTCACAATTCCTCAGGTCTTGAGACCTAAAGGACAGGAGGAAGGATTGGAGGAAGAGGAAGAGGATGAAGAGGAGGAGGAAGAAGCTGAAAAGGAAAGAACAAAGGTGACATTTAGTTTGTGGTTGCAGTTGCATTAAGATTTACCATATGTCTTATCTGCTTCACCTGCAGAGTGATGTGGAGTAGACTTCCTCTTTCAGAGAGTGAATCTTTTAACAGCAGCATGGAGACTGAGCTGCTTTTCAGAGTGGCTACTTCTGCGGTCTGCTGGACTGTGAAATGTCCCCTGAGTACAGCTATCCACTGCTTCCTAGGCTAACCATACTGGAGCAATGACACTTACTCCATGGAGAGGTTTAATCTCCTTGATTCCATAGACAGATGATGCCAGCAGAACACTTTGAGGGTCACTAACGCCCTGTTGTCATGGATATACTGGAAATGGTGACATTGATGGTGTTGCTGGCAGAGGTAGGATGTGGGAAGAAGTCTCAGTCAGGTTTTCTGCCAGGTTTTGTGTTTAGAGTCACTGACACCAATCCTGCTGGCTCAACCAGAAGAGATAATGAACAATGAATTGACTCTGTTCCATTATCCAACAGAATCACCTCCTGCCCTAGCCTTTTGCATGATGCTGATGAGTTTACTGACCTCTTTCCTTTCTTCCCATGGTAGGACCATTTTGTGCAGGACCCAGCTGTACTGCGGGAGAGAGCTGAAGCCAGGCGGCTCACTTACCTTGCGAGGAAAGGGTAAGTAAGCATTTCCCTCTGTGGGATGAAACTGTGGCTCCACAGTTAGCAGGTGTTTTGCTGCTGACTGGAATTGTTGAAGGTATACCTGTTCTTTAACATTCCTGTATGTCAGGGTCACTACCACGGTGGTGTTAACTTCCTCACCCACCTTCTACTTCACTGCTGGTTGTTCTGTCCCATCAAATGGGTAGGCACATCCCTTTGTCATAAGCAGCAGAACCCTGTGCAAGACAGGATCTTAGAGAGCACAGCTTCCCAGAGCTCGAACAGCTCCCACAAGGATTTCAGAACAGTTTAATAGCTGGCTTTAGCTGATGCATTCAATGTGTAGAAGGACGTAGTCGTTGTGTGGCTAATGCTGATACTCAGCTATTGCAGAAGCCCTGCAGAGCTGGGGTGAGCCGAGGCTCAAGGCCTGACAGCTGAACCCCTCACGCCCAGTTGTCTCTCGGGATCGGTGTATTTTGTCCCCCAAGCGTGCAGCGTGATTGTTGTGATGTCCTTTTTCTGTGTACTCCAGGCACAAGCAGGACAGCTCTGCTGTTGTTGGGAATGTGAAGGGCCATGGGCAGAACCGGGAAACGGTGCAGGAACGAAGGAAGAAGGAAGCAAACAAAAGCACAAGAGCTAACCATAATCGACGAGTCATGGCTGACAGAAAGCGGAATAAAGGCATGATTCCTTCCTGAAAGACCAGGTGTTGGATCATCCCCAGTCCTCTGCTTAGGAGGAGACAGTTGTGCTCCGTTCCCTCGGCACCCCCTTCACTCAGGGGACTGGGTGTCGTGGTTCGGTACCTGGCACTTCAGCTCATGCGGAATTGCACGCCCTGCGGGAGGCCTGCCCGTTCATGGGAAGGAACTGCCCTCCAGGCTGACCCTGACTGCTTTTCAGTTTATAGAGATGTGTGTATGACGGTGGGCTGCACCGCAATGCATTGGACAGGCTGCACCAGCCATTTGTTTCCTTTTGTACTATTTATAATTCTGAGAATTTTATTTTCATACCAGCTCCGTACGCCCTCTCCGCAACTCAAGTGGGCTTCCAGGCTACACAACGGGCAGCTCTGAGAGCAAGGCTTCCCTGGAACAGCCCTCGTGGTTTTCTGCTCCACTGAAATGCCTTGTTCTGAAGTACAAGTTGAAGGTTGATAAGAAGATGCTCAGGCTATTACCATTGCCAACAAACACAAAGGAGTTCAGGTGAATAAGACCTTATAAATTTCTGTCCCTTGAGCGAGGCATGTGAAAACAGAACATGCAAATAAATGATTTCAATCTTTCAGTTGGTGTTTTAGGCTCTTATGAACCGTATTGATCTTTAACTTGGAGGAACCTCAACAAGGCTTTTGATGTGCTCTATCTGCAGGTAGTGAAATTCAGTTGCTGTTTTGTGTTGGTTTAGTGTAATGAGATCTAGCCACAGCCACTGAGACTAAAGATACTTGAAAATCAGGATCAAGGCATCCTAAGCAAGATGACAGTAGTATGGAAATCACAGCTGAAGGCAGCAGGGTCAGAGTCCCTGGGGAGCTGCCTCCTCAATAACCACTTGTCACACTCTGTGAAGCAGAACTGCCCTCATCATCACGTTTGCTGTTGGGAAGGCTGGGAGCTAATAGTAAACAGCAGTTTATAGTTGCTGGAAGGACTTCTCCTGAGGGCTGTCTTTTGTTACGGAGTTGTTCCCTAGGCAGGGAGACACACAGATTACAGAGTTTACCTTGTGACCTGTTTGTAAGGTGCTCGAATGCCATGGCAATGGCTACTACACCGTGCCTAGGCAAGTCTGGAGCATCTTCCAGTAGCTGCTGATAAAACTGTTCCAGTCGCTGTTGTCACAGAACATTAGCATGTTTTTGGAGTGCTGTGCCCATCATGGAGCTGAACTTTGAAGTAAACAATTAGGCTTTGCTTGGCTAATCTGCTCCAAGTGCCATCTCCCCACTGCCACACTGTTTTTTCTAGTACTGCAAAGGTGCCTGTGGTTGTCATCTGCACACTGAGAAAATTAGCAGTGGGTTATGTAGTGTTAGAGCTACTGTTCCAGGGTAAACCTAGTGCTGCCTTCCCACTTTGGAACCCTGCAGGAGGAGTGCTCTGGTAATAAGCTCTGTAGGCACGTACGTTGCTGCCTGGTTTTACGCAGAGGGCGGGGACGATGGGGCTGTACGATTAGCACCGCTGCCAAACACTATTGTGCTGGGGCTGTCTTCAGAAAGTGTAGAAATGGCTGTCACTATTATGCAAATAAGATGAAGTCCTGAGTGCTCTGAGGACAAGATTTTTCTTTGCATATCCGTACTGCCCAAACCCCCTAATGACAAGGCATAGGAAAAAGGGAATTACATTTACCAGCTTCCCAAAATCCACTGTCAAGGGCAATTACCTGCTAGGATGACTAACTCTCTACTCTTCTCTAGCTACTGTTCTCTGGACTAATAGCTTTATTTACTCTCTGCCAGTCTGCTACAATGCTGTCCCCCCCTTCCTAATACTGTATTCATCTTTAGTTCTTGCTTCTAAGAAGCTGAAAATCTCTGTCACCTGCTCAGCATAGTGTGAAGCTATCAGCACTGCAGACAGAGCTGGTAGTAAAGCAGGCAGTCTTATACTGTACAAGATTATCCCAGGAAAGCTTAAACTGTTCCTCTTAAGCATCTCTAAAAGCACAGCTGGGACTGTGAAAGCTGTAGTTGTTTTTTTTGCTAAAAAAAACCAAGCACAATGTTTTTTAAGTCCTCTGTGTTCTTGGAGTAAATGTTTTACTCCTGATGCCTATTTGCAAACCCAATAAAGCTTCCTTCATTAGCACTGGCTCTAATTTGCTCTGCCTCATCCATTGCTAAAATTCCTCCTTATTAGTGAAAATATGAGGAGGGAGAGATGAGGCTTCTGGCCTGGGAAAGTGGGAAGAGCAGGAGTCAATCAGCCAGATCTTCCTACAGCCACCTGAGAGCCCAGAGTAATTAACTGAATGATTACCCAAAACAGTACCTGAATAGCCCTTTGCTGTGAAGAAAGATGTGTTTGAAATGGCCACCAAAAACAACAGGGGTGGACTCTTCTGTGAAGTTGCTGAGAAGAGAATTACTCCTACCCCTCTAACAGCCAGGGCCTGGAGCTGCACACCCAGCCCGAGGGGTGGACGCTCCTTGCAGAGCTAAGTGATTCCTCTCCCTTTGCAGCAGCTCCCCTTTGATCAGAGAGGACGGAGCCAGGCTTGTAGAGTACTACACAGGCCTGACAAGACAGTTCTGCCCCTCAAGCTGCTTGAAGAGCTGGAAGGCACAGCAATAGCTAGGAAGGAGATCTGCATCCCATGTCAGTAGGTTTTGGACAAGCTAGAAGTTAACACACCATCCCCATTTTCAGCCTAGCAGACTGACAGGCACACAGGTGCACTTGCCTGTGGTAGTTCAGAGGCTCAAAGCACCAGTGGTGAGGCAGATTTCTCACTGGTTAAAAGGCAGGGGTGGCAGCAGCATCTGCTGCAGCTGTGACAGCATGACTGGCCAGGAACCAACCCAGTCCTGCATCAAAGATGTAAATGATTTTAAGTCACTTTTCTCTGAACAAGACTAGAAGAAAGCAGACAGCTCCTTAGCCCTCTCTTAAAGTTCTCATCAGGCAGAAGCCAAGGGTAGTGTCAGTAGACCACAGCCATATAAATGCTTTCAAGTCTTTCAAACCATTTTTAGGATGTTGTGATTTTCTTACACTGTCTTGAAACTAAGGTGTAGGGCCATATTTAAGCATTCTCCATCTCCTAAGATAAGGAGAAGTTACAAGCAGGCCAAAGGATAAGTCAGGTGAACACACAGGCATGAGACATGGACCAAGAATTTTTTATTTTAACACACAGTAAGTTTGAGTACAGCAGCAGAACTCCTTGAGTCCATCTTGGTTTACATCATATCAGTAGATGGCTGATATAATCTGGCTCGGAGTTGTTCAATCAAGAATCCATCTCCATTTTGATACAACCAGTTTCAGGAGGCCGAATCCTTCTCTGTGGTGTCTTTTGCCACCCCAGGCTGGATCCTGCTGCTGAGCATTTCAGTCTTCACTTGTCTCATACTTGTGCTTGATGTGCTTCCACAGTTTCTGTAGGCAAAACAAACAAAAAAACCCCAAAGAGTAATCTTAGCCAGCTTTTCAGCAGCCCTGGGATAAAGTTTCACTTTAAAATGCGAGTTATCGTGAAACCTACATCTGTAACAGGCAACAGCAAGATGGAAAAGAAGAGTTTGTATGAAAACACCTCCACAGATACCACCAGGGTACACGACAGCGTGGGTACTGTCATCCTGCGCTTCCCTGCTAAGTGGGGGCACAACCTGCTCCACAAAAGCAGCAGTCCCACGCAAAGGTTTCAGGAGGAGCAGGAGCAGCTAGACAGCAGCTGAGAGCCACCAGCCCACGCTCATCCTGCTGTGGAGGAGGCGGCAGATGGAGTCCTCTACCTGGGCCCGTGGCTTTTAGACTAGGCAGGGAGGAAGCTGCTGACATCCCGCTGCCCCTGTTCTCCTACTCTGCAAGCCAGAGATTATTAGAGCATTCCAGTCATATTGCCTCAGCTTCCCACTCAGACCGGAGAAGGCATCCACAGGTACAGGATGCACGAAAGAATCCTATTCCAGGCACTGAAATCTGCTGGCACAATCAGGACTGAGGGAAGCGCTGCGCAAGGCCAAGGCGCGTGCCGCGCTTTGCTGTTTGTTGTAGAAAATGCTTTAGATTTTCAAAAAAAGTTAACTTCCTCGATAATTTTGTTTTCAAACCCTGCGTAAGGAAACATTAGCACGTAGAAAATGCTACAGTTAAAAAAAGGAGTTGAGTCCAAAGCTGAAGTTCAAATGTGATTTTTTTTGTTAGCTTTTAACAAATGACTGTTGCTAAAAAGGAGGAGAGGGGGACCCTGCTCTTGCTCTTTACTGTATTTCCTCAGGTCCCCCAACCCCTGGTACATTACTTCAGGGCGGTGAAGGTGTTACTTTGCATGGTATTGGTTTTCAGCTGGTTTCGTGACCTGGTTCAGGAGGCCAAAGAGCAGACATCGTGCTGTCAGGAAAGGCGCAGGGCGGCTCTTTTCAGCATCAGAGCCGTTAAGATGACCTGGCTATCCTGGGAAACTGCGCCCTGGGTGCTCCGAGAGACCCACGGCACATCAGCACTGCAGGACGGGGAAGAGGATCGCTGAGCCGCAGATGGGAACGTGCAACCCGCTTCAGGTTTTTTTGTACTTGGTGCAAGAGGGAAATAACAGCACCTCCTGCCTTCTCTTAGGGCACGCGTTGCATCACCTCGTCCTGTCCAAGAAGCTGTTCTATGTCCTGTCCGTGTAACGCGCTGTCCAGGCAGTTATCATCCCACCACAGCTCTGCTTTGAAACACAAGGACGACTTGACCCATCTCATCGAACGCTCACGCCCGGGGCAGCAGACTCCGCTGTCCTGTACAGCTCTGCGCGTTTGCCCCTTCCTCTGCCAAGGGCTAGAGGGCTACAGACCTGCGGAACGCGAAGCAAACTCAATCCGTTTTAACCTTCCTGCGTCCCACCGCCTCGGAAACCTTCTCCCCAGCGGCTCCGCAGACCGGAGAAGCCCGAGAACACACCGGGCCCCTGACTGCCACGCACCGCCGGGGCGGCTGCCTCAGGGGCAGCGCCGAACTCCGGCCTCGGCGCTTCCTTCGGGGACCGGGAAGCAGCCGCGGGGCGCGGGGCCGGCCTGACCTTCAGGGCCCAGGGCCTGCGCCCGGGCGGACCTCGCGGTGCGGTACCCCCCTTCCTTACCCCCTCGTTGAGGTGCTCGAAGATGGCGTCGGCCCCTTGGTCGAAGGCGCGTTCGAAGAGGACGGCGCCCAGGACGATGGTGAGGGCGAAGGTGGAGGTGCGGCGGAACAGCGCGCTGTACGCCTGCCGCAGCAGCGCCATCTTGCCGGACCGCTCTGCGCATGCGCCGCCGGACGCGAAGGGGCGGGGCCGGCGCGGCGCGGAGCCTTCTGGGAGATGTAGGCGCCGCTCCCGGCAGGCGCCGCGCGGCCTAGGCCCGAGGCTTGGCGGGAGGTGAGTGCCGCCCGCGGTTTGGGGGGGCCTCGGCCCGGAGGAGGAGGAGGAGGAGGAGGAGGTTTGAGGGGCTTTTCTCAGCCTGTGGGTTGAAGCACTGTCCCCTCCTAGCACCCCTTCCCTTCAGCGGCTTCCGCTGGGCAACCCGAGTCTTTATGTTCTGCTTTTCTGAGGTGAAATCAGCCCATTGAGCACGGGACGGCGGGCTAAAGGCCTCGTTTCAGCTACAGCAAAATAAGGCGTGTTGGGTGAGCCCTTCTCCGGCTGCTGGGCGGGCCTAATGCCGGCCGTGGAGCCGCGGGGGCAGCTGGGGGCCGTGGGCCTTGCTGGGGAGCAGGAGAAGCCTGGAGTGACCCACGAGGGGTGAAACGGAGAAGAAAGAGGGTTTTGCGTTAATGTTCTCTTCTGCTCACCCCCTCGGGGAGGGCGGGGGGTAGTTTGGGTGTTTTCTGGTTGGTTGGGCCAGCTGAGGAGGGCAGAAGGCAGCATTGGCGTAGTCCGAGCGGGAGATGGATGCTGTGGCTAGTAAAAGGCGGAGGACGCTTCAGAGGCCTCGGGAAGAGCGGGACGTGGCCCCATGTGGCGTAACTGAAGTGGAAGCATTGTGGTTTGCCGCCCTCTCTTCGTGTTTTTTCTTTCTGCTTAACCTCGGCGAGGGCGAAGGGGCTCCAGCGCTGATGGGGCAGAGAGGTAAATTTGGGGTTGGAAAGGGAGGACAGACAAGGGGCTCCGGGCAGGGGAATCTTAAAGTTGAAGTCATCCCTCCGCAGGATTGTTGTTAAACAAGCATCTACGTTAAATTTCAGAACAGATCCTCAAGTGACACTCACTCTTTTGTTTCATTTGTCTCAGCCGCTCAGAAAGAGCATGTGGTCTGGCTGCGTAGTCATTTCTCTTAATTTATTTATGTTTGGTTCCCTGCATGCAGCTACTGTGGAGATCCGTGGGATTTCTGGGGTAGGGCAAAGCTTCTGCTTGTGCTGGAAGCCCCTACAGAGGCTGGAAGGTGCCTAATGTATTCCTGTGCCCTGTGTATAGTGTTAGACCTTGGGCCAGCCCTTCGAAAAGCTGAATTATTATTTTTCAAAGTTAACTGCTAGGGATTGTCTCTTAAGACAAATCTCCCCAATAGCCTATAAACTGCTACCACTGGCATGCGTTTGTGTAATGGTCAGGTCAGTGTTAATCCTAAATCCAGCTCTGGATTTACACCGGGTGTAATGGAAATCAGAATCTGGCCCTCTGTCATTGTGAAGGTGCTGGCAGACTATGCCGGTGTTTTGCGTGTTCCTGTAGAGATATGAGCACATTTAAATTGGCAGCTGAGTATCATAAGCTTGACACTTGGATTTAATTAACTTCACATCTGTCTAGATATCCAAAGTGGCTGAAATGGCCCTGAGCCCGAGCTATAAGAAAGCAGGAAATTGAGGTCAAGGCCCAGCAGCAATTCTCAGGGTTCAGCGTGGACAAAAGCAGTTACACCCAGACGAAAACAAGTCTGCCGTATGCCCGTTTCTGGGTCACCTTCTTCCCTCTGTCCGTGTCTTGGGGAAATTGGTGAAAGAACCCCTGGAGAGTCCTAAATAAAATCTGTAGCTAACAGAGCGCAGCATGGAGTGTTTTGGCAGCAATTTGAGAAGGGAAAATTTAGGATGGTGCACAGGAGATCTTGCCTGGAGTTTTACCAAGCACCTCAGCTAGATGAGTGAAACACCTGCTAGGTGTCTTAGAACATGCTATTTCTCATAAAACATTGCTCTAATGTAAGCCTCCAAGAGGCTTACAGCAGAGGATTTTTTTGTTAATACTTTTAAGCATCGAGATACAAGACAAAGCCCTGGGTTTTTTGTATTTGGATTTATGCAGAAAGACTTTTAAGCTAGTACAAAGCCTGTCTGAAATCGTTTATGGTTGCCTGTGGGTCCAGGGGTCTATTCGCCCAAATTCAATTGCAAATTAGGGTCTAGAAATGTTAAGAGGAAATGGCCAAGCTGAAGCAGTTCTTTATAAAGCAGTTACATTTACTTTATTTCATAATGACTAAGATGGATTTAATTAGAAAACATCTCTGTTTTCAACTGAATAATGCTCTTTGTTTACTGTTTGAGCCATTTGGGAAAATGGAAATAGGTTAGCCAGTGTTGCTCAGAAGCAGCTTTTATTCCTACGTACTAGTTCAGTGCAAAGTGCTGTGGATTGCTGATACTGCAGAGAGTTGTCAGAATCCAGCCAAGATAATCCATGCAATTGAATTCTTAAAAAGATGGAAATAAGTTCGGTGTAATCTTTGGAGGGGGCGATCTCTGGGAGAATCTGATGCTCCTCTAATTGCTTTTTTTATTCCGTTCATCCCCTGCAATGGGAATTGCTAGGAGAATTTGGGAGCTGGCACCTCTGGGATGCGGGATCTAGCTGCCTGAAATCTGTAGGAGCTTTCTGCCCTCATTGTTGGGGAAGGAGGGGGAACAAGCTTCTGCAATTATTGCTGTCAGGGTGATGAAAGGAAAAGTTTGAAATACGATTTCAAAGGCTGGCTGCTGCTGGGCTTCTGCAGGCAGAATTCCCATTGAGATCTGTGGAAACTTGTGTGGGACCACTGCAGAATCTCATTTGTTTTCCCCGTTGCCAGCAGCCGCTTCTGCAGAGATGGAGTGCAGGAACCAGCAGCTGAAGCAGGAAGCTTTTATGTTATCAGAAACTTTGGGAAACGATGGCATAAGATCTGGAAGGGAGATTTTTTTCAGTACTTAAAAGCCACAGCAGAGCCTGCCAGTGGGCCAGACGCGGAGGGTAAGAGCATTCCGTCTGGATTCCAGCAGCCCCACCACAGTGCAGCAAAGCTGGCTGCCAGGCTGGCTGCAAAACCCTGGGATGATCTAGTAAAGGATGGGAGGAAGTGATGGCTTAAGTTTCATTAAGCAGCACTTGGTTTTGGTTTCTTGGGCTGGAGTAGGACAATTTCAGACCTCAAGCCCTAGAGAGCTGAGTTAACACCTTCCAAGCAGGAGCCAAGTCTGATTGTGTTTGCAGGTGAAACAGTTTGCAGTCACATCAGGGAGAGGTGGCTGGCTGATCAGCATTGCCTCCTAACCAGGTGTTCCACCTGGAGAACAAGGAAAAGGACCTTAAAACAAGGAGTCTTCAAGTTCAGTTGGAGTCCCTGAACATTTTACCTTCAGTGTGAAGGTTTGCAAGCCAATTCAAAAAAAGCAGAAGATCTTTCCATTGAATGCAGATGGAGGAGACTACATTTTAACTGTGGTGTGAGGCCTGAGAGATTTCCAGGGGCTTGACTTTTGAAGCAGCAGTTTTCAGGAGCGGGGGAAGGAAGGGAGTTTGGTGCAGTTGCTCATGAGATGCCAGGATGGCTGGCTGGCAGGAGGGCTTGGCAGAACTGCCTTAGCTCAGCATGCTTGGCTCTGAGGGATTGCCTGTTGCTGCTCCTCTTCCCGCTGATTCTGAGGAATCGTTAGGGAGGCTGTGATTGATTCTGACCCTGTTTTATTTATAAAATCTTTATTTCTTGCGCTGGTGTCTGTGCTATTTTTTAAATGCATTTGGCTGTCAAGGTGTCAAAAACTGGAGAATTGCTTTTGGAGTTTATCTCCCAGTCCATCCATCTTTGGCATTTATCAGGTACCTTTATATCACTTGGGAGAGAACTTACAGCTCCTTCAGGGTATCTGTTGCACCTCCAGCAAGGACAGCTGATGGGGACAGGCCTGCACTTAATCACAAACCCCATCTGCCCTACCAGGGTCTGGGCTGCTCCAGCCCCAGGACAGATGAGAGCACTCAAATTCCGTCCCATTACTTCTCGATACTCCACAGCAGAGTCTCGGACTACAAATACATGCGTGATAAGCCCGTCTCTGCTGTGGGAGGAGAAGAACCAGGCATCTCCAGGTTGCTTTCAGTGGCTGTGGAGTTGGGGGTTCTTTCCTCCTGGCTGTAAGGCTGGTGTGATCTCATTTATTGGAAGTGCTGTACTTGGTGAAGCAGACACATTTTGCTGCCATAGGCTGGGGAGAATGAGGAGAGCAGTCCTTGATGTACAGGAGTAAATAGATGTCTAGGTGAACTGAACAAAATGTTATGTCCTTTAGTGCTTGCAATGCAGCTTCTCATTTGCAGTACAGGTGAGATCAGCTTTTTTTTCCATCTTTGAGGAGTTGCTGGGTTTCTTCCTTACCTTGTAGAGATGGACACGGGGGAATTTCCTTCCTCTTGCATGGCAGCTTGTGGAGGTTGTCTCTGGTATGGGGTTAAAGTCCTGGGGCCCCAGGTGGAGGCTGTGGCATGGACATCTAGCTCCTCCTGATTGCACATTGGATCGTTTCTGCTGCACCTTCCCTGGTACAGGTGGTGGCTGGGAGCCATTGGCTCTCTGGGGTCTCTGCTTTGTGTGACCTGAACTCCAGCAGACTCAGGGAAGGAGAATTCTTTCAGCAGAGGTGGTGTTGCTTTGGGTAACAGAGGTAAGCAATGCAGATCCGAGCCTGTTCTACCATGTACATGCAGCAGATGCTGCCTTACCAGTCTCTGATGGACAAGAATATATACTATTAGGTCTCACCTCTTTCCCTGTCTGCCAACCCTAAATGATTTGAATTCTTCTCCTTTGGAAGCAGGCGCTGTAAATCTTGGATCTTCCATCCCCAGGGCAGGCATGGCTGGGCACCGAGGATCTGTATGATGGTTCCCAGGCCACGCTGAGCTGATCTGCCAGAAGAGAGATGGGGAAAAGATACTTCTGTGACTACTGTGACAGGTCTTTTCAGGACAACCTTCACAACAGGAAGAAACACCTCAATGGAGTGCAGCATCTCAGGGCTAAGAGAGTCTGGTACGACTTATTCCGAGGTGGGTACTACCAACTGTCTGCCACTCCCTTTCTGGGACTGGGGAGGTAATGGATGAGGTGGGGGCGGGGGGAATAGATAAAATAAATCAACACTGGTGATTTGTATTCAGATTGTCTGTGCTAGTGAATTGCGGACTTGATGCTGTTGCTGTTAAGCTGTCTCAGGGGCAAAACCCTCATGTGTCTGGATATGGGAAGGGGAAACTGTAAACGTCGGCTGGGACTTGAAATGAGCTGGAAGAGATAGGGAGGTTGTTTCTGAGAACAGGAGTTGCAGATAAAGCTCTCTTGGCATCATGAGCAAACCTGAGACAGGAGACCTGGGAGAACAAAGTAAGCTACAGTTTCTGAAGGTGACTTAGGTGCCTTCTGCAAACCAGAGTTGATCTCTTCATGCGAGGAGCAAGGAATATGGGTGTGTATGTGGAGAAAGCGGGCTGGAGGGCAGGCTGTACACGTGTTGTGTGAACGGGCGGGAAGCTGGCAGCAGTTCTCTGCACTGGGTGGAGATGTTGGTTCTGAGGGTGGCCGTGGGAGAGGCCGAGGATGTGACTGCTTGACTGGAGATCCCAGAAGGGTGAAAGGGCTGGGAAAGCAGCTTAAAGCACTGGTATGCTCAAACCTATCTTAGCCAAGTGGGCTAGCAGAGGAGGAGAGCTAGGTGCATTGAGATTTTGGCAGAGGAGGAACTGGAATTCTGGGGCTGGAGGCTGTGTCAGGACGTGCTGGAGGAAAGCCCTGTGTCCTCTGCCTGTTTAACAGGACTCTTCTCGCCCAGCTCAGCGCTCTGACCTGACTCACCGTGCAGTTACATGTGTCTTAGTGCCAGCCCGAGGAATATGGTGGGAATGTGTGTCTAGGGTCTGAGAGAGAGAGCAGGACTGTGTATTTTGGCAGTAGCAAAGACTTAGTTTGGATTAAACTGATTGTGAAACCGTTGCCTGTATGTTCCTCTGCTTCCTTCTGGTTCCTCGGGATCAGGAGTTGCAGGCTGTGTTTGTCTCATGGCTAGCTAGGTGAGAAATACCCTGCAGAGCTCTGGGTGGCTGTGCTGTCTGCTTAACTGTATGTGGAAGCTGGGAAGGTTCTCTGTAGTGGCCAAGTGTGGAGGACCAACAGCCCCAGCCCAGTTCTAGCTGGGTCAGTGATAGTGAGGCAGATTACCTAGGGCTTGTCTTCTCACCAGGCTGTAACCCTTGATTTTCCTCTGATTGATAAAATTCCTCATCCCACCCCGGATTAGGGGGTTCGTCTCCTCTTGTCTCCAGACTCTGTGGCCTGGCATCACCCAGTGCAAGTTCTTCTACAATCTATGGGAGCTGCTGTATCTTTGGGGCTCATTTTCCCCAGGACGTCTCTGGAGGTGGATGACTGTTTCAGTGGTGTCCACTGGAGACTCAGCACAGGGTTCTGTGAGGCCTCACACAGAGCTTTTCTGAGAGCTCTGTGAGTCTGCCTGGTCTTTCTCTGCTGCGCAGAAGCGCTGCAGAGGCCTTGCTTTTCTGTCATGCTCCTTTTCCCCTACTGGTGTGGGGAGAAAGGATGAAGCAGAGAGCAAAGAAGGTGATATTTGCAAGCCAGTGAAAAGCTGAAGCCAGGGGTGCAAACAGGGACTGTTAACTGTCAGTTTGTCTGTGGCTTAAGTCCCTGGTTGTCCTGTAAAATGGCTTCCCACTAGGCAACTGACCTGTTTGGGACCATGCTATGATGGGGTATTGCTGTGCAAGAGATCTTTACCCTGTTTTGTCCTTTGTCTCCCCTAGATGCTGCTGCTATCCTGCAAGAGGAGCAAACCAAGAAACCTTGTCGGAAGTTTCTGCAAACAGGTGAGTTCTTCTGAGGTAGAAATAACTGCCTGAGCTCCAGCAGCTACTTCGTGGGACAGCCCAAGGCTGTTCTGGAGAGCCCTGGTATGTGTGCTTTTCTTGGAGGGAGTGAAGGGCTTGAGCCTATGTGTCCGGCATGCAGGTGTAATGGATCTTGGGTTTGCATGCACTTACACAAGGGAGGACCTTGTGTGTGCAGCTCTCATGGAGTTCCATGGCTTTTGTTCCAGGACAGTGTGATTTTGGGTCCAACTGCAGATTTTCCCACATGACAGAGCAGGACCTGGAAAAGCTGAGTGCCCAGGTTCAAGGTGAGTCCTCGAACAAGAAAACATCCAGGGGTCTCTGAGGAGGAGGAGTTGCTGCAGGGAGTGTGGGCTGCAAAGGGGCACGTGAGGGGCTGTGCAGCAAGAGCCTGCAGTCTTGTGCTGCCTGTACGCAGCAAGCCGAGCGTGGATCCCTCCCGCCTGCCTCTCGGTGCTATGTGAGCCTGTAGCGTGGCTGTAAGTGCTGCAGTTTTTCATATGCTTTCTGCTCTCGATCTGCTGGCACAGGCACAAACCTAGAGTTGAGCAATGCTGTTAGTACTTAGCAGCAAGCATCTGAAGCAGAAGAGTGGGCTTTCTGAGCCCTGGGGGGGGGGGGTTCAGTCAGGGAATAAAAACAGTCAGCAGCAGAGGGCACTGGTACATCACTTCCACTTAAATTTATGGATTTGATTTCCCCCCACCTCTCTACTATTACCAGGGAGCTGCTGCTTCCGCTCTTGGGAAGAGCTAGCCTGCTGTCAGTTGGGTTGTTCTGAGGAGAGGACATGGGGTCTTGGATCCAGAAATGGCCTCTGCTCACATGGCCTGGGGTGGAACTGAAGTTTGGGCAGAGGATGAGTGGCAGCTGCTCCCCTGCTGTGAGTCTCCAGAGCACTTTTGAACTTTTTCATTCTGAGAGTACCACCTCCTTGCCCTAAAAGGGGTGGTAGCTCTGTCTTCTCTATAGGATTTGTTACTTTGGTGGCTAGAGAAAATGTCAGTGAGGTGTTGGTGAGAACTTATGGAATGGTTGAGGTCTCCACTGGAGATGGTCTAGTCCCAACCCTACCCTGCTCAAAGCAGGGTAAACTAGAGCAGGTTGCTCAGGACCATGTCCAGTTCTGTTTTGAATATCTCCAAGACTGGAGACTCTACAACCTCTGTGGGCAACCTGTTCCAGTGTTTGACCATGTTTGCAATAAAAATGGTTTTTTTGTTGTTGGTTTTTTTTAACATTTCAATGGAAATTCCTGTATTTTGGTTTGTGCCCATTGTCTCTTGCCTTTGCTGGACTCCCTCCAGTATGTCCCTGTCTCTGTGGTACTGGGGAGCCCAGCACTGGACGCAGCACCCAGACATGGCCTCACCAGTGCAGAGCAGAGAGGAAGGATCGCTTCCTCAACCTGCTGGCAGTGCTATTCCTAATGCAGCCCAACTTCTGAGCAGATCTTGTGCCCACACTGCTAGCTGAAGCCAACTGTTGTTTTGCCAATAGTCTGGCAAAAACAGGCTTAAGTGTTGAAAGTGAGTGAGTGTGTGTGTGTGCGCACGCACGCGTGCGCGCGTGCGTACATATGAGATTTGGGGTGTGCGTGGGGTAGAGACTCTCCTGGCCTTTCGAGGGATCAGATTTGAGGAGGCAGGGCTCTGGTGAACCTGGGGAGCAGGAGGAAGGCAGGCACTACAGAGCTATTCCAGTCCTTGCTGTTGCTGAGTCAGTCTGTGAGTCCCTGAGGCGACTCTGTGAATCAATTGCTGAACAACACTGGCAGTCAATAAAACCCATCTCGTCGGGCTGCGCAGGAGACAGAGCACTCCAGCCAGCCCTTCTCGGAGCGGCAGTGCCAGGCTGGCAGTTGCGCTCCTCTTCCCCGCTGCTAGCCCAGAACCTCTCCTCGACCCTTCTCTGCTGCAGGGTTTAAGTGCTGGGCTCCCAAGAGGTGGCATAGGATGTCAGCCTATTTGCAGGAACCTGTAGCGTTTCCAGTCATTGAAGGCTGTTTATTGCAGGGAAAGTGAAAGCTCTTTGGAGCAGAGCGGAGCTGTAGGGGAAGGCTGGCAAGCTCCTCTGCGCTTGGGCAGGTTTCTTTGCCAATTACGCTTGTTATTGAATATTGACTTCTGTCAAATGGGTCAGGTGTAAGTGGAGAATTGGCTAGTGAGAGAGCTGATTCCTGGGAGATTACTTGGAAACCTTGCATTTGTATTACCAAGTCAAACATTTAATTAAACAATTAGACTTCAAGGAGCGATGGCCAGGGGACAGCAGGGTGCCTTGTCCTTGGCTGTGCTGCTCTAGCACGAATGCCTGGTTGTAGAGTTAAATCCTGCTCACCTCTTGTGGTGTTGCTCCATGGAAATCCCGTGTGAGCCGAGCGAGCAGACTGAGCATGACACAGACCTCTAAATCTGATCAGTTGAGCCCGTAGAGAGCTTGGAGGGATTTGATGGAGGGAAGGGCTCAGCAGGACTTGGTGGAGAAAAGGTGCAGCCCATAACACGGTAGCCTGGATGGAAGAACAGCTGCAAAAGCCAAGCCGCCATTCAGTGCGTCATGGGGATGTTTCACCACTCCTTAGGCCACTGAAGCATCAGTGTCTCAGATGGTGAGGCTTAGGGCAGAGTTGAAGGCAAGCTTGTGTGATGGCAGGTTGGACTGCAGGTTGCATTAGTCATGCAGGAGACCTGATCCTCGTAGCACGTCCGTCAGGCGCCTCCATCAGTAATGTCCCTATATGCATTAGCACCTAGTCCTGGCGTTTGTCTGCTATGAGGGATCGCAGGCCACAGGCGGTGAGATGATACAGTACAGGTTAGAGCAGTGGTCTGGATCAGGCTGCCTCTTACTGAATTGTCAGTGTCCTCAGAGATTTCCCGTCTGAACCCGCAGCGTCTGGGAGATTTTGACAGCCTTGCAGCCTGGGATAGTCGGGGATTTGAGATGAGCTGAGATGCTGGAAGCTCCACAGCCCTCTCACCATTTTGTGCAGAGCCTTGTGTGACCATGCTGCAGATGACCACCCTCTGCCTCTGATGGGGTAGAAGTGGATGGACAGTCTCTTGGTGAGTCCACAGTGCTGCTTAACTTCGCTTTCCTCAGCTCTGGTGCCTGGGCGTAGAAGCAGAGGAGCTGTCAGACTGCGTTGAACCCGTGTCTCCCCTTGTCCAGGGGCAGATGCTTCAGAAAAGGGTGCAAAGAAATCCTGTAGTGAGGTGGTGTAGCCCACTAACCCGTGTTCAGGGGTGGGCTTGCATCCTAAACCACAGCAAAGCCTTTTCTGACTTTTTTTTAACACCGCCAAACAGTGATGGCACTTACTTTCTCATGTAAATATTGAACCTATCCCTGAATCCCTGTTAAGTCTTTGGTGTTGGTAGTTCTGTGTCAGTGAGGTCCCCTTGCTAATGATGCATTTTTATTACAGCCAAAGGAAACATTACATTATTCTTCACATTTGGACTTTTTAATGCAGGGAATTCACCCTGTTGTTTGTGTTAGTCTTGTGGGTGAAGCAGGAAAATTTCTGGATGATTTGCTGTTCTGTAACAGCTTAGAGCTTGTCCTAGTTTGGCTTCAGCGTTTCTGCACCCTGTAGAATATACTCATCAAGAAGCAACAGTTTCCACCTTCAGCAGAGAGGGAGGCATATTCCCAGCTGTTACCGCATCAAAGCATTGGCCTTCTGCATCTGCTGCATCATTCATCAGCGAGACACTTCCAGGCTGTCATTTTAAGTACAGTCATGTCAGGAAAAGGCACTGTCAAATTGCCATCTTGCTTAACGTTATTGGCTCCCTGCTAACCTGTGTTACTTCTGCTGGTAGTATTGACACAACCCAGCCTCTCGTGTGAGCTCCAGTTAGCCAGAGCTGCGAGGGACAAGTAAGGGCACAGTTGGGTGAGTGCTTGCAATATATCCATGCGATTGAAAGAATATGAGTGACCCTGCTGGGGGTGGCTGTAGTCAACCAGTTTAACTTAGTGATGAGCAGGAGAAGGAGCGCTCTCACAGCCGGCTGCCACTTCTTGGCTGCAGGGCAGTAACTTCTTAAGCTGCTCGTGTTGCAGGGCCTCATCAACCTCATCTTTCAGCCACAGTCTGCTGCTGTTCATGTGCTCCGGAGGAGTTTGGACTGACACATCTTCTGGCCCAGGGAGGGAGCTGAAGGATTACATGTAAATCTCTTTGCTGGGTGACCTGCTCGGTACCGGTGGTGGCATCTCGCATACAGTGGTGCCTCATTCGGGAAGAAAACTCATGCTAAAAGTTGCATGGGGAGAGAAGATAAATCTGGACTCCCACTCTGGCATCATTAGAGAGGCACTTCATGACTACAGATGCTCTTTTAATTGGCTGTAATTAGACTTGGAAGCAAACACCCCAGTGAGAAGGGGGGGGAGAAAGCACCTTCACACCTGTCTTGCTGCTGCAGTCTGGCTGGCTGCATGACAATGTATTAGGAGTAAGGGCTGGTAATTGTGTTTCAGAGTTACATCTTGGAATACCTGTTGACATTCAGGGGGGTATTTCCAGTCTCACAGTGGTTTTGGTGGTCCCTGGATGGGATGTGTGTGCTTCAGAGGAAGATGAGACGAAAGGTTTGCCTTTTTCATGGGCGTGCATCAAGGTGGACAGAGTCAGACAGTTGCCCGTACCTGCTGCCTTATTTCTCAGCCTGAGGGTTGGAGTGCTTTAGAGCAGTAACCCATGGAGCTGCATGAATGGGGAGCCAGCTGGATGTCTTTCTAATCTGGACACCTGGGGCATCATTTAGGCCAGCGTGAGTCTGGAGTCGTTCCACAGCAGCCAGTGAGCTTTTCTGGACAAGACAGTGTGTTGTGGCTGCTCAAGTCCCTGGGCTCCCACCAGTTCCTGCTGTGGCACTTCGGGGCAGTGGCCTTGGGGTTCCCTGCTCTAAACAGAGAGGATTTGGCAGTTTTTGTTCTGTTCTGTGTTGGGGCTTGGAGTGGGATGAAAAGGAAATCTTGGTGGTAGGTAGAGGTGGGAGAGGTTTCTCTCTGATTTTCTTCCCTGCCTCATCGAAGCCTCTCACAACCACTGCTTGTCCCCTTGCTGAGGTGGGATGTGCCCAGACGCTCAACAGGTGGAGAAACCTGGAACTAAGGGAAACAAGGTGGCTGTGGTCCAGGTTGCCAGGGAAGTCTAACCTGGGAGCTGAATTCAGATATCCTGAGTCTAAAGCAGTGCCTAGCTCACCAGACTGAGCTTCTTGCCTCCCCAGTGCCCTCAGCTGGCCAGGCTGTTGGGCTGACCCCAAATAGCTCTGCTGGGGCTTTGCTCCTTCGGAATAACTGTAGGAGATTTGAACAGTCCTGTCTCCAACTGTATCCTTATCGCTGGGTTGCAGAGCAGCACCTCGACATCAGGATCACAGCAGGCTGTCTTGGTGGTGGCAGTGAGTACATCGTCACCCCTCCCAGCAGCAGCAGATGAAAAGGCTGGATGACAAATTATCCATCTCCGGCTGCTCATTGTGTAGCACATTTCTGCCATCCTTATTAATATTCAACAGGCAGATGAATAATTGGTTGCCACCACTAGGATGAAGTGATCCTTCACTCTGCCCAAGCAATATTAATTTCACACCCTGTCTGGAAACGTATAATATTTTCCTTAAACGTGTGACATATGGCGGGTGGGTGTGGAGCAGGCTCCTGGTGGGCACGGCTGCAGGTGGCTGCTGCTGGGGTGGGACCGCTGGCAGGTTGATCTCTAAGTGGGATCAGGGTTCCCTCAGAGCACTTGTCCCTGGAGGGTTTGTTGAGCGAGGCAAAGGGGAATGACACGCAGCTGCCTTGGCTTCCTTTTTATTAATACCAGTGTTTGTTTGTCAGAGTATCACATTCCCTTTTCTGTTAGGTGGGAACTTTCCATGAGACTGGAGATCTAATAGCTCTGAGCATCCTCTCAGCCCGCTCTGCCTGACGTGCTGTCAGGAGTATGACTGTGTCGTTCGTGTCAAGGACTCGTGCTAGACCCTGTTCTCCGCTAGCTTCCCTTCCTGCTTTGTCATTGGTGCCGAGGGCGGACGGGGGAGCTTTGCTAACTGGGCAGCTGCGGATTTCTGCCCAGTGGGAGGGACTGGTGAGTGCTGGGCTGTCCTGCTGGTTCTGTGCCCTTCTTCCTGGAGAGGACAGTGCTGCAGGACAGGGTGCCTGCAGGCATCTGCCCCACGCAACCTCCCCAGGGTGACAGAGAGGTTGAAAGCCTGAAAGGACCTCAGGCTGCCCTGTCTCTTGGTAGACAGCAGAGTTTTCCTGCTGGCACTGCCTTGCTCGTTCCTAACTTGCATGAGAAACCGTAGGAACTTGTTCCCCTCCCTCCCACCGCCGCGGTCTGCTCTGATCTTGCACCTAGTCTGAGCAGGGCTGGGCGACAGCCTCCTGCCCTGTCTCTGCAGGGGCTGGGGATGCATCACGCAGCGTGCACCTTGAACAGACCTGACAGCATCTCTGAAATCCCGTCTCCTGATTGTATGCGCACTCTGAACCTTTCAGACTGTCGCGGCCTGCCAAGTCTGCATCGATCCGGACAGACATCCCTGTCACTCCCACCTAACTGGGCAGAGGTGGCAAAGTCCGTCCTGCCAGTTGGAGGGACACATCTTTGGAAATGGCTTAGGGCCAGCAGAGGCTGTTTCAGGCGAGGATGAGGACGATCTACCCTGGAGGGAGATGTCAGACTCCTCTCAGTTAAGTGCCTGAACTGCCGCTGTGCTCGCTGGCTTGGTTCTTGTTCCCGGCTCTGTATGGCTGGAGCTGTCACCAGTGAGGAGGCCAAGCATCAGATGGCAGGTGGACAGTGGAGGAGGAGGAGGGGCCGCCACAGGCAAATTGGAAACTCTCCACCATAAGAAACTATGCAGGGTAATGAGCAGCGGGTTTAATGGAGTGAAAGGACTGCAGTGCGAGGGTCTGATAGCCCTCTCTCTCAACCAGGGGAGCAGAGATCGAAGGAGCTGCGGCAGGAGGGAGCAGATGTCCCGCCTGGCACCATCGAGGACTGGCTGGAGAAGAGAGCAAAGAGACTGAGCGCGGCTCAGAGTAACAGGTACTGGTGGCTGGGGAGCATCCGTGTGAGGGCTGGCTGCTGCTTCTGGCCCACACGATGCAGAGGGGGAAACCTACAAGAGGGGAGTGAGTGGGATGGGAGAAGACACAGGTGATCAGAGGCCCCAACATGATGGGACCCCCTGAGCTATCGTTTAACACTCAGCCTGCCAGCGCTGCACGCCTGCTCTCGGCACACGCTACAGACATGCGTATGGATCCGGACTTGGGTGCCCGCATCAGAGATGCATGCACGTGTCTCCTCATGTGCCTGGGGGGCAAGCCAGGCCTTGCTGCCTGTGGCTGCTTCCCTGGGGAAGGCAAGCAGAGGGGTGCTCCCGTGCTCTCTGCAGAGCGCACAGACATGCTTGGAAGGACAGTGCAACCGTGGTGCTGAGTTATTAATACCCAGAGTTCAGTGGCAGGAACCTGGTCTCATCTGTTAACAGCTTCCCCATCCTCTGCCTGCCCTGTCTGCACATCTCTGCCAGTCCCTGCCAGTGAGAGGGTGGAATTAGCTCCTCCTCACAGCATTCATTCAGATTCGGGCACCTGCCGGTGCCTACTGTTTCCTTGCTCACCTGACTGCCGCAGGCTTAATTGGATGACATTTGGGCAGGTGCCAAATCTCTCTTTTGTTCCTTTTCCATTTGCTCCTGTCCTCTCTGTTTGGTCTAGGCAGGATCTTCCTTCTGGTGCTTGTCTGGGCTTGTTGCTTTCTGTTCGCTCCATCCATCAGCTTGGCTGCCCTAACCTTCCTACCCCCTGTATGTTTCACTTGCCCCATTTTGTTTGTCCTGCCTGTGAATCCCTTGATCTTGGGGTAGATGATCTCTTGCAGAAGATAGCCATCGCTATACCTAGAGGAATTTCCAGACCTTCATAACTACTTGATCCCTGCTGCCTCCAAATACGCACAAGACCTGGGATTTCTAGGATTGTTGCTTTCTACCCAGCCTCTCTGTCCCTGCAGGCTCAGAAACCATCTACTACGGGAACTAAACACCAGCTATTCAAAGCTTCTCTTCCTCTATCTGGCCTTGCCAACGCCTGTCCCTATCATGTATTTCTCTTCTCCCCTTGTGCTCTCCAGCCCCAGCATTTCCCTTCTGAGCAGCTGTGTGTTTTGCTTTGTCTGCCAGAGAAGTTGTTTTGCAGTGCCAGGGAAAAGAGGGCCTGTTTTAGGCAGGTCCCTGTGCTCCTGGTGCCTGGGGAGTCCATGTTCCTCCTGAAAATGCTTTTAAGGCCAAGGAGCTCCCTCTCCCTCCTGCGGTCCTTGAGGTCCCTGAAATGTGGCAGAGTCTCTGGCAGAGTCTAACGGTGCTTTGGGGAATTTGTGGGTTTAGATGATAACTTGCCCAGGGGATGCTTTGCCTGGCTGGTAATGTCAGTAAAGATCATTAGTCTGCACAAAACCAAAGAGAAAGTGCTCTCGAGGGCAGTTATCTCCAAAATGAGATGCTAGAGACCCAGCTCCACCTCCATCCTCTCTGG
This sequence comes from Harpia harpyja, assembly GCF_026419915.1. Classification (NCBI taxonomy): domain Eukaryota; kingdom Metazoa; phylum Chordata; class Aves; order Accipitriformes; family Accipitridae; genus Harpia; species Harpia harpyja. Next base: position 45,747,246 of record NC_068948.1, on the reverse strand, counting down.
TAGCACTGAGTAGGAAGGATTCAAGCTGGGATGGAAGCATGATCTCCCAGAGTCTGATGGGAAGCTGTTGCTGTGTTAAGCCTCAGCTTCTGAGCGTAGCTGAGTTTCTGCCTCTGCCTTGCCGGGGGCTTTTAGCAGGATACCTGGCGGGCAATCACAGGTGGAGCTACCACCTTCTGTGGTCTCCAAGTACACCGCAGTGCAAAGAAAATGCCACGCTGGACTAGAGGTGGCCCTGTGGCCATGTACTGCCTTGGCTGAAGGGTAACAGTAACTTGAGCACCGTTTCTGACCGTCGCCTAAATTAGCCCCATGGATGGAGAGTTGCCACATTGCCTTCCACCCATCGTTCGTGCAGCTGCTCTCCCAACCTGGCTGGGCTCAGGGGGACAATCTTCATTTGGAAGCCTCCACCTGATGCGTATTTTCAAAGTCACGCTGTGCCACTGCTTTCTGGAGAGCTGAGGTGCAGTTGGAAGGAGTTCGTGTAGTTCTCTTAGCAGTGGAGCTTTGCCAGGGCGTGATTGATTTTTAAGCTGGTTTCCAAAGGAAACGGAGCATGTCAGTGCACGTGAGTGTGTGCTTCTGCCATAACTGCCGTGGAGCCCACTTGCTGATTTCCATCAGAAAGGGGTCTAAGGCCTCAAAGATACTGAGATACTACAGGTTTCATGAATGTGGAAGTGGGTAGAGGAGAGGGATCCCATTTACGCCTTCGGAAGGGAAATATTCTTGACCCTTGCTAGACACCAGAGAATCCACACGGGACAGCCATTCTGAATGCTCCAGCTGTAGGTAAACCTTTGATAGGACTTGAATCTTATGAGACCCCAGGGAATTGAATACCCAGACAGCATCCTCCCTATTGATTAGTTCTGCTGCTCACAGAACAACTCATTAGTTGATAGCTGTGCTGTTCCACCTTGCAGCATGCCCTCCCCTGCTCCCCACCCCACCATACTGCTGCTGTGGGGGCTCCCCTGCCTGCGTGAGCGACAGTGCCTGGATGTAGCACAAAATATTCCTGCCCGTGTGTGTCCTAGCAGGTCTTGTCTCATCCTCGGCTCTGAAGAATCCCCATCAAGGGGATAAGCATTAGACCAAATGACTTTGCTCTGTGTTAGCTGCCTAAAAACCACTGCACTCAACTTCTGTAGCTGGCTTTCAGCCACATCGTCGGCCCTGCGGGGAGAGGAGGGTGCTGCTTCTCTGGAGCATTATGTAAAGGAGTTTGATTAGATTTCTTCTGGCATAACAATTAAAAAGATTCATCGGGATCAGAGGTAGAGGCCTGAGAAGCTGGAAGGCTGCTGTCAGGGCTTCTGCTAAAGAACAAATGAGTTTCCTGCACTCAGGAATTAATGGAAAAGGTACGTTTCCTATGAATTTAAACCTGCCCCGGCCAAGCACTTTCTTCAGCTGGAGACAAGGGAGCAATGCTTCTTGCTTTTGCACTTTTTCAGTCAGGTGTGTTGTTTGCAGCGGCCCCAACTAGTAAACTTGAGGGAGAGAGAGACGTGTTTCCCAAGCTGTGAGTTGGAGGAGGAAGCCTGTTCCCTCTGCTGAAGGGTGCTTCTGTGAAAACACCCCATCGTTTTGGCAGTTTCTCCGTTTCCGAGGGGTCCTTGTCCTTTGGGAAGTGCGCAGCTGGCTTGGGATTCAGGCTGCTGGGAAAGAAACATCTGCTAATTTTGTTTGTTCTTCTTACAACTCAGCTGTGTGAAGAGTGGAGAGCGGCCGGGGGTGGGAGGGGATGCGGCCAGCCGTACTCCCAGCACGGGGCCTCTCCTGCCACCAGCTGCCAGCCCTCTCGGGGGGCTGCGCCTGCTCTCCCCCCCGGCAGACCCCCTCACCTTAGTGCTCCCACCTTATTTTTCAGTGACGTGCACTACCTTAACAAGCACCAACTGCTTGAATGGGTTGGGGGGTGGTTATACAGCAGTTCTGCTGTTGGATTTGGGGGGGGGGGGGGGGGGGTGCGTGTGAATATACATGCTTGTTGATAACCAAAACCCTCCTCTGCTGGACTCCTCCTCTTTTGGGGGCTAGCGGAAGGGGCACAGGGAAGCTCAGCCCCTAAGCAGGGCCTTGCTATCAAACTGAGACAGCCGCATCTCACCTCTGCCCCTTCTATCTCCTTACCTCCGCAGTGCTGTGCCTGAGAAACCAGCGCCTTTCCAATACCCACCGGGCTGGCCGCCAGTGCAGGATCTGCCCCCATCCCTGCAGGCCCCCCCACCCGGAGGGTGGCCAGTCCCCCCCAATCTGCAGTGGGGCTGAGGCACAGGGACCCCCGCAGAGGTTGTGCTGGAGATGGACTTCTCCCTCGCCTGCTCTAAGAAAGAGACAGAATTATTTATATATACTTTTATATCAATAAAAGCCTTCCCCCCGTTGCAGCCTGCATGTGTCATGTTATTTCTCGCCTGGTCAGCCTCCCGTGGATTGAGCCGGTTGGGCAGTTGTCTCCCTGCCACTGGAATAGGGATCTGCGCTCAGCAGAGCTCCAGCCCCACACAGAGGGACTGTCCGCTCTCATCTGGAGCGAACAGCCCCCATTTCCCGGGGCAGGATCCGTCCCCTCAGACCGCTGCTGTCTGTGCTGTGCCCTGCACTGCCTGCTCTCAGTCCAGCTCCGCGGCTGGGCTCCGTGTGGCTGATCTAGGCTGGGGAAGGAAGCTGTAGCCAGGCTTTTAAAATGGATGTTTAATATTGCCTCCAGTGTTTATGTTGCTTCTGTTAAATTCAATGTGTAGAACTGCTTCCGTTCAGGTGCCGGAGCTCCTAATGAAGAGCTTGGGGAGCTCCCGTAAGCCCTCTGCTCTTGCTCCCACTAGCCTGAAGGTGAGAAGCAAGGAGCGAAAAATATCCCAAGGTTTCTCCTTCTCCAAGAAACTAAGTAAACAGTGAGTGCCAACGGGGCAAATACCTCTGTGGGTCGTGCCCTGCTATGGGACATGGCTGGCCAGGCGCGAGCGCTGGGGGCTCGAGCTGGGAAGGGGCAAGGAGGGACTCCACGGCTCTCCTGCTCACCGCGGGGCTGTGCTGGGAGCCGAAAGCCAGGTGCGGCAGCTGGGGAAACCAGCCTGCCTACCTCCAGCTTCTCCTCTTTATTGCTCTGGAAGCGCTGCCCTGGAGAAGACTATAGAGGTGCTTTTATGTCGCAGCTTTGGTATGGCCAAGCCCAGCCCAGCCACGTAGCTGCCGCAGTGAGAGCTTTGCAGAGTTGTCTGTCCTCACCAGGAAAGGGAGGGATGAACGAGGCCCTCGGCTTGGCTTTCTCGGGAAGGCGGGTGAGTGCTCGGCTTCACCGCAGAGCTGCCGGGTATGCGGGGGATCCCGGCCAGCCGCGTCCTGGGAGAGCGGCTCTCCAGCAGCAGGTCTGTCCAGGATGGCTGCACCCGCTGCCAGTGCATTTCAGGTTTGGCCACGCACGGAGGGAGTGGGTCCAGATTCGTGAAGAGCGCAGGCAGGAGCCAGCTGCTTTTGGCCAAATCTCGCCTGGATCACGCCGGTGTTCGGCTGCCCGGGACAGGGAAGAGCTCCCGCCTCGGGGTGTGCGGGCAGATGGTCATCGGGAACCGCCAGGCCAAGCACACTCCATCCTGGGGCACAGCTTTGGCACGAGCAGGGGCTGGATCCGACCGCAGCGTGGCTGGGTGTGGAGCTGCGTGAGCCCTGCTGCAGCGGGGAAACCAGCCTCGGCCGGAGGCTGGTTGAGCTTTAAGCCAAATTAAAGGGTGTTTTTTTTATCCTTCCCGGTGTGACTGCGTTGCTTTGCTGAGCCCTCTGCTTGGTGGCCTTTGGAGAGCAGGAGCCCAGGGCTTGGGCTCAGAGGATGCGGCATCAGCCCCATGTCCCGTCCTCGCCTCCCCTTGCGGGAGCTGGCACGTGCAGGTAAACGAGAGCACCCGTGTGGGTGTAAATCAGCATCCCTCAGAGGAAGGGGACCCCTGCCCTGAATGCAGAGGTTGCACAGCTGCAGGAGGCCAAATGAGGGGAAAAAACAGCCCCCAAAGGGGCTGTGGGATGCTCCGGAGCAGGGACGCGAGCTGCCAGGCTTCGCTCTCGGCCATCGCCGGAGCAGCTTTGGCTGCTGTCACCAACCCGCTTTGATGTGCATCCCCGTGCCCCCGGCATGGTGCGGGGGGGAGAGCTCTGGGGAGCCGGAGGGGGGGGCTCAGCCCATCTCCCCCCACCGCTCCGCTGACTTCAAAGGGTGACAAACGGCTTCGCTGCAAATCTGAGTTGCAGCGGTGACAGCCAGGCCACGTGCGCGGGCATCTTCCTAACGAGGCCACGGCTGCCGCTGCTGCCGGCAGAGGCAAATCAAAGAACACCCGCTCCCGTCTCTCCCGCGGACGTTTTGAGGACGGCGGTGAAGCCTGTGCCGGCTGTTTCGCAGTCAGCCGTCAAAATACTTTGTGGTTCCTCACCTGTGTTTGAAGACCCGCTTTCATCAGCCCCCAGGTCCCGTCCCTGCTCCGTGTGTTTTGGAGCATCTCTGGGAGAGCGGTTGGTCCGGGAGGTGTTGCTTTACCCAACACCCACAGGCTTTTCAGCGCTGAAACCGCTCTCCAGATCCATCTTAAATTTGGTGGAGAAACACATCTCCGGCCGAGCAGGCTGGAGCACCAGGCAGCTCCCTGGGCGAGCTGCAAAACAGTTGTAAATGAAAATTACAGTGTAAAACACAAACGCAGCCGCAGCCCTTCCGTGCTCTTCCTCGCTCCTGAAGAGACGAGGTGCTCGTGATACAGAAACTCCCAATAAAGCCTGAAAGCCGAGAGCGGGAGCGTTCCCTGCCAAGCACCAGCCTGTCCAGGGGAGGCTGACAGGGGCTGGCGAGGGGGTTTAATTAAAATCGGGTTTTCCTGCAACAGCTTGTGCCATCTCCGGCCGTCGGGGCCAAGCGGAGCATCGCTCGCAGGGTGTTGTGTATTCATGGAGCCGTGTAACTCCCAGGTACTCGTAGGAGCCTGTAAATTACAGGCTTTTATGGGGGTGTATTTTACAGCGTGGTGTCGGGAGATGTAATGATGGCATGTATCACTGCTGGGGATGGGACGCAGCCGGTGTGGGCTAACCCGGGGAAAAAGGCTGTTTGCAGAGAGCCGCACGGTGGGCAGGGAAACGCCGAAGCAGGACAAGGCTCTCGGCTCCTTCCCTGGCTCCTACGCAGCCCCGGCGGGACGGCTGGTACCCAGCTCCCAAAGGATGCTGCAGGGATGTGCACAGCCCCACGGGGCTCAGCATCCCCGGCAGGTCCCGGGGTGGGCGGTGAGGAGCTGCGGCCCGTTAGTGGCGGCACAAGCCAAAGTGCCTTTTATAGAGCAAGAGCAGGAGTAATTTATCGGGAAGCTTTTAAGGAAATGAGCAGCTCCTGGGCCCCTGCCAAGGCGCAGCCCCGCTGGGCTCTGCCCAGTGTCCTCTGGCAGCTCTTGCTGGGAGAGGAGTTGGTGGGGGGACAGGGATGGGAATGGAGATGGGAACAGGGGTGAGGACAGGACAGGGATGGGAATGGAGATGGGAACAGGGGTGAGGACAGGACAGGGATGGGAATGGAGATGGGAACAGGGGTGAGGACAGGACAGGGATGGGGATCAGATGGCGACAGGGATGAGGATGAGGAGAGGAGACAGGGACCGGGCTGAGACCATCCCACACTGCTTGCAGCACAGGAGAGAGAAATAACCTTTACCAACTTCTTCCCTTCCTATCCCAGAGCACTCAGTGCTACGGCAATCTCAGCCCTGCAAACCCCGGTGGTTTTGCTCTGTCCGCCGGGGACCGACAGCAGCCCCTGCAGAGGGTCCTTCTCCCTCCCACACCTCCCCGGCACCTTCCCTCCTCCTGCTGCAGCACTCACATAGTAAGATTTTTTTTTTTCTTTTCCTTTCCTAGCGAGCATTTAATTAAATTAGCGAGGAGCATCGCTGTCTCGCAGCAGCCGCAATGAGCCGTCCCTGGCTGCGGCAGAGCGGTGCGAGGCCGGTGCGTGGGGAACATGGCCGGGACCCCGTTCTGCCTGCCTGCAGCCTGAATCGGGAGCTGCGATCTCCAAACCTGCATGAAGAAACCCGTTCGCCCAATTCCCATTAAAATTAATTGAGCAGCTTTGAAACGCTGAGCTTGGGGGAATCACATTATTCCTTTTATCTAATTTTTCTTCTATGCTATTGTATTTTCTAGCAAATTAAATTGTCCTCTTTTTCTTTTTGGCCCCCTTATGTTTATTCACAGCATCTATAATAGACCTGGTTAAAAATACATATATATACACACACATCTCCGAGGCCACGTGGCTTCCTTTGGAAATGCCAGTTCATAAAAAATCAAAACTTTCTGCGGGGAGATGGATGAAATTTCATTACAGACACGGAGCCTCCCCCACTTTGTGAGGCAACCGAAATGATTTCATTGCCGTGGAGCACTTTTCATTTTCATTTCTCATTTGGGCGTTCAGTTCAATTTGTTTGATAAATTATACGAGATCAAAAAAAAAAAAAAAAACCCCAACCCCCAAATCAATAAAACGCAGCCAATTCCTCCTGGCATCCCAAAAACAGGGTGTCCCCCCCCCGGTGCAGGGGAGGCCTGTCCGGCGGGTGGGAAATCCCAAGCAGGTGCAAGGAAATGTGATTTCCCCATGTGAGGATCAAACAGGGCTCCAGGGAGATGAAGGCTGGGGTTGCCGCAGCCCTGACGCCGTGGGGATGGTCTCCTCCAGCCCCATTCCCCACTGGAGGGGGGAACCCCCCCAGCACCGCCTGCGGTGGGGGCAGCAGCCTTGCCCAGTACGCTCCCAGCGCTGAGAGCTTGCCCTGTTTTTATTTATTATTTTAATCTATTTGCCATTAAAAATGCATCATTTGGGGGCTCGGGGAGGGTGATCCATTACGCGGGTGCGGGCCCCCCCCGGAGCACACGCATCTGTGATTGCCACCGTGGTTTGCATGAGCACGGCCGCGTCTTCATCAGCGGGGCGGCATCGCTCAGCGTGGCGGGGGTTACACCCGGGGCCAGACCCCACCGTGGCGTAAATCAGGAGTAACAGGGGGGCTCGCCTCCCTGCCAGCCTCGGGGCAGGAACCCCAGCCCAGCCTAGGGACGGTGACCCCCCCCCGGAGCCTCTCTGAGCCCCCCATGCTGTGGGCCAGATCCTGGCTCCCCCCGGATTTGCTATTGAGCCGGGTGAAAGTGCTTTTGGGAAGGCACCTACGCTGCGTGTTCTCCCCACCGAGGCACTTTGTAAGGCAAATGGCCTTAAACCGGTCATCAAACACCATAAAACATCAAAACCAACATAAAATAGCAGGGCATGGAGATGGGGGGGGGTGTGGAATAAAACTGCTCGGTGCTCACACCGATCCCTGGGAAAGGGCAGGATCCACGGCCAGACCAGGGTGGGGGACACGGGGGGTGTAACCCTCCCCGGCACTGGTGGGAGCTGGTTTGGGGATGCTCCAGCCCCCCAGGATGCTGGGGAGGGGGCCACAGACCCCCGGCCGTTGCCCACCTCCCTTGCCAGGACTGGCCCACACACTGGCAGCGGCTCAGCAGCACCCATGGGTGCTCCCATGGCCCTACACCCACCTGGCACCCATCACCCTGCCCCATCGCATCCCCCCACATACCCCCCCCCACGTCGCCAGGAGCCCCAGCAGCCCAGAGCACTTCAGAAATCCCAGTTTTATTTCAGATCGGAAACAACCAACCAGGAAGAAAGAAAGAAAAAAAAAACAACCCAAACCCAAAAACAACTCCAAAGAATGAGAAACGGCCCCAAATCCGAACCAGTCTGGTGCCCAGGTGGGTGCTACATACAGGCTGGGGGGGGTTCGGGGGGTGTGCAGGGTGGGTGGCCCCAGCCGGCGTGGGCTCCCCAGCCTCGGGGTGTCTCCGGCTCTTCCCGGGGGGGGGGGTCAGCTCAAAGTGCATCAAGCAGGAGGTCGGCATCGTCCCCCCCATCTGGCAGGTGGGGAAACTGAGGCACGGCACGGGGCCGGGGCAGGGAGGGGGGGTGTGTGAAATCCAGCCCTTGGCAGCCAAGTCCATGCAAACGCTCCCACCTCTAGAAACCATCTCAGGCGCGTGTATTGCTTAGGGGATGATTTGGTTTTTATCATAAATATAGAGCTATAGACGCTAGTATCGGTGCATCCGACGGGATCCTACGCCCGGGGGGGCAATCCGCCCCCGGCGCGGGGTGGGGGCAGCACACGGGGCTCCATGCACGTTACATGCACTTACGGTTTGTTTTTGTTTCTGGCGAGGGGGGGGAAAGGTCTGTGTGTGGTCTTTATCAAAGTTTCCATGTTCTGCAAACAGCCATGCGATCGCATCGCACCGGGACAGCGGGGACCCGGCACGGGTCTTCCCCCTCCTCGGGTTTGCCCCCCTCCCGGGGGGGGGGTTTTGCGTGTCTGATTTGAATATGGATATATATTTATATATCTCTCTACTCCTCGCTATACGTGTGGCTCCCCGTCGGTGGCCGGCGGCAGGCGCTCGGGGTGGTCCCGCTACTTCATGCCGCTACGCAGCACCTGGTTGGCGGCGATGAGCATCACGCTGATGATGAAGGCGATGGCGAAGGCGCAGATGAGGCTCTTCCGCACGCAGGTCTGCCGGATCTGCTGGCTGGAGCAGGCTGGGGAGGTGGGGGAGAGAGCCGGAGAGGGGGTGTTAATCCCAAACACCCAACCCACCCGTCCCTGTATCGCAGGTAGCCGGTACCATCCCCGTGGCGTCGGGGCTGGTGGGGGGATTTGGCATCCCCGGCCGCTTGGCGCTCACTCTCTACGTCGACGGGGCATTCCTCGGCCGTGCCCATGTGGCTCTCCTCCTCCGTCATGATGATGTTCTCGATGTCCTTCATGGAGAGGTGCTCGCAGAAGGTGTCGTACAGCAGCCGCTTCAGCTCGTCCACCGTCAGCTTCTGCATGTCGCACTGCGGGGAGCGGGCAGGGGGGCTCGGGCGGGGGCTGATCCCCCACGCTCAGGGGGGGCACAGTGATGCTGTGGGGTCCCCCGGCACCCTTGGGTGCTGCGTTTTGGATGGATCCCCCCCGTCGTTCTTGGGCAGGGAAGTGTCTGGTGTCTTGCCGAGCCCGCGGCAGAGCGGGGCTGGCTGCTCCTGCGAGGGGCACCCAGCGGGTGCTGGCACTATCTGCCACCCCGTGCCGCGGCAGGGACAGAAAATCTTCAGGCTGCTGATGCTAACCCTAACCTGGAGCCTGAGCTTGCCCCTGACCCCAATCCTAAACCTGACCCTAACCCTGATCCTAAAACTAAGCCTGACCCCAACTCTAATCCTAACCCTTAAACCAAATCTAACCCTGACCCTAACCTTAACCCCGATCCCAACCTTGACCCTAACCCCAACCCCGACCTTGACCCTAACGCTGACCCTGACCCCAAGCCTGGTGCTCTTGGTGCGGGGGCCAGGGGTGCTGCCCCCCCCGGGTGGGAGGTGGGGGGGTCCTTACCTTCCAGAAGACGGTGTCGAAGTCTGTGCCGTGGAACTTCTCCGGGATGCCCGAGGTGGACAACTTGGGCCCCAGTAACGTCACAAACTCCTCAAAGTCCACTTGCCCATCGCCTGTGGGACACGGAGGTGGCCGTCACCCCTTGCCCGGGCACGTGTGACACCCCCCCACGCACACCCCCCGCCAGGAGGGTCCCCATGGGCTGTTTGTGGGGGGACACCCTGCCTGGACTTGGTGATGCTCAGAGGTCCCGCTCCCCTTCCTGCGCAGCCCAGGGAGGGTCCTACTCCAAGCCTCGGTGTTTTTTGGGGGGACCCCACTGCCGGGCTTGGCGCTGCCTGGGGACACCCTGCTCTGGGACAGCCTGGGGGGACCCTGCTCCGGAGCACGGCACTTGGGGGGGGGTCAGGCAGCACCCAGAGCCCCCCATCCCACCCAGGAGTCACTAATATCCACTTGCGATGGCCCAGAGCAGCAGCCAGTATTATGGGACCTTGGACGCTAGGAATTCACCAGCCAGGGACCCCGAAACTGGCTGGGGACCCCCAACACTAGCCAGGCCCCTATAGCTGGTCAGGGACCCCCAAAACCAGGTGGGGACCCCGACATTGGCTGGGGACCTCCAGCAAAGTTAGGGGTCCCCCAACACTGGCCGGGATGCCCAAGATGGGCTGGGGTCCCCAGTGCCAGCCAGCACCCCAGTGCCATCTGGGGACACCCCAGTGCTATCTGGAGACACCCCAATACTGGCTGGGGACCACCAAAACCAACCGGGGACCCCCAACACTGGGTGAGGACCTCCAACAAAGTTTGGGGTCCCCAGTGCCGGCTGGGACCCTCAATGCCATCTAGGGACCCCCAGTGCTGGCTGAGGACCCCCCCCCAGTGCCATCTGGGGACCTCCAGTGTGAGCTTGGGACCCCCAGTGTCAACTGGGGCCCCCCCAATGCTGGCTGGGGACCCTCAACACCATCCAGGACCCCAAACACTGGCTGGAACCCTAATTCCAATGGGGACCCCAGTACCAGTTGGGGACCCCCGTGGTGGCCGTGACCCCGGGGGGGGGGGTGCTGGCAAGGGGCAGGGTGCTGCCAGGCTGGCCGTATCCTGCGGCTGCGGAGGATGCTGGTGTCGGGGCTGTCAGGCCAGCACTAACGATGAGTAATGAAGGGAACGGCGGCTTGGCAGCGCTGCCGGAAAGGCTTTTAAATGGGGGAAAAAAGGAAACCAATAAATTAACGAGCTCTTTAAGGTCCCGATGAGCACAGGAACGACAGGGACAGGCCGATGGTGGCAGCCAGTGCTGGAGGCACACGGCCAGCCCGGCCCACTGGGTGGGGAGGGCATGGCCTGGGGTGCAGGATCTGGCCCCGGCAGCCCAGTCCCCGCAGGTCTGCCGAGCTGGGAGAGGTGCCATTCCCACCCGCAAAAGCTCCAGGATCGTTAAATCCTCCTAAACGAAGCTGCAGTGGCGATGATGATGATGATGGATGAGCAGGAGGCTCTGGGCATGAGGCAGAGCCTGGATCAAGTCCTCCTGCATCCCACGTCGGGTCCGGCAGCCACCAGCCAGTGAGGTGGAAATGGGGCAAATTGGGTGTTTCACCAAAGGGAGGGTGCTGGGGGTCCCATCCCTATCCCCATCCCCATCCCTGTCCCCGTCCCGGGATGCCGGCGTCCTACCGTCCATGTCGAGGCGCTGGATGATGACTTCCAGCTCCACCTCGTTGGGCATGTAACCCAGGGAGCGCATGGCCGTGCCCAGCTCCTGCTTGGAGATGAAGCCATTGCCATCCCGGTCGAACACCTTGAAGGCTTCACGGATCTCTGTGAGGGGGGAGCAGGGATGAGTCACACACACGGTGTCTCCAGCAGCATGTGCCCCCCCAAAACCTCCCCAAGAAGGGTCTGACCTCCCCAGGAGACACCGATGGACCCCAAGGTCTTTGCTCCAACTCCGGCCACCTGCTTGCAGTACCCACCCTGCCCTTGCCAACACCTGGCCACCCCCCCCGCAGCCAAAAACTCAGCTTCCTGCCCCAAAAACACCTTCCTTGGACATGCCTGAGCTCAGAATGCCCACCAGGGTGGGGGGGGTCCAGGCAGGGAGACCCCCACACTGCTGCAGCATCCAGCTGGGAGCATCCCTGGGCCCCGGGTGCTGGCACAGGGAAGGTGCTGGGTGCCAGCACCCATGTCTTCCCCTGGGGACTTCGTACCCATCCCAGGGTTACACAGTGGGTGCCGGAGCTGTGCCGCGCTTCAGCCAAAAAAATACTAACTCTTGCCGGGGTCGCTTCAGTGTTCAGCCCTCTCCCGTGCAGAGGAAGATGGGATGGAGCGGGGGAGAAAGTGGGAGGATTTGGGGTTTGTGGCTCAAAATGAGCCCCTGGGATGCGGCGGAAGATCCCTGCAGGGTGGCAGGGAGAGGCTGCGCCAAGCTCGGAGGGCAGAGGGGAAACTGAGGCACGGCGCTTGCCACGCCACGTGGCTATTGCCCACCCAAAAGCCTCACGGTGCCCATCGGCTCCATCCTGCCTCCCGCTGTGCTCGGGGCTTTGCTCCTTTTTGGGGGGAGTTTCTGCCTTCTTGATGCCCCCCAACATGCAGAGCTGGAACCAGGCTGATGGGAAAGAAGGGACCAGGCGAATTTGTATCGGGAACACTGGGAAGCCGGGCTGGGATGTCAGTGCCTTCTTCCTTTGCCAGGCGGCAAAGCTGCCAGTGCCGGGCAGCATAAATGTGCAGGTCTTTGCCGGCTGCCGGAGGGCTTCGTGTTGGAGGAGCCGGGTGGGAGAAACAGGGGCTGAGAACTTTGGGTTTTGGGGGGAAAAACCCCGCGTAGGGTTGTGCTATCGATCCCCAGTGCTTGGGGCCGTCCCTGCCTGGCTGATGGCCCACCGGTGACGTCTTCTGAGGTGTTTTGGGGGAGTTTGGGGGTTTTTTGGCCTGCCAGCCTGATGGCTGAGCTTTTCCATGGCTGGCATCCCTGCCTGGGCAGGGGAACGCTCCTGGTTCCCCGTGTCAGTGCTCGCGGGGAGCATCGCTCCTGTCTGGGCACCCCCAAAACTCATCCTTCGAGGATGCTCATCCCAGACCGCCTAAAGGGGGGGTCCCCATCCCCTGTCTCAGGGTGTTGGGAGAAAGGCAAGGACATACCCCGACAGTGGCCAAACCAGGGTCCCAGCGGGTTGTGTCCCCCCCCAGCCAGGGCACCCCGATCCTCCCCGGCCGAGCCAGCAGCACCCTGCCACGATTTGCACCCTGCAACTTCTCAGCCCCAACGTGGAGCCCCGAGGGGCGGCTGCGGGGCCGGGAGGGTGGCTGGGTGTCACGAACGTCCCCCCAAACTGGAGGGTGACCGGGGCGGAGATGGGAGCGGGTGGCAGCACGGCCTCCCCCCCCCTCCGCAGCGGTGCAGGTATCTGACGCCTTCGTGGGGTCACCTTGGGGCTCCCGCCGCTGCCATCGATCCACGCGCGGCGCAGCGGGCGTGCGGCCGCAGGTGGGGTGCTGGGGGGGACCCCCGGGGTGGGAGCACCCCGGGGCCCGTCAGCACCCGTCGGTGCTGCGCGAGGCTGGGTGCATCGCCCCAACACCCTGGCGCACGTGCACACACACACGGTGAGTGTGCACACACACACAGCCACACTGCAGTGAGGCTGTGCACACATAATTCTTGCAGCGATCCCGTACTTGTGCATGCACACGCGCACCGACGCCTTGCAGTGATGTACTCGTGCGTGCACACACATGGACGCCCGCACGACCACGTTGCAGCGATGCTGGGTTTGTGCGTGCACACACGCAGAGAGCCACGGTGCAGTGATGTACTTGTGCATGCACGCCTCCCCCCTGCAGCGACGCTGTACTTGTGCATGCACACACACACAGACACACTCTCTCTGCAGCAGGGCCGTGCATATGGACCCATCCTGCTCTGACGCTGTACGTGTGCGCACACACCCTGCAGCCGGGCTCTACATGTGCACACACGCGCTGCAGTGATGCTGTGTGTGTGTAAACATACACGCACACACACACACACGGAGACACCCTGCAGCGAGGCTGTGCATGTGCATGTGCATGAAAATGGGTGAGCGCACACTCACGCGCAGTGGGGCCGTGCGAAGGTGTGTGTGCACGCACACGCGTGCACGCACGCACAACCCCCGCAGTGAGGCCGTAACTGGGCACGTAAGCGCACACGCACACAACTGCAGAGCTGTGCACATACACACACACACACACTCTCGCACACCCGGTGTGAGCCCATGTCCCTGCCTGCTCGGGGCTCCCGGCCAAGTTTTGGGGCCAAAGACCCTCACCCCCCCCCCGCCAGCCTTGGGGCTCCGTGCCTCAGTTTCCCCACGGGCAGTCCCCACGGGCTCCAGGCCTGATGCCGAGCCCCCTCTATCCTCTCCTGAAGGCACAGCGGGGCCGTGCGTGGGGCCGCACTGTGCCTCAGTTTCCCCTGCAGTACTGGTGCCCGTGCTGGGGGCCAGGGTCCATGGGTGCTGCAGCCCCTTTCCCCCCGTGCCCAGCAGAGTGGGTCTCCCCAGGGACACCCCGAGCTGGCGTGGCCTGGGGGTAGCGGCAGCGCCCGTCCCGCCGCCCCGGTAAACTTTTGGGGTGGAAAAAGCCATTCTGGTGATAGCGAGCTGAGACCGGCCCCGCTCATCGCACGGGTGGGCAGAGCCCCGGCGGCCGCTTCTCCCGGCCGGAGCCCGGTGGCACCGGGACTGCGTGGGGCTGCCGTGACCCGGGTGGGGGGGGGTGACACGGGTGACAGCCGCCCCCGGGGCCCCCCGCGCCACCAGCCACTGTCATATTATGACAGCGGGGAGGGTGGCCCCGCCACGCCGGGGAAGGGGGGGGGGGTCCAACCCCGCGCCGCCACCGCCGGTCCCTGCTGTGTCATATTGTCACAACGGCGATACCGGGGCCGGGACCCCCCCCCCCCGTGTCCCCCCTCTCCCGCTGCCCGGCTCTCTCCCACGCTTTCCTTCCTCCCCTCCTCCTCCTCCTCCCCATCCATCCATCCATCCATCCATCCGCATCCCGCTCGCCTTCAACCTCTCCACCGGCGGGGGGGCCGAGCACCCCGCACCCCACATGGGCTGCCCCCCCCGACCCCCCCAGCCCGCTCACCCTCCAGCTCGTCCTCGGGGATCTCCACGGGGTGCTGCTCGGCGAGGATGTTGGGGATGGTGTAGATCCCCCGGTACATCAAAGCCGCCGTCACCGGGTGGAAAGGCATCTTCGGGGCTTCCCAAAAAGCCAAAGTTTAAACCCAAATCTCCTCCGGAAGGGGGGGTGGGGGGGTTCCCCAGCCGGTACCGGGGTAGGCTAAAACCAAGTTAACCGGTCCCCGCCGCCCCCCGCCCGGCACCCACCGGCCAGCGGGGCCGGGGCGGGCGGGCGGACTCTCCGCCGTCCTCCGGGGCCGGTGGCGGGACGGGGCCGGCGGCGGAGCCCCTCACCGGGGAGTCAGGGCGCTGGGGGGGTCCGCTGGGGGCGGCCCGTCTCCCCCGCGCACATGCCCGCCCGAAGTGGCAACGGGAGACGAAAGCATCCAGGAGGCACCGGCTAAATCCCGGCGGCGGCAGCGGCGGGGGGGACGGGGCTGGCCATGCCGCTCCGGGGCGTCCCCCCCCCCCCCGCCACCTTCCGCCGGCCCCGGGTCGTTCACAGCCCCCGGGGAACCGCTGCCGCCGGGCCACGCTCCCCGGTGGGGCCCGGCATGGCGGGGCCGAGGCCGTGGGCGGCCTCTTCTTCTTCTTCTTCCTCCTCCTCCTCTTCTTCTTCCTCCCCGCTAAGTGTCCCGGGCAGGGCCGGGGCTCGGTTCCCCGCCGCTGGCTCAGCCCCCGCCGCCGGGAACGCGCTCCCCCCCCGCCGCCGCCGCCGCCGCCGGCAGACGGAGCATCCTCGGCCGCGGCCCCGGGGAAGCGGCGGCGGAATCCGGGGAAGGGGGGGGACACCGGGGGGGGGCGGGTTTTGAATGGTCCCGCCCGGCAAATGGGGCTGGGGGCGGGGGGGGGGGAGGAGAGGGTGCCTCCCCCCCTCCGGGAGGTGGGGGGGGAGTTGCGGTAAAGAGGGTGTCACGGCCACCCGTGGGAGTCCCCGGCCGCATCCTGCGCCGGTGCTGCTGGAGGGACCGGGGTGGGTGCTGGGTGGTGGAGAACGGCGGTCCCGGTGCTGGCGTTAGAGATGGGGGGTCCCTGCGGCACCCCGCGTCCGGGCAGTCGACAACTTGGGGTCCCCATACTTGGCCCCCCCAGGCTGCCGCCACCCCGAGGTTCCCCGCACACAGCACCCCGTGCCCGGGCCGTTGTCACCCCAGGGTCCCTGCACCCAGCACCCCAGGCCATCACCACCCCGAGGTCCCTGCACCCAGCACCCTGGACCAGGGCAGCGGTCACCCCGAGGTCCCCAGCGTGCTGTGGGGTGGCAGGGACACCACGGCCGGGCCTCCTGCTCCAGCTCCAGAGGAAAAACAAGCCGTGGAAGAGGAGCGAAGTGGGGCCGGGAGCAAAGCCCTCCGTCCCCGCTTCCCCCCAAGCCTTGATCACATTTTTCGCCTTTTTCTTCACTTTGTCATTGTGCCACGTCCCCCGTGGTATCTGTGTCCCCGTGGCATCCGTCTGCGCCCCGGTACCCAGGCAGGGATGCTGCCAGGGATCTGGCACCTCTCTCCTCCCAAGTCCTGCTGTCACCCTTGCCTGGCTTGTCTCCCTGGGTGGGGGTGGCCCCCGGCAGACCCCGGCCCGTTGCGACACGGGGGCCACCGTGTCCCCCGTGCCTGGGTGGCATCTCTCTGGCTGGGCACAGCGGTGCGGGGAGGCTGCCAAAGCTCCTGCTCCCCGCCGGAGGCTGCCTTTGGAGGTGCTGAGGTGGGAGGGAAGGGGTTGGGGGCAAGAGGGGGGGACCCCAGAGTCCTAACAGGGTGGAAAAGAGAAAGGGGGACAGTTGGCACCTCTCAGGTGCTCCTCCGATCCCCAAAGACGCTCGAGAGCGATGGGGAAACTGAGGCACAGCTGGACAGGCTCCAAGACTGTCACGAGAACCCCCAAAATTTCAGAATCGGGTTCCTGTTGCTCCAACCCCCTCATTAAAATCCCCCCGGGATCCCATAGCCACCCCAGCCCCATCCTCAGCTCTTGCCTCATTCAATTCCACGCTGCTGGGAATTTTTGGGCAGACGGCAGCTCCAACCCACCCCGACGCTAAACCTTCCACCTCTGGCAGGAGCATCGGCCGGGACCCCGTGCCGGGGCTCCCCAAAACCCATCGCCCGTCCCCAGCTGCCTCCCGGCAGCGCTGCCTGTGCAGCCGCAGGTTGATTTTAACCAGTTGGGGTCCCCTTTAAGCTATTTTTTAGCTGGGAGAAATTTCCTTCTCCCGGCAGCGGAAAACCACCACGGCCGCGCTTCCCAAGCTGGGGAATTTCAGGGATGATTAAATCCCCGATGCTGCGGGATGTTGGCTCCCAGGGCAGGATCCTTCCTCCCGGGATGTCACTGCTCGGGGGTGGCTTTTTCCAGCTCTGATAAAACTTCATCCTCCACCAAAGCTCGGGCCGGTGTTGGGGCACGTGGACCCGCGCCCCATGGGGAGTCTCCAGTGTCTAATACTGCGGTTGAGCTCACAGCACGGCCCTGAGGGAGAGGATGCTGATAATCATAAGGGACTTCTGGAGAGAAAGAAACCCAAAAAAGGCAAAGCAGCCTAATTGAAAATCTCCTTTTTTTTCTTAGCAGATCAATTTGCTCCTCAATGTTAACGAAGTTGCCCTCCCAATTAATTCTCCGTTTGCCCACCGGAGGCCCCAGGGTGGAAACTCATTAATTTCTCACCACCCAAACCCCGGCAGGAATAATACTGCAAATTTCTGGGCTTTTCCCCAGAAATCCCCCAGGGAGATCTCCACGCTCAGCAGCAACAGGATCTGTCGGAGCATCCTTCCCCGCAGATGGGGGAGGCAGCCGGTCCGTCCCGGCTTCTGCTGCTTCATCCCTGGGGATGGAGGGCGTGAGCGTGCGGCGGCATGGGGGAAAAATGAGAATTAAACAATGGCTTAATTGCATTTGAAGTCTTGGTTGGTTTTTTGCTCATTAGGGATCATCAGCGGAGCGGTCTTGGTGTTTCCCCTGAGCCTGGCTGGAGACCCCCATCCTGCTCGGCCGCACCATCCTCTTCTTCACGGGATGAAGGTTGGGACCTTCCCCCGGTACAATCTGCACGGCCACCCACCGCTCTGCCCCACGGCTCCTTTGCTGCAATTTCCTCACTTATTTCAGGGTGAGAAGCTCTGAATTTGTTTCCTCGGATCTCAGTCCATCACCATGCACTGAGGTGATGGGGTGGAGGCAGCAGCGTCCCCAAACCCCAGGGATTTCAGCTTAAAATCCCAGCCACAGCCTGGCAATTTACACATTTCCCGCACCGCTGGGGTGGTGCAAATGTTCCTCTTCATAATTCTCCCATTATTTTATTAGTGGTTCCTCTTCACACTTCTCTCTTTCTTTTATTAGGGGCTCGGGCCAGCCTTGCTGGCAGGTCAATGCCACCTCTCCCCCCCCATCCCTTCATCCCTCCCATGATGGCAGCACCTTCCCGACCCTCTGGGGTGGTACCCTAATTAGCTGATCCCACTAACGAGGCGGGAGAAGCGTAATTCAGGCCTGGAGTTTTGCATCTTATTTGCAGCTTTGTGAGGATCTTGCTCTCCAGAGCGCTTGCTCCCAGGTTCATATCCCGACATCAACGCCTTTATTTCTCTCGGGAAGATTGGGAGGGGGGGAAATTAAAAGGAATAAAGCCATGCTGGCACAAAGACGGTGCTGATTTATCTTTAATTTAATCTTCTCCTCCTCATTTATTACTGAGCCTGCTTTCTCAGCCTCCCCTGGCAGGGCTGAGATGCCCTTCTCACTCCCCGCCGTCCCCCTGCCCAGCAGAGACTCCGGTGCTGAGCGTATCCTGCCAGCTCCATTTATCTGGGTGTTCGCAAGTCTGGTCTCTGTCACGTCCCCCCAGTTGAAATTCCCAGTTGTCCTTGCAGAGGAGAGAGGGAACCTGGCAGGGATGGGATGGGCATGGGATGGGGATGGGATGGGGTTGGAATGGGGATCGCTCACAGGGGTGGGGATGGGATGAGGATGGAGATGGGATCAGGATAGGATGGGGATCCCTCGCAGGAGATGGGATGGGGATGGGGATGGGGATGAGGATGAGGATGGGGATGGAGATGGAGATGGGGATTGGAATGCAATGGGGATCCCTCACAGGGGTGGGGATGGGATGGGGTTGGAGATAGGATCAGCATAGGATGGGGATACCTCACAGGAGATGGGATGGGGATGAGGATGGGGATTGCAATGGAATGGGGATCCATCACAGGTGTGGGATGGGAATGGGGATAGGGATGGTGATAGGGATCACTCACAGGGATGGGATGAAGATGGGAAAACTCACAGGGATGGGGAAACCTGGCAGGGATGGGACGGTACAAACCTGGGCTGGGTGTCCTCAAATCACCCAGGACAACCCACCCTGGGGCAGCGTGAGGATGCTGGGGGGGGCTGTGACACCACAGTGTCCTTCGGGATGTAACATCGCTCACGCTGAGCACAGGGAGGGGACGTGAGCGGTCCCGGGGTGGCCATTGTGTCATTTTAAAGTCACCCGCTGGCACCGAGCCCTCGGAGGCGCCGGAGGCATCAATCTCCCAGGGCCGTTGCTGTCAGCTGGGTATTTAGTGAAATGTTTCTTAAATGAACGCTTGATGGAAGAAGAGGGGTGGCTGCAACGTACCGAGCTGCAAGGTTATCCCTGCCGCCGCACCGGCTGCCAGCTCCCAGCGCCCGCTATTAAACCCGGGGAGGGCGGCTGTGATAACCCACCGGGGAGGTTTTGGGAGCCGCTACCCAGCGCGGCCGTGGCCATTCCCGCATTGGGATGCATTTTCGTGATGGGGGAAATGCTGGGCAAAGCTCCAGGCAGCTGGTGCAGGTGGGGAGGGAAGGGAGAATGAGAAAGGCTTTGAGAGCCCCATTTAATATGGCTTTGCAAAGAGGAAAAGAGCCCTCGGTGGGAGGAGGCAAGACTTCTGCTTAGGACAAATTTTTCTTCATGAAAACTGGGAAAAATTGAAATGAGCCTGTTCTTAGCATCCTTCCGAGCGGATGCAGCCCAGGATGCTGAAGGCAAGCGGGGACATTACTCCCAGAGACCTCAGTCAAAGACCTTCCTAAACTCATTAACAGCA
This sequence comes from Harpia harpyja, assembly GCF_026419915.1. Classification (NCBI taxonomy): domain Eukaryota; kingdom Metazoa; phylum Chordata; class Aves; order Accipitriformes; family Accipitridae; genus Harpia; species Harpia harpyja. The sequence goes on along the minus strand of NC_068948.1, from coordinate 45,727,485 downwards.
TAAAAAAAGATCTGTGGGAAGCGCAGCCTGCCCAGGAAGGAGTGTGGTAGCACATGGTGGGATCCAGCTTTACGAAAGGGGCACACAAGAGGGGGAGCAATGGGGAGGGCTTTGGCAGAGCCGCGTTTGGCCCCAGAGGGCACCATGCGATGGTGAAGCCATCCCTGACACCACCTGGCTGACCTTCAGCCCATGCCCTCAGTGACAGCTGCAGCAAGAGGAATAAATGCAACAAAATCCACGTTACAGCACCTGTGCATCTGTGGTACGGGTGGGCGCTGGGACCAGTCAGGTCACTGAGCGGCTTTTCTTTGCCGCAGCCAACATTGAAGTCAGACTCCGAAACAAAAACCTTGGCTGAGCGTTAAGACTGTTTGGAAACTGCTTCCACACCTCCCTCGCAGCACCCCTACAGCCTCTTCCTCTCTGTATGCACCATCCCAACAACCCTCCCTGCAATGAGTTTTGCTTTCAGGACTCGGCTGCGCCCGGCCAGGCTCTGCTCCCATCCAATCTTTGGTGCACCGGTGGTGTTCGCCAGGAGACACCGGCAATCAGCCGTGCCATGCCAGCACAGCGACGTCAGGTAGCGACATCAGCTCCATCTTTCTGGGATGCTGTGACCTGTTGGATGCCCTGATGCCACGATGCCAGGACCCAGCAGTACCCAGTGCCATGGTGCCAGCGTCCGGTGGTACCCGGTGCCGTGATGCCAGGACCTGGTGGTACGCGGTGCCAGGATGCCCAGAGCAGGCAGAACTCAGCACCACGATGCCCAGCCCGACAGTAGGCAGCATCCCAGCAGGGCTGTGACGATGCCCGGTGTCCCTGCAGCAGGTGATGCCGTGGCCGGGCAGGAGGAGGTGATGGGAGCGGGACTCCGGCGTTCCTGTTCCAAATCCAGCCCCAGGGTGGGCACTGGCAGCAGATGCCCTGGGGAGGCTGGGAGGGATGATGCCACCTGGGGTGATTAACAGGAGAGGGAAAATTAGCAGCGAGGGGGAAGGGGTGGGATCCTGGCGGAGGCAACATCTCCTTCCCCAGGGCCGTGTCCCCGTCAGGGCCGGCCGTGTGCTGGTCAGCAGCGCCGGCTTGCTCTCCTCCATGCCCGGAGAGATGTCGGCCCTCGCACTCTCAGAGCAGCAGCTCACGAGCTCTCCTGGGCAATGGCTGGTCCTGAGCGTGTTTTATGGTCCTACACCAAACCACACGGTCCTGCGACCCGCTGCATGGCCCCCCATCCTGCCGCACGGTCCTGCAGCAGACTGCAAGGTCCCACTCCCCACCGCGTGGTCCTGCACCGAAGAATGTGGTGGTGCAGCCTGCTGCACCAGACCACGTCATCCTGCAGCCCGCTGTGCAGTCCTGAGTCCCATCGTACAGTTGTGCAGCCCACCACCCTGTCCTGCACCCCACTGCATGGTTCTGCACCCCACTGCTTGGTCCTACACCCTGCTGCATGGTCCTGCACCAAACCACGGCATCCTGCATTCCCTGTGTGGTCCTGTACCCCACCACAAGTTCAGGCATCCCATTGCATGATCCTGCACCCCACCACATGGTCCTGTGCCCCACCATGTTGTCTTGCAACCCATCGCATGATCCTGCGCCCCGTCACACGGTCTCGTACCCTACTGCGTGGTCCCGCACCCCATCACGTGGCCCTGCACCCCCCTGCACGGTCCTGCATCCCACCATGTGGTCCCTCACCCCATGGTGTGGTCTTGCACCCCTTCGCAAGGTCCTGCACCCTACCGTGATCCCACAGCCCACCGCGTGGTCCTGCACCCCATCACACCTCGCCCAACATCCCCCCTGCTCGGCTCGAGCAGCCTCCGGCGATTCATCCTCCTCTCGCAGGGAAACTGGTGGCTGGAGCAGCTCCACGTGCTTTTTATTTTACAGCATCCATATATTATCCCCTCCCTGGTGCTCTTGCCTCGGTGGCTGAGTGGGCAACTCTGGTACCAGCCAGAGGTTTCAGCTCTGGAGCTGTGGCTTCCCCACGGGCAATCCTTTTTATCCCGTTAAGCCCCTAATTAAGCCGACAAGACACACGTCAGGCTTTTAATTACAGTTTTGTGGTGGCTGCTCCAGGGGAGGCGTCAGGGCAGGGGGAGATGCGCCGAGCTCGGCAGGTCTCTGCCGGGAGCAGGGAGGTCCCCGGGTGCCGTCCCCCCGGTGAGGCTGCCTCTCCCCTCCCCTCTCTCTCCTCATTTCAATTTCTTTCCCCTTTTTCTCCCTGGAGGACCAAGGGCTGGGAAGAGGAAAAGGTGAAGGGATGCAGACGGCAGCCCTGTGCCAGCCATCGACCTGTGCCGGCGGTGATGGATGAGGATGGATGAGGATGGCCGGGATGGCACAGGGCTGGTAGCCACCGGTGAAGGAAGGAATAAAGTCCCCATGTCCCCAAGATGCTGTCCCCAAAGAGCAGGACCCCGGCTGGCTTTGCCCCTGGGGAGCAGCTTTTTACGTTGTCATCCTGCAACCCAGCCCCGAACCATGTGGGAGCTGAGCGCCCATGGGTGCCCCAAGCTCCCCAGGGTGCCCAAAACCAGGGATGGGGTGTCCCATGGGCTGCTCCCCTAATTCCCACCCCGTGCTGGGTCCTGTTGCCGGTGGGCAGAGGGTGACCCCATAGAGCCACCCGCAGCCCTGGGGTGCCCCGGTCCCCCCAGCTCCAGCCTGCACCCACCTTGGCCTGTGGCCAGGTGCCCGCCGTGCCGTGCCGTGCCATGCCATGCCGTGCCAGCCTGCATCCATTAAGCAGTGAGTCAGAGCCGGCCCGGTGCTGACTAACGCCTGCGTGCTGGCTCCGAGCACCCGTCCTGCGTGCCAGGGTGCCCGCTGCACCCCGACACGGCTGGGGTGCATGGGTGCGCTTCCCCGCTTCACCTCCCCGTGCAAATAACACCTCCCTGGGCACGCACACCCCAGGCGCAGATGCCCTTCCCTTGTGCAAATGCACACCCCGCGTGCAAATTCTCTTCCCTTGCGTGCGCAGACCCTTAATGCAAAAGCAACCCTCGTGCAAATGCACTTCTCTCGTGCCCACGCGCTCCCCGCACGAGCCCACACGTGCAGAAGCACCCCAAGCCCCTGCAGCCGGCCCCGGGGGTTTGCCAGTGTCCCCCTCTCTCCCCGTTGACCCCCGCTCCCTGCTCCTTCCCTCACCCACCTGAGGCACCCAACGCCGGGGCAGCACCCCAGGGTGCAGGGGGGGCAGCTGGGGGTGCGGAGCAGCCGCTGGAGTGGCAGTCCATGATTTGGGGTGGGGGGGGAGGCCTTGGGTGCTGCCTGGCCTCCGGCACCGTGGGACAAGGCTGGCATACCGGTCGGCAGCCCCTGGAGCCGGATGGCCTCGCCGGTGCCGTCCCTGCCTCAGTTTCCCCATCAGTCCCCGCTCCTGCCCCGGCTCTCTGCTGCAAGTCAGGGTTTGGGGACTGGGATGCTCATGCGAGCAAGAAATCGTCCCCAAGCCTGTGCCAAAGCCACCGCCACCGTTAAAGTGCGTGGAGAACCACTGCTGAAATGCTCAGTTGTTGCCTTGGGTTAGCAAAAAAACCCCAATTTCCTTCCCGAGGAATCCATGGCAGGAGGAAGGGGCTGGGAGAGGTACATGGGAAATACTGTTTGATGGTTCTTTTTTCCTTGGGCAAAGTCATCTCCAGCCAACCCACACCCCCTCTGCTGCCGCCTCAGCTCTGATGAATTTAGTTTTGCTAAAAAGGAAAAAAATCAGAATGAAATTTCCTTTGAAAGAGGAGAAATGGCCCAGCCTGCGGCACGGGAGGGCAGGCAAGGAGCTGGCATGGGGCTGCCCGCTGCAGCATGGGGGGGGCTGCGCGTGTGCAATGCTGCCAGTGGGGAAGGCTGTGGGGCTGCAAGCGTGCAAAGCTGCCGGCGTGCGAGGCTGCACGTGTGCAATGCTGCGACTGTGAGGCTGTGAGCGTGCGAGGCCCCGAGCATGCAAAGCTGGGAGCGTGGGAGGCTGCAAGTGTGCAAGGCTGCAGCCATGCAGTGCTGCAAGCGTGCAATGCTGTAAGCATGCAATGTTGGGAGTTCGCGAGGCTGGAAGCATGCAATCCTGTGCGCACACGAGGCTGCAAGTGTGCAAGGCCGTGAGCACGTGGGGTTGCAGGCATGCAATGCTGTGAGCGTGCAATCCTGTACGCACACAAGGCTGCAGGTGCGCCACACCATGAACGTGCGATGCTGCTGCAAGTGCGCAAGGCTGCAAGTGCGCAATGCTGTGAGCGTGCAGGGCTCCCGGTGTGCATGGCCCCTGTGAGCGAGCAGGGGGAACCCCCACGTTGGAGGGGACAAGGAGACCCCCCCCCTGCACCAGACCCGGCACCCAGTGCATCCCCCTGCGCTGCTGTGCCGGCCCCGGCATCACGGCCTGGGCTGGGAAAAGCCCTTTTGGCTTCAATTTGGGGCCAAATCCCCCAGCTGGGGGCTCTGCCCATTCCCTGCGGGCAGCGCACCAGCTGCGTGGCTGACACCGGTGGCTGTGGGCAGCCCTCCTGCCCCACACGTGGGAAATCAGGTCACCCTCCGCTTCCCTCGCCCACCGCCTCCCAGCAGCCCCCGAATCTCCCCCGATTCCCCATCAGCATCCCTTTGCCAAAAAAACCCCCCATCCCACCTCCATCAGCCCTGCTTAAAACAACAACAAAAAAAAGGAAAAAATACCCACATCCCCCCCCAGCCCACCAGCTTCTCGGAGGGGACCAGAGCCCTCGCCACGAGCTCCGTTTAATCTCCCGGGGTTTTGCTGCCGGTGAGCAGATGAACAAGTGCATCCATCGCTGAGTGCATCAAGTCGCAGTGGGGCCGGGGGGGCCGGGAGCAGCCCCCCCAGGGTCGGGTCTTGCCCAAGTGTTTGGCACAGACGGTGGTTTGGTGAAGCCGCACGGGCAGCCCCGACTCGGGGCCGGCAGCTCAGCTGAGTCCCCATGTCACCAACGGGGTTTTATCTGTAATTAATTAAAAAATGGAGGTCAATGCAGTGTATCGTTTATTTATTCCAGGCAGGCTGAGATCAGGCAGCGTCAGGCAGAGCCCCAGGGACGGCAAACACGGGGCTCACCCCCCCCCAGGGCACCCCAAACCCTGGGAGAAGGGCACCCTGCTGCAAGAGGGGATGGAGGAGCCCCGAGGGACTGGGGATAGTGGGACCCCCAGAGCGATGGGGAGGGGGGAGCCATCCCGGCCCCGCAGGGAGCTGCCGGAGGGATCCCAGGGCCGCAGCCGTGCTTTCCATTAAAACCTCCTCCTGCCGTTAACTGCGGCAGCGAAGGGCTTCGCGACGTTTTTCCCAAAGAAAAAAGACCAAACAAGTCCCAGCTCCCCCTCCTAGTGCTTTGAATTTTTATTAAAACAAAAGAGAAAACCGTTATTTCTTCCGAGTACAACAGTCCAGGGGAACGGGAAAGCGGCTGTGCCAGGCCACAGCCATCCGAATCGCAGCCACGTGCGGGGAGTCGATCCGAGGCAGCGCGGTTTTAAATAAAAAGGGTTCAGGATGCGATCTACTACATGCCAAGCCCCGGGGCTGACCCTCCGGCCGACTCCGGTGTGGCTGTAGGTCAGATGAGGTTGTGGAAGGGAGGAATTGGGGGTCCCGAGGGGATGCGGGGGATGCCCGGGGCAGCACCGGCTCCGTGAAAGGGTAAATTGCAGCTGGAAGGGAGGCTTCCCCCCCTTGAACAGAGGGCAGGATTTGGGACGGAGACACAAAGGAAAGGTCAGGGCATCCCTGTTCTCCCCGCGGCCGATGCTGGGGGGTCAGAGCTGTGAGCAAAGGCACCCGCTTAGGGACAGGCAGGAGCAGGCAGCCCCAGTGCTCGCCTGCCAGGACACAGGCAGCCCCCGGCTCAGAGGAGCTGGGGGGGGGCCACATACCGCGTTACGGGGTGCTGGAGCTGAGCACCCAGCGAAAGCCTGGCCCTGAGTCCCCAGAGACCCCCTGGCCTCAAGCTGCCCAGGTCTGTCACAGTTTGCAGGAAAAAAAAGGTTTAATTTGGTTGGCACTAGCTGTTCTCCTGCTCCTTATCCCTTGCAGAGAGAAGAAGGAGGAGGAGGAGGAGGAGGAGACCTTCCTCCCCACCTCCTGCCTCTGCCTCCTCTCCCCAGAGAAGCAGCAGCCCTAATCCCCATAGACCGAGGTCCCTGCAGCCGCTCTAATCCTGCTCCCTGCCCGCCTGCCTCCCACCTCTGCCGGGCGCTGGGAGAGCCGGCGCGACGGCCCCTGATTTACAGCACTCTACTAGAACATGCTCTGTGTTCCTAATGGAGCTCCAGGCACCGCCGGCGCGGGGCTCCGGGGCTGGCACGGCCGCTGCCGGCAGAAGAAGGCAGCCCGGAGGGATGGCATCCTTGCCAGGGGAGACCCTTCGGCACGCTCCTCCACCGGCTGCCAGGCTGGGGGGCACGGCCGCAGCCCTGACCCTGGCACCAGGGGGGAAAGCCTGGAGGGCTGAGCCAAAAATCTACGCTAGAAAAATAACAAAAAGGCTGGGGGGGGAAAAAAAAGGTAAAAAGAGGGACAGGGAGGAGGATAAATGGACACTAAGCTAGAAAACATCACACAGTCTGTGGGCGGCCGAGCCCCGAGTCCGTCGGCGTGCAGAGGCTGGTAGCACCCAGCGGGGACTGGGGGGCGATGCTCGGCTCCCCGGCCCCGGTTGGGGTACGACGCCGGTCTTGGGGGAGAGGTTCCGGCTGGCGGGGGAGCCGGCCGGCAGGCAGCAGCGGTGCGGAGCGGCTGGTCGCTTCCTAGAGCTCCTCGAAGAAGGCCACGCGGGACTTGGTGCTCTGTAGGGTGAGCTGCAAGAGAGCAGAGGGGTCGGCTGAAGGGGGACGAGGCTGACCACCCCTCTTTCCCGCAAGGCACCCAGACCCAGCTTCACCCCCCCCCCGCCCCCGGGAGGGCACCGGGTTGAGCAGGAGGGAGCTGCTGCCTTTATCCCCTCCTGGCCCAGCCCCTGCCCCTCCGAAAATACCAGGGAAGGCAGAAGCAGGGACGTCGTGCACACCCTCAGCAGCCGAGCCCCCGGCCGCAACAAGCACAAGCCCGAAGGCGAAGCGCAGGGCAAGGGGAGGCAGGTTGGGCTGGGGCAGCGCGACTGCTCTCTGCGGCCGACACCACCTTCCCCCCCCCAGAAATGCTGCTGAGGGGCCGCAGATTCAATCAACTTAATTAGCGTGGCTGCAGCTTTCAGGTTGTGGGATACACAGGAGCCTGGACCAAAGGTGCCCATCCTGGGCATGGGACTGTGCCCTTGGGGTCCAGCGAGCTCCTTCCTTTCCTTGCCCTGAGGGTAGGGGAACACACGGGGCTCTTGCAAAGCTGGAGGAGAAACAATCTCCATCAACTGAGAACAGAGGAAGAATCACGCTCGCCTCTAAACCAACAGCTTCCCCAAAGCCTCTGGGCCAGGCAGGTACGCGTAACCTCCGTCACCAGTTAGGGACCATCCTCTGTCCCGTGCTCACGTCCAACCCCAACCCACCACCCTTGCTGGGACGAGCACGCACGCCCGGTGTGCTTCAAGCAGCCACAACGCAGCTCGCCACCACCGCCCCAGGACCTGCGTGGGGCTGACGCCTTCGCCCTGCCCCGGGACCTCACCCCAGACCTGCTCCCTCCATCCCGCAGGAGGATGGAGCTGGAGAGCCCTCGCTTGCAGGACTGTGTCCTCGGAGCCAAGGCTCTGCAGGACTTGGAAACCTGGCCCAGAAAGGTTTTTTACAGCGCTAGCGAGGCTATCTGAAAAATAATACTCCACGGAGGAACCGCGAGCCCATTTTCTAACGGGCCAAACGAGAGACGAAAGAAACATCCTCAGCGGTGAGGAAGAAATCACAGTATTTACAGATAACCACCCAAAGGAGCATGGCGGGAGAAGTGCCACCTTCCAGCCAGCTGCTGAATCACCGCAAGAGTTTGCCAAACCAGCCGGCTAATTGCGAAGGCTTCGTTTCAGCTGGATTAAGCAGCGATGCCTTCCGCTGGGGACGCCGGTTTTGCTGAAACAGGAATCCTAGGATCACGTTACAGTGAGTTAAGCCCCGCGATGGAGCTGCCAAGCGCTCCCCCCTCCCCGCTTCCCCCCATGGCCTTTCCTCAGTAATTCCTTCACAGCTCTAATGCCATTCTGAAAAAATCTGTATTGCAGAGGAAATTTCTGCAGGGGCTTAACACCCTTTGCTGGCAGCATCTCCTGGGCCAGGGCTGCCGCTCCCCCTCCTTAGCATCCCCCTGCTCCTCCAGCATCCCCTCCAGAGCCGGATAGAGGGTGGATGAGATGGGACAGGGGCTCTGTGTGCTACGGGCAGCTCTGTGCCTCTCTTTCAAGGCTGGAGAGGGAAAAAAAAAAAAAAAAAAGGAGCAGGCAGCCCCAGCCCGCTGCCAGCCCCACTGATGGCCCCAGCGCAGGCTTCGTTTCAGCTTTTCCAGCAGAAATCCCGCCTGTGATCCCAAGCAGACACCTGGCTGGGTCACAGGCCAGAGAATTTGGCGTACAAAACCTGAGCGGACATCACGGCGCGCAGCATAGTCCTCCCCTTTGAGCAGGGCTGCTGCGACGACCTGGTGCGAGGATGGGGACTGCGGTCCCCCGGCAGAGAAGGGCGGTGGGCGAGGGGACATCACGGGGCAGGAGTGGGGTGGGTGAAGCTGAGCCGTCCCACGCGTTTGCGTGAGTGCCAGGGCTCACACTGGAGCCCATCCACCCACCACAGCCCAAAATGGGGCAGCTTTGCTTTCCCCTTTCGGCTGGGGAGACCTCCGAAAGGCCAGACACCCCCAAGGAGGAACATTTACCTGCCAGCTACCTACTTCCTAACGCCCCATCACTGAATTCATCTCTTCTCCAGGCTGGATGGTGAATCAAAGCATCCCACCACCTCCCCAGCCCACGGCAGCTCGCAGTGCCACTCTGTTAAAGCGCAGCACGGGGAGATGCCCCCAGGTACCCCCCAGCAAACTTAGTGCTCTGACGGAGAAATGAAAGGAGCCAGATGATGCAGAGAGGGAAGATGTTTCCCCCAGGCTTATAAGGAGATTTGACTATTTCGAGTCCGCTCTCTGCCTTTAGCTACACGCAGCTCTCCATTAATCCCCCGTGCACTTTTGCTGTCCTGGGGTACCTCAAAGCACTGCTCGGGCAGCAGCCGCTGTGCCCGGAGCTGTGCCTTCCTGAGCAAACGCTGCTGCAGTACTGCGGGAAGCATGTGGAGGCAGAGCTCCGAGGGCATCCAGCACAGGCGCAAGGAGAAAGAAGAGATGCAGCCCTGCTCTTTCACCAGGGGCTTTCATCCGTGACTTTCAAAGGCTCCCCGAGATGTTCCGTGTTCATTTTTTTTACCTATTGAGGGAAACCGAGGCATGGGAAGAGCAGCCCAGCTGTGGGCATACAGGGAGCGGGAGCAAACACGGGTTCTTGGTAAGATGGGGTCCCACAGAGAGGTGAGAGCACTGAATTTCCAAGAAGGCCATGCCGTGTGGCTCGGTGGCACTCAGCAGTAGCCAGATTTTGCTATTTGAGAGGCAAAGACCACAGGGATTTCAACGGCAACAGAGCAGGCACCCGCGCTGCCACCCTCACTCCTGCTAAGGAGCAGAGGCAGAGGCACCCCCCCGTCTCTCATCACCCCCATGTTATGCTCTAGCTGTTCCTGAGAAAGCCAGGAGGCTCGTGCAGTGCTGGCGTCTGGGCAGGAGGATTTCTTCCCATTTAGGCTCCTGGGAGAGGAGCCTCCGGCTGTCTTTCTTCCCAGTAACCTGGAAGGTGTTAGAAAAGCATCACACGAGCGAGATACGGGCACAGTTGGCGTACTTCTCATTAGCAGGAGCTGGGTTATGGCTAAGACCTCGGCAGCGGCCAGCAACTTGAGGCTGCTCTGCCTCCACCACCCCTGGAGCGAAGGCATCTCCAGCAGCCACTGGTGGGACCTCCCGCACCAGGATTTGGGGCTGCCTGGCAGCTCTCAGGCAGCTGCCTTCTCACATCCGATTACAGTCCGGCACATGAATAAACAGAGAGGAAATTAGGATTGCTCTTGACTGCACACTGACCCTCCACCGCCGAGGGAAAGCTCCCGCCCTCCCTTTTTCTTTCTTTTATTCTTGTTTTTCTTGCTGTTGAGCACTTGCAGGCAGGGCGATCCTTGCTCCCATCGCAGGCCGTGCTCAGGTGAGGCGCGGCGGGAGAGCTCTGCCACCGGCCGGTGCGGTGGTCTCGACAGCGAGCGTGGCACGGCTGCAGCATCGACAAAACCCGAGGGATGCGCTGGAGGAAGACGGGCAGAGCCAAGGGAAGCTCCTGAGGGCAGTGAGCCCCACGGCAGCCTGACTCATCCCACCCAGCGCTGCGGGGGTACACGGAGGTGCTGCGTAAGCCAGTGGGCGCGGAGAGCCCTGCGGCCGAGCTCGCTTCCCATCTGCTTTCGGCTGCAAAAGCATGAGCCCCAGACAGCTCTTTGCAGGGAAATCCCACTCCCTCACGCAGGGAGCAACCGGTTTTGTTCTTTTCTTTTCTTTTCTGCACCGGGACATGAAAGGGAGGAAGAGAGCAGCCAGGGAGGAGAGCACAGTCCTGCTCCGGCCTCTCCATCGTCTGCTGGGGGAAAGCCCTAAGGTGGCCTCTGGCATCTCTGCAAACTCTCCGCACCCTCTGCCTCCCCTTTGCCCGGCCAGGCAAGGAGAAATAAATATATATACACCCGTACCGTAATGTTGTGCAGGCAAGGCAGAGTGATTAAGAGCGAGTTACATTCTCGTCAGTGCAGAGAGTGGAAAAAAAAAAAATTGATTTACAAGCAGTATTATGATAATCTCCTTCCTGCAGGAGGGAGGGTGGGCTCCACAATGCACTACCAGAGCCATCAAAGAAAATTTAGAGAGAGAGAGAGGGAGCACAATTAAGCGGCCAGAGCTCACATGAATCAAGATACAAGAAAGGGAAGAGTCCCACTCCCTGCATTCCTATGCTGGGGTTCCTCTGAGCTCTGCTTTTACCCAGGCTGCTGGACTGATTTGATTTAAGAAAAACAAACAAAAGCAACCCAATAAGTCCCTCATAGCCAAACGCGGTTTAGAGTGGCTAACCCAATAACCGCAGGCACATAACTTCTGCTGGCAGGGCAAACTGAATAGAGAGAAACCACCTGGGCTCTCAGCAAGCCCACCGGAGCCGGTGCCCTTCCCACGCACTGGAGATGGGGCACAGGCAGAAGGGGACTGCAAATCACATCAACCTTCCCCCATCCTCCCAGCTCCTGAGGAACAGGGAGAGGTTTAAAATTTCTCATTTCCTTGCTGTTTCCTTGCTTATCCTCCAGCCTGGCCAGGCTGCAGGAGAGGGTGACCCGTGCCACCCCTAGTGGCATCACCTCACCCCGTATGATGCTGGGGACATCTTCCTGCTGCTGGGAGGGAAATCTACAGTCCCTGCTAAATCATCACCCTGTGCTGCATACAGTAAACCCTCTTTATTCCCCCCCTGCTCCCCTGAACATCTTTCTCCATCCCTGCCCACTCCCCAGTCCCCACCAGCCAGGTGGACCTTTCAATTCCCACATTTACTTTTGAAACTGAAACTTTCCTATTTTTCCCTCCCCACCCCCTTTCCAGTCCCCACCTCGCCTTTTCTCTGTTACTCCCACGCTGCTGTTTATTCTCTCCCAAGCACAACTTTCCCCCGGCCTCCAATGCTTTGATGAGTGTGTTTAAAAGAGAGAAGATGATGCTCCATTTGAAGGAAATGCTTTTCAAAGGCTGTCACAAAAATAGCTGATAGGCCTGACGTTTCCTAGTTTCCTTTCGCTCCTTGTAAACAAGGAAAGGAGGCTGCCGTGTCCCAGTTTAGCTGCCAGGGAGTTTCACTTCCCAGCTCCGAGGAGAACCAGGGCAGAAAAAAAATGAACCTAGCAGGGACACAGCCTCGCACACACGGGTATGTGTGGGCAAGACCCACGTGAGATGCACCTCCATCTCCTCCTGCACTCAGAAAATGTGTGCCCAGAGGTGTCTAGAGCTGCTCTGCTCACCAGGTATCTCCTGGCTCTCGCCTGCATCCTAGCTGCGTGCCAGGCAGGGCAAGAAGCCAGCATCTTCGCTCATCTTTTCTCTCTACCCTCACAGCTCCTGAGGGGATGGGAAACGCCGGTGCTGCTTCTCCTGGGAAGTCCCTTGCTGGTCGTGTGCCCACTCTGCAGCATGCAGCCTTCCCCTCTCCTGGTGGGAGTGGATTATACAGTGATGCCACGGCAATGCTGCAGTTCTGCATGAGACTAAAGAGCACCTCATCTGTGTCCAGGCTATCACAGGATCCACAGGAAAGGACGGAACCACCTGTGTGCAGCTCAGCCTGCTCTGTACCACCCAGGCTCCCTCCTTTTGCCCTTCCCAGAGCAGAAGTATTTCTTGTCCTGGTCCCCTCCCTCTGCAGGATGAAGGTCCAGAGGCACAATAACGTTCTCCTTCCCCGAAATGGCTGTGGTCCTCCATCTCCCCAGCAAACCACTGGAGCAAAGCGGACCCATTTCACGCAGGGGAGTCTGCAGGTCCCAGAAGGGGAGAGGTGAGGAAGGGAGTCCCCAGGAGATGACAGAGACCCCACAAGATTTGTTGAAGTCCTCGAGGGACATGCTTCAGCCTCCTTCCCTAGCAAGATGCTAGCCAGGCGCAGCTGGAAAACGGGCAGAGGGAAGCCGTCTGCCCCAGCACCAGCCTCCTGAAAACCTTCAGCCTGCCCAGATGATTAAGTAGCCTCATGACATTTGGTGGTGGCACAGCAGCTTCATATCTGCATCACAAGAGGCTCCGACAGCAGTGCCCATCACCAACTCAGCAGTGTCCTTACACTGCTGTAGAGGACAGACCACAGCATATCTTGAAGGTCAGAGGAGTGAAGACAAGCCTGCAGAAATCCTCTTTGCTCTGCCTCGCTCGCCCCTCCGTGCTTGGCAGCCAGGAGCTGCTCATTGCCTAAACCTGAAGGGGACGATGCTGCATCCATAGGAATGCGGTAGAACGTGACTGTTCATGGCCCAATGATGGAGGAATCCCAGACCAGTCTACCTGTGATAAATAAGCAGATTTGAAGTAGCTCATCCAAACTCCAAGTGCCTCAATGATAGGAAAAAATCCTGCATTACCCAAGTTGAGGGCAACGCTGCACCACAACCAGGATCAGCCAGGAGAAGAGCTGGCAAAAGCACGGTCAGCAACACCTCACCCCAACACCAATGTCCGCACAATCCCCGTGGGCACCAAAAGTGCTGGCCCCAAGGAGCGAGCTTGAGCCCCAGAGAAACACTGCAGCTGAGAAAAAGCTGAGAGCTGCGTGAGAGCCTGGCAGGGAAAGGCCAAGCCTGCCTGTTGAAGGACCAGAGTACTGCTCAAGGACAAAGCCGCTTGTCTGGAAACAGGCGTGGAGATTTGCTCCTTGCCTGGATACTTCAAAGGGCTTAAATCACAGTAAATAAGCATGACTGTGCAAGAAGAAAGCAACTGGAATGAAAGACCCAATTGTGTTTTAGAGCAGCAGCCTGTCCTGGGAGTCTTCCTACACTGGAGGATGCAAGGAAGAAGTGGGTTTTTTCATCTTCTACCACCCTCCCGAAGCTGAGCCAGCTGGAGTTAGCAGCACCAACCCACAGCGCAGAGCGCTACGGAGAAGGGAAATCAGTTTCCAGATGAGGTACTTGTGCTGTGCCCACAGAGCTCATAAAAAAGGATTAGCATGTTAACCACGTAATTAAACATGAAAAACTTAGCAGGCGTCTTCAAAGGCAGGCAACAAAACCCAGAGGTCACACCACAGCACTTGCTGTGCATCTGGTTTAATTATGGGGGCTCCTCCCAGGCACCGAATCACTCCCAGCTGCTGGATTAGTCTTTTCACAAACTGCCAGGGCTTCATTTCACCTCCTTATGCTGTGGCCACAAGTGGATTTCGCCCCAATTTCACCTGCCATGGAGTTCCTCAAACCAGTCGGATCGGGACAGCGGGTTTCAACCATGGCCAGCCTGCCCCAGAGAGACATCCAATGCCTCCCCCCAAGGTGGCCCAGACCTGCAGGGTCACCCCTCATTTTAGCCTCTTTCCCAAGGAAATGCTTAAAAATGAGAGCAGCCTGTCTTGGGAACACCTGCAGCCCCCCAGAGAGCAACTGGCGGCAGCTAGCCAGCACAAAACCCTAACTTGAGTGATTTACAGTGCTGCCTGTAGCCCTGAAAGGGCTGGTCTATTCAAGAACGGCACAAACCTGGGCTGATAGCTTCTGGGTACCCACCAGGGAGAAGTCTGCATCTAAAGCATCCTCCTGCCTCTGCCACAGAGCTCCAGAGGTGCGGGGAAATTGCTCCATGGTTGGCTGTATGTGCCCCCCATGCAGGCAGGGCTGTGCAAGCCCTCAGAGTAACTTTTAACGAAAGCCTTTTCCAAAGGCGCTTACCACCAGGTTTGCCACCCGCCTTCGTGAACGCTGCTACCGCAGCATCTGTGCCGTTTCTTCACTTAGTGCTACCGCTTGAAACTCGCTAAACCCTGTGGGTGTGCAAGAACCACGGTCGAGGAAAGAGCAAAAAAGCTTTCCCAAACTCATCCTCCTGAAGGAGGGAGTCAACGCTCTGCACACACACACAGCCTGCGGATTGAGGGCAAATCCTCGGAGGAAAGCAGGCTCCGGAAAAAAGAGACGTGACGTTAACAGAGCAGGAGTCACCAGCGTGCTGAAGGAGGCAGGGGACAGGCAGCGGCATCGCAGGCAAGAAGGAAAGCAGCTGACAGCCGGTGTCCCTAGGCGTGATGGTGACCAACGGCACTACCTCCAGCACAGTCTCCATGGACCACCCCCAGCTGCAGCCTTGCCTAAGAGCTACCTGCAGACACCGACTGTCCTCAACCGTCTGCTTTATGTTCCTGCAATATTTCTCAAACAGGCAGACGCTCATAATGCGTCCACGTGCTGCTCTGCTCCAAGACGGAGGTGTGCATTTTTAGCCTGTTATGACAGTTTTGGCAGCAGAGGGTTGATGGGGTTTGTTTGGGTTTTTTTAAATCCTGAATTTCTTTCTGCGGCAAACAAGGGGGAAGGTCCTGGTTTACTTCACTAAAGAAATCCTCAAAGGCTACACTGCACCTCCAATAGATTCCCAGCCACCAGCAGCAGAGCAAAACCAGGCACGTTTAATTATTTAAGCATCTATGCCTGCACTCCCCAATGACGTTGCCAACTCAACTTCTGCCAAGAAAGACGCTTCCCAACACGGAGGATCAGGTGCAGAAATGCAGAGAGACTGTGAACACTACCGAGGGAGCGAGAGCCGGGCAGGGCGGCTGCCTGTGACATGCTGCACGGGTTCACCATGGGGACAGGCAGGGTGCTGCGCCGTGGCGAGCCCGGTCTCACCGGCACCGCACCCCACTGCGGTGTGTAAGGAGCATTGTAGGGATGGCAGCAATGGGAGCTGGCTAGAGCAGTGCGTATCGCAGGCAAGCTCATGCACGGGTTAGTATTACAGCCAGTGATCCCATCACCCCACGCAGAGTACCTTGGAATAACCTACTTTGCAGTCTCAAATGCAGATAGGTCTTCTGCCCTGGGCTTGAGGCTAAACCAGCAAAATAAAATGAACAACAACAACAAAAAAATCCTCTGTGATACGAGTAATGTCAGGTCATTTGTGCAATCTGTACAGTTTGCCCAGAGCACTGAAGTGATCAGCGGCTTCCAGGTGGGGTAGAGGGTTGGTATTATTTAAGTATTGCTAAACTGCTATCCTCTTTTCCATTTCCAGTGTCTTGCATTTTCCTTTCCATCACAACTGCAAAGACAAAAGCCCTCTTGACCTCCTGGTGGCATGAACAAAAGCAGTCTGCAATTTTATTCTGATGTGCTCCACTAATAGACTATTATTTAAAAACCTTTGCTCCTCCGGCAAAGATGCAGGAGCCGGGCAGCCTTGGCTCCCTCCTGAAGGGAGGGGACAGCATAAGACTCCAGCTTCAAAGGAATGAAGACTGACCGCACGGTCCCAATTACAGTGATGAGCCCTGACAGACATCGAAATGATTGCCAAGCCACCTTCTTTAAGTGAGACAAATGGGACCATCAGCTCTCTATGAACTCGTCTCTGTCAGAAGTTAAAATTTAGCATTTTCCGTTTAAACCAAGGACTCTGAGCACGGAGACAAAACCTAACAAAACCTACTGGGAGCAGAAATGTCTTCAGATTCTACGATGACAAAAGGGCCTGTGATGATTTTTATATTCTCTGCTCTGGTGGGACAGGAACCCGAATAGCTCAAGGCTAGCATGGGGAAACCAGGAAGTGAGACCTGCTAGATCAATTTTCCTGCCCCAATTCAGTGATCATAAACTCCCACCCATGAAAGTCGGCATCAACCGATATTTTCAAATCTTTTCAGAGGTGACTCTCAGCTGGGAATAGTAAAGAGAGAAGGATTTGGTTTTAAAACCTGGAGTTGTTATCACAGCCTGCATCCCGTGCCATACAGATTTCTGAATCCTTCACAAGGACAGCTGCTAGCTGAAAGCCAGCTGGCTAAAAGCCTTTGCAGGTGAGTGGGGCTGACCACTACAAACCACCGTACCAATTATGGATGTGCCCTCAGTCCCTCGTTACACTGAGCCCAACTGGGAGAACAGCAGAGCTATTAAGCAAAGGAAAAGGACAGGACATAAAAATAAAGAACGGGCTTTGTTGTGACCTTTCAGGAGTGACCCCCAGGCTAGCAGATCCAGACATCCTAACTTTTTGGCTAAGTTACTCATCTCAACCGCATTTCTAGAGGCAGGTGGTTCCAGGGTCCACAGCACAAGGGAGCAGACATCTCACACACACCCCGCTAGCAAAAGGTTTTGCTGTTAGTATTTGAAGCTGCGCTACAGGTTACTCGAGAACAGCTTAAAAGAGAGGATGAGGCTTTTGGCTTTTTCTACTGAGAGCCCATAAGTCAGGAGTATTTTTGCCCGCATTATTCACCAGATAAGGTCAATGCTGCTTGCCTGTAGGGAATGATTGCAATAGGCAGGTAGGGCTTTTCCTGTTCCTGGGGTCACTAGGGTAGCAGATCCCTTCTAACAACATCCCTGTACAGCTTTTGTTAAGGCTCAGCAAGAACTTCAAACCTCAAGACCTTTGCATCCCTTCACACAGCACTGAAGAGACAAGATTTGATTGTGGCAAATATAAGCAGGACCACCAGAAGCTGAAATTCTCTGCACCCTAGTTCAAAGCTAAGCAGCCCAGGAAGAAAGCCTAGATCAAACAATTTTATTATAACAACTTGTGCAAAAGCTAAACCAAACGGAAGGGTTATTTTGTTGTTGTTTTTAAAGGATTTCATCAGGCGAGATACAAACTGGAGGCCTCCGATACCTTTTTAATAGTGTTGTGCTTGCTGTTGCCTCGGCTGGCATTCTCGTTGTGCAATATATCCAGAGCTGTCTCTCTCTCCTTTAGCTTCAGTGCC
Organism: Harpia harpyja; assembly: GCF_026419915.1. Taxonomy (NCBI): domain Eukaryota; kingdom Metazoa; phylum Chordata; class Aves; order Accipitriformes; family Accipitridae; genus Harpia; species Harpia harpyja. Next base: position 45,709,972 of record NC_068948.1, on the reverse strand, counting down.
TCAATTTCTGTCTTCAGCTCATTCAGCTGCTCCTGCAGGTGCTTGCTTTTCTCCATGTACTCTACCCTAGCATACACAAAAAAGTCCTGGGTTAGTGCTGGCCAGTGGCAGATTGCGACATGATACTGTGGCAGCCGATAACGGAATTATAACAGAAAACCCTTAGCTTCATCATTTCTCGTGTGTGGAACTGATGTTAGTTTACAGCACACAGTAAACTACTCAGCAATGATTTGCTCATTATTAAAAAGAGGACCCAGACAGCTGACCCAAGAACAAAACTGTAAGTTCCATTACCATAAAAAAATAAAGTCAAGCTGGAGCTGCTGGATCATGTTTGTAAATCTCCCCATTTCTGAGTGAAGCTGCACCATGACATAGGTTAACGTTGCACAGTTTCAGTCTACAAGATAGTGGTTTAAGCACTTCTCTACTCCACCGCTCCCTCTCTCAAACCCAGCTCACAAACTCAAAGGCACGAATCCTTTCAGTAAGGAAGGACCCTGATGTACTGACTTCTCATGTTTTAGAGGGATTTAGCTTGTAAACCGTGTGGGAGCAAGCACTGCCCCTAAAATACCAGGTATCTTTTAGACACACAGTATCCCTGGGAGAAAGAAAGGTCTCCAAAAAAAGAAAAAGAAAAAAAAAACCAAACCCAGCCATTCTCGGGACTTGGCCATAACTGCCTTCCACAAGGAAGCATTGACTGGAGAAAAATCACACCATGCCAGCCTTGTACTTGTGATTAAACACTGAGATCCAGGTCAAAGTACCAGCAGACTAAAAAGAACCCTTTCAGAGTGCCAAAATTTGTAGCAAGGTTTATCTCAGCACCCAAGGAAGCCGAACAGTCCTGGAGAAGCCAGCAAAAGCATGCTATTGCTTTTAGCATTTGGCAGAGCCAGGCTCTTCCTGCTTAGGAGAGTGGGATGACCTAGTTAGCAACCTGGGTACAGAACCAGGAATTATCCTGTTATTTTCAGCTTCTATCTTTTTCCTTCTGGCTTTAGGAAAAGTTTTTAACCTCTGCCTCTAGCATAGTGGTCCATTATTTCATACATGGGAGAGGGTACTCAGCAGAGGCAAAATAAACCACCCTCTGGGATCCAGGGGCATTTCATTCCAGCCCCAGGAAGTTTTGGCCGGAGCGCTACGGCACAGCCCTTCTAGCTTTGATCTACTACCCAATCGATGAACAAAGTACATTATTACTACAGAGATTAAAATCTGATCTGCTTTGATTTCTGCTAAATTTGTAATTTTGAAGGCTACACTTAAACCCTCAGGAAAACACAAGATCAAAGCTCATAATCACATCCAAACTTGCTTGCACACACTTTTTATATATAAACATGACACAGATTTCAAGAAAAAAGGGTTAAAGCCCTAACACGGGACCTTAGCACACATTTTCTGGACACACCGCAAATGCACAAGCACCAGCCTGCAATAGCTCAGCAGTGCAATAGCTCAGTGCACCAGAGTCAGACTGCTGTTAACTCTTTCTACCAACATGGACAATTCAAGCCTAAACAAGAGTCAGGTTAACCATATGGAGAGGAATTGACGGGTGCAGGGCTCAGCGTGCTTAAACTCGCCTTTAAGCAGGCAGCAGAGACGCATCTGTGACACCAGGTCCCCACCCAGAGAAACGGTCAACCAGTAGCTACATCATGCTCTGGGCAGAGCTACTAATGACCTTGGTAAAAGTGAATCCAAAAGACTTCTCCCCCTTTCACCTCACACCGGTGCTCGTCTGGAACCTAAAAGTCACATTCAGCCCTGGTGCAATTCCTCCCACTGCAACTGAGGCACAAATCCCAGCCCTGACCCGGACTGGACGCATGCCACATACTTCTCTTTCTCGATTTCCATTGAAAGCCTCTTCATGTCCGTATCCTTGAAGTCAAAGGACAGGCTCTCATTGATGAGGTTGAAGCTTGGCAGGTCGGTAGGCAGTGCTGTTGTACTTGAGTTCATGGACTGCTAAAGTAAGAGAGAGTACAAATTAATCACTTTTGGCCACACAAGTGTTCCTATAGCAAACGTTCTGTAACACAGAGGTAAAATCAGAGCAACACCTAAAAATGCAGCTCAAGGTGCTACTTACTAATGTTGTAATAAGGTCCTGATCTGCTACTCACAGAGGTAACAACACACTGTTCTTGGAGCTGGGTATATTCTACCTTGCAGCGGCGCCAAACTGGAAGGATCTCATCATTTACATGGGGAAAGGGAAGGGACACATGCATTCCTGATGCAACGCAGTCCACAACCCCATTTGTCTGAACCAGCCTCAAGCTTTCTGGACAGCAGATTAGGAGGTTCTTTTGCAGCTGGTGATCTTTTAACACAGAGGGTGGCAAGCACTCCAAGGTGCTGCAGAAGCAGAGCAACAAACAAGCCCAACATGCCAAGCACCAGATCAGCCTGAAGATCCCCTTGCTCCATTCCCAATTTGCTCTTCAATTCAGAGCTATTGCTCTTCTGGGACCCTGCTCTCTGCAGTAGTAAAGAGAAGAAAAAACACCACCTGCCTTCAAAATCTATTGACAAAACTTGGTAAAATCTAGGTTTTACCACTGCTGTGCCACTTAAAACAATGTTGGACAGAAGCTGCCTCTTGGAAGACACCTGACAACTATTTAACATTAAATCAAATTTTAAAAGTGCAAGCTGTGAACAGGGGCAACACAAGTCCCTGTACGATAGCAGAGTCCTGCACTCCACCGCTCCCCAAAGCGTGAGCAAAGAACAACGTAACCCCAAGGGTTAACTTGGGTTGCAATTTCAGCAAGGTCCACGGAGATGCACCAATACATTTTCATCTTCACAGTAATGTACAGTTCCAAGCGTTTAGGAACCACTGCTAGATTCAGTTGGAAATGCAGAGATAATGTAGAGAATCACTCATATCACACCTGAGCAAGGATTTGGAACTTTCTTCCTCCTGCAAAATGCTGTGATATTCCCCACTGACACACACTGCCTGGCCCTCAGATTTTATCTTTCCCTAAAAAAATGACCATTCTCTCAGTCAAAAATTCTGTCACACCTCTAATAAATGGGCTCATTACCAGTAGAGGAAAAGCATCCTGACACAAGTCATCACTCTGCTCTTGCAATACATTAGATGAGGTTGCAAGCAGCGGCACACATCAAGGGTGGCACAGCGGCTTCAGATGGCAGACTGTGCGTGTGGATCTGAGTCAGAACTGCTGCCAGCATGCTTAGCCCTCATTCTGGATATAAGAAATCCAACGCAGCATCCAAAAGGTCACCCACCTCTCTGCTAGATGCTCCTTCTTGCTTTAAGGGATTCCTGTAATGAAAACAACATGCCCAAACCAGCCTGGACTGGGGGGATGGCAGGAGATGGTGCTGCAGAGACAGGCTGCTCTGGCAGCACACACCAAAAGCTGGTGGGATGGTTCTAGGGTACCTGCTCCAACAAACGAGATCTTGAGCTTCAAATGGTTATTTCCTTCCCTCATTTCTCCTATTTGGGATACTCCAGGGATTGTTTGCAGCTAGCTCCGCTTCAGCAAGAACCACTAGCGCCAAGGAAGTGACAGATTTACTCTGCACAATAACCTGCCTCTTCCCTCACTGCCAGCCTGGAATTCACAAACAGCCAGGGCTCGTCCCCCGCTTGCTCTTTGGCTGGACAAACCTGAGAGGGACGACATTTCATTTACCCTGCAGAGGCAAAGCTGGAACGCAAACACCTAGTACAAGCATAAACAAGGTGGCACCTGAAACTGCATTGCTTGGCCTGGCTGGAGCATTACAGGTAGGTTAGACTCACACGACAAGGAAACACGATTTCTTACTCCCCTTTGCGATCGCTGCTAGTGCGGAACATAGCCGCATTAATTCTGGAACAGGCGCTGAAAGGGACAGCTGAGTACCTAAATTCCAATCTCGAAGGAAAGGGGACAGGTCTGCCAAAGCACTTAACTGATTTAAATACTTGCATCACATTGACATTCAAGTCCCTTCCCTGTAAGGCACACAGGTGTTCACAAAGCCCTTCCCACGTGAGGTTCTACGATCTCTGCTGTGCGGGGGAGCCAGGATCATCAGAACCAGCCTGCTGGCCTTCAAACAACCTTTAGCATTTTTTTCAGCACAAGCTTGTTGCTTTTTGTTTTAAAAAAAAACCCAAACAGCAGCAGTAACAGTTGAGCAGGAATTTCAGTTGCTGCAATCATTAAGCCCAGACGCCAATTTGTCAGGGTTACTACAGCCACTTCCTCGCCTCTCCTCAGCACTACTCTTTCATGTAGCAACAAAAAAATTGGTGGAGAAGTCAGAAAGCAGCAGCAGTGAGGAAGAGTAAGGAAAGAGCAAAGAAAGAGCATGCTGAGGGCTTTCAAAGGCACAGGCTTAATATCTGGAGCAAAGCACTTCCCTGCCATTTGCAATAATCCTGGACAAGTCTTGCACAAGGTGCAGAGATTTTTAATCCAGGGGTCATGGGGTGTCACTGGGACATGGGGTGATAAAGGGGACACAAACGTTTTCCCTTATGTGTTTCCTCACCTGGAACAAACTGCGTAACCCTGTTACTGCATTAAAGCAATTTCCTGCAGTTAATAGAGGCAGGCACCACGCTGACAGTGGTCATCCCTCTGGAGTACAGAGCAAGTGAGACAGACGATAGAGGAAGCACAGAGCAAGTCATGTCATGAGGCTTCCCCCGCAGGGAGAGCTCCTCCTGTTGCTGCCACTGCCTTTACTTTGCTGCTCAGGAATCTGGGCAAGCTCAAGACAGCCACTTACTACTTCAAGAGGATCAGAGAAGAGACGACTGCCTTTAGTCTTGCCATGAGTGGTACCTGAAGGGCAACGAAGGAGGCAAAGAGCCTTCTCCGAGTCAGTAAAGAATGAATTGCTCTCTCAGTCCTGACGGCCTGAGACTCAGATTCACGTCTTCTTTCCCATCCATCACCTATCAGTCCCATCACAAAAGCAGCTTGGGCTTCAAGGACTAAACAGACACTGAAACAAACTTTAAAGAACCAGGATGGGAGACTAGAAAGTTACCCCCCTCAAAAAAAATAATTTAACTGTTTCTTGCCTTTTCTGCAATGCATCCATCCATTCCTCCCTTCCTCTCCTGCTCTTGTTCCCCCAGAGGGAAGTCCTGTCTAGCTCTCAGTGCCAGGGGACGACACAGCACAAAAACTGGGACCGCAGAAAAGAACAAGCTCAGCATTACACCCTCATTAAGGAAGAGAGGAGCTGGAATCTTCCACTGTTTGTCAGAGCTGCCATTCACCTGAGGGACACGAGCCTCCCAACAGCAGCCTTCAAAACTGCTTCATCCCTCAGGCCACCTGGGCTTATTCCCTCCCTTGGGCTCTGCTTGCCCGCTGGGTCCCTCCATGCGCTGGCAGGGGAGGAAGGCTCACCCAAATCCAGCTCTCTGAAGTGGTGCACAGGAACAAGATCTCAGCACATCTCACTTGTCTGCCCCCAAACACACACGCAGCAGAGCGATGAGAGAGGCCACAGGAGAAGGGAGAAGCGAGGCAGGCGTAACAGGGGATGGAAAACCCAGCAAGGTTCTGTCACCTGGATATGGGCACAACGGTCACACTTGCATCCTCCTGACCTTGGAAAACAACAGCCATCGAGTCTGTGCGCCACGGTGCTCCTCCCGAGGCTACAAGAGGGGCAGGAGGAGTGGCAGCTGTATGAGGGGACCCTGCCACCTAACTGGGGAGGAAAAAAGCATGTCCCCTTCCCTCCTGGCACCAGCAGCCATGTCAGGAAGGCCAAGGCTCTTTAGGGAAGGGAGAGGACGCAATGCCATGTGCCTGGATGAGGCAGTTTATCGTGGATTGCCTCCAGGCAGATGCAGCTGGAGGGGTGGAGCTGAGCTCCATGCAACCCTACAACATTCCCACTAATGAGGCTTTAACTCCGCAGGCAGGAACACAGCCACCCGGCTGCTCACCAGCACAGGCACGGAGATTTACACAGAAGGGCTCGCTAGCTGTGGTTCTGCCCATTTGACTAAGGATAGACACAGCAACATGAAGGAACATGGATGCATAAGAGCTGCCCAAACATCAACATTGGGCTGATGTAGCCATGCAGTAGAGTTTCAATGAGGACACTCCACCCTGTGCACAAGGTAAACCCAGAATTAAAGAACTGGTGGATCTCAGAATCCCAGTGACTTGTAAAATAAGGAGCACTCCAAAGCTAAGCTCTATCAAGCACTGAGGTAGCTAGCACTTCACTGAGTGTCCCATAACTAAGAGCACCTGACTATTTTCCATCACTGTCATTTTAAAAAGCTTCTGAACATTTTTGCAGGGAACTTCAGAGAATTGGGATGAAAAGTTACTTCCTCTCAAGCCCTCCTCAATCTGCTCCTCAAAACTTTCCAGAGGAGGGGGGAAGGAGCCTGCAGGTGCAAATTAAAACTTCAGTACTAGATAGGTCGATAACTCCCATGTATGTCTGTTGAGTTTATTCCTGAAGCTGTCAAGCTCTTCCCCTTCACCTCCCAGGACAGTGAGGCAGCTGAACTGGCAGCTGTGGCAGGTGTGAGCCACGGGGAGGGGAGCACTTGATGGATTTTGCAGGCCCTACAGCACAATTAGAGAAGTTGAGGAAAGGAACTGCCAGACGAATCGGAGCAATGGTCATTTAGTCTAGCATTTCCGACCCCGGCAGCAACTGGGACCAGATGCTTCAGAGGAAGGTGTGAAATCCTCTTAATGGGCAATTAAATAATCCCCCTTCAAGGAAGTTTTTTTCCAGCACATAGATGCACAGTGGCCAGTTTATGCCCAAAGAATGAATTTACAGCTTCTGAACAATGTTTATCCTACCTAACAAGAATGAGGACATCCTCTGTTTCTAAGTATTTAACCTTATTTTAAAGGCTATTGCTGAGCTGGTACATTCCACAAATGCTAGCAAAGCACGGCTCTGACATGTTTGTTAAATTGGTTTAAAATTTGCTGCCTCTAATTTCACCAGCAGCTCACTTGCTCTTGCAGCATGAGGCAGAGTAGGTGGGGGGAAAGAAAAAAGAGCAAAGTGGTCTTCTGCTGGATGGGGTGCCTGGATAAAAAGGGCAAGCACTGCTAAGGGTTTCTGAACAGCTGCTAAGCAAGGCAATGAGACAGCTCGTACCCCTCCACTGACAGGATGGAGATACAAGACTCCTCCAGGCTACAGAGGAGGGCACGTTTATGGGCTAGGAACTGGAGACCACAATACAGATTGCTCTTACTGTGTAGGATGACTTGCTGGTGATCTCCAAAAGCTTCTGCTTTGCTCTCCGCTCAGACTCACGAGCCTCCTGAAGGTCTTGCTTTAGCTGATCAGCCTCCTTCGCCCTACAAATTAAAATAGCAAATGGCAAATATTAGATTGAAGCTGAGGGGAATGAGAAGATGGAGAAGCAAGATTACAGTGTAGGTGTGGAATAGGTTGAGACTTGTCCCGCAACAAGCCCTAAACTAAGAAATCAGAACCATTGACATGTGGGACATTTTAATTAACACAAAAATCCAAGCCACAGAAGGGCAGCTCTGACACGGGCTCTGCGTGAGCATCAACGAGCAAGGCTAAGGGCTGGAGAAGCGTGCCAAGATGCCAGAACGGGGAGAACAACTTCGGAAGTTAAGCTCAGACTTACAGGACGAGAGGCAGTTTTATGACAAGTAAGTCTCTACTAATGATTATTTACTACATTAAAAAAGCAAAAAGTACCCAAGATTGCAAAGCTTTGCCTACTCGCAGGGCCCAACAATTCTAGAATTAGTGTCTACCCTTGAGGCTCAAGGGCCCCCCACAAGGAGAAAGCCAAAGGAGGGAAGGACGCTTTCTCTGCCAGATTGAAATTTGAGTGGAGACTTCACAAGTTAGAGACCAAGGCAAGAAGAGAAGGACAAGGGCAGCTTTTGTCCAAGCAGAAGGGCTGACACCGAGCAAGCTCTCACACGGAAAGGAGTAATCAGTTGGAAGGAAACAAGGATGATCTTTTACTTGCTCACTACCAAATGCACCATGGGACTTGGGCTCTGGTATCAAGAGGATGGAAACACCAGTTTTAACAAGAAGCAAGGACTCCAGGAGCTAAGGAGACCTCAAGGCTAACCTGAAACAGAGACCTCACAACTGGTAAGGAGAAGTAAACAACTGAGAGGTAAATAGAGGAATAAAGAGAGAATAGGAAATGTGAATCTACCATCCAGAAGAAAAAAACCAAACCCAAGTGTTATGCAGTGGGTGTTTGCAAAAATCACCCAAAAGTAGAGCTGGCTCCCACTGCTGCTGTCAGGGCGTGAGAGGCGTGGAAGGCAGAGTGCCAAGGACCACAGTACCTTCTCCCCCACTAGCTGACAGCCCCTTTCCCTGCTCCTTTCACCACAGAATCTCTCCCAAAGAAGGCTTCAGAGAAGGGTCTCCAGCTGCAGTCCAGGGAAAGATCAGAGCTACCACTGCCCTGCCAGCACCATTTCCCACTCAGGGACAGCCCAGCTGTGGCAAACAGTGAGATGGAGAGAGAGAAACCAGCTGAGCCTTGGGGCCGTTTGCTGTTGCACATGCACGGGAGGCCAAGGGCTCACTGCAAACCATTGGATGGACTAACTCAAGGCATGAGCCACTGTTTCAGCTAAGTCAGAAGGGGGTTGGAAAGCAAAGCAGAGGCAGCTGCAAGGTTGTACCCTCTGACCTCCTCTCCGACTCCTCCGCCATTTTCAGTGCCAACATCTCTGCCTCTAGCACCTTCTGTTCCATCAGCCGCTTCTCCTCCTCCGTCCGGATAGCTGTGGCTTTGATTCGCTGCATCTCCTGTTCAGCCTCAGCTGCTTTCTGAGCCAGGAGCTTGGCCTCCTCCTCCGTGATCTGAGCCTTCTCAGCCAGCAAGTCTGCTGTCTCTTCAGACCTCATCTGAGAATTAAGGCACATTAAGCCATCAAGCACACTGTATGTCTCCCCGAATGTGCTTACAACCCCCAGGGCAGGGCCCTGAGCTGCTCGCTCCACACGGCCGCCATGGCTCATAGAGTCCCTCCCTTCCATCAGAGCCTGCAGCCAAGACCTGGATGTGCCCAGGCTCTGTCCCAAATCATCCTCCTTTGCGCTCCTGCCACAGCAGGCTAGCAGGATGAAATCAACTCCATCCAGCCTCCTGATCACTGTCCACCAGCAGCAGTTTGAGAATAGGACAGTCACAGTGTGCCTCCTAAAATGCTTCAGTAGTGAAAAGAGTGAGGAACAGCTGCAGTGCCTCGGGAAACAACCTCCCAGAGACCTACCAGAGCCTCGTTGGCCATCGTTGCCTCCTCCTTTAACTGCATCAATCTTCTCTCCAGCTCATCCCTTGTCCTCTCAGCTTCTTCTCTCATTTGCTTCTCTCGGGCCAGGCGCTGCCGTTCCATCTAGGAAAAAGAGAATCAGGAAAGCGAGGAGAAATAACACACATTAGAAAGGCTTTCCATAGGATGAGAAAGGGTCACTACGTGGGGGTCAGAGCACAGGACTGCACTGCTGCCTCCTCTCTGCTTATCAACATGGGGAACTTCACTAAATGGGGGTGACCTGATGCACCCTGCTCCTTTGAGAAGTGCCATTCCTGAGACAATCCCCTACCCTCTGATCAGGCTGTTACCCACAGCGCTGCCCATAAGCTGCCTGCAGGTGATTACGTCCCCAGACAGTACCCTCCTACGCTGGCTCACAGGGCGGACTTAGACAAGCAGGGTCCCAAGAGCTCGAGCTATGCCTGGAGTTTCTTACAGCAAGTTGAACAGACAGCAAGACTGGGCTTAAGGGCAGTCTGAGGGCATCTTCAAACTATCAGATATAGACACACCGCAAGGCAGGAGTTTGAAGGTGGGGGATAGCCGCTACTTTTAATCAGACGTCTGACCCAGCATGCTGGAAACTTCTCTTCCACTCATCTATAGGGGAGGTCACAAAGAGTGTGACCACTTCTAGCAATTCCTAGATACAATAAACTGCTTCCAGCTCGGTCTGTAGGAAATAGCAATGCTTCTCCAGGAGGGGAAGATCCAAGCTATGCTGAGACAACCCACCAGAATCTGCCACCTCTTCCCAGAAGATGTTGAGAGTGTTGCGCAGACAGAGCGTGCCCAACAACTGCCTCTCTGCTAGCTAAGCACCCAAAGGGAGCCATCAGGCTAATTAACACACCAAGTTTAAGCACTCCAGTACGACAAAGATGGGTGCATTATAAATATCCACACTGCAGCTAGGACTTGCAGCATTGCACAGGCCACCTGCTGGGTTTAATAAGGGAAATAAGTGCGACAAGACACATTTCTCTGCTCCTTGGACACCAACTGTGTTCTGAAAGCGGGACGCCCACTGCTTTAACGGCTCTGCTTCCTTCTATTAAAGGTTCTCCTCATTAATTATCATTACGATCTGCATCCCACTCAGGACTTCCATTAACAAGAATTCCCGATATAAAAAGACTATCTGGAACCAGTTAACAACTGTGGATCCTGGGGAGGGAGGACAGAGCAGGCGAGACAGCACAGTGGCTAGCTCGGGAGAGGTCAGCCAACCCAAGCAGAAGCCTGACCTTTCCCGTAGAGCACAAGTGCTCTGGATTTGAGAGCTCATGCGAAGCAATAAGTTTCTGCTCACCCTCAGTGCCCTCACCTCTCCCAGCAGCCCAACTAAGCGCAGGATCTCAGGTCTTGCTGGCGTTATTCAAATACATTAAAAACTCACAGGATTGTAAAACCTGTCCCTGAAGCCACCAGCACTTGGACACCACGCTGCTCCTTCCAAGGAAGACCTTTTGCTCCACTAATGCCAACTCCTCACTGACCAGAGGAATGCCCATGAGAAGCAAGAAGCCCCCCTTCCCCAGAGGAGCTGGCCTGGTTACCCTCATAGTGATTCATGTCTTGTCCTGTCCTGCCGCCCCACAAGCTACAGGAATGAGAACTGCTTCAGGAGGTGCCTGCAAGACAAACCACGTCACATCTCCAGGTCAGCTGAGAACCTCAACACCAAGTCCAGCACCATGCAGGCACCTCTGTGGACATGCTCAAATCCATTAACTTAGCAGTCCCTTGAGCATGAGGCCCTCCTGGGTGCAAGCGATTGCTTTGGTTTCTTCTGCTGCTATCTAGCGGCTTTATTGCAAAAGGGACATTTATATTCTAAGCACCAGTACTCAGATTAGCTGTGCAGGTTGCAGTGAGTAGAAAAGGTCTACGAGCAGAAAACAATGATTCATACAATCCAATTTGCTGATATATGCTCATCGGCTACACGCTGCTGCCTCCAAAGAGCCGTTTTCGCCGCCTGGACTGACCTGCGGCAGATAAAGGAGGCCAGCACCGAATTAGCATGCAGGCTGCACACCCCGAAATGTCGTCGTGCATTCCATCACCATGTAATTAGAAAATGAGGCGAAGAACTACGGCAAAGCACAGCTCCCCCTCACAACCCCTGCTTTAATTACAAGCAACTACCCCAACATACTACATCTTTCCAGCTACGGAGCGCAGGCATAAACCGAGGCAGGGAAGATGCACACGCACACTTGTAGGACACCCAGATCAGCTCTTCCCTCCTGTCCTCCCGGTTTTGTTCCCGAGTGTGGGGGCTGGACTCAGGCTGCCATCAACCTACAGAGCCAAGCTGAGAATGACTGGCAAGGTGGGAGCAGGCTACTAAAAAGAGATGTTCAGCTGGACCTTCCCTCAAAGCTGCTCCGTGTGCTTGATGTCATTCTGGAGACTGTTCCTTCCCAAGTTCATTTGCATTTCTGATTTTGGCTCACGGTCTAGTTATACGAGATGTCTCTCACCTGCTTCCTGGCTTTCTCCTCCCTGGCCTGTGCCTTCATCTGCTGGACCTCCAATGAGTCTGCCTTTCTCCTCCTCATGAAGAGGTCGTGGTTTCCAATACACAGCTGAAGAATCTATTCCAGTCAAGGGTGAAGAGTGGAGAGAAACAGCTGTACACATGATGACGATGAGGTAGTTTGTATTCTTGACACACAAAAACACTAGAACTGCTTTGGTTTGGTCTTGTAAGCACTTCCACCCACTGATCTCAAACCCTATGAGCTCTCATACCCATATGAGGGGCAGGGAGCCAAGGCATAGCCAAATCCCACACCAAACACGAGCTCCTGGGCTATCAGGTCTTTGCAGAGACCAATTTTCTATTTTCTGTGCATCCAGCACAGCACGGTTCTGGCAAGCGTTAGGCCAAATAATGAAACAAAGACTTCTACAGCTCTGACTGGTTCCCTGGTTCTCACTGCCCCCTTTCTTTACGTTCAAGATGAACTTGCACCTTCTCCCAACTGCATGTTTAAAGCACTGAGATTTAAAAAAAAAAAGAAGAAAACCCACTTTCCATCAAGAAGAAAACCCACTTTCTATCTTGGACAAACAGAAGGTTTATCAAAAACCTCCTTGGACATCTTCAGATACCTTTGCTGAAGGGTTTTGAGCACCAATGTGGTTTCCTCTGGCACTCAAGGAACATAAGGAAGGTGGCAATACTACAGGAGGGTTAGCAAAGCAGTGGGTACACAGAAGAGCAAAAGCTCTTTTCAGCAATAAAAGCAGGTTTCTAAACTTGGATTCTTTTCTAAAGGACTGATTCACATGCCCGTCTTCCATTTCACAAGTCACAAATGACTTCTCCGGAGTCAGAGGAGCTACAGCACTATGAACCTGATGAGTGCAGCGAATGAGACCTTTGTCAGGAAGCCCCACTTCCCTACGGCACGTGAAGTACAGGACAGCCTATAACCAGGACAGCGAAGTTCCCCTCCCTTTCTTATAATGATGGGAAAAATATTCCCCTCTGCCTTCTGCAGGTCCCTCGTGCGACTTAACATGGTGCACAGCTACTACAGAATCTGGATCAAAGCTCCTCCAGATACCAAATCCAGAACACTAGCTCAAGCTGGTGTCTAACATGGATGCTGAACACAACAGCTCAACACAGCCCCCGCCATCCTTGTACAAGGTGAGTGTCCTCGGAAGGGATCAGCCTAGGAAAAAACCAGGACTGCGACTCTGATAATGGTGCATCCCAAAACAGGGAGGTCTATGTCACAGGGCAGAATGGAAAAGATCCGCAGGAGAAGGGGGATCTGGAGCAAAGATGAGGGTGACAAGAAAGTTTTACTTACTAAGTGCTTCCACCACGCAGGTCAGCTGTAACCCGAGAGCTCAGAAAGGGAGCACAAAAACAGGAGAGGGGCAAGAGGTTCTGTGAAGAAGCTTGACTTGAGCTTCCCCCTTCTCTTCTACAGGCTATGACTGAGTAGTAACTGCTATAACAAATCACATCTACAGTCCAGCCAGACCAGCACACTCCGTCCAACTGCTCAAAGGAAAAGCCCCAAAAGAAACTACTGCTGCAGGCAATAAAAATTACTCTGTCTGTAGACTTACCAGCTTATTCACACGCAGCTTTGATGAATTGAATTTAAAAACATCAATCTTTTTGTCCAATGGCTTAATCGTAAACTGAAAAGGAAAAAATAAAGAGGGAGAGAGTTATCAGAGAGCGGTGCATTTAATAAAAACACAGCTATAAAAGTCTTACTGAAAGCTTTGGTTCAGAGGAGGTCAGCAGTGTCAGACAAACAAGGCTGAGAGCTGTCCCCGTGGCTTTTAGCCAAGCAAGAGAACTAGTATCAAAAGCAACCAAGGAGACAACTGTTCCTCCGGTCAGAAAAAAAGCAAGTGCCACGCAGAAGCAGTAAGAGTGCTGTCCACCTACAGACTGCAATGCCTGACAGCCAGTGTCCTCTGCAGGGCACCTTGCAGAGACAGCTCAGCACCTCCGGAGGAAAGGCAAGATGCTGCTCTCCTGGCAGCTGTAGAGAACACAGAAGGTACAGCAGAAACTCATGACACTTCTGAACGGAGGAAGAACCAGCCCAGCCACCCAATGAATGGGCAAGAGGGTTGCATTAGGAACACAGCAACAGGAGCTGCTGTCCTTCCCATTGACACCCCCACTTGCAAGGGCTCCCCAAAAGGATTTTCCATGCATTTTGTTCTCCAGAAGCCAGCCATGTCATAAGACTGCTCCGCAATTCAAAATACTATTCCCTCGCTCTAACTTGTATTTACACTCCATGTGCCAACTGAACAGCTGTAACCACGGCCTGGGTTCACCCTCTCCAAAGAGCCTTCCCACAGCAGGTCTCTCAAGAGGATATAGGTGGCATCGCCAGACTCGAGAGTTTCTAGTAATACAGCCCCTGCATAGACAGACGACTCCAAACTAACAAAAGGATACTTGAAGAGATGGAGTGCTCCGCAGCACCGCATTTTTTAGAAGGCATGCGTCTATTTCATCACTCCCCCACATGTTACAGAAATAACCAGCTGAAGAGATAGCACTCGAGCAGGCAGTCTGTGTCCATTAAAGTAGGTCTATTTGTCAATACATTGTACTGCCTGAAAAGGGCTCAGCAGAACTCGCCCTGGCAGTGTTTTGCTTTGTCAGTTTAAGAGCCAATCTTTTAAGACTTTCACACAGGCAGACATGCGTGAACGTCCCTGGACTCAGGCTCCAGCAGAACCCACACCAGTCATTGAGAGCAACAGCACAAATATGCCAGGAGAGGAATTTCAGTTCCACATAAACAGTCAATCTTTGTTACGATGGATTAAACCCCTCTGTTGTGTTGACATAGCTGTCATACCCAGCCATTAAGTAAGCCTGTTTACTATCACGTCAGGTCTACCTGTGGTCATCTTCTTACACAGATGACTGACCTGATGGAAGGTGGCAGTGCTTTCCCCCAAGAGAAAGCTCTATTACAGTCTTTTGTCAAGGTCTGGTTATGGAGGCTTCAAGCCCCAGATTTCTGAAGCAATGCCTGAGCAGACAGCTTCCACTGCACTCGTCTGTCACGGGCAGGAAAGCCTTTGAAAGTCACTAAGTGCTGGGCTGTTTTGCAGAGTTGTGAAGCTCTTTATATTTAAGGAATAAAACAAGTGAAGAGAATTCCAGCACGGCCTTACTACTTATAAAACTTCACAAGACATGCAATAAATGCAGCTGATGAGAAACCTTTAGCTTTCACCCTGATCAATATCATGTTTAGATTAGAAAACAATTTTTAATTAAGAAGTTAATTTTCTTCCTTACCATGACGGCAGCTGGTTTCTTTGAGCAGCTCTCTCAGATTAAAAATTGAGCCAATCAGTTTTCCTTCCACAGCCAATTTCATTGCTGTTCTCAACTAGGTTTGGTGGCCAACAATTCAGAAGATTCATATTTACACTCTGGATTTAATAAATATCTATCCAATAGCGGGCTTAAATTACTCAACTTCCTAAAAAGATTCCAGCTGTTATGCCAAGCCCGGCAGTCTGAAAACTGAAGATGATGTAATGATACAGCAAGAGGCAAGAGCTCTTCTCACCAGGAATACATCTCACTATATTTCATAATACAGTATATATACACAGTAACATACAGTAAAGCAGATGTCAACTTCTGAACTCTGATATTTGGGCTAAGCACATCAACAGCAATTTTGGTCTTTTTTGAAAAAATTACATAAGAGGGTTTGAATGTACTCTAAAACCAAACAGGAGAATAGCTCCCAGTTGACCTCTTGTACGCCCACTCCTGGAAAGTTTCAGAAAGGCTTGGAATTAAGGTTTCAATTAGAGAAGCTGAGCTGCCCTTAGCTAAGCTGGTGATAGCAAGCACAGCAGACAGAGAAGCTAAGAGAAATAATTTTAAATCACAAATGTGTTCTTACTGCTCTCGGGGAAGAGGGGAGACGTATCCATACCTCTTTATCGCTGTATGAGATATTCCGGATCTCGTTCCACGGGAAGGAGATTTTAGGGGTCAACCTGTTGTCTGGGTCATAAATGTGAAGACCCAAGGCGTCAACTCCAAGGAGCAGTTCAGTGCCCTTTTTGTTCTACAGGAGGAAAGAAAAGAGCAGAAAACCCTTTTATTCCACTCGGAGGGTCTGACACGAACCATTGTTAGCTTCATCAACCAGCCCCGAGCAGCGACCCTCCAGCACAGCATATTAAAAGAGCTTCTGCGTCCCCTGCAGCTAGCAGCAAAGCACACTGCAGCAGGGACTCTCAACAACGCGCCGCAGCCATGTCCCAGGTCTGCTGGCTCTCCAAGGCTCCACTCATCCAATCTCACAGCAACACAAAAGATAAAGACTAACACAAGAGCTATGCGGGCAAGAAAACATGATCCACAACCTGCACTCACCCTAATCGCAAAATAGTTCACTCCGTACATCTCCAAGTCCTGAGCTATCTTCAAATACTCCATTTCAGCTTCATCTCTGTCAGACAAAAAAAGGCCAGTATTACGATGTTTGGTAGGATCAGAGAGAGGGAGATGGCTGCTCTTTCTGATCCTAAGCACACACAAGGCTTTAAAGCCTAGACTGTCTCTATCACACAGGTCAAGCCCATCTTTGCTGGCAGGATCAATAAAGTCCAACAGCAAATCCCGCTCTGCAGCTTGCCAGCATCTTAATGGCCGCTGACGCCTGCCTAGCGAGATGCAGCACTTCAAGTCTTGCTTTGTCTATCTCCCAATCCCTTAAGCATAAATAGGAAATCCCTGGCTGGGAGGCCCCTGTTTCAGATCCATCTAACTTCAGGCTTATCCCCTACAAGGAGCATTTTACCACTCAAGGCAGCAATACACCTCATCGGTCTGAATCCCCATTTCTTTTCCTGGCCCAAAAAGCACCCTGACCCCCTAGGCAGGCAGGATTGCCTGCCTCCCTGCCCCTCTGCAGGTGGTCCCCTACTGAGCACGAGTCCTAAATTCTCTCAAGGACCCTGTCAGTGACCAGAGGACAGCAGGGCACATACAGAGCAATCAAAGAAAGCCCTTTGCCCATCACGAGTCTGCTACAGAGGCGTGCTGGGATTAACCCTGCTGTCAGCAGAGCTCATCCATCACCTGCCCAAGCTCCCCAAACCCCGGCGAATCTTCAGGCGAGGGGACTGACCCTGACCCACCACTGCAGCACACACTCACCTCGCTCTGCCTCGGTGCTCTGCATACCAGGCTGTTATCCTTTCCTCCCACATCTCTGGAGTCATCTGGTACAGGTTTATTACCTGAGATACACAGGGACACAGAGACCAGGTCACACTGCCGCTCTTGTCACCATCTCCTTAGCCAGCAAACAAGCCAGAAACACCCCAGCCCCGAGCAACCCCTCCCCAGCACCACGTCTGACCTCAAGGCAAGCAACTCTCAGCAGGGCACGCTCAGCCCTGCGCCCTGTGATCGCCCAGCGCTCGCTCAACCCTCCCAAGCATGCAGCACAGGCAAACTGTCCCTAGGCCATCGCAAGGAGATGCAGGCAGGATGAAACCGTGGAAAGAATGAAAATATTTGCTTCTGGTTTTTATTAAAATATGTCAGAAAGAGTTTGAATTCTCCTCCCTCAATACATCTTTTTGGATTGTTTGCCTTGGTAAGGAAGCCCGAGCGAAGCAGCATGCACCCCGCAGGCAGTCCCGAAGAGACCTCCTCTGCAAAGGGCTCTGTTACACAAAACACCACCAAGCCTGGAAACCTACTCCTCCACTTGGCCGAGCTCCTTACCCGCTTTGGAAGCAACTCCTCCTGCGCCAAGAAGCCTCGCTTGTGGACATTGGGATCGTAATCGCCATACTGGAAAGAAGCACAGACATCGTGCCCGCCCCACGTTAACAACACGGTCAAGTAAAACTCTTCACCCTTACACATCCACCCCTTGGGGAGAGAGCAAATGCAGACTGCTTACACCCTTCACGTAACAACCTGTTAGAGCAGAGAACGTATGCTGCTCGGTAAATTTAATAACAATGTTTTCTTTGTCATTTGATTGCTAATAGAAACTAACACCCTCCTTCTACTCATGCAGCAGAGGTAGAAGCAGAACAAAACTTCCCACCATCAGCTGACGTCCACCAGTTGGACTAGATGATCATTGTAGGTCCCTTTCAACTGAACTATTCTATTCTACTCTAATTACCATGCCCAGAAGACACTTCCTCCAATGCAAGGAAAGACTCACTCTATAGTTGAGAGGTCCTTGCCCTCCCACCAGTAGTGGGACAGGGAGTTAAGATATGGGCAAAGACCTGTCCCCAAAGACTGATCAATACCAGTAATTCAGGTAAGGCAGACAACAGTTTCTCTGTCACTGCTCACCACCCTGATGAACAAATATAAAAAAAAAAAATGACAGGAGTTTGACAGACTCCTCTCAGGCAGGTGTCGGCTTTTCTGCCAGAGGGTCTGGTGCTCAGCTGGGTCATGGAATCCAATTCAGATTTGTTAAGTGCATCCAGTAATTACCAGTATTTGTTTAGATTTACATCTTTTTGAGCAGCATACAAAGTGACTGAGAAATACAACTGCTTATTAACAGATTGAAAAGCTGAGTGTCCCTGCAGTGCATGTGAAAATGAATTTACCTCCTGTACAGCCTAAGAGGGCAGGAAACCGCCAGAAAATGGCACCTCAAATAACCTAGCAAGTTAAAGAGAAGAGGACGATGGATGTGAGGCACGTACACGAAATGCTGCGATTTTCATTCACCTGGCAAACAGGACTTCTGCAGTGACATTACCCGATTACACAAGACACGGCAACGTTTGCTCGAGTCACTCATTTTGCAAGGGAGACAGCCCTTCCCTCCCTGCTTTTCTGAAGAACCTCAGCTCAGGAAGTACAAAATGGTGACAATTTTTAAAAACAAGACACACATGATGGTCATGTAATAAGTCAGGAAGATTTCTGTATCAGCCTCCTTTTAATGCCAGAACCATCACGTCGTACGCTAAAACCAGAGCTCAGCATCAAAAGTCTATACATACATCCTCTCCGCAGCCCAGCGAGCAACGTTTCATAAACGACAAGCAGGGATTAAAGATGCAAATATTGATTTGGAGCCAATGCAGATGCGAAGGAAGCATGCAACAATCAACACTGACTCAGACTTCAATTAATATAACAAAACTGCCAGGGATTTCATTCGGGAGGGTGCTGAGCAGCAGCAACTGTCTGTCTTCCAAGGTCTACAGATGCTCGGAGCTCCTCAGAAAGCAGCACATTGCAGGTACACATCCCTTGAACCCACATCAAAAGGGAACAGCAATAAAAACGTGGCACTGGCAAAGGAAACAACTCCAATAACCTTGGAGAGGCAGAAAATAAATCATTTTTAGGTGATGAAAATAATAGCAAATAGGATTAATGCGATTATTTTCTCTTGTGATCTACCGTGGAGATCCAAGACTAAGTATGGATTATGTGATTTTCATGTGGTGAAAAATATTGCCATGTCCCAAAGGAATATTTGTACTGAGAGGGAGTCTGGATGAGAACATTAATTATTCACAAGTCAAAAATCAACAAATGGCTTAAGTATTGCAGTATATGTTGGCTCAAATGATTTGGCAAACATACTTTTAAAGACCTTTTCAATTAAATCATTACTTCAAAACTGTCATGGAATTTCAGCTCCTGTTAATTGAACTATATGACTAATATTCATGGTTACACATGGAAGTTGCCTTTACCTCATTCATACACCTGGCTGACGTTGTCCTGGATAAACACAGGCATGTTCAGCTTCAAACTATTAACACCAAGTATTGTTTGTTTTGGGGAAAAAAAAAAAAAAAAATAAAAGAACCCTTTGCTAGTGCTGCAGGATTTGCTGTGCTGAGAGGGCTGCAGCACAGCAGCCGGTCTGCATTTAAGGGACAAGAAATGGAAGAACCTCCTGGACTTTACTATTTTCTGCCAGGACACACTTTTCAGTAGATTCCACGTCTCTCCCGGCTATTTAAAACCTGAACCGCCTCCAACATCTGAAAGCAGTGTGGGTGGTTTGAATGCAGGGCTAGAGGGGAAAACACATAGTAATTCCCCAAATGAACACAATGATATAGAAATAAATAAGCTTTTGTTTTTATGACCCACACGCTTACTTTGTTATTGCAGGTAGGTGCGCAACAACAGTACAAACCAACCTGGCTGTCAATCAAATGGCTATATCAGATGCAAACACACCGCTATGTCAGGCTATTATGCCCCTAATCATGCAAATCAGCACGTTATTAGCAAAATTACTGTGCTCAGTGGCCGCTTTCTTGTCCAGAAAGGACATCATTATCCTATTTAACTGGAAGGAGATGACCTGCAACATCTTTCTTCCCAGCTCCGTACCGAAGACGTGTTTTCGGCTTTCTCCTTTGCTGAAGAAAAAGCAGAAGGGGAAACCCTGCCTGGAGGAGCAGCAAGGAAAAGCGATGTCTGATGCAGACACGAAAGCACATTAGCAAAGATCAGAAAAGGCATCCCCCTTCCACCTTCTCACAATCTCTGTGCAGAATCAAGACGTGCAAGGTTAGAACTGCTCTGACTCTGGCTGACCTCCTCCAGACGACCGAGTGTCGAGCACGTCAAGTGTGCTACTGAGTGCAAGGTCAGCAGCCGAGCTGCAAGAAGAGAGAGGGGACAGCACAACAGTCCTGTACCAAATTACAGCCTGTTCCTGATCGCACAAGCAGAAGCTGTCACGGCCAAGAGTTAATAGCGCTCAATATTTACCCAACGGTTTATTCATTTTGGCAACAGGAAAAGTCATCCCCTATGTATCCTCAGCTCAGCAGGTCAATGGAGAAAAAGCCAAGTAAGTGTTTACTCATGCACTCTTATTAGAGTGATGAATGTTTCACACAAATAGAAACATTTCTAAAAGCAACTTGTCTTTCCCTGGCTGATGAGTCTCTCAAACAAAATACGGTTTCATCAATATTCTGACTAGGAGGACAAAACATCTTTCTCTAGTAAATTCAAACATTCATCATCAAAGAACACCGCTGCATGTCGCCCAGGGCTGCATTCAGACAAACCGGGCGTGGACTAAAGGGTTATGAGGAAGATTATACATCAACCCAGAAAAAGCCATGGTGAAACACTGAGGACTGGCCTCTGTTTCCAACCAGCCTGGATCAGGCCCTCTCTTCAGGCAAGAGAGCAAAAGCCCCCCTCCTGCACTGTCAGCTAAGAGCTACCCTGCCTCTTCTAAACTGCTCGACAGTCGTGCTCCTCAAGGACAGGCAGACAGGCCAGACCCAGGGCACGGCCACCTGCCTGCAAGCCAAAATGCATCCCTGAATCACATCCAGAGAGTCAGAACCGACCACGAGGTTACAGCAATAACGTAGCTGGGCTGTGATCAGACTCCAGTCACTCCTTCTCTAAAGACATTATCTTTACATAAACTGGCGATTAGCTAGAAAACTTGTTAATTGAGCAGCAGTACATGTTGTGCATATGCAGGGATAAATTACTTTCCCTCCTGCAAGAACGTCCCCACTTCTGAACCTTGGGCTGCTCCCTCTGTCTCAGGAGTCCCTCTGCTGTGGGCTGCTGCAAGCTGTCCGAGGCTGCACGTTCCAGCCTGGAAAACAGCGTTCTCTTAAATAAATGCTCAGCAAAACACACTGACTCCAGGTCCAGAGCAGAATTCAACTGAGGAATGAGGAGAACTTAGTAACCATTGACTTCTCCCTCTGTCTAGTGAGGCCAAACACCCAAGATCAAAACCAAGATAAAGGGAGAAGCCAGGAAGAGCCCTTTAACACTGCAATAACATTTATGTGGCAAGCTGTAGCACTCAAAATAAAGCAGTTATCATGATGACAAGTATTCTGGGGGAGCAGTGGAGCTGCAAGTTCCACGGCTGATTTGCCTCTGGCTACAATGGCAAGAGCAGGGAGGAGATCCAAAAAAGCATGGGCTCAGGGAATTCACCTGCTCCAGTAGTAAGCCACACTTGAGCAAGCACTGCAGCTCATAAGCTGAGCGCTTGCTAAAGAATCCTGGAAAGAGAAAGCAAAAATCTGTCCAATGTCTGAAGGTAGCCAGGAACCAGCCATGCGGAGAAGGCAGCAGCGCTCGTATAGTCCCCTCACTTCCCAAGTTTTAACAACTTTCCCTGCCTTCCCCTTCCTCAGGAAGCGGGTACATCGCAAAGCGCCCTGCTTCCCAGGAGCAATGCTAACCCATCGCCAACGTCAGCAGGCCCTTGGAGAATCCCTCTGTGCCTACCTTGGCTTGGACAGCATAAGAGGCCAGCAGGACAGAAGCTTCGGGAGGACAGTAGATCTTCTCATCCAGAATCTGCTTCTTCACCTGCATGTAGCAGTAAAGGACACATAACACACATTTAGTGGAGCAGTGCAAAACACGACTGTCACAGCAGATGGTTGCAGTTTGTTTTAACTTGAGCTGTCAACCACACAGTTAACAATTTTCCTAACACTAATTACAATTCAGGCCCGGGAATTCTCTGGTGGCTCAGAAGGGAAGGGCTCAGGCTTTCACGGGCCACCTTTTTCACACAGGTTTGTGCGAAGAGCTAAATTTATACATGGAAAATGACAGAACCTATATCCTATTGCTAAAGGCAAGGGGGGGAAAAAAAAAGTCTTGCACGTAAACACAGAGATAAAACCTCTTAAGGCATAAGCTATGGATTGATACAACATCTATACACACCACTAAACTAAAAAAAGAAGTTTGCAGCCAAGTCTCTGAGCACACAAAGGTTTTGCTCTGGGATATTCAGGCCTCATAATGAGTCAGTGCTCACCTGTGCTTGAGGCTAATTCCCTCCAATCCCACGGGCAGCAAGGAGAGCTGCTCCGTGGCAGTGCTTTTAGCAGCAGGCACAAGCCCTGCGCACACTCCCAAGAGAGCCAACATGCAGTTCCCAAAAGCCACAGCTTTACATTTCCTGGCTTCTGTGCATTAAAAAATTAAACCTGTCATGTTCGATATTTTTTGGTTTTGCACACTTAATTTTCCTGAATAAAGATAGAAAAAAAACCCATACTATTTCCTGGGAGACTTAAATGGATTGTCACAGAGATGCAGTAACATCAATTTAAATTTATAACATGCTTTGAGTCCTCAAAGTTGGTTACAACATAATCACAGAAGATATTCTCCTGCATTAAGATAAAAACAGGAGAGTTTGCAAGCTTACATGGGCTCCCATTTCCCATATGTGTTACAGGAGCCCAGGCTCCTCATCATCAGAAATCCTAGTAGAAAAGTCACGGTCTGCATTTACAAAATGCAGCTTTAACTGCTTTTCCTCTCTGATTTTCCCTTTCAAAGATGCCAACAGCATTTTTCCTCATCAAGGATAAAGTCCATGGCAAATCAGACATTTAAAAACAGCCCTATGGAGACACTAGTGCACGAGACAGACCCTGGAAATTAACAGCAATACTTTGCATTTAGAACTCCTTTAGCTGTGAAGAACAAAGATGAACTTTGGAAGACTACGGAGTACCAAGAAGCTGGTGAGCTCATTTTGATATCCATTTGAAAGGGCAGGGCACACTGAAGTCTACACTGGTATGGCCAAGAGTATCCAAATGCAGGTTGCCTCTACTTTGGTGTAACAAACGTAAGTATCTTTTTTTATTTTTATAACTTATTTATTTTAGAAACTTCAAATTAACAGCCACAGAGCAGCTGAAACATCCCAATAAGAACCTAGGGGTCTGACTAGGACTAGTCTACTCCCTGTAACCGTAGTTGACATAACCCTTTATAGGAAATTGTTTCAGAAAATTGATCTTGTCTGAAAGAGAGCTCCTGTGACAGAAGCTCTTTGTTACCAGCCATTCAGCACTGCTACAGCAACACCAGCTGAGCTAATTTCTCAGGACACAAAGTTTTGTAGTGTACTTTAAATACAGAAGAAAAAAGCCTGAAGATGCATTCACCACAGTTTCCAAATGCTTAACGTAAGGGCAAGAGTTACTGGGGCAGGGGGAACCGTTAGGATTCCCCCTCTCCTCTGCTTTTGCCATCAGTCTCTGACGGAACTGTACTTCTGGGATTTTCTTCTGCTCCAGTTATTTGAAGGCTGTTTTGCGAAGAGGTGAACCTTGCTGTACAGCCTGAACATGAAACAGGTTGGCTGCATTCTGTTCTCGAGGATCAAATTCCCCTGCTTCACATAACAATGCTATCATGTACAAAGGCAATTGCTGTCCCTCAGCACAATTGATATCCACACCCTGCAGAGAGGTGGACTCCAAGGCTGTGTGTGTCATTCAAGCCCACATCTGACAGATTCATTTCCCCTAGCTACCACACACTAGTATTACAAATCACCTAATCATTCCTGACAGCCAGTTTACGAGGTCTGCAAGTCTGGGCATCTGTGCCTGCTTCATCCAGACAAACCATCTTTGACCTATTTCAAGAAGTTCTTGTTGTTGAAGACAACTCCCTTCAGAAAGGTGTGAACATAACGATGAGGATCCACACTCTGCTGACCAACTTTCTGACCCTGGAACCTTCTCGCACTTCTACTCATCCTGGTTCCTCCTCCCTCGGGTTGAAAAACAATGTACTGACACAACTCCTACCTGCAGGAAGAACAAGTGCTGTGTGATTTCCTGGACCAGCTCCTCCTCTGCATTCTCAGGATAAAATTTGGCCAGGAAGTGAAAGGTGACAGGCTCCTCTGTCGGAACATCATGATCCAGCACCTGTAGGACACAAGAGCCATTCAGCTAGTCTTTCAGCTTCTTCAGCGCTCCGTCTCTTGGAGCCCATACATATCTCCCTACTGTTCAGATCAGCACATCTTTTGTCAAGCACTTTAGACATCTAGAACAGACGAACCAACCTAAGTAGTTCAGAAACCATAGTTAAAAAAAGAAACTAAGTTTCTTTTTTTGTCTAACTAAACATAGTTAAAAAAACAAACATTTCTGACACTCCTAACAATGCAAGAAAACAAACAAGGCAGAAACAAACGGCATGCGAAATGAGACAGCAAAGGTTGATCCTGATCTGCTGCGCGCACATTGCCTCTACTGAACCTCGCAGAGCGATGCTGTATCCTGCTACGCCACCATACGACTTTCTCGTTGTTTCTCTGCACTGCCTCCTCTTGTATTTCAGTGCTGTTCCTCGCTACCTTTCTATTGTGCTGGCACTGTCCAGTTCAGATTCATGTTAGTTTAAAACCTTGGCATAACATGCGAGACACCCAGACTTCCCTCACAGTCTCAATTACCGTCTGGTTTTAGTGTAACATCCTTTGGATGCAAACAGAACCACATCTATCACTTCTCTAACCCACCCCTCAGCAACCTTGAGGCTTGCATATTTGGGAAGGTTTCCTCCCTTACCTCTATCTCCTTTTCACTCCTCTGGTTTACCTCCTCCCTAGCTCTTTGTACATTTCAACAACAAAAAAAGCCAAGGTGCAACTTCACTTTTCTGCTAAAGGTTTTGTCATTCGTGGGCATAGGAAGAGAGACTTTTATGTTTCATTTGCATTATAGTCACACTGAAGTCCAGCATCTCAGCATGGCTGTCTCCAAAATGCCTCAAGGGCATTCAGTGTGCATGGTCTGAGGCTTCACAGCTCAGAAGGAGCTGGGGTGGGGTATCTCTGCCAGCTCTTCCCCCTTTGACTACAAATGCCATGGGGATGAGATTTAAATACACTTCACCCAGTTCACTTTGATACCACACATAACACAACCTCGGGTAATCAAAGAAAGAGGAAAAAAGTACATTCGTCTTTGTCATCCCACACGACCTCTCAAGGGAAATTTGGTTCCAACCTTCTTGTCCATTTTGAGCCAAGCCACCGTATCCTTGATAGTGTATTGAAGCCCAAAGAACCAGGTTTCTCGGAGTCCTAGTGTCCTGCATACTAGATCGAACAGGTCCTTCCCTTTCCACTTCACCTGTAGGAAAGCAAACAGAAAGCAGAGTTATAAAGATGGATTTCAGAACTTCATCTCCATTCAGCCAAATCGATTCTTTTTTCACCTCACAATGCCTTTGAGATTGTGGAGAAGGCATCTGGTACAGATAAGGAAACAACCTAACGAAGCTTACTTTATATCCTTCCATCCGATCTCATCTGCTGATCACCAACTCCTCCCTCACTAGGAAACCCAGATGTGATTTTTTTCCACCCCTGCAAACAAGACTGTAAATAAAGCCCCCCGTTTCTTCCTCTGGCACCCCACCGACATTCAACAGAGGACCTGAAGGGTCCGTTGAGGTTCCTTTTGAGCCGTGCACTGCTACAAGCAGCCTGTTTCCAGCAAGAAATGAAAATCACTCTTAACTTCCCCTTAGTGGCTTTAATGTCTCTACCTATAGCCCCAGGAAGCCCTGCACAAACTGCAGCATCAGCAACAGGGTTTCACAGACAGGGGCACAACGCGCTCCCAAAAATCAGGAGTGAAACGATCTGTGTACAAAGTGCGTTCATCCAGAGCTACCGACCCTGCACAGGTAAAAGGAAAAAAGAGCTCAGAAAAAAAAAATTATTACAGAAGTCAGCGGTTCTCTTGGAGCATGTTTTGATAGAGTCAAACTGCGTTTTCTGCTGAAAACGTTGATGACAAAAGCAGCTCAGAAGCTGAGAAAATTGGTCCTGCTCAAAGACCGTGTCCTTCGAGCAATCTTGCAGCCGCATCTATGTTGTTACTGAAGTTTGCTCATAAAAACAGAAGGCGTTGGGAGGCAGAAAGGTGAAGAGGGACATAAAACAGATGAATCTAATATGCCAAAGCCACTTCGGTCTTCCATCTGCACGGTGGAAACAATTGCTGGACCGAGACATATGGCCATTACTCTAAAGCCCTAGGGCAAAAGGATCTCGGCACATTCTCTTGTCACTACAACTCAATCTTGGTACCACCTGGACAGCATCAATATTAATGCTCAGGCACGGCAGGGACTGTTGGTGCGGGTGACGCGCCGCTCCTGCTGTCACCCACTGCCGCCTTGTGGGCAAAGCCATTGAGGACAAGCTTATTGCCATTCTGTTGGCTTTGATTAAATGAGTATATCGCTATTTTCTCCCCCTCCCAGGGCACATAAACACACATATGCTGACATTCCCAGAATAGAATAAAGCCGACGCTACCCTCCAAAAACCTACACCCCCGGACGGTTCACAACAGCCTCTCCACAATTCATATCAAGCGCCGTCAACACCTCGAGGTCAAAAACACCAGGAGGAGCAAGTTTTGCAGTGTTGTAATTATAAAACCTTAATTTCACACATTTAGCTAGCCTCCAGTCCCCATGATGAGCTCCAGCTCAGCACAGGATGGCTCAGACTGCAGAAGATCTTTCCCTGACTATTATTTTAAGAGGGAGGTTAATTCGAGGGTTCAGACAAAACAGAGCGAGACACATTTAAACAGCTATTTTGTACCATTTCTGTAGGCACATAAAAACAGGCTGCCATCAAAGGGCTATTTCTTAACTAGAATTAAACTGCTTGGCATAAAGCATTATCAGCTTTTTTTTCTTTCTGCAAAGACCACATTTCAGCCTATTGCTTTAGAGGAGCGATGGGTGCCTGCGCACACACAGCCCTGCACCAAACCTTTCCCAGGACAGGCTCCTGCATCCTGCTGACGGGACCATCTCCTCCTCAGACATTGCTCTGCATCCCATGGGATCGGTGTTTTGAACAACCCTGGAGCAACCCCACTGAGTCCCCCCCGAGCTAGGATTTCCACTGGCTGCAGCTCCCCACCAAACCACCCCTGCGGAGTTTCACGCAGGCACCCAAACCTTATTCACCACGCTGCACCAGCTGGCACGACCCAAAGGTTTCCTCCCTAAAAGCAAGCCGGCAGTTAGTTTCGAAGACCAGCAGCAACCATTAAAAGCAAGAGCTTTGTGCGCTCCCTGCTGCACCCCCCCCCGCAATTTTGATTTGGTGACCGGAATATTTTAAGTGATTGCTTCTGCTGCTAGATTTTACACCACCACTCTGTCATTGCATGCCTAAGTTATGGCAGAAATATATATTTAACATTCCTGCCTGCACGGTGCTAAAGTCTCCAACCGTAACATTGCACAGCCATCCTCCCCGACTGTGCTGAATTACCTTCATTAAATATATAAATGGAAGAGCAGCCACGTTTATTTCAACATACATGATTTCAGTCCACACCTCGGTACTTAAAATAACGATCTGCATTCAAGTGGCATCTTTTGACAGCTGAACTCCAACTGTTTTACAGACGCTCAGGACCTCAGACCTCCTTAACCTTACTTGATAGGCCTCGTATCATTAACTGCCACATTTCCTGACCATAAAAAACAAAAAAAAGACCCCCCCCCAGGCACAAGGAGATGAAGAGGGCTGCTGTTCAAGGCTGGGCAGAGGGCCTGGGGGAGAGCCAGGATGGGCTGGCAGCTCCCCATCCCATCCTCTGCCCATAACGCCATTCCCCTGCTCTGCACTAAAATGACACCTGAAGCACAAAGACAATTTTGCAAGCCATTATGAGCTCCTGAAAACAAAACAAAGAAGCTTAGAGCAGAAAAATCCCCTCTCAGCCATATGCCAGAGCGGCTGGCACGATGCTATAACAAAGCCCAATCTCCCAATAAAAAGCTACATCACGATAACCTCAACCCGACCCGCAGGATGGAGCTGGATGCAACTGCATCGCTTCAGCATCCTTGATCAGCCACAGGCATCACCTCTTGCATTTGCAGCTTTGCATTCTCCCATTAGCATGATCACACACACAGGTTGTTAGATATATTCGGCGAGTCGTTGAAGGAATATGTGGATGAGCTGCTTTATAAACAGGGTAAGCGGTGCAAGGCTGTTATTCTGCAGAGCTGGAATTTATGTTCTTTACTAAGTACAGAGTGCTTACAATTTATCAGCAGAGCATTTTAAGTAAACAGCACTAAACACTTAAAACTCAGCAGCCAGTGGCTAGAATAGAGTACTTCCAGTACAGGTTATTGGCATCATCTTTTTCTCCAGCAGAGACGTCGCGTTTGGCATCTATTAACAGGGTTTGCATTATTTATTAACCTGCACCAAGAGTCATTTCCAACTAGCAGGCAAGTGGACAATTTATTTTGGTGCACAACCCTTCTGTCAAGTTTCACAACAACTCCTTAGCTAACAAGTCAATAAACCAGCCACAAAATCGAGCAGAAGGGTTGCGAGATCCCCTTGTTATGGGGTGACAAGGGGGGAGGCCAAGCACTACAAAAAATGGGTGCCAGGGCACAAGAGGGTGCAACCACTCTGCATGTAGATGGTTGAGCAGGGGGGTCTACAGAGAAAAGCGATTCCCAAAACCACTGGCACAGGCCGATGCTTTTCTTCCAATGATGTCAAATTGAATTTACACCAGCTACATGGAAAAGCTAAAAAAAAAAAAAAAAAAAAAAGGACATTTTTTAACCATTTCAGATTAAGGTTCCTCACACGAGAAGCAATCCTTGGACAACACAGAGGTGCCCAAACTCCAGGTGACAGAACCTGGCTCTGTCCAGGGATGGTGGACAGAGATCTCGCCTCCTTGTTGTCACAAAAGCAAACCACCCGAGCTTCAGCTACCCCTGGGGCTAGGCTGGGGAATAAGGCACAAAGAAGTGACTGAAGGAGATTAAGGCAGCACTCACCAGCTCAGCCCGGGCATGCTGCCTCCCAGAGCAAACCCATCGTAACGGTCCCTCCGTACCCCACACAATGCAACGGCTTTGCAGGAGGCACAGTATTGGGTTACAAAATGACCTTGAAGAAATTACTAACACCTATAAAATATTTTACTGCACAAATTTAACCCTAAATAATGCAGAAAATGGCTTTTCACCTTAGCAGATCGTTTTATTAAGTGTTAGTTCTGTGCTAGAGAGAAGAGAGCGCTGAGCCCCTGTTGTGATGACACGACAGTCTAAAAGACCACGCAGAAAAGGGGACCGAGCCCCAGGAAGAAGTGCTCAGCTTCCACTGTGTGATGTTATTCCCATTTAGAAGAAAGCTTTAACACGAGGATGTGATGCCTCCGCACTGAAACAGGGAGGGAGATGGCAGAAGGGAGAGGGCAGGGGTTGAGCAGAGCATCCCTCCACTAACTACCTGGGAAACAATAAATGGGTAGCCTGTATCTGTTCCTCATCCCACCAGGAGATGTCCGAACAAACCACCCACAACAGCTTACAATTGAAACGGAGATAACTTTGAGACTGCAGACTGCATTTATTTCTCCTTCTGGACTTGAATGGTAACAGAAGTGCCACAGATAACCATTTATTTGTATTTAAAGCCCATTTAGAGCAAACAGGGAATCAAATATGCAATATTCTTCCATTTTTTAAAAAATAAAGTGATGTCAAATACTTTCAATTGCCACTTACTAAGCCACAAGACAGGGCTGTAAAAGTTATTTTTATTTACTAATGCTACACGACAACTCGATAATGAGCTTTTAATTAAAATCTATTTCTGTTAACCACCGAGGAGGCCAAAAACGCACCCAGGCGTAACAACGCAGATGGCGCAGCCAAGCACATTTCGTGGTGTCTGCCCAAGACGGAGACAGAGTGGGGTTCACGGGAGAACAAGCTGCTGCGGCTCTGGCCAGCCGGCACCGAAGCAAGCGGGAGAGGCGGAAGGGACAACAACCGACAGTGTCCCAAAGCCTCACCTCACCCTACAAGTTGGGGTTGCACAAATTAAGAGTCATGGGGTCAGCAGCTTAATGCAGGCGAAGAAGCTCCAAGAGGCCGAGAGAAGGATCTTGGTTCCTGCAGGGACCTCTGGCCTTCCTGTACCAAGGATGCATAGAGATATAACGTTAGACAGAGCCATCTCCGTGCTGCTGTCGCATGCTCTGCAGTACAGCACGCTCCTCCTCGCCCCGGAAAGGACCGAGCAGGGTAGCGATCACAGAGCCAAGCCTTACCTCTGTGCCAGAGCCGACTGCTGATGGACACCAGGTATTTCAGCACAAGCCTGCCCTGCTCTAACGATCTTTTGCACGCTGATGCAGTCTGAAACCAGACAGCTTACCCCAGGGAAAGCTGAGCTAGGCTTTAAGAAGCTGGCGCTGTCAGCCTTAGGACAGAGGGTTAGCCTTGCCCTGGCAACGGCAAGTTTACCTCTGAATGAAGCAAGGCTAACCACGTATACTGTCAAATGCCTCTCTTCCAATCTTAAGGGCTGTTTGATTTTGTAAGAGTGCTGCCTCCCAGCTTCAGGTAGATTGTTTCCAGGGCTGCTTCCCTGTTCAAGTACTTTTAATTTCAAGAACCACCTACTTGAAAGACACTGCCTGTACAAAGGAGAAAAAAAAAAAAAAAAAAAAGAAGAGGTATTAAACGGCATCAAAACTAGATCCTATACACTGAAAGAGAAAGACTTTCTATCCCAAATGCCTTCCCTCCTTCCCCTTTGCATCAACACACCTCCTCCGGATTAACCAGAGACTGAGGATTGACAGCAGTTTTGAACCATCATTGGAGGGAACCGGATAACACAGAGTTTCATAACCAGCTTAGAAGAGGCTGCAGTGGGACACAGGGGATCCAGAGAGCGTTTCAGATGCAGGGTGCAGGCAGAGAGAAGCCAAAGAGGATCTGTGTTCATAATAAGTCCCATGTGACTTGCACACAGCTTAAGGGAACGCAGAACTGAACCGCATCAAGCAAGACATCTCTGAAAAATTAATTCCCAAATGACACTGTTGTGAATCAGCACAATTTCTGACTCTTTTTGGCATAAACCCCTCCAAGACATGAAGTGAGAAAACAGCCCTTACCTGCCGCGTCTCATATTTAAAGAGAGATCAGCAGCAACCAAACAGCACCGAGCACTCGCAGAGAGCCGACGCAGGATCGGCACAGATGGGCACGCTAAGGAACCAGAACATTGACTTGACAGCTGGTATCCCAACAATTTACTGAAGATCATTTTGTAGCTGAGGGGGATTATTTCTCTCAGCTTTTTAAAATAGCTGTTACTGCCCACAGATTCGTCTTTTCCAGTTAACTTTCTGCCTGCTTGCAGAAGCTTAGCAGCATCGAGAGAGGTCACTGCCCCTACTAGCATCACTGAGCTGCTGCTAAACATTTAACCAGGGATGGAAGGATCTTTATAAAACTCCTTCCAAGTATCCTGTGACACAGAAAGAAGCTGGGGGCACTCCACTCCCTGGTTTCCTTCTCTTGCCTTTTTATTTTGGTGCAGTGACTGGACGGAGCTCAAAACTCGACCCTGATTTACTGTCCCAGCTCTTACTCAAAACCTTATTTGGCCCCAGATTTTCACCACCAAATCTTCACTTGCTCTTGTTTCAGAGGATGAACTTTTGCAGCTCAGCTACATAACTCCCTATGCCTGTTAACAAAGAGACTAACGCTTGGCCGCATGCTCCTGAAATTGGGTCTCGTCTACTTACAAGCAAAGAGAAAAGCTTTACAACCAATGTCAGCCAACTGGCCCTGCACCGAGTGGGGCACTGGGCTAAAAAAGATCCCTTCCAACCAAGATTATTCTCTGGACAGAGAGGAACAGCTTAAGCATTGAAGCAGTAACAGGATGCATGTTTAGACCAGCAAATACATCAGTCCAAACCTGCCTCTTCTTGCTGCTTGAATACTTAAACTCTTTCTCTAGGTTGGCTGTAAAGCTTTTCCATTCATTTTTATCTTAAGACCCACAGAAGCTGCTGCTGTGAAAGGATTAAGGTCGGGAAGCAGCTGGGGGGCTAGTTGCACCTTGGTGGAGTAACCATCCCTGCAGAAGTTTCAGGCCCAAGATCAGAGGCACGGCAGAAAGGGCTAAAGAAAAAACACACCCTTCAGAAAAGGTGCTGTGGCTCCGGAGACAGAGAGCCACTAACCCGACTGACCACTGCAAGAGGAAGAAATGGCCAAAGACATGCACAAGACCAAAAGAAAGATTGATGGGTTCTCCTATCAGCCAGGGAACTTGGCTCTTAGAGAAAAAAACCTGCACATCAGAGTGGGTGAGACCAACCTGACACCAGCCGCACTACGCCAACGCCATCCCACCGGAGGGACGGGATGAACGATGCCTTGGAAGATACGGACTCAAAAATACCACAGGGCTTTAAGATGTTATGCCAGAGATAATGGATAACCGACTACCTCATCTAGAGAGGCACCACCAAAAACACATTACCTTTGCCACATCGACTACTTTAATTTGGTTCAGGGCCACTGTCAGCAAGTTGCACCATCGGGGTGGCAACGGCAGAGGAAACCATTGGGCACGGCAGCCTCCTGGCACTGCGCTCTGAAGTGACATCAAGCCATTAGTGCAAGTACCACACCCTGGCAAGCTCTGCTTTACACTACTGCCGCTTAAAATAACTTCCCAAATCGGTACTCAAGCAGTGCACAGCCTATTGCCATGTTAATCGCAGGAGAACATCAACATTAAATGTCTTTCAACAAGATTTCTCCTGCTCTGCTTTCCAAGCACAGAAAGCCAAGGGACTGCCCGGGCTATTTGAGGGTGTTCTCAGGAAGGTGAGGCAGCTAGGGATTGGTTTAAGATGGAGATTTTAAGAACTATGCAAATGTCTATCCTTCCTCAAGATGTTATCAATTAATTAGGTACCAGGCTCAAACATCCACCTTGGAAGTAAAAAAAAAAAAAAACAAACAAAAAAAACGAATACACTCACTTTGTATCTTCAAGATTTCCCCAAACAAATTATAAGTCTTTAAAGTGAAACCCCAACTGTGATTATTAAACTTCATCGCCACGCTAGAAAGATTAAGATTTCATTTCCATGAATTATTTTAGATTTAGGCTCAATTTAGAGACATCATTTGCAGAGTAAACAGATGCAAAGCAGGTTTAATCTCTTAAAATACACAGCTGGGAATTTCTACGGGGCAGATTGAAAAATTAACACAGAAAACCAAGGTCCCCCCCAGCTACGGTGGTGTTGGTGGGGTCAGAAGAAGAAGGACTGCTGGGACAGGAGTCGGAGCTCTACAGTTTGCACCGACTGACCTTCAGTCCAGCCCCGAGAGCCAGCCATCAAGCCAGAGCAGGTTACATCTTACACCCCACGGCCTCCACCATTTCCAGCTGCCTAGCCAGCCTAGAGGTCTCGAGTCCCTGCTGTCACCGCCTCGAGGTGAGGACGTCACCTCTGTCCTGCACGGCAGGACTGGGAACTCTAACTCGTGACAACACAGAGCACAACTCAAGAGCTCGGGAACAACGTTTAAAGAAAAAAAAAATCAGTTATATTAATCTCACACAGAAAAGCCACTACAGCAAAGCGCTGATTGCTTAAATGTGTTTACCAGCAATGTGATCAATACCTGTGCAGGATCATTCCCCAGAATGGCCACACACCCCCTGGACCACTCACCAGCCATGCATCCAGCTTCTGAAGAAGAAAAACGGGGGAGAGAGCAACACGGCAATGCTTGGAGCAAGGCTGGGAGCGCAGAGGTTGGGCACAGAGACGAGCGGTGGCAATTTGCAATGGGGTGGAGGGAGGATGGAGTCTTCTGGAAGTGGATGGGACGGAGGGCATGGCAAGACGGCATGGCAGGATGCTCTGCCTGGACCACAGCCTCTCCTTCCCCGGGGACCTGCAGCCCCAGCACGCAGAGGAATTTCCTGCTGCCCCATCCTGCTCCAAACACCCATCTCCCAGCTCCCAAGACTCAAACAAACCATGCTCCCCAGGACAGCTGCTGAGCAGCCAGGGCTCCCTGGCAAGGCTGTTTGGACAGGCAACCTGGGGTGAAGCCGAGACGGCAGCGTGGATTAGGCAGCAAAACATTCCTGCAATCCGTCCTCCGCCTGCTCGGTTGCTATTTCCCGTGGGGTTTGAAGCCTGAAGCAGGGAGCAGGCTCCAGCACACCAGGTGTGCGACAAAACCCAACCAGAGGTACAACCCCGGGACTACTGGCCTTGCAGAGGAATTGCTGAACCCGCAGCTCATTCCCTCGGTGGAGCCAGGAGGTGCCCATGGCCGAAGAGCAGCAACGGCAGAGAGGGAAGGGACGAGCACAGGCAGGTGAAGCCAAGAGGCAGCAGCGGTTCCCCCTGCCTGGCTTGGCAGGGAGCGGCTTGCCCCCAGGAGCAGGCTCCCAACGAGACCTCCAACAAGCCACCAGCTCTCCGTCCCCGTCAGCACAAGGTACCATTCACAGGCCACAAAAACGCATCTCAAGAGCCCCCAAACAGCACGACAGCAAGACTCCCGCTGCACCTCCTTCCACTAATCCTCTAAAGAGTGTTTGTGCAGCAGAGGTTTCCCCCTCCCCAGCCTCCTGCTCGGGTCAGCGGTCCTCCTTCCCGCCTGAAGGAGCCCACCACAATGAAACACACACAGATACTCGGGCAAACATAGCACTGCTTGCTCCTCTCCCAACTTGCCCTTCCAGGGCCTCAGCCCAGCAAACCTTCGGACAGGGGCTGGATCCCTTCAGGGAGGAGCACAGTCCTCCCCAGGTCATCGACTCTCCCACCCCTTTGACTTTGACTGAGGCAGGGCAGCCGAGACCACCACGGGCGCAAGCTCTTCTCCTGGCTCCAGGTCTCACCGTGGGCTGCCGCGGCGAGGATCAAGCCAAGCCCTTCCCTGGGCCACCTTGTCATCCCCTCCCTCACATCAGCCCCAGCGACTCGAGGCCGCAGGGTGTGTCTGATCCGTCCGCAATGTCAGGCGTTGGGCTTGGTGCACTTCTGCAGAGTCAGCAAGCTAAGGAGCTTTTCCCAGAGCCATACAACTACAAGACAAAGACAGGGGCAGAGACCTGGCCTGCTCAAATAAAACTTGCACCTCAAGCTGGGCTGCACAGTGCTTGAATAAAACACACCTGGTCTGCAGCAAGCACGGTGTGAAAGAGCCCCATCACCCACCTGCACCCAACTACTTCCCTCCCCTCTGCGCTGCAGGATGACGCCCGAATTCCCCCATGCATCCCTCGTGCGCTGGCTCTGACAAGATACAGGAGACCTGAGCAAGACCGTACACGCAGCTCGTGAGCTCCTTCCTGCGCTTCCAGAAGGGCTGGAGAAGTCTATCTGCAGCGACAAGCTTTTTTGGCAGGAACCTCCCTGAAAAGTCATCTGAAGATGCATGGTCAAATCCCACCCGAGAGCGTTGCCTTACTGCTGCACAAACACCTTAATCCCAACATGAAACAACAAGCGACCGCACCATTAAAAAGAAGAATTACTTACTTTTCATCATACATTATTACTGGCAGCCTTGGAAAAACATGCAAGAACGGAGCCAGGACACTTAAACTCTCCTGGCAGCGTAATGGTGGGAAGCTCACACCACTACTGTCTAAAATAAATCCTTAATCCCTGGGAAAGGCAGAAAGTTCTTCAGAGCTGACAACAGATTTCAAGAGCAAGAAAATTTATGACAACAAACGCACCTCGGCTTATGGGCACTGGAGTTCCATCAAGATTTGGACCAGACTAACGAAATACGTAACTATTAAATAAAAGTTAAACTGGGTAGAGATGGCTTTCAATGTTTGTGTGTCCAATCACTCTAGATAGGCTGAAAACGCAGCAACAACAAACCAGACCCCCGAGGCCTGACAGCAACCGCCCAGAGGAGAATGTTTAAGAATGACCAAGGGCCCCAAAAAAAAGGAAAGCGTCAGAGAAAAACCAGAAACAACGGGTGCGGGCACCGGGACACAGCCCTCCAGGAACACCCCTCATCCTCGGGACTGAGCTAACAACTCATGAAAATGTGAAAATTTTGTTCTCGTGAGTTCGCGGAGCGCTTCGAGTCACACCCTCGCGGATTCAAGCCTCGCCACCTGGGATACCGCAAGCCCCGGCCTCCTCGCGACAGCCACCACGCAGTGGGCGACTTCAGCTGTGACGGCAAAATAAACCTGAATTATAACCGGAATAAACCTGAATTATAACCGGAATAAACCTGAATTATGGGCCAGGCATGCCCACACCCCGCTGTCCCACCCGTGCAGCCCCCCAAGGGTCACTCCGTGACCGTGTACTTCCCACGGGGGGCCGGGGGGCCCACCCAGGGCGGGCCCGAGCCCCCCCCCAGCACCCACCCCCGCTTCCCCACCGCCCTCCGCGGGGCACCGGGCCCACCCCCGCTCCCACCGGCGGCCCGGCCCCACAGCCGGGCTTAGGCCCGCTGCCGGCCCAGGGGAAGCCCCCGGGGCGAGCGGGGAGAGGCCGCGGAAGGCGGCGGCAGGGGACGCGGCCCACCTCAACGGGACCCCCCCCCCGCCCCGGGAGCCCCGTCCTGTCCCGTCCCGCCGCCGCCACCCCGGCCGTCACCTCGCAGCTGAACTCCATCTCGGCGTCCATGGTGGCGATGCGCACCGTGAAGGTCTTGGGTTGCTTTCTCTTCAGCGAGCTGAAGCTCATGCGGGACGCGATGGCCCCGGCCATGGCGGGGGAGGCGGCTCAGCGCGGCGGCAGCGCCATGGCGGTGGGGAGGGCCCGGGCCCCCGCCGCTCCGGGCCGCGCCGAGCTGCGCCCGCCCTCGCCGCCCCGCTATTGGTCCCGCGCCGGCCTGGTCCCGCCCCCGCCGCGGGGGTGGAGCGGCGCGGCAGCCAACGGGAAGACCTGTGATGGAGGAGAGGGAGCGGGAGCGGCGGTGATTGGGGGAAGCGGAACGCCGCTCAAGGGAAGGGGGCGGGGAGAGGCGAGGCCGCCTCCCAGCGCAGCGGGAGGCAAGCGGTGGGGCGGAGCGGTGGCGCCCCCTGGCGGCGGGCGGAGCGGGCGGCACTCCGCGCCGTGACGTGGTGGGAGGGGCGGGGCGTCAGGCGCATGCGTGGCAGA
This sequence comes from Harpia harpyja, assembly GCF_026419915.1. Classification (NCBI taxonomy): domain Eukaryota; kingdom Metazoa; phylum Chordata; class Aves; order Accipitriformes; family Accipitridae; genus Harpia; species Harpia harpyja. The sequence goes on along the minus strand of NC_068948.1, from coordinate 45,672,287 downwards.
GAGCGGGCGGGACGCGGACGGGCACTAGGACCCGGCAGCGGCCGAACGCCCCGGGACCCCCCCCCGCACTGCCGGGGCTGGGCTGCCCCCCCCGGTGCCACGGGGTGTCCGTGACCCGTGGGGTGTCCCCGATCCGTGGGTGTCCCCGCAGGACGGGCCGTCCCTGGGTGACGCGGGGACAGGGGGTGCTGCCCCCCCCCCCCCCCGCCCCCCCGTGGCAGGCACCCACCCGGGAACCTTCCGCTCCCGGGGGGACCGGGTGGCGGGGGGGTGCCCGGGCGAGGGGTCTCAGGCGTTCCCGGGGGGGCCCAGGCGTTCCCGGGGCTCGTCCCGCCCCGGGCGGGCGCTGCCCAGTTCGGCCCCGGGGCGGTTGGGGGTGGAAACTGGGACCAGCGGGCGGGGACACCGGGCGGGACTGGGACCGGGACCGGGACAACGGGACAGGACCGGGACCAGTACCGGGATAACGGGACTGGGACCGGGATAACGGGACCGGGACCGGGACCGGGACAACGCGACAGGACCGGGACCAGTACCGGGATAACGGGACTGGGACCAGCACTGCGATAATGGGACAAGACCGGGACCAGTACTGGGATAACGGGACAGGACTGGGACCAGTACTGAGATAACGGACCAGTACCGGGATAACGGGACAGGACTGGGACCAATACCAGGATAACGGGACCAGGACCAGCACTGGGATAACAGGACAGGACTGGGACCAGTACCGGGATAACAGGAGTGGGACTGGAGGGCCAGGACCAGCACTGGGATAGCGGTATGGGACTGGGATTGGAACTGGGACTGGAATGGGGACTAGCACTGGGTAATGGGATAGGACTGGGAGCAGAACCAGCGCTGCGGTAATGGAACTGGGACCGGGGAATGGGGACCGGCACTGGGGTGATAGGATGGAGACTGGGACCAGCACCAGGGTAAGAGAACAGGACTGGGACCCAGGTCAGCGTCAGGACGGCAGGGTGGGACTGGGACCAGCACGAGGATAACGGGACAGAGACTGGGACCAGTACTGGGATAACGGGATGGGACTGGGACCAGCATGGAGATAACAGGATGGAACTGGGACCAGTACTGGGATAACGGGATGGGACTGGGACCAGCATGGAGATAACGGGATGGGACTGGGACCAGTACTGGGATAACGGGATGGGACTGGGACCAGCATGGAGATAACGGGATGGGACTGGGACCAGTACTGGGATAACGGGATGGGACTGGGACCAGTACTGGGATAACGGGACAGAACTGGGACCAACTCAGCGTTACTGGGACGGCAACTGGGACCAGCATGAGATAACGGGACGGACCCGAACCCCGGCAGGAGCAGGCAGGGGATGGGGACCAGCGGGGGGCGAGAACCCCCCCGGACCCTCCCGATCCCCCCGCCCCCCCCCCAGCCGGCCGGGGGGGGGACACCCAGCGTCCGGGGAGCAGCCGCCACCCCCGCAGCCCGGGCAGGGGAATAACGGGCCCTCTGTCCCCGCGGGGACAATGGGGACATTGACGGCCCCCCCCGGCCCCCCCCCGCTCTCCGCTGCCCCCGCAGGACCCCCATGGCAGACGGTGACGAGCCCCCCCGCCGGGCCCCCGCTGACACCCACGGCCCGGGCACCCAGGTGGGCACGGGGGGGGCACGGGGGGGGGTATGGGGGGGGTATGGGGGCCCAAGGGAGCCCAGGGGTGCTGGGGGGGGGGCATGGGGAGCTATGGGGGGGCATGGGGGACCCAAGGGTGAGGGGGGGGGCTGGGGAGGGCCATGGGGGACCCAAGGGTGGTCGGGGGGCTGGGGGGGGCATGGGGAGTTTTTGGGGGTCATGGGGGACCCAGGGGAGGTCTGGGAGACTGAGGGGGCCATGGGGAGCTCGGGGGGGGGGGGTCATGGGGGACCTAAGGGAGGTCAGAAGGGCTGGGGGGGCTATGGGGAGCTTTGGGGGGGTCATGGGAGACCCAGGGGAGGTCAGGGGGGCTGGGGGGGGGCATGGGGAGTTTTGGGGGGGGTCATGGGGAACCCAAGAGAGGTCAGGGGGGCTGGGGGGGCATGGGGAGCTTTGGGGGAGTCATGGGGGACCTAAGGGAGGTCAGAAGGGCTGGGGGGGCCATGGGGAGCTTTGGGGGGGTCATGGGGACCCCAGGGGAGGTCGGGGGGCTGGGGAGGGCATGGGGAGCTTTGGGGGGGTCATGGGGACCCCAGGGGAGATCAGGGGGAGCATGGGGAGCTTTGAGGAGGGGATGGGGGGCCCAAGGGAGCCCTGGGGAGCTCAGGGGGGTCATTGCGGGGTGTACAGGTGAATTGGGGTAGGGGGGCTGGTAGGGACCATGACAGCCCGGGGGGGGGCCCCCTCGGAGCCCCCGCTCTGGGTGAAGCCCTTGCCCAGCCCTGCCGGCCCGTGCCGCGGGTCCACACCTTCGGAAAGGGGGGGCAGGCGCTGCGCAGGGACCCCCGTGCCCCCCCTGCCATGCGGGGCTGGCTGCACAAGCAGGTGGGGCGGGGGGGGGGCAGGGGAGGTTATGGGGTGGGGAGTCCAGGGGGGGTGTAGGGGGTTTAGGGGTTGCTGGGTGGGTATGGGATTTGGGGGGATCTGGGATGGGGGGGTGCTGGGGGGCATACAGGGTTTGGGGAGTCTGGAGTGGGGGAGTCCTGGGGGAGGGTTATGTGTTTTGGGGGATCGGAGGGGGGGACATCTGGGGTGATGGGGGGGTTATGGGGTTTGGGGGATCAGAGAGAGCTGGGGGGTCTGGGGTGGTGCGGGGTGCTGGCAGTTGTTATGGGGTTTGGGGGGGTCTGGAGTGGCAGGGGGTGCTGGGGGGGTTACAGGGTTTGGGGGATCAGAGGGGGTTTGGGGAGGCTGGGGTGGTTGGGGATGCTGGGGGGGGTTATGGGGTTGGGGGGATCAGAAGGGTTTGGGGAGTTTGGGCAGCAGGGGGTCCGGGGGGGGTGATAGGCTGGGGGGGCTCAGCCCCGTCCCCCTCCTCCAGGACAGCTCGGGGCTGCGGCTCTGGAAGCGCCGCTGGTTTGTGCTGGTCGATCTCTGCCTCTACTACTACCGGGGTGAGGGGGGGGGCCGGGGGGGTCTGGGAGGGTAGGACACCCTGGTGGCATGGGGACCTGGGGGTGAGGGGGGACTTGGGTGACCTGGGGTCCCTGGGGGGGATTGGGGGTCCCTGGGGGCGTCAGGGATCCTGGGGGATTGAAAGTCCCTGGGGGGTTAGGGATTCTGGGGGGACTGGGGGTCCCTGGGGGGGTCAGGGATCCTGGGGGATTGGGGGGTCCCTAGGGCAGTTGGGGGTCCCTGGGGGTCTCTGAGGTCTGGGGGGCCCCAGGAGGTTTGGGGGCAGCCGGTGGACCCAGAGGAGGTCCCCGACGTCCCCCCGATCGTGCTGGGGGTCTCAGGGTGCCGATGGGGGATCCCTGTGCGTTCCCCCCCCCAAGACCCCTCTGCCCCCCAGACAGCAGCGAGCAGCAAGTGCGGGGCGGCCTCCCCCTGCCCGGCTACGAGATCCACGTCCTGCCCCCCGCCCCCCGAGCCCCCCGATTCCTCTTCACGGTCAGCCCCGGCCCCCTGAGTCCCCGGATCCGGGGGTGCCCTGGGTGAGGGGGACAAGGCCCGGATGCCTGGGTGCCATCCACCATGGCCCCCCCATCCCTAGGCTGAGCACCCCGGGATGCGAACGTACTGTCTGGGGGCCGAGACCCCTGAGGAGCTGAATGCCTGGGTCTGCGCCCTGCGCCGGGGCGCATCGCCCCTGCCCGGGTGAGCGGGGCACTGGGGGGCACCGGGGGGCCTGGGTCCATGGGGAGAGGGGTATGGGGTGCCTGGGTAGTGGGGAGGTTGGGGTAGGTTTGGGGGATCACAGGAGCAGGAGGTGGTTGGGGGCTTTGGAGGGGTGAGAGAAGGTTTGGGGGGTCTGGGAGGGTCACAGAGAATGTTGGGGGGGTGTCTGGGAGAGTCACAGAGGGTTTTTGGGGGGGTCTGGAGGGCGGTTAACTTCTTAACCCCTCTTTCTTTCCCCCCCTCAGCTCCCCCCGCTCCGTCTCCCTGCAGATGCCCCAGGAACCCCGGAGTCCCGGTGCCCCCTTGCCCCCGTTGCCTGCCCACCCGGGTGAGGACCTGGGGAGCCCCCCTACTCCCCCTCCTCGCCGCCCTCCAGTCCCTCCACTGCCCCCCAGCAAGGTGAGCTTGGTGGGGGGCCACTGGGGTGCTGACCCCCCTCAGGGTGGCCCCCAAACCAGCCTCCTCCCCCCCATTCTGTGGCATTTGGGGACTGGAGGGGGTGGAGTAGGTACCCCCAACTCCCAGCCTAACCCCAGGTGCACCCCAAGCTGCTCTGACACCCTCTGTCCTGGGGTCCCATAGGTGCTGGGGTGCCCCATGGGTGCTGGTGGGTGCCATGGTGCCCCCGGGAGCAGCAGGTGAGGGGTCTGGCCAGGGTGGCACCCCCATAACCGCTGTGGGGGATTCTGGGGGACCCTGTTACCCCCTCCAGCAGAGTACCTGGGAGACCCCAAACACCCCAGGGCAGGGCACCCAACAGGGCTATGGGGCAGGAGGGGCAATAGGCCAGGCTGGGGGGCTATGGGGCAGGATGGGGGGTCTAGGGGGTGCGAGGGGGCTGTGGGGTGGGAGGGGGCTATGGGGGGAAGCCGTGGGGCAGGAGCAAGCAGCGGGCGCCCCGTGTCCTCACGGCAGGCGCCCCTACCCAAGGAAGAGGCCCCGTCCCGGGGGGTGCCCTGCGGGACAAAGGACACCCCGGGGGGACCGCGGGGGCCCCCCGTGGGCGCCGTTGCCGCCGCAGCAGGTGAGTCCCGGTCCCGGTCCCGATCCCGGTCCCTGCCCCACTCCGGGGCGCTCCCGCCGGCGGGACGCCCCCCAGCCCCGCCCCATCCTGACCCCGCCTCCTCTAGGGAGGAGCCCGAGGGAGCTCCGCCCTCCTGGAGCAACGACCAACCAGCAGCTGCCCCCTCTAGCGGGCAGGGGGTCGGATGAAGCGGAGCAGGACACCGCGGCCAATCAGACACCGCTCTCTCCAACTGACTCTTCTCATTGGCTGCTAGCATCCGAGGGCTCGGGTGGGGCCCTGCCCTTCCCGGGCACCGCCCCCCCGCCGTCAGCCAATGAGACCTCGGCCTGGCCGCGGGCGGGGGCGAGTGGGCGGGGTTCGGGGCTAGAAGGTGTGGCCGGCCGGGGGGCTCGACGGCCAATCAGAATCACCCTTCTCCAGGCCAGCTTCTGAGAGAAGGGCGGGGTCGGACTGAGGGGGGTGGGGTGGAAGGGAGAGAAGGGGCGGGGTTTTCCCTTAGCCACACCCCTCCACCCGCTAGGCCCCGCCCCGCTGCGGGGGAAGATGGCGGCGGCGTTGCGGTGGCTGCGGCGGGGCGGCGGCGGCGGGGTCCCCGGCGGAGCGCGGTGAGCGGGGCCGGCCCGGCCCCCCCCCCCCCCCCGGCCCTAATTCCCCCAGGCCCCGCTTCTCCCCCTCAGGACCCCGCGTCCCCGCTTCACCCCGGTCCCGGTTCCCCTCAGCGGGGCCGAGGGGCCGCTCCCGGCGGGCGAGGCCCCGGGGCCTGGCGCCGTGCCGGGCGGGCGGGGGCCCCCCCCCCCGCTGCCCCGCTGTTAATGTCTCACCAGGCGGAGCAGCCCGGCGGGCAAAGGTCCGGCCGGCAGCGCGGCCCTGGGGCGGGGGAAGGGCCCTGTGTGTGTGTCTGTGTCTCCGTCCCCCCCTCCGCGCCCCCCCGGGACTCTGCATCCTTGGGGGGGCACCGGCGAGGCTGGGCCGGTGTCATGGGGCAGTGGGGCTGCCCCACGGAAAAGGGGATCACTGCTGGCCGGAGCGGCTCCCTGGGGCTGAGGGGGATCCCTTTTTTTTAGGGGGGGTGCCCCCCCCCCCCCACGGGGCCAGCCCTGGCTCCGGTCAGGGCAGAGTGGGCCAAAATCCCCCCCCCGTCCCCTCCGGGCCTTCCCACGTTTTCCCTGCACACCCCCTACACAAACGGGCCAGGCGCTGCCGTGCCTCGGCTCCCCCCTGAGATGAACTGGATAAAACCCTGTGAAGCCCCCCCGAGACGGACAGTGCTCCCCGGCAGCAGGACGATGCAGGCAGCTGCCTGCGGAACCAGGACAGCAGGACCGGCAGCGTGGCCTCTGGTTCCCGTTCGGCCCTCCAGCCGGTCGCGTTTCCTCCAGCGAGGGGGTGTCGGTGGGTGCTTCCCCCCCCCCAGGCCCACGGTGCTGACCCGCTGTCTCGCAGGGGTTACTCGAGGGACGCCGAAGGCAGCTGGTTCCGCTCCCTCTTCGTGCACAAGGTGGATCCCCGCAAGGACGCCCATTCCAACCTCCTCTCCAAGAAGGAGACCAGTAACCTCTACAAAATTCAGTGTGAGTGGCCCCACCGGGAGGAAAGGGGCTGGGGGTGAATGCAGAGGGGGTGCACCCTGCTGTGCTGGGCCACCCTCACCTGTGGGGACACCCCCCCCACCCCGGTTGCTCTGCCTTGGGTCCTGCTCCCACCCCAGCAGCCCCTCTCTCTTCTCCCCGCAGTTCACAACGTGAAGCCGGAGTGCCTGGATGCCTACAACAGCCTGACGTGAGCCCCGCCGCGTGTCGGGGGGGCTGCCTGGGATCCCGGCAGGGTCTTGGGGTGCTGCTGTGGACTGAGGGGGGTGGGAGGGCTTGTGCAGAGCTCCTCAAGACCCTGGGTGGGTCTGTGCCCCTGCTACTTGCCTCAGTTTTCCTCCCTGTGAAATGGGTGCACCCCCCAGGGCTGCTCCAGGTCCCGTTAGGGCAGACCCTTCCGTGCCCAGACCCCTTGTACTGGGCTGGGTGGGCAGATGGGGGGGATCAGGAGCATTTTGGGGTGGCTGCTCCCCCCCCAGCTGCCCCCCCTGTGCCCCCACAGAGAGGAGGTGCTGCCCAAGCTCCACTCGGATGCTGACTACCCCTGCGACTTGGTGGGGAACTGGAACACGTGGTATGGCGAGCAGGACCAGGCAGGTGAGGGCAGGCTGGCAGTCGCTCCCGGTGCCTCCGCTGCCGGAGGGGCTGAGCGCGAAGGTGAAGACCCCTGATTGTGCCAGGGGCTGGCTGTCACACAGGGGGAGAGGGGTGTGAGCTGCCGGGTGGGCTTTTGGGGTGCTGTCCCCCTTCCCCAGCCCCACACTGTCCTTCCAGTGCACCTCTGGCGCTTCTCAGGCGGGTACCCGGCCCTCATGGACTGCATGAACAAGCTCAAACAGAATAAGGTACCGCCGGGATCGGGGCGAGCTGCCCGAGCTCTGCCCCTCGCCTCTGCCTGACCCCCCCTGGCCCGGGTCACGCTTGCCCCCACCCCGAAACCCCCGGCTGGGGCTGTCCCCAGGAGTACCTGGATTTCCGCAAGGAGAGGAGCCAGATGCTGCTGTCCCGCAGGAATCAGCTGCTCCTGGAGTTCAGCTTCTGGAACGAGCCCCTGCCCCGCCAGGGACCCAACATCTATGAGCTCAGGACCTACAAGCTGAAGGTGAGCGGCTGTGGGGGGCCAGCCCACACCTTGGGGCGGCCTTTGGACCAATATACCCCTGGGGCAGTGGTCCTGCCTGGTATTTTGGGGGGCAGTCCCCCAAATTCCTCCCTCCTCAGTGAGGAGGCCCCAAGCAGGGGGAGCAGATGGGATCTGGCTGCTCACTCTGTATTATTTTTTTCCTCCTCTGTTTTCAGCCAGGGACCATGATCGAATGGGGCAACAACTGGTAAGTGACTGTTTTCCCAGCATGGAGGGAGCCAAGGTAGGAAAAGGTCCCCCTGGAGCAGGGGGGGCCCTTGGGCAACTCCCCCCTCCATGTTTCTCCTGCTGTGTGCCAGGGCTCGGGCCATTAAGTACCGGCAGGAGAACCAGGAGGCAGTTGGCGGGTTCTTCTCCCAGATCGGGGAGCTGTATGTCGTGCACCACCTCTGGGGTAAGCGGGCTCCCCGCCACCCGTGTCACCCCCAGCGTAACCCCGCCGTGGGGGCTGTATGTGTGTGTGGGGGGCCTGAGTGCCAGCTCTGTCCCTTCCCCGCAGCCTACAAGGACCTGCAGTCCCGGGAAGAGACGAGGAACGCGGCCTGGAGGAAGAGGGGCTGGGATGAGAACGTGTACTACACGGGTGAGTGGGACCCCCTGCCCGCACTGGGGACCCCCTGCCCGCGGCAGGGACCCCCTGCCCTCACCTCGTTCTCGCTTCCTTTTCCAGTCCCGCTGATCCGGACCATGGAATCACGGATAATGATTCCCCTGAAGATCTCACCCCTGCAGTGAGCAGGGGTCTGCACCAGGCATCTGCCTGCACCCGGAGGGGCATGCTCCCTGCCTGCGCTCCCTGCCTGCGCCCCGGCCCTGCTGGGGAAGGGCTGGGGGTCTCTGCTCCCCCACAGCTCCTAGCTCTCCTTTCCCCCCCCCACCCCATTTTGGGGTGCCCTGTGGGGGATGAGAGTGGGGAGGGGAAGGGCGGGAGCCCCCCACCCTGCAGTGGGTCCCCACGTGCGGCACGGGACAGCACTGCCTGGGGGGGCTGGGCAGACTGCAGAGATGAGGGGGGGGGGGGTCTTAATTATTCCTGATGGGCCCAGTGGGTGCCTTTCCTGCCAATTAAATATTTAATATGCCAAAGCCTGGCCCTCTTGGGGGGGGGGTAGGGGGCTGGGGGTGCTCAGCCCCCAACCAGGTCTCACCCAGGATGGCATGGGTGCCCCCTGCACCAAGGGCGGGCCACCCTGCACCAAAAGACTCCCACCCATGGGTGCCCCGATATACCGAGGTCCCCCCCAAAGCCCCAGTGTGCCCCCAGTGCCATTGGGGACCCCAGACCATGCCCCCCCCACCCCCCCCCAAGTCCATGGATTACCCCCAGTGCCACTGGGGACCCCCCCAACCAGGACCCCACCATGCCTGTGGGTGCCCTTCTGCACCAGGACCCCCCCCAAGCCCACGCGTGTGGGGGGACACCCCCCCACCCACTCCAGCAGGGCTTGTCAATGGGGGCGCTGACCACGCCCCTTTGCCGAAAACCACGCCCACCGCCAGCTGTTGCTCGCGGTCCTCCGGCGGGAGCCTCCGCTAGGGGGCGCCTTCAGCCGCTGCCGCTCTGCCCCGCGCTCGTTTGCTCTGCTGGCGTCATTTCCGGGCGGCGCTGAGGCGAGCGGTACGGTGAGAGGCGGGCGCCGCCGGTCCGGGGGGAACCGGGCCGAGACGGGGGGGGGTGGACACGGGACGGTGTCCCCGGGCTTGGGGGTCTGGGGGGGGCTCTGGAGGAGCAAAGGCTGCCGGCCCGGTGTGCTGGGGGTCTGGGGGGGGCTCTGGAGGAGTATAGGCCCCCCGGCCCGGTGTGCTGGGGGTCTGGGGGGGCTCTGGAGGAGTAGAAGCTGTCGGGCCCGGTGTGCTGGGTGTCTATGGTGGGGGTGAGAGGTGGGATGGGGGAAGCTGGTGGGGAGAAGGTGGAGGGGCTCGCTGGGCTGGGAGAACTGTGGAGTTCAAGGCAGAGTGGCTGAAGGGAGGCCAGGTTAGCCCTGCTCCCAGGTGGCTTTGGCCCCCCACGGATGGCGGCTTTGCCTCTTGTCCCCCATTGACTGGCAGCAGCACCATGTCGTCGGACTCCAGCAAGAAGAGGAAACCCAAAGTGATCCGCACGGATGGGGGCCCGCAGGAGGGCAAGCGGGGCAAGGCTGATGCCGATCAGGTAGGGCACCTGGCTGCCCACATGCACAGGCAGAGCCAGCATGCAGTGGCAGGGTGCTTGTATCCTGCCTTACAAAGGGCTGTTCTCACGCCTACTCTTTTGCTGGCCTTAATCTCCCCTTCGGGAAGTTCTGAGACCGTTCCCCTAGAGCTGAGCCAGCTTCCAATGCCTCTGAAACTCCCGCTCTGAATTTCTGAACCTCTTTCCATCTCCTTCAGGAAACACAGCGCTTAAGGAGTCAAACGTTCCTCTGGAGACATAGGGAGAGTGAGAACAAGGCTGAAAGGTCCCTCGGGGGTTTGCAGGTTGCCTTAAAACACTCCCGCAAGCAGCAGGATAACCTGGGTTCAGCCAAAGTGGAGACTAGGGTTGAAGTAGTAGTCACCTTCCCTGGTTTATCCTCTGTAGTAATTCGGGTATACCTGGTGCAGGACAGATACCCGTTTAAATTTACGATAACTATATGAGAGGCTGCCTGAGCTTCCCAGGCGTTTTCACGTGTGATGGTATTTGCATCCAGAATTGTTAAGTGAGTCGTCTCCCGTGTGTAAAGTCTACTTGGGCATGGGATTAATGGACAGAGCCAGGAACCAAGACCCAGCAGTTTGTTTCCCAGCGCCCTTTCCAGAGAAGGTGGGAGGAACAAGCCGCAGAAGGTGCTTTCTGTCTTTGCAGGATGTTAGGTACTACAGCGAGGAGTGTGAGGTGGATCTCCGTGACCCTATCAAAGACTACGAACTCTACAGAGAGACTTGCCAGGAGCTTCAGAGACTGATGGCAGAAATCCAGGAGCTGAAGAGCAGAGGCATCAAGGACAATGTAAGGAGAAGCCTTGGTGCTTGATTTAATGTGTTCTGTTCTTTGATGTTTTCCCTTAATCTAAGAGGAATGGGAGCAGAAGCTGCACGGTCTTCTGGGGAGAGTCAGGAAAATGGAACGGCCTCCCTTAAATAAAGGAAAATATGATTTAGCTGAGGCATTGGTCTTGACTGAGCAGACGGTATGCAGACCACGTTCTTCTAAAGCATGTCTGGGCTCCCGATGGGTCACGCTGATGGGTCGGGGGCTCCTGGGGAAGGAACTGAGCCCCTCCCGACTGCAGTGGGGGTGACCAGGCTCTCGCTGTCCGGTGGAGGCCCGGCAGCCTCAACGAGTCTAGGGGAGGCTTGCACTGCGACCACCCATGCTGTCCTCTGCAAGGCAGGGCAGGCACTTCAGGCTCAAACGCCCCTGTTCCTACTGCTGAGAAAAATCACTAGAGTGAGCCTGGAACCCCCCTGTTTATTTCCAGTGAGTGATCTGTGAGTCTGGCAGCAGGAGGCTCCCTTGGAAGCCCTGGTGATGTTAACTGTGGCTCCTTAGCGAAGTGTGGAGCCCCCTTTGTGACAGGACTCGCAGGAAGTCCCTGCAGCAAAGGGGCTTTGTGGTGCTAGTTGTTGTCTTCCTGCTTCAAACGCCTCTGTCCTGCCACTCAGGCTTCGGAGATAGATGAGCGGCGGATTCAGAGCTGCGTGCACTTCATGACCCTAAAGAAGCTCAACCGGCTGGCTCATATTCGGCTGAAGAAAGGGAGAGATCAAACCCATGAGGTACAGAGCAGGCTGGGGGCTGATGAATACAGGTCGGGATTTAGTGGGATCAGAGACGGTGCCGTTTCTGCCTGGTCTGTGTATGGATGCATGCGCACACGCGTGGGAGGAGTTAAACACCAGCTAGGTTGTGGTTGTTGAATTAGGGGTTTATCAGGAGACTCTACTGTGGTGCAGCAGGAGCTGTAATTATAATGAATAACGAAGGAGCAGTATCTGCTTCTGTCTCAAGTATAACATGGAGTCAGAAAGCTCTGTCTTGGGAGTCCTGGCATGCTGCAGGCCTGAGAAATGTGTATATGATTGGCCCTGAAGCTCCTTACCCAGAGTTCTCAGAGAGCTTTTTGCAGTTCACAACCAACACTATTTTCATCGTGCTGTGGAGGAGACTGAGGCACGGGGACGGGAGGGGACTCGATCCGTGTCCCCCAGCAGGTCTGCCCTGTTCTATGCCTTGTCCCTGAAATGTGCTGGAAGGGAGCAGAATCAGTTTGATGTCAACGATTGTTTGGTTTCCCAGTCCTTGAAAATGTCTTTTTTTTTTTTCACAAAAATAATTGTTGCGTACCCTAAAACCCACTGTCCCTAGTTGGTATGGTGAGGGCAGGAGTGTTGGTGACTCTCTTGCGGGGTGTGTTTGCTGGGAGGAAGGTAACAGAGCTTCATCCCCTGCTCTGGCCATGTCTGTGTTTCAGGCAAAGCAGAAGGTTGATGCATATCACCTGCAGCTCCAGAACTTGCTCTATGAGGTGATGCACCTGCAGAAAGAGATCACCAAATGCCTGGAGTTCAAGTGAGTTTGGCTGGGGAGGAGGGGGAGTGACAGTGTGTCTGAGACGGGGTGGAGGCCTCGAATGTTTGGGATCTCTTGTCGCATTGCCTGAGCCCGCTGTGGGGGAGAGCGGGTGCTCCAGATGCCACCACGCAAGAGAGACTGAGTGTCCCAGAGTTCTTGTGCTGGGTCACAGGGGAAGAGGCTCATGTAGGGAAGAAGGCATCTGTTGCGATTGAGGGACACTGGAGGAGAAAAACAGATAAATGTCAAAGACATGGCTATGCTGGTCTCTTCAAGGAGACTCTGGCCTCCGTATACCAGGAGTTTTCTTCCGAAAGGCAAGCCTTCCATCATGCCTGTTGCATAGGCAGCACTCTGAGCTGCTGCCAGGAGGGCTGTATTTAGACTGATGCCTCAAACGGTGCTTTGGTTAACCATGTGGGGAAGGTGCCGCTGTGAAGAGGGGGCCCTTGTCAGACCCTTCTCTCCTCTGCTGTGGTTCATCTCGCTGATACTGTGGTGGCTCACGTAGCAGAGTGAAGCTGGGGCACAGGGCGCTGTTGGCATTGACTGCTCTCCTGTGAGACACGGTTGAGTTTGGCCATGCTACAGCGTTTCCCACTCTTCCCCAATCTGATCCATCTCTCCTTGCAGGTCAAAACATGAGGAGATTGAACTGGTGAGCCTGGAGGAGTTTTACAAAGAGGCCCCCCCTGAAATCAGCCGGCCTGCCATCACCCTGTCTGAGCCCCACCAGCAGACCCTGGCCCGCCTGGACTGGGAGCTGGAGCAGCGCAAGAGGTGGGTCAGCGGCATCTCGGTTCAGTGTCAGCCTGTCCGGCGCTGAGCACGTGGCACACACTAAGCCGCAGGGCTCTTGGCAGACCCTGGGAGTTAGCTGCACAGCTACTGGGTGAAGCAAACATGGGTGATAAAGGTTTTAACACCCTCTTGAAATAATCAGCGTAGAACAAGTGACAGATTTATAGTGTAACTGAGCCCTCGGCATGGAGGATCACTCTTTGTGTAGAGCTGGGCTTGGTATGATCCTTGTTTTGTAGATCAGGGAGTTTTCTTTCACCTGCCTGATGGAAGAGAGCCCTGAGGGATCCTGGGGAGCAGCAGAGCAACCTCCAAACCAGTGTGAGAGAAGCCCCAAGCCAGCTGCAGCCACTGTGCAAAAGGGGCTGCCTGGCTGGGACCATGCCTTGTGCTCTGGGTGATGACAGCAAAGGCATCTTGGCTCTTCTGATAAGCCCACGTGTTCTGTCACTGAGGTAGTGAACATCAGCAGTGGCTCTTGGGTACAAGGGAAGAAAATGAATTTTATAGCTTGATGTTTCCCCAGCGTCTACTTGGAGATTCTTGCAGCAGGAAACAGGGATGCTGCCTGCCATAGGGGTGGTACTGAAGGATAGGTGGTTATGTGCTTCCATCCAGAATCTGTTTTTGCAAGACGTGCCACGCAGGGCGAAGCGATCCCTGTTTTGCCTGCCATGCTGTGGTGCAAGGAACAAAATTAAGCCAGCCTGACTTTTTGGCACAGCCCAGTGCTGCTGCTGTTCCTGCCTGCCTGTGCTCCTAACGCTCGCCACGGTGGGGAGCTGCCTGCGCAGCGCTGGTCTTGGCTGAGCTGCGACAGGCACTGTTGTCTTGGTGCTGGCAGCCACCTCCTCAATGCAGGCTCTAACCCCTGAGGTCCCTCAGCTGGTGCAGGCAGGCCAGGTGGCTCAGCTGCTCTGTTGACTCTTGCCCCATGCGAAAAGCAAACATGACGCAACGTTCCTGTGTTTTGATAATAGCCAGCAGCTTTTTCAGCCAGGCAGCAGCCGAGACCAGCCTTCCGGAAAGATCAGTCTGAGCCTGCCTGCACGAGCAGAGCAGCTCAGCAGAGCAGACTAGCGAGAGCTGCTGCAGGTGGGTGCTATGTGGCTCTGCCGCCTCATGCTTCATCTCTCCCAGACCCTTCATGTCAAACCCAACTTCTTCTGCCTGGTGGAAGGCACCTGTTCTCACTACAGCCGAGATCTTCCGGACAGCTCTGCCTGCGGCACACACTTGCGGGGGAGTGTTCAACCTGGAGATCTCTTGAGGATTCTGCTTTAAAAATGATTGTCCATTGCAAACTGCATAGAGGGCAAAGATGAGCTGAGCTGAGCCTGTCCTGCGGTTGCACGTTGAATTGCTGAGAAGCCTTGCAATTCCCAGTCCTTGCCCCATGGTATCCAGGGAACACTGCTGTTCCCTTCTCACCACTGTTGTGGTGGGAAATAGCCTCTTCAGCTGCCTCAAGAGCAGATGCCGGTAGTGCTTTGGGCACTTTCTGATGCTGGTGGGGTTGTTAGCATCCATCCATAACTGTCACGTTGTGGAGTACTGGATTTGTCTTGGACTCTATTCCAAAAGGTGCCTCTTGAATGACATTACAGGGATCTTTGCTGCTCTCACTAGCTTGGGGAGCTCAGTAAAGGTGTCTGAAAGCTGGACTTCAAAACTGCTTTGTGTAGGAGCCTGTTGTGGGGCGTTGACCCAACACAAATAGTTTTGCTTGGAAGCAGAAGTGTTTCAGTCCTGCAATGTCAGGGCTGTTGTTCACCCTCAGAGGGGGTTTCTCTGCACTGTGGTTGCTCTTGTCCAGTGGGCAGCAGGGTCCTGAGAGGAGAGTGCATGAGCTCCCCAAACCACTGCTTCCCCTGCCATGGTGGTGGCTTGTCCTGGGCAGCACACCTCCATACCCAGCTTTCCCTGCTCCTGCTGGGCAAGAGGTTGCAATCAACAGCAATAAGGAGATTTAGCATGTTCCCCCTAAACATGAGTCTATCCAGGGCTCAGGGCTTCATGGCGAGCTTACATTTTCCTGGGCTTTCTACCGGGTTACAGAGAAGCACTTGCTAGCTCATTAAACCTCGACTTTCATGGTTTAACTATGGAGCTAACGTGATGTGAAGTGACTCTGGTGATACAAAGTGGAAAAACCTCTTCAGTAGCTTGGTGGTGTCAGCAGTGCTCTGTCAGTGTGGCTGCTGGCAGCAGAGGCTGGCATGGGAGCGGATCTGCAGGAAGATCCAGTTGCTGTCCCTTCTCTGAGCACAGCATGAGGCTGAGCTTCCGCTTTCTCTCCCTGTTCGTTTTCCAGCTCTAATCGGTTCCTTTCTGCCTCCTGTTGCCCTTGGTGTTAAGAGCTCTTTGTTTGTAACTGTCTCTGAGCTCTTCTGGTTCCTGCAGTGACTTTTGCCAGGTTGGGAGAGTTCGAGCCCCAGGTGGGCCCTGGCAGGCTTTGTAGCTGTGGCGGTAACTGAATTCTCACCCCTAGGCTGGCAGAGAAGTACAAGGAGTGCCTGACCAGCAAGGAGAAGATCCTGAAGGAGATCGAGGTGAAGAAGGAGTATCTGAGCAGCCTCCAGCCTCGACTCAACAGCATCATGCAGGTACTTGAGCTCTGCAGGAAGGGGAAAAGGCCTTTGGACGCCAACTGAGGTCATGCTCTGAGGGCTGTGTTAGAGAGGTGCAGCCCCTGGGCTGATTCTGCTTTGGAGATGTTTCACTCCCAGTCAGGGTGGATGAGGGGTAGATCTGCCCCATGCTGAGACTTCTCTGGCGTCTCCTTGTTTATGCGGCAATTCCCGCAGAACTGCGGATGGAGGAGTCATTAAATGGGCCTTTCCCTAGAGAGCGACACGAGGTTCCAGCCCCTTGTAATTGCCTTGGGAGGGAAGAACAGGAGAAGGAACTGGGTTATTTTCAGATCCAAAAGTTTTCCAGCAAAGGAGAGCTGCCAGCCCTCCCCTGGGGGCTCGCCGTGCCTGTGGCTGTCTTTAACCCTGCACCACGGCTGCTGTGCTGGTTTCCAGTCTCCCACTTACCAGCTTGGGGTGAAGGAGGGGGTGAGGATGGTGAGCTGTTCTGTTCCCAGTGATGAAGGTTAGTCCTCTTGTTTCCCCAGGCCTCCCTGCCTGTCCAGGAGTATCTCTTCATGCCTTTCGACCAGGCACACAAACAGTACGAGACGGCCCGCCACCTCCCGCCACCTCTCTACGTTCTCTTCGTTCAAGCCAGTGCCTACGGGCAGGCCTGTGGTGAGCACCAAGGGGGGAGCGCAGTCCTCAGTGACACTGCATGGAGCTGTCATCAGCTGAGGCTGGGGGGCAATGCTCCCCCCACGGGCCAGATTTCACCCAAAGCACTGCTTTGGGGACACTTTGGGAGGGTCCTTTTCGTCCCATCTGCTCTGCTGCTGGATTCTGCTGAGCCTAGAGCAGCAGGGTGGCCTCAGGGCCCACACAATGAGGCAGCAGCATTTGAAACCTTGTTTGCTCAGCTCCCTTGCTGGAAGAACTGCTTGGGAAGCTTGCTTCCCACCTCTGCCCCCCCTTCTCAAGGTTAGCGGGGACATCCCTGCAGCCTGCGAGCTGGCTCAGTGCTGACGTGGCCTCCCAAGAGCTGTCACCTCATGGGGTAGGTGCTACGTTGTGCCACTCGTGGGTGGTGGTGACTCCAGAGCAGACAGTACCTCTGCCTGCCCTTGCAGAGGTCCCTCCCTGCAGCACACTTGAAAGCATTCATCCCTTTAGGCAGCTTTGCATTTTGAGGGGCTTTCTGAAGCCTCCCTGAGTTGGGAGGGATTTCCCAGCAGGGCTCAGGATCCCCCTGGTCTGTCCGCATCTCCTCTGCGGAGAGGGCTGTAGCATAGTGTGAGAGCTGCAATCCCACCTGCTCTCACGCTGCTCTGGGAGTGGGGCAAGCGGCAGAGGAGCATGGAAGGACAACACTGTGGCATTTGGCCACACCAGGTCCCTGCTAATGAGTACCTGCAGCCCTGATGACCCAGCTCCTTGCTCCCTGCATGTGCCAGCCAGACCCTAACCCCTCTTGGCTCTTGATAAAGAATTGGCCTTTGCAGTTTCCAGGGACAGTCCCTCAAAACCCAGCATTTTCCCTCCTCTGACCTCATCCTACCCAGGAGATCCAGCCCTTAGGTGGCCCCATAGAGCCCTCTGGACAACTGCCACTTCCCACTGAGCTTTCATTCGAGCTTCCTCTGCCACAGGGCTCTGCCTTGTGCAGCCATGAAGCGGGAGCTTTCTGGGGCAGGAATGCTTCTGACTGCCTTTCCCATACAGAAGTAGGGTTCATAGGTTAGTTTTCATGTCTTCTCTGTAGATAAGAAGCTTGTGGTGGCCATTGAAGGGAGTGTAGAGGAAGCCAAAGCCCTGTACAAGCCGCCTGAGGACTCGCAGGGTGAGTTGGGGTGCTGTTGCTGCAGGCAGGCTGCCTGATGTCCTGTGCAGGCAGAGGGGTTGAGTGGAGAAGTGAGTGGGTGCTGAAATGGTGCAGCGCCTGGTGTCTGTGCTGCTGGCTGAAGACCCTGGCAGCTGATCCCCTCTGTCCACAGCTCCTTCCTGAGAGACGTTCACAGCCCCTCATCTGTTGGAGTGACCCCTAGTACTGGGGACATGTTCCTGTGTGTCTGCATCCTGCTAGGGCCCTGCTTTTGGGGGGATGGTGATGTCTGGGGGAGCTGAGGTCTTGGAGAAAGGGCTGGTAGTCCTGCTGCTTGTGGGGAAACTGCTGAGCCCCAGGCAGTCCCCGCTTACACCCCTCTCTTTGTGCAGATGATGAAAGTGATTCTGATGCAGAGGAGGAGCAAACCACGGTAAGGGATAGCATTGTCCCCTTCTGGGTCCTTTCCCAGCACCATATCATGTGAGCAAACCGATCTGTGCCTGCTAACTGGGAGGTGTTGGGGGAGCAGGGCCTGAGTGGGACTGGGATCTGGTCCCTACGCGCTGTGAGTGTGTGTGGAAGTGCACTTTTGTTAAATCCAGCTGTTTCTTGGGAGGAGGGAGGTGCCATTTCCAGTTTGTCCTGAATGCAGAAGAGCCAGGGTACAAATCTGCCCCGCTCGCATCCTACCTAGCCGCCTCACAGGTCTCCGGCTGGAGCTGTTCCACTTTGTATAAATAGCCTCAGGCTGGGGAGGCTGGCTGGAGCCTGGCGTCCAGCGGGAAGGGATGCATGTCAGTCCCCTGCTGTCTGCCAAAAGCACTGAGCTGAACTCTGCACCAGGGGTGGTTCAGTGCTCCCTTGGGGTGGTGTTTAGGTCCTACAGGTTGTACCTTCTGGATGCTGGGGAGAAGCCATAGGTGCTGCCTGTCCCCAGCATGGAAGCCCACGGGAGGTCTGTGCCACCACTCCCCACCACACAGCAGCAACACCTGGTGTATTGGGCTGTAAAGGGAAGGGCCTCAGCTTCTGCCCCTCGTGGTGGGGAAGTTTTTGGGGCCAGCAGGTCCTTGGTCCAGTCCCACAGGGGTGGGGGGCACTCTTGGGAGCTGAAGGAGGAATAGGAGCTGGAGCAGCTTTGTCCTCGCCCTGCAGCAGGGCAAGGGTTTCCTGCTCCCCTCCTTCTGCCATGCTGCTCCATGGCCACTGAACTGGGGGACTGGGGAACTAGACTAGAAGGAGAGAGCAGTGGGAGAAGAGGGTGGGGGCTGTGGGTTGCCAAGGAGTGGGAGAAGGATCTGACAGCTCTGTTTTGCCCTTCCCAGAAGCGGCGCAGGCCCACCCTGGGCGTGCAGCTGGATGACAAGCGCAAGGAGATGCTCAAGCGGCACCCCTTGTCCGTCACTGTTGACCTGAAGTGCAAAGGTAAGTGGGTACTGGTGGCCCTTGGCAGAGAGCGCACAGGAGTGTGTGACAGCAGGTCAGGGAGCAACCCAGCAGCAGCTTGGGATTCTCGGGGAGAGCTCAGGGTGCGGAGAGGCTTGCCTGCCCTCGGCCCAGCTGCTCCGGCAGGGATGAGTGTGGCCTTCCAGAGGAGGCTGAACAAGGTGGTTTAGCAACTCTGTCTCCTGGAGCTCCTCTCGCTCGAGTGGGTGGGGTGACCTTGCTCTGAAGCTTCCTCCATCTAGTTGAGAGCTTTTATCTTTTTGTGGTGGGGTCTTGGGCCCGACAGATATAGCCTGGCAAATGCTGATGAGATGGCATTAGAGGTTACAGTGCACGGGTTGCCATTTACTGCCCACATTGCCTCTCTGCCCCGTTTGCTGACCCTCTGCAGAGTGGTCTGAGCTAGAGCAGACAGCAATGTTACCCCTTCTCTGTTGGCGCAGATGAGAACGTGCTTCACCTGACCTTCTACTACCTGATGAACCTCAACGTCATGACGGTGAAAGCCAAGGTGACCACTGCTGTCGAGATGACAACTGCCATCAGTGCTGGGTAAGAAGAGCCCTGGGGGCACTGAGCCCGGAGCTCATCGGGCAGTGACGCCTCCACTTGCCATGAACGCCCTGCCCTGGTGTCCTGCCATGCTCTGTTCAGAGTGACCCTTTGGCAGAGCGATGTAGTGCCAAGAGCAGCTTGTGGTGGCAGTGTCCCTCTGCTGAGCTGTAGCTCCTGCACCCAGTGGGCCAGGGGCACTCCATGCCCGGTTGCCCGCTCCTGGCAGGTGAGGTTTTAACCTTAGTCCCTTACTTTGCCTTACCTGGGTCATCTTAAGGGCCTTTGTGCAGAGCTGCAGTTTCGAAGTGCTGTCTTGGCTTGTCCTTTGATGGGTAAAGGAGACCCCAAAGAGCACAGCTCCATCTCTGTCTCTGGGGAGGGCTTTCACCTTGTGCATCCTCTGCCCTGCGGTATCCTTCCCCTTAGCTCCAGGGCCTTGCCAGGAGCCCTGCCAGGCAGCTGCAGCCCAGGCAGCATCCTCCTCCTCTCCCTCTGTCATGACAAGACAGGGGCAGGGAGGTTGGGAACCTCTTAGGGGAGCAGTGCCAGACCTGTCAGGAGCTGGGGGAGAACATCTGCTTGTCGCATTCAATCACCCTCTTGCAGCCAAACTGCTTTCCTCCTTCCTGCAGCCTGTGCCTGGCAGCTCCCTTCACCTGCTTGCTCTGCAGGTCACCTTGTCTTGAGCACCGGAGATGCGCCTGCCTCTCCCTGGGCTCCCCAGAGACCGCTAGAGCCTGATTTGTGTGAGGAATAGCTGAAATGGCAGCTGTGGGAGCCTGCCCGGGGAGCTCCGATCAGCTGCCAGCTCTCCGGTGGCTCTCCCTGGGCCAGGAGGAGGTGCCTGAGGAAGAGGGAGGCGGGAGATGTGGGTCTGGGCTTACCTGGAAGCAAATGCTGCCTCCCAACCTGTCCCATATGAGGTCTCCCAATCCTCTTGGGGTTCTCTTTTTCCCTCTAGGTACCCAAACGCCTCTATGACAGCAGCTAGCATCTCTCTGCAGGGTTTCCATGCAGGGTGCTCCCTCCCTCGCAGCTGCCCTTGGCTGTATTGCCCCAAACCAGTGAGGCTGTGACTTGAGCCACACCCCAAATCCTACAGCCCTTTATGCTTGGTCGGGCTTGTGAGTACAGTCAGACATGAAGAGTTTTATTTCGTTAAGCAGAATTCCTCTGCTTAAACTTGTTAGGTGGCAAACAGCCATGAGGCTGTGCCCTGCCTGTGCTGGTGATGTTTTCTCCACACACGTCAGCAGGTTTTGGAGTTGGTGCACTGGAGTGAGCAGCTTCCTGGGAAACCAAGGAGCTGGTGCCCTGTGATACCTATCTTCTTCACAGCCAGGGAGAGACAGATCTCCTCTCAGAGTGGAATGAGGAGAAAGCCATTCTGGTCTTTAAATGCATCTCGTGGCACTTGTAATCCCCTTCTCTGGGCTTGGAACCTGTTAGTGGCTGCCCCAGAGAGATGTGGAGCCCAGGCTGCTGCTGATTAATGTCTTCCCTCCTCCTGCCAGTGACCTGCTCTCCCCAGACTCCCTCCTCAACTGCCTCTATCCAGGAGACCACGGGAGGAAAACGCCCAACCCGGCCAACCAGTTCCAGTTCGATAAAGTGGGGTGAGTGGGGCGCTGCCCCACACAGCTGGGGCAGCTTTGTCCCGGCGGTTGGCGTGAGTGCCCTGCTCCTGGCACGGCGTGTCCCTCCCCAGTTTGTCGGGGAGGGCTCGGTGGCTGGGAAGCTGGTGTCCTGCCAGTTGGGATCGGGTGGGCTCACCGGGCATGGCTTGGGGTGCAGGCGAAAGAAGCACCTGCTCCCTCCGGCTGGCTCGCAGGTCGGGCGGTGGTGGGACGGGGCAAGGGGAATGCTCTGGGGTGGTGTAACCCTTCCTCGTTGTCCCCACAGCATCCTGACCTTGAGCGACTACGTGACAGAGCTGGGGCACCCCTACGTGTGGGTGCAGAAGCTGGGCGGCCTGCATTTCCCCAAGGATCAGCCTCAGGTATGTCACACCCCCTCCCCTCTCCACCAGAACTTCGAGCTGGGGTTTGGGGAGGCTTTGGGGACAGTTGTTGTGTTCTGTCCCGTCCCCCCATACCCAGAACTCCTGCTAGCACCAGTTGCTCCCAAACCATGGTGCTCCCTTGGCTGGGACGGGCTCACTTGGGATGAATCTGCACAGCAGGGCCACGCCAACGTATTTTATCTCCAGCGTGTAATAGTCTAAGCCCCATTACAGGCACTAAGCAATGACTCGAGCGTGTGCCTGCCCCCACGGCTGGGTGGCGTGGATCCTGGACTGTGGGGGCCCGCAGGCTGGCATGATGGTGACAGCCCCTCCTCCCCACAGCACACGGTCACTGCAGACAACTCGCTGAGCGCCAGCCACATGGAGCTGACTGTGAAGCTGCTGCGGACGAGGCTGCAGTCCCGCCTGGCTCTCCACAAGCAGTTTGCGTCGCTCGGTGAGTGCCTGGCTCCCCACCTCATGCCTGGGGACGGGGAATGCAGTAGCAGGGTCCTTCTGCAGAGGAGAGCTGACTGATGTCGCCTTTAATGGTGCTACAGATCTGCAGTGCCACCCTCAGCGTTCCCAGTTGTTCCCTCTCTCCTCAGTGGTAGCGGGGCTGTGAGGGCTGCCCTGTTTTGGGTGGGAGAGGAAGACTGTGCCCTCTCGATGCCCAGCATTCCTTTGGGACTGGCCTTCCCGGTGCTGGCAATCGATTGAGGCCATGGTGGGAGGTGAACCAGACACCCACGCGTGTCGAGCGGGCCAGGTGTGCGCTGCCAGGGCTGTGCGAGCTCCAGTGGGATTGCAGCCGAGGCCTCCACTGCTCCGCTCTGGGCACCTGATGAAGGTGTCGGAAGGATAACGATGTCCCCAGGTTCTGGTTTTGGAGCATCCCCACCCCAGGACAGTGACAGAACTCTGTCCCCAGCCCTCCCCTGCTCAGGTGGCCTTGTCCTTGGTTTCAGAGCACGGCGTTGTGCCAGTCTCCAGCGAGTGCCAGCATCTCTTCCCTACCAAGATCGTCTCGCGCCTGGTGAAGTGGACTGCCATTCCCTATGAAGATTACGCGGTAGGCGCCGAGCGTGAGGCTGTATCCCTTCCAGCTCCCGTGCGGCGCCAGCAGCTGCTCACTCCTCCTGTCTCTTTGCAGGAGCTGCCCTACACTAAAGATGTGATAGAGGCTGGCTTGGCTGAAGACACTCACCTCTACTACATGGCCCTGATAGAAAGAGGAACAGGTAGGCATGTTTCCTTCCCCTGGCAGTTGCCAATTCCCACACTGGACACCCCCAGGGCAGCTTCTGGGGGTCTTTGTGGGAAATCCCTCCAGTTGGAGGCCCTGTGGGCTGCGGGTGACATTTCTTCCCTGCCCTACTCAGCCAAGCTCCAGGCAGCTGTAGTCCTGAACCCTGGTTACTCCACGCTGCCGCCCGTCTTCAGTCTGTGCCTGAACTGGAAAGGAGAGCGAACCAGCAGCAACGATGACAACATTCGGGTAAGCTGGAGTGGTGGGAGAGGAGGGTGGAGAACTTTTGGCTTTTAGGGGGGTGTTCCCAGCAGTTCTGTGTCCATAATAAGCGAGCCGTTGGGGTGAGCTGGTGGCCAGGCAGCTCAGGGCAGGCCCGTGAGACCTGCCAGATGCAGCCGTGGGTCCTGGGAGGGCAGAGCAGAGACCCAAGCTTGCGCCGTACTGATCCCTCTGCCTCTGTCAGGCCATGGAGAGCGAGGTCAATGTGAACTACAAGGAGCTGTGGGGGCCCAAACCGGGCTACCAGCTCCTCACCAACCAGCTGCAGCGCCTGTGCATGGTGCTGGATGTCTACCTGGAGACGGAGCCCCATGACACCAGCGTGGAGGGACCCAAGGAGTTTCCCCAGGAGAAGATGTGTCTGCGTCTGGTCAGGTGAGAGCCCAGCACCCTGGCGCAGTGAGGACCTAGGTGGGGGCTGAGGGTGCTGGCAGGGACCACGGTGGCACTGCTGTCCCCTGGAGCACGGCCTTGCCTGACCTGGTGCCAGCCTTGAAGCCTCTCCTTTAGCTTCCTGTGGGGATCTGCCCCTCACAGCTGGGCAGTACCCCAGGATGCGGCCCTTTCTGTGGGTGCTGTGGGCTTCCTGACCCCCGTGGGCCAGCCTCTCCCTCTTCTCTTGCAGGGGGCCCATGCGCCTGAAGCCCTTCAAGTTCAACTACCCTCAGGGCTTCTTCAGTCATCGCTGAACACCGCCTGGGCATCGCTCTGGGATGGGCCTTGTCCTGTCCGCAGGGAGGAGTGTCCCCATCCCACCATTTCAGTTTATTTTCCAAGGTTTTGGCTTTTGTTTGAAGGTTTTGTAGACGAAGGGATTAAATGCTGAACTGAAGCCAAAGCGTGTGCGTGCCCTGTCTGTGCGAAGGGGTGGGATGGGGTGACCCATGGGGGCTGCAGCAAGCCCTGTCCCCTGTCTCTGGCAGCCACCTTGCTGCTGGTGTGTCCCCTTGCCTGGGGCACTGCCAGCCTCCTGCCTTCCCTTCCCACCGCAGGGCCTCGGGACCATGGAACTGAGATGGCTAAAAACCGAGATGGCTAAAAATAGCCCCTTTCCAGAGCCCGCACTGCAGCCCCAGCCTGTCCTTGCCTGCGCTGGCTGCCAGCCAGCTGACTCGGCACAAACCCCGCAACGAGGAGGGGGGGGCTTTGCTGCTTCCCCGGGCTTGCAGGGAGGGGAGCAGAGCAGTGTCCTGTGAGAGGCAGGACCTCACGGCACCGTGCGAGGGGTCGGGGTGGGAATTCCAGCGCCTCACAGCTCCCCACTGTGGGTCCTGTCCCACAGCCAGGCTGGCAGAGTTGGGCTCCATCCCCACTCCCAAGGTCATCGTCCTTCCTGGCCGCCAGCCTCTCCGCGTCTCCCCTGTGGGTGATTTTTTCCCCCAGGAAGGCTGATGGACCCTCCCCGTGCTCCCGCGCAACCCCTGCTGTCAGCGCAGTGCTGCAGTGCAGGGCTGTACCGCAGCTCTCAGGTTAAACCAGGAGGCCCTACCAGCCCCCTGGGAGCCCCGCTTTAAAAAGAAAAGGAAGAAAAAAACCTCAAACAAACAAACCCCACTACAATCCTTTGCAGAGCCTGGAGGTGGGGGGGGGCTGCTGGCCCTGTTTCCAGCCCCCGTGCAGGCAGGGATCACACAGGCAGCCCACCAGGACAGGGGTTCCTTTGTGCCTGCTGTGGGGTGGGCTCTCTCCAGGCAAGGGCTGAGCTTTCCTCCCTGGAATGCAGCTGGGGTGCCGGAAAGCCCTGTGTCACCCCCCAGCCCTGGGTGACAGATCCCAGCCCCCCCTGGGCCAGGCTTTCCTGCCTTCCTTCATCATCAATTCCTTTCCCACCCCCCAACCCCCCCCCGCCACCCCAGACAGGAGGCCAGCAAGAGCTAGGGTGTCTCTGTAAGCACTTTATTTGGTTATTGCACAGAAAGCAAATAACAGTGGGTTGAGGATCCTAGTGCACCGTGTGTCTGTGAGCATCCCTGCAGTGCCCAGCCTCTCCCACCAAAGCCAGCTGCAGCCTGGGTCACCGCTCGGAGGGCCAGTCGTCACCCCCAGGCCAGGGAAGGACCCCGAGGACCCCGCCAACCCCCCTCCCAAGCAGCTAGAGCTCTGCGTTGCACTCATCCATCGATTGCACATACATTAAATAAATGCACTTATTGGAGAAGGGCGGTCGGTTCCCCTGGGGTCTCTTCTCCTCGGTTATAATTCAAGTGTTTAAATGTGGCGCTCGGCGTATATCACATTCTGCTAGGGAAGCTATCGGCCAAACCGCCGGGGCAGGGCAGCGAGGGGCTGCGTCTCTCAGACATATTGCTAAGGTAAAGCCCGGCCTGGTGAGGGGTCCCCACGCCGGGTCCAGCTGTGGAAGGGGACCGGAGCAGCTCCCGCATCCAGAAGTGCTCTTCGGCACCCAGGGCTCCGCTCACTTCTTCCCCACGGCGGGTGCCGGCTCTGGGGCTTTGGCCTCCTTGCTGGAGGGGGCCTCGGCCTTGGGGGCCTCTTTACTGGCTTTGGGCTCATCTTTGGGTTTTGCTTTAGCTTTGGGCTCCTCCGCCTTCTCCTTCTTGGGCTCCTCCGCCTTCTCCTTCTTGGGCTCCTCCGCCTTCTCCTTCTTGGGCTCCTCCGCCTTCTCCTTCTTGGGCTCCTCCGCCTTCTCCTCAGCCTTTGGCTTCTCAGCCTCCTTTGCAGCCGCTTTGCTGACCTGCTGAGGTTTTGGCGGAGCCTCCTTCTCAGCCTTTCCTTCTTCCACAGGTTTGGGGCCCGGCTTGGTGGTCTCCTTCACCTGTGGGGCTGGAGGCTCTGGCACAGCAGCTGCCTTCTCTTTGGGCTTCTCCTCCACCTTGGCTGGGACATCTTTCTTGGGAGCTTCCTCTTTCCTGCCCTCCTCAGCTCCAGGCTTGGAAGGAGCCTTTGCCTCCTTGGGCTGCTCTTCCTTTGCAGGGGCTTTCGGCTCCTTTAGAGGCGAGGGGGTGGGCTCCTTGGCCGGGGCCACTTCCTTCTGCGGAGACTTGGCCTCCTCTTTCACAGGAGATTTGACTTTCTCAGGGGACTTCACAGCTGGGGTCTTGACCTCCTCCTTTGAGGGGGGTGTAGGTTTCTCTGGGGATTTGACAGCTGGGCTCTTGGCCTCCTCTTTCGAGGGGGGTGAGGGTTTCTCTGGAGACTTGACAGCCGGGGTCTTGGCCTCCTCTTTAGAGGGGGGTGCAGGTTTCTCAGGGGACTTCACTGCTGGGGTTTTGGCCTCCTCTTTTGAGGGGGGTGCGGGTTTCTCTGGGGACTTCACCGCCGGGCTCTTGGCCTCCTCTTTTGAGGGGGGTGCGGGTTTCTCTGGGGACTTTGCCGGGCTCTTGGCCTCCTCTTTTGAGGGGGTTGCAGGTTTTTCTGGGGACTTCACCGCCGGGCTCTTGGCCTCCTCTTTTGAGGGGGTTGCAGGCTTTTCTGGGGACTTCACCGCCGGGCTCTTGGCCTCTTCCTTTGAGGGGGTTGCAGGCTTTTCTGGGGATTTGACAGCCGGGCTCTTGGCCTCCTCTTTTGAGGGGGTTGCAGGCTTTTCTGGGGATTTGACAGCCGGGCTCTTGGCCTCCTCTTTTGAGGGGGTTGCAGGCTTTTCTGGGGATTTGACAGCCGGGCTCTTGGCCTCTTCCTTTGAGGGGGTTGCAGGCTTTTCTGGGGATTTGACAGCCGGGCTCTTGGCCTCTTCCTTTGAGGGGGTTGCAGGTTTTTCTGGGGATTTGGCAGCCGGGCTCTTGGCCTCTTCCTTTGAGGGGCTTGCAGGTTTTTCTGGGGATTTGACAGCCGGGCTCTTGGCCTCCTCCTTTGAGGGAGACTCAGGTTTCTCTGGGGACTTGGCCTCCTCTTTTGCAGGAGACTTGGCCTCCTCTTCACCCTCTGCTTCAGGTTTCTCCTCTTCTTCCTCCTTCTCTTCAGCTTTCTCCTCTTCAGCCTCTTTCTCAGCCGCCTCCTCCTCCTCTGTGACCTCCTCAGTCACCTGGATTTCCTCTGTCTGCTCCTCCACAATCACTGTCTCCTTCTCAGATTTTTCCACCACCTTGATCTTCTCCTCACTCTTTACCTTGATGTTGGCAGTGATGCTGGGAGCCTTGGGAACCACCTCGGGGAAGGAGACCATCCCAAAGCCAGACTCGATCCGATATTCCTCCCCTTCCAAGAGCTTTCTGCCAGGAAAAGACCAGAGTAGGGCAGTCAGTGATGGCTTCTCACCCAGCTCTCACCTCCTCTCGTGACCAGGACCTGCCAGCCATACCCTGCAGCTCCATCTCCCTCCTTGCCCAGAAGCAGGCTGACCCTCCCGCTCCTATGCCCTGGGCTGTGCAGGTTTCCTCACCCTTTCCTCTGCAAGCCATGTGCAGGGCTGAGTCACCCAGTTGGACATTGCCCACCATAGTTTTGGAGCATGAATCATCTCTTTCTCACCAAGAAGGGCTCAGGTGTTAGCGAGGGCCCTTGAGGAGTGTCCTCAGACACACCAGCGCTAGGGACTGGCGGACACCCTCCCACCTTCCCCTTGCCCACCCCATACCTATAGGCAGCAATTTCAATGTCCAGAGCCATTTTGACATTGAGCAGATCCTGGTACTCCCGGAGCTGAGCTGCCATCTCCCACTTGGTGTTCCTCAGCTCGCTGTCAAGCTGCTGGATGGTTTCCTGTGGGCAGACAGAGCAACTGGTGACACGGGGGGGAGGGCAGTTCCCAGGAGCAGGGGGATGCAGAGCAACCCCTAAATAGTCCCCTGGTTTCCAGAGGAGGGACTGTTCACCCAGCACCAGGGTGCCCTCACAGAGGGGTCCGCAGCCACTTCCCCCTGCAGACACAGAGGGAAGGGGACATGTCCAGGGGCTGTTTCAGTGTGTCCAGTTCCCTTGGGGCATGGGCAGGAGCCCTGCACCACCTCAGAGGAGAGCTGCACTGTGGCCAGCTGAGCCCTCAGCCCCCTCCCAGAGCTCACTCCAGCAGGGACAAGCTGTGGGAATGTCTCTAGGACTTGGGTGCGCCTGGTGGCCACCGAACCCCAGCCTGAGGCTGATGGGGATGGGGCATCACTCTGAGGACAGTGTTTCAGTCCATGGCTACCACCTGGTGCAGCCCAATTTGCTGCAATTCCCAGCTCTGGGACACGAGATGTGGCCTGAACCCTGGGCACGGTTCAGTGACGTTTGTGACCAACATCATGGGCAGCTCAAAGCCAGGCAGAGACGTGGGACAGCTCCGGCCTGGGTGAGGGACACAACAGTCCGGATGCAACCTCAGGCTCTGGGTACCTGGTCACCAGGAGCTGGGGAAGGCTGGCTCTACACACAACCCTGAGTATTTGCCGCAGGTCATCACCATCTCTGAAGCCAAAGCACCAGCGCTGCTCCTCCCCAGCAGCTGGCTGGTCCCTCCCCACCACACGATGTCTGGGATGCTGCCCACTGTGCCACATTACCTGGTAGGACAGGACATCTGCATGATGGCGCTCCTCTGAGTCCTGTCTCTGCCTCTCCAGTGACTCCTGGGTCC
The DNA here is from genome assembly GCF_026419915.1 of Harpia harpyja. NCBI lineage: Eukaryota > Metazoa > Chordata > Aves > Accipitriformes > Accipitridae > Harpia > Harpia harpyja. Next base: position 45,643,939 of record NC_068948.1, on the reverse strand, counting down.
CTTTGAGGGCTTCGAGCTCGGTGGTCTTGGACTGGAGCTGGCGGCGGTACTCGCAGATCTCCTCCTGAGCCAAGCGGATGGCATCCGTGTTCACCTTGGCAACCTCCGAGAGCTTGTCCAGCCTCACTGCAACAGAGGAAAGGAGAAGCTGCAGGGAGGGAGGCTGCAGTCTCCCCTTCTTGGGGAACTTAAAATCCTTTAATACTGCACATCCCCCCCTGTGTGTGTCCTCAACAGAGCCAGCCCCAGTGGGGGCTCCCTGGGTGCGCTGCCTTCACCAGCCCTCGCTCCGCCTGTGCCCGCACTGTGCTGGGGAAGTGAAGGTCCCCGGGCTGGGTGGGCGTTTCCACCATCCTGGACTTTATCCAGTGCAGACTCACGCTGCAAACCTCCCTCTCCCCTTCAGCTCCTGCCACAACCCCTATCACCTAAAGAGCTGCCTGCTCACCCTGCCCACACCACCTTGCCACGCCTGGCTCCGTCCTGGGGTAAGGCTGGGGGGGGGGGGGGTTTGCCGCAGCGCCCCGCAGCCACCCCGGCGGGGGACAGGGACACGGGGGACAGGATTTGGGGGGGGGGGGAGACGGACACAGAGCCCGCTGCTCCCGGGGTCAGCCCCCACCCCGCGGGACAGCGCTCCCACGGGTGCCGCGCCCACCGCTCTCCAGGGTGAAGAACCGCCGCTCTCCGTGGTGCTGAACCGCCGCTCTCCAGGGTGCTGAACCGCCGCCCACCCATGGGTGCTGAACCTCGGGGTGTGGATTTCCCCCCCCCCAGTGGTACCGTAGTGCCCCACCCAACAGCGCAGCAGGGACACACCCTGCTCCCCCCCCCCCCCCCCGCGTCAGGGATGCGGCAACCCCCCCTCCGCTGTAATCCCCTCCCTGCAGCGCACCGCAAACAGCGGGGGGGTGGGGGGGGAATGTGGGAGGGGACCAGTAGGACACCCTGCAGCATTAGGTGGGGGGGCGGGGTCCGGCACCCCGAAAACTTGCGGGGTTCCGGGGCAGTGACCGTGCCACCCTCCCCGAGACGCAGTGCGGGGCGGGGGGAAGCAGCACACCCGCAGACACTGGGGTTACCCCAACGCCCTCCCGGAGCACAGGATATATGGGGGGGGGTCCCTGCTCTCCCCGGAGCGCGGCAGCTCACGGGGTCCCCGCAGCCCCGGGGAGTGAGGGGGGGGGGGGCGCTGCCAGCCGGCGGGGTCCGGGGGATCGGGGCGGGGGGGGACACGGGGAGGGACGCACTGACTCACCGCGGAACCACTCCTCGGCCTGCAGGGTGCTGCGGGCCGCCGTCCCCTCCAGCTGGGCGCGCAGGTCGCGGAGGGCGGCGGTGATCCCGGTCCGCAGGGCGGCGGGGGGCTCGGCGGGGGGCTCGGGGCGGGCCCCGCGCAGCAACGCGCCCACCTCGGCCCGGTGCTGCCGCCGCAGCAGCTCGGCCTCCTCCCGCAGGGCTCGGGCTCGCTCCTCTAAGGGGCCCCGAGCCCGTTCCGCCTGCGCGGAGCGTTGGGCCAGCCCGCGGGCCGCCGCCTCCAGCTCGGTTCGCTGCCGGGCCTCCTCCTCCAGCCGCCCCCGCAAGGCGGCCACGTCCTCGGCCAGGCGCGACCGCTCCAGCCGCAGTTGCCCCTTCTCGGCCCCCAGGCGCAGGAGGGTTCCCCGCATGTCGCGCAGCTCCCGCGCGTACAGCTCGCCCATGGCCGAGCGTCCCGCCTGCTGCTGCCGCAGAGCCGCCGCCTCCGCCGCCAGCGCCCGGTTCTGCTGCTCCAGCGCCCGCACCCGCTCGATGTAACCGGCGAAGCGATCGTTCAGCACCTGCAGCAGCTCCTTCTCGTTCCGCGCCCGCGGTTCGCCGTTCAGCGAGTCCAGGCTCTCGGTGGAGGAAGCGGCCGCGCTGCCGCCGCCGCCCCCGGCCCGAACCCGCCCCACCACCGGTCCCGGCCACGAGTGGAAGCCGCTGGAGGCGGCGGAGCGCGGGGGAGCGCGGCCCGGCTCCTTGCGGAGCCCCCCCGGGGGGCCCAGCAGCGTCTCCAGCATCAGGCTCATGGCGACCCCCGCCCTCGCTGCGGCACCGTCGCCGCCGCCGCCCGTTTTATAGGGCTCGGGGCGGCCGCTCCGCCCCGCCACCGGCAACGGGGATGGGCGCCGGCACCGGCACCGCCCCGCGCCGCAGCCCCGCGGGAGGGGGGGAACGGGGCGACCCCACGGCCACGCCCCGGGTGGGGAGCGGTGCCCCGTGATGGGGAACGGGGGCCATCCGAGAAGGGAGAGGGGAGCCCCCAGGAATGCAGAGTGGGAGCCCCGGGAATAGGGAGTGGGACCCCCGGAAGGGAGAGCGGGACCCCCGGGAAGGGAGAGCGGGAGACCCTGGGAACAGAGAGTGGGAGACCCTGGGAACAGAGAGTGAGACCCCTAGGAAGGGAGAGCGGGATCCCTGGGAAGGGAGAGCGGGACCCCCGGGAAGGGAGAGCAGGAGCCCCGGGAATAGAGAGCAGGAGCCCTGGGAATGGAGAGCGGGACCCCTGGGAAGGGAGAGTGGGACCCCTGGGAATAAAGAGTCAGACCCCTGGGAATAAAGAGCAGGAGCCCCAGGAAGAGAAAGTAGGACCCCCAGAAAGGGAGCAGGACCCCTGGGAAGGGAGAGCGGGACCCCTGGGAACAGAGAGCAGGAGCCCTGGAAATGGAGGGCGGGACCCTCGGGAAAAGAGAGCGGGACCCCCAGGAAGAGAGAGTGGGAACCACAGGAATAGAGAGTGGGACCCCCGGGAATAGAGAGTGGGACCCCCGGGAATAGAGAGCGGGACCCCCAGGCATGCAGCCAGGACCATCCAGGGCAGAGCAAGGCCCCACCCCGGAGGGCTGGGAGAGTGGGGGGACCCCCCGGGGTGACACAGCACCCCCCTCCCACGGGTGGGATGCCAGGGCAGGGACCCTGGGGGGGCTCAGCGTCCAGCCCCCCCTCCAACTTCATAGCCCTCCCGGGAGCTGGGCACTTTCCCTGGCTGGAGGGGGGGCCGGGGCTGCCGGGAGGGTCCCCCGGGACCCCCCGAGAGGCAGGGGACGCCCCTGCAGGGTGCTGGGGGGCTCAGGCAGGGAGGGGGCCGGAGAGCCGGGCCCGCCATGACGGGGGGGGGGGGAACGGGGGTCCTTGGGGGGCGGAGCCCAGGCCACTTGCCTGCGCGAACCGCCCGGCCAATCAGCACTCGCGGACAGCCCAGCCAGTCAGCAGACATAGTCCAGCTGGCCAATCAGCACTCATGGCCACTCGACCAATCGGCACGGCTGCAGCTTAGCCAATCGTCACACAAAGAGCTCAACCAGTCAGCAAGTACCTACGGCCCAGCCAGGCAGCAGCCAAGTACATAGAGTCTAGCTAGTCAGCACTCGGGTATCCGGAGCCCAGCCAATCAGCACTCAGATATCCGGAGTCCAGCCAATCAGCACTCAGGCATCCGGAGCCCAGCCAATCAGCACTCCCGCAGCACCCCGGCCGGGGACCCTGGGCGCGGGGGAGGGGCGGAAGTGGTTGGAGGGGTGATGGCCGCAGCCCCCCGGTGCCCCGGTGCATGCCGGGACAGAGGCGGACCGCTGCGGACAGCAGGGCCCCGCCAGACCCCTCCTGCCCACCCCCCCCTTTCCCCAACCCCCCCCCCTCCCGCCGGCAGAAGAACCGCTGACGATGTCCCGCTCCCGGACATCCGCCACCGGCCCCGCGTCCCCGGGCAGGAGGTCCCGGTGGCGTCCCCCGGAGCGGGTGGGGTGGCTGCGGCGCCCGCCTTGCCCGGGGCAGCCGGCTCGGAAACGGGAGACCGTGGCCCCGCCCCCGTGCTGGCCCCGCCCCCTCTGCCCCGCCTCCCTGCCACCAAGCCCTGTCGCCACGCTTTGTCCCCGCCCCGCCCCGCCCACCCCCTCCCATCACTACCGTAACCACGCCCCGTCCCCCGCCCATCCCGGCGGTAACCCCGCCCCGGAAGCGCTCCCCCGCTCGGCCCTCACTTCCGCTGGGCCGGTGGCAGCGGGCGGCGGCGGCAGCAGGTACGGGCCGGGCCGGGAGCCGGGGCCGGCGGCTGCTGCTCCAGGCGGCCCCGCTGCACAGCCCTCCCCGGTAGCGGGGGCTGCTTAACGGGCTCCGGCCGTGAGCACCCCGGGCTGGGTCTCCCCCCCGACTCCCCGCGCCGGCGGGCTTCGCTCCCGGTGGGGCCGGGCCGTCCCCCTGGGCCTGGGACTTTCCTGCTCCTCCGGCCCGGCTCCCCCCCACCCCTGCCCGGGCGCGGCAGTACACGGGGCACCCTCCAGCCAGCAGCCTGGCTCCGGTCCCCACTCCTCGCGCGCCCTCCCCGCCTTCAGCCCGGGCCGCATCCCACCCCGCGGGCACGACCCGGGTGGGCGCCAGGGCTGCGCCTCTGCCCGTGGCCTCCTGTAGCTCCATCTCCCAGTCCTGCCCTCCGGATCCGTCCCGGGTGGGTGCCCGGGGTCAGCCCCAGAGTTTGTTTCCCCCTCAACCCCCCCTGCAGCACCCGGGGGACCGTGTCCTCGCCAGCAGCCAGAGCCACCGGTGGGCATCACGCCTGGTGGGCAGAACCCGTTGGAAGTGCGGGTTTCCTTGCCTCCAGCGGGGACTGGGGGCGGCTTTGGGGACTGATAAACTGTTGCTACCGTCGGTGCCCGCTTCTCAGGGCTGCGGGGGTCCGGCCTCTGTGCAGGCACCGCCGTGGCTCAGAGCACAGCAAGGCACTGTGGGATCCTAAGATCCATGGGAAGAGGTCAGTACCAGGCTCTGCTGAGACACGGAATAAACTGGGAACCGGGCACAGATCGGACAGGCAGGCACCTGGTCTGATATCCTGTGCTTGCTGCCTCCTCCGTGGAGGTTTTAGGGGGGCAAAACCCCAAAGCTTGATAAAAAGGAGTCTGTGAAATAGATTCTGCCTAAAGGAGATGTATTATAGGTATTCTCCATCTTCTCTGCAGGTACTTTATATTGTACGGAGCTTGCCAGAGGTATAAAACTTGTCAGGGATGCCGTCCCTGAGTAGCAGTGGGGGATTACACAGGGTTTTGCTGTCCGCTCTTGCTTGGGGCATGGGATGTTAAATGGGTGCCTCGGATAAGCAGTTGCTTCGATCTGGTTTGCTACCCCCCAAACCTGGCCATGGGAGCCGTGGGCTGCTTCTTGCATGGCTCAGGCCACCAGACTGAACAGACTTGACGCTTTGGGACCCTGAGGGGCTTCCCAGAGGTGTTGGCCCTTAATCGGATCAAGCTAGGCTGGGAACTTTGTGGCAGGAGGTATCTGGCCTCGGAGCCCTGCAGAGCCTGGCGTTCCTGAGAAGAAAACATCCCCTCTGCCGCAGGAAGCGGTCGGTGGGGATGATGCTGTGTCCTGTTACCTCCAGAACAGGGTCCTTGGCGTCTCTGAGGGCGCTCGGCTGGCGTGGGCTGGCATTTCAGGAGGGACACTGGGGGTGTTATCCATGCTCGAGGTGATCTCTGAGCTTATGCTGCTTAAAATCCCCCGCCACGGCTCTCCGGAGCACGATGCTTTGGGCCCTGCGATGTTGGGATCCCCGCGTGCTGCTCTGCCCGGCAGTGTGTGGTACAGGGGATGCCTCAGGACTTTCCTTTGTCTGTTTGTGGGTTTTATTCCCAATTATTGGTTGATGGGATGTATCAGTTGCGATTCATTTTTTCTGCGTACAGCCGCTCTTGTGGCCCTTTTGCCATCTGGGTTAATTAAGGGCCAGATGCCGGCGCTTCAGGGTTTCGGATTGCTCAAGCGGCGGTTCGGCGATTGAATTGATCTGCCACGATTTTGGGCACCTTGCTAATGCTGTGGTGAGTTTGGCAAGGCTTTTACCCATGAGTTATTGAAAGGGCGCACCTTAACCTGTTGGTTGACGGGAGATGGACCCTCTTGGAAAGCGTGTGGGTTGGTCAGGAGCAGGTTTGCGAGAGGACGTGCTGGCTGCCAGCCTGCGGGGTTCACAGACCATTGTCTGCGCTTGTTACTGCTGTTAATTGGTGGCTCCTATTCTAGAAGGTGCAGGATAATTTGTGCTGCTGGCTGGCTTTGGGCAGTTCCTTTCAGGGGAATGTGGAGGGTATGTTTACAACTTAGGTTTTTATCTTCCCCCACTGGCATCTGTGCCTGCTCTGGGGGTTTTATTCACCGAGGCCAGGGACGTGCAGTGCTGCTGAGAGATGTGGGGGGCCGTCACCACCTCATGCCTGCCTGGCCTTTTGCGTTGGCTTGAACTTGCTTCATATCAACAAAGAATAGTTGTGTGAAGTCCCCACAGCTTCAATTATCTGTCTCAACATTTAGGGGTTTTTTTTGTCTGCCTTCATTTTCTTTAATTGTGCCAACTTGCTGGGTTTTACTGATACACCTCAAGTGCTTTATTTGCAGCTGCAAGAGGGTGTGTTGCTTGCTCATAGGGGTTTTCTTTCCCTGCTAACCTTCAGCTGACCCTCTGTTTTCTAGGTGAGCTGTTTCCTAGAAGCTTGCCCTTTGAGTTCCTGCTCCTCTTTGCCTCTCCCTCTGCTTTAGGTGCCAATGTATACCCCCCGGATGTGCAGGGGACCTGTGTTTGTGCAGGGCTGGAGCGGATGCATTTCCCTGCATTTGATTCCTTCCTTCCTTCCTTCCCGCCTGCCTTGGCAGACCCTCCTGAAGACACATGTCAGGCTGGGTAGATCAAAACTTACTGTCAGCCAGTAAACTGCTGTTCTGGGCTGTCACAGAGTCTGTAGAAGGATTGGCAGGGCTACGGTGAGCCCTCTCTCTGTAATAACTAGAGATCTAGGGTGTCTTGGGCACAGCTAAATGCTCATGTGATGCTTAGATGGCTTGTTCCTCTGGAAGAGCGGCAGCAGCAGCGCTCTCCCCGCATCCCTTCCCAGGCAACGGGTCTCTATTGTTAGAAGCTGAAAGACTCCCGTCAGCAGCATCTCAGCCTTCAAGGATGGAGGAATTGGCCTAAAACAGGGCGGTAAAAGTAGCTGAGGGTCGCTAACGAGTTTTCTTCTTCCACTTTCCGTAAGAGGATACAAGTGGCACCAGCAATGGCTTATTCAGCATTGGTGTTGTCCCTGGGAACCCGCTGGCAGCACCGCCTCGGTGAAAAGCACCGTGCCATGTTTCTTGCTATATCTTGGGTTTAGGAGCATCTTATTCACCAGGGACAGCTGAATTTGGGAGCCCACTGGCATGGCAGCCGGGAGGAAGGGACAGTTGAGCTCCGCCATGGTCCGAACCCGAGGGCCTGAGATCCAGGAGGGGGTTTGCACCACATTGTGCCCATACGAGTGCGTCACCCAGCGGCTCTGAAATGCAGGTCCTGGGAGGAACGCGTTGTCCTGCATTCAGCTGTGTGAGCTCAGCTGGAGGAACACCAGGTTCTCCTTCAGCCTCAAAGTGCTTCGCGAGCAGCAGAAAACCAGATGCTCCAAACCATGGTGCTTCTTCCAGCTGGGCCACGGGCTCCTTGGTGCTGCATTGCAGGAGTAAAATAACCTCGTTAAAGCTGTGTCCATCAAGGAAGGTGTCTGTAGCAGCACCTAGCAGGACCATTCTGCTGTGTGTTGTGTGAATGTGGGCGATGTTTTCCACCTCAAGGCAGGTGGAGGGGGACTGTGGGAGGTACAGTGGCATGGCCACTGTCGCACCGGGGTCTCAGGAGAGCAGCGTTGCTCTGAATATTCTGGAGCTCTTGAATTTAGTCATCCCAGGTGAATAAGATCAGGGATAAAAGGCGTGGGGGGCTGAGCAGGGCTGAGCTCCCCACATCTCCATCTCCATATCACTAAGCCTGGCCGGCGCAGCCTGCAAGGTGGGAGATAGAGGAGGGATTGCTGCTGGCACATGCTCTGGTTTCACCGTTAGTAGGGACTTCGGGGAGGAGGTCTCCCAATGCTGCTTGGCTGCAGGGACCACCCGAGAGCAGAGGGCTTTGTCGCAGGACAGGGCTTGGATGGTGCGGGAGCCCTCGTGCCCTGGGACGGTAGATCCAGGGTCCCAGTGAGGATGCGGGTTTGTGCTGCTTCAAAGGCTTGTCCTCAAAATGGACCTGAGGAACCCAAACTAGGTGTGGGTGAGATATGGGTGCTCCCCTCCAACACCCAGCTGCTGTTTTGCTACCAGATCCTTACAAATGCTTTCAACTCCTTGACTTCAGTTTGCAAGACCGGCTTAAAATACGTTTGGCAAGAAGACAGGGTAAAATTTGAGCCACCACAAGGTCAGGGGCTTTTTGACTTCCTTGTTTGCTTGCCGCAAATCCTGCATCCTGCTTTTTCTGAGTGCTGGTGCTGCTCCCAGCTGTTGGGAACTGCTGCTCCGCTCAGCCCCTTGCCGGGAGATCAGTGAGTGCCGGGACACTTTTCCCAGCCTGGAAAGGAGCTCGGTGGGAATTGCTGGAGTTGGGGGAGCAAACACCTGCACTCTGCTCCTGCTCTGTGCCACACGGTGAGCGCTTGCTGCCATCTCCCTGCCTGGTTGCTGCCACCCCCCTGCCTGCAGATGAGCTCCTGCCGCCCATTTTTGCCTGCCAGGTGCAGGTTGTTTAGCAAGGGCAGAATGTTTGCAACTCACCGTAATGACTCTAAATGGTCAGATCTGTTCAAATGAGATGATCGAGGCTGTTGGTTCTGGATCTGACACCCCCTCCACTCCTGTGTGCCAGAAACCTGCCTTATTTACTGTCGGGCTCCAGTTCGGCAGAGGGGACCCTGCCCCATCCATCCCTTTGCCCAGTTCAAGGTGGACAAAGATGTGCATGGGAGAAGACTGGGCAATGCAAGAGCTGCTCTGCAGTCCCTGAACCGTTTCCTTTGCCCTCCTTAGAACTGGAGCCAGGCAGCAGCGTTGGACCCTGCCCAAGGGCTGAGCTCGGGGGAAATCGCCTTCAGCAGGGCTGTGCCAGTGGCGGTCGCATCCCCGGGCTGGCAGGCAGCCCTGCCTCGTCACCCTTGGTTAGCCTGGGGGGACGCACATAGTGCAGGGTGCTGAGCACCCAGCTTTGGCGAGTGTTTAGAGTCTTGCTCGGCCTCTCTTCACCCTGCTCGAGGCGCTGGGTTGCTTCAAGTCTGGTCCTGCCGCTGGGGTGGCTGAGGTGTTGGTGTGGGGAGCGAGGGGTGCGCCTTAATTCTCGAGCTCAGGCTGGAGGAGGAGGCAGTTTGCTTTTTGGACGCTGCTGTCGGCACTGCAGGGCTTAAAGGAGTGGGGGAGATGGGGGGCCATCTCTGTCTCTGAAATTAGTGGGGTTTTGGATGGCTAAAACACACGCTGCGGTACCTGGAGGCTCTGGGAAACTGGGAAGCCGCAGGAAAGCAGCAGGCGTGATTCATGTCTCCAAGCTGGCTGCAGAAATTCCCTGGTAGGCTTCAAGTTTGCTTTCCAGGCACTTCTGCAGAGCAGGGCTGACTGCGAGCCAGGTCGGTGAAATCGGAGGGACTGCAGTAAATTCTCCTTCCTCCCTCTCTTGCAGGACGGGATCTGCAGTCAAGCGCAGAGTGCTGCTGCGGCGCAGCCTGGGAGCTCCCCGCTGTTCACTGGAGAGCCGTCGACCTAGGGGGGGGAAAAGGCTCTGAATAAATCCCAGGTAACTGAAGCAGGGAGGAGTGTTGTGTCTTACATGAGACTGCCCGGGAAGCAGTTTGCTCATGGGGCAGCCTCAGCAGGGCTGGGGTAGTACGGTGGCAGACTTGTCCCCTCTGTAACAGCATTGGGACCGCACTGCCAACACCCAAAGCGAGCCCTGAACTGATGCAAATTCTTTCTTTCTTACTGCCTGCCAAGCTGGCTCTGGCTGTGCGCGCTGCCCAGCGGGCTCAGCCCCCAGATTTTCTTTTTATCCCTGTTGGGGATCCCTATCCAGCTTGGACAGGGAACAGAGGGGACAGTTCCTCTGTCTGCATCTCGTGTACTTGCAGGGGATTGCTGCATTTGGCTTTCAAGATGCTCATTTACATTTTAAAACCATTTGCAAGCTCTTTTTTTTTTTTTACTTGGCTTTGCTTTCCGTGCTCCTGCCCGTCCAAAACATCAAGGCCACTGCGGGCTTTCAAGGACAATCGTCTGGTTTCTTTGCTGTTAAAGGAAAGATGGGTGAAACAGCCGTAAAAGACAAATCCCTGCTGACCTTTAAGAAGGGCTATCTGCTGCCTGCACATTGGGCTTCCTCAGCCTGCCAAGCCGTAAATCTGCCCTAAACTGCCTGAATTATATAATATAGCCCCAAGTGCTGGGTGGAAACCCGTTGAATTTAAAGCAACACTGCTGGAGCAGGGATGGTTTCTGGAAGAGGCTCCTTTTGATCTTGCTGGCATGCTTGGTCAGGCGCTGCAGACTCGTGCCCCTCTCAGCTGTGCTGTCCCCTCGCTCCGGCATCGGTCTGAGCCTTGGGTTTTGCTCGGTTCCTCTTCCCATCCTAGAGCTGTTCCCTGTGTAAGCGTGAGGGAGAGCTGGGAGTGAATTTTCCCTAGAAAAGTGTTTCTCAGATGAGGAGACACAAACCCAGGGGAGATTGGCTGAGTCCTTGTGGCGGGGATGAGGGCTGCCCAGCTCTGCGTGGGATAGGGTGAGCAAAGTGGCTGCTGCTACTGGTGAGAGAAGCAAGTTGGGGCTGGAGCCTGAGCAGGGGTGAACGCTGGTGTCTTCAGTGACTGCTTTCCTCCTCCTCCTCCTCCACATCCTCGTTAGCAAACCAGCTGATTCCCCACTCATTGGCAGAGCCCGCGGTGCGCCGGCGTGGCTGTGAGGCACTCACCCGCCCCTGGGGAATGGGATCGACTGGCAGCGCGGGAGCCGAGGGCTTCTCTGGGTGCTTCATCTCCTTGTGACTCTTCCCATGAGAGCCCAAGCTCTTTCCCTCCCCTGGCTTTTCCTTCCCAGAGCTCTCCCTAGCAACCCCAGTAAGGAAACTATCAACCCTCAACCTCTCTGGTCTGCCTCTCCTCCCAGGGACGTGCCGCTAGCTGGAGACCACCATGACGGACTCGAAGTACTTCACCACCACGAAGAAAGGTAAGAGAGGGAGTGGGAGGGTCATACAATTTTTCCCCAAATAATCAGGCTCTTCTTGCACCTGTATAAGCCAGATGGGGAGGGCTGTCCCTGCAGTGGGAAGCTGACGGAGGTGCCAGCTCTCGTGGGAGTGCCCTGAGCCCACACGGGGTGCTGTGGCTGACACCCCGCTCCTCGCTCCAATGCAGCCGGGGCGGCTCCTGGGCTGCCATGGGGTCAGAGCACCTTGTCACCAGCCCCCTGAACCCAGACAAGGCTGTTGGCAGCTGGGTTATTGCCTTTAGCAGCTCAGGAGTGGCTGCGGGACACGGCCCGCCCCCTGTGATCCCCTGGGCTGGGATAGAAGCGCTCAGGGTGTTCGACTTAAGCACTTTCCAGACCAAGGAATTAATGTGGAGGAAAGCCGTGTGGCATCTTCCTCTTCAATCTGCCTGCCCGGGAGTGAATAAAGAGCTCAGTATGGCTTTGCATGGGCAGGAGATGATGCCCTTCAGCTGGGTCTGGAGCCTCTGCCACATGCAGAGCGGGATTTGGGAGCCACCATCCCTTGCACGGGCTTGAAGAGCAGTTCCCAAAATCCGCCTGTGTTCACTGCTGTGGGTGCCTGCTGTCATCTGGACTGCAGTGGGCTCCCCAGGTAGGGGAGGGCCGCCCAACAGCCGTGTGCAAGGCTGGGGCTTCACTGTGTGCTCTGATAACTGCCCAACAGCCAAAAATACCTGCCGAGTAAACCCCGTGTCCTGTCCTTGGTGTGTGGGGTGTTGGTGCTCATCATTCCTGCAGTGTCTGTGGTCCTTAAAGCCCTCTGGGGCTCTCGTGGGGCTGGAGGAGCCACAGGGATGCACTAGCATGCTCGTCTCCATTTCCACGGATAAGAGCTGAGCCCCCAGAGCAGCTCTGGCCCTCAGCGAGACATTTGGGAAGTTAAATCCACCTTTCCAGCTCCTGGCACCCCGGAGCACCTGGGGTGGCAAAGGAGCCCCGGCACGCAGCGGGTAGGAGCTGTGCTCACCCTCCCCTGGAAGCAGCACCCAGCGGAGGGGTGGGTGCCCCATCCCCTAACCCCTGAGCCCTTTTCCCCTTCCTTCAGGGGAGATATTTGAGCTGAAAGCTGAACTGAACAGCGACAAGAAGGAGAAGAAGAAGGAGGCTGTGAAGAAGGTGATAGCGTCCATGACTGTCGGCAAAGATGTCAGGTGTGTGGCAGTGCTGTGCCAGGGGTGCCGGGGCCAAACCGCGCTGGGAGGGTGCCTGGATGGCTTGTGGGCTCCTGTTTTCCCCCGTTGCCTCCGAGGGGTTTTTGTGCTGGCTTTTGTCTTGGGTGAGGACTGAGTGAGCTCCTGGCTGCAGCTATACTTCCTGCTACAGGAGGAAAATGTTTGTGTAAGCGCGGCCGTCTGGCAGGCAGGGGCTTGCCTGGCTTTGATAGTAATCTGGCTAAAAGAGGATTGGTCTGGCCGCCAGATAAGTTGTTGGGATTATTGCTGCTTCCTTCAAGTGTTACTAAACACAAGCAGAAACCCCCTCTGAGCCTTTATGGCAGAGGGTTGGTGTCTCTGCCTTGGTGTCGATAAACCTTTTGCAGCCACTCCAGTCCAAAAGGTCAGGTGGCTGCTTTTCCCTCTTCTCCTTTATCCATCTGACTGAGCAGCACGTGGCCTCTCCGTCCCCTCCTTCCCGCACGGACCCGTCCCCACACACCCTTGGCATTGCATGCCACGTCAGCACTTTGCTTGCCATGGTGCATTTGAGAATAGATGGAGGAAAACTGTGGTCTAGGCTCTGTGTTTGGTAAACTGGTGTGTCCCTGGCTCCCAGAGCGCTCGCAGCAGCAGGTAACGCTTCCGTCTCGGGGCCGCTGTGGAGAAGATGACACCGGACACGGCAGGGACTTGCCTGAGGCTGGTCGGCACTCAGCAGAAGCTACATCAATTGGAGAGGAAATATCAGCTGTGGCAGCCCATTTTTTTGGGGTGTGTGTGCATATTTCAGGCTGCAAGAAAGCATTTTACTAAATTCACCCCTCCCTGGGAGGTGCCAGGAAAGCCTGGTTTAGCCTGGGGTGAGAGCAGCTGAGGTGGGTGGCAGCTCTGCCGGCAGCAGGAGCTCTGCGAGAGAACTAGTGAAGCGCAGTACTCCAGGCTTAGGGGTGCCCTGGGTTTGATCGTGTAAGCGATGGCTGGGTTTGCGGTGGCAGAGAAGCTTCCAGGAGCCAAGGGACATCTGTCGGAGTGGGATAACTCCTGCATTAGCCTCTTGATTGCTTCTCCTAAGGTGGTTTAATAGTCTAATTGGTCTGTCTGTATCTTTAATAGTCTAATTGGTCTGTCTTTATCGTCTGTGGTGAAACAGCGTCTCTGGCATCCCGCAGCTCTAGGGCGTTTGGGAAGGGGGAGCCCCCAGCTCCATGCAGGCAGCTTGGCAGCTCTGCTCCGTCCTAGCAGAGCACCGTTCTGCTGCAGGGCTCGCCTGGGGGAGTGGGCTGTTCCTTACACCCAGTCCTGGGTGTTTACTTCTCTAACGTGATGTTTCTCATACAGGACATGGGTCGAGCGCTCAGCAGTTTGTAGCAGGACAGGTTTAACGTCCGCAAAAGCAGGGGATGGTTTTGGTAGGGCTGTGTGGGAGGGATTGTGCAGAAGGCGAGGGAGGAATGGCTCATCTCCCACGTCCTCTCACAGGTGCCAGAGGCTTTCGCACCGTCCCGCGACGATGGGGTGATGTTGCACCTTCTGTCAGGGTAGTGGACATGCACCAGAGCTGGGATACAGCAGAGCCATGTAGGAGAGCTCAATTTTGGTCCATTAGGGGCTGTTTTGAGCTGCTCTTGGTACAGATGCGTAAAGAAAAACTTTCTGGGGATGGGTGATTTAGCCGCATCTGCTGCAGGGTGGGCTCAGGTCCTGGGAGAGCCTGGGGTCTTCTGGCTTCAGGATTGGGTTGAGCCATGGGAAGGGGATGGCCGCACACCTCGGGAAATGTGGGGTCCCGTAGGCAGCGGCGTCTCCTTCCCCCGGCTCTGCAGCACGGCTGTGTCCTGCCTTCACGGAGGTGCTTTGTCTTTCAGCGCTCTCTTCCCGGACGTGGTGAACTGCATGCAGACAGACAACCTGGAGCTGAAGAAGCTGGTCTACCTCTACCTGATGAACTATGCCAAGAGCCAGCCGGACATGGCCATCATGGCAGTCAACACCTTTGTGAAGGTGAGAGGAGAGGGTTGCGTGCCTGAGAGCCGCATGCTGCAGCGGGTCGGTTCAGCCCACCACGTGCATTCCTGCTTTCGTGCGAGGCCACCACACTAAGCTGCCATGTACCCCAGTCCAAAGAAGGGAACGTGGGCAGGTTTCCAAAGCCTCTATCTTTGGGAGTAGGGGCTCCCCTAGCTCTAGAGAACTGAGCGAATTTGTGCAGTAGTGCAGAAGAAAAACATTTTCTTGGCAGCTGTACTGTGCCACTTGCTCTGTCAGTGGCAGCTTCGGTTGTGGGCAGCTCCCATGATCGAACTGCCATCATGTGAGCTTACGTGCTGAAGTCTCTGCAGCTGAGAAGGCCCTCGTGATCTTCCAGCTGGAGTTGGGAACTGAAGAGCATGTTTGTTAGGAGCCAAAATATTGCCAGATCACTTTGTGGAAAGGCTTGGTGGGCATGAGAGGGAGTTTTAACTTTTTAGGAAGGAAAAAAACCCACACAATAAACCCGATAGATCCAGGTCAGGTGGCTGTTCTGCAGGGTGGCAGCTGACTTCAGGTACTTGGTGTAAGTGATGAAGACAACAGATTCCTGGAGGTGTGTTTGGAGTGACAAACGATGGTGTTAAAACTCTGTGGGTGCCAGATTGCAGAACAAGAGATCAAACCTCTCTCTTGGGTGACTTGTTCTCGAGAGCCGAGTGTTAAAACCTCTAGACTTCAGGTACCCAAAGGAGAATGGAGGTCCCGAAGCCACCACTGATGCCTGTGATTCAAGGAGCAGTGGCCCAGGTTATCTAATCTCCCCCTCTCATCCCCACAGGACTGTGAGGACCCAAACCCCCTGATCCGGGCTCTGGCTGTGCGGACCATGGGCTGCATCCGCGTGGACAAGATAACGGAGTATCTCTGTGAGCCCCTGCGGAAGTGCCTGAAGGACGAGGACCCTTACGTGCGCAAGACGGCAGCTGTCTGCGTGGCAAAGCTCCACGACATCAATGCCCAGCTGGTGGAGGACCAGGGCTTTCTGGACACCCTTAAAGACCTCATCTCGGACTCCAACCCCATGGTGACTGGTTTCTGCCTTCTCCATCCTCTCTTCTCTTCATCCGAATGACAGTAAACGCTCTCCTTTCATCTTCCCTTCATCTTCACGTGCTGAGTCCCTTCCTCCCATTGCTCCCTTTCATTCTTTTTTTGGTGCTTAACAGACCCGCTTTTGGGGACAGCTGTTTCTGAGGGCTGCAGGCTATGTTCCTTGTCCTGTAACCCTGTCTCCTGGATGGAATGTTTCTCCGATTCCTTGGCAGTGTGTTATTAGTCTGTTCCCAATGGGCAGGAAGCTGCCCTGGCCAGCTCGGAGCAGGGGATGGTGGCAGAGGGGAGCTGATGCTTGGCTCTGATACCACATAGCTGGTGGCTTTTGCCTCTGGTGAGGGTTTCCTAGAAGCTGGGCTTTGGCCAGCATTAGTGTCCCTGCTTTTCCCCAGGCGTGAGTGACTTTAAAGCCTGCTTTCCCTAGGGTTTCTCTTCCCCCAGCCTTTGCTGCTCTTCAGGTCTTGCCACAGGCGTAGCGGCGAGCCCGGGAGCTGCCGCAGAAAGCGATGGGGCTCCGCAGAGCTGCCTGGGGAAGGGGAACGAGAGCGGGTTCCTCTGCGCCAGGCATGGGGCCAAGGCTGACTCCTGCTGAACATGTGCGAACCGTTGGAGATGTGGCGTGGGTGGTGGGACCGTGCTGGTGGTGATTGCTCATCTCCTGAGGATCAGCTGGTGGGGAGGAGAAGCTGGTGCCCAGATGTCGCTGGGATGCGAGGTGCCGATATGGAGGATGCAGCTCATCCGCTTGCACCAGCTTTCCCCCAGGCTCTTGAGCCACATTCGGTGTCACCTAACACGTGTCCTGTCCCCCCTGGCAGGTAGTGGCCAATGCAGTAGCGGCTCTCTCAGAAATAGCGGAGTCTCACCCGAGCAGTAACCTCTTGGACCTCAACCCTCAGTCCATCAACAAGCTGCTCACGGCCTTGAACGAGTGCACCGAGTGGGGCCAGATCTTCATCCTGGACTGCCTGGCAAACTACATGCCCAAGGATGACCGGGAAGCCCAGAGGTGAGGGAGGCTCTGGGTACTGCCGGGGCAGTGCTGCCTTCAGGGCACCCTGGACCGGCCAGAGTGGGGCTGGAAAGGGGAGGGGGACAGGCAGGTATCGACTGAAGGGCCTTACACACTGCCCTTTCTCCTCTAAGAAGCTTCTTCATCCTCCTGACCCTAGGAATCCTGCTGTGGGAGGTGGGACAGTGGGCATCTGCTGGCCACCGTGCCTTGGGCACAGCCATCTGGAGACTGCTGTGGTCCCGTAGCGAGCCCTGTCCCTGTGCTGGCACAGGGATTGTGCTTCTCGAGCTGCTTCAAAATGTGGCCTTACCATGCAGCAACGGATGACAGGCACTAGGGAGCTCTGAAAGGGGGTCACTGCAACAGGGTTTTGTAAAGGGTAGGAAATAACCATCATCAGGGCATTTAAGAGCCAGTTCAGCATCTCTTGGGAAGGTCTTAAGTGCTGCTTAGCTGTCCTGCTGCAAACTCTGCCAGTGCCTTGTTCTTCCATCGGTACTAGCAGCAATGTTTAAGCAGGAAGACGGGCTGTGATAATTTTCTTTCCCTTCTCATTCCCTCTCACCCCTCCAACACCTCCAGCATTTGCGAGCGGGTGACGCCCCGGCTGTCCCACGCCAACTCGGCGGTGGTGCTCTCGGCGGTGAAGGTGCTGATGAAGTTCATGGAGATGCTGTCGAAGGACCTTGATTATTACGGCACGCTGCTAAAGAAGCTGGCCCCACCGCTGGTCACCCTGCTTTCCGCAGAGCCCGAGCTGCAGTACGTGGCTCTCCGCAACATCAACCTCATCGTGCAGAAAAGGTGGGTGCCACGGAGCAGCAGGAGGGACAGCCCGGCTCAGGCTCTCCCTCTTCTCTGTGCGTGCTGCTTCCCAGTGCTTCAAACCCTCTGCAGCAGTGTCAGGGCTTTGCTGACACGACCCGTCGTGTGTTTTTTTTCTTCTCTATTATCTAAAATCCAAGGGCTAAGCGTAGAGAGTCAGGTGAGACAATGAGCAGGGAGCTAAGCTGGGATCTCCAGGAGGGGTTTATTTTAATTTATTGTTTATTTGGGGGAGCAAAGGATGGAAAGGCCAAAAGCTAAAACTTTGGTTTAGTCATTAAATGTCTAGTGAGGAATTTTTGTGATATCAGCTTGTTTCTCTGCAGTTGTCCTCTTTGAAAAAGTGCTGAGAGTCCTTTTGTCCCTTTGCTGATCTAAAATTGCTGGTGGGCAGGAGGTGTCCGAGGCCCCACACATGTGCCCCGAGCAGAACTGGCCAGCTGGAGAGCCATGCTTTGCAGTGACAGCCCCAGTCAGATGATTTGTCGTCCTACCAGCTATCACTGTGGTTGTCTATTAAAAATAGCAGCAATTTCTGGGAGAAGTGGAAAGCAATTAGTGTCCCTGGGAGCAGGAATGTGGAAGGCAGGTTGACTCCTTGGAGCTGGACCTGGCCTGTCTCTTTCCCAGCTTAGAGAGAGGATGATCTGGTGAGAAAGGTCCAGCCTAGCCTTGGGGTCTGGGTTTGCGTCCGTGCTCCCCCCAAGACGTCCCTTCCAACCTTGGCAAGACAAAAATCCCCTGTTGCCTTGCTTCTGGTCTTTGTTTGCGGCAAGGTTGTGCTCTGTCCCCTGCGTGCCAGGAAAGGGGAGCCAAGGGACAGAGTCCTGGGGGGATAAATAATCATGGTATCTTGGATTCCTTGGCATTGAATGGGCCCCCAAAACCTTGTGCTAGTGGCCAAGGAGCCTCGTCCTCCTGGCCCAGAGCTGCTTGCTCTCTGGCTCTGGGTTTCCCCAGCTTATGTCCTCGGTGTCCTCAAGCCTTCACCATCCCAGCTCCAACCTCGGCCAGGGCGTGATGATTCATGCTTGTAGCTGGCTAATGGAGTAATGAATTTGCAGGGACTGGGGGCATTAGCTGGCTGCAGGGTCAGGTGAATGAATCCCCATCCGTCTCCTGACCGGCGTGCAGCTTTCTGGGGAGGACAACTCCCTTTCTGCACTGCTTTGCCTGCTGATTGCTGCCTGGGTCAGAGCCTGAAGGTGGGAGCAGAGCTCAGATCTTGTTTCTGCCACTAGAGAAATCATCTGATAGCAGTATCAGGTGTCCAGAAAACTCTGGAGAAAACCATGGTTTCTGGAAGATTTTTCATGTCTCTCTTTGTGATCAAAGTGAAGGAGCGTGTGTCTCCCTTAATCGCTGCCTCTCCTTGTCTTCCAGGCCTGAGATCCTGAAGCACGAGATGAAGGTGTTCTTTGTGAAGTACAACGACCCCATCTACGTCAAACTGGAGAAGCTGGACATCATGATCCGCCTGGCTTCCCAGGCCAACATTGCTCAGGTCAGAGTCTGCCTGATGGTGGTGGGTGGGCACCAAGGGGGGCATGCAGGGGGCTCCAGCCCTGTGGGGAGGGGATTTGCCTGAGAAATCCTAGATCCAGCTTTGCAGGATGTGGATGGGAGCAGCTGTACCGCTCAGTCTGCTTCTGCGGGGTCACTGTCCCACTTTTCTGGTGGCTTTTCTTGCTGCTGGGCTCTCACTCTCTTGTCCTCTCTGGCAGGTGCTGGCAGAGCTGAAGGAGTACGCCACGGAGGTGGACGTGGACTTCGTAAGGAAGGCGGTTCGAGCCATCGGCCGCTGTGCCATCAAGGTGGAGGTGAGGGCTAGGTCGTTTTGGGTCCTGATGGCAACTGTGGCTAGGCAAGGCATCGCTCTCCAGCGTGTGTTGGATGAGCTGGAGGTCATCCCATCCCAGGAGTTAGTGCTTCCCCGACAAGCTAGAGCCTTCGTGGTCCTGGGGATAAGCCACAGTTGTTCCACAGGGCACGTATGGGGTGTAAGGAGGGCGTTTCATCCCCTTACCCTTTGCTGCTGGAGCTGTTTTAGGATCCTTGCCTGCTCTGTGCTCCATTGCAGACCTGATTGCCTGCAACTGTGCCTGGTGTGTTAATGCAGCGGGTGATACAAGTGGCATGTTCAGGGACCGCAGTGGGGGCTGGGAGGGAGCTAATCCCTTACCGAGGGGCCAGGAGGCTTTGCTTCCCCTTGGGGGTAATTTGAAGGGGATTATTGAAAACCTTGCTGTGGCTCCGCATGGCCCAGGTACAGGCAGGTGCACAGACAAGGTCGTGTAGCTTTAGGCCAGCTGATATTGCACTGGATTTACTGCAGAGCATCCTCAATCACATGAGACAAACTGCTCGATGCCAGTGAGCCGGGCACTGGTGAGAGGCAGGAGGAGATGCGCTGGAGCTGGCTCAGGCTTTGCTTCCCACCAGGAGCTGAGCTGGCCCGGCTCTGCCGTTAGATTGATCCCTTCCCTCTGCAGTGAAGCCAGCCTCTCCCGGGGGGATTTACTATCACAGCATTAGCTCTGTTCTTCCCTCTCTATTAATGCCGAGCTGTGTGGCTGTGCAGATCCAAACTAAGGCAAGGTGCAAGATGCTGCTGCCCTGGCAAGCTGAGGTCTAGGCTTGCTGCTGCGCTCCTGCACCCGATGGCCTGAAATGCATCCAGTGGGAGCAGGGAGCAAGTGGCTTGTGGGGAGAGAAAGCTCTGGGAACATGCAAGGGAGATAAGCAGGAGACAGACCTGGATGGGAAGGGGAGACCACACTTGTGCATCCCCCTGTTCTGGTCTGGGTTGGGTTTGGCGCAGGTATGGAGGGGATAAGGCAGCAAGGAGGGGGTGTGGGAAGGGCAGCGGAGGCTTTGGGACAGGGACGTAAGAGCATCGCTGCTTGACTGACCGCGAGTCCCTCCAACAGCAATCAGCCGAGCGCTGTGTCAGCACCCTGCTCGACCTCATCCAGACCAAAGTCAACTACGTGGTGCAGGAGGCCATTGTCGTCATCAAGGACATCTTCCGCAAGTACCCCAACAAGTGCGTGGCGGCCGCCTGCGAGCCTTGGGTGGATGCTCCCAGTCCTAGACAGGCTCTTTCTGCCCCTCTGTGCTTGGGGGGCCCTACAAAGACCCAGGCATGGGTGAGGGTGGGCTGCTGCTCCCCCCTGTGGGATGGCTGGAGGTGAAGCCACCTGGAGCCTCCCTGCAGTGAAGGTGGCTTTGGGTTTTTTGCCAGTTGGGGTTGTGATCATCGATTAGTGCTGCCCCAAGAGTTAAGCTGGGGGCAGGAAAGCCGTCCCCAGCCCTGGGAACTTCCCCAGCCCCATGATGGCAGTCCCAGATCCAGACACACAAATGGACAGGAGCTGCCAGAGACTTTGGGGTCCCTCCTGTCAGCATAAACTGTCTCTGGCTCTTAATTCAGCGCTCCTGATGCTCGAGGAAGGGCAGCAGGAGGAGAGGGGAGTGTTCCGGCTGAGCTAGGATGAATAGGCAACTGTGTGATCAGGAAGTCATGTACTAATAGTGGTAATAAATACTAATGAACTGAATTAGCAGCAAACAGGAACTCTGCACAAATAACCAGCGACTCAGGGCTGCTGCAGAGAGGAGGGAGACCAGATGCACAGGGCTGAGAAGTTAATTCAGCAGCAGGGCTGGCAAGCAGGGGAACATGCTCTGGGACCAGAGAGGGATTGGTGTGGGCAGCGTCACACCGTGCCACAGCCCTGGGGAGAGGGGACAGCCCCAGGCAGGTGGCAGGGACTGAGGGTGATGGGATGTGGTTTGGAGTTAGAGTGGAGGTAGGACTTGGGTTTCTTGCTTTTGGTGAATGTCTGTCCTCTCCTCGGGAAGGTACGAGAGCGTGATCGCCACCCTCTGTGAGAACCTTGACTCCCTGGACGAGCCTGAGGCACGAGCTGCTATGATTTGGATTGTGGGAGAGTATGCCGAGCGGATCGACAATGCTGATGAGCTGCTGGAGAGCTTCTTGGAGGGCTTCCATGATGAGAGCACCCAGGTGTGGTGGGACAGGGGGGCAGCCACCCATGTGATGGGGGGATCTGGTTGCCAGCAGGACCAGCTGGTTGAGGGGTGACACTGTGACAAAGCTTGTGCTAATCAGAATGTAACAAAGCAATTTGCTCTAGCAGGGTTGTGAAGATGTTTTTCTTGCAGGTGCTCGGGACAGCGGTGTCCCATAGCGGCTTTGGGTGTAGAACGTGGCCCATGAAATGCCACCATGGTGGTATCCCAAGCACCTTCCCTCCTTAGCAGTTGGGAGGGACCAAGTGGTCATTTGGTCATTCCTCTGTGCCAGGACAGGATCAGCCCTTTGGAGCTGGAAAACTGAGTCAGGCAGCTGAAATGAGCAGAAGGAACTGTGCCTGTCCCTTCTGCCGGGGCACTTGAGGCCAGTGGTTTTGCCTGTGGAATTTTGGGGTGTTTCCATCTATGGAAACTTTCTACAACCCCACTGTGCAAAACACCATGAAACTAAGTTGTGGTGAACAGGGGAAATTCTATAAATGCAGAATAGCAAAGCCAGCGATCCTGGCAGCCCTGTCTCCAGTCTAAAGAGACTGTCAGAGGTGAGTCGCTGCTGCTTATCCTTGTAAAAGTCAGAGGATGCTCTGGCCTTCACCCTTGTGGGACTGTGTAACCCCATCCCAAGATCTTGCCTAGTAACCTCTGTGTCAACCTGTGGCTCTTGACAGGCTGAGGGTGCGGTAATTGGCTTGAAACGGGCTGCAGACCTGGCTGGGAGCCATGCAAAGTCCCCTGACACTTGTCACTGCCACTTAAGCGGTCACCACGTGTTTGGTCCCTTGAAAGGCAGGTTGGGGTTACGTCCTGGCAGCATATATGGGAAAAATTCACGTGTTCTTGCACAAAAACGGTGTGATCTGTCTGTCTCTCCTTAATCCTGCTCCTCTGCCCACAGGTTCAGCTGCAGCTGCTGACGGCCATTGTGAAGCTGTTTCTGAAGAAGCCCACCGAGACGCAGGAGCTGGTGCAGCAGGTGCTGAGCCTGGCCACGCAGGTGGGTAACAGCTCCACACGAGGGAAGAGCTTCCTGTGGGCCTCGCCATCCCCCTCAAGGCGGTGGGAATGGCTTGGTAATGCAGTACCCGTAATGGGAGGCACATAATTGGAGCTTAATTCTGGAAAAGCTGATAGTTAAAGTCCTGGAGAGCGAGGACACCGTCTCCTGTAGTGCAGGAGGCATCTTGTGCTGTTTCCCTGCTAACCCTGGTGCAGCAAAGCAGTGTAGCCTCTGTACAGCAGAGATGTGACATAAATAGCTTTAACTTTTATCCCCATGATCCCTCTAATACTACAGCAAGACTTAGATGGGGCCAAGATGCTCTGAGTTGCTCTATAGCAGCTGCAGCTTCCCCTGCCCAATGGTTTCAGCACTAACCTCCGTGCTTCCCGAAGGACTCTGACAACCCCGACCTGCGGGACCGTGGCTACATCTACTGGCGCCTGCTCTCCACGGACCCTGTGGCCGCCAAGGAGGTGGTGCTGGCGGAGAAACCCCTCATCTCCGAGGAGACGGATCTGATCGAGCCGACGCTCCTGGATGAGCTGATCTGCTACATTGGGACACTGGCCTCCGTCTATCACAAACCTCCCAGCGCCTTTGTGGAGGGGAGCAGAGGGGTCGTGCACAAGAGCTTGCCCCCACGAACGGGCTCGTGAGTATCTCTGCCTCCCCAGGGTGACTCCCCACCCCATGATGGGACTTCCAGGGCTGGATCCATGTGACGGGCTGGTCGGATGCTGAGCCAAGTGGCTGTGAGGCTGCCGCGGCCACGCGCAGCACTGTGCAGAGCTGGCTTTGTCTGCTGTGCTCGGAGCTGAGCTGAGGCCCCCCCTTCCCAAGGGGAGGTTCCCCTGTAGGAGCAGGGCTGTATGGATTCAATATTGTCCTTACAAGGCTGAAGTGGAAGGTGATCTCAATGAGAATGTGTTGTGTTGGGAGCCATGCTGGGACGGGGTGTCTCTTTGAATACTCACTGCAAAGCACAGCTGGGTGAACTCGTGTCTCTAGTGGGACCTGTCGGCTCAGCCGGAGCTCCTCAGCATCTCATGTCTTTCCCTTGCCATTCCCTCTAGGAGCGAGAGCGCCGAGAGCCCCGACACAGCCCCCTCGGGGGTGCAGGCGGCTGAGCAGCCGGCCGTCATTCCCACTCAGGGTGACCTGCTGGGTGACCTGCTGAACCTAGACCTTGGTCCCCCGGTGAGCGGGCCTCCCATCGCCACCTCCTCCGTGCAGATGGGTGCCGTGGACCTCCTCGGAGGCGGCTTGGACAGCCTGGTACGTCACAGCCCCGCGTGCTCCTTCCCCGATGCCTGGCTACCCTGGCGGCATCGTGCTGGGTTTGATGCTGGCTCCTGTCTGGAGCTCCTGGGCATGGGATGGGCTTGTCTGCCTGGAGACGTCCGGGCTAGTCCTTTCTTTCTACAGCTGGTGAAGACAGAGCGGCACTGCACCCTAATTTATCTTGTCCTCATCAGATGGCTGGAGCAGGGCAGGGGGTTAGTGCTCCTGAGCGCCTTTTCTCTCAGTACACGAGGTCTGTGTAGATGCTCCCGCTGTCTGTGCTGTGCTGCAGGAGTGACTGCTCTTCCTGGGTCCCCCTCTGAACCCCACAGCTGCATGAAACGGGGATGTGCCCCGAGCTGCTGTGGGGCTGGGCCGAGACGTGCCTGCTCCCGGCCTGCAGGGTGCTTTAATGTGTGTCTCCTGCACCGGGAGATCTGGAGGTGACAGCTTGTCCTCCTGGGAATGCTAACCAAGAAGCGGTTTGGCCGCAGGGTGAGGTGGGATGGAAACCTCTGCCTGGTGGGGACTGCCTGCCCCACAGGTGCCGGTGATGGTCCAGGCTCCCTGAAGGAAGAGTTTGAAGTTTTCTCCACTGCTCATAAAGTCCAGCAGATATCCCCCAAGGGGAGGCAGCGTTGCTGTCTCTTTGCCTGCTACGTCTCCTGCTCCATAAGCCCCCAGGTGCTGCCCTGGCTCTTTGTGGGCTCCAGGGTTTGGTAACGGGCTGGCGCTGTGTGCGGGGAGGAGAGACCCTGGTCGTGCTCTGTCCCCTGGCTCCAGGGCAGCCACGGATGGACAGATGGACGTGTTGGCAGTGCAGCAGGACTAACCTCTCTTCCCTCCTCCCATTCTTTTGTCTCTGTTTTTTGTCTCTTCTCTCCTGGCTTGTCTCTGCATGTGGCTGGCTCTTCTCTTCGCCTTGCCTGCTTCTGCTTGGAGATGGGGGACGAGTCGGAAGGGGTATGGATCAGCCCTTTTCTTAGCCCTCTCGACCATGCGTAGCCCCAGCACCCGTGCCCACCCCTGGCTGTGCCACTGCTCCCCCCATGCAGCCTGAGCCTTCCTGTTCAGTGCCCCAGTGACACCTCACTTCCCTCTGGGGACAGCCAGGCCCCCAAACAGCTCCTGGCACACCAGGTCTGGGACTGCTGGAGCATCCCTACCAACTCTGGGCCCTCGCTAGCCCACACTGATGCTTTTAGAGAGTGCCCTTGATGGGGCATTTTGTGGGACCCCTGTGCCCTCGGTGCGCTGGCCCCTGCCCCTGCTGATGCCCCTTTCTTCTCTTGCAGCTGCGAAGCGATGTGGGAGGCAGCCCTGCTGTGAGTGTGCCCTCACACCCGAACCCCTCTCTCACCCTCTGCATCCTCCTCCTCCTCCTCCTCCTCTCCCTCACCCTGCGGTGCCCCCCGTAACCCGCTACCTTGTCCCCTGCAGATGGGCGGCGGTGGCAGCTTCACACCAGCGCCCAGCACCGCAGTGCCCGCGAACCTGGGGGCACCCCTCGGCAGTGGCCTGGGAGACCTCTTCGACCTCACCGGTGGAGTGGGGACCCTGTCAGGATCCTATGTGGCACCCAAAACGGTGAGTGGGACAGCTGAGCCCCAGCCGCTGGCTGCTGGCAAAGCTCACGGCTGCTGCATTAAGGGGGGCAGAGACCCCCGTGCTGGCTCCCTGTGGCAGGGCCTCCCAGGGGGAGTTGGAAAATGAACCCCCTTTTCCTGGCATGGTAGCAAGCCGAGCGAGGGTGGTGGTCTGCAAATGGAGAAGATGTTATAGTGCTTGCCTGGGTGCGGGGATGCCGGGCAGAGGTGGTCTGTGTGTTCCCCCAGGTGGCATGGAGCCCTAAGCAGAGGGGAGAGCAGGGATCTGTCAGGTCACCTCTCTGATTTTGGGGCTGTGCTGTTTCCCAGTGTGCGGAGTGAGGTTTGGAGGAGGCAGCAGCAGCATCCCGCAGCCCTGGCTAGGGTGAGGGTGACTGTGCCCCTGCTGACTGTGGTGGTAGTTGTGAAATGGCTCTGGTTTACAAACACCCTGCACGGCTCTGCCAGGTGGAGAGCACCAAAGGGTTCGCTTTGGGTAAAATCCCAAGAGTTTCTTGTCTCCTTAACCCAGGTCTGGCTCCCTGCCATGAAGGCTAAGGGGCTGGAGATCTCTGGCACCTTCAGCCGGCAGGTGGGCTCCATCTCCATGGACCTCGTGTTAACGAACAAAGCTCTACAGGTCATGTCCGACTTCGCCATCCAGTTCAACCGCAACAGGTGAGGTCTCTCCTGGGCTGCGTCAGCAGCGACCGGTGAAGATGCTGTGTGATGCCTCTGAGCTCAGCCCTGGAGTGGTTGTGTGTGGAAGAGGGTGGGAGGAAGGGACCACAAGCTGCAAGGGCTGGGAACAGCCTCACATGATGACCTTCTCTCTCTGATGGCTGTGGTGGTGATGATCATCAAACCAAAGCCTCTAAGAAGTTGACTGAAGAGGCCGTTCCTCTGGGGTCTGACCACGGTCCCATCAGTTGTCCTCCTGGTGAACTGATGCTTCCTTTTCCCTCAAAGGGACACAACAAGAGATGGCCCTGAGGGAACGGTGCGGGAACGCTAAAAATGGGTGTGAGTCTGTGTAGGAGGAAGGGGTGAGATTTTGGGGCTACCTGTTATTGCCCCAGGGTGGGCAGGGCAGGAGCCAGCCTGGTCCTGTACTGTGCAGGGGCAGTAAGATGAGCTGGGGTGTTCCTGGTGTGGTCTGGGTGGAAGAAGGCAGGGAGTCCCCAGTTTGCCCCAAAGTAGACGGGCAGTGCCTTCTGCCATCATCTGCTGCCCCCCTGACCCCCTGCCTTCATCGGGTTTTCCCCCAGCTTCGGCCTGGCCCCGGCAGCTCCTCTCCAGGTCCACGCGCCTCTCGCCCCCAACCAGTCCGTGGAGATCTCCCTTCCGCTCAACACTGTTGGCTCTGTCATGAAGATGGACCCCCTGAACAACCTCCAGGTGCGGAACACCCAGGAACTCCTGGGAAGCTGGGGATGGGGCCAGGGGTGCTCTGAGGTGGGTTTGCTTCCTCGGGAGGGAGCCAGAGAGAGGCGTGACAGCAGGAGCCAGCCAAGAAGAAAGGCTCAGCTCATCATCTCTGTGCTGTCAGAGCTCAGTCCGACTCCAATTTGACATCCAGCTCCATGCAGACTGCTTCCTGCACGGAGGAAGATCCTTGCTGACAGCGGCAGAGCTGAGCCTTGGCTGAGCAGCTGCTCGGAGCGTGCCAGCGCGGGGAGACGGTGGAGACAGGGCTGTAGTTCCCAGCAGGGAGCTGGGAGAGAAGGCTAAGGGGGTGCAGCCCCAGCAGCTCCCCCATTTCCCCTATATGCAGGACAGTGGCACGCCTGAGAGCGCGCCAGCATGTGGGACATGGATGCTGGCATCTCCAGCTCCTTCAGGCGGTTGCCAGTCTTTTGCCTCTCATGCTTGCTGGGGTGGGACCTGGCTGAAGAGGGATTGGCGGTGTACGGTGGGATGGGATGGGATGCTCGCTTTGGGAACCGCCTGTCTGCTGTAGGTTAGAGGAGGTGTTGATGTCCCCGTGTCCTTCCGTTCCAGGTTGCGGTGAAAAATAACATCGACGTCTTCTACTTCAGCACCCTGTACCCGCTGCACATCCTCTTCGTGGAAGACGGGAAGATGGGTGAGTTGGAGCGCGGGCGGCTGTGGCTCCTGCAAGGTGCACTTCTGCCACCAGTCTGTAGGTGCCATGCCGGCCCCTGAAATCCTCCCGCCCGTGTTCCCAGCCCTGGGGACGGACTGGGGAGCCGAGAGGAGCCAGATGCCCCTGGCAGTTGCAGATGGGAGCACTGCCATGCCAGCATGACCAAGCTGTGGCTACCTGAGATGGCCTGAGCCTCCTTCTAACTCCTCACTGCCAAGGAGAGCTTCGCTCACTGCTTATTTTGCCTTTTCTGGCACTTACCAGCCTCTTCCTGGAGCCAGTGTAGCTTGCTAGCCCCCCTAAAGTGGGTGGCTTTCCTGCAGCTGGGTGAGGCTGGTCGTGAGAAGCTGCTGGAGGGGGTGGCAGCATGAGATCCCTTCAGCCGCCGGTGACGCGGCAGCATGGCCCCTGTGTTGTACTGCCTTCGGGAGGTGGCGGGGCAGCCGGTGCTGTGGCTTCACTGTGTTGGTTTTGTTCCTCGCTGCAGAGCGGCAGATGTTCCTGGCCACTTGGAAGGACATTCCCAACGAGAACGAGGCCCAGTTCCAGATCAAAGACTGTTCTCTCAATGCAGGTGGGTCCAAACCCTTCGGAAGGACCCAGCTCAGCTCCTGGCGACCAGCTCGTCCCAGTTATCCCAGCCCAGGCTGCGGGGAGAGCTCCTTCCCCCTGTGCCCACCCTGTATCTCCAGGAAGGAGCTGCCGCTTTGCTTGCCATTGACTAGTTGTAGAAACTTGGCAGCCTCAGAGACGTTCTGCCTGGTGGGAATGTCCCTGCTGCTGAGGGCAGTTTGCTGTGCCCACCCTGGGATCAGTCTCGGTGCAGAGAAGCTGAACTGGATCATGCAGCCCTGACGCTGCCCAGCCTCGCAGCAGCCTGTCCCGGCCAACCCACAGGCAGGGCAGCGGTCCCGTGCTTGCGGGCAGAGCAGGCAGCCGTGGGCAGGAGCAGGGGCCAGGCTCCCTGGCGCCTTCTCGCTCCCCCAGCTCCTTCTCTGGGAGATCTGGTGCCAAGCAGGACGTGCAAACCCCGGGTGGGGACAGCCAAGTCTTTTCAGTCCCACTGGCAGCAGCGAGCTGACCTTTGTGGAGCGAAGCGGGGCGGCTCTGCTTGTGAATTGAGCTCTGGGCTGCTGCCTGCCCTCCCCGGGGAGGACCTGGGAGCCGAGCTGAATAGAGCCCTTCTCCTCACTGTGTGGGATGGTGTGTTTTGGATGTGCTGCATCACGGGGTGGGGAGAGGGAGGGGAGGAAGAGAATGGGGCAGGAGCAGGTCCAAAGGGAGCTGGTGGTCAGCCCAGCGCCCTGCCCTGAGCAGCCCCCGCAGCAGCTCTCTCCTCCTCCCACACAGATGCCGTTAGCAGCAAGCTCCAAGGCAGCAACATCTTCACCATCGCCAAGAGGAACGTGGAGGGCCAAGACATGCTCTACCAGTCCCTGAAGCTCACCAACGGCATCTGGGTGCTGGCAGAGCTCAGGATCCAGCCCAGCAATCCCAGCTTCATGGTACGCTCCTTCCCCTGCCTGCCTCCGAAACAGCCCCGAGGTGGCTCTGAGCCGAGGCTGCTGCCCACCCTGCTGCCCGCCCTGCCTTCCCCGCTCTCTGCTCGGAGCTTGGGTTGGGCTGGATGGTCCTGCGGCACATCTGCGATGGCAGGACCCCTGACCGGCTGCTGTTGGTGCCAGCTCCGTCCCCTGTGCCAGTCCTGGCGTCTCTCTCGCATGCGGGAGGGCAAGACAGGGTCTGCTGGCCAGCTGGGCTCTGCAGCAACATTCGGTTTCTTGCTGGGCTGCCCTCCTAGCACCGGGGAGGCACCGTGGTGGCAGCTAAAGGAAGCAGAGAGGTCCTAGCCCAGCCACACATCTCCGTTAAAATAAAAACCCCAACCCCGTTCCCTTCTTGGGGCATCTCCGGCTCTGCCTGTGTGCTGGGCAGCCCGACTGCAGCTGCAAACAGCCTCAGAGCAGAGGTCTGTCCTCGTGTTGGGCATGAGCCATCCCCATGTCCTGCTTTCCCTGGCCCGGCCCCTTCCCCACCTTCCTCGCAGCCTGTTTTCTTTGGGTTGGGACGAGCTGTGTCGCCTTGACTCACCTCTCTGTGTATCTCTGTACCTGCTGCCTGCCTGCCCTCACCGGCCTGCCCGCTGTTGCAGGATTTGGAGGTTAGCAGACTGGTTTTTACCCCGGCTTTGGGCTGTCCCTGGCTGCTGCCTGGTTATTTCTGCCCTGATGTTTTTAGCTGCCTGCTGGCTGCCCTGCCAGCCCTGCGTGTCTCTTGGTGCCTCTTGCCTCTCCCTCCTGGCAGGGCTGGCACGAGGCCGGTGCCAAGAGCAGAGTTTTGTCAGAGGTGAACATTTCGGAGGGTCAGGGTGTTCCCACCACCCTCCCGGGTTCACTTGGGATGCAGATAGCTGGAAATCCTTATCCTGGAGAATTCCCTGCTTGACACCCCTGTGCTGAGCTCTCCCCGCTCGCCTGCAGGCTGAGGAGCTAATTGCGTTCAGAGTCATTTAATATTTAATCCTTGAGCAAATAACCGAAGGGGGCTCGTAGCGCTTAGGAGAGGAAGATATCTTTGAGGAACCGTTCACCCTCAAGCTACAGGCAGTGAATCAAACCCCAAGACATGAAGTGTGTGCACGCCTCTGCCTGCCCTCCCTGCCTGTGCTGCATGTGGATGTCTCTGCTCCTCAACTGGGCGGGGGAAGCACCAGCAGTCCGGGGAGGGCATTTAGGGGGCTCGGTGCTTTTTAATATCTTCTTTTATCCAGCCAAAATAAGGAGCTGGGGCCACCCTGTGCCCCGTGGGGGGGGGGATGCTGCAGCATGCAGGGCTTTGTGCTTTGGGGCTGGTGGCTCACCGGCGTGGGGCGAGGTGCCATGACCCCCTCTCCTCCTCTCTCCCCCACAGTTGTCCCTGAAATGCCGAGCGCCGGAGGTGTCCCAGTACGTCTACCAAGCCTACGAAACCATCCTGAAGAACTAAGGTGCTGGTGTAGCCCATCCTCTTCCTCTCCTCCCTTTCCCGCCCGAGGATGCGGGGCAGGACCCGTGTGCATGTCTTCTTTCCTTCCTGCCAAGGAACCAGCCCCTGGGAATCTCCCTCCAGCCCCGGGGCCCTGAAAACGGAGCCGGTGCTCCCATCTCCGGCAGGGCTGGGGTGAGCAGAGGAGGGCAGGGGCATCCCGGCCAGTCCTTGCATTCCTGTAGAAATCTGTGTGTGAGTGATGCGGTGTCCTCCTTGCTGATGTTGCCCCGTCAAGAGCCCTGTTTCACCGTCTGGGTCCCTGTGACTGCTTTTTTTTTTTTTTTTTTTTTTTTGTACTGAGCCGCCACACATGGGGGGCTGTTCTCCTCCTCCCCTGTGTGCCCCCAATCCTGCAAAAATCCACCTCCCTGCTGGCGCTGGGTCTCGTGGCTGCCCGTGGTGGTGTCTGGAGAAGGGTTCAGCACTCCTCAGCCCTGGGAAGAGCACGCCGGGGCTCGCCCTGAGCCTGTTTGGTGCTGGTTGGGGCCCAAAGTGCCGTGGGTTTGGGTGGCTCTTGCTGCGGATCCCCCTGGAGCCTTGGGCCTCAGGGCTTGGTGCAGCCGAGAGCAGGTTGGAAACGGCTTTGGCTTCTTCCTTCCCCTGCGGCAGCTCCCGCCTCTCCCCGGTTTTGTCCCCTGGTTCGGTTCAGGAGAGCCATGGGTGAGCCCCCAGCCCTTTGGAGAGGGTCTCCTCCCCATGGGAGCTGTTTCCAAAGGGTCCAGAAGGGCCTGAGGATCTCTAATTTGAGGCTGTACTTAACAAGTGCAGTAAAAAAGGGCTTTTCTAGCCCCAACCAGCCCCCGCAGTGGGGCTGGGAGGGCTCTGAGCATTATCTCATGCTGCCCTTGCCCCCGCCTCTGCCCCCCGCTCCCCAGCCCCACGGCTCCCTCTGCTCCCTGCTGTCACCCATGGGTGCCGGAGAGGATGCGCTGCCTTCCCCTGTGGTGACACTACTCCTTTCCCCCCCCTTCCCCCAGAAATAAAGCCATGGGTCACCCCTAACTAGAAGTGTTCGGTGCAGGAAATATCTAATATATAAAATATAAATATATTGTATGTTCACTTGTTTTAAGCGAACGTTGAATAAAGGTGACATCTGCCCACAGAGCTGCTGTCGGGGTGGGGGTACCCCAAGCTCGGTGCCGGGGTGCTGGCCCGGTCACCCCTTAGGGAAGCAGGATGCCGTCAGCTTCCTCTCGGCAGTGCCCTGCCCTCGCAGGGAGGAGATAAGCTTTTTCCAGGGCTGCTGGCCGTGACCTCTGGCTCAGCAAAGCCTGAAGCAGCAAATTTCCCGGCGCTGGGCGTGCGGGTAGGGGAAACGGGGCCAGGTGCCTCTTGGGGACGGGATGGTCCTGGGGGAGCTCTCGGACTCTGCTCCCAGCTGATGCCAGAGCATCTAATGGCTCCGCCAAGGCTTGCAGCAGCCCCGTACCGGTGCATGGTGCCCAGGGCCGGGGGGATGCAGGGTCCCCTCATGGGGTCGGGGACAAGTGCAGGGTCCCCAGGAGGTGCAGGTGGTCCATGTAGGGTGACAGTCCTGGCCCCAGTGCTGAGCTGGGATGGGCACCAGCACCAAACCCTGCTTTGGGACATCCCACCCAGCACCAGCACCCCTACCAGGCACCCTGCTTGGGTACTGTCATCATTACTGGGCACTGGTATGGCTCCAGGACACCCCGTGGGGTACCAGCACCGCTCTGGGACACCGCATGGGGCACTGGTACTGCTCTGGGGCTGGACATCAGCCCCATTCCCAGGGGAGATGCAGGGCAGGCATCGGGGGACTGCAGTGGACACCCCACTTTGGGAATCCTTGACCACAGGGGACTTTTGGCTCCAGGCAGCCCCAGGGACTTCAGGGACCCAGAGGGGTCCCCAGATGCAGCCGAGGGGTCCCTGTGGCTGCAACAGGGTGCAGAACGTTGGGGCTCACCCTCACCTCGGTTCTTTGCTGCTCCCAACCCTCCTGGGACTCTGGCCCACCTCCCTTGGGCTCGGGGGGGGTCTCACATCCTTCCTTCTCACCACTGGCTCCCCCCCAGAGGGTCTTACACCCCCAGGACAGATGACTGGACACAGTGGGTTCAGCTCTGTTGGTCTTTACTGGCTTGGGGGGACATGCGGGGCCGGAGGGGTGGGGGCCGCGGTGGCCTGGGCAGGGGGCTCCACGCATAGCCCCGTCCCACATTAGGGACATCAACACACGCTATGGACAGTGCTGCGGCCGGCTGGGGGCTGGAGAGGAAAAAGTGACACCCCCCCCCGCCCTGAAATACAGGTTGTGACAACAAGCTGCATGTCCCCGAGTCATCTCAGATGTGGAGAGGAGAAAGAGAAGAGAGGAGAGCAGAAGGTGGCCGAGAAGAGAAGGACAAGAAGATGAGAAGAAAACAAGAGGAGAAGGCAGCCGAGAAGATGATGACAAGAGAAGAAGGACAAGAAGATGAGAAGAAAACAAGAGAAGAAGGCAGCTGAGAAGACGATGACAAGAGAAGGACAAGAAGATGAGAAGAAGACAAGAAAAGGTGGCAGGCAAGAAGAGAAGACGATGACAAGAGAAGAAGGACAAGAAGATGAGAAGAAGACAAAAGGCGGCAGCCGAGAAGATGATGACAAGAGAAGGACAAGAAGATGAGAAGACGACAAGAAAAGGTGGCAGCCAAGAAGAGATGATGATGACAAGAGGAGAAGAACAAGAAGGCCAAGAAGAGGAGAAGAAGACAAGAAGATGAGGAAAACAAGGAGAGGAGGAGAAAAATGAGGAGAGGCGAAGATCAGAAGAGCAGAGCCGGTTGCTCTCCAACCCGGTGCTCAGGATGCAGCTCTCTGCTCCGGCCACCGCCACCGTGGCCACCCCACCGTGGAGCTGCTCCCCATGGGACCGGGGTCTCGTCCGGGGCCCTTTGCCCCTGGTGTGGGCCGGGGGCTCCTCCTTGCAGGCCCCAACCCCAACTGCCAACAGTCACCGGCTCCCCGGCCACCCCGGATCCGTGGCGGTCGCCCGGCCGGGGTCTCTCCGTGCGGGTGCCATCACCAGCAGCAGCAGCTCCGTCACGTCCCCGGGGGTGGCCGGGGGGGGTTTGCTGGGGGCTTCTCCCCATCCTGCCTGCCACCCACGGCCACCAAGCTGGGCGACTCACGGCCAGGCGTCCTCTTCCAGCCCCTCGCGCTCCCGCGGGACCCAGGCGGGCTCCAGGAAGGAGGAGAGGACGCTCTGCAGAGCCCCCCAGGACTTGCGCTCCCCGGGATTGGGGCTGCCGGTGGGGGGCCGGGGGGGGGGCCGCCCCGTAGCCCCTCGGGGTGGGGATCCTGGAGGGCTTCTTGTGGGGCTGCGTGTCCAGCCGGGGCTTGGCCCAGGGCCGCGGGGGCGGCGCGGGGAGGGAAGGCACCGGCTCGGGGACCCCCGGCAACCCCGGGGGGCCGTCCGCCGTGGCGGGGGTCTCCTCCGTCTCCGTCAGGTCGTCCTCCCCCGGCGCCCAGTCGGTGTCGGACTCGGGGCCCCCCCCGCGTCTCCCGGGCGTCCCAGGAGGCCGGGAAGCAGCTGCTTTCATCGGAGGAGCTGGAGAGGGCCGGCCGGCGTCCAGCGTCCGCCATTTCGGGGGCCGGCGGCGGCGGGGGGCTGACCCCGTTCCCGCTCCGCCGGCCGTCCTCGGCGGGGAGGCCGTGCTTGCCGAAGACGTTGAGGGAGGACGAGGAAGAGCTGGAGGAGCAGTAGGCCGAGTCGGCGGCGGTGCCGGGGGGGCAGCGGGGGCGCGGGGGGGTTCTCCCCGTCTTCCAGCTCCTCCATCATCCTGGTGTTGGCCAGGAACTCCTCCTCCAGCCGACGGAAGAGCTGCTGCTCCTGGCCGGGCTCCAGCCGCAGCGGGGCCCGCAGCCGCCTCGCCAGCTCCTCCAGCTCCCGTTGCAAGGCCTCCCCGGCTCCGCCGCCATGGGGGGTCTCTCCGGACCCCCCCCACCCGTCGCCCCCCGACGCCTTCCTCCAGGGAGGAACGACGCGGGGTGGGAGCGGGGCTGCGGGCGGCCGGCCGGGAAGGGGTCCGGCTACGAGCGGGGCTGCCGGGCCGGGAGGGGGTCTCTGCCCTCGTCCAGGAGTGCTGGCCGTCCCGTCGACGGCTGATGAGCAGCAGGGGCTGGGGGCCGGGGCGGCCGTGGCTGCGGGCACGCGGCGGGGTACGGCCGGGCCCGTTGGGGACCCTCGACCGGCCGCGTTCCTCCGGAACCGTTCGTCCGGCCGGGGGGGGTCCGACGTCGCGGGGAAGTTGCGGTGGGACCCCACGGTTGGATTCTCGACGGCGGGGGGTCCCCCCGTCCCGCGGGGCCGGGGGTCCGCTCTGCGCAGAGGAGGTCGAGGAATCGCTGTCGCCCGAGCAGCGGCGGGCACGGGCGGGGAGCGGGGTCGCGGGGCCTGGGGGGGGGCGTGGAGAGGGGGCTCAGGGTGGGGGGTAGGGGGGACTGGGGGGGGGGTCAGCGGATACCCCATGGCCCTCCCCATTCCCCTCCCATTGCCCCCTCCATTGCACCCCCCCATTCCCTTCCCATTGCCCCCCATTCCCCTCCCATTGCAGCTTCCATTGCACCCCCCCATTCCCTTTCCATTGCCCCCCCATTGCCCTCCCCATTGCATCCCCGTTGCCCCCCCATCGCCCCCCAACTCCCCTCCCATTACACCCTCCCATTGCCCCCCCATTCCCCTCATTGCCCCCCCACTCCCCTCCCATTACACCCCCCCATTGCCCTCCCCATTCCCCCCATTACACCCCCCCCCGCACGCCCTTTCCCGCGCTGCCCCCCCCGCCCCGCGCCACCAGGGGGCAGTCCGCCCCAGCTGCCAATCATCGCCGGGGGGCGTGCCTGCGGCAGGCCCCGCCCCGCCGCGCATCGCGCATGCGCGTTGGCAGCGGCGGGAAGAGGCCGTGGCGGAGAAGGGGGGGGGAGAAATGGTGCGGGGACCCCAGAACACGAGTGGCGTGGGGCAGGGATGGGGCAGGGCTGGTTTACCAGGGCTGGTTCCCTCACGGGAGAGCAGGCCTTTGCCCCACAGCAGGCCCCAGCCCCACGGCGGGGCTTTCGCCCCGCCGTGGGGCTGGGGCCTGCTGTGGGGCTGAGGCCTCGCCATGGCGCTGAGGCCTTGCCGTGGGGCTGAGGCCTGGGAGGCGGTGCGGGTTCCTCAGCTGGGCTGGGCAGCACCCACGGGTGCCCTACCTGAGCGTGCCGGCTCCCCGTGGCTCAGCGGGGCTCCTCGAAGGGCTGGCAGAGGTGGGCAGGGGACCCTGGCCGCCCCCCCGTGGGGGCAAGCCCTCCTGTTTGGTGCCGGACAGTGGTTTCGGGATGCCCGTGTCCCCGACGCCTTTCGGTTGGTGGCTGCCCCGCTCCGTTCTGGCGTGGTTGCCGTCCCCACCGGCCGAGTGGGTGCCGGCTGCGCGGGGGGCGGCGGGGGGGTGCTGGGGCTGGGGGCGCGGGGCGTGGGGGAGAAGCCTGGGGCGCGGGGCTGGGGCAGGCGGTGAGCTGGAAACGGAGATGCCGGGAGGTCAGGGTGGGGGGGAACGTCTCTCGCCAGCCACCCCCACCCTCACGTAGCGCCGGCACCCGGCTTTTCCAGCCAGGGTTTCCCAGGCTGTGGGTTAATCACCTCGGGAATTAATTTGGCCCCCAAATCCCGCCTTTCCTCACTCCCCTTTTCCCCTTTCAGCCGGATCAGCGCCCCGAGCAGCCCAGCCCCAGGGAAAGGAGCCCCACGCAGAGCCAGGAGTGGCGAAACGCAGTGAGGTGGGGTGGCACCGGCCAGGGGGTGGGGGTCGGAGGGCTGGGGGTGGTGGGTGGGGGTCCCTGGGCCCCAACATCCCCGGGGGGCACTCACAGAGGGAGGAGCAGCGGCACGGGTCGTGCTTGTCCAGGTAATGTTCCAGTGTGTCCCAGCCGCCACCGACGCGCACCATCACGTGGCTCCTCAGCACCTGTGGGCAGCCCGGTGTCCGTCACCCTGCCTGCCCTGCCTGTCCCCCAGGACGTGGCCAAAAAGCCAGCCTGCTCCCAGGGCGGCGGAGCTACACACGCTGGCCGCAAACGGCCCCCCCCGTGTCCCCGATGTGGGGCAGCTTGTGGGGAGTAAGTAAGTTCAGCTCAGGGCCCACCCCACCGCGGGGTCCCTCAGGACGGGTCCCCACCGTGCCGAGGAGCGGGGGAAGGAGGAGGGTGGGGGGGTCCCGGCGTAAGAAGGGGGACACGATGAGGCGAGAGACGCGGCGGCGGCTCTTACTCGGACGAAGATGAGTGTGCTGGAGTCGCCCACTTTGTATTTACCCTCGGAGACCTTGACCATGGGGAACTGCGAGGGGCAGGAGCAGCAGCCCAGGATCTCCCGCACCTGCCGGCAGAGAGGGGAGGGGTCAGTGGGGCGCAGACCCCCAGCTATAGGGCCAGCCCCTATAGATAGGTGCACGCAGAAGGGCTGTATATAGAGCCCACGGAGAGAGGGGAGCCAGCTTGGTCCCGGCCTCTTGGCTGCACCCATTGTGGTGGGGATGCTGTGCCCCCCCCCCCCCCCCAAGTCTGGCAGCTCCCCTCCTCCTGCCTGTGCTTGCTTGAGGGGGCAGGCCTGTGGGCAGCGCGCTGCCTGTACCTGCCAGAAAGCAGCCGGGTGGGTTCGCGTGGGAGCCCAAGCCAGCAGCTCCCACCGCAGCCCCAGGCGGTGGGGAGCACCCACAGCTCCCACACACCGTGGGAGAGGGGCCTGGGGGGCTTCCCATGGCTGGCCCCCCCTGAGCAGGCTGAGAACGGGCACAACTCTCTTCATCTGCTGCCAGCCCCACTCTCTGGAGCCCACCCGCTCCGGGACCCCTGGGCGTGGGAAGCTCAGAGCTGCCCCAAAACTGGGAAGGAGGAGGCAACATCCCCCCCCGACACCCCCCGCTGGTGCCTGAACCACAGGGGATTTGCCCCCCCCCCAGCACCCCGCTATGGGGCAGGGACCTGCAGTGCCCCACTGCACCCCACATTCACCAACAGAAAAGGGTTAAAGCCCCCCCCCCCAACTTTAACATTCAGCACTGATAAAAAGCCAAAGGGAGGGTTTGGGGGGGCCGGCCAGGAGACCCCCCCCATCGCCGTGGGGCTGCCGGACGGTGCTGCCTGCTCGTCGGCTGCCTGCTCGCCAGCTGCCTGCTCTATCTGGGGCGGCCGTCCTGCCCGCGGCCTGGCCGGGGCTGACGTCAGGGATTAGGCAGGGAGCCACGGGGGGATGTGGGGACGCGGCCGCATCCTGCCCCGGCCCGGGGGGGGGGCGGTGAGGGGGGCACAGCACTGCCTCCCTCACCCCTAAATTTGTTTTGTGTTTTTTTTTTTTATAATTCCTCTTTTGTTTGGGTTTTTTTTTCTTTTTTTTGCAGTTCTGCCTTTCTGCCCATCGCAGGGGTCCAGCCAGGTCAGGATCCGGCGGCTCCCGTTCCCATCCGGGGCAGCAGCCGAGTGGCAAGGTCAGCCCCAACTGGGGAAACTGAGGCACGGGGGGATAGGGGGGGACTGCAGTGAGGAGGGGGGTCCTGACCCTGCTGTCATCCGGGGAGTGGGGGGGGACGGGCCGGATCCGGCACCATCAGGCTCCTCCCCGGCTCCAGCGCTGCCCATAAAAGCCGATGGCGAGGAATTACGCAGCCCGGAAAAATGCAGCCGGGGTTGGCAGTGCCCAGCCAGGGGGGCTGGGGGGGCTTGAGGGGGGGGCAATAGCAGGAGGTGGGGGGGGACACCCTTTGCAGCGGCACTGGATGGAGAGGGGGTGCAGGATGCTCCCCCCCCCCCCCCCCCCGAGTATGGCGGCTGCGGGACTTACTTAATGAGGAATTGGGGTTTCAATTAAAAACCAGCTTTGAGCTTAGGGAGTCAGGGGAGGGCAGACCCCCCCTGTCCCCTCCCCATGTCCCCCCCGTCCCCGTATTAATCCGCTGCCTCGCGTGCGGGCCGGATCCTGCACCCAGCCCGGCTTTAATCCTTCCTGAGCCTCCTGGCCCTGGGGTGGGGGGTTCCTACACCCCAGCTTGTGGATGGGACCCCCCCGCTCCCCCCCCCCCGCTTCTCAACGCCCCGAATCGTGGCTGTGAGCAGCCAGGATGTCCCCACGTCCGTCTCTCCGTCCCTGGGGACACCAGCCCCAAGGTGCTGGGAGGAGGAGGGACGGATCCAGGCAGGAGCAGCTTCCTGGGGTGGGGACCACTGTGTGCCCCCCCCCACTGCAGGGAGGAAGTGGCAGGGGCGGAGGTGACACCCGTCTCCTCCCTGTGATTATGGCCACGGCCACCAAAATAACCCTGTCCTGACATCAGGAGGCCCCACAGGGCACGGGGTGTGGCTGGGCGGCCGAGGACCTCCCATCGACCACGGAGAGCCTGGTTGGGTGGCTGGAGAGGACCTCCCATGGGCCACAGAGAGCCTGGTTGGGTGGGTAGAGAAGGACATCCCATGGGCTGCAGCCGGCCTGGTTGGGTGGACAGAGAGGACCTCCCATGGACCATAGAGCAGCCGGTAGGGCAGACAGAGAGGACGTCCCGTGGACCATAGAGCAGCCGGTTGGGCAGACAGAGGGGACCTCCCAGGGACCGTAGAGCAGCCATAAAGGCCCTCACCCAAGCCCAGGGCTCCCAGGGGCGTGTGTCTCACCAGCTCGTCCAGGTTCTTCAGGTCGCAGAGGGCGATGGGCCGGGCCCTGCTGGGGTAGGCGGGCGCCTGGGGGTCCCGGCTCTCCTGGCGCGTGCCCAGCACGCCGTAGGCCATTTGGTCCCTCATCTCCTCCTCGATCTCCTCCTCCATTTGGATCAACATGGGGGCCAGCATGCCAAACTTGGAGCCCCTCCTGGCCACCTCCAACAAGCAGAGGACAAAGTTCTTCTCGTTCTTCTTCAGCACCAAGTCGTTGGTCTCGAACATGAGGACGTCCTGGATGCTGAGGTCCTGCCGGCACCACTGGATGAAGTTGGAGACGTTATCCCGGGCGATGAAGGAACCCGGCACCACGTTCTTGGCTTGGAAGACGACCTCGTTCTGGGGGACGCGCATACGGGCGGCCACCTCGGGGTGCCGCTGCTGGAAGTCCAGGGCGATGCGGTTGACGTTGTTGGCGTGTCGGCAGAGGTGACACCCCGTCTCCAGGCTCTCCAGGAAGGTGTCCACCTGGATGTCCAGGTCGTAGAGGGTGTTGAACCACTCGGCCAGGTCCTCCTTCATGGCCTCCAGGTACTCCTCGCTGGAGCGGAAGGGACGGATGCTCTTGGAGGCGGCCGACTGGATGTGGCTCGGGTCGGCCATGGTGAGCTGCCTGCCGGGGCGGGGTTGGGGGGGGGCAAAGGGCACCGTTACTGGCAGACGTGGGCAGGCAACACCCCACAACCCCGCCCCCCCCCCCCAGCAGCTCCTCCCCAGGCAGAATTTGGCCACCCGCTGTGTGTTCCCCCCGCCCCGCCCCAAGCCCTGGGACCCCTCTGTGCCTCAGTTTCCCCCACCCACCCCTTGCCCGTGGGCAGGAGGGGCACCCCCCCCCCCCCCCCCCACTGCCAGGACCCACAGCACCGGACACCCTGTGTCCCCCACCCGCACCCTGTCCCCTCTGCCACCCCCCCCCGCCCGGGTTAATGAGTCACTTGTCACCAATGCCCCCCCCCCACCCCCAGGCCTGCGGCAGAGAGGACTGTGCCCCCCCCCGCCAAAAAGCTGCCCAGTCATGGTGGGTGTCACCACCGTGGGGTGTCATGAGCAGGTGACACCCCCCCAAGGGACTGTGGTGCCAGCAGGGGTGCCCCACACCAGGGGCAGGGAGAGCCCCCCCCCGCCGCTACCAACCCCAGTGCCTGCCCTGGGGGGGGTGTTGGGCCCCAGTGCTCAGCCGTGGCAGGGGGGGCTGCACCCCCAGCCTCCCAGACTGGTGAACCCCCCCCACCATGCTGGGGGGGGAGCCCCAGTGTCCCCCCCACTCCTGTCCCCAGACCCACACCCTGGGGGGGGGTGTCCCTTTCCCTGGGGGGGTCCCGGCTGCCGCGGGGGGGGCTGCTTTGTCCTGGGGGGGGGGTGTCCTTCCCTCGGGTGGGGTCTCTGCTGGGGGGGGGGTCCTCTCTGCTGGAGGGGGGGTTTTCTCCTGCCCGGGGGGCCCTTCCCCGGGGTGGTCGGTCTGTCTGTCTGTCTGCGGGGGGGGCGATTGGGCGAGGGTCAGCACCTGCGAGGCAGATGCCGACTTGTGCGGGGGGGGGGGGGGAGGGAAACAGGACGCGGGTGGGGACGCGCGGGGGGGGGCACAGGGCCAGCCGCTCCCCCTCTTACCCCCCCCATTATCCCCCCCCCTTCGCCCCGCACTCACCACCGGCTCCGCTCTCCGCTACCGCCGGGCCGGGCCGCGCCGCCCGCCCGCTCCCCGCTCCGGGCCGGGCCGCGGCTCCGAGCGCCGGGGGGGGCCCCCGCCGCCGCCGCCCGGCTCCGCGCAGCCCCCGCCGCCATCCGCCGCCGGGAGCGGAGGGGACCGGGACCGGGATCGGGATCGAGACCGGGATCGGGAGCGGAGAGCGCCCGCCGCCGCCGCGCCCCGGCCGGGAAGTTGGAGGCGGCCCAGAAAGGGCCGGGACGGGAACGGCGGGCGGGGGCGGGCCGACACGCGGGACACGGACACGGGGGGGGGGGGGGCATACGGCGACATAGCAACACACCGCAACAGACACCCTGCCTCCCCCAGCCCGGGTGTGATGTGACACGGGGGGGGGGGGGCACACACACTCCCCCCCCCCCCCCCCCGAGCACCCAGCCGGGGGGGG
Organism: Harpia harpyja; assembly: GCF_026419915.1. Lineage (NCBI taxonomy): Eukaryota > Metazoa > Chordata > Aves > Accipitriformes > Accipitridae > Harpia > Harpia harpyja. The sequence continues at coordinate 45,602,941 of NC_068948.1, read as the reverse complement.
GGGCAGGATCGGGCCCCCACTCCCAGGAGCACAGACCCAGCAGAGGAGGGAGGTGGGGAAACTGAGGCACGGCGCAGCACAGCCGCTTGGCTGCAGTGGGGTGACTGCACCCTGAGTGGGTGTGGGCATGGGGGGGCCGGCTCCCCCCACGGGGATGGGGGCACAGCCAGTCCTGCTCCAGCGCGGGGGGGGCTGCAGAGGCGCAGGGGAGGGGGGCATTGAGGGGTCTTGTGGCTGGGGGGGGGGGGGGCACTTCCACCCCGAAGGTGCAGGACAGAGGGACCCATCCGTGTCCCACCCCCCCCCCCCCCGGGATGCTCTCAAGAGAGGCCAGAAGTGGTGCGGTTATAAACATCGGGAATTTTATTTTTAAAAAACCATCACAACCGTTAACATCGTTACAGTCCGTCGCCGCCCCCGGGGTTTGCGCACAGCATGCTCACGACAAGGGGGGGGGGGGGGGGGGCACGTGGGGTCAGTTTTTCCTTAAACAACCGTTTTTAAAAGAAGAGGGGGGGGGGAAAAAAAGATAACTCGGCACGCTACCGTTGAACTTGGTTTTAATGTTTCTCCACAAACGGTGAAAAATACTAAAGTACAGACAAGGAATAATCATAATGTTGTGGCCAACATTATAAATATGGAATTATAAATTTAAAACATTTTTCTGGTTTAAAAAATAAATCTGGTAGTAAATGCAGCTCTGCGGGCTCCGTCTCTAGTAGGGCCGGTCTCTGCGCTCCTGGCGGTGCTCGCCCCTGGGAGGGGAGGGAGAGGCCGGGTCAGTCACGGCACCCCAGGGTGTCGTCCCCCCCCCACCCCGGGCTGGGGAGGGGTCCTCGTCCCACCACCCAAGCCCAACCTGGGTGCTGGGGGGGAAGGAGCAGGGCCCCGGTGCCACCCCCTCCCCTTTCCCCCCCGTGACGGAGCATTGGGGTTTGCCTCTTCCCCAGTAGAGGCTCCGTCCCCCCCCCAGTACGTACTTGTCCATCTTTCCCGGTCCTCCGCGCCGTCCGCCTCTGCCCCCGCCTCCCATCTGGTCCATCAGGGGTCCCGGGGGGCCCCCGGGTCCTCCTCCTCCTCGCCGGCCACCTCCTCCGTAGCCACCTCGATCCATACCCCGGCCTCCTCTGAATCCACCTCTGTCTCCACCGCGGCCACCTCTGAACATGCCGCCGGGTCCCCCGCGGTCCATGAGGCCACCTCCTCGGCCGCCTCTCATCCCCCCGGGGCCGCCTCTGCCGCGGTCTCCGCCTGGGAGAGAGGAGAAGAGGCTCAGAGCGCTCCCAAGGGAGAGCCGGCCCGCTCCGGACGCTCCTCCGGCCCGTCAAACCCTGCCCCGATGAACCCGGCACATCCAGCTCCGGGAGAAGGTCCAGGAGCTGTTGGGAACCCGGAGGGCAACCAAGGCTGCAGGGGAGCGCGGCAGGCACGCCTCACCCAGCACAGAGCCAGGAGAGACGGGGCTCGTTAAGAGGGCGCTGCCTAATGAGGTGAAAGCGGTGCTTTGGGGAACAGAAGTGCTGAAGAGAGCCCCGAGGAAGAGCCTCGGCAGTTCAAGAAGAGCTGGGAAGCGTGGGAGAGACGGGAGGGCTCAGGCCTCCATGTCGCAGCTCGAGGAGGGACAAAGCCCCAGTAGCTCTTGGGGCTGGAAAAGAGCTGCTCCCCGAGGAGCCCCGAAGCGGGCTCGGGGCAGCTTGCTGGAAACCCGGGGGGGGCTCCAGCCCCGCCGTGAACTCTTCCACACACATACCTGGAGGGGGGAAAGGGGGTGGAAGAAACCCTTCTGGTTTGGGAGCCTTGCACTGGTTACACTCCGTTCTCCAGGCGAAGTTCTGGTTTCCGCATCCCCTGAGCAAAACCACCAGTTAGCAAAGACCCGGAGGGAAGGCATTCCTGGCTCAGTAACACTCGGAAGCGCTGCGTGGCCGTTCGCAGGAGAGCAGACGCAAAAGCTGGTCAACGGGACCTGCAGCAAGTCGGCCGGGCTGCTCAGTCGGCCGCAGCCCCCCAGGCAGCGACACCAGCCCTCCCTTCCTGCTCTGGACGGGAGAAAGGAACTTTCTCGGAAGGCCCAGCAAGTCATTTTGGGAAAGGCCGATTTGTCCCGGCCAGCACCTCAGACAAAAGGGCCCCTCTTTGGGGCTCTGAGATAAGAGATGGCCGTTGTCACCACACGCAAGCAACTAGGGAGTTGCCAGCCTCACGCGGAGCTGCTGCCAAGACGCGGGCAGCACGGGATACGGATACCTACGGATTGGGGCACTGCCAGTCGCCGGCCCGGTGCTGGACGCTCCCGCCGGAAGGGTTTCCCCTGGATCCCCGCGGTCCTCTCGAGGAGAAGCCACCCCTGTCTCCACCTCTGCCTCCCATCCGGCCCATGGGGCCGCTGGGGCCGCCGGGCCCCCCCGGGCCGCTGGGCCCCCCCGGACCTGCAAGGAAGGTTCCATTAATCCCAGGAAGCGCTGGTCACGGCCGGAGGACGGGGCGCAGCTCGGCTGCCCTTCACGGGGGGCTGGACGTTACCTCCGCGGAGCGGGGGAGGCATTCCCCGCTGCTCACGTGGGGGCATCCCGCCCCGCATGCTGTTCATCGGGCCCTTCTTCCGTGCGAGGGTGACTTTGAGCTTGCTCCCCTGGAAATCCTTCCCTGGGAGGAATGCAAAGGCAAGAGCATCACTTCGTGCTGCGAGTGTCCGGCGCTCGCCGGATCCTGGTGTCACACACAACCGCACCCAGTCGGTCATCACACGGAAAATTTTCCTTAAGTGTCAAAGACAGCAGGAGGGCAAAATTTCACCCGCGGGACTGAGAGAAACTCTAGCTACAGGAGACAGCAGGTGACAGAAGCCCGGGCAACCAAGGACAACCACAGCCCAAGCACCACGTTTATCTCTTCCAGTTAAACCCAGGAACTTGTTAGGCAAAAGCCTGACCACCCAGATCCTCTGGCTACGATCCTCCACATACAGATATACTGACTTTGGTCGGACAAGAATTTAGTTTTGAAACCTAGAATAAAGCCGTTCCATCCCAAAACACACCCCACGTACTCACCATCAAACCATTCGACAGCTGTTTTGGCGGTAGACGGGTCATCGTAAGATACCGTGGCATCTCCTTTCGGCTTGCCCGTTTCTTTGTCGATGTAGAGGTTTATCATAGGCTGCCCGGTCCTCTTGTTCATCTAGCAGGACAGCAAAATGTCACCTCAAGTCACATCTCCCCATAAGCTGAGCGGGGACTCACTCTCCTCTGTTCTGCTTTTGACTTGAGACAACCGAGCCTCATTTTGGCAACTCCGTGGCAGAAGAAGGGGCCCCTCTGGCTTACCATGGGCGGCAGCTACCGCCCAAACAACCCAACAAATGAAGGAACCGGCCCAGAACAGCGCTGCCTGGCCCGGCAGGCCTCCCCACATCCTCCTCCGCTCTCCGCGCCACCCCGACCCTTCACGCTGTCACGCCGTCCCACCAGCGGCAGATCCACAGAGGCACGCTTCCTCCGCGGCTGTAAGTGCTGGCGCTTCCATGAGCCTAATTCCGCTGTTGAGGGACAAACCCTGCAAAGGTTCTTTGGGAAAGCCTGAGCTACAGGTCAACGGCAACGCCAGGCTGTGGCCATTCTACTGCCCAACCAGCCAGAGACCTGCCAGCTCCTGCAAATGAAGGGCTAAAGGGAGACGAGCAATGTGCAGGCAGGGGGGAGGTGGGCAATCCCTTTCCCCCATGCCCTACCAGCTGGAGGCCGACCTGTGTTCCTCCTCACCTTGACAACACCACACTGTTTGAAGAAGTCTGCCAGATCCTCCAGGGTCACATTATCACCGAGTCCCTGCACGTAAACTGAGCTGTTGTCCGAGTCCTCATCTGGGTCCATAGGTGGGCCTAGGAGATAATTCACAGTGTCATTGCAGGGAGAGGAAAGGCAGCGATACAACAGAACGGAGTACTTTTCATCACGTCATCCCCTCGGCCAGCTGCGGCTTTGCTCTCAATGAGCGTATTTATGAAGTGACACGAAAACCCAGGCGCTGCGAGCGGCGGCTCTACACCACCTCCTCGCCGCAGGCCGGCAGGACCGCGCTGCGCCCCGCTGCCGAGCGCCGGCTGCCGAGCCCAGATGCCGAGCTGGCCTGCCTCCCGCCGGCTGCCTGGCTGCTTCTCCCGCTGCAGACAGACAGACACCCACACCCATGCAGCACGAGGAGAACCGCGTCGTTAAACCGCTCGGTTGTAACGGGAGACATCCCAGATGAGATGCGAGGAAGACCATCGCGTCCTTTGGGCTCCCACACGGACATCCACCCCCCCCCCTCACTGCGCTAACCCCCCCCTTTCCGCAGCAATGTGCCGATTCTGGAAGGCTGACGCATAACTTCCAGACACGCCTGTGCAACAGGAAGGAAAGAGCTGCACGGCGACAGGCCAGGGGTGGCAAAAGAGGAGGCTGCTGGACCAGCGCATACGAGCTCCGGGCTAAAGCTGCCTGAAAAGGCTTTCTGCTGAACCGAAAGGCCACAGAGCAGCTCCCCCAAAAGCCCCCCTAGTTCCCGTGGAGAAGGGTAAGCATCTCACGAAGGCGGGCGGTTTTCCACCAGTCCAACTGTTCGGATGAACGGGGAATCAAGAAATAAATGAAATGGCCAGAAAGAGACTGCAAATGGCAGAGCATCCTCGCGCTCCTACAGAAGGGCACGCCGTGGGGCTACGCCTCCTGCGGCCGCAGCCCTCGTCCAGAGCAGAGAACGAGCGCAGAAGTCTCCATTTCGGGAGCTCGGGAGAGAGTCCGAGCAGTCATTGGCAATTACCTAAATCAAGGTCCGGTCCTTCTTCCATGTGTCCTGCCAGTCAGGAAAGAATCATAAGAAGCTGTGTTAGTGCACGCCTTGCAGGCTGAAGAACCGACACACACAATACTATCTACTTATAACCACCATTCGATGGCGCTGGTTAAACTCAAATTGACCTGCATTGCAAAAACATCAGCAATGCACCTTTACTTGGTGATCGGTTTGCTATTTTTAGCAGCCTTTCAAACCATTAACCACTATTACGCTTTTTTTTTTTTTTTTAATGCACTACCAGGCCAATCAGTTTTACGTTCATTAATAAAAAGTTACTTTACAAAAAATTTATTAAATCCAAACCATTTATTTTCCCCAAATTACAGAAGTGGTTGCTCAATTCTTCCAAGTTACCCTGTGTCCTGTAACCGCATACCCCTAGGCATTGCCGGCAGTACCCATTACAGTCTTGTTGCATATGTCATTTTAACCACTTAAACTAATAAAAATTACACTTTGTTCTAAAAACTGACTGCAATTTTTTTTTTTTTTAACACTATCCATTGTAATGCTCAAAAACTTACCACCAGGCTTATTGAAGCCACCTCGCTCTCCAGCGCTGCTGGGGGGATAAACGAAGAAATGAAGGCCTTTCCCTTTACAAAGCCAGTACCCGCTCTGAGCCTCTGCGGCTCACTGGGAAGAAGGGCACTGGCTAAACATCTCCAAACAATGCATCTGTCTCTCTCTCTCTCATCTCGGCACTATGCCTTTCTTCAGGGCAGCTCGCTCAAATTTCCTTTACATATACGCAACCTCGCTTGTCTGGTTTTAGACACCACTTTGCTGTCGGTACCCTTGCATTACTTGTATGGGTATTATCAGTGCAATACTTGGCAAAAAATGTTTTCGAGCGTTACAAATTGGGCTTTTGCTTCAGAGAAATCGTGGGGTCGTTCACTGGTCAACTCCCTCCCCTCCGTGTGTACATAAAGGTGCACCCTCAGCCTCTCGCAGCACGAGAGCGAAACGAGCCCACGGGTCCCTGACATTAACAGTTAAAAAGGTAGGAGACAACCATACGCGATACCTACAACACAGTTCAGATGACATTTCCGCTAAAAACCTCGGTATAAAGCCATACATTCAGGTCACTACTGAATTTAACAAGTCTCTGTGGAGGGAGAACTTACAGAATACAGCGGGGGCTCGAAGGCCTGGGGTGCAGCTTTGTGGACACAGACCAGAACGGCAGATTTCGGCACGTGCCAATGCAAACTGACGGCCGCAGCTTTCATCGAAAGCTTTGGCTGAAGCTTTCAGCTAAGACTGCTTTGAAGTGCTGGTTAATTAGGAAAATGCCACCTGAAAAGGATTTTGATGTTTCTTGCTCTTTTTGGAGAGCCAAAAAGCTGTTTGGAAGGAGACGAGCAGAGGAGGGAGCGCACCGCTTATTTTCTAGCAAGTATTGCACCTCTAATACTGGAAAAAAAACCGTCGTCAATACACAGTTTCAAGCTGTTGCATGCAGCTTTGCCTCCTTTTGTTAAAGTACACACCATTTACGTAATGTCTCTCTTTTTAAACATATACGTTTACACTTTTTAACGTTACACAATTCTAAAGTAGTATACCTCCTCTGGTTTTATTACCAAACAACAAGTAGGCAGTTACCAAAGTTACAGAAGGATTCCATTTATACAATGAATACATTTGGTTAAAAATATTCTATGTATATTTTTCCTCTCCATATGGACACCGTGTCTAGTCCCACTTTTCATTATGCTGCCGGCTGAGTACTGAGTACGGGTACTTTTTAAGTATTGAAGTGTATACAAGGCTCTCACTTTGTAACCTGTAGCATATAAATGCGACAAAGCATGTTAAAAAGTTTCCATGTTTAACAGCCAATGAAAATATAAAATAATTGAGTCAATGAAAAAGGGCACGTTAATAACATCGAGCTCCTTACCTGCCGGAGACACTGAAATCCATCACCACAGCATGCTAAGAAGGGCCGAGTTCCCCTACCTGCCCCTTGGCGTTCATAGGAAGGCCACCTTTTCTATGGACAGCAGAAAGTCTACGTCCATAAAGCAGGGGACCCTTTGTAATGGTCTAGTCAGGTGGAAATCACTACATATGCAATTTAAGCTCAGATTAGGGTGTGAAATCAGACACAGATGACAAATCTTTTGCATGAGAAGCTTCGAAGGGGCTAGAAATTTTAAGATGTGATGATAGACATTTCAAGTGTCTACATCTACTTTAAACCATTAGAGATAAATACATCATGGGTGAAATCTTTATGCAGAACCATGGAACTCTGTTCCACTCGAGCCAATTCAAGCCAGATGTGTTCCAACACAAGCCAGTCTTTTTTCTTCTATTGCCATACACCGGTAGTTGTATTTCTCCGATAAAGATTTCATGCCACTTCCATTCATTTCGACAGAGCTATGCAGAATGGGACTATCGATTGCCAAACTCCGGTTGCCACCAGGCTGTAAAACACCTTAAGAAGTTGCCTATCGAGGAGAAGCTGCAATTCCGGCTGCCCTGCCAAGTCCCAGGGCTAGCACTGCACATCCCACACCACATCTCCAGTGTGCACCTAGGGACACTCTGCATAGCTCTGAACGACGGTGTGAGGGGATGGAACACACACAAAGCCACATCTTCCTTCTCTTAGGAGCCTTTGGGATTAGTCCTCCTTCCTCGCCTCTATCAAAACAAGCATCACAGACAGGGAGACACACTGCTGACCTGAAGGCATAGGTTTACCAAACCAGATTTTGCCATCAGTTAAAATGGCCAAACTGATTTAGACCACCTGAAAGCTCCAATGGGGAGCAGTCCTGGGCGCCAAGCCAGATCTCTTTACGTTCTCAGGGTCTTTCTTCACGCTCCAACCAAGCTCTAAGTGTTCTGGCCACTCAGAGTCATGGCTTTGACAGCAGCAATCTGCCCCAGCCATACGCTTACAGGGGCAGCTCCGTGTGCTGCTGCTAAGGTGAAGAGGCTGACGGCGTAACACGGGGCTGACACGAGGCTTCTGCCTTGTACATACCTGAACTGTCAAGATCCCCACTACTGAGGCACAGGGAGTGACTCCTGGACCTGGCGGAAGGTTTGTGTGTGTTCAATCCAGAGTTACTGTTAAACCCCACAGAGGATTTCACCTCTGCGTGACCACGAAGGGAGCTGAAAGTTCCAGGTTTAGCAATACCCCTAATTCCCCCCCCGGGGCCCAACCAGCCGCAGGACAAAAAAAAAAAACCAATAGATCCTGCTCCTAATTTCCCCTAGGATAATATTTCCATGGATTAGAAGCAATGCTGCTACAGAGATGTTCCCCATGGAAGTACTGTTGGGAATGTCAACCTTTCAGTCCCTTCTTTCCATTTCAAATCCTATGGGTAAACCAGAATTAGATAAAAGGAGAAAAGATTTGCTCTTACCCCATTCCACCGCGTCCTCCTCCCCGCCCACCTCTGCTCATGCCTCCACGATCATATCCCCCTCTTCCCCTGCCCCGGTTATCAGGGCCGCTCATATTCCGGTTCTCTCCCGGGCCTGAAAAGCCTCCGGATTCCTGTCCATATACGTTCATGCTGCTAGGATGGTCCTGACGGAATGAGCCTGAGGAAGTTTGTAACAAACATGTTAGGGAGCTGCAGACAAGAGTGGTCGAAGCTGCCTGCCCCCTTTCTAAGCCCTTTTACCTGCCTTCAGCACCAGAACATAATCAAGACAATCACACTGTTGCTACAGTGCTTACAGCAACAGCGTTAGTTTAAGGAGAGATGTGCAGCCTTCCGTTTGCAGAATCAAGTTTTATGCTAGGCCCTACCAGGCGGACCTCTGCAGAACTGCCACCTGGCCGAACAGAATTGTTTACACCAAGTCTTGCCCACTCCAGCCACAACAGTATTTTGTGCTTCTGTGTTTTTCAACGACCCGGTCACCTTTGCTACGCCAAGGGGAGTACTGAAATTTGCCATGGCACCAGGCAAGCCGTTTTTCAGTGAGAAAGGGCAAAACCCAGCTACAGTACGCTCTCCCTTCAACACAGCTGCAAGCTTTAGACCCAAAGTAATGCCAAGCCTGCTTCAGAGACAGCCTACCCTGCAAAGGCAAGGCAGACTGACCCTTTGCTCCACAACCACGTGGCTCTGCTAAGCACACTCACTCTGTTGGCCGTAACTGCTGCTCTGCTGGCTGTACTGGCTTGGGGCCTGGCTGTAGGATCCCGTCTGGGGCGGGTAACTAGTCGGCGGCGGCTGCTGCCCGTAGCTGCTTTGCTGGCCATAGCTAGTCTGTTGTCCGTAGGTGCTCTGCTGCCCGTAGGTACTCTGCTGGGAGTAAGTGCTCTGATCGTAACTGCTTGGCTGTGTGGAGGAATAGCTGGAAAACAAAAGCATTGTAAAGATGGAAAGATGAGTCAATTCACCGGCAACGTGCATTAGGCTGCAGAATTGGCTCACACTAGAAGGTAATGCAATTATGAGCCATATGTACTGTTGTAAACCATTTAAAAAGGTGAAGTCACCCTATGGAGGCTAGTCTGGTGGCAGGAGACAAAACAAACCTGGGAGACTGCTAAAAGCAAAATCCGTGCAACCGGTCACAATTTATTGGTAGAAGTGCCAGGGCAAAAATCAGTGGCAATGCAGGTAAACAGTCTCCCTTTCTGCCTCAGCACTGAAATATTTTCAGATGATGGATAATAGAACAGTCCCCCCTCGCACATCTCGGGCTTTAAGAATTTCATAACATACACTTTAGAAGCCAGCATCAGCATATCAAAGACACCTGAGGGGAAGAGGTGAGCCCCTCCTCAAAGCCATGTGTAGGGAGGCAGCAAAAGGTCACCGTAGCTAGGAAATTTCTTAAAAACATCTGTCATCCTTACATCTTGCTACTGCAGGTGCGTACGCAGAGACACTCATGCACTCAATCATAGCCTCATCTTCCCTACGACAGGTAGTACACCAACAAGAACCACACCTCCCTCCTCCCAGGACACCAAACTTCCTTTTACATCTGTTTAAAATCCCTTGAGAAAAACCCCTTTTGCCCAAGCTAACCTGAAAGTTCTCAGGGCAGCTGCATGAGGCTTACCCTGCTGGGAGAGTTACCTGGTAGGAGGATAGGAGGGAGGCGCAGTGACCGGCTGCATAGGGTAGCTGGCAGGCACCTGAGGATAGCTGTAGTTGCTCTGTCCATACCCTAGGCTGGGCTGGCTGTAGCCTGTTGTACTCGATTGCGGCTGGCTGGTCTCTGCTGGTTTGCTGCCATCCTGGGGTCTACAGAGCGACATTGAACAAGAAGGAAACATTGGTGCAAACCCCCACCTCTGGTAGCAGCGAAGGCGCTCAGATCCACTCCCCCAGGACTGAACAGCACTACCTATTTATTTCTTTGGGTAGCATTACAAGCTGGCACCCCATCGGTGTCAGTCACTCTAGCAGCAGCTAATATATGCTCATTAAACACTAAACATTTTAGCACTTTCTGACTGGGTATTTGCACACTGCCCTGCCATCAGGAAAGGCCCAGGCAGCACCCTGAACAGAGAGCGCAGGGCACTACAGTTTCTGTTCACCAGCTGCATTACGAAACCGAAGGCCAGGGATTTAGACTTTGGCTCTAGAACGGAGTCAAGGATGTGACATGGCCAGGAAAGCGGTCAGCAGCACTACCCCTCCGCTCGAGCTGGTTTTGCACAACACTTGGAAACGACGAGCTCAAAAGCAGCCAGACACGTTGTCAGTTAAATGCACCATTGTTTGGTTCAGAATCCAGTGCAAGCAGATATTGCCCCATATATGTTATCTGATGAAAGGGAAAGGATGTTGGGGGTTGGACTAGATGACCTTTAAAGGTCCCTTCCAACCCAAACTATACTGTGATTCTACGTTTAGTATTAACTCTCAAGGCCTGAAAATAAAGAGAACCCTTTGCATGTGATTCGCATGCTCCCTTCTTTTATATTTGTCCCATACTGTTTATAATCTCTAAGTGTTTATCAGAGCAGAGTAAAAAGAGTTAAGCTACTTTTGTTGTACAAGCTGGGAAAATTATTTTAAATGATGTCAGGATTCATCCTTAAAAGTGTAATCTGACAGATACAGAGCTGTGCCAAACGCCGCCTTTCCTTACTGGAGTGGTGGCTACAAACATCAGGTGAACGAATAAAGCAGTTTTTACTCACTACTAAACAAGTTTCCATGATGTATTCTAGGTCTTTCATACCCTGAGCAAACGATTAAACTAAATATCCTATTGGCAGTGCCCAGACATAAGAGATTTAAAAAGGAAATTGTCTACAGCATGTGCATCCACTCAAGAAGTCACAGTACGTAACAGTATCCCACCTGACCCTGTGACTCAAGATCAGATCAGACTGGTCTGTTTTCTGTTCTACACCGTGAGTCAAGAGCCCATTTTTGCTGCTTGGTTGCTCTCCTCATCTCCCAGTAACAGTGCTGACTCACCGTGCCAGAGCAGAACCTACCTACGCAGCTTCCCCCGGCCCTGAAACGCGATGGGATCGGATGCAGCAAGAGCAAAGCTCAAGCGCAACGGGCAGAGAAAAGGTGTAAGCAAAACCAGGGGGCCCCAGTTCAGCTGGTGGTGTGCTGGGGCTCTCCCCGACAGCAGGGCAAACACAGCCTTAGGAGGAAGAGAGGAACCAGATGTTACCTTGTGGGAGCAGATGTTGCTGGCTGCTGCCCGTAGGCTGGGTAGGCGGGCTGGGTGCCGTAAGCGGACGGTGCTGCGTAGGAAGCCTGGGTGGTGGTAACCGTAGCGGTGCTAGTATCGTAGGCGGCTGTGCCATACCCCTGGACGGGCTGACTGTACGCTGGGGGGGCAGTCGGGGTGGTATAACCTAGAACAGACGACAGCCTCATCAGATTAGTTTGGCGACCTTCGCTCACCATGTTTCAGACTATTGCGCTTCTGTTGATGGTTTGTCAGACCTCGGGTACAGCACTGATTTTACCACTGCAGAAATATCACAGATAACCTGAAAATGATGAACTAACCCATGCTGCCCCTTTGCCTTCCTTGGAGAAACCCCCTGCCCTGGGAAGCCTCAGCCTACAGCCCCAGTTCTACCCTCACCATCCAAAAACCACGCTCCGAGGAGCTTTCTGGAAGCCACCCTTCAATCAGCATCCAAAGGCTGTTTGTTTACAGCTACCGAAGCTCATGGCTAATGTAATAAAGCGCACACAGGGCAAGCTGAGGCATGCTGAGGCATGCAGCATCTTCTGAACACAGGAAGACTAAACAAAGCTCCTGTTTAGTCAAAGTAAAAGAAATCCAATCGATTTAAGAAGTACAGTCCCATCCTTTCAGCTTTTTTGAAAAAATAAAAGCACAAAATGGCACCAGGCTGACTTGACAAGTCTTTTTCAGCCATTTCTGAAGTCTTATTTTAAATCAGTAATTCTGGAAACAAAAGAAAAGCACTTTACATTTGCTTTAACTTAAGAGAAAGGTCAAAAAAGACACATAAGGTAGCTCCTGATGTTTTATGTACCTTCGCTTTTCTTAGAATTTCAGTTTGTTTCAGGTAGAAAACTCAGAGCTCAGACATTTATTTCTGAACAATTTTACAAGAATATCCAAGATCCCAAACCAGTTCCGTTTAAATTAGTCTTTCCAGCGGCCACCGCTGTATAATTTAGCCAACCATTTGGCTTGTCACAAAGGTGAACTGTAAACCCGGTACTAACACAGTGGCTTTTTATAGTTAGGAACCTTGTGAGCAGGTTTTCAAATTATGAAATGGAGACTTACATGAAAAAACATCAATTAAAAATTTTGTTAGCAAAAGCTGACTTACTAAAAATATAAAACATCGATTGCCACAGAGCAGCCAACTGGTCTCAGTCTTACTGATGTGATCTTAACCGCATCAGTTAAGATAACAGCTTCTCCATCACTTCTTATTTTTAATAAACGTAGGACACTTGTGACATACTCTTCCTTCTAATTATACAGCATTTTAGGCAAATTGTGCTGTAGCTTTTTATTTCAATTCCCTAATTTGCAAAACAAATGTACTTCCAGCAGAATATCGTGTGCCCTCACAAAGCACTGTGGTACTTCCACATCTCGCTGTCCCTGCTACAAAATCAGGACCCTTCCCACTGGCCCTCTGAATCAGCGAGTAAAGAGGAAGAGAAGTGAGAGGAGGAAGTTTGCACAGCACATTTAGTTTAAAAAAAAAAAAAAAAAAAAAAAATCTTCAGCTTTCTGTCCTGAGCATTGCTCTTGAGCTTTCTGGTTAGGCTCAGGATCCTGATGAAGGGGCTCCAAGGGGACACAAGCCTGTCCACTCTTGTCACCTGCAAACAGCTAGCCTAAAAGCCCCTGCCCACTCCCACAAGCCTCATTCCTCCTGCTCTGGGCCCCCCACACTTGTCACACTACCACCCTCCTGCTCAACACCACAGGCTGGCTTCCACATCGCAGGGCCGCCAACCTGGAAACATCAAAGCGAGAGAGCAAGCTGGTCTCGCACTGGGAAGTAACTTGCACGAATCACTAGCAAATCAGTTTTCATGGTCATTATTCCTTTTTGCTGAGAGGTTCTCTGAAAAGTAAAGTCCTGTTCTGAGCGTTGCTGAGAAGGGTGAATGGGATGATGTCGAACAGGATAAAATGAGCATGATTTTTAGAGCCTCGGACAAATTTAAACAGTCCAAATGCTTCAATGTGAGCTACCACAGCATTTCCACAGAGCAACGACACCAGAAGTTAAATGAATCCTTATTTTAACTGGCCGAAGCCTGACCACATACTAAAAAAGCCTGCTGTTTGCATAAGTACAGCCTGCAGTAAGTGCTGCTGAAGCCACAGCCTTGCCCTGGGCTGTTCTCGTCAGACTCGGAGCCACGGGGTGGTCCTCCCACATCTGGGCCCCCTCTCTCGGTACTGTTACTGGCAGCACTAACCTCTCCAATCAAGCGAGCAAGCAGGTTTGCTGACACCTGGCTCTGCAGTCAATAGAATAAAAGGGAGGAAAAAAAATCCTGAATTTTAATGCTTCAGCTCTAGATGGAGCATTTCCCCTTGTGCAAGTGCGCTCAGCAGGAAGGGTTTGTACCAAAGAAAGAAAAGGCAGTGATTTAACATCCCACTGGTCTAAATTTTCATTTCAACAACTTAGTTTAGGTACTCTGAAAATCCTCAAGAGCTGTGTTTTTGAGGGGGGCATTTACATTACATCACTTCTCTCTCCTCCCCCCACCAGTTAGTAAGATAAACGGCGAGTCTGCAGAACAGCTACTGTAAGAAAAAGGTAACAGAAGAACTTTGATAACCTGCTTAAGATGTCCAGTTACGTGGCTCAGTTTCCTCTCAAAGTATCCAAGCCTGCAAGCAAAACCCTTATTGAAGTCTAGGAATTCTTCAGGCGGAGGGGAAGCTTGCAGGATTTGGTCCTCAGAGAACATCAACTGAAAATACTGGATTCAAAGAGATTTATTCTGAAATAAGCAGGCTTCATGTCAGCTAGCAGCAGTTTTTGAAGGCTTCTCTCTGATGCAAGCAGTATTAAAAGCTACCCACGGGGTCTGCGTGCCCAACGAGAGCCGACTCCTGTTTGGCATGCATTATCTTCTACCAGTGAGGGTCTGGAGAAGGGGACGCAGAGGCTACCACCTCTCTGCTCTATTCTGGTAAAACAGATTATTGTGGTAGCCAAGACAGCTATGGGTGGGTTAATTTCAAATTCTAAATACAATAGAAACTTAAAATATACATAACCCTAAATTTCACAGGTAAAAAGAGAAGTGGGGGCTGGCTGTCTTTAGAGAGTAATTCCCACTTAGCTACTTAAGGGACATTCATACTTGAACATTTGAAATAATGTCTTTGCCCCCAAACAACATTGTCAGAAAGCCAATAACCCTAACAGATGCAGCTCTTTATCTACTCTTGTAATTCATGCTTATACACCACAGTGATTAAAGAGCAAACCATGACCACCACTCTGATGGTGCCGATTAATCCCCTAACCCAGCTGGCATCCGGGGAGCTGCTGAGGAGCCCGCAGGCTCCCGAACCCCTCTTCTCCGTAATAAACCAACGGGGCGACTCCAAGACTCCTTTTCCTACAGTCTCGGGGAAGAAGTCTTCTGGGAGGAAGCCCAACCTGGGCGGTAACTCTCACCTCGGGCGGCCCAGGAGTCAGTGCAAGGCTGGATGGCAGAGTGCTTGGGACAGAAAGGTCCCCGGGCAGGCTGAAACAGACCTCAGCTGAGGCTCTGAGGCGATGCAGAGGAACTGTCTCTGCCGTTCCTGCAGAGTCCCGAGAGGCTGTATCTGCACAGGATTTGAATCTCCCTGACCACAATGGCATCTTACCCCCAAAACAGGCTGTTAAAGACAAAAAAAGGCACCTTGCTTTTAAGTAATTGCAGACATCCCTCTGCTACAAAAAGGCAATGCCTAGGAAAAATAAATAGAGATTCAACCATAAAAATTGCACGTCTCTTAGGGCATAAAGATGTATGCCCCAGGCAACACCCCGGGCTTTATTTAGTATGAAAGGCAGAGATGGAGAGAGGGAGACAGGCTTTAAGCACTATTAGTCTCTTTGCACAGCTCTGGCTCCTCAAGGAGAGGCAGGTGTAGGAAGAATAAATACAACCTGGCACTCTGCCTGGAGAGTAACATCAACAGTTCTGCCACAGACCAGTGCTACAGGGATTGAGGCAAATCGTACCTGAAAGCCTGATATGATCTTTTGCTTGACCACTTTGAGTTTTCTTTTTTATTTTTTTTAATGAAAAGAAAATCAAGATTTTTGCCTAAAAAAAAAAAAGCTGTGCAGAAAAGATACCTAGCAAATATACCCTTAAGGGACTAGCAAAAACATGAACAGCGCAGCTTCCTGGGACCCCTGCAAGACTGGAGTCCATAATAAGGATTAAGGGACTCAAACATTTCAAAGAAAGGAATTTCCGAAGTCCACAAATCCTTTTTGCTGCCATTTTATGTCCATATACTTCTAAATTAAAGGAAAAAAAACCTGTAGATAACCTGCAGCGACACAGGCTAAAGCGTACTGGCTCTCGTTCTGCAGGACATGTGCTACCTGCCAGGCAGAAATTTTCCTTATCCGTGTAAAGATGTTAAATATTTTAAGTGCCAGACCACAGGTTAACATTTTCTCTCCACCTCCTCCTTGTGAAGCATTTCTCAATGGCTTCTGTGGCCAGACACCCCATTGCCTGTCTCTCCTGGTATTCCCTTGCTTTGGGAAGTATTTAAGAAAGCTCCCACTCTAATAGATGTTTACAATGTCTCTCATAGCAAAGGATGAATCTGCAGAAAACGGTACCCAAGGCATTATTTGGAGGAAAATTTGCTTTCTTTTTCAGTCTCCTGAATATTCAGTCCAAATATACCAGAATTGAACGATGTCTCAATAGTTTCTTTCAGACATTAAGACACTCATATGTACAAACTCCAGTTTGAAGAGCACACGTTGGAATAGTTTACAGCGCATTAATGAACATGTGACGTATGCGTCTGCACTGGAAATCCAAAGACAACATGGAACATGCAAAGGTGGTTGTCAGGACATCCGGACGTGTCTAACCATGCTGTTTACCCTTTAGGAAATGGTAGGACAATGGGGTTAGATTCACCTGAAATGTCTCAGCATGGCTGTCATTAGTGCTCAGGAAGTTTTATCCATAAAGTACGCCACTTGGAGACTTTACAGAGATGTGGAGATGGCAAACAGCATTGCAGCCTAGCAAATTCTTACTGTCATTGTGTGTGTGTGCGCTCTGATGCTGGACTTTTTTAGTGCTAAAACCAAGTGACACCTAAAGGGTTAACACCACAAGTTTAGACAGGATGAGACAGCATTTTCCATGCAAGAGTGAGCAGGATAGTCAAACCTGTACTGGTCCCTTCTACTGTGGGAAGCACAAGACAAAAAGTAGAGGGTACACTATCAGAACAGGCATACATCACTTCTACTGATTTGATTTTCAGGCAACCGAAGTGCTGAGGACACCGGTTCTCAAGAGCAGCCAGAGTACACGCTCCCAGGGAACGCTGCTGCGCAGCTTGCGTTTGCTTTGCTCTAAGCACAGTACACTCTGCAGCCATGCTTAGTTCCAACAGCATGAACCAGCACCCAAAATGTTCCCTGAAAAATTAAATGGGCACGTTTATTTACTCGTTCTCAGCCCACCCACATCTTCGCATCATTTTAAACTGCCCTTTGCTCAAGGCAGGCTCTTGAGGAAGGAAGCCCTTTCCACATCAGAGCTGCCCAGAGTAATTCAGTATGGTCTGGGCCAGAGTTCCCCAATGCAGACTCGAGCTCAACTCTCTCCCCAGGATAAGTCAAGCCTTGCACGCATGGGGGCTCTTACCAGTAGGAGGCTGCCCGTAGGATGTTGCATATGCAGTCTGCCCGTACGTCGCAGTCGTCTGGGGCTGTGTGTAGCTGACGTCGGTGGGTTGTCCATAGGTTCCGTAACTCTGTTGCCCATATGTCTGCTCCAAAGAGGATACCAATTTAATTCATGAACAGAAGTGACTCACAGGTGTTGCAGAGATACACACAGACTGTTTCAGTGATGTACACAGACTGAGGGATCTGTGTTACCTGATGTACTGAAAGCAATCAGAGTCAAGCCAAGGCTACTGTGAAAGTTTGGGCGCTACTGCAAATTTCGGTTCAGATCTGCAATGAAGTTACAAATGCAGTTTTTCAATGCCAGGACCGCAGGGACAGCCTCTTACATTTTCACAACACACCTCTGCTCTACATAAAGCAAAACAGGAAAGCATCCAGCTCCTCATAACTGCCTGGGCACCCACCAACACTCACAGGTGCCTCCCAAGGGCTAACCTGAAACACAGGGAGGGGGACTACTCAGAGGGCAGAACTGTATGAAGTAAAACACGTCGATTACTTCAGCACAAAACTGCTTTAGCGTTCACTAGAAGAAACCTATTTAAGGTTTCAGTAAAGTTATTCTGAGTATTCTTCATATCCACCAGCCAATAGTTTGAAAAATAGGAGTTTATGTAGGCATCCAAGGATGGGATCAGCAGGAGCATCCAAGGGCTTGCCATCACCAAACTATGCCGACTACAGCCACTCCCGTCCTGGTGCCTTTGTGTTCAGCAAGAGATCAGCTCTCAACTCGCACCCTGCCTGGAGCTCATTTTCAAGTCTAGACTATCACTAAAGGACCACTTCTGCCCATCGTCTGGCTCAGCCCTGAAGACAGCACCACAAAGCAACTCCTCAGCTGTGGCGATCCAATCGGCAGCGCAGCGTGGCTGGATTAGCACGGAGCTGCTGGCGCTGCAGTTTTACCAGCTGAAGAGCTACCTCAGCCCCGTGCCACAGACCAGCCGGCTCAAACTTCAGGCACCAGCTAACTTCCAACAGCTTTGTGCGGCCAGCTGTTTGGTTTAGGACAAAACTCTAGTTACAGCTCACGAAGCGACATGACAGCCTTAACATCCAGATTCTCAAAGGGATTTACTGACTCCTGGGGGAGCCTGGAACTTAAACGCCTTTTGGGGCCTAAGCCCGTTTTACTGGTGAGCTAGCCTCCCTGCACTCAAGCCACAGATCTTAACCAAGAGTTGAAAAACCTTGAGCGGATTGAATATGTCACTGTCTGTGGAAGCTCACTACATCAAGAGGCAGAAAACGCTGCAAACCACCCATGGCTATTTGCCTACAGCTGAGTTTAGTTGGTTAGTTGTCTTAGTCTCACACTAGAGGATGTTGCTGATGCCTTCTGTTCTTACACTTGCCAGTATGCTTACACTTGTCCTTCCATGTAACCTGCACGTTTGGCAGCAGTTCTTCCAATTGTTCTGTCTCAAAATACTTATCAAAATAAAAGTTACCGTCACCTTCATTTAAGCTGGCCCAAATGCCCAGACTGAGCCTGCGCTCCTGTAACACTGACATTTTTGACAAAGGGCCATCTTACCCTGCCGCAGGAACAAGCGAGCGCAGTATTCAAGCAGCCTCGCCTGCCTCGGACTGGCCAGCGCAGGCAGCAGCAGGCAGTGTGGCACAGGCAGCCTGAGCGGGCACGGGAAGGTAGCTCCTGCTCAGCCCTGCAGCACCAAAGCCAAGCTGTTGCCACAACCAGAATTAACCAATTAAAAGCTGCTCAGTAATGCTCCAACACAACAATATGGTGGTTTTTATCTCCGTAATACAGACATACTCTTGGGCAGCAGAATTTTCCCTTCAAAAACCTCTCTGGAGAGGCGAGGGAAAATTAACCTACACCACTTTTTGAGGACAAAAATTTACCTTTGAAAACATACTTGGGAGTGTGTACACAAATGTGTTTTCAGTAACTTGAATTCTAAGGATTACAAATAAGCATGGTTTAATTCATCTCTTAAAGATCATCATCATTTTGTAGTCTAGCCAACTGAAAGCACTAACAGTTTCAGCAACAATACCTCCATGAAAAAATCTATTCCCTCTTCCTTCTTTGTCCAACTGCTGCAATCTCAGAAATGGCAATTCCCCCCACCCTTTTTTTTTTTAGGTTTTTCTCTCCTATACCACTGAGTAAAACACCCACCAACATGGTGGTGTCAAACGTCCACCGAGAATTAGGCTTTTATAATCCTCTCAACAACAACCACCTTAGACTCAGATATATTAACAAAGAAGGGGACTGTTGAGGCTCCTTGGACGTTTAGGTTGTTTTCACTTTAAGAAAGCAGTTTGGGCTGTGTGGGAAGCTACAAGACAACTTTTACTGACAGATTTTGATGTTGCCGCTCAGTGTTTTTTTGTGGCTGGCAGAGCCCCGTGTAGTTTACTGGAAGACACGTGATTCAGCAGCAATTATAAAACTGTCCTGTGTTTTACCTGGGTGGTCTGTGCATATCCTTGAGCTGGCTGAGGTGCATATGCGCTGTAGCTGTAAAATGAATTTGAAAACATTTATCATGCATCCCCATATTTCTGACTTGCACGAAACATGTATCACAAGACAATTTTCACATATCCAAATGAGTTCTGCTGAAATACTATGGCAATACAAAATCTAAAAGCTAAAGGAAAACCACGGGATTTACAAACGTACCCGAGTTAAGACTAAACCACAATTATTATATACTTGTATTACATCTTTTTAAAACAGAGAGGATAAGACCATAATGCTACTTACCCCTGCTGAGCTGCAGCTTGGCTATAGGTACTATAATCTACAAGAAAAGAAAAAAAAAAAAAAGGAAAAAAAGGTTGACAAAGGCTTAACAAAATTAACAGTGTAAGAGCACAGCAGCTGGAATTTCCTCCCGCAGCTTGAAAGAACTGCTATAAACCGCTGGAAATCCAGTTTCAAAAGAGTGCAAGGTAAATGCACTTTTTCAGTCTTTTTGAAGGAAACAAAAACCTCTCTTCCCTTCATTGTTACTGCTGTTTGCAGCAGCAACTTTGATCTCAAATGACCCTACTTTAATTTAACTGCCACCTTGGATGACACCCAAGGGGGCTGGCAGGAGGGTGTTTTGTTTTGGAACAAAAGAAACACTGGGGCTGACACTTACAAACCCCCCACCCTGGTTTCAAAGGGCCAGGTTGCAAGCTTCTGGGTCTGCAGAAACCACCACACTTCACTCTTTCTATTTAACTTTCAAGGACACAAACAAATGGCTGGAAAGTTGTAACACCTGTCCCCTGGCAGGGTTTGAGATGGGCAGCTGGCCGTAATTCCTTCCCCAAAGCCCCGATTCACACCAATACCCTGATTTAGAAGAGAACCGAAATCCTGAAAATTCAAGCAGAAAAATCTACGCTGAACCGGTTTGCTGGTGGGAATGGAAAATGCGTCCACATGGCAATTACAAGGCTATATTTGAAATGTTTACAGCTCCTAAATGTATGTTTTCGCTCAAAGTCACCAAGCAACTCCAGTTCCCATCCAAAATTCTAGAGCAAACGATGAATTCACCACTTAGGCCAGACCTTGCCAGCCAGATTCCAGCTCTGCTGGGACCAGAGAAGTCCCGAGGACAGAGATCGGTAATGAGCCCAGACCTTGCTTGCATCTGCCGCTCAGGCCATGGCATCTGACTGAGCTGGAGGCAGAAGCTGGACGTTAGTACAGCTTTTCTCAGGCAGAGCCAGATAGTCCTCTGCAGGAAGAGGTTTCAGTGTTTCTATCACGATCACACCTCGGGGTACACTGATCTCAGTTAGAAAACTAACTAGTGAATTTGAGGAACCCGGCTGGCAACTTCCTACAGCCTTCATTTATGCCTAGGTTGTAAGGACTGCTTTAACGCCTTCATCACTTTGTTCACAACTGACGGTGACGGAGCACCGGGAATCATTTTGAAAATACTCTCTTCATACACCAGAACCTCCTGTTTCTTGAGGCCACGGATTCATCCCTAATAAAGCTTTCCTCCCCTCCTCCTAACCCCTCTATGTGAGCTTATGGCTTTTCCTCCTTTTGCATTTCCCTCAGCTGATGCCGGAGCTCAGACCCTGGGGTGCGAGTTGATGGACAAGGAAAGGAAGTGCCATGACTCTGGGAGTGATTTTTGACAGATATTAATTACTTTGACCTTTCACCAGAGCACAGGAATTAGTACGAGTACACAAGGAAGATGCCTGAAATACCGCGCACAATAAGAAGATGCTGAACTGCTATCCAAAGTCTTCCACGCTCCTGAGACGCACCGCACAAGTTGTTAAACTACTTTGGCACCACTCCTGCTTTCCTTACAGTTTGTCATGTTTAACATTGAAAAATCTAGCTTGTTAAATTCAGGATCGCTGCTCTTTTTTTTTTTCAGTTTACATGTGGCTCTAAGCTCTGCTAAATCCTCAGTGTTAAAGAACATTAATGCCCATTCCCCCACATCCATCTTTCCTCTCCCACTGCCTCCTTTCACAAACACCCCTCCATCCTCCCCCCCATTTCACTGTACATCGCCCTCCACCCCTGCCTCTTCTTTCCCAAGCCTGTTCACCCTCCAACCACCGAAACCTCCCTACTCCTCATTTAATTCTCATTTTCCGCACCTCGTCGGGTTACCACAGTCCTCCAGCTGTTAAAAAACGGCCAGGCTGCTGAGCACGGATCTCCCCAACCTCCATCCCTCGCTGGTAGACCCCCAGCAACCTACCACCCTCCTGAAGAGCTGCCGGGGCCTCGAGCTACGCACAGAGTCTTCAGTTAAACACCCATCGCACATCCCTTCTTACAGCCTTCCCCCAGCCCTACCTAGACATGACATTTTCCCCTTTGCAGGGTTAAATCCAGGTGTTGAATTTGTAAGTTGTCTCCAGTAATCCCTCTCTTCTAATTTGCTCAAATTCAGATTAACGCAAAACATTAAAAAAAATATTATGGTTCATTTAGTTAAAACCATCTCCTAGCCTTTATGTCCAGTGGGAAATTAATCTTCATCCTTCTATTTCATGAGGCTCAAGAGCACAATAGCGCAGCCGAAAATAGCAGCTCCCACAGAAGAACATTTCCATGTATTAAGCGGAAAGACAGCTGTATTTTTAAACCCCATTTTGACAATTCCGTTGGCACATGTTTCTTTAGTAACTTTTTTTTTTTTTAACTTCTCCAAAGTGATATTAGTCATATTGCCTCACACTCCGCGGCTTGTGACATCTTCCTCTGCGGAGAGCTCCGACCTTCGGCTGCTGGGCTTTAAGGCTGCTTTAAGGCTGGTGTTGCCGTGGTTGGCAAGTCTCAGTTCTGACCTATTTGCATCCAGCTGGAGCCCTCGTGTAAAAGCATGTCTCCTCCGACGATGCTTCACTGGTTTTATTCAAAGAAATTACATTTGCACCAGAAATCCTCCTGAATAGCCACCAGAAAAGCCGAAGGCACAGAGGAAGCCTTCAGTAAGGGCAGGGATCTCCCGAAAAAGCGTAACTCAAAAGAATCTTCCGGCGCTGGAGCACCGAGGATCCACTATCGCAAACAACCCTTTAACAAACGTCGAGGTGGGATCATCTGGGCACGGCGACCCCAGGGAGACACCGGAGGAGTGACGGGCTGGGCGGGGGTCAGGACGGCCGCGAAGCTCGCAGCCCAGCCGGGACGGAGCCCGTCTACCACAACGCGGGGGGCCCGGCGCCTCGCCCCGCCGTGACAGGGCCGCGGCCCGGCCCCGAGGCGCTCCCCTCAGCCCGGGCGGCCCCGGCCCCGGGCTCAGTCCGTCCTGACGGGCGCCGGTGCGGGAGGCCGGTCCGGCTTCAGCCGCTCTCCGCCGAGGCGGCCCCGCCGACAGACCCCAGCCCGACCCGACCCCCCCCAGCCCCGCTCACCCGTCGACGCCATTTTCTCGCCTTCCTCCTCCGCGCTCCCAACGTCCGGCCGCCGCCGCCGCCCCGCAATGCGCATGCGCTGCCCGGCCCCGGCGGGCCGTACCACGGCGGCGGCGGCGGGGCCCGCCGCCGGGAGAGTACCGAGGGCTCGCCTCGTCCCGCCCCGCCACGCCGCCCTTCCCCGCGGTCCCCGCCCTCCGCGGAGAACCGGGACCGCCCCGCGCCGCAGCGGCCGTCGCCCGGGAGGGCGGTTCTCCCGCGGCGCTCTCCCCCCCCCTCGCCCCCCCGCCGGGCGGCGGGATGGTACGGCCCGCGGCCGTTAGGGACCGTCGCGCAAGAGCCGTTGGGGTCGGGAGGCGGAGCGGTGGGCGGGGCTGCGGCGGCGTGATGTCATCGCCGGGCGTCACGCGGCAGCGGCCGTGCGCCGGGTCGCTCCTGACGTCACGCACCAGCGAGCGGCGCCACGCGCGGCACGTGCCGCCAGTGGCCGACGGCACGCCGCGGTGCAATAGCATCGCCTGACGTCACGCTCCGGCAAGTGACGCCACGGGCTGCGCATGACGTCACCAGGCGTCACGCGTCACTTGCTAGCAAGCGACGCCGCAGGCCAAGCCGGGCGTTGCGTGGGATCCCGCGCCGTGCCTGGCGTTGCACGCTGCCCGCGCGATGTCACGATGCGAGCGTGACGGGGGTGACGTCACCCGTGACGCCGTGTGTGACGTCACCCCCGCCACGACGCTAGCAGTGTTGTCCCACGAGGCCACGGGTGGGGATGCAGGTAGACCCCAGCGGCTGCCACCCCACGTGTCCCGCGTCCCCCCCAGCACCCTGTGCCACCCTGCTGCCTGCTGCTGCCCCAGCGGGTGCTGGGGGGGCTGCGGCGTGTCCCGCAACGCCTGCGTGGCGTGGGTGGGTGTCCTGTGGGTGGGTGTCCCACAGGTGGCATCGCATGGGTGGGTGTCCCATGGGTGGCATGGTGTGGGTGGGTGTCCCACGGGTGGCATTGCATGCAGGAGTGTCCCATGGGTGACATGGTATGGGTGGGCATCCCACAGGTGGCATCGCGTGGGTGGGTGTCCCACAGGTGGCATCGCATGGGTGGGTGTCCCACGGGTGACATGGTATGGGTGGGCATCCCACAGGTGGCATCGCATGGGTGGGTGTCCCATGGGTGGCATGGTGTGGGTGAGTGTCCCATGGGTGCCATGGTATGGGTGGGTGTCCCATGGGTGACATGGTATGGGTGAGTGTCCCATGGGTCGCATCGCATGGGTGGGTGTCCCATGGGTGCCATGGTGTGGGTGGGTGTCCCATGGGTGGCATGGTGTGGGTGGGTGTCCCATGGGTGGCATCGCATGGGTGGGTGTCCCATGGGTGGCATGGTATGGGTGGGTGTCCCATGGGTGCCATGGTGTGGGTGGGTGTCCCATGGGTGGCATGGTGTGGGTGGGTGTCCCATGGGTGGCATGGCTGAACCATGTGTCCCCTGGGTCCCCCTCCAGGTCACCACAGCCCATTTCCCCGTGGCCCCCTCCCACGCCGCCAGCAGCCCCAGGGACCCCCCGTGGGACCCCCCCACTGTCCCCAGGCCACCCACTGTGTGCGGAGGGGACCCGCTCCAGGCCCCATATCCCCACCCACCTGCACCCGTGGGTGCCCCCCGGGGCGCTGAGGGACGCCGCAGGACACGGGTTCAAGAGACGTTTAATGACCCTCGAGGGTCCCAAAGCAGCGGGACGAAGCTGGGGGGGGGGTCCCCACCGCTGGCCCCCCCCGGGGTCCCTTCCCCGGCACAGGGGTGGCCGCGGGGGCTCGGGCTGGGGAAGAAATTAAGCACCCCCAGAGCTGCACATTGGGGTGGGGGCAGAAAAGGGGTGGGGGGGGGGGCCTGGCACCCTTTTGCCCCCCCCCAACCCCCTGGGGGGGGGTTTCAAGCAGCAGCGATGGGGGGCAAAGCGGGGGGGGGGGGGGCCGGTGCCGTGCTACCGGCTAGCACCAAGTGCCCTGCGGGACCAGAGAGCTGGGGGGGGTGACCCCCATCGTGCCCCCCCTCCCCCAGGGCGACGCTCCTGCCTATACCGGCACGGCGGCGGGCACAGGGTTGGGGGGGGGGTGTCAGCGGGCGACCCCCCCACTCCAGGATCCGTCACTGCTTGCCGGGGGGCCGCCGGTGGGGGGCCACGATGCGGTAAGGGGGCTTGTTGCTGCCGCCCCGCTTGCTGCGGGGGGGTCCGGGTGCCACCGTGCCGGGGGGGGCCGCTGCCTGAGCCGGGCTCTGGTTCTGCGGGGAGGAAAGGAGAGAGGTGTCAGGCGGTGGGAGGATGCCGGACACTGCCCCCCCCCAAAAAAAAGTCACCCTGCCATGGGTGCTGGGGGGGGGGGGGCTGCCCCACAGAAATGGGGTTCATTGCTCCCCCAGCCATGCGACAGTGTTGAGCCCCACGGCTCCGGCTGTCCCCCGGGACCCCCATGCTGGGAGAGGCACACTTGGACTGGGGGGGGGGACACACACAGGAGGACCCCCCCCGGCTGGCACCCCTGCCTGGCACCCCCGGCCGGCACCCCGAGAGCCAGGGTCCCCCCTGCAGGAAAGCAGAGCTGGAAAATGGAGGCGGGGGGGAGTGGGGCAGAAGGAGGGTGGGGGGCACCCGCAGCCCCCCCAGCTGGGCACCCTGGCACAGTGGGGGCCGGGCACTGGGGTCTCCCTTGGGCCAAGAGGGTCTCCATGGTCGTCTCTCTCTCAATCCAAGAGGGTTTCCATGGTCTGGTCACCCTTGGCCCTGGGGGGCTCCAGGGGCTCCCTTGAACCTTGGGGGGCTCCAGGGGCTCCCTTGGTCCAAGAGGGTCTCCATGGGTCTCCCTTGGTTTGAGAGGGTCTCCATGGTCATCTCTCTCTCAATCCAAGAGAACCTCCATGGTCTCCCTTGAACCTTGGGGGGCTCCAGGATTTCCCTTGGTTTGAGAGGGTCTCCATGGTCGTCTCTCAATCCAAGAGAACCTCCATGGTCTCCCTTGAACCTTGGGGAGCTCCAGGATTTCCCTTGGTTTGAGAGGGTCTCCATGGTCATCTCTGTCTCAATCCAAGAGGGTCTCCATGGTCTTCCTTGGCCCAAGAGGGTCTCCATGGTCATCTCTCTCAACCCAAGAGAACCTCCATGGTCTCCCTTGAACCTTGGGGGGCTCCAGGGGCTCCCTTGGTCCAAGAGGGTCTCCATGCGTCTCCCTTGGTTTGAGAGGGGCTCCATGGTCTCCCTTGAACCTTGGGCGGCTCCAGGATTTCCCTTGGTCCAAGAGGGTCTCCATGGTCATCTCTCTCAATCCAAGAGAACCTCCATGGTCTCCCTTGAACCTTGGGGGGCTCCAGGGGCTCCCTTGGTCCAAGAGGGTCTCCATGGTCATCTCTCTCTCAATCCAAGAGGGTCTCCCTGGTCTTCCTTGGCCCAAGAGGGTCTCCACGGTCACCTCTCTCAATCCAAGAGAACCTCCATGGTCTCCCTTGAACCCTGGGGGTGCTCCAGGGACCTGCTCCCAGGGGCTCCAGCCCCCCGTGCTCCATGCCCGCTCCCGGGGGTTGGGGTGGGGGGGCCGCGGCGCGCCCAGCTCATGCGGGGTGGGGAGGAGGGAAGGCGGCGCGGTTACCTGGCCAGATGATGGCTTCCAGCAAGGTGACCCTTCTAGCCAGGACCTCCAGCCGGGCCTGCTGCCGCAGGAGGGTTTGGAAGCTACTGGCCTGGGGGAGAGTGAGAGAGCAGAGCAGAGCGCGCGTTCGCCGCCACGGCGGGGACGGCACGGGCGGCACGGCATGGCACGGGCGGCGTAGCGCGGCGTGGGTGGCGTGGCGTGGGTGGCATAGCGTGGGTGCAGCCCTGGCGGGCAGGGGGTGCCGGTGCGATGGTGGGGGGGGGGGGGTGCCAGGTCTCCCAGGAGGGTGCTCCTCCCGCTTTCAGAGGGGTGCCGGGGGCTCCCGTGGTGGCCCCAGGGGGATGCGAGGGGCTCCCCCATCCCTGTGGGGCCGGGGGGGGGCCGGGGGTCCCTTGCGCTGACCCGCAGCTGCCTCGATGTCCCCACCGGTGCCCTGATGGGGACACGGCTGTCCCCTGCCCGGGCAAGTCCCAGTGGGGTGCTCCCTCTGCCCCCCCCCCCCCCCCAGCACATCGAGCCCCTGGACACATGGGGGGGACACATCCCCAACCTGCCCGGGGGGCCACCGGCTTGTCCCCAAGACGGAGACTGTCACGGGTGTCCCTGCCCGAGGTGGGCACCCCGGGCAGTGCCCGGTGGGGGGGGGTTTCTGGGGTGCCCCCAGCCATGGGTGCAGGCAGGGGGGGCCCCGGTGACCCTCGCCCTGTGAGCGGTCCCCAGTGCTGGCCGTGATGCCGCAGTGTGGGTGGCGACGTCATGCACGGCTGAATGACATCACGCACGGCTGATGACATCACACCGCAGCCGGGGCGAGGCCGACACCCTGCCCCCCCGGTGCCCAGGCGGCGGAGGGGAGGGGGTGCCGAAGGACCCCTCCCCGCAGCTCCATGACGTCAGCGAGCCGAGGGCCACCGTGACGTCATGGGGGCCTGGTGACCTGCCAGCGGGGATGGGGGCCACCCCATGGAGCGGGGGCCACCCCGGGGGTCCCCGTCCCCTCCCGCGGCCCAGGCCGGCCCCCCCCCTACTCACCGTAGAGCCCAATCATTGTTTCCAAGATTAAAACCCTTTCCGCTAAAATCTTCAGCGCCTCGCGGAGCTGGTGCAAACCCTCCCCCTGGGGAGAAGAGAGGGACGGGGGTGAGGGGGGGGCCGGACCCCCACATGGCCCCAGGCCACCTCCCCTGGGAGGGGGGGGGGGGCATGGAGGGGACACGGGTACCCCCCCACTTCTCGGCACACCCCGACTCACTACAAGACGGGGGGAAGGAATGGGGGTACCCCTCGGGGGGGGGGGGCACCAGCCCCCAGCCCTACCCCTGGGGGGGGGTCTGAGCCCACCCTGTGCCCCCAGCACAGCTCTGTGCCCTCCTGTATTGGGGGGTCCTGGGGGGGCTGGCTCTGTGCCCCAGCACCCTGCCCAGGCACAGAGGGGCTGTGCTGATGGTGTGACCCCCCCCCCCACGGGAGGGGGCAGCATGCAGGGGTGGTACCCCCTTCCCCCAGTATTTGGGGGGGGGGGAAACAAGCACAGCCAGGGATCCGTGTGCCATCACCGGGGTCCCAGGGGTGAGGGCACAGCTGGGGACTCCCCGGCCATCGACGGGGTCCTGGGGATGGGACAAGGGCACTGGGCACAGCTGGGACCCCCCCCCATGCCACCATTGGGGTCCCAGGGATGAGACGTGGGGCACTGGGCACCGCTGGAGACCCCCCCCCATGCCACTCTTGGGGTCCCAGGGATGAGGCGTGGGGTACTGGGCACTGCTGGGGACCCCCATGCCATCATTGGGGTCCCAGGGACAAGCCATAGGAGAGAGCAGGGTGCCCCCCCCCAAGCCCATCACTGTCCCCCCCAGCACCCACGGGTGGCCAACCCCTGTCAGTAGACATGTCCCCACTCCTGTCCCCAGTGCCACCGGCCACTCACCCAAGTGCCCTTCTCGCCCGGCTCGCCCCTGGGGCCCGGCTCGCCCTGAAACACAGAAAGGAGACGGCCTGGCAGGGGGGGGCATGGGGGGCTGCGGCCCGGGGGGGCCCGACCCAGCAACGTACCTGTGCCCCGTCCTGTCCACGGCTGCCTGGGTGGCCCTGGGGACCCTGGGGAGGGGGGGAAAGAGCCCGTCAGCACTTGGGGAGCACGGCCGGAGCCCCCCACCGTGGGAGATGCTGGCAGACACCCCCCCCCCCCCCAGGCTGAGACCTCCCCAACTCGTGTCACAGCGCTGGGCTGGCAGGGACTCACCCTGTCTCCCTTCTCCCCGGGGGGGCCGGCAGCTCCGGGTGCCCCGGCTTTACCCTGTGCAAGGACAAGGTGGGTGTCATGAGCTGGGGGGGGGGGGGGGGGGGGCAGGGCTCAGCCCACCCCGTGCCCCCCGCCCCGGCGCTCCCAGCACTTACGTCAGGTCCTGGGGGGCCGGGTGGCCCGATGGGACCCGGGGGGCCGGGGGGACCTGCAAGGAGAGGGGGCTCAGCTCAGCTCAGCCCTGGTAGGGTGCCCCGCACCGGGGCACCCCCAAAGTGCCAAGGTGGGGGCGTAGGGAAGGGGGGGACACGCTCACCCATCGGCCCCATGGGTCCGGGGGGTCCGGTGGGACCCACGATGCCCCCGACGGCTTCGGTGAAGGTGTTGGAGAGAAGCGGGTCCCCTGAGGGAGAGCATGGGTGGTGGGCAGGGGCCAGACCCCCCCCGGGGGCTCCCAGCACCATCCAGCCGGGCAGGATCCGGCCACGCTACCCCCAGCCTGGGCGATGCTCCCACCCCAGACCCCATAGCCCACTCCCCGTGGCCGGGCTGCCCCTCCAGCCCCATCACTGGGGCAGGGATGCTCTGCCACGCTACAGCCCCCCCCCCAACCCCGACCCCCATCCTTGGGGTCAGCCAGGGGAGGGGACCCCCCCCACCCCAGACCCTCCTTACTGGGCTCGGCTATACGGGGTATCGCTGGCCCCACAGGGGCAGGGGGTCCCGGGGGGCCAGGGGGCCCGGGTAACCCCTTCTCTCCGGGGAGCCCCCTGGCTCCATCCCGGCCGGGTGGTCCTGGGGGGCCAGGGGGACCTGCAGGGAGGAAGAAGAGGGTGAAGGTTGGGGGGTGCCTGTTAAAGTCCCGATGCCTGAAGCTGTGCGGCGCCGGAGCCCTTCCGAGCCCCAAAATCACTGCACGGACACCCCCCCCCCCCCAAATCTGCCTGCCAGGAAGGGGATGCTCAGCCAGAGCCAGGCACTGGGATGGGACCCCCCCCCCCCCGTCAGGGCACCCCATCACCCCTTACCTGGTGGTCCCATCGGACCCTTCACCCCAGGAATGCCGGATGGTCCCCGTCCTCCTGCGTCTCCCTTGGGGCCGGAGGGGCCGGGGGGGCCCCGCGAGCCGGATCTCCCTGCAGCCAAACAACACCCTCAGGGGAGCACCCTGGGGACCCCCCACCCATGCCCAGTCCCCACCAGCACGCTCCAGCACGGCTCCCCGCTGCAACCCCGGTGCGGGTGGGGAGAGCATCGGTCCGGGGGGGGGGCACCCCAAGGGCAGCAGCCCCACGCCGGTGCCCTCACCCTGCCCCAAACCAGAAGCGCTTGGGGGGTGGGGGGGTCAAAGCTCTTCAACCCCCCCCCAGAGCTGGCGTGGTCCCCACGTGTGGCTCAGTGTCACCACCATTCCCTGGGGACAGCTGGGGTGGGACTGGGACCACCCCACAGCCCATTCCTCCAGGGTAAAGGGCTCCAAGAGGGGGTCCCCCCAGGTGTGTCCCCCCCCCAATATTGACAACACCCAGGCGTTTCGCAGGACGTGGCATTGCCACCGCCGGTGCCGTGGGATGTGGGTGGCTGGGGGGCAGCTGCCTGCGCTGCCTGCCTTACCGTCATCTCCGGGGCTCCCGCGGGCAGCCGGGGACCCCCAGAGCTGCCCGGTCTCCGGCCCCCTGCCCGGGTTGCTGCCTTTGGGTGCCGGGGAGGTGGGGGGTTCAGCCACCGACAGCCGGGCCACCTGGCAACGAGATGGGAGAGTCGGGTGCCGCAGCAGGGGGGGACCACAAGGTGACCCCCCCCAAGGGCTCCTGCACCCCTCGAGGGGTGGCACGGTGAGCCAGGGAGGTGGCCGGACCCTCGGCCGGTGGCACAGCGTGGGGCTCACCTGCGCCTCGAGCGTGGCGAGCCGGGCTGTCAGCTCCCCAACACGGCTGCAGTTCAGGCACCCTGCGGGCGGAAAGCGGGGGGCACGGGCCGTTGGGTGGGGGGCACCCACCCCTCTTCGCCCATGCCAATGCAGCTGGCTTGGGGAGGGACCCACCTGAGAAAGCCGTGGGGCGCAGGGAGGGCCGGCGTGGGGCGGTGCTGGGGCGTCCGGCGTCCCGCAGGGCGAGGAAGGCGTGAGCCTCTGCCGAGAGAAGGGGGGGTCAGGAAGGGAGCACCCCCCCCATCCCAGTGCATCACCTCTGGTGGGGGACCCCCCAAGGGCCACAGGGCTGGGAAAGCCTGCTGTCCCTCACCCCAAAATGTGTGTGTGGGGGGGGGCTTGCAGGGGCTCCTGCTGCTTCTGCCCCATCCTCGCTCCGGGTGAGCCTCGGAGCCCCAAACCCACCCGTGGTCCCAGGGCAGATCCCCCCAAACCCACCCACGGCTCCAAGCCAGATCCCCCTTGAACCCATGCGCGATCAGCCAGATCCCCCCAAATCCCACCCATAACCCCGAGTCAGACCCCCCCCCCCAAACCCACCCACAGTCCTGAACAAGATGACCCCAAACCCACCCATGACCACACGCCGGATCCCCTCCAACCCACCCCATAACTCTCAGCCAGTCCCCCCCAAACCTACCCATGACCACACTAGACCCCCCAACCCACCCCATAACCCTCAGCCAGACCCCCCCAAACCCATGCACAACCACCCACCAGATACTCCAAACTCACGCCCAAGCCAGTCCCCCCCAACCCCGCCACGGTCCTCAACCCCATCACCCCAAACACCCCCACGGCCCCCAGCCAGTCCCGTGTCCCCCCTCCCAGCGAGACGCCCCCCCAGCCCCAGCTCGGGGGGATGCCCTTGGAGGAGGGCCACATTCCTGGGGACACTGCCCACATCCATGACCCGTTGTGGGGTCCCAGCCCTCCCCCCCGTCCCCATCCCCACCGAGGGACCCTGGGGACAGCAGCTTGGGGCCACCCGGCGTGGCAGGAAAGGGGTGTCCGGAGCAGAGCTGGCGGCATCGTGCCCCCCTTCTCCCCCCCACTGCCACCCCACCCCGGCATGGCCACCGCCATGCTGCAGGGGACAGCCAGCGCCGCCCTAAGCGGGCCCAGATGTGGGGCACCCGGCCAAGCACGCATAGAGCAGGAGGAGGAGGAGGAGGAGGAAGAGCCCCCCTGCCTCCCCCAGGGCTGCTGCCACCCAGCTGGCTCCCCCCATGCCCCGCAGAGCTGAGGCTGGGCTGGGGTACGGGGGGGAGAGGGAGGGAGGAGGATGGGGGTGACGATGGGGACAAAGAAACACACACACACACACCCCCCCCCCCACCCCCGAGTCGGCAGCGCCCGTGCCACCACGCATGGCACAGCCTTGCACCCATTCATCCACCCGCGCGCAGGCAGCTGCCCACCCACCGTCCGGCCGCACACGGGGACGGCGGGCAGGCAGGCGGGCAGTCATCCCCTCGTGGGCACAGCCACGCGCCCACCCACCCAGGAATGTCCATCCGTCCGTCTAACCATCCACACCCCATCCATCTATCGACTTTTCCAGTTAGCCACCCCCAGGCAAAGCCAGCCAAGCTTCCATCTGCCCACCCACTCCCGCATCTACCCGTCCAGCCCAACGTAGGGCCGTCCACCCGCCTGTCCACCCACCCGCCCACCCGTAGGAATCTCTTTCCATCTATCCACGCGCCCACTCAGCTGCCTATCCATCCATGCACACACAGGGACATCCATCCACGTAGCGACACCGGAACCTCCAGCCAACCATCTACCCACTTATCCATTCATCCATCCATGGACACAGCCAGCCAGTCATCTACCCACAGGAACATCTATCCGTCCACCCACCCACGGGAACATCCATCCATTCATCCATCCACTCAACCATGGGAACATCCATCCATCCACCCATTCGCCCACATGGAAGAACATCCATCCATCCCTCTATCCATCCACGGAGGAACATCCATCCCTCTATCCCTCCATCCATCCCTCCATCCACCCACACAGAGGAACATCCATCCCTCCATCCATCCCTCCATCCATCCATCCACCCACCCACCCACAGAGGAACATGCCCCTATCCATCCCTCTATCCCTCTATCCATCCCTCCATCCACCCACAGAGAGGAACAGCCATCCCTCCCACCCACACGTGGGTCCACCTCTCCATCCAGCCCTCCCCACCCCGCCGCACCCTGCCCATCCCCAGCAGCGATGCCGATGGCCGGGGGGCCACAGCCCAGGCACAGCCCCTGGGTGACACCACCCCACGCCCAGCGCCGAGGCAGGATGAGACCCCCTTCCCACGGCCGGTGCCGGTTCTCACCTTCCTCGCAGTTGGCCCCGGCGTGCCCGGGGCAGCACCTCCACTCCAGCGCCGTGAGCGTCTTGTAGGTCACCCTGTAGATGGGCCGGACGACGGTGCGGTAGCTGCTGGCACAGAGCAGGGCAGCGCTTTCAGACCCATCCCGGGTCCGAAACCCCGGGGTGACGGAGCACCCCAGGGTGCTGGGGCGGGATGCCGGGTCCCCGCTCCCGAGGGACCCCGGTGGCACCGCTCACCTGCCCCCGCTGCAGGCCAGGGGCCAGCGGCAGCCCTGGAAGACCCTCTGGAGGAAGGTGCCATTCTGGACGTGGCACGACACCGTCCGTGTCACCGTGTAGGAGCACCAGTTGCTGGAAGGGAAACCGCCGGTGCCATCAGCCCTTCCCCGGGGGACACGCTGGGGCTGGCAGAGGCGGCGGTGCCACCCGGGCTACGTCGTGTCCCCATCCCGTCCCAGGGGGTCCTGCCCCCTAAATTGCCCTGGGAGATGCCCACCCTCAGCTTTCGGGGTGCCCATGGGGGACCCTCCCATGCGGGGGCTGCCCTGGCACGCTGGGCTTGGGGGGGAGAGCTGAGGCCCCGCATTCCTGCTGCATTCCCGGCCCGGCACGGCGCTGGCGCCGACAGGCCTGGAGCGGGGCCCAGAGCCCCCCCCTGCGCCCCCGGCCCACCCCACACAAAGGCTCCTTTCTTCGGGCGCCTGCCTGCCCCACGCCGGCTCCTTCATGCCAGGCTCTGCCCACCCTGCCTGCCCCGGTCATGCCACCCCCCTCCCCAGCCTCAGTTTCCCCCTGCGGGGGGGGACAAACACCAGTGCCACAACGCTGCGTCCCCATCCCCGCAGCAAGCAGGACTCGCTGTACCCTCGGCGGCTTCAAACTCCGAGGCTGTGCAATTTGGGTCAAAACCCAAGCTTTTTGGGACCGCCGCGGCGTCGCACAGCCCCTCCAAGCAGGGAGGCGGTGGCGGCGGGGACGAGTGGGCGCCACGGGGGGACAATTGTCTGGGAGATGCCGGGGGGGCGTGGGGGGGCACAGCAGGGTGGCACAGGGCTTTCCGGCTGGGCAGCGTCCCAGGCAGGCTCCGTGCCAGGGCCACGAAAGCGCCGAGCCCGCCGGGGCTGTCTCCACGCTTCTGCTGCCGCCCCGCGATGCCAAAGCGGGGTCCCGGGGGACGGTGGCATCTCCGGCCTCCCTATCCAGGGTGACAGCCCCCGGCATCATCCGCCCTGGGTGGGCACCCAGCTCCCAGGGGGGATGCTCCTCGCGCCCGCGGGGTTGGCACGGGTGCTGCGTCGGGATGCGGCCGTGCCGTCTCGGGGTGAGGATGCAGCAGCGGTGCCAGCCCCAGCTGCGGCGGGCGCCCGCGGGGATGGGGATGGGGATGGGTCCCGGCCCGTTTCGCTTCCCGCCTGGCAAAGGGAGGACGTGGGGGAATGCCCTCCCGGGGAGCCGGGCAGGAGCTGGCGGGCATCGGCGTGCGAGAGCTCGCATGGCCTGGCACGACCCGGCCCACCCGCTGCTGGGCCGACACTCATGCACCGAGCGGGCCCGGGCTCTGCTGCCGGGGCATGCACGCACCTGGGGCAAAGCCCACGTCGGGGTTGGCTCCGAATCCCACCCCGCTTCCCAAAACCAGCCTCTCGGCTTCGTGCCCCACCCTGCTTGGGCATGGGGGACCCCCAGGGATGCGTTAGCCCGGCGAAAGGGATAGGGTGGGGGCTCGCGGGTCCCCTGATGCCAACAGCAGGGTGGCGGGAGCCGGGTTGTGGGCTGGGGGGATCTGGTGGGGGGGGGACACGACACGGCAGGGTGGTGCCAAGGCGCCGGGGGCTTCCTGGGCTTGGCCGGGAGGGAAGGGGAAATGAGGCAGCTTCTGCCCGTCGCCTCGCCGACCCGAGCGGAACCGGGAGGTCCCGGCAATCCGGTGCCGGAGACACGGCCAGAGCCAAAGATTTCCTGTAAACAACCCCCCCGGCACCCCCGCCTGCTGGGATGGGATCGTGGGGACAGGGACCACAGCCCCCTGAACTGGGCAGTGGGCTGCCTCGGCCCCCACCACCTTCCGGGGACGAGCGGGACCCTGGGGCCAGAGCCACTCACCCCACACCAGTCCCAGCGTGCCCAGGCAGCCCCAGCAGTCCCAGTATGCCCAGGCAGCCCCAGTAGCCCCAGCAGTCCCAGTATGCCCAGGCAGCCCCAGCAGTCCCAGTATGCCCAGGCAGCACCAGTAGCCCCAGCAGTCCCAGTATGCCCAGGCAGCCCCAGCAGTCCCAGTATGCCCAGGCAGCCCCAGTATGCCCAGGCAGCCCCAGTAGCCCCAGCATGTCCCAGCACCTTGCTAGCCCTGGTAGCTCTGATAACCCCAGCAGGGATGCTAGACCCAGCAAGTCCTGCTGTCCCCAGTAACCCCCACCCCCAGTAAGCCCAGCTAGCCCCACTATCCCCCGGTAAACCCCAGCCCCAGCAGCCCCCAGCAGCCCCCCAGCCCAGCCAGCCCCATCAGCACAGACCAAGCAGCCCCCGGCCAGCCGTCCCCAGCAGCCTTTGCCCCCCGGTACCCGCAGCCCCCCGGTGCCCAGAGCCCCCCGGTACCCGCATCCCCGTCTCCCCGATGCCACCCACGCTCCCTTCCCGGTACCCCCCGTGCCCTGACCCACCCCCCCCCCTCGGTGCCCTTGCTCCATCACCGTGGTGCTTCCCCCCCCGGTGCCCCCCCCCCGGTGCCGGTACCTGCGGGCGGCGGGCTGCGGCACGGCCGGGCTCCAGGAACCGGCGACGGGCGGCAACAGCAGGCAGCAGAGGCACAGGCAGAGCCCCAGGGGTACAGGCAGGGGCAGGCAGCGGCGGCAGGGCCCCCGGCCACGGCCCGCCATGCCGCTCCGCTGGGCTCGGTGTGGGGCCGCGCTGCCCGGGCACCGGCACCGGCACCGGCACCGAGCGGGGCGGCGGGAGGGGGAGGGGACGAGGAGGAGGAGGAGGGATGAAGGAGGAGGAGTGGAAGAGGAGGAGGAGGAGGAGGAGGAGGAGGGACCCCAAGCCCCCCCCCCGCCTTCCGCCCCGCCGGCCCGGGGGTCCCGCTGGCGGCTGGGACACGGTGGTGGGGGGGTGTACGATGCGGGGGGCTGGTCCCAGATGCGGGATCCCGGTCCCCGTGTGAGCGAGCGTGTGCCGGGTGGGAGGCCCTCCGCCTCCCTCTGCGTGGGTACACACGCGTGTGTGCGTCCCTGTGTGTGTGCGCGGGTCCACACGCATGCGTGTGCACGGGTGCGCACATCTGCGTGCTTCTGTGTCTGCATGGGTACACACGCGTGTGTGCTTCTGTGTCTGCATGGGTACACACGCGTGTGTGCATGGGTTAGCACGTCTGCGTGCTTCTGTGTCTGCATGGGTACACACGCGTGTGTGCATGGGTTAGCACGTCTGCGTGCTTCTGTGTCTGCATGGGTACACACGCGTGTGTGCATGGGTTAGCACGTCTGCGTGCTTCTGTGTCTGCATGGGTACACACGCGTGTGTGCTTCTGTGTCTGCATGGGTACACACACGTGTGTGCTTCTGCGTGTGCATGGGTTCACATATCTGTGTGCTTCTGTGTCTGCTTGGGTACACATGCGTGTGTGCATCTGTGTGAGCGTCCGTACACACGCGTGTGTGCACGGGTTCGCATATCTGTGTGCTTCTGTGTGTGCATGGGGACACATGCGTGTATGCATCTGTGTGTGCATGGCTACACACGTGTGTGTGCTTCTGTGTGTGCATGGCTACACACACGTGTTGTGTGCTTCTGTGTGTGCATGGCTACACACACGTGTATGCTTCTGTGTGTGGATCTGGGTCTGCATGGGTACACACGCGTGTGTGCACGTACGTGTGCGTTGGTACACAGATGTTTGTGCGTCTGCATGCGCGCACATGAGTGCACACGCGTGTGTGCATGGGCGTGCACGTCCGTGTGTCCTCGCGCCCACACCCGTGTGCCCGCGTGCCTGTCCGTGTGCGATGTGCCGCAGGTCCGTGGGTGTCTCTGTGCACACACGCGTGTGTTTGTGTCTGCCTGTGTGTACACAGTACGCAGCCTGTCTGTCTGTCCGGTTGTCTCCGGCTGTTCCTCCGGCCGACTCTTCCATGTGTGCGCGTGTGTGGTCCCTGTGTCGGGGCGTGCAAGGAGGCCGCGTGTGTGCATGGGCGTGCGTGGGTGGTCCCTGCCGGGGGTGTCAGCGGGGGGGGGGGGGTGTCTGTGTCTGGGTGCGTGTCTGGGGACACGTCCCCGCACCGGCAGCACCCCAGGACCCCCCACCCCTCTCCTCTGCGGGGCGTGGGTGGGGGCTTCAGCCCCCCGATCGAGGCTGTCAGCACCCACCCCCCCCCCCGCCTGCACGGGGGACCCAGGCGTCCGGGTGGTCTCATCTGCTATCCTGCTGTGTCCCTTCCCTGGGAGACAGCGGGGAACCCACGCGTCCGGGCCCCCCATCCATGGGGTGGGGGGTGTGCGAGGGGGAGCTGTGCTCTGCCTGCCCCCCACCCCCCCCCCAGCATGGAGAGAGCCCTGGAAAGCCTGGAGCTGGGCTCGGGGGGGGACGACACACAAGCGGGGCAGAAGGACTCTGCGCTGGAGCGGATGAGGGAGCGCTCCCACAAGGCCCCCCCACCCATGGGTGCCACCTTCCTCTGGGCAGGGGGGTAAGCAGGGAGCTGGCACAGCACAGGCGGGGGGGATGCACCCCCAAAGCACGCACCCACACCTGGGGGGACCCATCACCCCCGACTGCCCGGTGGGAGCCCTGCCGGCCCCCCGGCTGGCAGCCACCCCCTTGGTGGTCAGAGCACGGGGGTGTCCCCAAAGCCCTCCCCGGCCCCCCCGCAGCGCCGCTGGCAGCCTGGCCTCGGTGTGTCCTTGCTGCAGGGCCCGGGATGTGCTGTTTACCCTCGTGGGTGCTTGGAGGAGCCGAAGGCCGTCCGTACTCCTCCTCAGACTAAACAAGGCTATGGTCCGGCGCCCAGGGTCTGGCGAGGGCCCTTGGGTGTGGGGGGGGTGGGTATCGCACTGGATGATGCACAGGTCCCCCCCCGGGTCTGGGTGGTCCCCCCATGCATGGTGGGGACAGGGCTGGGGTGCTATGAGGGCTCAGCACCGGTGGGACGGATCCTGCTTGGCTCCGGCAGGCTCCCTCCGGCAGCCCAGAGGCTGGGGCTTTGGGGGGGCTGCAGGAACTGGGGTCCCCCATCTTGTCCCCTGAAGTGGGGCAGCCCCGCACCCACTGCTTTCTGATGGCTGTCCCCAGCCCAGAGCTGAGCACGTGGGGCCCAGCCTCAGGCTGCAGAGGACCTTGTCCCCACGGCTCCCCTGAGTGACCCTCATCTGGTTCTGGGGTCCCCTCACCCATGCCCACCCCGTGCTTGATGGCTTGAATCCCTCCAGGGCTCCTCAGGTGTGTTTTAGCCTGGGTCCAGGTCCCTGTGCCACGTCCCTGCCTTGGCTCCATGTCCCCATGCCACATCCTCATCCCAGCTCCAGGTCCCCATGCCATGTCCCTGCCCCAGCTCCGTGTCCCCATGCCGTATCCCTGTCCCAGCTCCAGGTCCCCATGCCATGGCCCAGGCAGGGAGCAGGGCTTGGAGCTGAGCTGAAATGAGGCTTCTGGGCCAGGAGAGGGCTTGGGGGGGGGTCAGGAGGGTCCGGGGGGGGGCAGGTGGGGCCGCTCAGAGCAATTATGGCCTATTAGTGCCCACAGGGCCCTGCCCCCGCGTCCCCACCAATGTCCCCAGCTCCGCATTCCCCAAACTACCTCTGTGACCCCGTCGGCTCCCCAAACAGCACGTGCCCTCCCAGCCCAGCTCCCGGCAAGGCGTGGGGCATGCCGGGATGGGGAGAGGCTGCTGGTGGGTCCCAGGGGTGGTGATGAGGCTCACAGAGCAGCCCCCCCCGGGACCCCCACACTTGCCTGAGCCACGGCATAGGGTGCCAGCCTCCAGCCCCATTTGCCCTGGGACTGGCTCCCGGCACGAGAACTGGGTGCAGCTCATTGCACGGATGGGGCAGTGGGTGGCTCCTAGGGCCCATGCGCGCCGACGGGGAGCCGAGTCCCCCCCACCGTGGGGACGGGGACAGGGACGGGTGGGTGTCCCTATGCTCGACCCCTGCCCGGCCCTGGGGGTGGATGTTCGGGGCAGGGACCGAGCCGGGGGGCTCGGTGCCCCCCACGGTGCCACCCCGGGTGGCCACGCCGCGTGGCCGAGGCCACCAGGTGGCACTGCGAGGCCACCGTGGCCCTCGCTGCCCGGTCCCCGGCCACCCCCAGGGCCAGCTCCGGTCCCCGGCGGTCCCGGCCGGCCGGCCCCCCCCGGCCCGTGAGTGTCCCCTTCCCGGCGGCGGGGGCGAGGGGGGGCATGCGGCCAGAGCCCGGGAGGAACAACCCCTCTGTCCCCAATCTGTCCCTCCACGGGCATGGCCACAGTGGCAACCCCTCAGTCCCCAGATCTGCCCTCTCCATGGGTACGGCCAGAGTAAAAAAACCCTCTGTCCTCAAATCTGTCCCCAAATCTGTCCCTCCACAGGCACAGCCAGAGTGACAACCTCTGTGTCCCCAAATCTGTCCCCAAATCTGTCCCTCCACAGGCACATTTAGGGTGACAACTCCCCTGTCCCCAGATCTGTCCCCGCTGCAAGCACGGTCAGAGCAGCAGCCCCTCCATCCCCAGATCTGTCCCCAAATCTATCACTCCGCAGGCAGAACTGGAGTGACACCCCCCCCCCGTCCCCAGATCTGTCCCCAAATCTGTCCCTCGGCAGGCAGAGCTGCGAGCCCCCAGGCCGACGGGGGTGGCGACGGGGGCAACCAGGGCAGACACCGGGGTGTCCCCAAGGCTCACGGCCTCCTGCCACTTCCCGTGCCTCAGTTTCCCCATGGGGCTGCAGGAACCACATGCCCTAAAGGGGACAAGGTCCCCCCCCAGCCAGGCTGGTCAATGTGGGGGGCAGCCCCCCATGGGGACCCCCCCACCCCACGTGTGTGCGTGTGAGCACACTCATGCTCGGCCCTGTGACACGCTTGTGTGCCCGTGCCCCGGGGCTGGGCCACCTGTGGGTGCCACTGCCTGGTCCTGCGCTGGGTGCAGGTTCCTGGTGTGGGTGCTGGGTGCCTGGTGTCAGTGGGGGTCCCCGGTGGGGGTCCCTGATATGGGTGCGGGTCCTGGCCTTGTGCCTGGTGTGGGTGTACGTGTGGCTGGTCCACTCGGTCCCAGGGTGGGCACCCACAGCAGGCGGGGGTCCCCGGTGTGGGTGCTGGGTGTGGGTGCCCGTCCCCAGTGTAGGTCCCCAATGCAGGGCACCGGTGTGTGTCCCCACTACGTGTCCCCAGTATGGGTGCCCAGTCCCCTGTGCATGTCCCCAGCGTGGGTGCCCGGTCCTGGTGCGTGTCCCTGGCGTGGGTGCCCGGCCCCCGGTGCAGACGCCCAGTCCCCTACGTGTCCCAAGTGCGTGTCCCTGGTCCCCCGTGGGTGTCCCTGGTGTGGGTGCCCCGGCCCCGGTGCAGATGCCCGGTCCCCTGCGTGTCCCTGGTCCCCCGTGGGTGTCCCTGGTGTGGGTGCCCGGCCCCGGTGCAGATGCCCGGTCCCCTGCGTGTCCCCAGTCCCCCGTGCGTGTCCCCAGTGTGGGTGCCCGCCCCCGGAGTGGGTGCCCGGTCCCCTACGTGTCCCAAGTGCGCGTCCCCAGTCCCCCGTGCGTGTCCCCGGTTGTGGGTGCCCGACCCCGGTGCGGGTGCCCAGTCCTGATACAGGTCCCCGGTGCAGATGCCCGGTCCCCTACGTGTCCCCAGTGCGTGTCCCCAGTCCCGGTGTGTCCCCCCCAGTGCGTGTTGCCCGGTGCCGGTGCGTGTCTCCGGTACCGGTGCGTGTCCCCGGTGCGGGTTCCCGGTACTGGTGCGTGTCCCCGGTGCGGGTTCCCAGTACCGGTGCCTGTCCCCGGTGCGGGTTCCCGGCGCCGGTGCCTGTCCCCGGTGCGGGTTCCCGGTGCCGGTGCGTGTCCCCGGTGCGGGTGCCCGCGCAGCCGTGCGCGCCGCCGCCGGTGCCCGTGGCTGCCTGGCGCTGGCGGAGCGCTGCCGCCGCCCGGTCCCGCGCCCGCCGCCGCCGCCGGTTGCTCCCGGTGCGGCTGCGGGTCCCGCTGCGGCTGCGGCTGCCGGAGGTAGCGGCGCGGGGGCGCGGGCGATGCCGGGCGGCGGCGGCCATGGCGGGGCTGGGAGCGGGGGGGGGGGGGGAGGCGGCGGGACCGTGAACCGGGGGGCTGGAGGGTTGCCGTGCACCGGGGGGGGGGGAGAGGGACCGTGCACCGGGGGCTGCCGTGGACCGGGGGGTGCTGGGGGCTGCTTGTGCACCGGGGATGGCGGGCACCGGGGGTGCTGGGGGCTGCCTGTGCACTGGGGGGGGGGGGGACCGGGCACCGGGGACCGGGCCTGGCCGTTCAACCCACCCCCCCAAAGCAGCCGGGCCCCACGGGGCGGGGGGGGGGGGGCTGGCACCGGGGGTCCTCTGTCCCGGCAGCGCGGTCCCCGGGGGGGGCCTTAGGGTTGGGGTGAGGGTCCCTCCAGCTCTGGCGGTGCTCGGGGTCACGACGGGTGCCGGGTGAGGGTGCACACGCGTGTGGAAGTGTGAGGGTGTGCGTGTGCACGCCTGTCTCCGTGCGTGTGTGTGTGTGTGTGTGTGCGTGTGTGTCCCTGGGGGGGGTGTTGGGGAGGGGGTGTTGTGGTGCCGTGGGTCCCTGTGTCTGCGTGTCCGTCCGTCTCGGTCCCGCTGTCTGTCTGTGTCACC
Source organism: Harpia harpyja (assembly GCF_026419915.1). Classification (NCBI taxonomy): domain Eukaryota; kingdom Metazoa; phylum Chordata; class Aves; order Accipitriformes; family Accipitridae; genus Harpia; species Harpia harpyja. The sequence continues at coordinate 45,560,849 of NC_068948.1, read as the reverse complement.
GGCTGTGCGTGTGCCAGCGCGTGTGCCCGTGCGTGTGTCTCTGTGTCAGTGTGTCTGTGTGTGCCTGGCCGTGTCCGTGCGTCTGGCTGCCTACGGCAGCTGTGCAACAACCACCCCCCCCTCCCGCCCTGGCCCCCCACCCACCCCGCCATGGGGCTGGGGGTGCCCTGGGTGGGCGAGGGGCTGGGTGGGGGAGCGGGGGGGCCGGGGCAGGGAGCCCGGGATCACCCCCAGCCCGATGCCTGCAGTGCAGATCATAAATCAGCGGTGGCTGGAGCGGGCTCGGGGGGCCGCGGGCTCCCTGGCACCCAGACCGCTTGGGCAGGGAGCGATGGGGCTCGGCGGCCTTGCGGGGCCCCCGCCAGCCCCCCAGGGCCGTGAACAGGGTCGCCTGTCCCCCCCCCCCCCGTCCCCCTTGTCCCCACTGTCACGTTGGAGGCCAGCAGCCGGCCGGGGCTGGCAGGCAGCCCACGCTGCCAGGGCTGCGGGCACAGTGGCCTTGCTGCCCGCCGGCTCTGCAGGGGTGACGGGGACGGTCCCCCAGCTGCCACCCACATGGCAGTACCCAGGGTGACCAGCGCCGTGGCCCTCTTTTACAGGTGACACCCCCCTCATTTGCCACCGGTGACGTGCCGGGCGGCGGGGACAGCCGTGGAGCCGCCGAGGACGTAGGCTGAGCGGCGGGACACGAGGAGGAAGAGGAGGAGGGGGTGTCTTGGGGACGGCACCTTGGCTGTGTGTCCCCAGCATCGTCTGCAGCCACCAGCCACCCTTGAGCCAACGCAGCCCGGGGGGGGGGTCCCGGTGGCTTTTTGGAGCCTGAGCCCTGCCAGCACCGCGGAGAGGAGGAAGGGCCGAGGAAGACGTGCCGGGTGATGGACGGCCCCAGCCCGGCGCGGTGGCCCCAGGGGAGCGGGACCGGGCGGCTCGGGGACCTTGGGGACCTGGCTGGCAGCGCCCGCCTCTGCAGGGCCCCGCAGCGTTTGCTCTGCTGAGCTCCAGAGCCCGCAGCCGGTGGGAGCCGGGAGGAGGATTCGGAAGGGCTCCGGGTGAGCCCCGCATCCCCGTGCCGGGGCATGGCACGGGGCTGAGCCGCCGTTCCCCCGGCATGGCGCGACAAGGCTCGGGGGCCATGCTGGCCTCCGGTGGCCTGGGCTTCCCCCCCCAAAACCTGGCCCGTGTCGTGGTGTGGGAGTGGCTGAACGAGCACGGGCGCTGGCGGCCCTACTCGGCTGCCGTCTGCCACCACATCGAGAAACGTGCTGAAGGAGGACGCCCGTGGCAGCGTAGTGCTGGGCCAGGTCGACGTCCAGCTGGCGCCCTACGTCATCGACCTCCAGTCCATGCACCAGTTCCGGCAGGACACGGGTAAGGGGCTGGCGCTGGGCCGGGAACATCCATCCACCCATCCTTCCATCCGTCCTTCCATCTGTCCACCCATCCATCCACTCATCCTTCCATCCATCCACCCCAGTGTGTATCTATTTATCTGCCTGTTGTCCCATTCATCTGTCTGTCCAGCTGTCCATTCATCCATGCATCTATCTCACTGCATATCTGTTTTTCTGTCATTCCATCCATCCTTCCCTCCCTCCCAGTGTATCTCTACTTACTTGTCTGTCACTTCATCGCTGTATCCATCCATCCATCCATCCATCCACCCATCTGCCCATCCATCTGTCCCTCCATCCCATTGCACACACCTGCTTCTTCTGTCCATCTGTCCCTCACGTTCCTTCTCTCCTACCCTCGCCCTGCTGAGATCTGCTCCCCCCGTGGACCCCGCGAGGCTCCTCCTGGCCTTTCCTGTCCCCCTCCCCACTTTCCTCCTCCACCGTGGACCCCTGCCCCAGAGGGACATGTCCCAAAGTCCCTCCATCCCCTCTCACCCCCCATAGGGTGCTGTGGTGGGTGGTGTGTCCCACCGGCCACCCGTCTGTCCCACTAAGCTGCTCCGTCCAGGGTCCCCAAGGAACTGGGGAGGCCCCAGTTTGGGCACCGGGAGCTGTGGTGGGCACTGGGCTGGTCGCAGCCGTGCAGCTGTGGCGGTCGGTGCCTGCGTGCTGATGGCACCGTGCTGCAGCACGCATCCAGGCCACGTGTCCTCGGGGGAAATCAAAGCCGGTCCCGTGCCGGCACCAAGCCCAGACCCCATTAAATCTGTCCCCGTTGCAGTGTGACCCATTAAACCGGCACGTGCCGGCTGTGCCACGGGGGACTCACTGGTTCGGGTGCTTTCCTGGCCATCCCTGCATCCCTGCCTGTCGGGAAACATTGGGGTACCGAGGGCAGGGTCGGCCCCAGGCCAGGCAGGGGACCTGCCACGCACCAGGTGACACTCCCAGCCCCCCCCCAGACTTGCCTGGGGACACACAGGGACCACCCCAGAGCAGGACCCCCATGGCCGCCCCCCCCACCGCCCCGATGCCACCCTTCCCGGTCACCAGCGATAGCGAATGACCCTGCGTGTGGATGTGGCTCCTGCGATGGGCTGGGGACTGAGATGGGGACCAAGCCAGGGACCTGCCACCCTGCCTCTGCCATCAAGCCTGGCTCCGAATCGGTCTCCAGCCGGTCACGGGCTTGGCAGGGGGCAACTTGGCACCCGCAGCCCTGAGTCAGTGCGGCGGCCGCGGCCGCCGGCACAACCCAGGTCGTGCCGGCAGCCGCGCTGACTCAGTGCTGTGGGTGCCACTGGGACACCCTGGCTGTCCCCACGCCGGCTCCTGCCAGCTTTGGCCAGGACCCATCCTCGGCCAGCAGGCGCCTGGTATCGCATCCCCTGGCCACAGTGCTGGGTGCTCCCGGGGAACACATGCCCACGGTGGGGCCACGGCTGGGTTTGGGGGTGACACGTCCGCCGGGAGCAAAACGGCTCCTCCTGGGATGTCCCTGGGTACCGCGGTCCCCGTGCCAGCAGGGCTTGGGGACAGGGATGCTGAGAAAGGGGCCTCGCCATCCCCAGGGATGTCACAGGAGGGGACGTGGCCATTGCTTTGGCTCCATCCCGTAGATCATCCTCGACATCTTCGTCTCCGTGTGCCCCATCCCTGCATCCACCTCCATCCATCATCTCTGCCCTCGGATGTGGCCTGGGGGCAGTCGGGTTTGGAGGCTGTCAAGCGTCTCTGGAGTCCCCTGGTGCTCCGGGACGCGAGGGTCCCCCGCGCTGAGGGTGCCCCCAGTGCCCGCTGTGGCATGGGGACAGAGGGAAGGCGGGCAGCAGGCTGGGGGCGAGGGGGGGGGGGCTTGGCCTGCACCGTGCCTGGGGAGGGAGAAACCCAAGCCAAAACGGCGATGGTGTGAAACGAGGTGACCCTGTTCCGAGCAGCAGGGACGCGCGTCCCATCCCTGCGGCCCTGGGGACGCTGGCTCGGCCTGGTGGCTCTGGCACGGTGGGCAGATGGGACAGGGGCTGTGGGGCTGGGGGCAGCTGGTGGCCCTTGGGGACCCGGAGCTGCGTGTGCCCACATGCACGGGCTGGGGTGTCCTCCCCTTGTCCTCTGCTCTGCAGCAGCGGGATGCGGGATGTGGCTGTGAGCGGGCAGCGGGACGTGGGATGCGGTTGCAAGGACCAGTGGGATGCGGGATGCAGATGCAAGGACCAGCGGGTGCGGGACGTGGATGTGAGCGGGATGCGGGCATGAGTGGGCAGCAGGATGGGGGACATGGACGCACGGAGGCAGGCACGGATGTGAACACAAGCGGGATGCAGGGCGTGGATGTGAGCGGGATGGGGACGTGAGTGGGCAGTGGGATGTGGATGTGAGCCGGCAGTGGGATTCGGGATGGGGGCAGGAGCGGGCAGCAGGGACGAGCGGTTCTCCGCATGGTTGCCGGAGCAGGGTGAGCAGCCTCCATGCCTCCCTCCCGCCGGGCTGCCGGCAGAGCTGCCTCAGCACAAGCCGGCAGCTGGGGCCAGGCTCTGCTGCCTGACGCGGCCGATGATTAATGACGGTTATTAGCGTCGTTAATCGGGCTGGGCAAACGGTGCTGGCGAGGGGATAGAAAGGCACCGTGCCACGGGGGCACTGCCGGGGCCGCGGCTCGAGGAGGGGGCTGCGATGCATCCCCCCACCGCGGAGCTTCCGAGGCGGCTGTAGAATCCAACTCGGTCGCAAACAAGCAGCGAGGGGCCAGGATTTGGCCGTGCATGGGGGAAAACACCTCACTCCCGTGACTGCCGGTGCTGGCCAGAGCTGCGGCATCTGTCAGGAAACCCCGTCCTGACCGGGAAATGCTCCCCCCGCCCCGGGGATGGCAAGGAGACCCTGGCCGGGGAAAGCGGAGATGGGCCTGGACCAGAGGGATGGAAAAAGGCGCTGGGGGCTGAGCAGCATCGCCCTTCCCACGGTGGCCAGGGCCGCGCTCCCGACCGCCGGCAGCCCGGCCGGCGGCCAAGCCAACACCGCTGCCACCGCTAATGGAGGGTTGTTGAGCCTGACGAGTCCCCGGGGAGGCGCAGCCCTGCAGACACGCCGATCGATCCATCGCACGCCGCGGCTGCCGCTGCTCGGCAGAGGGGGAGGCGGGTGCTGCCTGTTGGGGTGCGGTGGCCATCACCCCTCCTGCACCCCGGGGTGCTTTGTGGAGGGTGAGAGTGGCTGCTTGCACCCCAAAGTGCCTCTGCATCTCCGTGCCCGTGGGGTGCCGGGCTGGGAGCCGGACACACACGCGTGCATGCAGGCACAGGTCCCTCTGCCAGCACCCCGGGGTGCTGGAGCCCCGCGGGTGCTCACCCCCACTGTCTCCCCAGGGACCATGCGCCCCGTACGGAGGAACTTCTACGACCCGTCCTCGGCCCCGGGGAAGGGCATCGTGTGGGAGTGGGAGAACGACAACAGCTCCTGGACGCCCTACGACATGGACATCTGCATCACCATCCAGAACGCCTACGAGAAGCAGCACCCCTGGCTGGACCTCTCCTCCCTGGGCTTCTGCTACCTCATCTACTTCAGCAGCATGTCCCAAATGAACCGGCAAACCCAACGCAAGCGCCGGCTCCGGCGTCGCATGGACCTGGCGTATCCCCTCACCATGGGCTCTATCCCCAAGTCGCAGTCGTGGCCGGTGGGCGCCAGCACGGGGACACCCTGCTCCTGCCCGCAGTGCCTGCTGGTCAACAGCACCCGCGCCGCCTCCAACGCCATCCTGGCTTCCCAACGCCGCAAGCTCTACCCGGGTGCCGTCCGCCAGAGCAGCACCTTTGCCGGGGCGGCTCTATGGCCGGCGGGGACGGGGACGGCGGCGGTAGCGGGTGGCACGGCCAAGGGCGAGGGGTTGCGGGTGCCCGGCGGGGCGTTTGCCCCCAACCAGAACGTGCCCGGCGGGGTGCCGCTGCCCGGGCTCAACAACCTCAACCAGCCCGGCACGCAGCGGGGGGCCGGACTCGGTGCCCGTGCCACCGTCCCCCCGGGGTAAGCTGGCTGGGGGAGGGTGGCCTGGGGAAGGGGATGGTCACGGTGTCACCCAGGCTGTGGGGATGCCAGGCAAGGTGGGTGCCGGGATGGGCGCACAGAGCCACGGGAAAAGGGAGATGGAGGTTCCTCGTCCCCTTCTGTCACCTTGCAACAAGCAGCCCCGGCCTTTCTGGCACTGTGTCGCCTCCGGCCCCCGGCACCCCAGCCTGGGGACGTGGTGGCAGGAGGGACAACCCCAGCAGCTGGCTCGTCCCTGATGGTCCCCTGGATCCCTGCCCCTGCAGAGGGGCTGCGGTGACTTGTGCAGCGTGCCGTGCCGTGTCACGCCGTGCCGTGCCACGCCGTGTGCCATGCCGTGGCATGCTGTGCCATGCCGGCTAGAGGAGACGGAGTGCTTGGTCACAGGGGGGGCTTGTGTCCCCGGTGGCCAGCACAGGGTCTATGACCCCGGCTCGTGACCCGATGCCACCAGGCAGATCCCTGGGAGGACACGGTCGTGGGGACCGCAGCCCCGGTGTCCCACACGCGATGGGAATAACTCGCCGAGGGGATGGGGGTGGTTGAGCAGACCCCCAGTGGGGTGTCCCAGTGGGTGTCCCTGTCCTGGCACCCAAGCCCCCACAGCTGTACCCCTTGGTGGGTCAGCCCAGCATCCCCTCGGGGCTCTCGGCACCGGGCTGTCACCAGGACAGGTAGGAGCGGCCATGGCCCCGAGCGTGACTTGACGAGCAGGCTGTGACGGCATGGCTGGCAGCCCACCGGCGTGGGAAAGCCCCGTTGCTGCTCACTCGGGTGGGAACTGGTCCGGATCCGGCCTCGGGGTGTTTGGTCAGAGCCCCCCCCAGAGTGGAGTGAGTGCCCCGGGCTGCAGTGAGCCATCCCGGGGGACAAGTGGACAGCCTGTCCCATTCCTCCCAGCTCCCTGCCATGGGAGCAGAATCCAGCCCCGGGTTGCGGGGCACGGGGGGGAGGCAGGTTCGCTGAGCCCCCGGCAGGTCCCGGCACATTTCCTTCCCCTGCTGACGCGCTGCTTTCGCTTCCGCCTGCCGGGTGCTGGGCCAAGCAGTCCCTGTCCCCATCACTGTCCCAGTCCCCATACCGGCACACAGGCCCCATCCCACGCATCCCCATGGACAGGTAGGAGGGGGGCCAGGAAGACCCCGGGGGGGAGGCTGGGCTGAGACCTCCGCCACTGCCCTGGCTTCAGCATGAGTAAGGGCAGCTTTGGGAATGGGAGGGAAAACGCCCGCAGCCCCGGCTCGTGTGGGGCTGAGCGCTACCGAACTCATCGCCATGATGGTTGTGTGCGTGGGGGGCTTTTGGGGTTGGCAGGGGATGACACTGCTGGTGGGGGCTGCTGTTTGGGCTGCTGAACTGGGGCAGTGGGATGCGGATGTGAGCCGGCAGTGGGATTTGGGATGTGGGCAGGAGCAGGCAGCAGGATGCAGATGTGAGCCGGCAGTGGGATTCGGGATGTGGGCATGAGCAGGCAGCAGGGGCGAGCAGTTCTAAGTGGGGTGCTGGAGCGGGGCGAGGGCAGGAGAGTGCTCGGGCACCGTGCGGGGCTGCTCTGCTGTGCTTCCTTGCTCATCCTCCATCCCATTGCGTGCCCTGTTCCATCCATCCATCCATCCACCCATCCACCCACCTGCCCAGGCAGCCATCTGTCTGTCCATCCCTCTCTCCCTCCCTCCCTCCCTCTCTCTCTCCACCTATCCCTCTGTCCCTCCCTCCCTCCATCCACCCTCACCCATGGGCACAGCCACATCCATACCTGCACACGAGATCCCGGCTCCCACCCGGATTTGCCTGCACACGCATCTGCTCACGCTCCCAGCTGCACACCCGCCCTTGCACGCACGGGTGCGCACCCAGCACCGTGCACACGCGGGTGCACATCCAGCCACGGGTGCACACATGGGTGCACACACATGCGCACACGAGGTGCCATGGGTCAGCGGGGACAAGCGGGTGGGGAGGCACCGTGCCATCGCCCTGGGGGTCTTGGTGCTGACAGCCCTGGAGGGGTGAGGGTCCCCTTGGGGCATGGGAGTGATGGCCAGGGTGATGGGTGAGGTGCCGAGGTGCAGGGACGGTCCCCGTGGGGGATGCGGGACATGGGGCATCGCCAGTGGGACATCCCGATGAAGCACCCTCCCTGGGTCAAGATGTCCCCAGTACCATTGGGTGGATGGAGACATGGCGCTGGGTGACAGCCCCATGAGATGGGACAGCAACCGCCAGGGCTGGCAAGGGGACCCCCTGCCCCGTGTCCCATGGCGAGGACGCTGCCCTGAGGACATGCCATGCACGGAGGGGACAGGGACAGCCCTGCCAGCCTGGCTGAGCCCCTTCCCCTCCTGTCTCTGCGCAGGGTGCCAGCCCTCCCAGTCAAGAACCTGAACGGCACCGGCCCCGTCCATCCTGCCCTCGCAGGTAAGGGGGGTCCTGCCGCCGGCCGGGTGTCACCGCAGGGAGACATCGAGGCGCTGAGGGGCAGGGCACGGGGCTGGGGCACAGCCAGGCAGTGGGAAGGATGGATGGATATTGGGTGGATGGCCGGACAGCACCTTTCCCCTGATGCAGGGATGACGGGCATCCTCATGTGTGCCGCCGGGCTGCCCGTCTGCCTGACCCGTGCCCCCAAACCCATCCTGCACCCGCCGCCCGTCAGCAAGAGTGACATCAAACCCGTGCCCGGCGTCAACGGCATCTGCAGGAAAACCAAAAAGAAGCATCTCAAAAAGAGTAAGGAGCCGCCGGCGTCCCTGCGTGCCCTCAGCCATGCCAACCCCTGCCGGAGGGGAAACTGAGGCACGGGCGCTGCTGCTGCCTGCAGGGGTGGGAGCCCCAAGGGGTTTGTCCAAGGGTTTTGGGGTGATGCCCACAGCTCCTCCACGCCGCATGCTGGCACCCTCTCCTCCTCGTGCTCTCCCCATCCTGGTGGCAGGGGTGGCAGGGCGTTGGGGCCACTGTGGGCAGGCTCTGACGGCATCGCCCCCTCTGCCCGCGGCAGGCAAGACCCCCGAGGACGTGGTGCGCCGCTACATCCAGAAGGTGAAGAACCCCCCGGACGAGGTGAGTGGGCATCCCCGGGCACCGCGGCTCGGGCACGTGCTCACCCCGGGGCTGCTGGAAGTTCACGGGTCTTGGGCATGGGGAGAGGTGTGGGCAGGGGACGGGCAGCCCCCCGTCCCACCCGGCCGCTGATGCCCGGCAACCTGCGCCCGGCAGGATTGCACCATCTGCATGGAGCGGCTGGTCACCTCCTCCGGCTATGAAGGTGTCCTCAGCCACAGGGGCATCAAGCCGGAGCTGGTGGGCAAGCTGGGCAAGTGCGGGCACATGTACCACCTCCTCTGTCTCCTGGCCATGTACAACAACGGCAACAAGGTGAGCCGGGACCCCCCCCTCCCCGGCGTGGGGGGACACCCTCCCCACGGTCACCCATCCCCACGGGTGGGTGCTGCGGGGTGGGTGCCGTCCCTGATGCTCGCCCGGGTGCCCGCGCAGGACGGCAGCCTGCAGTGCCCCACCTGTAAGGCCATTTACGGGGAGAAAACGGGCACGCAGCCCCCCGGGAAGATGGAGTTCCACCTCATCCCCCACTCCCTCCCGGGTTACACCGACTCCAAAACCATCCGGATCGTCTACGACATCCCCACCGGCATCCAGGTGAGGAACCCGCCTGAGGAACCCACCACCCCGGGACCCCTGCCAGGCTGGGTGCCCCCACCCTGTGCCACCCACTCGCCCCATTGCCCTCCCACCCAGGGCCCAGAGCACCCCAATCCCGGCAAGAAGTTCACGGCACGCGGCTTCCCACGGCACTGCTACCTGCCCGACAACGAGAAGGGCAGGAAGGTGAGCGTCCCCGATGGCACCGGGGTGGGATGGGAAGGGAAGGGATAGGATGGGATGGGATGGGGTGAGATGGGAAGAGAAGGGATGGGAAAAGAAGGGATAGGGTGGGATAGAGTGGGAACGGAATGGGATGGGACGGGAAGAGAAGGGATGGGATGGGATAGAATGGGAAGGGATGGGATAGGATGGGAAGGGAGTGGGATGGGATAGGATGGGATGGGAAGAGAAGGGATGGGATGGGGTGGGAAGAGAAGGGATGAGGTAGGAAGGGATGCGATGGTATAGAATGGGAAGGAATGGGAAGGGATGGGATGGGGTGGGAAGAGAATGGATGAGGTAGGAAGGGATGGGATGGGATAGAATGGGAAGGAATGGGAAGGGATGGGATGGGGTGGGAAGAGAAGGGATGAGGTAGGAAGGGATGGGATGGGATAGAATGGGAAGGAATGGGATGGGATGAGATGGGAAGGGATGGGATAGGATGGGAAGGGAGTGGGATGGGATACGATGGGACGGGAAGAGAAGGGAAGGGATGGGATAGAATGGGAAGGGGTGGGATGGGGTGGGAAGAGAAGGGATGAGGTAGGAAGGGATGGGATGGGATGGAATGGGAAGGGATGGGATGGGATGAGATGGGAAGGGATGGGATGGGGTGGGAAGAGAAGGGATGAGGTAGGAAGGGATGGGATGGGATGGGATGGGAAGGGATGGGATGGGATGAGATGGGAAGGGATGGGATGGGGTGGGAAGGGATGAGATGGTATAGAATGGGAAGGGATAGGGAAGATGCAGCAGTGCCAGGGTAGGGCTGGGGTGTGCCGCAGGGAAGGGTGGCACCGTGTGGGCACCATGCCGAGGCTGAATCCTGCACCCTGGGGTGCTGGGGGCCGTGCTGTGCCAGGCGGGAGGAGGGCTGGGTGTGCCGGGTGGGCGAGCGATGGCCGTGCCCGCCCGCCGCAGGTGCTTAAGCTGTTGATCGTGGCCTGGGACCGGCGGCTCATCTTCACCATCGGCACCTCCAACACCACGGGGGAGTCGGACACGGTGGTGTGGAACGAGATCCACCACAAGACCGAGTTCGGCTCCAACCTGACGGGCCACGGCTACCCCGACCCCAACTACCTGGACAACGTCCTGGCCGAGCTGCTGGCCCAGGGCGTCTCTGAGGCCACCCTGAAGGACTGAGGCAAGGGTGAGGGGCTTCCCACCGCCCCCTCGCCCCCGCGTCCCTGCCCGTGCCGCCGCCGCCGCCCGCGCCGCTTCGCTGCCGCCGCCGCCGCAGCCCTGCCGGGTGGGCTCGTCCCCCATCCTGGGCCAGCCGGTGCCACCCGCCACGCATCCCAGTGTCGTTCCCCCCGGTGTCCCCATCCCGGTTTGCCCCGCTCCCGTGGCGATAGCATCGTGGGCTGGTGCTTTTCTTTTTCTAACCGTGGCCTCTTCGCGCGTCAGCCGCCGCGTGCCACCCGCGCCACCCGTGCCACCCGCCGCCACCCCACGGAGCCGCGTACAGCCGGTGCCATGTGTACATCTCCGTGTTACAGAATACACCCCGTGCCGGGACACCGTCCCCGGGTCCCCACCGTGTCCCCACTCGAGTCCCTGCACCTCCCGCCTTCCCGGGGTGCTGAGTGGCATCGCCGCAGGATCCGTCCCCCAGTGGGGTGCCGCTGAGGGTGGGTGTCACTCACTCCCTTCGGGGATGCTGGGCTGGGGGGGGGGTTTGGGGCACCCCCCGTGGACAGAGGAGAGCGTGTGGGTGGGTGGGTGTGTTTGCACACGCGTGTGCTGGGGGGCCCCAGCCCCGCTGTCTGGACACGGGCCCCGGGTGGGATGAGGGTCCCACCGAGAGGGGGGAGGCGGCAGCGGGAAGGGGGGTGGGCGGCGTGGACTACAACTCCCAGCAGGCACCGCGGCGCGGGCAGGCCGGGCTGGGCGCGCGGGGGGGGCGCAGGGCATGCTGGGAGGTGTAGTCCCAGCCGCCGCCGTTCAAGTGGCGGGCGCCGGGGAGGGGGTCGGGGCCGGGGGGGGGCTCGGGGGCGGCCCCGGGGCGCCGTCGCGGCGGGCGAAGGCGTCGTGGGCGATGTCCAGGTCCCGCAGCACCGCCTGCAGCCGCCCCCCGAGGGCTCCGCCTGCGCTCCCCCCGGCAGGGTCAGCGCCTCGCCCGGCACCGACCCCCCCCGGCACCCACTCGCGATACACCCCCGGCACCCATTCGGGGTACGCCCTCATCACCCACGCCCGGCACCCATCCCTGACACCCACCCGTGCCCCCCCCCCCCATACCACCCCCCCATCCCACTATGTCCCACCCCGTCCCCCCCCATCCCAGCCAGTCCCACCACCCCTCATCCGTCCCCCCCCATCCCACCCTACGCCCCCATGACCCCCACCCCCCCCAACGCCCCACGTACACGGAGGGGGGGGTTGTGTGCGTGGGGATGGGTGCGTGTTTATTGTGGGGGGGGGGTGTATGCGTGTGCAGGGGTGTGCATGTGTGTGCCAGCTGCCCCAGGCAGCACCCCAGGGTGCAGGATCCCCATCACCCCCCCCCTCACCCCCCCAGTAGGGCTGCCCGTACCTGCCTGCCCCGGGCAGGGGGGCTCGGACGCCGTGCTGCCCTCAGCACCCTCGGCCCCCGCCACCCTGCAGGAGAGGGACCCTCAGCACGCTCCCACCCTGCCCACCAGCACCCAGGGTCCCCCGGGACCCCCGTGCCACGGGCCAGCCCCCCCCCCAGCCTCACCGCAACCGGGCCCCCGCTTGCCGCAGGTGCCCGTAGAGGGTCTGCGCCGCCGCCGCGGGGTCCAGGGGGTCACTCCACTCGCCCAGCACCACGGTGCTGTGGGTCCGGCTGCACCCGGGCGCTGCCAACGACAGGCACGGTGGGGGTACCGGGTGACCCCCGCACCCCTTACCCCGGGGGGGGAACCTTCGCCCAGGCTGCCCGCCGGCCTTACCGGTGCAGGCAGGTTGCAGGCAGCAGGTCCAGCGGCCGGCGCGGAAGGTGCCCGGGTGGCAGGTGGGCAACATGGCCTCGTTGGTGCTGCTGGCCTGCCGCACCGCCCAGAGCCACTGCCACAGCTCCTGGGCGCTCTGCGGGGACAGGGAGGGAGGGTGGCATCCCGCTGGGTACCCACGGGCACCCCGCGCTGGGCGCTGTCAGTGGGGAGGAGGAGGAGGGTGGAGGTGGGCACGGGTGATGCCGACGGGGTCCTCGGTAGGGGTGGGCACTGGGGATGGTGGTGGGCACCCGGGCCAGGTGACTGGGAGTGACAGTTTGATGGCAAAGGTGTCCAGGTAGGACCTGGTGAGGAGATGACGCCGCACCACAGGAGCCAGGGTACCCCAGTGACCCCAGTGCAAATAGGGCTGGGACCCCAGTGATGCCAGTACAGACAGGGCTGGTACCCCAGTGACCCCAGTAGAGATATGGCTGGATACCCCACTGATCCCAGCATCCCAGAGCTGGTACCCCAGAGACCCCAGTACAGATATGGCTGGATACCCCACTGATCCCAGTATCCCAGAGCTTGTACCCCAGTAGAGATATGGCTGGATACCCCACTGATCCCAGCATCCCAGAGCTGGTACCCCAGAGACCCCAGTACAGATATGGCTGGATACCCCACTGATCCCAGCATCCCAGAGCTGGTACCCCAGTGACCGTAGTACAGCCAGGATAGGATACCCTGATTTCCCCAGTACAGCCAGGGCCCAGACACCCCCTTGACCCCAGTACAGCCAGGGCTGGGCACCCCAGTGTTCCCAGTCCAGCTGGTGCCTGGATATAGCTGGATTTGGGACCAGGACCATTCCCATTGTCACCATGGGATCCAGGGGTGCCCCACAGCTGGGTGCCGGGGGGGGGGAGCTCCTGGGGCGCTGGGGTGGGGGGTTCCTGGGGTGTCCAGGGAGGGGTGGGGAGCACCCACCTTGCACTGGATGTAAGTGGTGTGGAGCTGCCCAGCACCATCCTGTGCCACGATCTGCATGACGTGGGGGTGCTGGAAGGTGCCCTCGTCCACCCGCTCCACCGCCCGCATCCACGGCACGGGGATGGAGCAGCGCACCTGGGGACCCCCAAAACACCGCAACTCACTGCACCCGCATCCCCTCCCTGGGCACCCGGCGTGGGGTGGGGGGTCACAGGCAGCACCCACCTGCCACTCGGGGGACTTGGAGTAGGTCAGGGCCTCGGTGCTGAGCCAGAAGTACCGCTTCTTGAAGGCGAAGCGGGGCAGCAGGGCAGGCCCCCCCGCCGTGCGGGTGTGCAGGTACCCCTCCTTGATGGTGGCCGGGGGACGGAAAAGTGCCGGCAGCACCGGCTCCTCGCCCGCTGTGGCCGTGGCACAGCCGGGCAGGGAGGCAGCGGCATCACCCCAAGTGCCACCGCTTCCCCCAGCCCCAGGACGCCCGTCCCCAGCCATCCTGGCACCATCCGCATGGCACCAAGCGGGTCCCCCTCCCCGAGGATGCTCCCAGGATGCGGGGGACAGCAGGGATGACGGCACCGCCTGGTATCGGGTGCTGGCACGGCCAGACCCGGCACCAGCAGTGCCCCCACGGTGCCCGGTGTGCCCACTCACCCCCGGCACTCTCCACCGTGACCAGATTGTCCAGGAAAGCTTTGACGCGGGTGACGCTGGGCAGCAGGACGGCGTGCAGCGGGGCCATCCACGGCTCCTTGCCCTGCCCCAGCTGCAGCCCCAGGTTGCCGATGCTCTGCAGCGCCTGCCCCGCGTGGGAAAGGGCTCAGGCTGCCGTACCCCCCTCGGCGTGGGGGCTGCTGGGGGGAGCGACCCCGGGGTTGCTGCTCCCCTGAACCCTGGGGGCTTGGGAATTGGGGAGGAAAGTGGAAAAGCAGAGCAGCTGGGGGGTGGGGGGTGATGGGACCCAACTGCTGTCCCAGGCGGGCTCCTGCGCTGTGTCTGATGCGGGGTGGTGTGGCCCGGTGACGAGCAGGGTTGGCCTCGAGCGGTGTGGGAAGGAGCCAGCCCGTGGCATGTGGCATGGGGGCAGGAATGGCTCTGCCCTCTCCCATTCCCTGGGATTGCCATCCCTCCCCTGGGTCTCCCTGCCTTTCTGGGGTCCCCATCCCTTCCTGGCATCCCCATCCTTTATGGGTCCCCATCTCTTCAGAGGGTCCGCATCCCTCCCTGAAGTCTCTGTCCTTTCTGAGGTCCCTCTCTGGAGTCCCCATCCCTCCTTGAGACGCCTGTCCCTCCCCAGGGTCCGCACACCTCACCAGGGTCCCTGTCCTTCCCCAGGTTCCCTGTCCCTCCCGGGGGTCCCCATCCCTCCCTGGGGTCCCCAACCCTCCCCAGGGTCCTCATCTTTTCCCAAGGGTCTCCATCTCCCCCAGTGGTCTCCAACCCTCCTCAGGGTCCCCATCACTCCCCAAGGTCCCCATGCCTTCCTGGGCTTCCCATCCTTCCCCAAGGGTCTCCATCCCTTCCCAGTGTCCCCATCCCTCCCTAAGGTCCCCATGTCTCCCCAGCATCCCCATCCCTCCCCGGGCTCCCCACACCTTGGCGAGCAGCAGGAGCGTGCGGCCGGTGCGGGGGTCGGCGTGCTGCTCCCGGAGGCTGAAGAGTTTCGGGGTGAGGACGGCGGGAGCAAAGAAGCGGAGGAAGAGAAACCCACTGATGGAGAAGTACCGCACCTCCTGGCCAGGGAAAGGGACAGCTCAGGGCTCAGGCCGGTGGTCCCGGCAGCGTGCGGACCCCCAGCCCCTGCCCTGCCACCTGCCCTACCTCGTGCTGCGCCGAGGGGAACCGCTCCTCCACCCGCCTGCGGAGCTGCTTGAAGGCCACCCTCATGAGGAGGGGACACTTCTCCACCGAGCCCACGATGGCGTCGACGATGTCCCCCAGGTAGCCCTTCAGCAGCTCCAGGCTGCTCTCCCGCACCCGCGCCTCCGACAGGGACCCCTTGAAGGAGATCCTCCTGCGGGAACGCCGCCGGGTCAGGGGGCACCCGATGCTCAGGAATGGGCCACCCCGAGTTGGCCAAAAGCCATCGAGGTGACCCACGGGCTCAGCAGCAATGGGTGACCCCCTCCCACAGGGGACACCGGGATGGGGATGATTTGGGACATGCCAGGCGCCATGTCCCCCCGCCCCAGACGTCCCCCAGCACTCGCCTGCTGCGGCTCAGCTCCATCTTGCCGGGGTCCAGCTCCACATACTTCTTCTCCTCAAAGATGCGGTTCACCACAGGCTTCAGGACCTCGTGCAGGTAGGGCAGCCCCACCACCTGCAAAGGATGGGAAGTCACCATCTTTGTCCCCAAACTGTTCCCAGATGCCCTGCTCAGACACAACTCGGCTCTGTGCCCCGATGCCATCGCGGGAGGGGCGCAGCGGGGACCCCTCCGGTGTCCCCTTCCACGCTCACCTTCATGAACTGCTCCACGGACTTGGAGGCCAGCGAGTTGGATCGGAAGAGGGTGTTGGGGTCCGCTGGAAGACCGCAGAGGTCACGGCGAGGCGGGCACGGGGTGATGCCCCAGCCATCCCTGGTGTGCCCGACCCCGCGGACATGTGGCACCTTTCCTGCCTTCCCCTTGGTGGCCCCACTCTTCTCCCCATAAGGGTCCGGGGGGACCCTGACAACCCACTTTCCTGGCTGAGGGGGGTGCAGGTGGTGCCCCCAGCCCTGGCACTTACTGGTCCTGGCCAGCTCGTGGGTGGTGAGATAGTCTAGGAGGGGCACGGCCAGCCCCTGCCCCAAGAAGATCTTCACCAGCTTGGTGGCCACGTCCTGCCGGCTCTCCCCCGAGGTCACCTCCTCCAGTACGGCCAGGGCCGTGCCATCGGGGGGCTGCGGGGAGGGCAGGGTGGGCATGGCAAGGCCCCCGCGCCGGTCTGGTCCTCGGCCACCCCCGAAAGTCCCCCCAAGCCCCAGCACCCACCTGGCCCAGGCAGAGGATGGGCTCGGTGAGGAGCTGGATGAGGGGCTGGTAGTATGGGGCGGGCAGGACCCTGTCCTCCACCAGCCGCACCGCCAGCCGCAGGGCGCCCAGCTGCCCCCTGCAACGACACGGGAGGGGATCGGCCGGATCCTGCACCCACCGCCCTCCATCACCCCGGTTCCTTCCCGGCCGGGATGGGGGGGGCCACCCTGTGTTGCCCTGGGCATAGCCGCCCTGGGGAGCTGGTCATGCAGGGTGCAGGCAGCTGCCTGGCCCTGCTGCCTGCGCTCTCACCCGTGGTCCTTGGTGGTGCTGGGGAAAGGCAGGAGCTGGAACCAGCCCTTGGTGGGGTCTGTGCGGATGGTGTCCAGGGAAAACTCGACCTGGGGGGGGCCAGAGGCAGGGTCTGAGGCGGGGGGCATGCACCAGCACCCCGTGCTGCACCCTGCTTCTCCACCAGCGGGGACCCCTCCTCGGGGGAGAACCCAGGACACACAGGGAGTCTGGATGTGGCACTGCCCCTGGCTCAGCGGGTGCACGTACCCCTGTGCCCATCCCCGCGGGTGCTGACCTGTGGTCACCTGAACCCCAAGCACGGGGAGACAACGGGGGTGCAGAAGTGCCCCCCAGGCCCCTGCCCCATGCCATTGTGCCCGGAGCTCCTCACCCGTCCCAAGAAGTCGTTCTTGCCCACGATGTCCCAGTCCCACACCTCCACGCTCAGCACGGCCTCCCCCGGCTCGCCCTCCGCCACCTCGAACTCCAGCACCTCGTCCCAGCGTGGAAAACGGGTTTTCTTAATCACCTGCCGGGGACGGGGACCGGTGGCCGTGGGGGTCGAGGTGCCCGAGCCTCTGGGTCCCAGCACCCAGCACCCTGACTCACGGCCGTCTCCAACGTGTGCCCGCAGCACGACACCCGGGCGAAGGGGTCCGAGGTGCCCGAGAGGTCCCGGGGGGCCAGGTCCCTGTGGGGAGGTGGGGGTCAGTGGGGGGGTGCAGTGGGCAGGGAGCCCATCCCCGCCAGCATGGTCCCTGCACCCCCACGTCCCCCCTTTTCCCCCAGCTCTCCTGGGCACATCAGGCACCCATGGGGCAACCAGAAGGTGCGGGGCGGGGGGGATGCTGGTGAGAGTGGGTCCCCATTCCCCAGCGCTCCTGCTCCGAATCCCTTCCTCCTCCAGTCCCTGGGGGCCAAATGGCACAGCGGGGGGGGGGGGGGGCTCTGCTGTCCCTCCTGGCTGTCCCCATGGCCATCCCGTTGCCTTGGTACCCGCTTCGGTTGCCGTGGCAGCGGGATGCTGCCTCCAGCAGCCCGCCGTCTGGCAGCCGCATGTGTGGGCACACGCACGCACACATGCAGACACACATGCAGACACACATGCACACGCACACCAGAGCAAAGCAGAGGGGCAGCCTGGGGCGTGCCTCAGTTTCCCCCAATTTCGAAGCCAAAGGGGAGAAACCTGGCAGGAGAGCCAGGATGGGGATCGTCCCCAGGTACCCCGTGGCCCTCTGGGCCACCCAGCTCTGCCCCTTGTCCCCCTGTCCCCGTCCCCGAGCGGGGCTGGCAGTGTCCAAGGCAGCTCATTCCCCACTGAGACCCCACGGCATCGTGACACGTGGGTCGGCATCATCGATGTCCCCAAGCAGGACAGAGCGAGGACCCTTCTTGGTGCCGAGAGGGGAGGACGAGCCCCGTGCCACTGCTGTCCCCATCACCTCCCCTCGTCCCACCGCCCAGACCCCACCAGCCAAAAATAAGACCCTGGGGGTGGCTGTGCCAGCCCTCCCCCCCCCACCTGGCCTCGATGAGGTGGCAGCGCAGCACCCGTGGGTGGCCCTGCTCGGGGACCTGCAGCTCCAGGTGGATCTCGCCCTGCACCTCCTCGTCCGGGTCCACGGGCGCCAGGCTGAGCCAGCTGTCAACGCCTGCCGAGGGGGACGGGGTGGGCGCCCCGTGGTGCCAGGATGGGTCCCACTGCCCCCTCCCCAGCCCCGCGCCGTGCCCCCCACTCACCCCGCGGCTCAGCCGAGATCTGCCGGCGGCTGAGCGAGACCTTGCCGATAACGTCATCCTGCCTGCGAGGGCAGAGACATGGCAGGCGCTGAGGCCACCGACGGGGACGTGCCACCCCTCGGGGGGCTCCCCAGTGCCCACCCGTGCCCCCCTTGTCCCCCCTACCCGATGGTGTCTTCATCCAGCACGTAGACGGCGAGGCTGCGGAAGCCGCGGGGCAGGCGCAGGGTGTACTCCTCACCCCAAAAAGGGTTCAGGCTCTTCCACACCGTGGCCGTCCTGCCGGTGATGGGAGAGGTGGCTGCACCCCCAGGGGAGAGCACCCATCCCCGCGCGTCCCCTCCCCGGGGTGGCACGGTGTCCCCCGTACCTGGCCACCACCTCGTTGTCCACCTTGACCACGCAGTAGGGATCGCTGGAGCCGGACCTGGGCAGGGGGGTGTGGGTGCGTGGGGTCAGCCCCCCCACCTGGGGGTCCCACCCGTCCTTGGGGGCTGCTACTGGGGGGGCTCAGGGTGCCGGATCTGAGCATCACTTCAAGCCCCGCCGGCGAAGCACCAACCTCCGGGGGGTGAGATGAGTTGTCCGGTCTCAGCCCAGCCCCGTAGCTGACATCGGCACGGGGACACCTTTTCCCAGCCCCCACCGCAGGCCACCCTGAGCCATCGCCCTGTGTCCCCATGCCCCCCCCCCGTGGGTACCCGTGTGTCTCCAGCAGCACAGCCGAGCCTGCCTGAGGTTCTGTGGCAAACCACAGTGTCAGGGTGACACCGGCCTGGCCCAGGGCCCATCCCCGGCTTAACCCCTTCCGTGGGGGAGGACGGGATGGAGGGGATGAGGGCTGGATCCAGGGGTCTTCCACCCGGTCCCTGCAAAGCCCCTTCCCCGCTCATTTATGGCAGCCGGACCAGCACGGAGGGATGCCAGCCCCGGGGTGGCGTGCCGGGGGCGATGCTGGAGCCCCGAATCCCCAGCTGCTGGAGGCAGGGGATGACGAGACGTGCTTCAGCAAGGAGCCAGACCCCAAGTGGGGCGAGGGAGGTGACCCCAACCTCCGTCCCAGCCGCGGGCTGGGGGACAGACGGGATGGTCCCGGCTGCGGGCTCAGCGGGCGATGTTGCGTGCCGGCTAACGAACGGCGTTGTTAATCCCCAGGGGTATCTCAATGCCTCCCACGGCCTGGCAGGCCTGGCGGGGACACCTCGGCAGCGCACTGTGGGGTTGACAGCTCCCGTCCCCCTCGAGAGCCCGGACGGGAGCGGGTCACCCCAGACCCTCCGCAGCCCCGGGACGGCCCCAAGCTGGGTTTGGGGGGGGCTGGGAGCGGCACTGGGCGCCTCATCCCTGTCCTGGTGGGTCTGGATCACCCCACGGTGCCCAGACCCCCCGAGCGAGGCACCTCGCACAGCACCAAGACCCCCGTCAGGTGGGGAAACTGAGGCAGGGAGGTCCCGCTGCCCACAGCCGTTCCCGGCTGCCCAGCCCTGGGAGCGGCCGGCACTGCCAGGCTGGCACATCCGGAGGAGCCCGGGGCTGCCAGCTTTGCGGAGGCATATCCGTGGGGCAGGAGCGGGCAGGGGGTCTTCCCACTCCCCCCCTCACTTAGCCCCCCACCCCAAGGGCACGGATGCCCAGCAGGTATGTGGGGGTGCCCCCCCCCCCAGTGCTACCCACAGCCTTGGGGGGATACCCTGTGCCCACCCTGCTGGGGGGCAGCAAAGGGATGCTTAAGGGGTTGGGGGGCTCATACACCTCTGGGGGGGGGGGGCTGGCAGTCCCCTGCCACCCCCAGACCCCCCCTTTGCAGCAATGGGTCCCTGCTAGCATGGGTGCAAGCAGGCACCCCCAAAACCGCACAGAGAGCAGAGCACCCAGGGTTCCCACCAACCCCCCCGCCACATCTCCCAGGGTGGGGGTCCAGGGGAAATTGGGGGACCGAGAGCCCCCCCCGAGCCACTCACACATCCTTGGCGGGCAGGTCCTTCCCCTCCACCACCCGGCAGTGCAGCGAGGCGGTTTTGGCCATGCCGGTGAACTTCGGGTTGGGCACCTAGAAGTCCACGGGGGGCTGCGATGGGTGCCCCCGAGATGCCCCTAGCCCCCCCCCCCCCGCCCCACCGCCGGTGAGGCTGCCAGCACCGTCCTCCTCCTCCTCCTCCTCGCCCGCTTCTCGCTGTCGCTTCTTCCTTTTTCCTCTTCTCGATTGTTTTTCTCGCCGCTTCGTTCCCCACCTGCGCCGGAGCAGCGGGCGAGAGCAAGCGAGCCGGAGCGCGCGGGCACGCGGCGGCGGGCGAGCTTGGGTGGGCTGGCCTCGTGCCCACCGGCCCACCGGCACCAGGCTGGTAGCCACAGGGAATTCACTGTGGGGGTCCCCCCCTCTGCGGACCACTGACAGCCAGCGTGGGGAAAGTCATCGTCCGTCCCCCCCACCCCGGCCCCGTTTCTAGCGATGGGGAAACTGAGGCACAGGACCATTGCAGAGCGCTGGCCCCTTGGGGGGGGGGGGCAACTTGTAGCCCGTCACAGCCGAGTGGCACAAGGGACTGTCCCCAGGCTGGGGGGGCTCTGCTTGTACCCCAAAGTGGCCGTGGGTACCGTGGGGAGCCTGGGGTGAGCATCGGCCTCGGGGTGGGTGGGGGGGGCAGTGGAAGAAGCAGGCTGCTTGGGGGGCTGCTGGCACAGAGGTACCAGAGACACCCATGGGACCTTGCCCCCCACCCCTGGGTGCCCCCCACCCCTGGGTGCCCCCCGCCCTTGCAAGGGACGCGCTGAGCCAGACCGGGGAGGCTCCAGCAGATCCCAGCGTGCCTGCGGGTGCAGCTCCCCGGATCCCCGGGGGGGATAGAGGGGGACGAGATGGGGGGGGGTCCCCTATGTCTCTGCTGCCCTGTTGGTGTGTGGGCCCCCCCCCCCCCGCCACCAGGCATAGCGGGGGGCATTGGGGGGGGCTGGAGGGATGGCCAATTCGGGGGGGTGCGGGGGTGGGCTGGCCAGATGTCTCCTGCAGTGACTCACGGGAGGTATTGCCAGGGCGAGCGTCACCCAGTGGGTGCGGGGTCCTTGGGGGGGTGTCACTGTGTGGGTGCTGGGTCTTGGGGGGGGGGTGTCACTGCCATGGGGGTGTCACCGTGTGGGTGGTGGGTCCCTGAGGGGGGTCACTGGTGGGGGGGGTCACTGCCAGGGGAGTGTCACTGTGTGGGTGGTGGGTCTTGGGGGGGGTGTCACTGCCATGGGGGTGTCACCGTGTGGGTGCTGGGTCACTTTGGGGGGGGTCACTACCGGGGGGGGGGGGTGTCTCACTGTGTGGGTGCTGGATCCTAGTGGGGTCACTGCCGGGGGGGTGTCACCGTGTGGGTGGTGGGTCACTTTGGGGGGGGTCACTACCGGGGGGGGGGGTGTCTCACTGTGTGGGTGCTGGATCCTAGTGGGGTCACTGCCGGGGGGGTGTCACCGTGTGGGTGCTGGGTCCCTTGGGGGGGGTCACTACCAGGGGGGTGTCACTGTGTGGGTGCTGGGTCCTTGGGGTTCCACTGCGAGGGGGGTCTCACGGTGTGGGTGCTGGGTCCTGGGGGAGCCACTGGTGGGGTGGCTGTCACCGTGTGGGTGCCGGGTCCTTGGGGGGGGGGGGTCACTGCCGGGGGGGTGTCACCGTGTGGGTGCCGGGTCCCTGGGGGGGGGGGGGGTCACAACCAGGGGGGTGTCCCCGCGTGGGTGCCGCGTCCGGGGGTGCCCACGCTGGACCGAGGGACGGCGGGTGCTGCCGCCAGCCCCACAGCAGCGGCGGGGAAGGACGGACACGGCGTGGGGGGGGGGGGCCCGAGGCGTGTGTGTCCCCCCCCCCCCAGCGGAGGCCGGGGCACGGCTCGGCGCTTTGTTTGCCCAGGCCCAAGCCGCGGCCGGGGCGGTGCCGCCGGAGGAGGAGGAGGAGGAGGAAGGCGGAGGAAGGAGGAGGCAGCGGGGCTCCCCTCACCGCGCCGCCGCCGCCGCCCTGGGCCTGGGCCTGGGCCGCCGCAGGCCCGGCGGGGCCTTGCCGTGGCCGGGCCGGAGGCCGCCATGAAGCCGAGCGGAGGTGAGGCGGGGGCGGCGAGCGGGCGGGCGGGCGGCCGGGGCCGCCTCGCTGCGGGTCGGGGAAGCGGGTAAACCCCCCCCCCCCCCCCAAAAAAAAACAAAAAATCCCCCCCCGGGGAGGGCGGGAGGAGCGGGGTGAGTGAGGCCCGGGCCAGGGGGGGGTAACGTGGCCGTCCCGCCGCCCAGAGGAGCCGGTGCTGCTGGCGGAGCTGAAGCCGGGCCGTCCCCAGCGCTACGACTGGAAATCCAGCTGCGAGACGTGGAGCGTGGCCTTCTCCCCCGACGGTGCCTGGTTCGCCTGGTCGCAGGGACATTGCGTGGTCAAGCTGATCCCCTGGCCCCTGGAGGAGGCCGAGCTGTGAGTATTTTTTTTGGGGGGGGGGGGGGGGGGGGCTGGATGGATTGGGGGTACACGGAGGACCCCCTCACCCCGGGGGGGGGGAGTTAAACGTGCATCCCTCCTTTCTCCCAGCAGCTGCAAAACCTCGGAGCGCAAGAGCCGCGGCAGCAAAGCGGAGGCGAGGAGCCGAGGGGCGGCCAAGGAGAAGACGCTGGAGTGCGGGCAGATCGTGTGGGGCCTGGCCTTCAGCGCCTGGCCTCCGGCGGCCGAGGGGGGGGAGACGGAGCCTGCCTGCGCCGTGGGTCTTCCCTGCCTGATCCTGGCCACCGGGCTCAACGACGGGCAGATCAAGGTCTGGGAGGTGCAGACAGGTGAGCGGCCCTCGCCCGCTGTCGTGGCTTCAGGCTGGTTTCTCTCCCTTTGCTCCCCCTCGGAAGGGGGATCCCGTCTCCATCCTGCCCCAAATGCTTCCCAGGGGTGAGCCCTGTCCCGAGCGGGGCTGCCTGCGCATGAGGGGCACCGCCTCGTTCCCAGGGCGCCGAGCACAGCCACTCTTTCTCCGCAGGACACCTCCTCTTCAGCCTCTTGGGGCACCAGGATGTTGTCAGAGACCTGAGCTTCGCTCCCAACGGAAGCCTCATCCTTGTGTCGGCCTCGCGGGACAAGACCTTGCGCGTCTGGGACCTGAGCAGAGATGGTAGGAGCACGCGGGGATGTCCCCGGTGCTAGGTCGTCCCTGGCTGAGGCTGGGCTCTGCTGTGGGAGAGAGGGGGGAGAAACCCACACCGGTAGGGGAGGTGGTGGGAGAGGATCTTCGGGACAGTATTCAAGGCAGAAGCGGGGAGTCCTGCGACATGGAGCAGAGCCATCCCCTTCCAGGTGGGGCCTGGGAGGTGCAGGAGGGGGTTGCAAGTAGACAAGAGCTTGAGATCTGCCGTGGGGAACCCCCCAGCCCCATGTGCTCCATTTCTCGGGAAAGGGAGGGGAGAGCGGGGCCAAGGCCAGCGCTGCCTCTCCCCCTTCCCTCTCGTGACTCGCATGTCTGCCATCCCCAGGGCGGCAGGTCCAGGTGCTGTCGGGCCACGTGCAGTGGGTCTACTGCTGCTCCATCTCCCCAGACTGCAGCATGCTCTGCTCCGCTGCCGGAGAGAAGTCGGTGAGTCCTGCAGGATGGGAGCCATCCTGTGTCCCGCTGAATCCAGCGCTCCCCTCAGCCCTCCGTGTCCCCCCCCATGCGAGAAGCATCCCTATGAGAAGGGGCCTGGCCAGAGCCACCCTCGTTCCTCAGCCGTTCTGCTTCCGCATGGAGGAGCTGGCACCAGAGCCCAAGGGGGAGATGCTTCTCCGCTCCCACCCTGGGGATGCTCCCAGCCTCAGCCCTTCCCCGTGTCCTGCAGGCGCTGCTGTGGAGCATGCGGTCCTACACCCTCATCCGGAGGCTGGAGGGGCACCAGAGCAGCGTGGTGTCGTGCGACTTCTCGCCGGACTCGGCGCTCCTCGTCACCGCCTCCTACGATGCCTGCGTCATCATGTGGGACCCCTACACCGGGGAGCAGCTGAGGACGCTTCGGTATGGAGCCAGGGGGCCGGTGCGGGACCGTGGAAGGGGGACAGAGCAATGCTGTGGGGGTTTGCTGGGGCTGAGTGTGGCCTTCCCTTCTAGGTGGGCACAGCCAGCAGCTCTCCGCTCTCTCCAGCGGCTGAAGGGGAGCTCTGACTTACCGGGTTTGGCCCCTCTGTCAGCCCTGGAGCACTGGGTATGGGGCTTACGGCAGCCTGGGGCTGACGCTGGGCTTTTTCTCCCCACCCGCAGCCACGTCCCCCTGCACTCGGCGCTGGACTACAGCAGCGAAGTCCACAGCAGCGAAGTCCACACCAGCTCCCTGCGCTCGGTCTGCTTCTCCCCTGAGGGCCTCTACCTGGCCACGGTGGCGGACGACAGGTGAGTGAACCCCTTTGGGGACCTCCAGTGACAAGAGGGTCCCAGGAGGACACCACCAAAACGAACCAGGAGCTCAGGACGTGCCAGTGGGGAGCAGACCTCGCATGCCAGGTCCCCACCAGTGCCCGGCGTAAGGGGAAAGGGCAGGCTGCCTGGGACACCGCGGCTTGGCTGTGGCAAGGGCTAACAAGGTCAGGGCCCTGTCGTCCCTCTGAGCGATGAGCCGGGGCCTGCGTCCTCCTGCGTGCTGTGCTGCCCTCACTGTGCCCCTCAGCACAGTCACTAGCTCTGTCTGCATCCAGCTCAGCTCTACAGGGGACAGTGCCTCCCGCTTTGCTGCCGTGTTGTGACACTCCTGGGATGCTCTAAGCCCATGGGAAGAAAATCCTACTCCAGAGTTTGCATGCATTCAGGTGAACCCAGAGGCTTTATTTTAGCTGCAGGGGCTGCGTGGATGTGGGCCTGGCATCGTGTCCCCTCCCTTTCTCCTTAGGCTCCTGAGGATCTGGGCGTTGGAGCTGCGGTCTCCGGTCGCGTTTGCTCCCATGACCAACGGCCTGTGCTGCATGTATTTTCCACACGGCGGTTTCATTGCCACAGGGTGCGTATGCAGGAAAGCAGAGCGGAGAAACGCAGGCTGCTTCCTCCTCCTGCAGCTCTGGGTCTGCTCAGCAAATTCTGGGCTTCCCTGAGGGTACAGGCTGGTTTCCTGGGCTGGGGAACACGTGGTTGCTGCGAGCTGAGGGTATTTGGGGGTGATTGAGCTTTCTAGGGTCTCTCTGCCCTGTGCTCACGGCTCGTTTGGGTCTCGTTGCAGGACCAGAGATGGCCACGTCCAATTCTGGACCGCTCCAAGGGTCCTCTCGTCACTGAAGCACTTGTGTCGCAAAGCTCTGCGCACCTTTCTGACGACATACCAGGTCCTCGCGCTCCCCATTCCCAGGAAGCTGAAGGAATTCCTTACTTACCGGACCTTTTAAGGCAGCGCGGAAAGTAGAGGCACAGAAGCGAGAGCACTCTGCCTGGCGGCGGGGCTCAGCCTGGGTTAGAGGAGGCACTGCAGCAACGACGTCTCGCTGATTCATGAGCCGTGGGGCAGGAGGATTGCTACTCCCCTCGTTTTGGGGCTGTGTCTGTGAACATGGAGGGATTTTTCGGTATAATAATACTAGAACCCAGAAAAATGCATGCAGAGGGCAAGGGGCACAGCTGTGGTCGCCCCGCAGGGGACACGGGTCTCCCTGTCCCCCTGCTATCTGCAAGTTTTGGGTCAGGTGCTTTTGCCTCCAAGTGCAATGTTGTGGGTTGAAGGTCAGCAGCCGCAGTCTGAGCGGAGCTTTTGTCATTTGTACGAATACGGGGCTACAACCGGCCCTGACAAAACTGACCCTCACCGGGACTGGCTCGTACTGTACCTTAGTTCCCAGAGGTGTGCACGCTCTGCCGCTCTCCTGGTCTGGGCACGAGCTGGATAAACCCGAGCAGGTCTCTGTGGACTAGACGACAGCGATGACAGAATAAAAAATTATTCCTCACGTCTTTCCTCTTGGCTCGTAGAGGTGACCTGGGGATACCTGGCAGGGCAGGCTCCAGTGGGCTGGGGCCCAAGGCCTCCAGGCCTCCTGCCGCGGCAGCAGCGAGTGCTCACTTGGCTCTGAAGCACAGGAGACCAGTAAGCGTTCAGCGGTGGGTGCTGGGGAGGATCTGTCCACCGTGAAGGTGGGACACGGGGCTTCATGCAGACCCCAGCTCCCATTCCTCTGTTGCTTCTCCCCGCTGGAGCTCTGCACTTGAGCAGCCTGAGGTCCAGATGTGCTGTGCATGAAGCAGTCTCGTGTGCTTGTCTCCCTCCAACTTAGCTGGTGTCTGGAGTGACGGCACGTGCTTTGAGTCCCCTGCATGCTAGAGAGCTCGGTCTGTGCACGAGCCCGAGGCTGCGACCCCGGCCGATGGGGAAGCCGGGGAATGTCTCCTCTAAACTGCTCCCCAGGATGTTTTCCCTTGCGAGCGGCTGAACACAGAAAGCTGGCGTTTCCCTAACCCGTACGGCTGTGACCCACAACTACGTTCCCTCTCGTAACGGACGTCACTGCAAGAACTTGCAGCGCGTGGCTGACCCGCTCGGCTGCACAAGCAACAGGCTGGCACAAGCCACGTGTGAGTACCCGGGGCAGCTGTGCCCCGCAAGGAACGGAGGTTTTGCAAGCTGGTTTTCAGCCTGTGTGGGTGCGATGCCTTTGCAATGGGGCAGGGGGTGAGCCTCGACCACCTCCCTTCGGTCCTTGCTGTGCAGGAGGAAAAAGAAAAGACAAGTGCAACCTGCTGGGCTTTAGAGGCTTCTGTATTTCCCGCTGAAGCTCAGAAATAACACTGTCCGACCCTCTCGCCCCTGCTGCGGGCTCAAGGCTTGCGAAAAGGAAACAGAAAGCTGCAGGGAGCAGCTCCGGGCGTGGGGCTGACGGTCCCTTCCAGCTTCTGCGAGATCCGGCGTTGCAAGCGAGGATCCACCCAGCAGGACTCAGGCTTCGGCCACGATCAGGTCCCTGGTGACTTGGAAAGCCGCGATGAGGGAGCTCAGCTGAATCTTTTCACTGGTCCCAGCAGCCAGCCGGTACCTGGAGCAGGGGGCAAGGGCAGGTTCGGGTGTTTACACCAGCGTCTGCGTCCCGACAGTGCAACGGCCCTGGCCAGGATGGATGCGCAGGGGCCGCGGGCATCTGCCAGCGATGCCCACCGGCTGCCAGGACCCGGCACAGTGCAATAGCGGTGACCCCCGTGGGGTGGGCACGCTGGCAGCCCCCCCAGCCGGGGTGTTTTGGGGCACTGGGCGGGGGTGAGCAGACACTTACTCGATGTCTGCCATTTTGATCAGCAGCTGGATGCGGATCGAGGGTGGGAAATCAACTGTGGAGAGAAGGAGACGGTGTGCGTCAGTGCGGGCTGGGGGGGGGGGGCGACGGTTGGCCTTCCCAGGGTCAGCCGGGAGCCGGCGCCGCAAGCCCCTACCTCTGTGCACAAAGAGGTGGATCTCGGTGAGGATGTCCTGCAGGGCCAAGCCCTTCAGCGTCTTCAGCTCCGTGATTTCTGAGACGAGAGCGAGTGAAGGGCTTTCTTCCAGGCCTTTCCCTGCAAGATCCCACTCCTCATCCCCGCGACAACCCCGAGGACCCTCCCCAGCGAGCAGCACCCACCCCAGCCGGAGCAGGAGGTCACAGGATGGGAAGCCCCGGCAAAGAGGAGGATTTATAGCAGCGGGGATTACACCCCAGGGCCAGCGGAGGGAAAAGGATACTGCGATAGGCGGTGGAAAAGTCCTGGTTCAGCATCCAGTCGAGGATGTTGGCGATGTCAGACTTGAGGGGGTGGCCCGTGCAGGTGTAGACGTTCTCCTCTGTCACTTTCCCGAAGGCCATGGTGGTGCTCTGAGGAAGAGGAGGGTGGAGGAGGGATGAAGAGCTCAGCCCTTCCTCCACCAAACCCTCCAGGACCGCTGCTGGCTTACACGAGGGGAGAGCGGTCGCGGCCCGGGTCCGTACCTGCAAGATATTGAGGGCTCTGCGCATGTCACCGCTGGAGAGGGTCACCAGAGCCTTCATCCCATCCTCGGTCACGTCCACCCTGGAAAACAAGACCTGGGGCTGCCGAGGGAGGCAGCGCTGCCGGAGGGAAAGACAACCGTGGAAAACCAAGCCCCGCTGCTCCTCCTCCTGTAGGGGAATGGGGAAAAAGGGGGCACGGAGGATGCTGCGGAGCCCCCCCCGGTCCCGCGCCGCCCCCGGCTCACCCCTCCTCCTGTATGACGTGCCGCAGCCGGGGCACCATCAGCTCCGGGGTGAGGGGGCCGAAGCGGAATCGCGTGCAGCGGGACTGCAGGGCGGGGATGATCTTGGAGAGGTAGTTGCAGATGAGGCAAAAGCGGGTGTTTTCGGTGAACTTCTCGATCACTGCAAAGGGGAGGGAGGAGAGGCTGGTCCTCGTCTGCTGCCTCGTACAGGCTCCTGCCCCGCGCCGGACTGGGAAAGGCTGAAGGGGTGCAAGCGGCGTGGGGTCCCCAGCGCCCCTCACCTCGCCTCAGGGCGTTCTGAGCATCCTGGGTCATGGCGTCGGCTTCATCCAGGATGACGAGCTTGAAGCCTTTCCTTAAAAAGGGAGAAGAAAGGGGGTGGCTTTGGTCCCGGCTGCTGGGTTGGTGCTGGAGAGGGGGAAGCGGGGGACGCTTATTCCCAGCCTGACCCCCATGAATGCTCCCAGGGAGCCCTCCTTTCCCCTCCAGACCAGCATCTTTATCACTCATCCTTACCACCCTCATCCTCCCTGCTTGGAGGGCACCCCTGACTCCTTCCCATCCGCTCCGGCACGCTTCCCACCCCAGAAGCTCCCCCCAACCCACCACCCAAGCCGAGTGCTGGGGCAGGCCGTGTCAGCGGGGGGGGGGGGGGTTTGTGACAAAGGGACGGGGAGTTTTGGGAAGTGCAGACCTGCCACTTACTTAAAGATGGTCCTGGTGCTGGCGAAGCTCAGGATGGGCCCTCGGACGATGTCGATCCCCCGGTCGTCGGAGGCGTTGAGCTGGAGGGAGATGGCGTGGATCCGCATCCTTGCCTGAGGATGCACCCAGGGGCGGGGGGGGACCCAACCATCACCCATCCCACCCCATTCCCACTTACCTCCAGCACCATGGAGCCAAACTCCCGCTCCCGGTAGAGCTGCTTGGCGCAGGCGAGGATGGTCGAGGTCTTACCGGTACCGGGAGGACCGTAGAGGAGAAGATGCGGGAGCCGATCCTCGCTGATGAACCGCTGCACTGGAGAAGGGATAACGGGCTTGGGGGGGGGGGGGGGATACCCGGTACCCCCCGGTAGTGTTGTGGCGGGGGGGGGGGGGATGAGATGGGGGGGTTACTTACCGGTGCTGAGGATATCCCCGTGAGACACCAGCTCGGACAGCGTCTGCGGCCGGTACTTCTCCACCCTGCACCGGAGAGAGCGCACCGCGGCGGGGGGGGGGTCAGGTCGGGACAGCGCCCGCCGCTCCCCCCCCCCCGGCCCCGCTCCGTTCCCGGTTGTACCACGGCAGATTCCCGCCACCGGCCCGCGCCATCTTCCGCCGCCTCGCGAGATCGTGGGGACGGGGCGGAGCGGGGCGGGGGGGGCGGCCGTACGGCCGCCCCCCCCGCCCCGCTCCGCCCCGTCCCGACGCATTGGTGGTGGTTAGCGAAGCGAGGCGGTGCTTGTACTGGGGGGGGGGGAGGACTGCGGGGCTGGGGAGGGCTGGAGCTGAGCTGGGGGGGTGTGCTTGGGGGGGGCACAGCGCTGGGAGGTGCTAAATTGTCGTTGCGGGCACGGTTTTGGGGAGAGCGCGGCGCTGGGCATTGCTAAAGTGAAGTTGCGGGGATGGTTTTGGGGAGAGCGTGGCACTGGGAGTTGCTAAAGCAAGGCTGCGGGCGTGCTTTTGGAGAGGCTGTGGCACTGGGAGTTGCTGAAGTGAAGTTGTGGGCATGGTTTTGGGGAGAGGGCAGTGCTGGGAGTTGCTAAACTGAAGTTGTGGGCATGGTTTTGGGGAGAGTGCAGCACCGGGAATTGCTGAAACAGTGCTGCGGGGATGCTGTTGGGGAGAGCATGATGCTGGGAATCGCTAAAGCAAAGTTGTGGGCATGGTTTTGGGGAGAGCTCGGTGCTGGTGTTCACCAAAGCAAGGTCATGCTTGTGCTCTTGAGGAGGGCACGGCACTGGGAATTGCTAAATTGTAGTTGTGGGCATGCTTTTGGGGAGAGCGTGGCACTGGGCGTTGCTAAAGTGAAGTTGCGGGGATGGTTTTGGGGAGAGCGCAGCACTGGGAATCGCTGGAACAGTGCTGTGGGCATGCTTTTGGGGAGAGCGCGGTGCTGGCATTCACCAAAGCAAGGTCACGCTTGTGGTCTCAAGGAGGGCATGGCACTGGGAATTGCTAAATTGTAGTTGTGGTCATGGTTTTGGAGAGACTGTGGCACTGGGAGTTGCTGAAGTGAAGTTGTGGGCATGGTTTTGGGGAGAGCGCGGTGCTGGCATTCACCAAAGCAAGGTCATGCTTGTGCTCTTGAGGAGGGCATGGCACTGGGCATTGCTAAAGCAAAGTTGTAGACATGCTTTTGGGGAGAGCGTGGCACTGGGAATTGCTAAATTGTAGCTGTGGGCACAGTTTTGGGGAGAGTGCGGCACTGGGAAATGCTAAAGCAGGTTTGCGGACGGGATTTTGGGGAGAGCGCGGTGCTGGGAGTTGCTAAAGCAAGGTTGTGGGCACGCTCCTGGGGAGAGCACGGTACCAGGAATTGCTGAAGTAAGATTGTGGGCGTGCTTTTGGGGAAAGCGCGGTGCTGGTGTTCACCGAAGCGAAGTGTGGTGCCTGTGCTTTTGGAGAGACCGCGGCACCAGGAATTGCCGGAGCAAAGTTGTGACCATGCTTTTGGGGTGACCCCGCTCTTGGAAACCCCGTTGGGTGAGAGGGGCACCTGAGGGCTGCAGGCTGGGGCGAAGGGCGGCAGCTCCGGGGGCTGCCTGGGAGCTGGAGGAGAGCAGACCTGCTGTGGTTCACCCGGTGCGACGGGAGAAGCAAACTGGAGAGGTGGCTGCGAGGAGGATGACGCCTTTATCCCCATCCCTGCCGCTTCCCGGTGTGTGAGAGCAGCCCGAAGTTTTGCAGGTCTCTTTTTTTTCTGGTTGACTAACTTGAAAAATCAGCCCCGTCTTCCATCCATCGTGCTGCCAAAGCTCTTGGCTGAGTAACGGGGGTGTCTCTGCCGGGGGCCGAGTAGCTCCCGGCTATTCCTGGAGGTGCTGGATATGGCCTTTTCTTTCCAGAGTTGCCTCCAGAGGAAGAGGTGTCCATGCTATTTCACGCTGGGCTTTGGCAAACGGCTGGAGCCTCCTTAGAAAACTGGCTTAGAGGGAAAAACAGCCTGAGCTGGCTGGCGGGGATGCTCAGGCGCTGCTCCGGTTTACATGCCATGGATGGAGAAAGGAAAGCTGGGCTGTGGTGAGGGGCTCTGGCTGGGAAAGTGCAGGCAGAGAGGTGATGGGAAGAGATCTGTTGGGAAGTAGACGTGATGGGGAGTATATTGGGGGGGAGAAAAAAATCAGGGGGAAATCCTTTTGCTGGCAAGGGAAGGGAAGGGAAAACATCAAGAGCTCCAGGTCAAATCCTGTAGAAACCCAAAAAGCTGCCAGAGGGCAGCTGCTTTCCTATTTTTTTTTTTTTTCCCTTTTTTTTCCCCCCAGCCCCATGAAGGAAAGCAGGAGCTCAAAGCTGAGCTCAGCAAGCCTCAGCCATTCCTCTGGGCGCGTGACGGCCGTGACAGACGGCCCTTCCCATGGCAGGCGAGGAGCTGCGAGGTCCTTCCCGAGCCCCCGGACACCGGCTGAAAGGTGCGACCTGGAGCCCTGACGGGCTTGGGCTTCTCCCCTACGTAGCAAGTCCGGAGCTGCTCTTCTCTCCTCGCATCTGCCTTTGCCTGGGGGCAGGCTCTTGTCCTTCAAAATGGATTTTTCCAGGGGTTTTCTCCCCCACCGTGCCTCATCATTAATAAATCTTGAGCTCCAGACCAGGCAAAATCTTGGGAGGGGGCAGGCAAATTCTTCTGCCTGTGGCCGGTGTGCACGCTCAAATCCACGGTGATATCTCTCATGAGCAATTTCACCTCTTTCTTCACCAGATTGCTTTAAAGATTATTTATTTTTTTTAAATTGGTCATTGTTTACTATCGTTATAATTGACGAGCGCATCCCCCTGCAATGATTCTGCATCGTTAGGACCAGCTGAATTATTAACCAGTGTCTGAGCTGTCTGTCTTGGCTTATTTACCTGTTATACCTCTTGGGTAAAGGACCGGCAGGTTGCATCCGACTTGGTAGACAGCACTAGAAATTTATAACCCTGTCGATAGGTTCGTTAACAGCCCTGAGGCATCAGGCACATCCCTTCGGAAGAGGACGAGGGAATTCCAGGTAGATGGTGGCAGAGATGATGGTGGCAGAGATGCTCTTTCGCAGGGAAGAGAAATGGGGGCTCCTCGGGAGGCAAAGTCCAAGAGATGGACTCATCCAGCACGGAGGTGGAGATGCTGTTCGGCATGTTAATAATAAAGAAATAAAAATGCTAATATCAGAAAGACTCCTCACGTGCGGAGCGGCACCCGGCCTCTAAGAGGAACGGAGACAACCCTGAATTTAAGGGGTCAGCAAGAAGCCAGAGCAACGATTTAGCACTCATGGCCGATGGTCAATGGCACATAAAAGCCTCGCGGGGTCGTTTTGGGGGGGGATTTGGTGGGAAAAGCCTCGTGTGATGCTGCGGGAATGCCCAAGCCAGTGAAGGGTTGGTTTCACAAGGGGGGATTTGGCTGGCTTCTCCTGATGAGCCGGCTGTGCCGAGGGGATGCCCTCTCCTTTCCCAGCTGGATGCTGTGTGCCGGCAGAGCATCCTCCTCGTTAGGCGCCGTGTGAAAATGAACCTGGTTTCAAGAGACTTTCCGTAGCTTCATGCTCACAGACATGCAAGAAAACCAACAAAGGTGAATTAAGTCATCAGAAGATATGTTCTATATGAACTGATTGTGTCGAAAACAACTCGTGTTTAAGAAATGGAGTAGTTAATGTTGCTGAGTAACAACGCACACAGCTAGCCTGCGTACGAAATCCAGGCGCTGATAAGAAAGGAAATGAATAATTCAAGCTGTCCAAGGCTGTAGAATAGAAAAACACAGATTTTCTTATTGATCTCGGGGCTGTTCCCACCGTCCGTGACGTGCATCTGCCTTTCACACCACGGGCTGGGCCAGCCCAGCTCAGCTCCAAGGATGTGAGTTGTCCCACCGACTGCAATAGGCTTTTTTTGGGGAGCGTGAGGTTCAGCGTACGCCCGGAATCACTGCAGGTCTGCTGCTGCTGGTGGTTTTGGTTTGTTTTTGTTTTTTTTTTTCCCCAGTGGAGTCTCCCTGCTTGCATTTATTTTGTTTTGTTTTGTTTTATTTTATTTTGCTTTATTTTATTTATTTATTTTGAAGGACAGATACTGGGATCGTGGGAATTCTTTTTGCACTGGAAGCTGTCGGCATTGTGGGGAGGGAGGGCAGCAGCGTGGCCAAAGGATACCAAGGGGGACCTGCTTGCTCCCCAGCACCCCAAATTTGAGCTGGCGCTCTCGGCATCCTCTCTCCTCTGGGTACCATCCCATCCTTCCCTCCCTTGTAATCGGATCTGGGAACAGCAGACCCAGAAATGACTGGCCTGGTAGCTTGGATGTTTTAGGTTAAAAAATAATCTGTTGTTGCAAATGTGCTGAGTACAGAGAGTGCCTTGCCCTCTTATCTCTGGTTTGGTTATTGAAAGACTTGATTAACCCCAGAAGCCATCAGGAGAGAAAACATCCAGCGTGGTGGTTTTTTTTTTTTGTCCTGTGCTCCAGTTAATGGCAGGATTTGCATCGCATTTCCAACACGGGCGATAGTTAAATATCTGGTGATCGCTGCCTTCCCCAAGCGCCTGCCGCAGCAGTCAAGCGAATGTCGGCCTTTCCGCAGGGCTCTGCTTCCTTCTTCCTGGAGGAAAAGCCGGCAGAGCGGGAGGAAGCTTCTCCCTTGGGACCCCCGCAGCCCCTGGGGCTGCACCAGTGCCCACCAGTGCCCACCAGTGCAACCCAGCTGCTGCAGTGCTGCTACCTCCCGTCCACCCCAGCTAAAACACCCAGCTGAAACATATAAATATCTATATCTGTATCTATATGCATGTGAAATTAAGAACAAAACTGAGAACGCAGCCCAGCAAAAATGGGATCCTCTGTATTATGAAATTGCACCAGGTTTTTCCTTCCAGCTGCCCGCTCTGTCGCTCGGGTGGGTTTTCACCGCCTGGTCCTGCTGTGGTTTGCAAAGTGCCTGAGTGAGTCCCAGCCTGATCCAAACGTGTTGAGCAGAAGGTAACAGCTCTGTGCAGTTCGGCCTGGCATCCCCTTTTTATTTATATTATATTATATTATACTATACTATACTATACTATACTATACTATATTATACTATATTATACTATATTATTCTGTTCTTATTCTGTTCAGTTTGGGTATGGTAGTCTGGCATTCCCTTTTAATTTATATTATATTATATTATATTATATTACATTATATTATATTATATTATATCATATTATTCTCTTCTGTTCGGGTATGGTAGTCTGGCATCCCCTTTTTATTTATATTATATGGTATTATATTGTATTATATAATTATATTATATTATATTATAATCTTCTTCTTCTTCTTCTTCTTCCAGAATTGGCTTTTTGAACCCTTTTGATGTATTTTCCTCTGCTTTATCACCCCTCCACAACCCCTTCGGAGGCTCCCCTGGCCAGAGGCAGCGGGTACAGGCAGGATCCTGCCCTCGGCCACTGCCCCGCTCTCACCCGGGGAGCTGCCGGCGTTTCCCATCGTGGGGGGAGTCCCTCCGAGTCCCCCTTACAGTCAGGGTTGGGGACACTCTGCAGAGCCAGGGTGGCTGCAGCTTTGGGTCCCTTCCCGGCAGGACAGCACAAAACCGACCAAAAAGCTAAAATTCCAGTAATTTCTATAAAATCCCTCTAACCTGCTTCTTCCCACCCTCAAAGAGAGTTTTTGTAGGGAAGCAAATGGCTTGCTAGTGAGAGGGAGGACAAGGGACCTGTGTGGTCATCCCAACACGGGGGCAAGCCTGGAAATGAAAACATCGGATTAAAAAAAGGCAAAACCCAGCAAATTTCAAACTTTTTTAGCCATATCCCGATTTGCAGTGAGACAACCACTGCAAGCACGGCTAGTTTAATTTGATGGATAAAGCCATTTGGCTTGTGTTCTCCGTGGAGTTGATGTGGACTGGGATGGGTACGTCGACTGGGAATAAAGTCAAATATCCAAAGCCAAGGAGGCCACGGGTGAGCGGAAGCTTTGCTCTGGGGGAGTGGGACAGGCGGAGTTTCTTGCAGCATCGTCCCGGTTCCATCTCTCCCGAATAACTACTGAGCTTGTTGGTCAGGCTTGGCCGTTCTTGACTGGCTCTGGGTGTCTTTTATAGATAGATATCTAAAAATTATATATAAAATTATATGTATATTTTTTATATATACACACACACACACGTAATATGTAAATAAAATGTTTTATATACATATACCAAGCTCCTGTAAAGCTTCTCAAGCACAGCAGCCGGCAGAGGAAAAGGCTTTTCTCCAAGGGAAAGGCTCCAGCATTGGGGGGGGGGGGCAGTGCATGCTGCCTGTACCCCCTTTCCTCTGCCGCTGCTTCGGCTGAACCCCGAAATAGCCGAGTGTGCTAGGGAGGAGTGGGGTTCATCCCCTGCAGGGGGGGGCTAGTGCTTTTCTAGGGGCTCTGGCCGCTGGGAAATGGAGATCCAGGGGTGCGCATGAGGCTGGGGGGGCTTTTTTGGCTTCTACCCAGCAGCCTGGGTGTGAGCGTGGGGCCGTCACCGTGACCTCTGGGCGCTCTGTGGCGCGCAGCACCTTGGTTTTTAGTTGGTTTTACTCCCTTTCGGGCCAAATCCCGTTGCTAGGGCAGGGACCGCAGGGTCCCTCCTTGGCTTTCCCCGGATCCCGCTGCAGATTTCCATCCCGGCTGCCCCCCCGGTTGTCCCCTTCTGCGTGACCCTTGGGGTCCGTAGGGTGAGGCAGGATTTGGCCTGGCCCTGAGCAGCGTCGGCATCCCCTCCGTGCCAGGGGGGGCTGTGGGGTGGGAGGGCAGCTGGGGGGAACCGGCCCCTCGTGCTCCCCAGTGCTGTGACTCCTGCCCTGTTCTTTCCGCAGTGGGGGCTGCAGCACAGTTCCCCCTTGCACCCCAATACGGCTTCCTTAGGCCTTTGGGGGTGCACATCCCCTGTACCCCCCCAGCTGCACCTATTGCAGCTGGGCCCCTTTTGCACCAGCCCCCCCCCCCATTGCACAAGGCTTGCCCCCATTGCAGCAGGACCCCCCCATTGCCCCAGGGATCCTCATTGCAGCAGGCCCCCCCAGTTGCACCAGGGTCCCCCTGTTGCACCAGGGACCCCCGTACACCAGGCCCCCGACGTTGCCCCAGGACCACCCGCTGCAGCAGGGCCCCCCATTGCACCAGCCCCCCTGTTACACCAGGGTCCCCCATTGCCCCAGCCCCCACCATTGCAGCAGGCCCCCATTGCACCAGCTGCTCCCTATTGCACCAGCCCCCACCATTTCACCAGCCCCCCATATTTCCCCAGTCCCCCCCCCATTGCCCCAGTCCCCCCCATTGCACCAGTTCCCCCTTGTTACACCAGGGCCCCCCATTGCCCCAGCCCCCCCATATTCCCCCAGCCCCCCCATTGCCCCAGCCCCAGGTTACACCAGGGACCCCCATTTCCCCAGCCCCCCCCATTGCCCCAGTCCCCCCATATTGCACCAGCCCCCCCTATTGCAACAGGGCCCCCCATTGCCCCAGCCCCCCTGCTACACCAGGGTCCCCCATTGCCCCAGCCCCCCCTATTGCCCCAGCCCCCTCCATTGCAGCAGGCCCCCATTGCACCAGCTGCTCCCTATTGCACCAGCCCCCCCCATTTCACCAGCCCCCCCCATATTCCCCCAGCCCCCCCCCATTGCCCCAGCCCCCCTGTTACACCAGGGCCCCCCATTGCCCCAGGCCCCCCATATTGCCCCAGCCCCCCCCATTGCCCCAGCCCCCCTGTTACACCAGGGCCCCCCCCACTGCCCCAGCCCCCCATATTGCCCCAGTGCCCCCCATATTGCCCCAGGACCCCCCCCCCCCTCCCCCCCCTCCATGCCCGAGCCGGGGGCTGTTGCCCGTACGCGGTGGTGGGGTGATGATGATGATGATGATGATGATGAGGATGAAGATGAGGATGGCGGTGGGGGGGGGGGGGGGGGTTTGCCGTTACCGCGCGGAGCGGCGCGCAGCGAGCGCGGCCCCGCGGTGCGGGAGCGCGCCGCCCCCGCCCCGCCGCGCCCGGAGCGGGGAGGGGGGGTGCGTGTGTGTGTGTGTGTGTGTGTGTGTGGGGTGTGTGTGTGTGGGGGGTGTGTGGAGGGGGGGGTGGGGGGGGGGCCCTGGGGGGGGGGAAGGCGGCCGCGGCGCCGCGCTGACGGCTCGGTGGGCACCGCGGGGCCGCGATGCTGCGGGCCGCGGCGGAGCGGGGCTGAGCGGGGAGGGGAGGGCTGGGGGGGGGGGCGGCGGAGGGTGGAGGGGGGGGGTGGGTGGGTGGGTAGGGGGGGGGGGGGGGCGCGGCGAGCGATGGATGAGGACAACATGACGAGGAGCGAGGAGCAGCAGCTGAGTCTGCAGAAGGCGCTGCAGCAGTGCGAGCTGGTCCAGAACATGATCGACATCAGCATCTCCAACCTGGAGGGGCTCCGCACCAAGTGCGCCGCCTCCAACGACCTCACGCAGAAGGAGATCCGGACCCTGGAGGTAGGGGCCCGACGACCACCGCCAGCACCCCCCCCTTTCCCTTAATAATATCCGATCCCCCCCCCCCCCCCCCCCCGGGCCGCGCCGGGCTCCCCCGCGGCGCTGCGGTGAGCCCGAGTGAGGCTGCGCGCTCTGCAGGTGGCCCCCGAGGTGGGTCCGGCATCGGTCCCGGCCCCCCCGGCATCCCTCCCGGCCCCCCGGCATCCCTCCATCCCTCCCCGCCCACGCTCCTACCGCCCCGGCAGGCTGCAGCCCCTCGGCCCACCTGCATCCCTCGGGCAGGGCTGCAGCCCCCCCCCCCGTCCCCCCCCCCAACCCCCGGGCTGGCCGCATCCCTTCCTCCAGGCTCCTGCTTCGGCCGGGCTGGATGTTTTCCGCCGGGCTGGATGTTTTCCATCGGGCTGCATCCCCCCCCACCCCCGGCCTGGCTGCATCCCTTCCAGTGGGTTCCTACTTTCCCATCAGGCTGCATCCCCCCCCCCCCCCCCCCCCCCGCGCCCCGGCCTGGCTGCATCCCTTCCTCCAGGCTGCAGCCCACCTGCAGCCCCCCAGCCTGGCCGCATCCCTTCCATCAAGGTTCCTACATCCCCACCGGGCAGCATCCCCTCCAGCCCACCTGCATCCCTCCCACCAGGCAGCATCCCCCTCCCGGGCCTTGCTGCATCCTTCCCCCCGCCGCCGCATCCCCTCGGCCCGGCTCCACGATGCAGCATCTGCCCAAACCCTTCGGCCTTCCCCGGCAGCAGGGAGGGCCCCGGTGGGAAGGGGAGGCTTTGCCGAGCCACGGCCTCGATGCTGCTGGGGATGAAGGCAACAGGGCCATGCCAAGGGGAGCACCGGCCGGATTTATTTGGTTTATAGATGGGGAAAAATGCATAGAAGTAAAAGCTGCCGAGCAGGGCCCCGTTTATTGTAGCCCCATAGGAAGAGGTTCCTCTTGGAGTGTGCTGGGACCCGGCTGGGGATGGATTTGGGGTTCAACAGGAGGCTGGGATGGGCAGGGG
This sequence comes from Harpia harpyja, assembly GCF_026419915.1. Classification (NCBI taxonomy): domain Eukaryota; kingdom Metazoa; phylum Chordata; class Aves; order Accipitriformes; family Accipitridae; genus Harpia; species Harpia harpyja. Next base: position 45,521,831 of record NC_068948.1, on the reverse strand, counting down.
AGGTCTGGGCAGGCTGGGATTCCCAGAGGTGAGCGGGACACCCCAACCGGCAGCAAAGCGGAGAGAAGCGTGGCCGCGACGGTGCCGTGACCCCGCGGAGACACTGACGGGGCGGTGGGGAAGCGGCTGACGCAGAGCTGAGGCTGTGGGTGGGGGGATTTCGGAGGCCAGCCCCGCTCAGGCCTTTCGGCTGGTGCTTTCTAACCTGGCTGCTCTCACCAAAAGCCCAGACGTGGTGGCACAGAGGTTCCTGTACTTGGCTGCACGGGACCCTGCCGGGGTCCCGCAGCCCCTCTGCAGGGTGGCTTTTGGCTCTGGACCGTGACCAAAACACCCCATCCCGCTGCTTTCGCTCCCAAAGGTCCCGAGTGCCGTGGGAGTGAGCGGGGCATCGCCGTGCCGTTGCTGTGCCACTTGTTGGGGGGGGACCCCGGGTTTGGGGTGCAGATCCCCGCTCTGTATTCCAGGCACTGGCTTGCACCGTGTTCCCATACCGATCCTGCCGTGGCCTCTCCTTGCTCCAAGCCCTGTCCCATCCCACCTCTCTGCACAAGGGGCTGCCGGCTCAGCCTGGAGCTGTTGGGCCACACGTGGCCCTGGAACAACCTCGGAAGAGGGACAGGGAGGTGGGGATGAAGCAGCAGCGGTTTTGGGGTGTGTGGGAGACTTTGCGGGGGGCTGGCAGGCTCGAAGCCCCCCCAGAAGAGCCAATGCCCAGAGGTGCAGGACTACAGAAGTTTATCCCACGTGGAGCAACCGCGTCATTAGGGTCGGCACGGCTGACGAATTACCGCTTCTCTCCGGTGGATGGGACTGGGGGCAGCTGAAGAGCGTGGTGAAGCCATCCTGGTGGGATGCTCCTTCCCGGCATGGGGTGAAGCAGCGTCCTGGTGTCGCTGAGGCAGCTCAGCCTGGTCCGGACGGAGGGTTTGGAGGTGGCCGTGGGGAGGCTGCCCTGCAAATCCCAGGTGCTCACAGGGAAGCATCTCTCCAGCCCCTATGGATCGTGCTGCACCTGCAGCGGGGAGCCCCAGCATCGCCTTCCCTAAAACACCCCCAACCTGGGGCATTTGCTGCATGTCTTGGCCGTGGGCATCCCTGCCGATGCTCACCCATTGCTTTTCAGCACAGAAACGGGGGGATTCCCAGGAGGGGAGCGACAACAGATGAATCCGGGGCCAGATTCCCAATGCCGGCACATCGGTGTAGGTCTGGACCGGCTCCACAGGAGCCCATGGCTCCCGGCGGCGTTGTCCTGGGTTGCCGCCAGCGTAAGCAGGAGCCGAGCTTGGCCCTGAGTCCCTGCCGCCACCGCCGCGTCCCAAGGACGTGACGCAGACGCAGAGGCCCCACTCGGTGCTTCTTCCCTTCCCATCTGGCGGCAGCAGAGCCGGGCCGGGCACCGGCACGACAACGGGGACGGCGGCTGGGGACGGGCGAGCTGGGAGAGCATCTCACCCCGAGCGCCCCGGGGAGACTTTGCACGGTCCTCGCGTTGGCGCGAGCCTGGAAGAAAATGGGTGAATCCGGGGTTTTTTTTGGTTAATCCTCACGCTAAACCCTTATTTTGCCAGGCTTATAGAAGTTTTTCCATTCTTTTATTTTTAAACCACCCTAAGCTACATGCGAGTCCCCGTCCTTCGTGTGCTGTGATTGTGTGGGGAGCTGGTAACAGCATCCCGCCATGCAGCATCCTTCCTTTGGGATGGGTACCACCGGCTGCAGCCCGGCTTCGGTGGCAGCTCGCGGGGCTGGAAGGCTTTTAGGTCTTGTTTGCGCCTCGGGACAGGCTCCAGCAGAAACCAAGGCAGCGGCTGGGACCGAAACGCCGACCAACACCATCTGGGGTGGGAGTCGGGGCCGGTTTGCTTCCTACGGGGGGGCAGCAGATCAGGGGCTGAGCATCGTCAGAGCAGGAGGGTGGGAGCTGAGCGGCTGCCCCTCTTAGGCCTGCCAGGGCAGTGGGGCTTTATTCCTCATCTGAGCATGGCATTTAGGCTTTGCAACTCTAAATTTGGGGTTCGGGGTATAAATACAGAAGAGGGGTGCTGCTACCCGCCAGTTTGCCGGAGGACTGGGGGCAGCACGGGGTAAAAGCAAGAAGGAAAAGTTGCTTGGCGCTGGGTGATTTTTCCGACTGTCCTGCGGCGCCTTGCTCTCTGTGCTGGGGTTACTCCACCTGGTTTCAAAGCATGGGTCAGGGCTCCCAGAAACTGGCGAGTGGCTCCAGGGATAACTCCGGGATCTGTGGTTCCCGCTCCCTGGGCTGCCATGCTCTCACCGGGAAGGGGGAACCCTCCCGGGCCGCTTTGGGCTGCTGCACAAACACGTGGATGAGGATGGGAAGAAGTACGCAGGGAAGAGCTGTGGCCGCTTCCAAACTTGCATGGGCCGCGGTCAAAGGAGACGCTGCCCCAGCGCTGCGATATTCACTGCCTGAGCGTGTGGATTCTCTGGTGTCTAAGACAGTGGGTGAGCACAGCACACTTATCCCTGGGCTGTATCCTCCTGGAGAGCCAGGCATCTCCAGGATGCTGGGTTGAGCCATTTTGGCCCCTGTATGCCCGGGGAGAGCCCCAGGGACCATTTAGCAGTGCTTGAAATAAATGATGTGCAGAGCCAGAGATGGCACGTGAGCCTAGCAGGGCTTGGAAAGAGACCTGAGAGGGAAAATATAACTGTGGCAAGGTATTCCCCAGCCCGAGGGTGCTCCAGGTGTCTCCAGAATAACAAGCCCCTTGGTAGGAGTCGGGGAAGGATCGCTCCGGTTGCGGCTACGCACTGTGGGAAAGCATCCGCTGCGGCCCGCCGCCGTGCCAGGAATATTTGGAGGCACAGAGCAACCTCTCCATGGCACGAAGGCATCCGGCACGGGCATGTGCCGATCCCTCCGTGCCGAGCGGGACAGGCATCCCGGCAGGCGCTGGCTCCCTCTCGACGGCTCACCGGGCGCCGGCGTTGGCAGCGCGTGGCCTGCCTGTGCGAGGTTAATTAACTTTCACCTCGTGCTCCCGCAGGTGGATTTTCCGCCGCCTCTCCCCGGTCTCCAGGCAGGACTCGGTGCCGTCTCCAGCCCGGCTGACGTCAGGACGGGCGCAGGGTGCTGTGCCGGGGGGGGATGCAGCCACCCTCCCGCTCCTTGGAGACCGGCTGCTTCTCTCCCGATGCTTGCTCGGGTGGGAGCAGCCTCTTGCCGCCGTGCGGGGTTTCGGGGCGAGTGCCTGCCAAGGGGAAATCCTGCTCGGGGTGACGGGAGGAGGCTGGAAATCCCCGTCGGGGTGCGGAGGGGAGAGAAGGAGGCAAGGGTTTGCATGGGGGTGGAGGGGGCTCCAGCCCTGGGTGACCCCAGCCCCTTGCCTCGCTGGGGTCACCCAAGGTCCCAGGGGAGCGACGTGGAGTGGGGACATCCCTCCCCTGCCTGCACCCATCCCCGCGGGGCAGCAGGGACCTGCCGGCGTCTTGTTTTTTCAGCGGAAGGTCTCTGCCTCGGGGAGGAGGTGGGGGGGACCCAGGAGCTGCTGGCCCCTTGCCGTGGCCAAGGGGAAGGGGCTGCTTGTGGCTTTACCCCTTTTGTCAGAGCATCGCACCCTCCCTCAGCCCCTCGCGGTGCTGGAAGGGTCGGAGAGGCGCTTGAAAGGGTGCGAAAACCGAGTCCCAGCCCCAGAAGGAGGTATATGCCCCCCCCCCTGCACCCCAGGGTGTCCCCCTGCCCTTTTCCAGCTGGGTAAACTGAGGCATAGAAGAGCTGAGGGGGGTTGTGCCACAGCAGGGACACAAAGCAGGATCTGACCTTTGCAGCAGAGCAGCGTTTAGCACATTTGCAAAATCTCCATCCCGTGCAGGGAGGGCTGAGCAGCGGCTCAGGGTGAGCGAGAGCATCTCCGCAGCCGCGGGATGGGGCTTTCCCCGCGGCACGGGGCTGTCTCAATCGCTTCCCTTTCCAGCCCTGTTGGCGAAGCTCTCAGCAAAACAAGTGCTTTTGGACTTTGCAGAGTTCTGCTAGGCTTGTTTTCCACCACCTTGAGCAGACCCATGGGCCACAGCATCAGCCCACACCTGGGGCACGGGGTGTCCCATCTGGATCCTCGTTTGTGCTAACGAGGGCCCCCCTGGTCTCCCAAGGGCCAGGTGGGTTGAATTGCCCCCACCTGGAGCCTGGAAATTAAAGTGCCTCCCTCCACTTCCCCCATCTTTGCCCTGTTCCCAGCTCCCAGTATGTCTCTGCATGGTGGTGGTGGTGGGCTGCCCAGTCCCCAGCTCTGTCCCTGTTCCAGGACCCTGATTTTGGCAATGGAGTGGCTCAGGCATCCCCTTTAGTTCCCCCTGGGCTCTCAGCCTGGGGGGGGCAGAGGAATGGATGAAGAGCAGGCCGGTGGGGATGGAGGTGAGTTTTTTAGGAGGGGTTTTGCTGGTGTTTTGCTGTAGTTGTGTGTGTGCAAGAGTATTTTTTGGGTGGTAGGAGCTGCTTTTGTGTGCCTGCTGTTGTTTCCCCTCTGAGGGCCTGGGGTGCCTTTAGGATGTGCGATTGGCACTGACCCTGAAACCTGTCAATGGTCTGCATTAGGAGAGTGGCTTTTGTTAAAAAGCAGACCTGGCAGCTGGTCAGGGTGCTGCCGAGCCCAGCCAGCCCTGCGGGGCTCCCTGTGACCTCCCCGGCCATTTGCTTCTCCAGCCCCGGCTCTAGTTTGGGTATTAATTTTTGGTAATTAACCTCCATGGCTGTTAGCTGGGTTGGGAGAAGCCGCCTGGTTGGGGTGTCCAGCTCCCGGCAGAGCTGTGACCCACTCGGGTGATGCCGGTGGCGATGCTAGTGGGATGTCACGGTGGGGCCTCCCTGTTTGCAAAAGGACGGGGACCACCAGCCTCTCCCGTGCCTGTGCCGCCTGGTCCCCCCCAAGCAGCAAAGAAAGGGCTGGTTTTGCTTGTTTTGCACTTTTCTGGGTGCACCCAGCTCACCCCAACCACGATGAGTGGGCGCGGGGGGGCTGATTTTCCCCTCTCTGCTCACGTACATCTCGTCACGCCAAGCCCTGTGGCCATCACCGCTGGGTACCACCGGGAGAGACGAGGAAGCCACGATGCTGCGACGGGGTTTCTCCCCTCCTCTCTCTATTCCAAACCATCGCATATTTTTCATCTCATCTATTTTTGGGGTGCGCGGGAGCCGACGGCGGGCAGGGGCACAGCACCATCTAGTGCTGCCGGCGGTGGGGAATCACCCAGCTGGAAAAGCAGGAGCAGGAAATCCCAGCAGGTTTCCAGCGAGCTGGGCTCTGCTCTATATTTCTGAAGAAAGGAGGCCAGTCGCTCAGCGTCTTTATTTTGGGAGCTGTCAGGCTGCGGTTGCTAACGCGACGTCTTTGGCCTCGCAGTGGGAGGGTTTTGGGGGGGGGACGATGGTTGGCGGAGGGATGGGGCTATGGCCAAGCAAAGAGGGGTCGATGGCTCCGGTTGTGTGATGAGGAGCGATGGGATGAAGGAGAGCTGGGGCAGATGTGGCATGGCTGGGGGGAATAAGGAGCAAACACCAGCGTCCCAGCCTTGGCACTGGGGGATGCTGTGGGTGCTCCCACTGGGGGATGCTGTGGGTGCTCCCACTGGGGGATGCTGTGGGTGCTCCCACTGGGGGATGCTGTGGGTGCTCCCACTGGGGGATGCTGTGGGTGCTCCCACTGGGGGATGCTGTGGGTGCTCCCACTGGGGGATGCTGTGGGTGCTCCCACTGGGGGATGCTGTGGGTGCTCCCACTGGGGGATGCTGTGGGTGCTCCCACTGGGGGATGCTTGGGGGGGTCCATTTGCACCGAGCCTGGGTATAAGAGAGGGGAGCGTGTCCTTTGGGTGCTGGGAGGGGGTGGTATTCCTGTTAGTGAGTGGCAGGAGCGATGCTTCTGCGTCCCCTCTCCTCATCCACCCGCCGTGGGCTCCCCAGGGTGGCGAGGGCTGTCTGTCCCCCGAGCAAGACCCCAGCGCTGAAGCACGCTGGGCTGGGGATAAAGGAGGCAAGAAGGGGCTTTTTTGGGGAGGGAAATGCCCCCCCTTGGACACCCAGCTTGATGTCAAAGGGGTCCTTGACTGCAGAAGCTTGGCACCAGGTAACGGGGGGGGTTTTGAGGGCAGGAGGGGCTGCGTGTACCCTGGGGATGGTGCAGAGGGAGGGCAGAGCCCAAGCCGCCTGCGGTCACCCCCTCCCGTGTCCCCCTCCTGCCGTGGGGTGGGTTGGGGGGTCATGGCAGGGGGTCCCACGGGGCTTTTGTCATCTTTTCCAGAGCAAGCTGGTCAAATACTTCAGCCGGCAGCTGTCCTGCAAGAGGAAGGTGGCCTTGCAGGAGCGCAATGCCAAGCTGGAGGGCTTCCCCCAGCTCCTGCACTGGTTCCGCATCGTCAACATCCGCAAGGAGGTGATGGAGGTAAGGGCTAGGCGTCAACCGCACCGGAGCGGGAAGGGGTCCGCTGTGGGTTTGGGTGCCAAACCTCTCCAGTAGTGTTTTTCCCAGGGGTTTCTGGGATCCTGGAGCAAAACCAGGCAAGGGGGTAGTTTTTTTTTCTGAGATGGAGGCTGGCTTGAAGCTGTGCGTTTGGGCCCTGAGGTGGGCTGGAGGGGACAGTGCTGGTGGTGGGGAGCGGAGTGGGAGACCAGAGTGGAGGAACCAGGTTGTTTTACTGCATGGAAAGGTGCTACAAGCCCATGGTGGGACGTGCTGTCCAGGGCCACCCCCCAGCTCTCCTTCCACCCACCACTGAGGACACCCCATTGCTGTTCCCAGTGAAGGGCATGGGTGCCAGGGAGACCTCGTGGGTGCTGCCCCCCCTCAGCGGGGCTCCCCGTGTCCCTGTCACAGCGTGGTGGTGCCAAAGCAGGTCACAGCATCCTTTTGCCACGTCCTGAGCTCCTGCAGGCCACGGGTGCGGTGAGGGGGTGGCACCCACAGGTGATCCTGTAACGGCCCCCCCGGGAAAGAGGAAAGCCTGTACTGAAGCTGCCAGTCCCCGCGAGTGCTCGGGGCAGGTTTTCATGGTGCCCCCAGATGTCCCGGTGTTGAACTGGGTCTGGGTATACCTGAGACTGTGCAAAAACTCGAGATAAAGCTGAGGCTCGAGCTTTGCCCTCCGGGTTTTCATGTGGATTGAGATGGAAAATGAATGTTTTTGGGTCTGTGACCCAAATGGGACAGCAAGAAGAAATGGCTTCTCATCCGTGTGCCTTGAGGTGCTGGTTTAGAGGATGCTCCAGGATGGTTTATTCCTCCTTCCTCACTCCTGCCCTGTTCCTCCCCATCAGGAAATCGCCCCTGGGCAGCTGAGCCTGGAGGAGCTGCTGGACATGACCGACGACCAGGTCTGTGCGACCGTGGAGAAGTTTGGAGCCAACAGCGAGGAGTGCGCCCGCCTGAACGCCTCCCTCTCCTGCCTCCGCACCGTCCACAAGTCCGGTGAGTCGGGCACCCTTGTACCCGCTGGCCGGGTCCCCAGTCGGGGTGAGTGGCACCGTCCCGTTGCGGTGACACCGGGAGTGTGGCTTTAATGCATCAGAGGCGTTTGCAGGGCTTTCTCCGTGGGTTGCAGAGCTCCGGGATGGCTGGGTACCCACTGCCCACAGGGGACACCTTTGCTCTGGTGTGTCCCTGTGGCTCAGGAGCTCATGGAGGGCTCGCCTCTCTAGGAAGTGATGAGTTGTTAGTTCTCTGCAGGAAGGCTTCACCCGAGGAGGGCGCAACATTTCTTACGGGGGTCCCCCCGACCCGTCTTACTTGCAGGAGCGCAGCCAGCAGACTCAGGAAAAAAAAAAAAAAAAAAACCACCACCAAAAAACCTGAAACTCAGCAAGCTCCAGCCACTCAGCATCGCTTCCCAACAGGCTACAGAGCAAAGCCCACCACCCCCATGCCCGAAGCCCATTCCCAAGGCATGCACAAGCCTTGCTTCCCCTTCCCCCGGGGGTGGGGGGATTGGGGGGGTCTGTATGGGTGCCTCCCCACGGCAGGGCCCCTGGGGATGTGGGTGCTGGGGTGGTGGGTCCCCGGGCGGTGGCAGCAGAGCTCCGTGCTGCAGAGGTGGCTGCACGAAGCGAGAGCTGTTCTGGCTTTGGGCTGGCAGACTTTCGAACAGGGCTGGGGGCTGCAGCCATGGCTGGGTTTCCTTGGGGAAGGGGCGAGCGATGCAGCGGGTGGCTGTGCAGGATCCGGCTCTCCTGGCATCTTCTCCCAAGCCAACCGAGCCTTGCTGGATGATGCCGTCTTGGGACCGAGGGCTCCTTTTCCAGGGCTGCTGTTGACAGCATCTGGCCTGGCAGTGAATTGGGGGGGGCTCTCCTCTACAGGTATTCCCCCCCACACCAAGGAGAGGCTCACCCTTGCCTCCCCATGTGTGATAGGGACTGGCATGGCTCTTCCCTGTGGATGGCACCACCGAATCGGTGCTGGGGAGTGCTGCCTGCGGGGTGCCTACGGGCAGCAGCAAGGTTGGGGGGATGTCTCCTTTTGGAGCAGCTGGGGGAGGAATGCTGAGACCCCATTTCATAGTCTAAATCCTTCCCCCGCTGCCGTCCCCTTCTGAAGGGCTCCCTTCCTGGCCCTAGACTGGGGTGATGGTAGTGGGCTGGTTTAGCTGTGGTCCCTGCTGGGACTCTTGGCCTGGCAGGACCCTTCTGTAGGAGGACCCCGGTCCTGCCAGACCCTGGGGTTTGGGGACCCCAGACCCCTCTGCCTGGCCCTCGTCCCTTCTTGAGGGTCTCCTCCGATGTAGCTGCATCCCAGGGGCTGGGGGGATGGAGGGTGAGCCCTGCTGGGTTTTCGGCTGGGCTTTGCGGGTTCAGAGCACTCCCTGGGGACAGGAGGGGACAGGGCTGGCAGTGAGGAGGGTGCGTGACGCGGTTTCACCAAGAAGCGGCTTTCAGGGACCGGCAGTGTCCCTGCATTGCTGTTGCTTGGCACGATATATCCCAGGCAGGGGGTCCCACCCCGCTGTCCTGGAGGGGTCTCGGCCACATCCACCCGCCGTGGTTACTGCGGTTTCTCTGGGCTTCCCACGTGGCGTGGCACTGCGTGGCGTGGCGGTGCCAGCCGGTGCTGGCGGACGGTGGCGGAGGGCTCCTGCCACCGCACGCTGTCACCGGGCTGGTGCAGCAACCGCTTCCACCGCTGTGTTGGAGCAGTGAGGTGGGGATGGCTGAACCCAGCCTGACATTTCCCGCAGAGCATGAGTCCCCACGCTCTTTAACTCCCTAAATCCGGCTCCCACCTGTGTTCCTGCCCTCCTTCCCTTTGGCATTTTCACTAAGTCTCCCCGCTATTTGAGGAAGGGCATCGATGCCTTCCTCAGAGTCTGGGGAAGGCTCTCAGCCTGCTCTTTGTTTAAACACCTTTGACTTTTAAAGCTCGTTGCAAACAAATATTGCTTTACTCGCCGTGCTGGCTCAGCCCATCCCTGCATCCTCCCCACTGCCCCTCTGCTCGCTCAGTCAAGGGAATTCCCCCGTGCCCTGGTGTGACCCGTGCTTTGGAAAATATACGTGAACCTTTGGCTCAGCAGCTGCAGTGAAGATGCTAAAACATCTTCTGCCCTTCCAGTGGTTTCTGGCTGGCAGAGATGGGGGGCGGTACTGGGGGGCTGTAGGATGCTAGCTGCTCGATTTGTTTTTTAATGGGGCAGCTGATGGGGCTGCCAGCCCTCCCAGCAGGACGTGGCTTGGTGGCCCATTGGGTCCCTGCAGGAGGGAGTTCGCCGCTATCCAGGTGCCGTGCGTGTTTGCCTTCCCCAGCGCTCCATTTAACTCCATCCATCATCGCGCAGCTCCCGGGGGGGCTGCGGGCTGGGCTGTGCGGCGAGGGCTGCTGTTTCGTCCCTCTGGCATTGCAGAGATACTGCAGCAGTCGTTCTTGCTCTGCCGGGGCCGGAGACTTGGGCTCTGCGGTGCAACGGTCCCTGGCGTTGCCGGTCGGTGTGGGTCCCTGCCGTGCCGGCACCGTGCACGCACAGTGCTGGAGAAACCCCTGGGCACATCGTCTGATGGATGGCACAAGCCTTGGGGACAGGGAGGGGACAGGCAGCTTGGGGCACCGCAGAGCCCCTGCCAGCCCTGAGGGATGCGGGAGTTCCCTGGCAGCAGAGGAGACCAAATCTCCCTGAATTTCTAGAGGATTTGGGTGCAGAAACCTCTACACGGGTTGGCGGTTGGTTTCCTTGTATCCCACTCGGCACAGCTGCACGTCCCCTGTCCCTGCGCTGGTTTTTTCCCTGCCTGGCAGAGCGTTTGCCTGGCCAAATGGCCCCGTCTCAGCAGTCCCCATGCTTTTTGCCCCCAGGAGAGGGGGAGCACAGCCCCTGCCCCTCTTCTGCAGGTAGGGAGATGAGAGCGGTCGTACCTCTGGCCGGGTCAGGGTGCGATGCTCGCTGCCGTTGGGTGGTGGGAGCAGATCATCCCATCCGGCTGCTCAGGGCCCGGTCCGAGGTGCACCGTGGTCCAGGCGGCACGTTTTGGTGGGCTGTGGGGATGGGGAATTGGCAGAAGAGTGTTTCTGGTACGTTGGCGATGTCCCCCTGTGCTGTTGGGGGCAGCTGGGACCGAGCAGCGATGGGGCTGTAGCTCTCCCATCTGGGGTGCACTAAGGCAATGCTGTCTGCTCGTGTCTGTCTGTCTGTCCGTCCGTCCATCCATCCCTCAGTCGCATTTCAGCAGATGCTGAGCCGCTGGCTGGCTCCACGTCTTGGTGACTGGCCACCAACCTTGCCCTGTCTGCAGGCTTGGGCCAGGAAGGTCTACGCCAGCTTCGAGAGCTCACACAGAACCTGGCAAGCGTACGTCCCCTCGGTGTCCCCTTGTCCACTGGGGCTCCATCTGACGCACCGCTAACCCTCCGCCGAGGGTTCTCGAAATTACCTGCTAGATGTGTTGCCTTGACCCTTGCAAGCCCCGGGAGCCGTGTTATGCTTGGCTGGACCCCACCAGCCGGGTGCCTGGGAGGTTTGGATGGCCCCGAGGAGCCGGCTGGGTGCTTAATGGTTGGGTGCTGGGTGGGGGGGGGCATTGGAAAGCATCCCGGGATGGCAGCGATGCTCTCTTGGAATGCAGCGCTGGGATCTCAGGTCCGTTGGGTTATCGCAGTCCTTCCAGAAGGAACCCCAGATGTACCACGCTGCAATGACCGTGGCTTTTTATCTGCATTTTATCTTCTTGTAAAGCAAGAGACGGTCCTAGTCCGAAAATATAATTAATGAACAAGTTGCTGCCTTTTTAAAACATCATGTAATTTCTTTGCAAGTGCGGTAGTGGTCGATTTCTAGAAGCCAAGATTAGTATTAATAAAGCAGGAATGAGGTACAGTATTAACCTTTTCCATCAATCTTTATTTATTGAGTCGTTAATTAGAGACATTTAATTTCCCAGGCCAATTCTGCCTGGGCGTGGGGGCTGGGGAGGAGGCGGGGAGGAAGCAGGATGCTATTTCATCGCTTAAATGGTGATGAATTTTGCCAGAATGGGGTTTGATGGTGGGGAAGGAGCCCCTTCCCAAACTGAACATCCTGGGGGCAGCTCCAGCAGCAGGGAAAGCCCCAGAGCATCTTAAAATCAAAAGCATGTTATATTTATCAAATCTAGTGGCAACCCTATATTAAACCCCTGCTTTATTGTGTTAACAAGTCTGTATTGGATTTTTCTCAGCTGCAAAACCTTACACTTGGCAGCGGTATTTTATTAGCAGCCAAGGCATCAGTTTTGAACTCGAAGTGGGATTAATTTAATATTAAGTAAGAGCTGAGAGGGGCCGCTGCGGATTGAGGAGTTGATGGCGTGTGACTAGTGAGTTATGCGTGGAGGTTATTAGCTGTCCTACGGGGAAAAAATGATCCGGAGCTGAATATTCATGAGTCGGCCTGGTCCTGGGAGGGCTGCGGGTGGCTTGGGGACAGTGCGAGGCAGGCAGAGTGATGAGCACCAAAAAAAAAAACCAAAACAAAACTCAGCAGTGAGCATCCTCATTTGGGCCAAATTTGAAAGCTGCACCGGCCACGGCGTAAAGGTTTGCAGAGTCGGTCCATCCTGGTGACCGGTGTCCCCGTGCCTGCAGAGCCATCCCCCCAGTGCGTGATGGGGCTGAAGGGCTGGGCGATGCTGGGGTTTATTTTGCCCCACGGCGAGGGTGCGATCACTGGGATGCTGGCGTCGGGAGAGGCGGCTGCAGCCGTGGGGGTTTCCCTGGCTGTAAAGCAAGCTGAGGTCTTGCTCCGGTTTTATGCACATGTCCCTTTGGTCATCTGGACGCTGTCTTTGGGGAAGGAAAGAGCGATTGCAGCATCGCCTGAGGAGCAGTCGGGGTGCAGGGCTGCTTCGGGTACGGCTCCTCCTTTGGAGGGGACCCGCCGCCCCCAGCTCCCTAAGGGGTAGCAAATTATTCCCAGTGTTTTGTTTTAGGAAATGAAAGCAAAACTTGCTATTTGTCTTTCGGAACAGGGGGAAAACAGCTTTTCTGATGACATTTTGTCATCTCTCTGCAATCTATGAGCTGCATCCCGACGGCGGGCGCTCCTCTCTGCCTTCTCCCAGGAGTTTGTTTTCCTGTTGATTTTAATGGAGTGGTTCAGAAAGAGCTTCTTCCCTAATTAAGTACGGTGGAGTGAAGGAGGCTGGGCTAAGCGGGGAGGCAATGGCAGCACCGAGGGAATTAATAAAGCCAAATTTGGCCCAGGGGAGCACCTCTCCCTTTGTGCTGGTGGCCGGGGTTTGGTGGCAACTGGCAGGGGAGAGGCGGCCCGAGAGGTCGGAGGGCGGCTGTAGCTGATGCTCATTTCAATACGCAATTAATATTCCCTATCTAAACAAAACAAATTGGCTTTTATGAGCGAACAGGCAGCCTTGCAGCGCCATTGAGGCAGGCAGAGCTTGGGGAAAAGTGGGCCAAGGGGAGTTTGCTTCTGTGCCAGCTCTTCCCTTGCTTTTCCAGCTGGGAATCGGCTCTGGCAGAGCGCTAACGCCCGGGGGAGCCCCGGGAGGGAGCAAAATCCAAAAGTGTTTAACACGCTTTGCAGAAAGAACAGCTTGGGGATTTTTTTTTTGTTATTTTTTTCCTTTCAAGTGCGTTCTTGGTTTAAGCGTATCTCATCAAGCGGAGTGCCCACTACCTGCAGCGTGCCTGTAAGCAACCGTGTGTTGAAAAGACATTTCCCCAGCTTATCCGGGGTATTTTTAGCCCTGACGCACCCACCAGCCCCATACCGGGTTATTTTTGCTCTCGAGTGCCTCGGTTGTGCGATGACACAGCCGAGCATCGAAGGGGACAGCAGTGGGGGGGGGACGTGGTGGCCACGATGCTGCAGCTGAGCTTGGGGCGGCGGGAAGCGGCCTTGGGTCTCCTTCGTTAACCACTGCTAATTACTGCTGGAGGTGGGAGTACAGGGATGCTGCCGGGCCCGCAGCATCCGGGCAGTTTTGAGTTATGTAAATCTATGCGTGCAAAGCAACCAATGGGGGAGCACCTTGATTTGCATACGTGCACGCCGATTTGCAAATCCCTGGGTGCGGGTTAATTAACCGGAGGGGTCGATGGTTTGCGGGAGGATTTAATCCATGGCGTTGTGTCCTCCCTCACCTATTCCCATGCACGGCCACAGCTGCACCTTCCCCAGCCCCGGGCTGTGCGTGAAGCCGGGTGCCACCAACTGGGGTGGCCTTGGGGACAAGGAGACAGCCCAGCTACGTGGCACTGGGTTGAGCCCCCAGTTTGCTGGAATGTGGGCGCAGGTGCCCACAGGCAGGGTCACCTTGTTGGAGGTGACACGACCCTGCGCAGAGCGGAGTTTCGGGGGGGGGGGTGACACGCTCCAACTTGTCACCTGCCGTGTCCCCGCTTGGGCTGGGCTGTTTTGGTGAGGAGGGGGCTCGGGTGGGTGCTCGTGGTGGCTTTGGAGGTGCACCTCTGTCCTGGCAGCTCTATCCCGGCAGAGGCGAGGCTTTCCTACAGCAGGATTTTTTTTCTGTAATTGATTAAAATATAAGGAAGGGCGTTAACTTTTTTATGAGCTGCTTGCTGGGTTGAAGGGCTTTTTGTAGCAGCTGGAGAAGCCACTCTAAAAGCAGCTGGATAGGACTTGCTTTATTTTTTATTTTTTTTATTTTTATTTTTTGCTTTGGGAGAGCGATTCAAGCAAACTCAACTCCTCATCCCCCTTTTCCCCCAGAACTTTTTTTTCAGTCCAGTCCTAAAGCTTTCATTTCCAAAGCCTTTTCCTCCTCTACTTTTCCTCTGGAGCTTGAAATAAAATGTTCCCCTTGAAAAGGCTGGGGAGAGAAGAGGCCAGGCAATTAATAATCAAAAAGGGGATGGGGAGGAAGCTTTTTAAAATAAAGAGATTACGGTTTTATATTAGTTTTCTTAGCGGAGGCGATCAAAAGGAGTCGGCGAAGGGATCTTCAATTGGGTCCATCGCTTTGGCGCTCTGAAGTTGCTGCCGACAGCCCTTTGCTCATGGTGGAGATGAATAATTAGAAGCGGAGAGGAGCCCCACTTAATTACAATCCCCCTCCTTTATGCAAATGGGTGGCATGGTGTGGGGGGGATGGATTTGCAGGGGCGAGACGGGGGCATCAGCCACGGCCGGGTGAGGGGTGTCCCATCCCCGTGCTACGTTTTGGGGTGGTGGGGGAAGCTGGTGGGGGACACACACCCACGGGGGGTGCTCAGCAGGTGGGGAAACACGTGGGCAAAGCACCTCTCTAACCCTTGCGAAGCGCTTGCTCGGCTTTCGCACGTGCATCACGCCGAGAAGCTTCTTGCCGGCGTTTCGGAGGCGAGGGGCTGCGGTGCCGGGGTGGGGACCGTGCGGCTTCTGCCGCGCCGCATGGCCGTGTCTGTGTGCTCTGTCGCAGGCGGCAGCCTCTCCAAGCAGGATTGGACCATCCAGTGGCCCACGACGGAGCCGGGGAAGGAGAACAGCCCCGGGTGCCAGCCGGAGCCGGGGCAGTGGGGCAGGACGCACCTCTCGCAGAGCCCCAAGGTCCAACCCAAGTGCGGGCAGCATCACTGCCACGCGGGCTCGCCCCACGGACCCATGTACACCCACGTGGACCGACTGACCGTGGAGGGTCACCCGGGGCTGTGCCCACCCGTGGAGTCCGGCCACCGTTCCTTGCCGCCCTCCCCACGGCAGCGACACGCCGCTCACACCCCTCCGCGTACCCCCAACATCGTGACCACCATGACGCCGCCGGGCACGCCGCCGGTACGACGGAGGAATAAATTGAAGCCCCCCGGGACGCCCCCGCCCTCGTCGCGAAAACTGATCCATCTCATCCCCGGCTTCACCGCACTGCACCGGAGCAAGTCCCACGAGTTCCAGCTGGGGCATCGCGTGGATGAGGCTCACACCCCCAAGTAAGTGGGTGCCCGGGGTGCTGGTGCACAATGGGGTGATGAACCCCATCCCAGCTCCTTTGGAAAAGCGCTTTGGTCCCTAAATGTCGGGGTGTGGTGTCGTCTTTTTTTTTTTTTTTTTTCCTTTTTTTTTTTGAGCTTTGAGGTAGAAAAGCCCTTTGCAGCTCTAGCGGGCAGCGGAGACGCTGCTAGGACGGTGTCTACTTTGTTCCCCTGGGACCTCATTTTGGGAGCGTGGGGTGGATGGGGAGCACCGAGGGGTTCCAGGGCTGCTGCTCAGCAAAGCCCCTGCGTGCCGGAGCGTGGCACGGGTGGGTCGGATGGTGGGATTTTGCAGCCGCGGCACGAGGATGCGCTACCTGGCCGTAAGAGCTGTGTGTGGGTGCGAACGCGCACAAGAGCACGATAGGAAGAATCATCTTTCAGCTGAAAGGTGGATATTAAGGATATATAAAGCCTTATAGATATAACACTTTATATTCTAGAGACCTCCCCAGCATCTTTTCCATCCCTGATGGTGTTTGCAGAAGGCCCTTCAGGCTCTGGCCGTGCCACGGCTCCTTCTCTCCGCTCTTGCTCTGCGGCTCCGGTGCCGGCAGAGGCTGCTGCTGTGCAGGGAAAGGGCTCCCCAGCACCAACACATTCCCTCTCCATCTATTTCAGGCCCTTTTGGTGGCCGTGCTCAGAAAGCCCTTCTGCTGCCTCGGTGTGGGGTGGCAGAGGGGACCGGTGGCCACCTTGGGGCATCATGTCCTCTCCCTGAGGATGCACCGGGATGGAGCACGCCTGGTCCCTGCTAGCCTCCCAAAACAAGAGCCCCAGGACAAACTGCCCCGTTTGTCCACAAATTTGGGGTTCTTAGAAAAAAAGGCCATGCCAGAAGCCTGGGCAGAGTCCCCCGAGGGATGTGGTGGGAGCAGGGGAAAGTCCAGGGTACCCCGGCATGGCAGCGGCAGGCTGCCAGCAGATCCTCCTGCCCGGCCCAGGAGGCAGCAGTGATGCTCGGGCAGCTCCGGCTGGGACACGTGAAGGGTTAAAATCCGCTGGGTGCTCCTGGCTGCCAGATCCTGGTGTCCCCCTCTTCGGGCAGGGAGAGACCGGAGGGGGTTTGGGGTGCAGATGTATCGGTGGCCGCAGCGTGACGGTGTCACTTGTTTCCCCGTCGCGTCCCTAAGGCTGCGGCAGCCGCGGGGCTGCGGTCGTTGCACGAACTGAGAGCGGTCGTCCTTCTCCCCTGGGCTGGGAGCTTTTGGTCTCTAAAGGCTTTTAGCTTTTGGAAATTAATTTATTTCAGCTGGATGATGCCTCCTGTAAGGCCACCCTCCCCCTCGTACTTAGGCACCAGAAAGTCGTATTTACTTTGGTCTGTCCCCAGCGAGCATCACCACGTTTGCAGGAGCAAAGCCTGAGCAAGCAGCCTGTCTCCTCTTGTACTTTTATTTGCATTTCAGCATCTGATCCAAGCTCTATCCTCAGCTAACGCAGCGGGTCTCACCGAGGGCAAAACCTGCCTTTGGTTCCCCCAAGCTGTTTGATCCCCACCGTGGTCATCCCACACCCCGGGTCACCCTGACACGGATCTGGGGCGAAGGTTTGGACACGGGTGTCTGGACCTTACTGCAGCAAACCCTTCGGCCGGTGATTCCCCGAGCCAGCCGGGGACGGGATGCCTCAACTTTCCTGCAGGGGGAAAGAGCAGGGAAGGGTGTGGAGAAGGAAATCATAAATAGAGTTTGCGTGAACACAGTCACGTCCCCTATTCCTTCATTGCTCTCTGCTTTCCTTTGGTCCCTGCCCGACCACGTCCAGTTTGCCCAGCATCTCTGGTGCTCCCCTTCCCAACAGTGCTGGGCAAAACTTGAATTCATGGTTAGTGAATTAATAGAGGAAAGAGAGAGCCAATATTAAAAGGGCTCCGTTGTGCTAGCATCCTACCGGGGGTTCATCGTGTTGATGTGGAAGGACCCAGGCTCCCAAAAGCTGTTTGGAGAACCGGGGCGGTTAATTTTCTCTAATGGCTTTTAATGTTTTTCAGGAGGCAACCACTAAATCCTGCTTGCTAATCCCATTAGTGTTTCGGGATAGTAATTAGTGCATTAAAGAGGCAGCTGCTTCTTTTTTCCCCTTTTCTCTAGCAAAGGCATGCTGAAGTTTTAGCTGTTTATTAGCCCGGTTGCGGTGGCTAATGCTTTGCCTGGCACAGAGAAAAAGTGGCTTTTTGAGGCTGTTATCAGCTAATTTTTATTTTATGGCCGTGTCCATGCAATGCACATGTGTTGTAGGGCTGGTTTTTTTAGTGTCATAACTTCTGCAGTGTCCGAGTCCTCTGTGCTCTCTGCAGGAGGGACGTTTCCTCCTGACCTCAAACATGAAATGGAACTCAACCCTGAAAAATAATTTCAAGCCTGCTCTGATCAACCCCTTCTGGTTTTAGCTGTGCCGGGGGGGTCTTGGTTTGCTTTGGATTGTGGCTTTCTGTTCCCCAGATCATGTCCCAGCATGGAAGGAGGTGCTAGACCTGGAGAGCTGATAGTTTGGGAACACTGCTGGGGACCCCAAGTGCTGGGTGGGATCTCCTGGGGTGATTTTGGGTCTAGATTTACCCCCGTACTGCCTCTTTGCAGACCACTTTCTGGTGGGACCCATCCAAAACCCTCCCAAGGAAGGAGGCTGGTGTCCTTCAGACTGATTTATCTCCTTGCCTGGCATGCCCCGTCTCAGGATGGGGTAAAATGGGCTCTGGGGAGCCTGGGATGCCCTTGGTAAAAGGAAAAAGCTCTCTCCCTGTGAGCTGTGGCTCAGTATCGATGGAGGGAAGCTGTCGGGGTGCTGCAGGGCTGCCCCCACAGATTTTTCCGTCTCGGTGTAGGCACAAAAGTAAACCACACCATATATCTGGCAGAGCTTCAGCAGCGACCGGGTCCTCTCTGGAGTAAGGTCACCATGTACGACTTGACTCTTGATGACAGCTCGTAAGTTTGCTTGTGTTTTGTGTTTCAGAGCTTATTTCTAGGGTTTAATCCATCGCTTTTGTATGCTGAGACCTTCTGAAGCAGGGGTTAAGTTTTTTGAGCTTACAGCCTCAGATTTTCCTGCACGGAGCCTCCAGCTGTTGACCGTAACTCTGGGGTACGGAACATTACTCCTAAAAAGATCCCCTGGCTTCCATAAATCCACAATCCATAAACATCTCATGAATGGTCTTGAAACGGAAACAAAACATTTAGAGTGGTTGATAATATAATGCCCATTTAATACCTCATGAATTCCACGGGCCACTTAAATCTTTCAGGGATAGTTAATGATTATTCATCAGCAAGAAGTCAGAAAAAAACCCAAACTCTGAATTGAAGGTCTTAAAAATACATCAGTTGGGGAACAAAAGTCAGGCTAGTTAAGAGTGAGCTCAAGAGTGTGTGTTAACCCTTGGAAGGATGCGTATAAAATAGCTGTCTGGAGGCAAGATCTGCCCTGGGCTATCCTGCCCCAAAGCGGTGGTTGGGTAGTCTTCATCCTCAGACCCATGTGAAGGGGAGGTGAGCCCAAGACCTCACCGGCTTCCCAGTTGTGATTCCTTTTGTCATGCTGGTGTCTGGCCAAATTCATGAACTCCATGGCCTTCAAAGAATAGCCTCTAGCCAGCAGCTGGGGAGGGAGGATCAGAGCGTATCGACAGTGATTATTAAAGCAGCGTGACCTGACAGAGCTGAGCCCCGGAGGAAATGCTGAACTTTCCTGAGGGCTAACGTGAAGCAGCTGCTGGAGAGGACATGCAGTTTTTGTGGTGTACCTAGGTCAGGTTTGGGCTGGGAGGAGGCTCCTCCAGCTCAAGGCAGCTTTATTTTGGGTAAGTTTTCAACAAAGTCTCCTTATCCTGTGTCGTTGCAATTGCATTCAAGGCGTGGATGCAGATAGGGTTAGATGTTCCGGTGGAAAAGCCTGTTTATTCAAAGCCTTACGATGGTTGACTTCCTTGCCTTTAGCCTCAGTGACGCTGAGGTTGTTTTTTGGTGCCGGTTTTCAAAATCAGGACAAGGATATCCTGGATGGCTGAAGTCAGATGTGAAGTTCGCATCTGATCTGGTGATAGAGCACATATCCATTTGCTTCTTTTCCTTTTCCCTTGTATTATTTCCAACTCGGAACCAACTCTAACTCGATGCTTTCTGTGTTGTGGGTCTTTTTCTCCATCCCACGTAACAGAGAAACCCCTGAGAACAGGATGTCTCCTGTGGCACTTGGCCAAATCTAGTGTAGGATCCTACTTGGGGCATCTAGGCAGAGAGGTGAAAGACCAAGTCATAGACTTGCAGAAACCTGGGACCAGAGGTCTTCACCATCCCCACCACACCGAGCAGCCTGTGGGTTAGACTGTCCCTCAGAGTTAATCATCTAAGCTGGTCTTAAATGCTACTGAGTGATAGGTCATTTATTCTGCTGCTCTGCGACCTTTATGATAATGATGTTTTCCCTTGTATCAATTCTAATCAACACTTCTACCGGGTAGATCAATTATTTGATATTCTGCGTGGGCTGGATTTGATAGAGCGGCATCGAGATAGCTCTTGTGCCTGGTGTGTGTCTGACATTTTCCAGGCCTGGAAAGGCAGGTGGGCTCTTGGTGTCGGGGGGTGAGCAAGAGATTGATGTTTGCAGAGCAGGTGGATGCAGCAGGACACTACCGACACGTGCAAATAATCCATATGCAGCACCTTTAGCATTGTGTTATTCATCCTGTATGATGTCCGAAAATGTAGAGACCTACCTGGTACTTCTGCAAGGGGGAGAGCATTGAAGTGAGGAAATTTGGAGAGCAAAATGAGCAGCATCTCTCTCTGTGTTTCCAAATAATCTTTCTGATTAATCTCGGTGCCTTTGATGGTGAGTCAGGGCTGTGGAGTTTTGCACAGGTCCTGGATTGTCTCCAGCTCTCTCAAAGTATGGTCTGCACACCGCGGCTTGACAGTGATGGGTAGCCTCCGTAACAAACTGGCTCTCTGCTGCAATTATCCCACTGCTCTGGGCTGCGGTTCTCCTTAGGTATGTCATTAATGTTAATTACTGCTGTGGTATTCCATCAAGAGGAGCAGGAGCTTTTAACATGCTTGGAGGAGAAACTTTTCACCGTGTCCTTTAATGAGAAGTTGAGCCTCCTTTCGCCACTTTGAAAGCGGAGAGCGTGATTATGAATTTAGATAAGGTTTAACATCTTGGGGCAGGGGGTTGAGAGGTGGCAGAGCTCTTCTGCTGCTGGCACCGTTGCCTGATGTGCTGCCTCCACACTGTCCTCGCAGGAGGGGAGGATACAGCAAAGGCAGGTGCTGTGGGCAACGTCCCAGGGTGGTGACCAGGAGATGGATTGACCGCTGTTGGTCATGATACAACCAAGAAGACAAGCTTGAGCTCTTTTCAGGTCCCTCTTCCAGCTGTAGCTATGCAGGAAAGACACGAAGCAGCAACTCTGTCCTCTTCTTTGTGGTCTAAGAGGTTGGTGAGCGCATTTGAACACCATCCTGCAAGCCCCCGCTGACCCACTGCTGTGGCCAGCCCAGCGCCCAAGCAGGTGGTGGGTTGGCCAAGTGCTCTGCTGGCTTCCTTGGCAATAATGAAATGAAAACCAAGAAGGCAGGGAGAGCAGGCTTCCCAAAAAGCCGTGAGACTGCTCTGACTTTTCTCTTTCAATTAAAGCGCTGCCCAAGCCCACCATGCATCAGCAACCTCAGAGCTAGAGGCAGCCTGCAAGCAAATCACAGAGAAAAATTGCCCCGTGTCTCTTCTGAGATGAAAGGTTTGCAGAGCTGTAGTTAGTGCAAGGAACCTCCGCCTCAGGGCTTTCCAGCCACGGGCAGTCCATGCTTTTCCCTCCAGTGGTGTAATTTTTTGAGAATTGCCTCCCAAAATGGGTCTGGGTGTGTGCACAGGTCCCTGGGCCGTGCGGGAGTTTCTCTTCTCATGTTAACGCAAGTGGTGTAAGCAAGAGCCTGAGTTGATCACACCCCTTTTCTTAGTTGAGTTTTGCAAGCATGGAGATGATGGTGGTTGGGAAATGGGATCTTATACTGATGGAGAGCTCTGTGGTCTTCAGCTCACTCCTTCCTCTCCTTTGAGGACAGGCTGAGAGAGTTGGGGCTGTTCAGCCTGGAGAAGAGAAGGCTCCGGGGAGAGCTTATTGTGGCCTCCAGTACTTAAAGGGGGCTTAGAAGAAAGGTGGGGACAGACTTTTTAGTAGGGCCTGCTGCGATAGGACAAGGGGTAATAGTTTTAAACTAAAAGAGGGGAGATTCAGACGAGATACAAGGAAGAAATTTTTTTACGATGAGGGTGGTAAAGCACTGGAGCAGGTTGCCCAGAGAGGTGGTAGATGCCCCATCCCTGGAAACATTCAAGGTCAGGTTGGACAGGGCTCTGAGCAACCTGATCTAGTTGAAGATGTCCCTGCTCGTTGCAGGAGGGGTTGGACTAGATGACCTTTAAAGGTCCCTTCCAACCCAAACTATTCTATGAGTCTGTGATTTGGTGGGGGAAAAAAAACGCCCAGATCTGGCCCGTCTGGCTGAGGTTGTGTTGTCTGGGGATGGCGAAACCCACTCATCTGGGTGCAAACGAGGAACACGCCAGGGCTGAACTGGTGTGGAACTGGTCCCAGCAAAAGGACACTCAACCTCACCATCGTTGGTTGGCCACAGCTCATCCACCACCGCCCTTGTGTGTCCCTCAAAGAAACGTAATGGTGGAAATTAAGAAAACAGAAGGGGTTTAATGAGAAACAGGACCTGCTTCAGGATCCTGGCAATTAGCTCCTCGAGCTCCTTCCACACGGCAGCCTGCCTCTGCTCTGAGCGTCGCTCCTGCTACCCTCCTGCAGCACCGTCTCGTTGGCGCATGAGTCCCAGGAGGGGAAAAAAAACTGTTTGGCTCGAGCCCTTTCAAAGAGTTTCCCTGCTTTATAATTTGCAGCCGTAATAAAAAGTTACGCTTTGTGCTACGAAAAGAGAATAATAGATCAGTAAGACTTGAACCTTAAAACTCAGCCATCCAGGGAAGCGGGGACAGGCACTTGGATAAATATTTAACTGTCGAGGCTTTGATATGAAGAACCTGCTTTTCTACTGGCCAGAGGAGGAGGCGTTTGTTGCCTCTTACAGTAATGAGGAGGATAAATGTAACATCTGGTAAATATTTTTTTTTTTTTTTTTTTAATATCAAGCTAGTATTGCATAGAGCTTGTTCAACTCTGGGTGTATAACGAAGAAATTTCTTCTGTTCAGGCGGGTTCAAATAATCCACTGGCTTTACCTGTGTGTTTGCCTTGAACCCTGAAATGCTAAAGCAGTCGGTGCTGCCCTTGCTGCATGGGGAGGGATGCGCGACGACACTGGGCATGGATGCTGCGTTTATTCTCATGCGTGAAAGGTGACCTGGTGCCTCCTTTTCTGGCTGTGATGGTTTCAACCTGGCAGTTTTGGTCCAAACTCCCCAAGCCTGTTGGTTTGGGGATGCTCACGCTGCTTGGCCAGGGAAGTCGCCTGGATTTTTGTGGATTTTTTGGGAATGCCTGAAAAGAAGAGTTGGGTTTTGCCAGCCATGTGCCTACAGAGGAACCCAACAAGAAGAGAGCAGAACTGGCAGCTCTTCTTGCATTAAAATAAATTTGTGGGGTTTACTCCTTTTTTTGTCATTGCACATGGATGCTGCATGCTCGGGCCAGAGGCGACTGCCTGGTGCGGACAGGCAGAGTCTCGCGGGCTGCCGAAGTGCGGGGGAAGCGCTTTACCTTCTCCTTCTTCTGATTTAATACAGAATATTGTGCAATTAAGCCAGTCAAAAGGCCATAAATCTTCTGGGCTGAATCCTGACTGAGGCTGTGCACTTCAGGCCAGGCAGCAGTGATCTTTAATCCTTTGAGAGAGCTAAGTGAAATACCAATGAGAGGATTTTTTTTTCACCCTATATCCCTTCTTTTAAAAGAAACGCTTGCGTTGAAATTGGAGTGTGCTGGAGAGGAGCAAAGAGGTGAATAAAACAGAGTCTGGTGCCAACAGCTGCAGGGTCAACTCACCTGTTTCGGCTAAATTTTAAATTTAAGCCTCTTTTAATTTTTTTAATTACAATAATAGTGGCAAGTGAGAACAAATGCCTGCAGAGCAGATAGTTATTTACCTGATTTCCATCTTTTATATAAGCAGCGGGCGTGGAGAAGCGAATGCCGCCGGGGTGTAGGGGACCAGTTGGTGAGTCCCCTTTGGGATGGTCTTCAGGATGGCTGTGGGTCAGCCATAGCGCTGGGCAGAGCAGTACGCTGGGAGCATCGTGGAGCTGACAGCCCTATGGCCGTTGCATCTCCGCTCCCCGTAACATATAGGTCCCCCTGTGCCCATCCTCATATTCCAAATTCTGCTGGTGAGCGCTCGCTTTCCCAGCACATCCTGCTCTTCCAGCCTGTGAATCACCTGGGGACATCCCAGCTGCTTCGTGCTTTTGCACGGCGAAGATCCGCGCATCCTCACCGGGTACCTTTCTGTCACCGACCCTATAGCATCCATACCATCCCCGCATCCCGGCTCGCGCCGTAAGCCCCTGTCAATCCCTGCCCTCCCGCCGGGGTTCGATGCATGTAGAGCCTCGCTGGGGCTGAAGGGAGTGACGAGCCCTTTGTCCTGGGTGTCTGCTCGTGTTTTTCGCTGCCTGTTGAAACCCTCTATTTTTTTTCCAAAGCTGGTGATAAGCATTTGACTGATTCCACAGAGCAGGCGGGGATGAGCCATTCAGGCTGGATTGACACCTAAAGGGATTTGCATTAAGTGCTTCAAACTAGCTGGTTTGGGGTTTTTTTTTCTTTTTTTGAAAACCATCATCATATATTTAGCAAATTCTTGCATGAAATTACATCCCTAATAGTTGGCATTTACCTATCTGTGCGTGGAATCGCTCCCAGAGAGCGGCGCTGACTTTCCCATGCATCTGTGTCAGACTGCAGCAGAAAGGAGCTCTGATGCTCCTCCAAACTCTGGTTTCGGGGGGCTTGGGTAGGGAGTGCTGTGTCTAGTGTCCCTGCTGAGAGATGCACAGGGAAGGCAAGGATAAAAATGAGGGGGTTTTGGGCCATGCAGAGGGTTAGGGGATGGTGAGAGGTCATGGAACAGAGCAGGCTGACGGGATGCTGGAGAGGGTCTGCAGGTCCAGGAGCAGCCATGGGGTTCGCAATGTGGGAACAGCTGAGAACTGGTGACCTCGGAAAAGGTCTGGGGAGCTGAGGGCTGTGTGGGGCAGGGTCTGGCCCCGTCTTGCCAACGGGGAGCCCGGCACCCCTGCAGCGAGGGGTGCTTGGTGCTTGCAGAGCCCCCGGGGCTGCCCGGCTTTGCAGCCTCCTGCAGCAGGGACAGGGCTGGGATGAGTGAGGAAAGGGGACCTCAGGCTCCCGGAGTGGCAAAAAAAATAGTCGAGATGGTCAGATTTGGGGATCTGCTCTGAATCTGGTGGGAAATAAGCCCTTGTCCCTGCGGTGACACTTTTCCTGCCATCCCTGGGGGTGACAGGGGCTTGCCTTAGTCACCCCAGGGTGTCCCCTAGATTTTGGGGAGCTTCAAGCCTAGAGATAGACTTCATGTGGTCCTCTTTGCTCCCCACAACCCCTTTAAAGCCAAAATAAAAAATAACCGGTGTATAACTAGCTCCCCGCTCCCCCCGGCCGGTGCTTCGCCGCCTCCCCCGGCACAGGCTGGACTTTCATTTCGGTAGTTGTCCAGCTGTGACTGGAGGAAAATGGTCCTTCCCGGGGGCTGGGAGGTATCGCCACCATCTAAATAGCCCCTTCTGCAGCCCTGTGGCTTTGCAAAGCTGTGCTGCGCTTTCTCTTCTGCCACGTTTGCTTCTCCATCGGCGTTTCTGTATAATCACTGGGTTGTTTTAGGGGGGAGTCCTCGCCTTCCTGCCCCCCCACCCCAGCCAAGCAGCTGAGAACTCGCCAGCTTCTGGAGAGGTCTGAAATGGTCCTTAATGGGGGGATTAGTGCTGCCACCCCCCCCCCCCCTTCCCGAGTTCATCAGCTTGCATCCTGCACTGGATTTTGCTGGTTCCTCCCGATCCGGCTGGGACTCGTTTGGCTGAGATTCCCAGCAGCGAGGTCCAGCCTGGGCCAACCCCTTCCAGGAGGGGGGGGTCTGCTGCTGTGTTGGGGCTTTATCCCTATGGAAAATTGAATTAAGTTGATGGTCTTCCTTGTTTTTTTTAAAAAAATATCCCCTTTTTCACTTCTGCTGTCCTCGCTGGGTTTGGGGGCGTGACAGGGGGGTGATGCCCAGCTGGGACAGGGACTCTGCGCTGTGCTGGGGGGTTTAAGCCGGGAGGAGCACGATGTGTTTCCAGCACATGTTTTTTCGCTGCTTCATGCGATGCTGGCCTGGGTAAATGAGAGGAAAATGGAAACGTTTGCCAGAGACGGGCAAAACCTCTCCTGGATATTGGAAGTTGAGGCTGGCGGTGGTTAGGAGGTATAGCCTCCTCTGCCCCGGGGATTTACACCCTCATCTCCGCTTACCACCTGAAAAGCAAGAGACCTTTCACCCCTGGAGTGGAAAAAAACCTAATTTAAGAGTGGCTTAGCGCTCCGGAGGAGGAAGAGTTTTTGCAGCGGGGCTGGGTTGGTGCAGCCCCGGGTGCGTCTCTCCCAAAGGGTGGTGGCCGCATCCTGTGCTGGGCTGGCACAGTCACCGGTCAAAGCACGTCCCCTCCCAGGTCTCTAGGAGCCTGAAGTTTTCTGACCTTTACCGAGTGTCCCAGCAGTAGGTTATGGGGAGGGGGCTCTGGTGTATCATCCCTGTCCTGCTGCTCCTTCCGTGGGCTGAGATGAGCACGGGTGGTGCAGGAGCACGGGGGGGGTCTGAACGGCTGGACTTGATGATCTTAAGGGTCTTTTCCAACCTAAATGATTCAATGATTCTATAAGAGTATTCCCCAAAATGCCTCCCTCGGAGCCCTCTGCAAAGCCCCTGCAGGGGACGCCCTGATGGGCAAGGAGATGCTCCCCACTGGGACGGTTATTGCCATGCTGGTCTGGGGGAGTGCCACCAGTGTAAGGCCAAGGGGAACCATCCCAATTTCACTCTGGGATGGTGCAATGCAAACAGGTGGATGTAGGAGGTTGGTGAGGAGTGGGCTGTGACCCCCCCACCACGGCAGTAAGTCCCTTACGTGGTGCCCGTGGCTGGCCTCATCCTGCACCAAATCCCATGCAGCAAGGCTGGTATTTGACCCTCTTTTTGCACAAGCAGCCCCAAACAGGGCTTGGTTTGCACGGCAGGGAGGGGTTTGCTCCATGCCCTGCTGGCACCCTGGGTGCCTTGTCCCCAAATCCGTGGTTGTGGCCTCGGGGCCGCTTTGGAGCGGCCGAGAGGAGATTGCAGAGAAGCAGAGGAACTGCGTCACCTCTTGGGATGTCTTTGCAGCTCGTTGTTTGCGTCCTCTGCCACTTGCAGGACTTGTCCTCCTACGGATTTTGGTTTTTTTGCTGTTTCTACCTTCCTCCCCATTGCCTTTCCTGGAGGATAGGCCAGAGGTTTGCTCCCTGGGTGCACCACCCAACCATACACGGTGCTGGGACGCCCGCTGCCAGTTGGGGGGAAAAAACAGAGGGAAGCCAGCAAGGGGACAGCCGTGTCCTCTACAACCCAGCCACATGCTTCCCCTGGCCCTTCAGCTCATCCTGGGCTCCCCATGGGTGCTATGGGCTCTGTGGCCGCATTCTGCTCTGGCGCTGCTTTCCCATGGAGGGCAAGCTGCCATCTCAGCCTGTTTGAGCAGGACTCAAAGCTTAGGGGAGCACCCAGGGAGGTGGAAGTGCAGGTTTGCTCTCAGTCCCCAAACCAGTCCCCCAGGGACGCCTCGGGGGTCCCTAACACCTGGGACACTGCTGTCCCCAGTGTTGGGGTACTTGCAGTGGGATACCCTGTCCCTGTGAGCCCCCTGCGGTGGGGGACTTGCCGTGGGGGAGGATGCTCCTGCTGCAGCATCCCGCTCCTCTCCAGGCTTTGGTCCTTGCTCCCCCTCCTTTGGGACAGAGAAAGGAGTCAAGGCCATGGCGAGACAGGCAGCCAGACCTCGCTGGGCACCCAGTTGGATGGATCATGGTGTTTGTGTGTATTAATTTTTTTTAATTTTTTTTCTTTTCCTGAAGAAACAGAGAGAGAGAAAAATATCTCTCTGTCCAAAATCACTCATCCTTCCTAATAATGAGAGCTGTCATCAGCCCTGCTTGGCGAGGAAATGATGCTCGCGGTAAATATTTGGTCTGGAACTGATTTATGGGTGGAAAAAAATGAGATTAGTGGCTAATCACTGTGTTGCAGGAAGCGGTTTGGGCCGGGTGCCGGGGCTGAGCTAGCGGGGAGCTGGGGCCATGCCCGCGCTGGGGGAGCCGCACCGGGGGCTTCGGCGGAGACGCTGTGGTTGTGCCGGTGGGTTGGGTTGGGTTGGGATCAAGCGGCAGCGATGGAGGGGTCGGACTGGCTCTGGGGGCCACCGTGCTTCTCCTCGCCTTGGTGCTTTGCAGATTTGCTTTAAGGACTGGGGGTTTAGAGTCAAGGGCAGCTTGGATCCCCCTGGCAGGGCGCAGCATGGCAAATGTCGGCCGGGGGGCTGCCGGTGCATCAGACCCCCGTGGGCTCCAAGCCAGGAGGGCTTTGCTCTTGACCCTGGCTGGAGGCAATCATCTGCCCCATCCCCGAGCCCGGTCACCCAAAGAAGTCATTACAGCCACCCTCAAGGCAGCAGCAGCTTTTCCTGTGCGAGGAAACAATTAGCTTATTAAAGGGCGGTTTAAATTTTCTTCTGCTAAAGCTGGCTGGCGAGCACAGCCCGGTCATTTCCTATCAACTGGCAGGGCCAGATGCCCCTGGGTGTTGCTGGGGGTCCTGGGGCGGTGGGAGATGCACAGCCCCAGGGAGGATGGCTCGCCTGCGGACGGGAGCGGGTGTCTGAGCTCGGGTACATCTCTGGTCGATGGTACCGGAGCGATGGCAGCAGAGCAGGACCCGGTGCCTGCGTAAAGGTGTTTGCAGGGAAGCAGCTGCTGGACACAAAGAGGAAAGTTTTGCGAGAGAGCGGTGCATGGGTTTTTACTCTCCTGATTTTCACCGCAACGGGGCTCGTGGCGTTGCACGGCGCTGCTCGGCATTGCACAGCTCTGGGTTGGTTTTGGGGCCAGATACTCTGGGTTTCCCTCCTGGGCTGCAGCAGAATGGGCTTAGCTGCTGCTGCTGCAGAGGGGCCGCGATTCCCTTGCTTCCCTCTTTGCTCCCATGTTGGTTTTTTGCCTAATTCTAACAATATAACCAGGAACTGAAGGCAGTGGGTTGAATGAAAGGCTGTAATTCATTTGTGCATCGATGCTGTGTCACCTGCAAGAACACCATCTCCAGCCGCTCGTGAGCTGCGTTGCTGGGAGGGCAGGAGGGTCCCTCATGACCGTGAGCTGTCACACTGCCCGCTCTGTGCTCGGAAGGGGATCTCTGCCCCAAATCCTCCAAATCTCCAAAAGGGCTGGGATGCCTTTCTCGGAGGCTGTTTTGGGGCAGGGCAGATGATGCTCCTCTCTACCTCGCACGATTGCAAGGTGGCTGAGGTGGGAGCAGCTGAGCCAGCAAGGCTTAGCAGTGCCCGAAACCTGCAGCCCAGCCCCTGCAAGCTGTCGGTGTCAGTCTGCATTGTAAATCTTTCAGGTTTGTGTGCTGCTTTGGGCCCATCTGAGCCACCGAAGTGATGGCTGGTCCTGTTCACAGCACAAGGCAGGTGGAAAAATGGGCTGATAAGTGAGGGGTGGGTGTCTTGTACCTCCCTGCTCTGCAGCGTTTCATTTCTGATGAACCTTTCCCAGTGCTTAGGGTTGTCCTCACCACAGTCCTGTGCCTCGTTGAGCTGTTCCCCACGTTTCTGTTGGGGCTGCTCATGGTGTTAGCCTTGGGTGACACACTCCACTGCAGTCCACCCCTCGGTTGTACTCAATTTCCCTGCCTGGGCCCTAAAACGGATGTAGGTGACATTAAATGACATTAAAATTGAAGCAGGTGCTGAGTGCTGCAGAATGCCAGTGATCTGGGTGCTGGCATCTTGCTCTCGGTAGGAAGACTCTAGGGTGAGTGCTGTCGTGATGCACAGACAGCAGCATCTCTCGAGCTTAGCAGCATCTCTCGAGCTTAGCAGTGCTGCGAGTGCCTAAGTCCATCTTAGGTGCTGTAGCAAGCAGTCTGAATCTGCTCCGTAATCCCTCTGTGCCTCAGTTTCCCCCATTTGAAGCAGGGCTGGTAGTAACGGCCAGTGTTTAGGGATGCAGATGAGCTCTGTGTGACGGCTGCCTTGGGGAGCAAGCCTTGCCCCATGCTGACAGCCTCTGAGCACCGAGGAGCTGTGATGGGCAGAGCAGCACAACCAGCCCTCCTGGCCCCAAACGGGACAAGGCAGTTACCTGGGGTCTTGTGATTTTTGGGGTTGTGATAAGGCCAGCAAGGCTGGGGGTGATGAGGCTTTTGGACCAACTGACCCATTTCAGCCAGGTTTTGCAGGAGGAAGAGTTCTCGAATGTAATGTGTTCCTTAATGAAAATTGCCATTTTTAAATGATGGGGAGGGTTTGAAAGTTCTTGTAGGGAAAATAGGTCTAATTATCACATAAGCTCACGGGGTGGTGCAGCATCTCCCTGCATGAGCAGCCATCCTACGGGTGCCACCGGTCCCTCGGTGCATCAGTCCCCCCTCCCCACCTGTGAGCAAATCCCCCCCCATCCCGCAATTTCTTGCCCTTCACTTTTCTCTCCTTTTTTTTTCTCCTCCCTTTTCCTTCCAGAGTCAAGAAGAAGAACAAGCCCTTGAACCTCAAGATCCACAACAGCGTGGGAAGCTGTGAGAACATCCCTGCGCAGCGCTCCCCGCTCCTCTCCGAGCGCTCCCTGCGCTCCTTCTTTGTGGGGTACCCGCCTTTCCTCCCTTCCACCCCTCCTGTCCACACCGAAGCCACCTTCTCAGCAAGTAAGTCCGAGTGTCCCGTCCTCCCCCCAGGTCCTTCTTCCATGGGGTGGGTGATCGTTGATGCCAAGCAGAGGACGTGACTGTGGGAAAATCAGGGTGTCCGTTGTGCGTTGATGAACTGGGGGACATTTGTCAAATGCGGGTGCTTCTGGGCAAATATAAGCCTGGAAACTTGAATATATATGTCTGTATATATATAAGCCAATGTCATTGAATATTGATTTATGCAAACAGATATGCTCCCGTATGGCAATAACATGGGTGCAGGAGGGTGGCTACTGTCACTTGGAAAAAGCCATGAGCCTTTCTGTGCTGCCTGGGTTGGTGACACTGGCTTGAGAGTGACCTTTCCAAGGGCTCCTTTGTAAATCCAGCTGTGGTTTTACCTTTGTGCAAGGAGGCCGCTTTTCCGACCTCTCCCGCTTGCAGGGTTTTGAGCCAAAGCGGAGTCTCAGATGAAGCTGGCCCCGATGCAGACAGGTCTGGTGCAAACCCCACGGAGCTTGATCCCAGCAGCCAGCCCCGATCCTGCCCGCAGGTCTGCCCGGGGTGCTTTGCCCCCTTCCAGGAGATGCTGG
Organism: Harpia harpyja; assembly: GCF_026419915.1. NCBI lineage: Eukaryota > Metazoa > Chordata > Aves > Accipitriformes > Accipitridae > Harpia > Harpia harpyja. Next base: position 45,490,869 of record NC_068948.1, on the reverse strand, counting down.
TGGTGGGACTCGATGGGTTTGGGCTGATGAGCTCACCCGGGGCGTTGCTGCTGGCTGGAGAGAAACAGCCTGAGCCTCATTTCCTGGTCTCGGACCGGTGCCCCAGTTAATTCTGCAGGAATTGAAGATTTTTACAAGCCAGGCGTGACTCTCAGCCTAAACAAAGCCCTCCCAGAAAACACGTGGCAGCTGCTGGGAGCAATTTGCATGCCAAGAGCCCTTGTGGGGAGGGCGAGCTCCTCTTGCCTCTTGTTGCTCAGCTAAAAACTTCTTCCAGCTCCATATCCAGGCTGGTTTTCTGCCACCTTCCCCTCCCCAGACTTTTCCCTTGTATGCTTTCCCAAAATGTGGTCTTTCTGGCTCATTTTGGGTTCTTCCAGTTGTTCTTACTGCTCGGCTCTTGGCTGAAGAAGGGGGTTGCAGGCAACACCCCTCCCTGCCCGTTCAGCCCCCTGGCACCGGCAGGTTTTCCTCCTCACCGTACTTCTCACCGGGGTGGGAAGCAGCACCGGGATGGCTTCGCCGGCTGCCCTGAGCACTGGTTTGCGGGCGCTGGGTGCCAGTGTGATGGGACAGTTCGTTTGCCCTGCTTGCATCCCTGCAGCCATGCCTCTTCCAACCATTTGCAAGGCAAAATCTTTGTGATTTCTTTCTTTATTTATTTTTTTATGCCAATAAGCTGCTGTTTAGGATTGTTGAAGGGTCATTGAGCCATTTCTGGCATCCTTTTCCTCCCCTTTCTTTGGCTTTGGGGACAGTGGGACCTGGCAGGAGCTCTGCGAACAGGCGATGTTGTTTCTAGAGATGTCCAACTACCTGACTCTTGCTGGCACAGCCAGCAGATTTGCCTGGAGTGAGGGGTATTTTTGCATTGCTATTTCCCCTGCGGCATCGGCCGAGTTCAACTTGCAGCCCAGAACGATGGGGCATAGCAGACCAGAAACCAAGAAATAAAACCCATTCTCAGCAAACCCCTGCTGTGTCTCGTTGCATTAGGTTTCCTCACGCATCAGCGTTGGATTACATCCCGTGGTGTGATAACCTGATGTAATGTGGCATCGCAGGAACGTGATGCAATGAGAAGTGATGGGCTATCAAGTGACTAACCACTGCTGGAGAGGTGTCTCTTCTCATTTCCCTCGGCCCTCCAACTTTCTTGGCTGCTGTGAATGATTGTTTTCTGGGCTAGACGTGAGCCGTGGAGAGAGAGGCTTGGTTGCACCAGCCGTTTGATCCCTGTTGAGAGGTTTTAGCATCAGTGAAATCATTTGGTCCTTGCAGGATCAGCATCCATGCACTCAGCGTCCCTCACTCCTGGGGACCTGCAGGGAAAATTTGATGCAAGGCAAAAAAATCCCCCTCGATTGTAGTTTTTCTAGCTCTCTTGTGTTTCTGCATAATTTCTGTACCGGTGGCCTTGTTCTTGAGGTGCATCCCAGGTTTCTGTCTGCTTCCACATTTGCTTTCCTGCTTGTGACCCTGTGGGAAGAGCGGCCGCATCCTGCACGTGGCAGCTGGGTGCTGAGCATGGCCCTATGGGGAGAGAGACGGGGTTTAATGGAGCTTCATGCCAAGGTTCGTTACCTTGTGGGGAGAAGATGAGTTATGCCAAGCGGTGCAGTGGCACATTTATTCGTGGGAAGGAGTAGGTATCTCTGCAGCTTTCCCCATGCCCCGCGTTGCTGTTATGGGACCTGGGTGGCTTCCCCATGCTCCGGTACATGGTGCTTCACATGTCCTCGGGTCGCCTGCTGTCTTCTTGTTGCCATTCTCACTGGTCCAAAGTACCAGACAGGGCTTGTAGGTCCTATGAGAAGCACTGACCACAGTTTGGGGGTCACACCTCGCCCCATCTCTTGGGGTGCCACTATTTCATGTTGCATTTTAAGTGCAACGGGTTTCCCATGTGCTGCTGGATGAACTCCACGGGGTTCACCAAGGGTGCGAGCCCGTGCGTCATGCCCACCCCCGTCTCAAGGACCTCGCTGTTCCCATCCTTGTGGCACGGACGCGGTTTGGCAGCCAAGTTTTCCACAATATGCCATCCCTATGACCGTGGGTACCTAAACTTTTATAAAACCCCAACAGAAAAACACCTCTTCCCTTTTCCTCTTGTGGGATCAGCACGGCAGCACCTGATACGCTCTGGATTGATGTGGAATTACTTCCCTAAGCACTGAAACAAAAAAAACGTTGTTGTTGTTGTTGTTGGATTGAGATGCGGGAGAGGAGCCCGGTGAGCCCTTGGCGAGACCCCTCTCTTCCCAGCTGTCTCTCGATGATCTCTTTTCAACAGCCAGCGTGTCTTGCTGCTTGTGGCAGGAGCATGCTCCCATCTGTGTCATCTCTGGTCCTGATCGGATGTGGGTTTGGATGCTTCTCTCTTATTTTTAACAGCCGATTTGCTCTGATGGGAATAGATTTTCACAGACATGAAGCGAGAGCACAAGGGCTGGCAGCGAGCTGCAGAAGGAGCCTCTTTTTCCTGCAGCACAAATCTTGCTGGAGGGGCAAAGTCCCCTTCACGCAGGGCCAGGATCCCTGTGAATTTTGCTTTTGAATTGAAATTTTTCCTTAGCAGCCCTTGGAGGGGAAGCAGAAGGGGGAAAGTTTCGGGGTGTCCTTGAACTCTAGCTTGGCCCTGAAATAGCCCAACCCTATGGCTGAGGGACAGAAGATGGTTTGTCTGGCTCCATCCAGGACCCTCACTTGGTGCATCTGGTCGCTCCTGGTGAACAAGTGACCACCAGAGACTTGTTGTTACTTTGAAATAGGATTTAGGACTCAACACCCTGTGACTTGGCTACAAGCACCCAGAAATCAGGTTGGATCTTTTCCTTTTTATTGTAAAGGCTTATGCCTAGTAGGTCCAGTTTGTATCTCCATTATCTGAGTGTCCCGGGGGCAGCTGGCATTGCTCCTGGGCTGTGCCCTCTGCCTGTCCTCTCCCTGCCACAATGCCAACCAGAGCGTTGTCACCGTGTGCATCCAGATCAGGTCACCTGCTCAGTGGTCTCCAGGATGGGCCAACAATGTCGTTTCCATCCTGGACTATTTAAAACAAAAGGGGGTGGAAGGAAGGACAGAAAATCTGCGTGTGACACTGCTGTGCTACGACAGAAAAATGAGCACCTGGGCACGTGGCTGTGCGGGGAACGTCCTCACTGCTGCCCTTCGTCTAGCTGGTGTCCAACCCTGCAGAAGGAAAGGAGCAGCCAACCCAACCCAAGACCTTGTGTGTACCAGGAGAGAAAAACCCATCACCTGTCCCCAGCGGCCCACAAACTGAAGCTGTGTGTGAGGCCTCTTCGTGCAGGGACGTTGCTGAACACCTTCCCGCAGCATACAGCGGAGAGTCTTTTTCTGTGGCCTGGGAGCAAGACAAGAGCCATGGAGCATCCCCTGGTACATGGAGTTATGAGCCGTGACCCCTCGAAGTCTTTGTCTTATCCCTCGAGAGCCGATCATGGCTGTTTTAATGTGGTGTCCAGTGATGCCCACCTCCCTTCTCCTCAGCTCCCAGCTGGGTGTATCAGCCCAGTCCTATATGTCAGCTCTGTTGAATCCACAGTTGCCTTCAGTGCTGCTCTAGCTGTGTCCCTGGTGGGTCACTTCTCCTGGATCTTCCTCTTGGCTTTGTGACCAAGGACTTTGCGGTTTATGGCGCTGACCTTCTGCCCTGGGAAGCAGGCTGGCTGTGCCTACCTGGGGCTTGGGTGGTCAACCAGTGATGGGCAACAAGCGGCAAGTGCTGAGATGCCACCAGAGCCCTTTGTGCTTCCTCAGCCCTGAGCATCTGAGAAAGAGCCCTCTGAAAGGCTGGCGGAGAGGGATTCAAGATAATGTCCAGTGGATCAAGCCCTGTGCTGGGAATCTAGGAGCCCTAAATCCAGGCTTTCTGCTGGAAAGGACCAGGCAGGACCTGAGAGCACGATGCTGGTGTCGAGGGGGCCACGGGGCATGTGTGCGAGCCATCACTGCTGTTCAGACCATGGCCCTTCTCTACAGGCATCCCATCCCCGATGCTGGGGGTGGTTTCATAGGGAAGAGACTTCTTTTAAACACTGTCCCAGCCCAAATCACCTTCAGCAGGGGACTTCCCAACTGGGGACATCATTTCTTTGTGACCATCAGTGATTTTCTCCTCCCTGAACCTGCTCTGCCGCCAGTACAAGCCATTGTAAAAGCACTCTACGGCTGTGTTGGCAGCTTGGCCGGGAGCTCCCTGCAGCCCACATCTGGCCACAGCTGGCTGCCTTGCCATCGAGCCGCTCCAGCCGGCAGCGAGGCACCGGAGGGTTTCCTACCCCAGCAGCACTGTGTGGAGCTGAAGAATACAGCTTTGTCTGGGTAAGCCTAATTGACCCTGCAAGGCTGCGAACTGGGGGGAGAAAATCACAATGCGAGTATTTAAGCCAGCGAAGCGACTGAACATGACATTTCGGCTGTATAAATAGGATTGTCACGCTGCAAAGAGGAACTGCTAGGATTATAAAGTGACTCTGTTTTCTTACTAGAGAGATGCTCTGAGAATAGCTCTGCCTTCTTTGGCTGCTTTGGATGATCCCCTCTGCAAGGGCTGAGGTTTCATTTCAACCGGCTGGATCATCCTTCTGCCCCCAGCAGAGACGTTGCTGGGTTTGGACCTGGCTGTGATTTTGTGCAGAATATTTGCCACGTGCACTAATGGAGGGGGCAGGTTGACTCCCTTTTTAGCTTGAATCCTGCATGGATTTTATATCGTGGGGAGGGAACACTGCTGGTGCTGCTGCTCCAAGCGTTGCTGCAGCTGAGCTATTTGGGGATCTCTCCCATCCTATTTTGGCCCTAAAGACAGCTAGAGTGAGGACAAAGGTGTCTCGTGGAGGGACTTTGCACCCTTTCGGTGCACTCTTTGCTGCGGAGCAGCTCACCACTGTGCTTGGCTCCCCAGTTAGGACCACGCGGGCAGTAACGTCTGCCAGCATCCCCCATCACCATCATGATATGGCCCCTGGGGCTGTGATTTCTGCCTGGGGGTGGGGTGGTAGAGAGAACCCTGATGCTGGACCTGTCATGGTTGTCTTCCAAGGGACTGTTGAACTGTTTCAGGAGGAGGCTGGAGCCTGGTGTCTCCCCATAATCTCTCTGGGGGAGTCAACTGTCCTGGGGCCAGGGCTGGGAGTGTTTGGTGGCTGCCTGGGGTAGACGCGGGTCTGTAGGATGTCGACAGACAAATGCAAAGTCTTCTAGCTGTTCTTTGGCTTTGCGGTGATTCATCCCGGGATGCTTTCCAAGTTCTCTTCCATCGATTTTATCTGTCCCATTCATAACGTGAACATTGCCTGACGCTGTTTGTTGTAGTAGGAGGAGGAAGGTTTGTTTATCGGGCTGTCACTGTGATGGATAACACATTTACACCAATTCCCTGGGCATCCAGAAAGGTGCCAGGAGATGAAGAAGGGGGATATCGTGCCAAAACGCGGTCCCTATCGGTGTGGTTTGGCACAGCTGCCGGCCTCAGGTGATGCTCCTGGTGTATTCGGTGAAGGTGTTGGGGCTTGCTGAGGGCATCGCTGCCCTCCTGATCTGCCCCCAGGGAGGGTGGAAACCCCAAATAAATGAAATAGGGGAGCTCTGGCTGCTCTTCTCCATGCAGGAGATGCCCAGGCATCCCACCTCCCAGCCGGGGAGCAAAGGAGAAACATCTGCACCCGCAGCCAAAAGGCACCAGGGAGCTGTCGGGATGGCAGCGGGGGTGAGGAGGGCGTCACGGCCGAGGCAGCATCCCGGTCCCCATCACCTCCGAGGTGCACGGCTGCCACTCAGGGACCAGTGATGGCTGTCACAGCTGCCTGTCACTGCTGGGGAGCCGGGCGGCAGGGCTTTTCTCCCATGTTGGCTGTCAGAGACGCGCCGGAGGCGGCTGTCACCCTCCGCCCGGGTGGTTTCCCCCCTTTCCTACTTTCCTCCCGGCACATCTGATCCCGTCAAGCGCGGGCTGTTGACTCAAGGATAAGCTGTGCCGCGCGGAGCAGGAGCTGTGACCTTTGCCGGCGCGATGCTGCGGCGAAGGAAAGCGCGGAGGTTTTGGGGGGTTTCGGTGGAGGGTGGCATCCCCCGGCATCGGGTGCTGTGGGGGCTGTGCCGCTCTGCGAGGATGGATGTGCTGGTTGGCATCGAGCACCACCACGGTGTTGAGGAGCAGAGTTTGGCCTTTGAGGGCCCCTCCGGGTGATGGGGGAGTCAGAAAAGGGATGGGTGCTCGGCCAGGGGGTCCCGGTTGGGCTGCTCGGTGGGTACCGGCTGCGTTCTTCCCTGGGAAATTACACCCACGCCCATTAAATACCACCTCAGAGGAGGAGGGGGGGGGGGGGGGGGAAAAATCTTAAAACTGCCCTTGCACACTTGTGCAAGGGGAATTATGGCAAAGAGAGCTCTGATTTTCAAGCCGTAAAAGAGGTTGCTGGTGATAAATGTATAAGTAATGACTGACACCGGGGCAGGGGAGGTCAGGAGACATCAATCGTTGCAGGGCAGCTCGGGGTCGTTAGCGCAGGGCGGCGAGCTGCCAGCAGCAGAAGGATGGAGGGAGGCAGGGATCTGGCTGTTGTACTTCAAAGCTCATGAGGGTCGACTTATCCCGCTGCCGTGGGGGCAGCCGCAGCACCTCGGGTCCGGCACTTCTCCCCCACGGGGTCCCTATGACAAAGCCTGGTCCCCCTGCAGAGGCGAGATGTGCTCCCATGGCCACGAGGGTTTGTTTTTTTTTTTTTTTTTCTTTCTTGCAATTATCTCTAATTGTAGCAATTTGGGGTTTTTGATAAGAGTATTCCTCCTGTGTGGGGTGGGGGGGGTGGGCTGCTGCATCTCCACCCTCCCTTTGGGCATCACCCTGATTTAATACTGCACCGGGAGAAACAGCTTTTCCTCTGGTTGGGCATCTCACGTGCACAGGTTAAAGGGGAGAATCACCAATTAACTTCAAAGCCCCCCAAATCCTTGGGGCCGTTCCCATCAGCAGTGGGGTGCCTCCTCCTGCAAACAGCAGGTCTATTGTTAAACGCCATGATCCTTCATGTATCGCTCCCTCTAATGAACATAATTAGCCGTGAATCACGTAGGTCTCATTTTTGTTAGGAGGTTAAAATTCCCGATACACTTTAATACATTTTTGCAGTGAGCACATTTAGAAAGTAATTAAAAGGCTCAGCCGTCTTTGCCTATGTCCCCTCTCCCCCTCCCCAGGATGGCAGGATTTAATTGAGGCCAGCTGAAAGTTAGTGGAAATAAATTGTGGCTGATAAAGCGGAGGTTGTAATTTAATTCTGGGAGAGGAGCTGTTCTTGCCTGGGTGTTTAGTTCATCAAGGACCGGTGTTGAGGTGGGGGGGGAACTTATTTGTGTAATGTGATTTACTGATGAGAAAGTGATGTTTAGGGAGGAATAGTGCTCATGCGTGGAGTGGTCCCACTCTTTAAAGCATCGTCTTCGGGGCTCGCGGGCATCCTTGGGAGGCTGCAGATACTGGGGCAGCGGGAGGGATGCTGGTCCAGGAGCCCGGGGTGGGTTGGATGAAGGGCTGGTGAGAAGTGTGGGTCAAAAATATTGGCATGCCACTGGTGTAAAACAGCCTTCCCGGGGCTGGGGGCAGCAATTACCTTAATTGACTTTGTAGTCCTTCAACATCTTAATTGCTGGCTGTGCCCGAGGGGTGATCGGGGGCCGAGGCGGTGAAATAAGAGAAGGAGCTGGAGCAGCTGCTGGCAGGAGGTACGGGAGATGGATGCTTTTTAGGATGCTCCCAAGACTTTTAACAGCGCCTTGCACGGGAAGCGGCATGTAAATGTAACCTTCAGAAAGAGAGCGCAATTAAAACACCCTGCCGCCCGCTATATTAAAATGGGATATTAAAGCAAACAGTGGTTCTCCCCGCTCGGAGGGATAATATCGAAAGTGTATTTAGTGAGGGATTTGCTGGCATACTGAGCAAACGGCTGGGCTCGCAGCTGGGCGCTGCCGCTCGGCTCTGCGCCGTGGCTCGCCTCGCCTCATGCCGGGGCTGGTTGCTTGTGCCCGGGAAACCTCTCGAATCCCTTATTGAAAATCCAGCCTTTGAATCCCTGGCACAGATCCCCCCCGGGGCTGAGCATCCCGCGGGACAGGAGCTCTCCTGCGGCCAGTGCAGCCCGCAGGAGGAGGACGAGGGTCTCTGCCCTTGCTGAGGCCGAAGGGGGATGTGGAGTCCAAGCACAGCACTGGCGCGGCCGTGCTGCTAATTACCTGCTGGCTCCAGCCGGCGCTAATGAACTTATCTCTTTTTCCTTACCCAGCCAAGGTCCCGTTACCCTTTCTCCCTCCTTTTCCCTTAGAAGGAGATCGCCGAGGCTGCTTTTTACCTTGTTTTCTATTTGCATATGAGTTAAATTGCCTTCCAAGCGGCTGACGCTTGGCTTTTTGTTCAGCCGCAACCGCAAGACGTGATGTCTTATTAATAAATGATGCAGTTGCCATTTCAGCTTCGTTTTCACTTTCTTGTTTGGACATTGTGATGTGGCTCTGATAGCTTTGCAGTCCTGCTCTGTGTGCACGTGGGTGCAGCACCCACGGGGTGGGTGCATCACCTCCCACCTCTCTCCCTGCCCCAAACTGGGTGCTGGGGGCTGTTATGTGGGGGCAGGAGACCCTGGTTCCCCACAGACCCAAGCCAGAGGTCTCTTGCTTTCCAGAAAGGGAGCCCAGCGGGGCATCTCTAAGGGGAAATATCAGGCAAACCCCATTTTTTGTGTGCATCCTTTGCTCCCCTTCCCAAAAGCTTGAACCCCGGCTCTCACCTTTATTATCACCTGATGGTTTTCCCCGTCTCTCCTCTTCCCACAGATACGCTGTCAGTGCCTCGCTGGTCCCCGCAGATCCCCCGTCGAGATCTAGGAAACTCGATAAAACACAGGTACGGCAACCCTACTGCAGCGCCGGGTGAATCCCCCCCGATGCTGGGGGATGAACATCTCTATTTCTGTCTCTGGTCCAGGACGGGGGGCTCGGGGCCGTTCCCCCTGTTTCCCATACTGGGCTGCGCTGTCCTAGAAGCCTATTTAAATTCCATTTCAGTTCAGATTTGGTTTAGATAAGGCTTGAGTCGCTATCAATAAAAGCCATGTATTATCCGTGACCTTGTCAACCTTCAGCAAATTTCCCATCTCCGGATTATTGCCCTTCCGTATCTACCTCAAGAAGGAAAAGCACTAGAAATAGTCTCAGTTCTGCTATTCAATGGGGCAGCTGCTTCTCTGACAGGGTGGAAACTTGGGTCCCCAGGGGAGGGAGGTGTTTTGGGGGGCTCTGGCCGCAGCCTAGGGTGGGCAAAGCTGGGGAGCCGCAGCAAGCCGGCGGCTAATGCCCGTCCTGGCCGGCTTGTACCCCCTTTAGAGCAGGCTGTGCCCTTCTGCATAACCAAAGGGGGGGCTCAAATTTGTGCTTTGGCATCCCTAGAAAGATGCCTCGACACCTGCAGCAGTGTTTGAACACAGCAGGGAAAGGATAAATCGGGACTTGGGAGATGTTCCTGCAGGAGCACGGATGGGGTGGAGCAGCTTCATCTCTCCCTGGCCACTTTTCGCGTTTCTCTCTGCAGGTTTTCCACCAAGTACTGGATGTCTCAGACCTGCACCGTCTGCGGGAAAGGAATGTTGTTTGGCTTAAAATGCAAAAACTGCAAGTACGTCAGGGTGCCGGAGCTGCGTGTGTCGCTCCTTAATGTTGCGAGGGGGATAATTAGGGTTTTGCTGGTGGAGCTGAGCAGGGGCTTGGGCACGGGGAGACCGACCAGCCTCTCACCAGCTCATCCTTGCAGGAAGCTTTAATGAGATGGGAAATGGGGTGAAGAACACGCCAAAACGGGGCTGAGGTCGGGTCTGCGTGCCGGCGATGGCGGCGGGGTCCTTAGGGATCGTGCTGTCCACCAGACCTCGGCTCTGCTTGCACCAGAGCTCTGAGTCAGATCCTGAGAGCCTCCCTCCTCACTGCTATCCTTGGCCTGGCTTTAGATACCCACGTTTATAGGGTTATGTGCGGAATTATCTTTAGGAGATGGGGGGAAGGATGCGCTGGAGGGGGGGCCGAGATCGGCTTGGATGAGAGCATCGCCTGCGTGCAGGGTAGCTCTGGCATCAGGTGGGTTTTGCCCACAGCCTTGGGCTGTATCCTCTATTTTTTTTGCAGCAGCAAAAGTCTTGGGGGCCTCTGTTTCCCAGCAATGTTGTGGCACCAAGAAGCCAGCCCACCCCAAACTGTAATTAAGCTGCGGTGCAAAGAAGAGGGGCCGTGCTGGCCGTAAAATTGGGCAGGGCTGGAAAAAGATAGTGAGGCAGAGGCTGGGGCCACTTCTGCTGCTTTAAATCTGGCAGAGCCCAGCTCTTACACAGTATCATGCAGCCATCAGCACTGAGTAAAGCTGCTTCTGGAGACACAATTGCTTTTTCTAGGGATGGGTGCTGGGAATACACCAATCATCTGTGGGTAGCTGATTTAGCTGGAGCTATGAAGTGATAATGATCGCTGTTGCCATTGATTAAACGCTGATGAGTTAGCAAATTGGGATTTAAACCTGGACAAGAAATGCCTGGTTAGTCTGCAGTTGGTCGTGGTTTTCTGGAAGTGATATTATCATATATATATATATATATATTTTAACGTGGTGATTCCTATTGCATTCAATGCTCAAGCAACTGCTGTGCCTGCCCGGCGCTGGTCCCTGCTCAGGAGGAGGGATGCTGGGACATGCCCCTGCGATGCTGCGGCTCCGGCTCTGTGTCAGTCCTGGTGCCTGTAGTCTCTCAGAAAAGAGCAAATAAATTCCCCAGTTGTAAAAAGTTAGGGTGAACGCAAAGTATTTAGGTTTACCAGCTTTTCTGTAGCTGCCTGGCCCCGGCACTGCTTTCCCCAGAAACAGGAGGGGAACAAGCAGGTAAAACAAACAAGCAGACCCCAACCCCCCCAAGCCTCAAACGCCGAATTAATCTCTACCTTTCCCTCTAGGAATGGCTTTGTAATAAAAGCTAACATTCACGGCTCCTGAATTTTCATTACCCAGCTCATTGACTTGTAGCTGCCGTCTTTTTTTTTCATCATTTACCCTTGTTTTTTAAATCCTTTCCTCTTCTTTGCCTTTTCCCCCGTGGCTCTCCCTGCTCCGCTGGGGCTGCCGTGGCAGAGCATGAGCCGGGGACTCATTTCCATCCCTAATTAAGAACGAACGGGAAGGTTTTGGGGCGGCGGGAGCCTGCTTATGCCTATATGCATGACCTCGGGGTGAAGCCCTCCATAGACTTCTGCCCCAGCTCTGCGAAACCAGGCAAAGCTCTGCAGAATATTCAACGTAGCCGTAAATGCTCTCATTATTTTTGTTAAATGTCCTGGTAATAAAGCTAGGAGGGGAGAGCACAATCGCAGAGATTCATCGGGAGCCAAAGGGGGCCAGGGCAGCCGCTTGCTTCCCCTCTGCTGCCCCTGAATTTAATTAAGCATAAAGCAGTGTTAGTGCTGGATGGTGGTTGGGGGTAAGCGGCTTTCCCCTGAGTGCAAGTCTCTGCCCCTTTTATTTCAGCTGAGGCTGGCAGAAATGACAATTTTGGGTATCCTCAAGCTGGCTGGTGGGTGCCTGGTCCCCCCCAGCCAGCAGAGAAAGGGGAGAGCCGAGCAGGAACCCCCAAACCAGGTTTGGGGGTTCCTGCACCCCTCCATCGGGACAGATGCACCCACCGTGGCTCTCGTTTGGCAGCCCCCGTGTCCTCCCAGCCAGCCCCCCCGATGCTCCGGGACGTGCATCCCGTCCCGCTTCTTATCCCTGCGCCCACAGCCCGGGGGGGCGGCTTGGGAATCGTGGGTGGAAGACCCGGGAGGGTTTGCCCATGGGGACCGCTCAGGCAGCGAGCACCCAAGGGCTGTGCCCAACCAAAATATTACATCGAGTCATCTTCCTGGGTGGAGAAAGGGTCCTCGGGCTGCAACGATGCTCCCTGCCCCGAGCCGCATCCCTCCGGCCGTACCGTGATGCTCCGCATCCCCTCCGCCCTCGCTTCTCACGCCTTTTATTCTGTTCCCCGCTAGGCTCAAGTGCCACAACAAATGCACCAAAGAGGCCCCTCCGTGTCACCTGCTGATCATCCACCGCGGAGGTAAGGGCCTTTCTTCCCCCTTCTGCCTCCGTGGATGTTGCCACCAGGTAAAACTTTCAAAAGCCCCCCGGGCGATTCGGGAGCCCGACCCTCGCTGACGGACGGCTGGCGGGACGGAGGCTCCCGAACCGCTTGGGCGCTCTGTGAAAATTTTACCCACCGTTTTTTCCGCTTGTAGGGAGACGAGCCGTTCGGGGCGAGGCAGATTTGCATTGCAAACCACTTCCACCCACCCTTCCCCTGCCTCCTTTTCTTTTCAGATTCCCCACCGCACGGGGTAAGTGCAACAGGTTTTAGCCTTTTGCTACCGTCGAGAGCTTAGGGCGGACGCGTGGGACCCGAAATCTCCCGCGGCGCTCTCGGTGCATGGGGGTCCCCACGACGGGGATGCGGCCGTGCCCCTGCGGATGCTCGTGGTGCTTTTGGAGCTGCCTTTATCCCGCTCTCCTCCAGGAGAGCCCGTCCTAAAATCCACAGAGGAGGGGAGAACTTTGCAGCAGGACGACGGGCGTCGCTTCTCACCTCTTTTCTTCTAGATTTTGGCCGAGTGCTCCCTGACGGCCAGAGGACTGCAACCGCCTAAGGGAAACGCTTCCAATTACCATTGCCTTGAATTTTGAGCTTTTTAAGGCCGTTACTCTGTGTTAAATACCACCAAAATCAGTCTCGTCCGTTTAATCACGGGGAAATGCATTGTGCTGGTGGCACCTCGCGAGGCGAGTGGGGATGCTGTGGCTCAGAGGAGGGCAATTTTGCAGCCTCCACTCCGGCCCCCATGCCCTTGCTTGCAGGAAATTTGGGTGGAAGGGGCAGAAGACCGCCCCGTCATTCTCCGAGCTGCTGCAAACCCTGACCAGGAGGCAGGGAAAGCAGAGCCCCGTGCTACAGGGGACAGGTGGGCGCCTGGGATGGGCAGAAATTGGGGTTTACAGCTGCGGTCTGTGATGTTGCAAGAGCCGGAGCTGCTCACTGTGTGTTTTCGCATGGGAGCAAGGAGCAGCATGGCTTTGGGGCGGCCTCAGCATCCGTGAAATAGCCACCCCTGCAAAAAAGCTCTTAAATACATTGCCTTGCAGCCAGCCCATTCCGAAGTCCCCCGGGGCTGCAGGCTGGCTTTCCCCCCAAAAATCTCCCCGCTGAGAGCAGGATGCTCTGAGCCGGCTCCTTGCCCCCCGGCCCACCCTGAAAAGCTGCAGCGAGGAAGAGGATGGTGCCCGCTCCCAATGCTGGCTGATGGCCCCCAGCTTGTGGGGTGGCTGTGGTGGCTGCTGAGCCTCCCCAAATTGCAGCCCCTCGGCGGGAGGAGAAGGGTGTTGTTCACATCCCACCATGGGGGGCTTTAAGCCCCCCACGTCCCAGGGAGGGGTTTGGCTGTAGCCTGGGTGCAGGGGGGAGCCCGAAGGCTGGCTGCAACCCGGGGCAGGTGCTGAGCGGCTGGAGGTGCCGCGGGGGATTGCTTTGGAGAGCGATTCAAGAGCGGTTTGCAAGCGCAGGATGATCCCAAGTGCTCCTTCGAAGCTTTGATGTGTCTCCATCTCTCTCCCCCTCCTCTCCATCCCCTTTTCCCCTCTCTCCCTTCTTAATCCAGCAAGGTTAGTCCGGACAGAGTCGGTGCCCTGTGATATCAACAACCCCTTGCGGAAACCCCCCAGGTATTCGGACCTGCACGTCAGCCAGACGCTCCCCAAAACCAACAAACTCAACAAGGTGAGCTGCTCCACTAGCCCTGAACACCCCCTTTGCCCCCACCCCCTGCCAGAGGGGACCGGCCCCGTGTCGCCGAAATATCAGTGGCTTTTGCTGGTTTTTCGTGTGTGGCTGCTCTTGTAGATGAGGGTGTCAAAGCAGGTGACATTTTCAAGTGCCACCCGAGTTGGGTCGCTTGAGCCACCCTGTTTGCCTCGGCTTTCCCAGCAGGGATGCTCCTTGCGTGAGGAGCAGCAGCTTTCCCAGGGCATGTCCTTCAGGAGCATCAGTCCCGTTTGCTGGGTGGGAGCACAGCTCGGAGAGTAATTTCTTAAAAGAAGGAATTTAAGAGCAAAAGGGGCTGAAGGAATTTAAGAGCAGGAGGGGACCGGTGGGTTGTCCCCAGGATGGGGCATCTCCCAGCCCCTCAGCCATCTGCCAAGACCAAGCATTGCAGGTGGCTCCGTGGGTCTCCAGGCTCATCCACCACTACGGGACTGATGTGTGTGTCAGTGCGTGGGTAGGAGCTGCCTAGAAACCTGCTTGGGGGCTTAAATTAAAAAAATAATCCCATGGACTGGTGCTAATTCAAGGAGCAGAGTGAGGGTGAGCTTGGTGTTGAGGCAGGATGAACCTCGCTGTGAGCAGAGCTGCGAGCTCCTCGCCCTTTGGGTTTCCCAGTGTGGTTTGCACCCACCGAAGTTATTTCTTTTAAAAATAAAATGGGATCGGCACTTTCAAAATAACCTGGGTCCCACTGGTCCTGCTCCACTGTGGCCTTTCAGTCTCCAGATCTAAGCTGAATTTGGGGTGGTTTGAGGTCTTTACTACTACCTGAGACTTCTGTAAATAAATTTATTGTTACAAATCAAACAAGCCCAGAATTTGATTGTGTCCCTGGCAAAGCTGGTCGAGCCAGACCTGACAGTGCACTTGGCTTGCTTGCTTCTGCCCTGCATTAATAGCAATAAAACCAGCATGGGGTTATTTTTGATGAAATTTAGAGCCTGTTGCCTTCAGTGGAAAATTTCTCGTGGGCAGCCAGAGGTAGCACAGGGTGAGGTGTTCGCAGGCTGGAAGTGCTCGAAGCGAGGCAAATCCTCGGTGTGATGGGGAACAGGTCATCAGAAACCTGGCTTCCCAAAGCCTGGCAGGACCCCCCAGCTCCTCCCAGAGCTCAGCATCTTCTGGCTCTCAGCAAAGGCTGGGTACCGGATGATGCTCTCTTGGATGCAGTTTTTAAACCTAAATCTCTTAGGAGATCCTTAGTGCAACGATCTGCTCTGTTGTTGTTACGGGGTGGTGCAAATGGCTTTTTGAGGCTGGAGAGCTACTGCAGGTATTCAAAAGAAAGAGAGATGTGTTTTTCTTTTCAGCGCCTGTCCTTCCAGTGATTTGTTTCGTTTTATTAGAGGGCAGTGGGGAAGCAATTCGGCTCACTGATAAAGGCTTTGGGTGCGAAGGGCATCAGCCCTGTTTCTCCTTCTGCCTCTGCCGTGCAGTCCTTTCACCTTTCCTAGCTTTTCTCTAACCAGAGCATGATGATGCACAGTGTGTGTATCTCTATTTATACATTTGGCTTTGACCTGAGCACTCCCATTCTGGTTAAAGTTTCCTCTATAAATGTGTTTTATGCAACAGGGGCCCCTTCTTACTTTGATGTTTCTAAAAGCATTTCTTTAGACATACCCTGTTCTCTGTGAATACTATTGAAATCTTATTGTTAGTGGCCTTTGTTGGTTTAAAAAATCATTTACCCGGCCAATATTGTCATGCATGTCAGGATGGTCTATATAAAATGTACGTGGGTTTCCTGGAAAGCCCAGCTCATTTAAAAATTCATCAATTTGGACAAAATTACCTGCTGGGGGAGGCTTGTGCAGATTTTTCTAACCTTGGAAGGATCTTGCCATGGGTGCACCTGTCTGGAGATGGGAGTGCTCAGTGCTGCTGAAGGTCAGACCCTGTTAAGTATCTCCAAGTTGGACAGCAGTGTCACGAGCAAGGTGGGAAATTCTGGCCTCGATTTTCCTTTTCAGATCCAAGATATCCAGGCAGGTTTTCCTCCCCATTTGCTCCCAGGTGGTCCTTTCTCACCCATCGCAGTGTGCCCCGGAGACACGCACCCAAAGCTGCTGTCCTTGCCTTGATTAGGAAGGGTCAATGAAGGGCAAGAGATGTCTTGGGATGTGTTGGCTGATCTTTTCAAATCTGCCTCAGCTCAGCCCCCTGCTCCGAGCGAGGCACTGGGTTTTTGGCTCAAAGGAGGTCAGCAGAAGTTGCCAGGTCCTTCATGTCTCTAAGAACCGAGCCCCAGGGATGCGACCCCCAACTCTGGTCTTGGTGGCCATGGCTCTACAGAGCCAGCGGGGTTTGGGGAGCCCTCCGCCCTGGGTGCGTAGCATGGAGGGGCTGCCAAAGGAGCCCCATTTCTGCTGTGAAATGGCCTTGGTGCAAACTGTGAATACAGACAGCTTTGGAAAAGGCCAGGCTGGGGCTCTGGCTGTTTTCTGGGAATTCTGGAAATGGGGCACTGGGATGACCTGCGTAGCTCTCGCTTGTCACCTGGGGTCCTCTGTACTGCAGCACCTTGGGTTGCCACCGGCCGGCACCGCCCTCACTGGCTCCTCTCTTCTCTCCTTCCCCATGTCCCGCAGGACCACATCCCGGTGCCCTACCAGCCAGACTCCAGCAGCAACCCCTCCTCTACCACCTCCTCCACACCGTCCTCGCCGGCCCCACCGCTGCCGCCCAGCGCGACACCCCCGTCCCCGCTGCACCCCTCCCCGCAGTGCCCACGCCAGCAGAAGCAGTTCAACTTGCCAGGTACTGTGAGCTCCCCGCTTCCACACCTCGATGAGAGGGGCTCGTGCCCTGGGGTGTCCTCGGGGTGAGGATCTGCTCCAGCTGCTTGCCCGCCTAGACTTACAGTGGGATGGGGGAAATGTTGGAAGCAGAAATGAGCAGCAAAGATGAGTTTAGGATAATTCGGGTTGGGAGGGAGCTTGGGAGTCAAACTTCGTGCTTGAAGCAGGGTCAGAGCTCAAGGATTGATCCAGTTTGGTCTTGAAAACCTCCAAGGATGGAGCCAGCACAACCTCTGTGGGCAACCTGCTGCACTTGGGGCTACTGAAACCTTTCCAGGCATGACTTCTCCGTGGCGTGTGCCCGCTGCATTGCCTCAACAGCAAGTGGGAAACAAAGTCTTACCCCTCTACGAGGGTAACTTGAATTAACTTCACTGTGTCTTTGGGGTGACAGGCCTCCAACGAGCTTTTTGGCAGTGTGTGTGGGGAGATCGTGGGGAGCAGCTGATGCTGGGGCTATCTGACATAGCTTGTCCCACCGAGTCTTGTCTGTGTACCTGGGACCCATCTGCTCCTGGAGCTCAGTATCTTCAGGGTTGGTGGAAGAGGCAATTTGTTCACGGTAGCTGCAGGACACAGGAGTTGCATTAAATGGCCAAAAAAGCTCCTCCTGGCCTGAGGACGTGCCGAAGTCCGTCCCAGTGCGGCTGCCTTCAGGATGTCCTTGGCGCAGTGCTGCTTCTCCAGGGAAGATCCTTTCCTGGAGGGGAATGGCTCAGCATCACTCCTGGCAGCGTGGGCTCAACTGTCCTCAGCCACCCACCTGCCTCTCCAGCCGCTCCCAAAAAGGGTCTGGTGAGGGGAAAGGAGGGGGAGCCATGGCCCTGACCCATCGCTGAGATGCTGAAGCACTCACGGCTGCCCCGGGGCCGGTGACCCCTGTTTGGTCAGTGGCCTTGAGCCTCTTTGACGGGGCAGCAGCCGGGAGGTTGGGGTTCCTCCTGCATCCCCAAACCCCCAGGATTAACTAACTGATCTGGTAGGAAAGAGGGTCAAGGCTGCTTCTCTGGAGGAACCAGACGGCACCTTCGTGCTCTGCTCATCCTGCTGTGCTATGGTGATTCCTCCCTTCCGTCTTGACAAGCCTTCAGCTAGAGAGGAGGAGGAGGAGGAGGAGGGAGGCGAGGGGGGATTTGACTGGCAGGATCCATTGCCACAATAACAAACATTTCCAAAAGCTGGGAAAAAAACCCTAAACCAACCACCAACCAAACAACACGGGTCCTTGTGTGCCCGGAGAGGCTGCAGCCGTGCACAAGTCTTGCTCGCTGGAGTGCCCGGGGCTCAGGCGGGATGCTGGAGGGGTGGGAGGAAGACAGCGGAGGAGCTGTGAGGAAGCACTGAGCACCCCAAGGAGCAGCGTGACCTGTCCATCAAGGGGGGTCTTGGCTCCTTCTCCAGCTCCCCAGGTTGGGATTTTGCCAGCCACAGCCCTTGGGCTGGGAGGATAGTCCACAGCGTGGCTGCAAACCTGAGAGCACGGCATGGGTTTCTGTGCCAGTATAACCGAGTTCGTGGTGGTCCAGCCAGAGCTGAAGCATCCTGATGTCTTGGCAGCGTGATAGCTGGACTTGCAGCGATTAACATCCCTAAACTGCTTGTTGGGCAGGCCCTGGACCCTGCCTGGGTCTGGGGGGAAGGGACAGAGGGTCCAGCATTTGGTGACCCTGTCATGCATCACTTCTGGAGCAGACACCTCCCTGCAGGTCTTTTGAGATGTTATTTCATGTTGTTTAAAGCAGAAACCACAGAAGTAACCCCCATAGTGGGCATCATCATCTCCATATGGGGACCTGGACATGCTGTCACTGCTGCCACAGCTGAGCCAGCGCAGGGAGCCGCTGGCACACTTGCCCAGCTGGCAGGGGTGGAGCAGGGCAGGATCAGGCCCCAGCAGCTCGGTGAGGTGGTTGCTCCCTGCTTTCATGCCCATGATGAGCAGAGCCCTGTGGCAAACGGGAGCTGGTCTGACACAGAGCAGGACTTTCTGTGCTTTCATCTTCCCGCACGGGAAGTTCTCCATGGTTTATCTCATCAAGATGGTCATCTTGGGGATTAGGATTTGAGCTTGGAAATTGCAACACGGTGACCTTTTTCTGCCAGAATTACCTTTGAGTCTCCTTTGATCTCGGCTCAGGGGTGCTCATGTCCCGCTGCAGAGCTGAGGTCGGCGTTCGGGGTCTCGAAGCTTAAGGAGAAGGTGCCAACCTCTGGTGGCCTCAGCAGCTCTTTCTTGCTTCATACCCATGACCTGCCTGCTCGCATGAGTCCAATCAGCCCATGGGCTTTGCCCACTGGCGATGGGGAGCTGATGGAGGGTACCACCACCTAGAGCCCTTCTGCAGTGCTAGCTTTGGGCAGTGGCTCCAGGGGCTGCTGACAGCCGCCGGCTTCTTTCAGTGCACCAGGAGGCAGGCAGGGAGCCCAGGAAGGACACGTCTCCGAAGCATGGCAAAAATGCACAGTTAGATTGGCTGGATCGGGCAAAGATGGGGAGCAGCTGCAAATCCATTGCTCGGTGTCTCCGTGATGCCGAGTGGTTCCCGAAGGCTGGTTGGGAGCCGAGCACTCAAACCCCGTGGGCTTTTACTGGCAACCAGGTGTCCAAATCCCACCGGCAGCACTGCAGATGACATCAACGCTCTCTAAATGGTATAGAGCAGTAGCTGATGGTGGCAAAAATTAAGTTATAATCCAGCCAGATCGTTAGAGGGCTAATGTCCTAATGTTTTGGCCTGGGCACCCTCCGTGCCATCGTGGGTAGCATCCTCTGGAGAGATGGAGGTGGGAGAAGTTGGGTCATGCAGAGGGGGACCCAGACCTGGGGCTGGCATTTCATGGTGCAGGACTGGGTGCAGGTTGGGGTGTCTTCAATGTCTGGCTCTGCAGGTCAGTGTTTAACCCCGCTTTTCTCTTTTCCAGCTTCCCATTACTACAAGTACAAGCAGCAGTTCATTTTCCCAGGTAAGTCTCTTTGAAAGTCTCCCCTGTAACGTGGGGTGCTGAGATACCCCTTAGGGGGGTGGCTGCGTGGCTGGCTACCCTAACCCCTGGATTTGTGCAGGTGGGTTGTGCTGGGGTGGGATTTCTCCCCCAAACCAGTATATTGTTGCAGGACCGTGCACTACTAAGATGCCACAGGGCTGAGTGACCCTAAGTTACACCCAGCTTATAGCTAAAGGTGTAACTAAATTGGACCTGGGGACGAAGGGAAGTTTTCAGTGGGATTTAGTTCCCTTGGGTGCCTCCCAGCCTGCTCTCACTCCATTCTCTTCTCCCCAGACGTGGTGCCCGAGACGCCGACCCGAGCCCCGCAGGTGGTCCTCCACCCCGTCAACTCCAACCCCATGTGAGTGCCTCCTCCTCCCCCCGGCCAGCTTCACCTTCCCCTCCCCAAGCAGCACATCCTCTGCACCCCACCTCCTCCGGGCACCCATGGGTGCTCCCCTGGCTTTGCAGGACCAGTTTTGGGCTCAGGGATGCCTTTAGGGCAGGTTGGGGTGGATGGTGGGGGTGAAGCCCTGGTGCTCCTGCTGCACCAACCCAGCTCATGGCTCTGGCTTGTGTCTCGAGGAGGAGAAAGGTTGAAAGGACAGCGCAGGGGATTGATTTATAACCTACAGCAATGCACCTGCCCAGCACTTCACCATCAGAAAAAAAAATGACTTTTAGTCCAAGGCAAAACCCACGAGACGCCAAAGCCCAAGCGATGAATCTTTTACTAAATTATAAGCAGAGAACCAGGGTCTTTGAGATAATTTTAATAAAGGCAGTTCCTGCAGCCCCACCTGTAATATTTTCAAGCCCAACAAACTCTGCACTGAAATTAGGTTTGAAATGCAGTATCTAATTGGCATTAGGACCAGCTCTCCCCTGCACATCGAGTCCGAGCTGCTCTGCCGAATGCGGCATTCGCTGAGGTCCTTGTGCCTGTGCCGCCCCAGCAGTGACATTACAGTTTAGGATTGCTTGCCGATCCTTTTTATAAATGCCATTTTTGAAGGATTTTACAAGCCAGGAGTTTAACAGATAGGGTCTCGCTCCAGGCTGTGATGTGGTTTGTTTCCAGCTCACCCACGCTCTCCAAACTGCATTGGCAACTGCCGGGGGGTCCGGCAGATCTTGCCTTCGGGGGAGGTGATGGGAGGGATGGGGACAGAACTGCTGTCCCCACTGGTGACTGGGAAATTAATGGCAAAGTGATGACGTCAAAGCCTTTTTTTTTTTTTTTTCCCCCTTCCTTCCCTGCCTAAAGCAAGGTATCAGGTGTAGGGCTGGCAGACTTTTGTGGGCAAATAGCTTTCAATATGCAAAATCTGTGATTCTTCTCTTGCTCACCCCACTGAAAATAACCTGCGGGAGCCATTGAGGTTACCCTGGGCTTGGCTGGGTTAAACAGCAGACTCTGCTTCAGATACTCGGGAGACAGGTATTCGTGCCTGGGTTAAAGATCAGGCAGTAGGAGACTGCTGCTCCTGCAAACCGCCTGTGCATCGTGATGGGCAGCAGAAGCCGTCAGCATCTACCTGGGCTTTCTGTGCTGCTTAAAATATCAGGGTTGGCTCCTTCGGTATATGCACCTGTGTCTCCCCTGAGATTTATAGCTCTTTAGTGGCAATTGAATGGGATAGGAAGCACAGGACCACGGCGTCCGAGCGGTTTGGGGAGTGTTATGCCTCTCCTGTGATCATTGCTGTCTCGGGGAGGGGATGCTGTTATTTATGCTATTGATAATAATAATTTAGAATATATTTCTATTATGCTCGAAACCACCCGAGCTGCTCCGACTGATCTTCCCCACAGAATTTCCCTAATTCCCCGTTAACTGTCAGGTGCAGTGAGACCCTGGTCATGGACCTGGTGGTGGGAGGTGCGGTGTAAACGGAGAAGAAAAAGAGGAGCTCCTGGCCCAGAGAGCAGGGAAACTAGAGGAATTCAAGTGCTCTTACTGCAGGGGAGGGTCTTTGAAACCTCCACTTCTCAAAAATAATTGAGAAACCCGTTTTCTTCTCTTCTGGCTGCTAATCAGCTGCGCTTGTTGCTTTGGCTGGCATTTGTTGGGAAGGTAATTCTGATCTTAGAAACCACCTAAAAATGCCATAAGCGCATGCCCCAGCGCTGCCTTGAGATGGTCAATAGCTGTGAGGGTGTAAATCTGTCCCTTACGCTGGGTTAGCTGGGGGTGACGCCTGTCTGCTGTGCCCTGGCCTCGGGGCTCCTCCTGGGGCATGCGGTGATGGTGCATCCTCCGCACTGCGTGCTTTGGGCGATGGGATGGAGACCTGGTCGTGTGCTCCCATGTCACCAAATCCATCCTGGAACTTCACGCATCTGATATTAATTAATGCAATAATTAATATTGCTCATTCCCACTATCATCCCCCCCTCCCGTGTGAGCACCCAGGGCTGTCCTGGGAGATGGAGGCAGCCAGGGTATGGGTGGGAAGGGGTTGATCTCCCAAATTAGCAGCGAGCCTGGTACTTCTCCTCCCCGATCCCTTTAGTCTTGGTGCAGAGCGATGCTGCGGGAAGCAGGACTCGACGCCTGCGTGTGCTCCCCACCTAACTGTGTTTCTACCCGGCGGTAATTCAGTAATTCTTTTAACAGCCTGGAAGGAAACCCATTGCTTCAAATTGAAGTGGAGCCCACCTCGGAGGTGAGATGGCTGGACTCGCTCCTGTGCTTAACGGGCCTTTATTTTATATATATCTTGGGGCACATTTCACAGGAACCAGTTAAGCTTAGCATCTGTGCAGTGAAATTGCTGATAATTGAATTAATGGCCAGGCCTGATCCTGCCCAGGCATCCGTGTCCCCACCCCATGAAGAGGGACCCTCATGGGCTTCGTCTCTGCACTCAAGTTTATAGTTCAGTGAGCTTTTCTGAGATGCATTAAAAATGTGGTGGAGGGGAAGAGGTGGAGGGTGAGGACAGGGATGCAGCTTTTAATGGGTGTTGTAAATCCTGTAGAAAGCATATACAGAGCGTCAAGGGAAAAGTCAGACCCATCCCGAGGGGCTGGCCGTGCACACCGGGGGGTGCCAGGGTGGGAGCAGTCGGTATTAGCGGAGAACAGCTTGGCCAGGGTAGGGTGAAACACTGCTTTCAGACAAATGAATTAAATGCTGCAGTGTGTCACACTCTCGTATTTAACCCTGGAGTAAAAAAATGCCTCCCTGTAAAATCTGGGTTTCTGCTGGCTTTGCATAAAACGCAGCCGGCCGGTTGCCTTTGGAAGGTACCTGCCTGGTTTCTCTGGGTCCGAGCAAGCAGTAGGTGGGTTAAGTGGGGTTTTGTGCACGTTATCTTCCTCGGCTACAGTTTTTTCCCCCCTTGTTTTATTGTGCTCGCCTCCCTTTACCTCCCTGCCGCAGAATGAGGAAGGCACCGAGGAGGCGCAGGAGTCCGAGGACGACTTTGAAGAGATGAACCTCTCGCTCCTCTCTGCACGCAACTTCCCCCGCAAGGCCAGCCAGACCAGCATCTTCCTCCAGGAATGGGACATCCCCTTCGAGCAGCTGGAGATCGGCGAGCTCATCGGCAAGGGCCGCTTCGGGCAGGTCTTTCACGGGCGCTGGCACGGGGAGGTGGCCATCCGCCTCATCGACATCGAGCGGGACAACGAAGACCAGCTGAAGGCCTTCAAGAGGGAGGTGATGGCGTACCGGCAGACCCGGCACGAGAACGTGGTGCTCTTCATGGGAGCCTGCATGAGCCCTCCCCACCTTGCCATCATCACCAGGTAAGCCCCGACATCTCGTGCTCAGCCGCAATAATTTTTTCTTTCCAAAACACCTTCCTGCGGTCAAACGTTACCGGGAGGTAAGGCTGGCCATGCCTCCCTGCCCTAGCAAAGGGATGTTCTCCATCTGCTGTGATTTATGCTGCGAAGCAGATGGCAAACCCATCAAAGTGGGTCCAGGCAGATTCATCTCCTGTAGAAGTGGAGCTTGAGACAGGAATGGTTTGTTTTAACCAGGAGGGATGTAACCTGGTGGGATTCAGCAGTTTCTATCCTGGTTTGTTGCTTTTTTTTTTTTTTTTCCATGGTGCCCTGGTCAGGTCCCTGGGTGGGTGGTAGGGACTGGACCCTGCTCGACCGCTGTCACAGCATGGAAAAGTCTCTAATTGTGTAAAGCAGCCGGTCACTTGAGAACACCAGGTTTCATGAATAACTCGGTGCTGTGAAAACAGCTCGGGTGTCTGAAGGCTCAGCAGGGTGCAAGTGTTAGGTCCAATGGTCTGTGAAATGGCCAGGAGGGCAGCAGAGGTGGGAAAACAAGACGCTTGCAAGGAGGTCTGGTATTCCACAGGTCTGGAGCCCATCCACAGGGTCTCCTCGCTCCCGAGGAGGTGGGATACCTTGCAAGACAAGTCACAGTCTCCTGGAGCATTTCCTCCCTTTCCCAAAGCTGTTGTCTTTATTTATTACACCCCAAACTGGGTATGAGACTAATAGGAATGAGTTTGGGATGGGGCCGGGGGAGGGAGATTGGGGGCTCGAAGAGCTGCTGGCTGAGCGGCTGGTGATGCTCGGGGACATCGTAGCAGGGTGCAGGGATGAGACTGCTGGAGGGGGGCTTCTTGCAGCTGGTTGGGGAGCAAGCTGAGATTTGGGGTCTCCCAAACCATCTCAAACACATCCAGGGCTGCTTTGGTCTCAAGGAATTCCCATGTACCTGCTGTCACCCACGTGCCTGGTGGGAAATGCAGCACCAAGCATCCCGGCATGCTCCTTGCATGGGTGGGCAATCATGAAATCCCCACCAGCCTCGAGGCAGGGAGGCTGCAGCTGCTCCCAGAGCAGCTGCTGTTGTGTGAAATACATTTATTTTTGAGTATTCAGTTATTTCCCTCACCTCTAGACCATGTGCTCAGCCACGGGGCTTGAGGCAGTGCCGCTTTGCCTCCCGCCACAGGTTACCTTCTCTCGGAGAAGTTTCCCCAAGGTGAGGTTGAACTTCCAGCCTCCTCTTGGCAGCGTTTCAAAAAGCCTGTGCTGAAATGGCAACGCTTCTGACAGCTATTAGTGATGAAATATTGCATCATCCTTTCCTAATGTCCCCTTGAAAGCGGCACCTCCTGGCCCCCCGGTCCCAGCTGGGGCGGCTCTGCAGGTGCTGGGGTGGGGGCTTTGCTCTGCTCCCCTCCTTGCTCAACAGCGAAGGATTTCAACCCAAATTTGTGGCTCCTCATGCCATCGCTTGCTCGCTGCCCCGGTGGGTTCATGGGCTGCATTTGGCTTGGGAGTTGCATCCTCCGGAGACAAGGTGACCCCAAAAGGGGGCTGGCTCTCCCCAGCTGGGACTGGAAAAAATACGCTTTTTATTTTGGACCAAAAAATAGTCATCTGGGAAAATTCAGCAGCATTTCAGATCTCCATCTATTAGCTAGCTTCAGGCCAAAAGCATTTTGAAAAGTATGTAAACAGATGTATTGATCGATGCGTCAGAGACCCCATCCATGTGTTACACCGTGTTGCTGCCTCTACCCAGAGGAAAACGCAGCTTCTCCGTCCCGCTCCGCTCTGCTCCATGGTCCCTTTGCAGCCCCTATTTGCTCAGCTTTTCAATCCTATTCAATATCAAAACCTGGGCAATATATTCTTTTTTTTTTTTAGCTACAAAGTGTTTTCTATTCTAATGCCTCTTTATATAATACCATAAAGGTGCCATTTTTGACAGTTTGACAAAATAAATATGTGCGCTGCAGTAGCTTGATACATTAATATGAGGTCTGTGAAGCGCACTGCTCGGCTTGCTTTTCTTCCCAGCTGCACTTGGTCCTTTTTTTTAAGGTCAAAGTACAACTTTATTGGATTGCCCTAAATATAACCTGTGCTCGCAACGTCTCCGAGCATTGCCTCCTCTTTGCCTACAACCGGCAACCTGCTTTTATCCGTATTCTTTGAAGGCTGAATTAACATCACGATAGTTTTTCAATTGCAACTGGAAACCTGCTTGGTTTTCTCCTGCTGGGATTTCTGGGTGCGATCGGCTCATGGCCGGTGCTGGTGCTGGGCTGGCCACGAGGATGCAGGAAAGCCAAAGCAGGGGGATGCTGGAAGGGGGCTCAGCTCAGTCTCAGGGACTTTTGGGGAAGCCCAGGGCTACATGAGTGGCCACCCCTTAGCCCAGATGTAATTTCCAGACTCCATTTATTCCCCTTTGATGTTTCCCAAGGGGCTCTGTTCTGCTGGTGCTTCCCCAGGAGGCACCTCTGGGGCTCTCGGGGCAAAGCATCCCTTGCATTTCCCAGGGTGACAGCACCGGGATGCTCCCTTGCCTTTGTGCCTGCAGTCCTTGTCTGGTGTCTACTTGGTTGAACTCTTCTGGGGGCTTTTTGGGACATCTCTGATCATCTCCTGTGGGGAAAAGCCTTCTGGCCATGTGGAGGTCTCCATCCCATACATGTTTCCTTATCTGGCCCTGCTTCTTGGAATAGGCAGGTCTTTCCTAAGGGATGTGACAGCCCTGGGGACTCTTCTGCCATGGCACAGGTGGGAGCTGCTGCTCAGGCGTTGTAGGGAATGACTCTGGGAAGAGGACAACGTGGCGTGAGCTGGGCTGAGAAGGGTCAAGGATACTGGGAATAGTCCAGGATGTGGCACTGGGGGAGGAGGGAGGCTGGTGACCCTGCAGAGGGGAGAGCATCGTTCTTCAAACAGGATTTTTCTGAAGAGACTCAAGTTTTCCCCGTGGGTTTACAGGAATAACTTTAAACCAGGCTTTGCTTGGAGTGGGGGAAAATCAGTTCCAGCTGTCTGATGAGGCTAATTACAGATACAAATCCAGGATGTCCAAATTTCCTCACCCGCTCCTCGCCGCGCACATCCCCAGGCCCGAACTGGCTGTGTGCAGAAGAGGCCCCTTTTCTTCTGGATGCCCAGAGGTGGTCGCTCGAGGACATTTTTTTTCCACCAAGAAAAAAAGCGATTTCTTGTAGCTGTAAAAGAAATCTCCATTTTCCTGCCGGCACGCTGGAAGCAGCTGCCCGTCCCTGGAAGGGGCTTTACCATGCCGTGCCACCCAGTGCTGCTGCAGGGGGGTTATTTATAGATGGGTTTATTTTTACTTTTTCACATCCCTACGTTTTCCTTCCTGCTTGCTTGTGATATTCAAGGATTGTCTCATTAGCAGAAAGAAATCTCTCCCCTCCAAACAGCATTGACCCATGGGCAAAAGCTGGAAGGGGAAACTGAGGCAGCAGCTTGCTAATGGCGTGATGCTTTGTGTTACGCTCAATTTTCTCTGCATTAGCCATTGGTCTGGCCAGATGACTGGGACCAGTACTGCTTAGTATCTTCATCACTGACATAGACGGTGGGATCCAGTGCACCCTCAGCACATTTGCAGATGACACCAAGCTGAGCGGTGCGGTTGACGTGCCTGAGGGACGGGATGCCATCCAGAGGGAGCTGGACAAGCTCGAGAAGTGGGCCCAGGCGAATCTCATCAGGTTCAACAAGGCCAAGTGCAAGGTCCTGCATATGGGTCAGGGCAACCCCCAGTATCAATACAGGCTGGGGGGTGAAGGGATTGAGAGCAGCTCTGCTGAGAACTTGGGGGTACTGGTGGGTGAAAAGCTGGACGTGACCTGGCAATGTGCGCTCACAGCCCAGAAAGCCAACCCTACCCAGGGCCGGATCAAAAGAAGTGTGACCAGCAGGTCGAGGGAGGGGATTCTCCCCCTCTACCCCGCTCTCGGGAGACCCCACCTGCAGTACTGCCTTCAGCTCTGGGGCCCCCAACATAAGAAAGACATGGACCTGTTGGAGCAGGCCCAGAGGAGGGCCACGAAGATCATCAGGGGGCTGGAGCACCTCTCCTGTGAGGACAGGCTGAGAGAGTTGGGGTTGTTCAGCCTGGAGAAGAGAAGGCTCCGGGGAGATGTTATAGCAGCCTTCCAGTACCTAAAGGGGGCTTAGAAGAAAGATGGGGACAGACTTTTTAGTAGGGTCTGCTGTAATAGGACAAGGGTTAATGGTTTTAAACTAAAAGAGGGGAAATTCAGACTAGATACAAGGAAGAAATTTTTTACGATGAGGGTGGTGAGGCACTGGCACAGGCTGCCCAGAGAGGTGGTAGATGCCCCATCCCTGGAAATATTCAAGGTCAGGTTGGACGGGGCTCTGAGCAACCTGATCTAGTTGAAGAAGTCCCTGCTCACTGCAGGAGGGGTTGGACTAGGTGACCTTTAAAGGTCCCTTCCAACCCAAACCATTCCGTGAGTCTATGATTCTTGAGTTGTCTGTTAATGCGACTGTCTGGGTTGGAAAGGAAAGGAAGAAATTCAGCATCTTTTGGCAATGGGAGGTGGTGACTCCAAAGAGCGCTTCCATCAGAGCCGCTAATAGATTTTCTCTTGGGTAATGAGCGGTGGGGACAGTTAACATTCATCTTAATTAGTCTTGAGCAAGAGCGAATGTGAGCCTTGGTGCTTTGAGCGCTGCATAATGGATAGCACGAAACGGCATCAAAGTCCTCGGCCCAGTGGAAATGAAAGGACTGAAAAAATGCCGTGTTTGCTGCATACAGGCAAATGACAAGTTGTTTTCGCCCGTGTTGAATGAGACAAAGCCAGGCCTGGGTAAGCTCACGTCAGCTCCTCGGGGCTCCTGGTCCCGGCCCCCATCAGTGGCAGCACGGGGAGGGGAGGTAAAACCTCAGCCACCCAGGAGGTCCTTCGAAGGACAAAGTCAAACAGTTTTCTAATGCTATTAAAATGGCTCGAGCCACCCACGAAGGTAATGGATTGCAGAAACTACCAGGTTTTAGGATTCTGGGTGTTCCTTCTGGGGAAAAAAAAAGGGGGGGGGAATTTTAATGCTTATCAATCCTTCCCGAGGCTCCTGGGTCTCATCGAGTCTGTAATGAAAGTAGGGGCATCAGCATGCTGGATGCAGCTTTCTGGGGGGGCACTGATGGCTCTTGTTGGATGGGAATGTTGTTTGCAAGAAGAGAGCGAGGTTAGCAGGTCTGAAAGGCAGGAGAGAGGAGGTTTGAGGTGGAGCTTCGTCATGCTTTGAGCTCCTGCTGACTTGCGTGGGGGATTTGGTGCAGCTTTTCTAAGATTCCTTGGTTTTTAGTTAAAAGCTTAAAAGTGGCACTAGAAGCCCATGCAAAGACCCAGGGATTTGTACCCTGAGATGATTCTGGCCGGGTTTTGGCCCCTCTCTCGTCACGGTGCGATGCCAGAGTGACTCTGGATTTACAGGGTGCAACTGGGAGCCAACTTGATGGCTGCTGGCAATCCCACCCGGGGCTGCATGGCCGTGATTTATGTCCCTGCCGTGATGTGCCAGGAGGACCAAAGAGAACATTGAAGAACATTAGGAATTAAGCTTGACCATGGCAGGACTATATAAAAAGAATTAATTTGTCGAAGGTGCCTTTCAGCAGAGGAACTTGGAGTATATCTACCAGAGAGGGAGCATCTCCCAAACCCCTTCCCTGGAGCTGGTGGTTAGTGGGAGGGAGCTGAGTGCTGAGGCCGAACAGAAACCCAGGCCCTCTTCTCATGTGAGATACCAAAGACGAAAAGAGAGTTTGCTCTTTCTTCCTCTGTGGCAAAGCAAACTGGCTTCAATAACAGGGAACACATTACCTGCCACGAATTAATAGGGAAGGTGTGAGAGCGAGGGGTGGGAAGAATATCTGAGATGCTATGGCTGTGTCTTACAGGATAACTTTCTGGCACTGCATGGGCTAATGTCGGGGTTTGTTATGATTTTATAATTTATTTCTATGCTGGCTGTTGGCAATGTCTAATGCTTGGCTCTGCTGCTGGGAGGAGCAAGCCCGGCTCCTTGCAGGGGATCCTCTCCCATTGCCGGGCATGGGGGAGCTTGGACAAAGCTCGGCTTTAAATGCTTGACTCTTCCAAGCCTCTCCCCGTGCCAAACCTCCTGACATTTACAGTGTCCCAGCCTAGCTGCAAAGGATTTGGGACTTGTAAATCTCAATGCTCAGGGAGCTGGGGGCTGAGCAGATGTTTAACATGATTTGAAGGATGGGAGTAAAGGGGAAGGGTGTAAGCCATGGCACTTAAGACAAAACCGACCGGGGCTGCTTGGTTTTTCCCTGTGTGGGTGCTCTGTGGGGCCAGGATGGGCTGCGCAAGCCGCTGCATGCTGCTTGCAGCCAGACCGTTGTTCTCTTCAGGGATAGCCATGTTGGCCATCTGGGCTTTAATGAACAACAAATTGGCTTTTTCTCTGCACTGCAACCCAACCATCTCAAAATACATCCTATCAGCCTTCTTTCCTGCCTTGGAAAGTTAAGTAGGCGCTCCAAATCCTGCTCAACGGGAGGGAAACTGAGGCACAGAGCTGCCACATTGTTTTCCTCCATGTCAGGCTGGAACCACGCATCCCGGAGCCAGGCATTTCCGAGATGCCTTTCATGTCTGGCCCTTCTCTCCCCACTCGTGGGTGTATTTTGGGAGCAGAAGCCATGAGGTCTTGCCTCCCGTAACCCTCCCCACGCTGGAGCACCCGCTTTGGGAGCCAAAGCATCACCTCCTGCCCTGCCTCCAGTTGTCTTCCCTCCTTTTACTTTCTGCTGTGTTTCCCCTTTCGTAGCAGTTAAATAATGGAGCTCGTAGATCATATAATAAATAGGTATTGACTTCATGCCACAGGCTGGATCAGAAT
This sequence comes from Harpia harpyja, assembly GCF_026419915.1. NCBI lineage: Eukaryota > Metazoa > Chordata > Aves > Accipitriformes > Accipitridae > Harpia > Harpia harpyja. The sequence continues at coordinate 45,460,505 of NC_068948.1, read as the reverse complement.
TGATTGACCCGTGGGAATACACTCCTTTGCAATCAATAAGAGGCCATCAGGCTGGATAAATCTTGATAACGACTGACAACAGGAAAGTCGATATGTGTATTAATATATACATTAAGCGAGTATATATCTTTTGCCTGGAGACAGCGTTGCTTTTGGCAGCTTGCGGAGTGGGATGGGTTGGGGAGGAGACCGAAATATCCTGAGCAAAGAGGATGGCAGGGATGGGGAAAGGCAGCGGCTTGATCTTCTGTGAGGGTGTTTGATGTCGAAATAAGAGCTGGCTGCTTCGGTGCTGGCTGAGCTTTTCTTACCCGTTGTAGCATCAAATCCCCGCCGGCGGCTGTTCGTTAGCACCGCCTTAACGTGCTCCTCTGGCAGGGGATGCTCGAGGGGAAAGTTCTCCTTTGTATTTAAAAGTGTTTCAAAATGCCATGGAAATATTTCTGTTTTGGCCGTGACTTCTTGAGGAGAGTACTTAACGCAGCGGGACTCGGCGCTGAGGCACTTTACTGGAGAGGAAGGGATTTAAGCGGGTTTTTAAGGGAAAGCCTGTGATTAAGTGCCCTGCTGAGAGATGGTCCCACCAAGTCTTTCTGCTTGTGCCAGCTCTTTCCTTCACTGCTGAGTGACATCTCAGCACGATTCCATACTTTTTTTGAGCATCCTCAGTGCTGGGCATCCTCTTTGGGGCCGGGGAGGGCTGTTTGCTGGGGCAGGTCGTGGGGGACCCCTGTGCTGGTATCCTCCTGCCTAGCCAAAGAGGAGGCTGCCCAGGGAAATAGTTCCCTCCTGTGACAGCATTATTAATTTTTTATTAATAATAATTATTATTACTATTTCAAAGTGGAGTTGGGTTCTAGTGAAGCAGCCGTTCACGATCAAAAGACTTGCTTCTTCCCTCTCTTCAAAAGGAGGGTGGTTTTTTTAATTTCTTTTCCTTCCTGAAGTTCAAAATAGCAGGAGGAGCATGGTGTAGAGAATATATTAGGCTCCTTCAAAGGCAAGGAGAGGTCAAAGAGCCTTCACACATCCCTGTGCACCCAGCCAGCCCTCTCGGAGCCGATTACGAGCGCACCCTTTCAAAAGGCAGCAAGTGCCACCCGAAGCATCAAGTATTTTCGGATGACTTGTTTGCAACCAGGGCTTTAGATAAGCTGCTGGAGCCTGTGGCTGCTTTGCATTCACCTGTCTCTTAGCTCTTTTCCCTGCAGCTGTAGCACGGCTCGTCTCCTCTGACACTATCTCCTTCAAATAAAAATGCATGGAGTTTGCTTTCTCTAAATAACTTGGTTTTTTCCGAAGCGACGATGGAGTTGGAGCTACTTTTCGGGGAGGCTGATCCCCCTCCTCCTCCTCCTCCAGCCTTTGCGGTTTGGCTGTGCTGGCTGTAGTTATCTCGCTTGCCAGCTGCTGGGAGGAAAATTTTGCTGCCTAAGTAATATCCATCGAAGGACGACGCTTCCATCGGGCAGAGATAGCAAGCGTGGGACGAGGGGACCATCGCCTCTTCAGGGCTTTTCTATTTCCCTACGCTAGTTTTGCTCTGCAGAGGCTCCTCCATGCAAAGCGGGAGCCGGGTCGCTGCGAGCTCCAGGCTGGGGACCTGGGCTTTGCTGTGGCCAAAAACGTTGCTCATGGCAGGTAATGAATTCCCCGCCTCCTTGTTGGGCTTGCTTTGGGAAACTTGGGTAAGGGTTCAATTCAGAGGTGGAGTTTGATGGGTAAAGTATTTTCACCCCCGAGCAATGCCGCCAGAGGGGCTGAGCTCTGATGGATGCTGATGCTCGGCATCAGGTCTGCGGGCTCCCGGTCCGGCATTTCATGGCACCGTGCTGCTGTGAAGCTTTTGGCTGCTGCTTTCCTCCCTGGTCGTGGTCCGGCGAGGATGGATGGTGTTTCTCAGGGCCCAGGGAGGAAGGAAACCACATGTTGCTTTTATTGAAAGAGATGGGAGCGATGGGGAAGGCAGTTCCCTGCGTGCCAGCGGGTGCAGCAACGAGGAGGGAAAAGAAAGGAAAGTTGTAGTCCTGGGGCTGAAACATTTCCACGCCAGATCTCAGGGTGCTGGGTATGTGTGGCTCAGAGAAGAGCTGCTTTGCTTCACCAGGAGGTTTGGGCAATAGTGGATCCCAGTGAAACCAGTCCTGAGCATCCCTCACAGGGCTGGGGGGACCTAGGGCCCCAATAGCACTGGGTGCCACTGGCAGCCCAGTGAGGATAGCTGGCCTGTGAACCAGCCAAGCTTTTTTACCCCCCCCCCCCCAGCTTTTCACCAGGGGGTAAAAAAAAAAAATATATATATATATAGGTGTGGGGTCTGACACATGCCAGCTTTCTCCTTAGACTGAGACCTAACAAAACTCATTGCAGCTCACGTCGGTGTGACCCTGGTTGTTCCAGCTGGGTGTCCCCGCTGTCCTTGGGGTGGCATTTAGATGCAGAGGGCTTGGGGAGCTCAAGCTGGATGATGCCACTGTTCTGCTTTGCTCATGCCAGCGTAGCAGGGAGAACGTGCGTAAAGGGTGCGATATTTCTTATTGATTTTTGAGGAAAACAAAGCCTAGGGATAAAAATTAACCCAAACCTCTCCCTTTGCTGCTCTTCCAACCTTGTTTAATTTTCCGTTTTGTGAAACACATTTGTGGCTGCCTAGTTTCAAAGGCACAATGGCCAGACGTCGGTAAAAGAGAAAAACAAGCCAATATATGGAAACAGCTTGAAAACTTCCCGAATAACTTGGGCACGTGCAGACATGTGCAGTACTGGTTCTTCTCCTCCCTGCTGCAGCTAGTCCTGCTCAGATGAAATCAAATAAGTCCCAGCTCAGCAGCTCTGGTTGCTGTGCTCGTATCTTTCTTAATATTCCCCAAAGATTTCTTCTTTTCTGTGAAATAATAAAAAGCAGCGAACTGCTGGGGAATGTGGAAGCATCCGAGCAGCCCCTCCTTTGCTCTGTCTTTCCTCAAGCACAGATGTAACCTGCTAGCAGAGGTATTTTTATATTAAAGTACTTATTATTAATTCTCACTCTCTCTCCCTCTGTGTCTCCCCTGGGTATAGAGTGCCGGCTATCACCATGGTATCTGAGCTGGTTCCCCATAAATCAACATACTAGCAAGTAATGAGCTTCCTGGGGTCTGGCATTTATCACTTTGGGGTGTTCAAATGATCCTATTTAATTTAATGGGCATTTATGTGGATGGTTGAGCAGAGGGAAGAAAAGCACAAAACACCGGTGAGTAACAGCATCGGGACCTGCGTGCAGCCGCCGTACCATCAGCTCTGAATTTATTCCTGCTCCTGAGCAGGAGCCGGGCTGAGGTCTTCAACCCTACAGAGGCAATGGCCGTCAATATAGAGATGATGGCTATCAATATAGAGATGATGGCCATCAATATTGTGGGGGAGGGGAAAAGCCCCAATGAGTGGGGAATGGATGAGGCTGTTTTCACATCGAATGGCAAAAATATCAAGAGGCAGTGCTCCAGCTCTTCCTCACTCATCCCTCCTAAATTGTTCCTCTGCAAGTCACTTTGGCTTTGCTCCCGTTGCTGATGTCTTCAGCCCACGCTGGTGAAATGCAGAGTGTTTATAAAGCAATTTGGGATTTGGCTTGCTTGGCTGAACACTTCAAAAACTCATTTTGAATAGAGAGTTACATCTGCAGCGGGATGGGGCTGGGACCGTCCTGGTGCCGGGGAAGGCTGCGAGCCGAGGTTACGCCGTGGGTTGAGGTCCGCTCCTGGAAGCTGGGGACCCCTGGAAAGGCCTTTGCATCTCCCCGAGATACCCGGCCGGGCTGTCCCTGCTGCCTCTCGGCTCTGGCTGGGGTTTGGCGGGATGCCGGGGCACATGTCACCAACATCCCTGCTCTGCCGACGGGTGGGTTGGAGAGGTTGAGGAGGAGAAGACAAGTATTTGTTTACGAATACGTACTTCAGCGGTGAATAAGCCGGGATCCGTCTGAAGACGCGAATCGTCTGCCTTTGTTTCTGGTGTCAAGCGTAGGCGGTCGCTGGCCTTGTGATCCGCAGCATCGCTCGCTCGCAGCCGGCTGGATACCTCAATGCCGTGGTTCAGCATAGACCTCTTGAAGTGGAAAGGCAGAAGATGATGTGCGTGCCCCGGGAGCCGTGCTTTGTGCCTGCTGCTCCTGCCCGAATGGGGAACGATTGACGGCGGATGAGGAATGAGAAGAAGCGAAATAGTTGAGCTCTGCCATGAAAAGGTTCTGCAGGTGGTGGCTGAATGGGCTCAGGTGCTGCATAATAGGTATCAACCGGGCTTTATCTCTCCATTGGCAGCTCCTTATCCGGCAAGAAAACTCTAACAAATACTGGTGCGGTGGTTGCTAGTTGAATTCATTCCGAGGAGTTATTCATTGAGGGGAGGAGAGAGGCACCTGGGCTGCCTCGATGGCTCTACCGAGGTCTGATGAGCGGTGGTGGCATGTCCTGTGTCCGTGGTGCTTTGCCGTGTGCTGGTGCCACCACCCCGGGTCTAAGCGGTGGCTGCTCGACTTGTGCCGGGGCTCACGCCAGGTGCCTCCGCTGCCTCCTTTAATGCGGTCCCTCTGTAAATGAAGCGGAGAGATGGGAATCTCATCCGAAAAGGGCTGCAGGCTCCGCTCCCGGGGTTATCTCTGCAGTTCAGATAGGCAGAAATTTGAGGATTTTTCTCTAAACAACCCTTTTCCAGGAAAACAGCTAAGCTTAACTCACTTTAGGGCTGAAATCAAACCCAGGTCCAGCGCTAATCTATTCATTGCATTTGCAGTGTCAATTCATGACTAATGCAGACCACAAGCTACTTTCTCGAATGGTTTTCTCTGGGGGAAAACAAGCACTTGCTGGGGAGCAGGGAGGGCTGGGGAAACTCCTTCATGCACAGGCAGGTCATGGGAGGTGGCAGAAAGCCCATTGCATTCCAGAGCTTAAAGCTTTACAGGTTTATTTAGCAAATTAGTGCAAAAAACCTTCATATTGTAAAGGTGGTGGAAAAAGAATTCATGTCTGTCATTATTTTGCACCCTTTAATTCTGGTTGCCGAAACCCAAGGGTTTTCTTTATCGCTTATTTCCAAGTAGGAGTTCAAGTGCTTGGATCCTAATCTTCAGACAAATTCATATTTGACTGCAGCCAAACTATTGCGGAAGATAGGAAGCGGCTGGTTTAGTTAGAGGAAGATCATGCTTGTAATTGCGGGTGCCTCGGGTTTGCAGTCCAGCTGGTGTGCTCAGGGACGTGCTGAGACACCTGAGCAAGGAGAACCATTACTGAGGCGGCAGTCGCACGGGTATGAAGATGCCCTAAAATCCTCACCGCAGCTTGCTTGCATCCGGCAAGGCTATTTCTAACACAACCTGTGACAAAGTACTTCGAAGGATGCTGTTGTCTCTCCAAAACCTGTGAGATGTGGGACTGGTTCCACTCCTGCTCTGCTGCTTGACCTAAAAATTGTGCTCTCTGCCCAGGGAGGGAGCTTTTGGCTTAGGAGCAGGAGGATCCTTTGTATCCACAAGCTTCTGAAGAAGCAAGCAAGGTTTAATCCCAATAAGCAGTATCCCAATTCCAATCAGTTTAATCCGCCGAAGAGCTGCAGAAAGCTCGGCTTTCCCCAACTTTCTGGAAGCGAACCTCTAACATCCCTGCTCTTGGGGGCTAATTGCTCACAGGGACCTTATTTGCATCCAGGTGACGGCCTTGGCCATGTGGTAACGATGGGGGAACGGTAACCGCACTGTGGTTTGGGGGGGATTGCTGTTGCCATTTTCAATGTCCGCAGGGAAATCACGGCAGAGCCTCCTGGGGTTTTTGCCTCATGGTACTGCTTGAAGCCAGCCTTGAGGTAAAAAAGTAGAAGTGGGGCTTTACCATAATGTTGCATTCCTGATTTCTCTGGATTTGCAATGTGGGGGAAGTCGCTGTGGGGCTGTTCGCCCTCCGCAGGGCTGCGCTGAGCATCGCTGCCCTTAGCGTGCCTCTTCTTCCTCGCCTAAGCCGGGGGTCTGAACCGTCCCCTCTCCCCGTCTGAGCAACATGGTACCCAGGCAAACCCAGGGCAGCTCGGTGTGGTGCTCCTCAGCCCTTGCAATGAGGCACAGCTCGGGCTGGTTATTTCCATCCAAAAAGGGCAAAACCTGTTATCTCAGGGAATAAATCCAGACTGGTCCATGCTGGCATCCCCAGGGCTGGAGGAGATGGGCAAGGGGGAAAGTGGTGGAGCCAAGCGAGGATGCAGTGAGGGGAGAACAGAGGAATTAAAACCTGTAACTTTTTATTTGTTAACTAGAACAGGATCAAATTAACGTCTGCGGTTGCCGAAGCCTCTTTAACGAGACGTGTGTCAGGCACTTTATTTCCCAGGCACAGGTATCCAGTCTCATCTTTCTAAAGTTGCCTGTAATGAGCGTGGGTGGATATAGAAAAGCAAAAAAGCCCTTTTTTGTGGGCAGGAGTTGAGGCAGCATCCACCCACGTACTCCATTATGATATTCAAATGTCAATATATTTTTAATTGGTTTATATCCCCCCCACCCCCTCCAGCTGCCTTTGGTAATTAAGGCTCTGTAAATAGATCTGTAAATAGATTTTACTGTAATTGGTACGAGAAGGAAAATTGGAGGACATTGTACAGTGCATTGGGTTGGGTTTTTTTTTTTTCCTCCCTGTCTTTCCTCTTTTGACTCATATTACATCTGTGAGTATTGTATCCTCCGAGGGAAGAGGCGGGGAGCCGTGGCCAGTTTTGCACAAAAAGTCTGAAGCAAGAGGACCAGGTGGTTTTCTTGTGGCTGGGACACGGGGAAGAGCCAGGAACCAGCCCAGGTTACCCCCTAATGGGGCTCGGCACCATGGTGATGGTACCAGCACACACCGGGGAGCAGCACGAGCTCCCTCCCAGTGCCAAACTGGGGAGAGCCCCAGTTTCTGTGCTGAATCTTCAATCTGCCTTGAGATGTAGCCAAAGCTTTTGCAGTTATTTATAGTTCCCCGCCACAGCCGCTGCCTTTATAATTTGGGGATGTTTCTTGGCGGGGGTTTCTAAACCGTGTTTCTATCTTCTCCCTTTTCCTGTTCTTTCAGCCTGTGTAAAGGACGGACTCTCTACTCGGTGGTGAGAGATGCCAAAATCGTCCTGGATGTCAACAAGACAAGGCAGATAGCACAAGAAATTGTGAAGGTACGGTATGGTGTGGGGGCAGCTCGGCACCGATGGGGGTCTGGGTCCAGCCGAGAGCCCAGCCGAGCTGCTCCGGGGAGTGGGAGTGAAGAAGCCAACGAGGGCGGGCAGGATAGCACCTCTTGGCTTTAAAATCTAGGTCTCTTAGACCTCCCTCACCCTTGTTGAGCTGAACTGGGGTGGTACCAAGGTTTCCCACGGGCTCCCCGTGCAGCGGTGAGCTTGGGGCTCATCCTGGCCACAGCTCCTTCTTCCCCCTTGGAAGTCCAGCTTTGCTGCTGCGAGCGAGTTGCTGGTTGGATATTCCTCTCCTCTTGGATAAAAAAAACCTAATCTGCTGTTGGTCTGAGATTTCCACGTCTCTGTAGTGAAAGCATCCCCACAGCCAAGGCACCCGGAGGAGTCAGTGCCGTGGTGCTCGTGGCAGGAGGCTGTGTGTGCCATGAGGCAGAGCACGCGTACATTTTTCAGAGCTAAAAAAGCTTTTCCTTTCACAGTGATGACTCAAAGTGCATCTTCGACACTTCAGATGTGACCGTATAAATAGATGCTGGGGAGGATCCTCACGTGGCAGGGTCAAGTGGCTGGGAAGTTGCGCCCTGAGCCATCAAAGCTTCCCATCGCGTGTCTGCAATGGTTCGTTTTCCTAAGAGGCGTTGAGTCGTCTGCCAGAGTAGGGTTGTACTGTGATTCCAAACATATTTAACACCAAACGATACCAAAAGTATTTGGCATGTGTTCTACCTTGGGAGCTGCGACACTGACCCTGTGCCCTGCTCAAGGTCAGCCAGCACCTCTGGTCCCCAGCAAGACCAAATCGTCTGGGGCTAAGCTCCCATTTAACATATTTCTATGGAAAAAAAAAAAAAAAGAAGTTTTTCTGGCAGATCTTAAACCCCCTTAAATATTCAAATCCATGTTATAAAACAGAATATGTTCTGCAATATATCCTGAGTGGTGTCATTCCCCTGCCTGTGCTTATGCTCTCTCTTATTAGATTGCCTATTTTGCGTTTATTTACACCCAGATTTAGCAAAGTGCATGTTGCTTTTAAAGTCAATTCCTTAAATTCCCCCAGAGTCTCTGGGCTCCGGGCAGGAGCTGACAGTTGAGCATAGGCTTAACTGCTTTGCTGAGCTGCCCGCGTCCGCACGGACGTTGCGAGAGGTGTCTTGGAGCTGTGATGTGGCTGAGCCCCATGTTGGGGTGATGGAGGGAAGCTGCAAGGGATGAACTTCCCATCTTCAGTGTACTGTCCTGAGGCATTGAGCAGATCTCCCTGCTCCAAGGGTGCTCCTGGACCCGCTGGGTGATGCTGTCAGCCCCATGCAGGGCTGTAGTGTGCCCCAAGTTGGGTGGTGGCACCTTCTTGCAAGCTCTGGCTTGCAAGTTGGGGTGTCTGAGACAGCCGAGGGCTTCTCTGCTTCATTTCTATTTTTGATCTAGTATTTTCCACTTTTTAAAGATGGATTTTTCCCACTGAGAAGATGTCTGAGGTATCACATAGGTTTGCCTCATATTTTTTCCCCTGACTACCACTGCGCTTGTGCTCAGGGTTCTCGCCTCCCAGATGTTCACAGCAGGAGGTAATAGCTTGGTGCAGCCCCTTTCTCTGTGTGCATTGCATCGCTTCGTGTAGGTTGGGGTTTTGAGGACTAGGCTAAGAGACCGCTGTCTTCTGCAGCTGCATGTGCATTAGGAACGGGTTGGAAACCTCAAACTTTTTGCAGTGTTGTGAGGCATTGCCAGCACTGGGGAAGCATCACTGGATTTGTGAGATGAAAGCATCGCCATGAAGAACATCAGGCATGAGATCTGCTGAAGCAAATCAGCACGACTGCATGTAGACCTGGTTGTAGCCCCAGCAGCAAGCCAGCTTCCCTGCATCCCCTCTCCTCCTTGGAAATATGGGGTTGGGTGTTCCTGCTGGAACAGAGGGGTTTGGGGTCTGAGCCAGGTCCCCGTAGGAATTAGCAGAGGTCTGAAGGCAAAGCCGTGCGGCATGGGTGCTGAGCTCAGGCTCTCCCTGCGCACTGGAGGGATTTTCAGACAGCGGCTCCTGCTCGCAGGAGAGGTCCATCACACCCTGTCACAGCCATCCTGGTGCTGTGGCCCGGACATATTGCCCATTGCTGGTGTGCACTAGGAGGAACAGTTTCTCTGCCTTCCCACCTCTCCGTGTCAACCATCAGCAGATGTTAAGGACGTTTTCGTGGACTTGGAGGTGGCTGGTGTGGAGAGGTGAAGGAAAGCCCCAGCATCTTGGTTTGGTTGGGCTCGGGGTGGCATCGCGGGGAGGAGCTGGAGGCAGGACCATGGTGGAAGCTTCGGCTTTGCCACCCGGTCATGACAGTTGTTTGACTTTATCCTTTGAGTCCCCGTACGCGATAGGAGAGCCGTTAAGCTTATTGGATTAGCGGCTGCAAGGGCTCTCGTTATGCCGTGATCCTCCGGAGGCAAAAATTAATTTATTTAAGAAGCGAAGCCGGCAGAGGGAGCTGGCTTTTCACGCACGCCGGGCAGCCGAGCAAATTAAGGCATTATTGGGCCGAGAGTGTTTTCTCACAGATCATCCCGGGGGCGAAGGTGGCGGGGCTGGAATTTGCAGTGGGATCTGCGCGATACCCCGCGGAGCGAGGCGAGCGATTCGGGTTTGCTGAGAGCTCCTCGAGAAATACCTTCAGCAAAGGCTTGGCTGCGTTTGACGATTGCACGGGAGGTGCGTTCCCATCCATGCTGTGTGAGCATGGGTGCAAAGGCCCCGCTGCCTGCTCTGAGCTCCCGTCAACCCTGACCGACGGGAGGGGGCTGCAGAGCATCCCCATGGCGCTGGGTCTCATCCTGTCCCATGGATGCTCAGGGCCCTGCGCTGCACCTTGCAGGAGAAACAGGTTCCCAGCATTGAAATGCTGTTCCCTGCACAACCCTGACACTTTGTGAAGGTGAGAGTGACATTTTAAAGCAGATTTTTAAACCTCATCATTATTTCATGTGCTGGGACCCGGAGACCCCTAATTAATCCCAGTGTCTGGAATGGTCCCAGCATCCAGCTGCAGCTGTGGCATCTCAGGGCCAGCCGCAGCCCCGAATCCTTTCCTTCCTCCAGCATCCTTTAGCAGAGGCTCTTCAGGATTTGACCACCAAGGGGTGCAGTTAAAGCCCTGTGACTTGCTGGGTTGGGGTGTTTGCGGTCCCCAGCAGCACGTTGTCTCTGGCTGCTCCCAGACTTTCCCACTGCTGGAGCAGAGCCCTGCAGGTCTATGTGCTGGCAAGTCCTTGGTATCCTCAGGATTTTTTTTCCACATGCCAGGCATTTGCATTTGAAGATTTGTGGGTTTTTCAGCTTGCTTTCGCAATTTTTCCAGATAGTTTCTGAATTTGGATTGTGCCTCCCGGCTCCACACAGGCTGCAAACTTAAAAATATATTCTTGTTCCACTGCCTGTGTGGTTAATGGTGATATGTGAAAAGATGGACCCCCATGGAAATCCAGTTAATAAATCCCCCCATGTCAGTGATAGACAACTGATACTCTTAAGCAACAGTTTGCTGGCCCATTTGGCATTTATCCTTCAGTAGCTTCCTCTAGACCAGGTTTCCCCTAGTCTGCTTATGAGAATGAAAAGTGAGACAGCATCAAAAGCCCTGCTGAAGTCAGGATAAATGGCTTTTATCATCCTCCCCGTTCCCAGAGCTGGTTATCCCGTTGAGCTGAATGTCTGCCACATGGAGCTGTCGGCAGTCTGCTTGATTTGTCGATGCTAAACAAGCCCGGTGCAGGGGAGTTTGGATTTCCCACCCATGGCCTTTTTTTTGCATCATTAGCAATAATTTTAATTAACCACCAAGTAGCTTTTCCCAGGGGAAAAGAATTAAGGCAAGACTCCTGCACAGTGCTTGTTTCCAGACTAATGGTGTCGGTGTGCACATGGGAAGCACTAATGGCTCAGCCAGGGTATGCGGTAGCAGTGATGGAGAGCTCTGACTTATTACCCTTCTACTCCCAGCCCCCAAAGAGAATGAAGGAGAAAACATCATCATCATCAATTTCTCAGCAGAGGATTTCAGGAAAGCGACTGCCAGTTTGGTTTGCTGCTAATTTTTCTTGCATAACCAATTAATCAGGAAGACGAGCGGGTGCCATCGCAGCCGAGACACCCACACCACGATCCCATCACCCTCCGTGAGCACCACCCGATGCCCATCCCAAGCCAGGGAACCCCTGGACACCTGGATTTTCTGCAGGGATGTTTGGGGATGTGCAGCCTTTGGCTGTGGCCCAGCCATAGCACGGTAGTGTGGACGTGCTGCCGCAGCACAGGGATGTTCCCGGTCAGGCTCTCCCCGTCTTGGTGATCGTGGGGTTGCCCCTGCTCTGGCATTATCCTGTCTGTTTGTGCTGCTTTTTCAATTTTGGGGTATTTTTCTCTCTCCTCCGTCCTAGGGAATGGGCTACCTGCATGCCAAGGGGATCCTTCACAAGGACCTCAAGTCAAAAAACGTTTTCTATGACAACGGGAAGGTGGTGATCACGGACTTCGGCCTCTTCAGCATCTCGGGAGTTCTCCAAGCAGGCAGGTAGGACATAGCGTGCTGGAAATACTGGCATTCTTCCCCATGCCCTAGAGCTCCCCTTTGAGCTGGGAACATGGGGAGAGACCCCCAAAACCTCCTCTGCAAGTGCCTTTCTGGGTCTGCAGCCCAGGTGCATTTGAGTGTCCTGGGACTGCCCTGGGGATTTCACCATCTCACCTCCCAGGGTTTTGCTTTTGAGGAGGCTTGCTTTGGGAATACAGCAAGATGTGTAGCTCCTGCAGAAACCCCTCTGCCCCCCAAGTGGTGCTGCCTCAAAACGCAGCTCCGTGCTCAACGCCAGTGTTGGGTTTGCAGTGCAAAACCCCAGAGGGATGGTGAAAGCAGGGCTGAGGTTTCTGCAGCGAGGTGGGTCTGGGCTCAGCACCGAGCGGTGAAAACAAACTGCTCTGCTCCTTGGGTGCCGAAGTTACAGCTTGTTTTGATTTGATTTAGTTTCGTTTATTTTTTAAACCTAGTGTCGGGAAGGCAGAGTTGCTTTTGATCAGTAGGAAGGAGCATGATGCTGTGTGCGAGTCTCCAGCGGTTTGGTTCAGAGAGGCAGGACCTGGCCCCTGCAGGGTGTCTTGGGCCCAACCTCTTCCCGCGGGATGCATCATTTCCATGGCCAAACCGCCCTGCAGCCATCCAGGAGATGCTCCTCAGGCTCAGTTTCACTGGGGCCAGCAAAGCTGGCTCGTTCCTTGGCATTTCCCCAACACTCTTGTTATAAATCCCCTGGCACCTTTTTCATCTGGGCTGATGAGAGGTGCAGCAGCCCAGGTCGAGCAGTGCCATCCGCGTGGTTGTCCCCTGGCTGCTCTGGTGACCTTTCGGGTGCTGCAGACATCTGGCCGTGGTGTCTGCGCCGAGCCGGGACATGGAGGAAAAGACAGAGAAAATGAGAGCCAAGCTTGGGACATTTACAGCATTGTGACATTTTTTTGTCTCTTTGGGTTTGGAATCAAGCCCATTCGGTAAATGTTCCTTATTAAATGGGTTTTTTCCAGTGCTTTGGGAAGTTTTCCAGCTGTAGGCACGGCAGGGCAAAGAGTTTCAGCAGCCGTGGTAAGGAAGAAAAGCAAAGCTGGGGGGAAAAGGAAACAGAAGAGGGGAAAAAAGAACAAAGATTACATTTTCCTTTTTTGTTAAAACTAAAAAAAAGAGCGTAGCTGACTTTTTCCCAGTGGGAGAGTGCTTTTTTCACGAAACCCTTTGTGTCAGAAACAGCGTGGGCCAAGTGCGGCGTTATCGGCGCCGGCAGCTCAGGCAGGTTTCCTCCGGCAGCACGGTACCCGCCTTCTGGCCCTTTCGGTCTCCATCACCCCATGTGATGGGGTTTGTCGCTGGAGAGGTTGTCATGGCCAATCGTCACTTTATGGTGAGCATGCTCAGGAGATAAAATGCACCTTGGAAACCATATATTTTTTTCTAATTCCTGTGTGACGAGGTCGAAGGATTAGAGGAAAAGGCGATGGCTGCCTCTCTCCATCCCATGCCTCTCGCGGCGAGCTGGGCAGCCAGCCTTTCCATTCCACTTGTATAAATATCATCTGGTTTTAGCACAAACTTAGCCAAAAGCTTAGGAAGCCCAAGAAATCCAGCAGTGCTGCTGGTCTCCCCACAGTGGAGAAGTGGGTTTCGGCTCTGGTTTAGCAGCTGGGCAGGGAGGTTGGGACGTAGGTCCTGCCCGGGTGAGGTTGCAGCTTGTTCCAGCAGTGGTAAAAGGATTTGGGCAAAAATAGCCAAATTTTGCTAGGGACCTTTGCTGTGTAGGTCAGAGATGCTCTGGAGATAAAATGAGAGACGAGATGCTGGAGAAATGAGGTATCTGATGGGGCGGACCAACGCTTGGCTGTCTCTGCTCAAGATTGGAGTGTCATTTGGGGGGTAAAGTCCAGGAGATTGCTCAGGAGAGGAAAGATGGCAACGTGGCAGTGGTCAGAAATGCAAGGCTGGACAGAAATGAGCAGCATTTTGCTAGAAAAATGGAGAAGATAGGGAAATTTTGCCCGGAGGAGCTTTCGGTGTGGCTGCCCTGGACTGCTGGTGGCACACGTCTTCTGCTGGTGGAGAGCTGAGAGACAGCTTTGGGGATCCGCGCTCATAGGTCACAGTGAATTTTGAAGCAGCAAGTGTCTGCAGGTCTGATTTCCCTTCTCAGGCTGTTTTTCTTTGCTGGTGATGGTTTCTCTCAGATGAAGAAGAATGATAAAGCCCAGTTTTGGGTCCTCAGAGGCTTGCGTGGCCACAGGACAAGCATGTATGGAGAAGGGAGCAAATTTTTGCAGCTCAAGTTAAGGACGCTGATGTTGCTTCAGATGTGAATGAGAACTACAAACTGGCCTGTTTTCACTAGGGTTAAAAAATGATGTGGTTTAAAAATCCTCCTCATCCTCTGAGAGCAGGCTCACCTTCAGTTCATGAAAGCATCCGGCACAAGGAGTTTGCCGCGTCCGTCTGTGCCGTGACATGCTTGCGCTGCTGAAAAACGAGACAGCTATTGCAACTAAAATACCTTCCACAGAGACTCAGATTTGTTTCTCCTTTATTTAAACGTTGTTGGGCTTGGTAGGGCTGCTGTGTAATTAGGAGGAGTGTGAGGTGGGTCTTGAATAGTTTGAAGAGCTCTTCTGTTCTTGCTTTTGCCTTGGGGCTGGCTTGTCCTTTGGTGGGTTTAGCAGGTGCTTGGCTAGTCATGCTGCTTTCTGCTAGTGGAATTGGCCAGGTCGGTTATGAAACTTTTGTCACGAAAGCTCAAATTGCTGTAATTGAACCGCATTTGGGATTGCATTAAAGCTTAGCCCTCATTGCTGGAAGCTCGTAAACCTGTAGCTGCACGCTCGGGCGTACGTGAGCTTTGCAGAGGGATGAGGCTGGGCTTGCACGGGAGCTGCGGAGCTAAACCTGGTCCCCAGAGCATCCCGAGGCGAGCCCGAATGCCGCTTCTGGGATATCACAGCACTGGGTGACTTGAGTGAGCAAAAATAAAAGCCCCATGTGCAATCCTGGTCTCGCTGAGGGTGCTGGAGCAGAACTGAGTGCTGCCCACTGCATCCTGCTCCCTGCTGCTTGCCTGGAGATGGAGACTGTAGACACAGGGAAGGATGAGTGAGCTCCTCCGCGTCTTTTCTAATTGCCCCAGTGCTTAACGCCAGCTTGTAATTAAGAGCCGCACAGGGCTGGAGGATGGCGGCGGGAGCTGGCTGGGGAGCTGAAAGCCTCCCCCCTGTGTCAAAGTGCTCTCGCCTGCGGCTCCTGGGGCCGGAGGGTCCGTGTCTCACCGGAGCCGCTGATTGCGGCGGTGGCTTTGACGCAGCAGGGTGAAGAGGAGCCGTTGAGTCCCCAGAGGGGTCATGGAGGCTTAATCAGCAATTCCCTGGACCATCAGCATCCTTCCCTAGGGAGGGGTTTCCTCCTCCGAACGCTGCCAGACCCGGGGGGTGATGCCGGGGGACGGCTTTGCGGCCAGGAGAATCTGGGCTGCGTCATCTTGGGATTGTGCGTGTTGCGTGCATGCAGCCGCGGGGGGAAAAGCCAGCCAAGGAGTCAGCGTTTGTGGTGGGAGCTTGTCATCCTGCCTCGGGGGTGGACGGAGATGCCCATGCCTGGATGGTGTCTCCTGGGACCTGGGCTCTGGGATTTTGGCCCCAGGCTGAAGTTCAGGAGGACAGATGACCCCACAGCCATCCCTTACCCCTGCGCATCACTATCTTTGGGAGGGCATCAAAGCACAAACAAGGAGAAATTCCTTGATACGAGTCAGCGGGCTCTTCCTTCTCTAGCCTGACGTGACGTGGGACAGGTTTTTTTACCTCCTGCAAAACTATGCTGCCAAATTTGGGCTCAGACACACGATCAAGCCACTTAATGTGTCACCACCACCAGTGGTCCCTGCCCATTTCCCCTCCCGGGGACCCTTTTTAAGCCAGCAGTGCATCCTAGGTGCCTGCTGGAGGATATAAAGGATGAAGAAGCAACCAACGTCATCCTCAGCTGTTGGCCAAAGGAGTCTAATGTATTTGTACTGAGCAGAGGTTAGCTGAGGGGCTGGTGATTGTAACAAAGCCAGCCTGCTCCCATGGGTGATTGCATTGGAGGCTTGGACACGGAGGTGGGCTGGAGGGGCTGTTTGGGGGCGAAACACCTGAAAACTCTGATTTCCAGGCCATTATTATAGGATGGCTTTGCTCAGCAGAGACACTTAGAGGTCCCCAGTCCAATCTCCTGCTCAAACCACAGCGCGGCCATCTGAGGTGTCAGCTCTGGTGGGATTTACCCCAGGTAACACTTTGCCCCTGCTCTTTTAAGGTGTTTTGGTGTATTGGTCACAGCAAGGGCCCCAGCAGACCCTGCATCCCCATCACCAGCCCAGCAGAGCTGAAGCTCCCCCTCACCACTGTCCTGTGCCCAAATTGTGCCCTGCTGCCTGGCAGGGACAGGCATGAAGCCACCGTGCTGTCATTTCTCAGAGCAGGGTTAAAACCTGACTTTGCAAGGATGCTGTACAGAAAACCAGGCTTAAATGCCCTGGGGAGAGTGTGAGAGGGCTGTGGGGCTGCTCGCCGGTGGTGATGTTCCCCTCTGTGGTACCCACGAGTTTGGCTCCATGTTTTGGCAGGCGGGAGAACAAACTGCGGATCCAGAACGGCTGGTTGTGCCACCTCGCCCCGGAGATCATCCGCCAGCTCTCGCCAGACACCGAAGAGGACAAGCTGCCCTTCTCCAAGCACTCGGATGTCTTTGCACTGGGGTGAGACCTCGCGGCAGGGCGGGCAGGCAGGCTGCAGAGAACCGGCGTGGTTGTGTCAGGTGTGAGCTGCCCTGAGCAGCTGGGAGGGGACGGAGACACTGCTTGCCACAACACTGATGGGACGCTGCCTGCGGGAATCCCCATCACTGGGCTCGGAGCACCTTCCCGCTTCAAGAAATTTAGAGTTAACCCTCCCCAAAATCACCAAATCCTCCTGGTTTGGCTATGGACCACGGTGGCTCCGGGCAACGGGATCCAGAGTGTCCTGGGGATGCCAGCCTGGTGTAATCTCTTCCCTGCATCTTCCCGGGGTGGGTACCGATGAGAAGGTGCTCTGGATGTCAACTGGGGATGCAGAGGGTTGGGGACACAGGTCTGGGAGCCCCCAGACACCCCAATTCTCCCCACCAGCCAGCTGCAGAGGGGCTGGCAGTGGTGGCTGCCACGGCAAGCGGGGGCTGCCGGGGGGAGGAGATGCCAGAAGGCCAAGAAGAGGAGAATTGATGAGTCTACTTCAGCGAACCGGCTCATCGCTCCTGCCATTTATCTGAAAGCAAGCTTCCCTTATGGCAGGAGCCCAAACACGCCCCGATAAAACCTTTCTAGAGGTGGACGTAGGGCTGGGGGTTTTATCCAGCGGATTAATTTTCTTGTGGATACCTTAAAGGCTGCAGGGATTAGCACGCGTGGGGCTGTTATCGGAGGCGGTATTTCCATCAAAACCGCAGTAATTACAGCTGAAAGGGTCAGGCTTTTTTTTTCCCCTCCCCGAGGTATAACTTTAGCAGAAAAATAAAGAAGTAATTAAGGGATTGTATAGAACTGAGAGTCAGTTACTTAGACTTAGTTTTTTCTCTTTTTTTTGAGTGTGAGCTCTGCCCTTATGTAAAGCATGAGTTTCCTTAAAAGATTAAAAGATTTTCCCACATTTTTCCTCTTTCTTGTTTCTGCTGCCCTCCGCTGAGCCCAGGAGGCTCACAGATGATCTGGAGGGTTATTGGCATTGCCGCTTCCCTCTAGGGATTTGGGGATCAGCGACAGCAAGAGGAAAAGATCCTTTAAAGAAGACAGAAATGTTAAATTAAAGCATGTATAAGGGCGGCGCAGAGCGGGAGGCTGAGGCTGGTGGCATGTGCTCGCTGAAGCCTGAGAGTTCGTGGCAATAATTAATATTAGATATGTGGTCTTCTTGTGCAAAAGGAGATGGAGCAGCAGACCACTCTCCATAGCACCATCCATACCCTGGGAAATGCAGCCCAAATATTTTGGATGCATCTGAAAGAAGGAAGGTGAAAAATTAAGCCCCAAACTCCCAACTAGAAACTTGAATTTGACTGCATTGGATGCGTTCAGGCACCTTCAGAATCCCTGCTCCTGCCTGAGCACCTCGTCCTGTGCTGCTGGGAACCTGCCCCTCTCCAGCCCCTCAATTCCTCTGCGTCCACAGCACCAACGGGCATCTCACATTATTCAAATTTTTGGAGATTTACAGCCAAACTGTGCATATTTTTCCAAAATCAGGAGAGCCGATTTTCAAACTCAGGAATCTCCCCTATCCAAGAGTGATCTTTCATATATCAGACCCCCTCCACCAGATTTTTCCACCCTGATGCCATTTTAACCCCATTTCTTGCTGCTTTAACTGGCCGTGACAGCATCCATTGAAGGCAAAAGTAGGTCCAGGGAATTTGCCTTGGAAATCGGGGCTAGCACTGTGGGAGTTGGGGCTCATCCAGCCTCCAGGTGCCAGAAAATGAGGATGCAAAACTCCCAGGCGGTAGCGTGGGCGGAGGACCACGGGGGTGGCCGCCAACCCAGCCAGAGACGCCCTTGTTTTGGGATATTCCCTTGGATTTGGGAGTCCTCACGGGAAGGAAGGCTTGGCTTAGAGATAAGAGCAGTGCAGTGGCAGATGGTTGGGGGTTCACGTGTGCCATCACCCGGTGAGGGTGCTGGGGATGGTTCATGCCATGGCTTGGATGGCTTTTTGTGGCTTGGAGCGCTTTCTGCAGAGGAAAATGAAAAATTCGGAGTGAAAGCGAATGCTGGGGCTTGTCCTTTCCTCACACTTGCTGCCCCGCGCAGCTGGAGCAGATGGCAGGGTTAGAAACGCCAGCCCAGCAGCTGGACCATGTATTTACCTCCCGCATCATCTATTAAGCTGCTCCGTGGGCAGCGGGGCGAAGGGCTATTGCAGCCCGGCAGGAGATTCCCACTTGATGTAACAAGCTGACTGGCAGCTCTGCCCGTGCCTCTGCCTGTGCCTCTGCCCGTGCCTCTGCCCGTGCTTCCCATCAACCTCCATCCTCCTGCCCACAGGCCAGGTTCTTCCCTGGTGTAAACTGGGGGCTGCAGCAGGCTGGTGGCTTGCTCTCGGTCAAGCCGACAGCCTCGGTTTCCCCATCTGGAAAATGGGAGCAGCGATATCTCTGTAATGAGTGCTGAGCATCTCTGGTGTCATATCTAGGGTGAAGCATCTCCTGGATGTCAGTGATTTTGGAGCAGGGACAGATGGTGGATGTGGGTGCAATGGCTAGATGTATGCTCCAGGGATGCCTCCCATCTCCTCCCATCTCTAATCCCCGCTCTCTCCCAATAGCACGATCTGGTACGAGCTGCACGCACGGGAATGGCCCTTCAAGACGCAGCCGGCGGAGGCAATAATCTGGCAGGTGGGAAGAGGGATGAAGCCCAACCTCAGCCAGATCGGGATGGGCAAGGAGATCTCGGTAGGTGGTGTGGGGCAGGCGCTGGAGCCGTGTGTGTGTGTGCATGGATTGGGATCATGCCCCACTGGAGCACGCCCTGGGTGCAGGGTCCCTTTGGAAAACACTCTGTGCTGCCCAGGATCTGCCAGCCAAAAAGTAAGGGGTCCCTCCTTCTCCAGCCAGTGAGGCTTGGTCCTGCTGCTGTGGCACAAGTATCAGCTCAGCTTGCGCATCCCTTCTGCCCCAGCCCTTCGCAAGGATGTAGTGATGGAGACAGGGTTCTCATGGGATGGATGCATCCCCTCAACTGCAGCCCTTTGCAAGGATGCGGTGATGGAGACGGGGTCCTCGCAGGGTGGGTGCTGGGTGCGAGGGTTGTAGTGGGAGAGGGACCGGCTCTGTTTGCTCACGCGCTCTCCCTGTGCAGGACATCCTCCTCTTCTGCTGGGCCTATGAGCAAGAGGAGAGACCCACCTTCACCAAGCTCATGGACATGCTGGAGAAACTGCCAAAGCGCAACCGTCGCCTTTCCCACCCCGGGCACTTCTGGAAGTCGGCGGAGTAAGTCCCTGCCCCTGCCTGTCCTTCCCTGTGCCAGCAGGCAGCTCTGCCTGCGCTCCCCAAGACCCCACTGTCACAGCTGAACGGCTGGGACTGGCACTGGGGGAACACAGGGATGAGCTCTTGGGTACCTTCAATGCCACCTGGGTGGGCAAGGGTGGGTAGGAAGGGTGGTCACAGAGTGCTGTGCCCATGCTAGCTGTCACTGCGATGCTGGCTGTCTTCACTGGGGTAAAAAAGCCTGTGAAAGTAGACGGAGATGATCAGGAGGAGCCTGGCGATGTGCTCCATGAACGCCGGGAGGAAGAAGCAGGGTAGGTCCAGGGGCAGGCTGGAGCCAGGACCTTGGGGACATCTCCTTTGGGGACATTGGCCAGGGCTCCTGTGCCTGCCCGTGCACCATGCTCAGAGCAGTTTTCCCTCCCGGGAAGCTGTTTTTTCCTTCTTTTGCCCAGATTAATTGATGCGGGGGGGATGACCTGCCCAGGGTCCCTCCCCAGACCTGCAGCCTGTGTCAGCTGTCGCAGCTTCCAGTGGTGGGAGAAGGGGAAGGTCTCTTTTTCTCCTGCAGACAGCGCGTGGCCAAGTCCTGCTCCGTTTCATTGCTTTGGCTTAGTCACATCTCTCTGCTTCAGCAAACGCAGCGTAAATGGGTCCCCAGCCAGGGTTTCAGGATCTGGCCTGTTGGTAACAGCAGGAAAAATACAGAAGAATCACTTAGAAACTCATTTTCTTCCCTGGAATTCATCATATTATGACAAATAGGACCAAAAGCCTAACCCATGTGGAGGTTGCATGCACAGGGGGGGATTTTTCCTTCTCCAGGCATGCATCCCCGGCCCGTGGAGGCTGGAAATGGGCATGGTGGGAGGGGAGGGAAAGGTGAGATAAAGGAGAGAAGCGAGGATACTTTGGACTGCTTCAAGCATCCCCCTTGGACCCCGCTGAGGGTTGGAGATGCCGATTTCTCCTGCCACATCTGATAACAAACCTCCTCGCTTCTGTATCTCTGTGGCAAGTGCGGGCGGCCCCAAGGCTACGGGCACAGCGAAAGCTGCCGGAGTGTCCCCTGTGCCACCTCCCATCCCCGTGTGCTCGGGGCTGACGAGGAGCTCCTGGGAACAGCACAAAGCCAGCGGTCAGATGGCCCCCAAATCACCCGGAACGTAAGCTGCTAATCAGGAGGGAAGTTAATTACCAACCCGTGCTCCGAGCAGGCACCAGGGTGGCTCCGGCAGCCGGGCAAGGAAAGCTGAAGGTTGATGAACCCCAAAGCAGCAGGCTGTGTAATTGCTCAGTTGGGTTTGGGAAGGTTTTTGCAATCACGGAGCCATGCTCTGCCTGCCACTGGCTTTGGCTGCCCGGCAGCTTCCCCTTAATTACCGGCCCCCTCTTTTGCTAAGCGTGAGGGGAGGGAGGATGCTTCAGCTCGGTGCTCGCTTTCCATCCAAGCTGCCTCCTTCCTTAGGGACTCGGCTCCGGCCGCTCTTCCCGTGTTAGGTCCCAGCTTCCCCATGGAGTAAAAAACCCCTTGGGGGTCCTGCTGCTGGGAGAGTTTGCGTGTATGTGGATGGGGTGAGGTGTGTGGTACCCAACAAGCCCTTTCCCCTCTAGACGATACTAAACCTGAGAGCTGCCTGCACCAGGAAAACCCAAACCAGGCTGGTGCACGGCTTTGTCCGGGGGCAGCCCCGTGGCAAAGCCATTTGGGGAGGGTTTTACAATGTGCTGCCCTGCAAAAACCCACGGTGCCGCGGAACAAAGCGCCCAGTGCTGACTCTGCCGTGTTGTGTCCCTTCCAGGCTGTGACGGGAGGAGTTAAGGGACGGTGCCTTCCTCCCCCTGCAGTTCTCCTCTTCTTCTCCGCTTCCCACCCTGTGTTACAGAGGAGCAGCGGGCACCACGGGCCGACAGCGGGATGGGAATGAGCCTCTTCCCCCGCAGCGTTTCACCCCATGAAGCCTCTCTGCGAGGGCTGGAGGAACCGAGCCGGCGGCCGAGCCCCGGGAACGCCCGGCTGCGGTGGGATGGGGACGGCAAGCGGCTCTCTGTGCACATCGGGTCGGGTCTCGGGCTGGTTCCCCGCCGAGCAGGGGCAACCCATGAGGCAGACGGCTTCAATTTAACCCCAGGGCTCCTCTGATCCCAATCGGCATGGTCAGTGCTCATAATGCTGGGTTGGGGAGGGGTTGCTTCTTGGTTCTTGGTGGGTTTATTTAATTTCCTTTATTTTTTTTTTTTTTTTAATGGAAAAAAAAGAAGGAAATGTTGCTGATTCATGAGTTTAGCGCTGGAACCTGCCGGGGCCAGGGAGTGCCGCCGCTATTAGCTGCCCCCCGTGGGGAAATGCATCTGCAGAGCCGGAGCTGGAGGAGTCCTGCTTCCCCCATGCCTCGGCAGCCCCTTCATGGGCAGCGCTGACCTTTCACAAGTGGCCTCTCTACCTCCCGGCCATGCTCACTTACGTTTCCCCCCTGGTGTCTCCGTCTCGGCAGGGCACATCTCCACATTCCTGTTAATTTAGCTGTTTGCCCCGGTGTGTATCTAATCAGCGAGCCTTTCCCTCTCACCCTCCCCGGCGCTTCTTTGCTCTTGGCTTTGATCTTTGCTCCCAAAGGTGCTGCCAAAGCCCCGGGTTTGGGGATGCTCTGGGACTGGGCAGAGCGGAGCGGCTGGGGTTGGGGTCCTTCCCCTCTCCCGTTGCCTTCCCCGGGCCCAGTGCCGGAGCCGGGGATGCAGACAGGCTCTGGTTGTACAGAGCATCTCCCTTCCCAGCCCCAGCATGGGAGCTGTGGACATCTCGACTGAACAAACAGCCATGCCCAGGACCGTTTTTCCTTGCATATTCATCTTCCGTCAACCAAATCCCAGACCTCACCAAAGGTGTTGCCATCTGAATACCGTGTGCCGGTATTTCCCTCTCCCCATCAGCTGGGATGGGCCCTCGAGCCCATTAGATGAGCTGTCAAGTGACAGATGATAGCAAATTGCGTTTTCAGGCCCTTATTGAGCGTAATTGCTTGACAGGAACCATCCTGAATAATTCAATCGTAGTCTAAGTTAGCTTTAATTTGGAGACGTGACGAGGCTCTGCAAACTAACTAGCCCTGGTTTGTTTGCTGCTCCTCTAACTCCCCCGTGCCGGCATTTGAACCACTTTAGCATAAGTAAATGAAGATTAGAAACCTAACTGCAGCTAGGAAGAGATGTTACTTTAATCATGGGGGTCTGTACGAAGGTGCTTTTATTTCTTAAAATTTGCACACGTGCATATGTATAAAATCTGAGGTGGGCAGGAGCAGGGGGAGTGAATCTGGCCTCCAAGCGTGCTGGCAGGGGGTCGGTCTGGATGAGTCTCCTGCTGATGCTTTTGGGGCATTTGCTGTGCCATGCGGCCGCATCTCGCTCTCAGATGTTTTGCACGAAGTGGGGATGAGGCAGGATCACCTGCTTCTGCCTTTGACGCTGAGGCCAAGTGGGAGGAGCAAGCAAGGGCAGGATGAGCCCTCGTTTGTGCTAATTGCCCCCTGCACCAGGCAGCACGGGCTGTTTGTGGTCCCTGGGTGTGATGCTACAGAGCTCAGCATAGGTGGCTGAGCATCACCTCATCCCGGTGATGAAGAAGGATGTTCCATGGCTGTTTGCCCTCTGCCTCCTCCGCATTCCACCTCTTCCATCGCTAACACCGCTCCCCCCCATCTTCTCCATCCTGCCACAGGAGCGATGTCCTCTGCCGCCCGTCCTCCCCATCCCAACCCTTCCCTGCTCTAATGCCCTCTCCATCCGCTGCGTGTGTGCGCACGTGTGCCATAAATGTTGCACTAAGCCTCAGAGTCCCTCTGAGTTTTCACCAATGCCTTCACCTGCGGTGGTGCCGCCGGGGTCTGTGGGAGGGAGCACACTCCCGTCGCCGGAGGTCTCGGCTGCCGGGGGGGCGCGGGGAGGTCTCACCATGAAATCACCGGTCCCAAAACCATGTTCAGATGGAGCGATGGCTGTAGAAACGTGGTGTCCTTCTCACTCGGTGGTTTTAGTTTCTAAGCAGGCGTGAACTTCCTAGGTGAGCAGTAGCAAGTGGAACACGTTGGAAGGATGAAGGAGGTGATACCATGGGTGATGCTCAGCACTGGGGTGGCAAAATGCTGTAGCTTGATAGACGTTGTGCAGATTCGTGGCAGAAAGTACAACATCCGTCTTGAAAGACTTGGTGTGGGTTTGCTCTCTGTGCCCTAAGCCCACTACTTGCCTGGAAAGTCTCACCTTGACATGTCCCTCCTACGGGGTCTCACCAGCCCTTGGCAGACGCCTGCTCTATTTTATCAGCCGAGACTCAAGGAAACAAGTGAACTGATGAGCATGTTGGTTTGGTTACCCCACGGCATCAGGTCCTCACCAGGAGCACAGGGCTCTCTGCAGCGGCCTCGGCCAAACATTTCTCCCCTGGATTTTGGGCACCTGAAAGGAGCAAAGTGCTCCTATAGCCAACAAATCTTGCCAACTCTTCCCTCATCTCCCTCCTCTTTCTCCCCCCCTTCCCTCACTGTAACGTCTCAGCCGGGCCACGAGCAGAGCCGTTGCACAATAGTATCGATGGAAAAATAGCTGCCCTGTATTTATCATAAATTAGCTCAGAAGAGCAGCTCCTTCCCTTCCATTCAGCGCAGCAACGGTTGTTTATGCAGCCGTGTTATTTGCATCATGCCTTCTTATTTTCGAAAGTCTTAATTATTAAAAAAAACCAAACCAACAAATCTTACTCTTTTTTGTTGTTGTTGTTCTTTGTTTTTTGACTCTGGCTTTGTGAGGGTTTTTTTTTCCCCCAGTTTAAAAATATCCAGCCCTTCAGCAGGGAGAGAATGTAGGAGAAGCTTTCCACAATGCCCTCTAATAGGAGATCCGAAGGAGCGAGAAGGTCCATCCGGTGGCTCAGTTTAGCTGCGTGAGCTAGAGGAGAGACAGGGGTTATTTCCAGATGCGCCAGGCGAAAGCGGAGCCAATTTTAGCACGGTGGTGGTTTGAGCAGCAGCTTGAGACGTCGGGAACCATCCCCAGCCCCAGGGTATGTCCCCGGGCTCTTGCAGCGGAGCAGCCCCAGCAATGCTCTCCTGGCCTTGCTCCTCCAGCTTTCAGCTGCTTCATCCTTTCGGTCACGCTCCGAGGCTCTTCCCCGAGCTTCCCAGTCCCTGAGCTTGCTGCTGTCTGAGTTTTTTTCCAGCGTTTCAGTGCTCATGGGGAACACCGTGTTTGGGGCTGGGTAGTGAAGCCGCTACCAGTGATGGAAGTGGTGGTGCTGCATGGCCCTGAAGCACTATGTCCTCCTTTGACTGCTAAATTATAGCCCCTGGTCCTTCTGCTTCTTCTACCCACCTTTCCTCCCAAATTATCCAAATCCTCGCTGAGCCATGACTGGGTGGCTCCTGGGGATGCTGAGCTCAGAGTCCAGCCCCGATGACTTTTATCCAGTACTTGACCACAGCAGGAGCCGAGATGATTAAGATTTAAGGCAGATGGGAGGCAGAAATGAACGTCTTGGAGGCGGAGGAGCTGCTCAGTCTTTGCTAGATGCTATGGAAGAGTTGGTGGAAGGCTTAGTCTCTTTGGCCATGCTAAAGAGAAGGGTGATGTGTTGGTGGTGCCATGAGATGCTGTCTGCACCCCCCAAGTGCCGCGGGGAGCCCCGGGTCGAGCCCACTAGCGGCCAGTGCTCTGCTGGGCGCCTTCGCTTTCCTTCCTCCTTTCTTCGCCGTTTATTTATTTTAATTTATTTTTAATTTTTTTTTTTT
Source organism: Harpia harpyja (assembly GCF_026419915.1). NCBI lineage: Eukaryota > Metazoa > Chordata > Aves > Accipitriformes > Accipitridae > Harpia > Harpia harpyja. Next base: position 45,434,947 of record NC_068948.1, on the reverse strand, counting down.
TTTTTTTTTTGCAAATAAATAGTGATTCTTCGGGAAGCTTGGTCAGCTGCAAAAGCCTTCTTTAATTTCCAGTCTCTGTAAAGTACGCTGTTACATTTTCTTGTACATAAGGTATATATAAATATATATACATATCTCTATATGTATGTATATAGATATATACATATATAATGAGCTCTAAATCCTGTACAGTTTCAAACTGAACTCGATGGCCTGCTTTGTTTTCTCTGTGTTAGTTCTGACCGTTGCAGAATGAGCTGACTTTCATTTCCCTTTTCCTCTTTCCCTTTTCTTTTTATAAATATATACATAAATATATATATATATTTTGTTGTCGTTGTTGCAAAACTCTCGTCACTGGAAAAGAACAGTTGATTCTGGTGCAAAAAAAATATCACCCACAAACCAACAAAAAAAATTGCTGAGAAAGGCACGATGGATCTCCCCGATGTAAATTTGTACAGTAACATTTATAACGTTTTCTACACTTGAAGAAAGTATTTATAATTTCAGCTGTCTGACTGAGTGCGAATCTCTGTGACCTGCAGAAATGGATAGCCATTTGTTCCCGTGGTTTCTCGTGCAGTGTTTGGTGAGGTGACAGTGTATGAATTATTTATGCCAATAAAAAAAAAATACAAAAACCTTTGAAAACCATTGCACCCCTGTGCTGCTCCGCGTCCCCGCGCCGCCGCCCGCTCCCTGCCCTCTCCTTGCTCCGCAGCGGCATCGCATCCCGGTGGTGGGGTGAGAGTATTTGTCCGTGGCGGGGTCTGGACCACTCTCGTCCATCAGACCCCCAGGAGCATCTCGGTGCCAAACTCTGGTCCAGCGATGCTCAGGGGGAAACACGGCGCTGCCGAACCCCCCCCTTCTCCTCTCTCCCACCGTGTCAGCTCACAACCTTCGGGGCCGATAATTCATGGCGAACATTTGGATGGGAGCCGCAGGGAGATGCGGCAGCCGAAAACGTGGCAGTCGGGCAAATGATGGGGGCAGGCAGCAGATAAATCTCCACACGGCTCTGCTCGGTGGAGGGGCTGGGGCCAGGGTGGGGTGTGTGCCGGGGGGGGATGCTCCTCCCCAACCAGACCCCCGTGGGGACGGCTGAGCCCGGTGATGAAGCGCTGGAGGCTCTTCGCATCTGCTGCTTTGTTTGCTTGCTTCTCCCATGCTGTTTTACTGGGGGGGCCGCCATAAATCTGCAAAACAGCCCGTTGGAAAGCAGCGGCGGCGTTCGCTTGCGGGGCTGGCGCAGGCGGTACCCGATGGTAGGAGATGGAGAAGAAGGTTGTGGAGGGCTTGTGTTGCTTCCCCCCCCCTTTCCTCCTTGCTATCACCTGAGTGCTTGAAAGGTAAAATAATGATGGCTCACCATTAATAAACCATGAACACTCAACACTTCTCCTGTCGAGGGCTTTTCATCTTTCAAAGCCTGCAGGAGCTGGTAACCAATTAGACCAGGCACATCCCAGGTGGGGAGCTGCGGTGGGGCCAGCCAGGGGGATTTTCCTGCGAAGGATGGAAGGGGGTTGCTGTGATCGGGCATGGATCTCCCAGAGGAGATAGAAACAGGGGATTTGGGGGTAAAGAACCACCACCTGATGCCCTCTCCATGCATGGACGTCGCCACCCTCGCCGGCTCCCTTGCAGGCTAAATGGGATGCTGGCTGCATCATGGTGTCACCATCTCTTGCATATATGCAATAAACAGGGGGTTAAACCCTGCTGGTGGTTCCCCTGGTGTAAATCTGGAGGGCTCCCACCAGTCTGGAGCATAACTGGTTGGCACTGGTGTGTAACTGGGCAGCCAGGGCCCTGGTGGTTCCAGGGACGGAGCCGCTAATTGAAATGCTGGCGGCAGCACCGAGCCCCTGCTGAGCCCAGCGCAGGGATGCTGAGCTCGCTCCTGGCTTGTGGCTAATTAGATGCCAGCACCAGGATGGCGATAAATGTGCAATATATCCCCAAAACAGTCTTAACAATGGCGTTGGCGGATTAGAGGAGCTTCTGAATACATATCTGCATATATACGCGCGCGCGCGTGTGTTTCAGAGAGCCACATGAATACGCACACGTGTCCGTAATCTCCTTCTTGCTGTTGATGAATCACAAGCCATTAATACTTCACAAGCAAAGAACAAACACAGGGAGTGGAAGAGGAGCTAAACCCCCAGGACGCCGGCTCTATACCTCCTACCGCCGCTCCCAGGCGAGCCCACGGCAATGCTGCAGGACCACGGGTCGGGGCTCAGGGTGGGCACCGTTCCCACGTGGGTGCCGGCGGCATTGGCGCAATGGGGGTGCAGCCAGCCTGGCTGGAGCGAGAGGGTACCATCATCAAAGGGGGCTGTTGGCTTTGGGCTAGCAACTCCTTTGGGGTCAGCTATGTTGATGGAGAAAGGGGAGAGCAGAGGGCATCTGCGTTTTCACCAGGGAGGGTGGCTTCAGAGATGTCCCCGTGTGTCCTGGGTGCTGCTTGGGTGACCCACCCTCCCACCGGACACACAGAGGCTTACTATACACACGTATCTTCCTCGACTGCCCCCAAAATTAAGCATAGGCTGAAGCCTTTTATTGGTCTGAACTTAAAAAACCAGATACATGGGCACCAAGATGATGCACCTGGCTCTTAGACCTGGATGCCGGCCACAAGCCTCTGCCCACTGTGGGGACCGCGCTGTCACCGCGGGGAAGTCTCCAGGCGCCGTGTCTGCTGCCAGCGGGTCTGAGTTCCCCTTTCTGCTCTGTATCAGCAGAAATGGGAGAAAAAAAGGCTGGTGAGGAGCCGAGCCCTAAGCCCGGAGCGTGGGGACCGGCAGTGGCCCCCAGCCAGCACTCTCAGCCATCCCAGTCCAGCGCTGGTGGGGGGGTCGGGGCTGCACAGGGTTTGCAGAGCAGGGAAACCACAACGCTCGTGGTGCAGCCAGAGCCAGAATGGGGCTAGCGGGGGTCCGGCATCGCTGACCCGGGCCTGGACTATCCTGCTGGTGCCGGTCCTCCCCGGGATGGCCGCAGCCCCGGCACGGGCTGGGGTTGTGGCGGTGCCCAACAATGGAGTATTGTTCGGCCGCTGTAATTTATGTTTCCTCCCCGGGCTTGTCTGGGCTTTCTCAGGAGCCTCAATGAGCTCTCACTGCTGGAGCAGAGGGCTGGTCCCTTCTGGGGGGGGCAGGGATGGGCTGAGCCCCCCACAGCCACCCCAGTAGAGACTGGGGGGGGGTCCTGCCTGGGTGATGCACGTGTGGACATGGGCTGGGGGATAAAGCACAGCTCCAGCCCTTCATTAGGGCTTGATTAGCTCATCAAGGGCTGTCCTGCCCCAGGAGCAAGACATGCTGGGACAGCCTGAGCCTGCTCCACCATGGATGTCCTGGAGAGCATCGTGGGGGCTGCGGGGAGCCCCAGGCAGGCGGCTGACGATGCACAGACTAATTGGCTGCTTCTGTCGTGGCCACCCGCTCTTTAACAGGATTGTTGCTCTGAGCCAGAGCAGAGCTGATCCCGCTTTGCAGAAAGACCCGGCTGGTTAGCGGGATTAATGCCAGCCAGGGCATATAAGGGAGCTGCCCGGCTTCCCCGCTGTGTTTTGCCCTGGGGTTTCCATCCTCCTGGGCCCACTTGCTGCGGAAGGGGCTGCCGTGGCCAAGGTCCCCATGGTCCTGCTGTCCCATTGCTCAGCAGATTCCCTTTCCTCACCTCTATTTTTACGCTGCCCTCTGGGACAGAAATCTGACCCCCGGCCGTCTTGCCTTGTGCCTGGAGATACTACGTGAGCTCCCGCTTGGCTCCCAGCACAGGACCCTTTCTTCCCGGCAGCCCTGGGAAGGAGGTCTCATTCCCAATTCCCAGCTTTTTGCCCTAAACTTTGCACCTGCAGCCTTCTCCAAGGGTTAAAGAGCCACGCCGTGCCTTCGGCAGCACCAGGTAGAAAAACTGGCTGAAGGCTTTCCCGTGCCTCACAGCTATTTATTTATTCTGTGTTTTGTCGGGACAGGGTGGCTTTCTGTGTCCTGTGCAGCAAACCCTGGACCTGGGGGAGGTCAGGGCACCTTCTCATGGCTGGGTGTGCTGCAAGGTCACTGTGGCGTGGAGATGGGAATGCTGAAGGTCCCCTCAGAAAATAAACCTGCAGCTCAGGTTTTGTGCCTGGGAACTTGGAGGGCTGTGCTCACCCGAGTGGCATTTGGGTGGCCGGCACCGTGCCGCCGGCACTGAGAGAGCTGGAGGAGACGTTGTCCCACCAGGACATGGGCTGACCTTGTCGGGCACGGCGGGGTGCCAGGCATCGCTGCGGGTGTCCGGAGGGGACAAGAAAGACCCTGTGCCCCCCATCCTATGGATAGCCATGGGGTAGGGATGCTCTGCAGTACCTGCAGGCTCCACATCCCTATTTCCAGCTGGTGGAAAGAAATGGCCCAGCAATCTGCCACCTGTAGCGGGTGTGGGCATCACCACCAGTACCATGGGTGAGCCTTCGGCCTCTCCTCCCTTCTTTCTCTGCCAGCAGCCCCTGGGGGGAGAGCTCAGCTGGGTGCTGCTCCCCCCAGTTCCCTCCAGTCCCCCAGCAATGGGCAGGGCGAGGGCACCGTCCCGAGCTCACCCGGCTGTGGGCAGCCAGACCTGGGCAGAGCCTGCCAGCCCCCTGCCAGCCCATTGTGCCTGCGTGGGTTCATTTTCTGGGAAAACTGGGCTGCTGTGAGGGGGACCACAAACAATTTTTTTCCCCTGAGCATGAAAGCAAGCACTTCTGCCCACATCACCCTCCGCACAGCCGGGGGCAGAGGGATAGCTGGGGCAGGGATCCCTCCATCTGCAGGGGAAATCCATGCAGAAAATTGGAAAATCAGAATCATAAATCATAAATACGTATTTATCTCGGGAGCTTTTGCAGCACTTGGTTTGCTGCCTGCTGGGGCCACAGGTGCTTGGGGATGCCCCAAGCTTGGGGACCTGCTGTCCCTCTGTGTCTGCTGGCACTGTCGAGCTGACATTGCACCAAGAGGCTTTCGTGACCTTGGACACTGCCCCGTGAGCTGGGGGGATGCGGGAGGAGACGGTCACCCCCAAGCTTGTGGACACTGAGATTAGAGCGGTGCCACTGCGGCAGCCGAGCCCCGGGTTGGGTTTCACTCACTGGCAGCTATTTTCAGGCCTGCAAATCCGATGGGTGATAGTGCTTGCGACTGTGTGTGTGGTAAAGCTGTCCTTGGAGCAATGGGTCCTCCCTCAGCCCGGCCATGCTGCTTTCTTTTTTAGGATCGAAGTAATATACTCTTATTTTCAGCTGCTTGAACAATGCAACCCTTTTTCCAGCATGCTGGGTGGGGATAGGTTCTTGCTTAACCCTTGCGTGGGAGATTTGCTGCTCAGATTAGCCCATGACATTCCTACCATACAGTGATCGATCCCTGCTCCCTCCCCAGAGCCCCCCAAAAACCAACACGCTGGGCTGCTTCCGAGTTCGTTTTGCATTTACAGCAGTGCATCCACGCTGGTGGAGCAACTAAGCTATGGCTCTGCCGGGTGACATTGGCTCTGCAGCCTACGCATCATGAATCCCGTTTGCATCCGCAGGGATGTGGGGAGGCTCTGGGTAGCCACGGTGCTGGGAAGGGGAAGGTTTCGGCAGCGGGGATCCCTTGCTCTATGGCTGGGCAAACGCTCTTGGTGGTTTCCCCCAGGTCCTGGCCCTGGGCTTGGCTCAGAGCAAACCTGCCTCAGGTGCTGGGAGGAAAATGGATTGCCCCATTATCAGCGCTTTCTCCCACACCTTAAATACAATGCACCTAGCAGGAGAGGGACCCTTGGGTGCTGCTCACCCACAGCCTCCTGGGGAACACCCGTGGGACTGGTTTTCCCAAGGGAACAACACTACAGCCGTCCCCAGACCCGGCGGTGAGCGAGACCTGGGTTGTGCTGGGGCTGGTGGGGCTGGTGGGTTGGGACCCTGGGGCTGGGTCCGTGCATGCTGGGACTGGCACAGGGGCTTGGGGTGATGCTGGATGGGGCCCTGCTGCAGGGATGTGTGCCCGGAGCTATGTGCTGGGGTGCCTGTTGTGCTTGGTGGGGGGGAATTTGGGGGCTGAATGGCTGGGAAGGTCATCCTCAGCTCCTAAAGGGGCAGATGAAAACCGTTGCGGAGGCTCAAAACACTCCTGCCTGTGGAAATAAGGTGGGGAAGGCAAAGGGCTTGCCTTCAAATGCTTGGGAAGCTGATAAAATAGCAAATGTCCCAGCGGGAGCTGCTGCCTCTTCCTGGCCGGCTGCAGCCCCGGGGCATCCCTCCAGGGCTTCCTCCGGCACTGCTGAAGATGTCCAAGCCCCTTCTCTAAACGCCTGTTGTCAGTTATAAAAATGGCCTGTACATCAGTGCACAGCACCTTTTCCACCAGCCTCCTTCTTGTTTCTATGAAGGCAGTTAACGTATGGGGATGGATCCTGGGAATCCAGGACTGGGAAGCCACAACTGGGGGTTTAAAGGCAGAAACATTGAAGTGCCTGGGTGCCTCCGCTGCGAGATGGCTGCTCAAAAGTCTTTCTCGTTGGTAAAGCGGCCCCAGTGCAGAGCAGCGGGGACTGACTCTGGCTTTGGAGGAGGAAAATGCCAGGTGAAATTGCTCGCAACTCAATAAAATTGGGGTTTTGCAGGCAAACAGTGAGTGACTGGAGGACACGCAGGACAGTGTTCCTGCTCTCAAGAGCAGCATCCGAGTTGCATTGGGATGGGAAGGGCTTGTGTGAAGTATAGCAAGGACCTGATCTATAGGTGTTGACAGCAATCAGGGCAGGATGTGACTTTTGAAAACTTTTTTTTTTATTTTACAAGGTTTGGGTTCCTTGGGGTTGAGCTGAGGCTTCTGGACAAGAAAACCATGTCTGTGCCGGTGCAATATGTGGGTCCAGCGCATCCCTCCTTGCTTGGGGCTGGGGGGCTCTTGCTTGGGGTTGAAGTCTTTTAAATTTAAAGCAGCAAATTGCCTCTGCACTAGCTGAGCTGGGGAAGTAAGGGGGTTTGCAGCAGCTGAACCTGATGCTGAATTGAGGTGCAGCTCTGCCATTGCTGGTCGGATGCTGGATGGGGCGATTGGAGGGGACAGGAGACAACAGGGTCCCTGGTGATGATTTAATCTTGAAGCACTTGTTTAATTAATGCGGCAGCCTTTGGATGCATCCTAATTCTCTGGGCACACCTGACTTTGCAGCACACGGGGGCTGAAGTTGTGGTGAGGAACCTGCACGCGCCTTTCTGCTCTCCCTCACTTTATAGCTGAGAAAAATCGATGCAAAACCCTTCAAGATGCCCGGAAAGAACCCCTTATCTCCCCATCGAGCCGGGGAGGTGAAGTTCAAACAAAACCCCACTGCTGCGTCAAGGACTAGAGCTCCTTGCCTGCTATTCTGAGGGTGGGTTAAAAAAAATCTCCTTCCTTATAGACATATATAATAATTCCTTTGGTTTAAGGCAAAAAGAGCCTTGCTCGCCTGGGCTGTGGTGTGCAAGCAAGCTTCTCCCTGGGTCTGTGACTTATTCTGCTTTGGAAAAAGCATTTTGCAGAGGGGAAGGTCCTAATCCCCTGGGCACGTGTCCCTGGGAAGCACGGGACGACCTGCTGCAGCCTGTTTCTGCAGCTCGTGAGGGTTTGCTGAGCTTTCTCCTTCTACTTTTTCCCATTAGTCGGGTGTTTTGAACTCAAATCTGAAGCTCTCTCTCATCCTTGCCCTCCTTCCCAACCCCACCAGTTGGTCCAAGGGACAGACGGACAGACCCTACCCCACTAAATGCCTGAAAATTAGCCGAAACCCACAGCTTGTGTGATTAGGCAGGCGTAGAGCAACTTCCACCTGGGGAGGTTAAAAGTTATTGAATAACCAAACGCCTCCGTCAGCCACCGGTCACTGCCAGGCGCCCTGCGGGTATTTTGGTCACCCAAACCCACAAGCCATTTCCCCCCCCCATCGCAACTCTGGAGAGCCCAAGGGGATGCCCTGGCTGAGATGATGGGCAGAGTGGGTCCTGGGAGAGCTGGACGGTGCTGGGCATGGCCTGGGGAGGGGACGAGGACACTGCTGGGCCCCGGCGAAGGCGAATGCCACCGTGGGAAAGCTGGCTGGGGCCGCGCAGGCGGCTCGGCACCGCGCACGCAGCCCTCCCGCGGTTCCACCGTCCCCTCCGCCTGCTCCACCGCAAGCAAAAAGCCCTTTCTCCTCGCTGCCCAGCGCCTCTCTCCCCCCCCCGGCTCCGGCCAGCCCTTCGCTTCTCGGACGGCTCCAGAGCGATGGAGTTGGTGTGTGCCTTTTGTTTGCTCTTTCCTTTGGGGCTGAAATCCTGTAAGTTGGGGGCTGGGGAAGGGGGGAGCGGGGTCTCGGCCAAGCGGCATCTGTGGTGGGGGGCGAGAGGGACGCGATGCCCGATGCCCGGCTCTCTTCGGGCACAAGTAAGGCTGGGGGTGGTGGGGGCACCTGGGGGGGGGGGTCTGGCTGTGGGGTGGCAGGGGGGAGGCTCAGGGTGGCTCTGCTTGGCCGAGGGGGTGCGGACGTCTATGGCTCCCACCGAACTGGGAGGTTTCCAGGAGTGGGAGCACCTGGGTTTCTTTGGAATGGGATTGTGGGGGTCTGCTCTGCCCCACCTCCCCTGCTGGTCCTTTAGCCTGGGAATTGCAGGAGGATCATGTCTTGTCTCCAACCCTCCGGGTGCTTCACTTGTTGCACCCCTTGGGCACACGTTTGGCCTTTGCACGGTGGGCTGGGGGCCAGTGCAGCCGTCAGCTTCCCTTTGGCCGGAGCAGGAGGTCGGCAGCTCCCTCCTGGCTCAGCCGGTCGATGGGCTGGGGTCTGCAGGACTATTTTATGCACTGGAAGCCTTAAAAATCCCTCCCACGTGCATCTTACTGCTCTTTTGAAGCTCTTTAGCTTCTCCTACATGCCACGGGCTGGTGAGACGTGCTCCACCTCGATTAACCACAGCAAATTTTCGGCGCATGTTAGCATGGGTGAAGCGATGTGGGGTACAGAGGGGTGACCGTGGGGCCCGGGGAAGGGAAGAAGAAAAACAGCCGAAGGGGAGGGAAGGCACCTCCAGCCTGTGCAGCAGTTTCTGCGGGGAGGCGTGCGCTCCTTCCTCCAGCAAGGACCTCATCCTGCAAACTGCGTCGGCACGCAGCTGCTCCGGCTTCCTGGGAAGTCCTATTGATGCCAAAGCAATCCTGGGCGATGGGAGGGGGGGGGAATGACTAAAGTTATCCGGGGCCGCGCGTGGCTGCAGATGCGGGGTCCTTAGTCGTCCCCCCCCGCTTTTTCAGGGAGGGGATCAGAGACTGTGATCAAAAGCTGGAGCCGCCGTCCATCTGCTTCTGACAACCTGAGCGCTCGCTGGCAGCTTCTGAATTCAGAGCGTTGAATTCCTCAATAATTAGAGGTTTTCTTGCAAAAAAATCCATCTGGGCTTTTTTATTACAGAAATGAAAAGCCAAGGTGGGTGTGGGAGGGGGGCAGGTGGATTTTGAGCCTTAGCAACCCAAATCTTGAAATATTACATCAGTGCCAAAGAGGTGTAATTAAGTGGGAAACAAATGAGCCCAGCTAATCTGTTTTGCTTGTTTGAGCTTAGTGGAGTGCAGAAAACAAACAGAGGCTGAATGATGAATGAGACTTTTTTTTTTTTTTTTAAAGGGTTTTTCTTTCTCTGAGCCCCAAGGGGGGGTTGGGATGTGGATCGGGAAACTCGGCCGCTCTCCCCTGCGGTTCGGAGGCCACCCGGCCGCGGCAGGCGAGGCTGCGTGCCGGCGCTCGCCGTTTGCCCGTTTCTTGCTTTAATTGGCTGCTTTGCCAAGCCGGCTCCCTTGGATGCCTTCCCGGAGGGATGGGGATGGATCTCCACGCTGCTGTTCCCCGCGGCTGGGGGGTGCCATCAAAGCCGTGGCCCCGTGGGTCGCCGTGCGAGTGCCCTTTAGCGTGGGCTCTGCCGTCGCATCCCTCCCTTGGCGGCAGCCCCAGGAGCATCTGCATGTCGTCGGGAGGATAAGCCCCTGCCCGAGGTTCTCTCTCGGCATCGGTGCTGCCGTGGCGCAGAGAACCGACGCTGTTGGCGCATCTTTGGGTGGCAGAAGCGGGGAGGGCTGGGCAGTCCCCACATGGGGATCCCACAGCATCCCCCCCCAGCTGCCTCCCATCCCTCCCGCTGCCTCCCCCAGCCTCGCCGCCACCAGCCATCCCACAAGGGAGAGTGGGACGCGTCCCCGGCTGCGAAGCCACCGACACGGGGAAGCGTTTCGCAGCCCTTTAAACACCCCAAAGGGCTTCGGCGGCTTGGCCCAGCTGCCTGCAAGTCCCCCCTGCCTGCACCGAGCCTACTGGCACGGGCTCGCAGAGCTGCCGGCTGCTTTTGGCCGGCCGTGGCAGGGAGGAGGGCTGGCTGCGGTTTGTTTTCTCCATGCACTCGTGTGCTTCCAGGCTCCGGCAGTGGCATGAGGTGCCAGGAGCAGATGGCAGCCATCGACCGGGCTTTTTCTCAAATCCCCGTGGCTCCTGGCACCGCGCTGGGCAGCGGCTCCTGGTAACCCCCTCGCTTCCGCACCGCTCTCCAGGGAAAGAGCTCGTTGGTTTGGTTTTTTTTTTTTTTTTGCCTCTTCTTTGAGCTGGTTGCATCTCAGCCCCCTCCCCGATCCGTTGAGGAGCTTCTCGCTGTGGTTTTTGGTGTGATGCCCAGTGCCGGGGGCTGGAGGGGACCTGGCGTGGAAGAGGTTTGTGTTACAGGCAGATGGGGCTGAGCTGCTCCCCATCAGCCGGTGTCAGCAAACACCCTGCTCCCTAATACCCTCCGGCCAAACCTTCCAAAGATGGTTTTAAAACCAGAGGAAATGAGCAATTCGCTTGGCCCTAGGGAGCGAAGTGTGCCACAGGGAGGAATGGGGGCTTGGCTGGGTGGGAGCAGGGTGTGCGGGGTCCCGGGGGGCTGTCGGCGAGTGGAGTCACCTCGGGACGGTGGGCCTGGCCACCGCCGTACTGGTCCTGATGTCCTCCCTGACCTTGAATATGTGCCTTCCTGGGCTGCACCGTGACCCCAAAATATTCCACAGCAGAGGGGATGCTCCCAGTGAACCCCAAAATATTGCACGGCAGAGGGGACGCTCCCGGTGCACCAGCGGTGTCTGTCCTGGTCAGCATCCCCCCAAACCACCCTGGTGCTTCCTTTGCACCCGCGCTCTTGGTCCTGCACCTTTAGGCTGGTTTAAACCTCCTCGATGGGGTTGTGTCCCCACTGGTGTCTCCAGCAGTCCCCCCTTTCCCCGCAGCAGGAGGATGCTGAGCCCCCCCCCCATGCCCACATCTGGCTCTCCCTCCTGTATCTCTGCCCCGACCTCCCCTCCGCCTTTCCTCACCCTCCCCTGCCAGCCACATCGCATCTCCTGCCCCCGGAGGGGCTGGGAAATTGGGAAACCGCCAAAATGAAACAAGTTTTCCTCTCCCCTCCTGAGTGACAATTTCAACCCTGCAGGAGCTTGGTGGCCACCAGCCGGTTCCTGCATCCAACCCGGACCCCAGCAGCCCCCCTGGAGGAGAGCACCAGCCCCTGCCTCCCATCATAACTAGCACAAGCATTCGCCGTAGTATTAGCATTATTATATTTTATATTTTTTAAAATTTTATTGTTTCTCTGCGAGGAAAAAGCTGGTGCTATTTTCACGGGCATTGCAGTCGGCTGCCTTGTTTCAGCAGTGTTGCAGCTCTCTCCAAGTAATAAGAGCATCTCTGGAAGAGAAAATTGAGCAACTCGGTAGCAGGCGGTGTCTTCCTCACCCAGCAAGGCTGTTTATCCTCCTCGTTTTATTTCAGATGAATAAATTTGCCAGACAGCAATGATATTAGCCTCGTCTCAAAGACCTTATCAATTTGCAGTTGTCTCTTCGATGCTGGTTTTTTATTGAACTGTCTGAGATGATTTCCAAAGAGAGGACTGCAATTTAAACTATTAAGTAATTTGGGAGAGCAATTAGCGTTAATCTGGAAACTCCCTGTGTTGCTCCCAAATAAATCAACCTCTCTGTGAGAGCCATGCTGAAAGAGCCTGGGCTGATTTATGTAAAGGGGGGGCTTTTGGCCAGGAAAACAACAAGGAGCAAGTTTCTTGCCTGCAAAACTTTAATACTTTGATGGTGCTGTGGTTCAGAGGGCGGCAGGGACTTGTGGGAGCCGGGCTTTGCTTCTGGGGTCTGCCAGCGTGCCGGGGTGCCCCTCCATGCATCCCCATCTCCGAAACGCTTCTCTGCTGTCAACCACGCACCGCCCTGCGGTGGTCCCCAAAAAGGTCCTGGTTTGACCTGGTGCCTGGGGTTTTGCTTCTGGTCTCACGTCTCCCAGGGGAGATGGAGGAGGGACGGGGGGGCAGGAGATGAGGGAGGGTAGAGGACACCCCCACCTCCTCCCTCGGTCCCGTGGGATCGGACCTGGCTCGCATCTGTGCAGAGCACCGCATTGCGTGTTAGGTGCTAGGAACACTGTGCGGTCCCATCAGGTGGAGGTGAAGATTCTTCCTCCTCTGTCTCGTTCTCTGTTGGTTTCTTTTCAAAACCAACCACCAAAACTGTGTGTGAGGTCTCCAAACCTAGCCTGTACAAGCAATTTCTGTGCTCTGCCTTGCACCCTGCCTCCTCTGCCTGCACCATGGGTGTCCTTGCTCAAGGCAGGGCCAGAGGTGGTTGCTCAGAGCCATGACCCTGCCAAGTTTCAAATAACTCCAAGGACAATGATCCCATGTGTTTGACCACCTTCATGGGGAACATTTCCCCCCCCCCCCCCCGCCCCCAAATAGCAAGCCAGAATTTCTCTTGTGCCATTGCATCTCATCCTGCCTCTGGTGACCTCTGGCTGTCTTCTCCCCAGCTTCCACTTAGGTGGTTGCAGACAGCAATTAGGTCTCTTCTTCCCCTCCTCTTCTTTGGGGAGAGTGAGCCCAACTCCCCTTCTGCATTGTGTGCTCCTGCTCCAGTCCTTGATCAGGCTGGTGGTCTCCACTGGACTTCCTCCAGTGTATCCATGTCTGTCTTATCCTGGGAAGCTGAGAACTGCACACTGTCCAGACCTGCAAGTGCCAAATAGAGGGCAATAATACTGCCCAGGGAAGCAGCTGGCTTTGGCCAAGCTGAATCATGGTTGCTCTTGTCCACCAGGATCTCCAGATCCTTTTCTCCAAAGCTGCTTTCCAGCCATTTGGGCCCAGCCTGTCCTGTTAATTGGGGTTATCCCGTTCTAGGGGCACGACTTAGTGTTTGCCTTTGAATTCCCTGAGCTCCTGTTGGGCTGCTTCTCCAGCCCATCGTGGTCCCTCTGGATAGCAACCCTGCTTTCCAGCATGTCAACTGCTCCCCCCTACCTGGTATCATCTGAAAATGAGCTGAGTGTGCAACGTGTCCCCAATTTATCTGCTTATCCACAACTTGGCCACAAAGATACTCTAGGACACTCTGTCAAAGGCCTTGCTAAAGTGAAGTTATACAGCTTGCGCTGCTCTGCCTTGGTCCACAGAGCCAATCATCTCACCCTGGAAGGTGATCAGGTCCATTGGCCGTGATTTACACCCGATAAATCCCTGCTGGCAGTTCCCAACCGCTTTCTTGTCCATCATGGGTGGAAACAGCTTCCAGGAGGGTTTGCTCCATCACCTTCTCAGGCAAGCTGAGCAGCCTGTACTTCCTTAGATCATCCTTGCTGGACCATGGGTGACATTTTCCTTTTTCCTGTCCTCAGGAAACTCCCCTGATCCCCACTGTCATTCAGCGACAGAAGAGGCCTTCGGTGAGACCAGTGCCAGAGGGGCAAAGGCAGCTCCGGCAGAGTAGAGAGTCCATCACAGCCCTCCTCTCCCCCACCTTGTCTTTCTCTTCAAGGTCATCCCAGGGAAGATATTTCTGTTTGCAGAGGGCATGACAGCACCTTGCGAACGGCAGCCTGGAGAGCCTCCACCTCTCCAGACAGTTGCTTCTGTTTGGAGCTATTGCTATTTTCTGGTGGCTGCCGGTTCCCCATTCAAATACCTTCGTAATCCACTAAGGGACCTCACATCTCCCTTTCTTTCTTCTTTTTTTCTTTTTCTAAAACAATTAGCTTGGCTCAAGCCCTCTGCAATACATCAATTAATACAAGCTGCGGCAGTAAATTAAAGGGAAACAGGAACAACTACGCTGGGATTAGGTCACTGAAACTATAAACTTTGGAACAAATCTGATTTCCTTGGGAAGGGAAATGGACAGCGGTGATATGTCAAGTTGTGAGATGAGACAGGCTCAGAGCAACTTTCCAGAGTCTCCCGACTTGGCCACTGGATGCCAGAACTTCTTCCCCAGGGAAAGTTTTGGGTTGCCAGACCCTGTTGCTGCTGATAAATGCATGGATGGCCAAGCAAACAAACAAGAAGAGAGAGAAAATGGAGAAGAGGGTGGGGGGGAAGCTGAGCAGCTGCTTTGGGCAGCGTATGGTGTGTAGTTGTATCGAGACTTGCTGCCAGCTAGGTCAAGCCCTGTATCCCCTCCTCTGCAGTGGTTGATGCTCTTAGATGTTGTACGTGGCTGTGCTAGAAGGTCAGATTTGTTCATTCCCAGCTCACCAAGTAACATTTCTGTCCTGCACAGCAGTGGTAGGGAGCAATGCTGGGAAGGGTGACGGTGCTCAGGGGTCCCTGCCGAAGGGCCAGAGGAAGGCAGGGCACTCGCATCTCTGTGCCAGCTCGGTCTCCAGCCAAAAGGGGCTAAAAAATCCCCCCAAAAGCCAATGTGACTGGTACAACAGCAATTTCTGCCCTGAGGGAGTGAGAGCATCCTTGCCCCGGTGCTCCGGCAAGGCACAGGCAGTCCCCTCCCCTGCCCATCCTCTGCACCTCGCTGCCGGTACCCAGGACAGACAGACTGCCGGACCGAGGTCATCCGTCATCCCCCTCCCCAGGGAGGATCCACTTGTGTTCCCAGTGATCTGAGGTTGGTGGAAGGCCAGGAGCGGGGGTTTACACCCTCCTGGGGTGCTCTCGCCAGCAGGGATGATTACAGCCCGTGTGTTCTCATTAGCCGCATAAACACCTCATCCCTTTTGGCCTCTTACTCAATTCTTGGCTCCAGCGAGATGCTGCAAGCTGAATTACACACTGCGTGCATGAGCAAAACTTTTCCTACTCTCGGCTCTGCATCATCCCTCCCTCCTCTCCTCCCACAGCTTTTGTCTTCATGCCGTGCTTTGTCCCCTGGGCTGGTCACGTAAAACCCATGAGGTCCCCTGTCCCTCGCACCCTGTGAGCACAAACCTCCACTTGCTGCTATTACTTGAGCACTGGGCTGACCCCCAGCACTTAACCCCTGCCCACGCAGCTTCGTTAGCAGCGGTGTGAAGGCCACCGCATCCCTTCACCTCCAGACAAAAATCTTGCTAATGATGGAAACATCTACTGGTGGAGCTGGAACAGCGTGGGAGCCGCAGGGACAGAGATGCAGTGCTCTCTCTTGAAAAAACAACCCTACGTGGCCTTTTATTTCCTCCAGCACTAATGATGTTTCTCAGCCACCCCAGCTCATTTGGAGCATCAAAGTTGGGAGCGAACGCTCAGGGCTCCTCATGTGTCAGAGAGGAGAGGCATGTCTGGAGGTGGGACTGTGGTGGGCTCCAGCACTTTCCAGGGCTCCCAGCCCTCAGTGGAAAAGGACCGTAGCAGGCTATGGTCCCAGGGGACCACAGGGGACCTGGACATCTGCAGGGCTGCACCCTATGGTGGTTGGTGTGGACCCTGCCGCGGCAAAAGCTCCCTGTAGCAGATGTGTGATGGAGTAAGGTTGAGTAAATGTGTGATGGAGTGAGGTAGTGGTGAGAGCACGGTCTTGGCAAACGTGGTTAACTAAGTTTCCTGCTTCTTGCTTTTGGTTAAACCAAAGCTGTGCCGCTTCTCCCTGCTCTAAGGGAAGGCAAACCAGGCAAATCCTGCCCGTGTTTTGCACTTCTCCTTTCTGAGGTAACACCTGGAGGGATGCCACTGAGACAGTTCCCATCATCTTCATTGGTCGTTGTAGGCAGAAGTATTTTGCAAAGCTCCTGCCGCTGCCTCCCTGCCCAGGGCCGGGCTGCTGTGCCAAGCAGGCAGCCAGCTCCAGGCTGTGTTGGAAAAGCTGGCTTTGCCGTCCTCATCCTGACGTCTCTGCCGGCTGCTGCTGGGGACAGCGTTTGTTCTCTCTGTGTATAAACTGGTGGGGTAATGAAACACTGGGAGCAGATTTGTGGCGAGAGGCAGATGTTCACCCCTGTGAAATCACAGAGGTGGTTTCATACTCAGCGCTACACCCAATTTATTGCTCATTCACCACCTGTTCCTTGTATTGAGAGGGGACAGGGATGGGAGAAGCAAAGAAATTTCAGCATCACTTAAGGCAAAACCTGGTCTTGGCTGTTCTGGTGTTTTGGCTTCTTTCTTGATCTTCTCCTCCTCTGAATTATTTTTCCCTAAGCCCTCCTACCCTCTTAACGATAGAGAGCTGATCCCAGAAAACTTGTTACCATGCAATGTGTTGCCAACTGAAAATCTTCATGTTCATGTAGACGCCAAGACTGATGTCAGGAGGACCCTCAACTGACTTACATAAGCATCTCGGTGCTGGTTCAGGTGCAGCAAATGTCATATTTACGATGTATGTTGTATTTAATGCTATAGCAGAACTTGCATTACTCCAGTATCTTGCTTGTGTTTCTGAAGCTAAAATCCCCAGTCCCCTCGTGGGAACCAACACGCACCATTGAGTGAGAATGAGCCATCAGGCTGGAAGAGGCCAAGACAGCAAAGCAAAGCGGGATTCGTAGCTGGGGAGCCTGGGATAACGTCTGCTCAAACCTCCGCTAGCAGTGCCCACGTTCACACCAATGAAGCCTCAATCTTTGGCTCCCCTCAATCTTTCCTTCTCCATGTCCACCTGCATTTCAGGGTTCTGTGGCTGGTTGGGGTTTTCTGGGGTCCTTGAGCCTGTTGTGGGGAGTGGAGACAACTGCAGTGAGATCGGGAGGTTCAGACACTGGCTAATCCTGTTAGGAAGCCAGTGGTTATTGCAGGGCTTCCAGAGGGACCTGCTAAATGAACCATAATTCTGTAATGAGATTTCCTTTTCCCGGCCAGACTAAATGTTCTTGACCACTGGGAATAAAAGGTTGGGGGGAAGAAAAAATAAAGAGAGAGAAAGAAAAAGGGGAGGGGGAAGCCTGTCTCGGGCTCCGTCTATCTCGATCGTATCGAAGATTTGAAGAGCTCTCGGATGTGCCTGGTTATTGCAGCTCACTTCTGCGCCCTGTGAGGGCAGCTCAGGGCAATAGGCTGCCCTGTCCTCCTCTGCAGGGGGTTGATAGGACCCTGAGAGCAAGAAAAACACATCTGAGGTTGTGATATCACTCCAAAATTCAGAGAAGGCGAGAGAGCCGCCTTTATGAACCAGCAGGATGCTGGAGAGGGAAGGGGAAACAGGCTGTGGGGCTAGCGAGGAGAAAACATACCCTAGAAGGACAGTGATTTCTTTGTAGGAAAGCCGAATCACACCAAGGAATGTCCATGGTGTATTTTATTCTGACTTCTAGCTGCAATGGGGCAAAGCCAGCAGCCTCCTGCTCTTCCCCAGGAGGTCTCTGGGGTGTGATTGCAGGCAGAGTCTGCAGGGAAGGGATGCTTTGGACTGGGGCAGCTCAGTGCTGGTCCTGTCCCAGTTTGGCAGTGGGACACCTGTGCCGCTGCAGCCCCGGTGCTTTGGTTGGGGTGAAGTCAGGGCAGAGATGAATTTGACCTATGATCTTTGCACACAATGGGGGTTTTTTCAGTGAAATCCATGGTAGAGGCTGGCTTTAGCTCCAAGACCATCCGCTGTTCGTGCTGGACCGTCGAACCCGTGCTCTGCCGGCAGCGGATGGGGATGGCTGCTCACCCCAGGGCAGCAAGGGCACGTACCCGGCAGGGACGGCTGCATTAAATACCTCCTTGCCTAGGAAAAGCGTGCCCACAAATCCGTAAGACAACGTGTTTCTGATTCGCTTGCTTGCAGGTGTTCCCAAACTTCCCAAATTGGCCTTATTTCACCCCGGGGTGAGAAGCCAGCCTCCTTGGGGAAGGGCTGGGCTCATTGCTCCATCGCTCGCTCCAGTGTGGTCTCTCTGCTGGGGAGCGGTTTGGGACTGGGAGCTTTTGATGCAGCCCACGGAGCGGGGAGAGATCTGTCTGCTGTGACTTGGTGTTTTGCAACAGCTCTTTTCCAGCTTGATCTTGATCTTGCTTGGGTTTTTTTTCTTTTCTTTCTGGTCTTTCTTTTTGAGTGTCTGACTCTCTAATTTATTTCTGTTTAAATGGCAAACAGAAGCTTTTGGTTTGCCAAGTCCCGGGCTGGGTTTCTCTGGCCATGGCTGGTGCTTCGGGGTGAGTGTTTTCCAGCCTTTCCCTGCTCGAGGGATTCCTGACGGTCCTTTAACCTCGCAGTGAAAACCCTGAGCCCTGTCTCCCACCCAGCAGGCAGGTGACGAAAAAGTGCTTTGATTTTTTTTTTTTTTCCCCCTTTGAATTTTGGTCCCAGGGGTGCTGCAAACATGGTGGCTGACCCTTGCCCCTTCCGTGCCTCAGTTTCCCCATTTGTGAAATGGGGATCGGTGAGAGGAGTGGTTATTTTCCAGTGTTTCACGGGGTAGTGCTTCACAGGTCCAAGGTGGCCTCTTTATCTGTTAGGCTGTTTTTCCTGTTTACTATGTTTTTAGCCTCAAAGCTCTCCCTCGGGCTGCATGGATGGGTGCCTCCCGCTCCTAACTCAGAGCCTGTTTCCAGGCCATCAGCTGCTCTTGCTGCAAAAAAGCCCTCAAATGAGGATGGGAAAATAACATTGCTAAAAATAAAATAAAAATCTGAGTGTTCTGGATGCCAGCTCTCCTGGTATCTTCTGAGCACCTCTCCTCCCTCCTGGCCCACAACCATTCGATACTGGTCTCAGCAGGGCAGAAAACATCGCGGGGCTGGAGATGGGGGCAGTGGGGCTGGGTCTGTCCTGCTCCACCAGCCGTGGTGCTTGGCCAGCGTCGGGGCAAAGCCCATGGGTCTCCATCCTCCTGCCTGGGCTCTTCTCCAGTATTTAGTGGTGGGGTGAGAAGGGGATTCAACCTATCATCTGACGTGCAGTGGTGACAACCTTCTCTGGGGACACTGATGAAGTCTAGAGGAGTCGCGGCCACAACCCAACCTCCGTTGCCAAAGGGCTTCTGCCGGTGGCCTGATGGCGAAGGGACCATCCCCTGTGCTGAAGCGGCTACTGAAGGAGTCCGAGGGCGATGGCAGTGCTGGTCCCGCTGGGACCTCGCTTCCCCCCGCTTTGGGGGGCAAGGTGGGACCCATCACCCGCAGGTCCCGAGCTGGGCTGGGAGCAGAAGCTCAACCAGATGGAGCCGGGGAGCCGCGGAGCAGCGAGTCCTACAGCCGTGACCCCCGGGCCGGCAGACAGATTACCAACCAGCTCTGCACAAAGCATTACGGAAAGGCGAGGATATCCACAAGCTTGTTAGACAAAGCCCGAAAGCGCACAGTTACGGCCGGCTGTAGGCAAAACCCTAGGTCAGATGTTAATGTCGCAGCAATCAATTTAATCTGGACTTAACCGAGTCGTCTCATAAGAGTCGAAGCGTGTTAAGATGCAGCAGGGAGAGCAGGAGCCTGGAAATAAAAACAGTTGGGGCTCCTCCAGCGTTTCCTTGGCATGGAGAGCCAGGATTTCCTGGGATTTCACCTCCTCCCTCTACAAACTGGGCAGGATCCCAGGTCTGGGCAGTGGGACTGGGAAAGTCTATGTGTGCCCATCAGGAAAGCTCTCCTTGCCTGGGACGTAACCATGGCCCAGCCTCGGAGGGTAACTCCAGCTAGAGAGTGAGGAAAACATATTTTAGCCCCACAAAGTAGCTGGTTTGTGTTTTCTGGGCAGCGAAGACACCCTTGGTGGAGTTACCATCACCCACCAGAGGTCTCAAGAGGTGGAAATCCTCCAGCTTTTAAACACAGGTACAATTTCCCTTCTCCAACAGCACCGAAACACTAGAAGGTTTCAGGGGCTGTTCTTCTTTTTGGGGGTACCTTTGGTACCACTTTCCTAAGAAAACAGGGTTCATCCAGCTGTGCTGTGGTTTGTCCGTCTGCCTCATCCTAACAAATCCAGCTGATTTTGACCAGAGTTAACGGGAGGGTTGAGACCTCAAAAATAGGATATTTGGGTGAGTTGCATGACAATGGGTCCCAGGTGGCTGGACTGAGCGGGATGCCAAGCAGGGGGCTGGGATTTGGGCTGAAATCCATGCGGCACCGGTGATCTCACAAGGAAACGTCAGGGATGTTTTCAACCGCAGGCAAAGCCTCCGTCAACCTTATTAGAGCTGACGTCAGCCCCGCTCGGGGATGGGGTCCCTGGTGCTAACGAAGCTCTCACAGGTGACACCCGTGAGCTGTGCAGTCCCAATTCCCTCTCACTAGTGGGGTCAGCCCTACTTCCAGCACCCTGAAATCAGAGGGGCTGCATGCGAGCCAGGATTCAGCCGTGGGGAGCCTCTTGCAGCCTGGAGGTAGGTGAATTACTGAGACCGAGCTGCGTCTGGAGGTAGCCAAAAAGCTGTTAATTGCTTTTTAAAAAAAAAAAAAAATTAAAAAAAATCTGTGAACTCAGGGCCTGGCACGTTCAAACTTGCTGCTGGGGCTTCACGTCAGGCTGCTGAGCTCTCCTGGCTGTGCTGGTGTTCATCGGCTCAAAGCAAAGCGGTTTGTGTAAGGGTTTGCTTCGTCTTGGTTTAGCTAGAAGAAGCTGTTTAATACCTTTAAATTACAGCAGCGTTTCAATATCCCATTAAAGTCATTCCAGAAATAAATCTAAATTCCTGGCATAGCTTCTGCAAACTTCTCCCCAGTCAGTGGGAAGGCTGAGTGCAGTCTTTCTTTTGTTTGGTTTGTGGAAGAAAAGGGGGGAAAAAACCCACAGCTCTGTCTCTTGACTGCTTGTTTTTCTCCCCTTTTTTTGGGGAGCCGCTGACTCACACGTTTGGGCTGGGAGAGATCCTCGGTTGCTGTTTGGCCGTGGCCAAATAGTGCTGTTTCAGAGGTGGGTGACCAACATCTTTGTGTCCCCCTATGCTTGCACATCCCCCGAGGCTTTTTTTTTGTTTGTTTTTTTGCTGGGGCTGCGAGTAATTTGGGGGCTGGGATCAACCTTCTGCGTTTTCGCCTTCCCCCTGGTCTTTGCAGCGGGGGTTGTGTCGCTTTGCTGGTCCATCCAGGTTGGAAGAAGCTGGGCTCGATGTGATGGAGGGGCTGCCCAGCTCGCTCCTCCTCCTGGGGTGCCCCAAATATGTTTCACTTCAGTGGGTCTGGGGGGGACCAGGGGAGCTGGAGCCTTCCTCCCCCCCCCACCCTGCAGGGAGGCACACAGGGGCTTTGCTGGTGGGTAGCAGAGTATTTTTGGCATTTTTTTTCTTCATGCTCTTTTTTAGAAATTAAGAACTCAAACCGCAGCTGTTTCTCTGCTTTTGGGTTTGCTTTGTGTTCTTTTTTGCAATGAATGCTTTGCAGATTTGGCTTATCAGGCTTGTCAGCCTGCTCCAAGCCCTCCGCTCTCCTCCCCATCCCTATTTACCCAGGGCGCTGGCTGACGCAGGGCCCTTTCCTGTGTTTGTCACCACCCACCCCAAGGTCCTCCGGTGATAACTTTTCATTTAAGATTAGGGATTTGGGTCTTTTCAAAAGAGTCTTTAACCTACAGTCCTCTGAAATGTGTCACTTAATAGAAAAAAAAAAAATCTCTAAATATACTGTTTCAGGTTGACACAAAAGTGATTTTTCTAGTTCGTAATTACCCCAATAATTGATCCAAAGGTTAAAAGGTACCATTCAGGAGCTGGATCCCACTAGAAAGGAATGGGCTTGAAATAGGGACTCAGATGGTATAAAATACTGAAAACTGGCTGGTTTTAGCTGGCTTTAATGATCTCGATTCTGCTGATTTCAGTGGAGTCGTGTAGCTCTGCTGCTGCTGAGCATCTGCCCCCAAACTTACAGCTGCTGGTGGATGGCTCAGGCACTTGTGTTTCAAAACAGTGTTTGCATCTGAATAACCCAGAAGTAACTCGAACCCTGTGAAGCAAGGTCTTAAAGCAAGTTTTTTTAATCTGTCTAAATTAGACCCCGGATTTACAAGAAGTCCTTGAACTTTGGTGTGTTTGTTAGCCCTCTGAGGTGTCCTTAAAATGATAATGAAAGCAATTTTGATTTTGATGGAAAGGTGGTAGGGCTTGGGCTGGAGGAAACATGCTACCGTGACTTTTAAAGGTAGGGGGTTCACATTTTGAAGTACAAGAAAAAGAAATGCAAGGGAAAACAGGCAGGTACTTCTCTGCCCTGTAACGGTGATGAAACATTAATTCATCCCCCTGGAATTTCTTGTTTGTGTGCTCCCATAATTTCATTTCTTCGGTGTCTGTATGAAGCTTGAGTTAGCTGAATGCCAGAAGCCAAATACTCTTCGACTAATATCTTTTTATTAGATTTTGTGTGTGCATGCGTGCCCACACGTACGTGTGAGAGAGAGATCACCCTTTATAACCCACTTTATACCCTTGGAGGCTGTGAGATGGGCTCAGAAAGAATCTTTCCAGCAGCACGTTTTGAACTCTAACCCCCAGCGCAGGGAGGTTTAAGACATATATTTGGCTTTTGGTTGGATTTACGGGTGTCTTGTTGGAAGGGAGGGCAGTTTCGGGGAAAAGCTGACGTTGGTGTTCGTGCTGGGAGACTTCACGTTGCCATGTCTCTGCCCAGTAGCTCAGGACTTGTTACACCTCCTGAAAGTGGGGAGCAAAGAGCTTCCCCCCAGATGTGTCCTGGAGCTAGGAGCTGGCACAGGGATATTTCTGAAAACGAGTTCCCTTGGCCGTGTCCTCCCAGGTTTTAAAGGCAGTCTGGATTTGATCACAGCCCAATCTTTTCCCCAACCACCTCGCAGAGGGGAGGATGCCAAAGAATCCCCCCGAGCCCGTGGCATGGGTGTGCACGACACGCACGGAGGATGGAGGAAAGAGGCAGCAAGACTCCTCCTCGCAGGTCCTGCCTGGGATCTCCTGTGTGCCATGGGGGCACAGGTACCTGGATTTATACCCACAGCAAACCCTTCACCTGCAGCCAACCCAGCGGAGAGTGCAAAGCTCCAGCTCAGCTGGGGACTTCCCAGGCCCTCCTGCTCTGCTCTGCTCTGCTCGGGGAGAGGACAAGAGCGAAGGCTCACTGCCACCTCTAGGCAAGCACCAGCATAGGCACTTGCTCTAAACTAGAGCACAGACAGACAATCCTGGGATTTGTCCCAAATCACTGCAGTCTCTGGGCCAGACCCCCCTATCAGCTGGTGTGTGTGTGTGTGTGTGTGTGTGCAGTTACATAGGCTCCTTAAGCTTTAGTATAAATATGTTTAGCCGTTTCTTTATTCCCTGGGCAGTAATCCCTCGAACGCATTTCGAGTTGCATAGAAATAGCAGCTGAATAACTCCAGAGCTGCGGCTGCCGGGGATATTGTGTGTGTGATCTGTGCCGAGGCCACGGTTTCCTAAGGATCTTAGAGAGCCGAGCATCCCGAGCGGCACGTTCCCGCCGGCGGGCTGCGAGCCCCGGCAACAGAGCCGGCTGCCGGCCACCCACCCCTCGAGAAAGACCCATTGCCGGCTCCCAAAAGAGAGGTGGGTGAGGATGAATGGCAGCAGGAGAGGGGAAAGAGCCCAGATTTGGGGGGGGGGGGGGGGAGGAAACTTGGGTGAGCATTAGCCGCTGTGTTTATATTTGGCTTCTCTTACCACTGGCAGCATATGGCCAGAAGCAAACGGCGCTGAGCTGATTTCAGAGGAGAGGGGGAACCGGGGAGCAGCTGTGCGAGGGGCAGGGAGGAGGCTCTTCCCTCCTCCGAGCAGTTTTGGGGGATAACTTGGTCGGTAGCACCGCTTGCGTTTGCTGCCAGCTGTGAGAAGGGGGGAAGCAACTTCCATGGACGAGGCTGGCTCCGCGGGGCTGGGCATGGGGGGGCTTCTCCAGAGCTGGGCTCTCTTCTCCAGGGCTCTCGGCTACCCAAGTAGGATGAGGCAGGATTACAGGAACATGCTCCCTGTGGAGAAATCCTGTCCACAAATGCTATTTGCTGGAGGAAGGAAGGTGCAAACCTTTGCTGTCACACCAAGAGCTGTGTGGGAATGGGCTCACTGGGTGCAGATGGGCTGGAGAGGGTCTCGCTCCACCTTCTCCATTCCAGGACCAACATCTGTCTCATTAGTTGTTTATGAACCTCCAACCCTTCCTCTCCGGGCTGACTCATGGCTACCGGCTGGAGGGAAAGGCTACCTGGGGCTCCTCCCTGGCTCAGGGGGATCCACAGGACACGCACAGGCCGGCAGCTCCATTCTCATACTGACACTTTGCTCCTGGCTTGCCCGGATTTACGGGCTTCAGCAAAGCTCCAGATGATACAAAAATGAGCATTGTCCCATTAAGTTTTCAGCAGGTGAAGGAAGCGCTGCGGTGCCCTGGTGAGGACGTGGCTCACCGATGAGCACAGCTCAGCGGGTTCCCTGAAGCTCCGGGCTAGTGGGGAGGGCTGGGATCCTGCCAAGGGTGCAGCTGCAGGCTGCGGCGGTGGGCTGCGTGAGTTGCGCTGCCAAAGCCGGGTCCAGGATTAGCGCAGGGAACCCCGCTCCCCTGCATCCAAGCACCCCAGCAGTCAGGGCTTTGTTTCCCCACCATGGTTTTGCCTCCTGCAGATCTGCCTCACTGGCAGGAGGGCAGAAGAGCAGCGAGGTGCTGGTGGCTCATGTCGTGTGGCAGGGTGGCTTTGGCAGAGCGGAGTCCCCTCGAACACCACGCGGGTGCCATCGCACCCACCAGCCTTGCGTGAGCCGGACCTCCAGCCACACTACGATCACCCCTGTCTGTCTGCACCTGCATCCGAGGCGGATGGGTCCAGCTTCCCTGATAATCACCAGCACACACAGCCCTGCAGCACTAAGGCTGTGCTCAAAGATGTGAGCCCTGAAAGCAGAAGGTTTTGGACTTCTCTTAGCCTGGGCTGGCAATTTTCAGCCTGGGTCTTGAAGCCCTTCTTTGCAGGAGTGCACCTACTCATCCCTCCACGGGGCAGGTTTCCCTGCCCGATGGATCAGAGCAGATGTCGTTGGGTAGCTTACTATTAGATTAGTCCTCCTGCATCTAAATAGGCGTAATCATGTTTTCATTAGCCCCAGACAGTGTGTTACAGCTTGATGTATGGGTAGTCTGGGGAGGGGGGGCTATGGGGAAAGTGGCCCCAGCCCCGATTCTGCTGCTGCATTTGCCTATCCTCTCCCCTTTACCACCTCTGCAAAACTCCCTGTGTGCCGAGAAGGAACAGGGCTGCTCGGTTTCCTCTTCCCTGTGGGAAGTTTTGTAATTGAATCGCCTGCTGTGCTGTGCTTTATTTGCCTGCCTCCGGAGAGGCAGCGGGGCAGGCAGGCCGGGGCTGCCCGAGGTGGCTGGATCCCAGAGCTGCCGGGCATCCACGGGCTGTGCATCTTTACCAGGCTGAAGCCGCTTCTCCATGCGGGCTCCGGTGGGAGCTGCCTCGGTGGCTTGGGAGGAGGCTGCGAGCAGGTGAACCTCGCACTCCTGCCCGAGAGCCAGCTTGGGTTTATATAATATTATATATCTATAATTGTGTGTTTGTTGTTGCCATGGGAATGAGCACAATTGCAAAGCCTGGAGGTTGATGTCAAGCCTCGGTCTGCGCTGGGCCTCATCGGGGGCAGGTAAAGAGTCAGAAGGGGAAACGGGGTGAGGAGGAACCCCTTCGCTCTCCCCCGTGTGTGCAGCCCAGGCTCGGCTCTGGCAGCAGAGGTACAGGCAGCTGGGAAAGGGCCAGGGCTGCCCTCAGCCTGCGGCATTGCCCAGCTCAGGACTGGGGGCACTGGGGGATCCCGGCGGGGCTGATGCCACCTGCCCTGGGCACAGAGAGGGCAGGGGCAGAGCTGGCAGGAGGGGGCTGCCTACTGTCAGGGAAAGAGGGGGCTTTTCTGCAGCCCTCAGAGCACAACCCAGCTGGGAGCAGGAAGGTGGGGGGCTGCAGCTTTCCAGGGGCAGGGAGGCGGTTGCCGGTGGAGCAGGACTGGGCAGGGAAGCCGGGGCAGGCTAAGGCAGGCTGGCGGGCTGCGGAGCATCCCGGCAACAAGTGGGGGCCGGGGGGGGTGTGTGTCTCTCGGCTCTTTAATTGGGGGGGGGGGGAGCTTCGGGGGGCGGGGGGGGTGATGCTCCCCGGCAAGGGGAGGGAGGAGGAAGAAAAGCCACGCTGGAAATGAGGTTATATAAAAGATGTATGATTTGGAGAGCAGAGTGTCTCCTAATGAGGGCTGCACCGGCTCGCTCCACACCCATAAAAACCCTGGTTGGACGTCAAAGCGGATTCGTTTCGGTGATGCTGGGATAAAGGGGCGCAGCGAGGACTGGCTCCTTCCCAGCCGAGCCCAGCGCCGCGCCGGGCTCCGTCCCTCCGGAGCCGCCGGGAGGGATGAACCGGGAACGGGGACGGGAACGGGAACGGGGACGGGAACGGCTCCTCTCCGCCGCACGGTAGGTGGGGCGGCGGGCGGGCTGCCCCCAGCCCCGCACCGGTCGCCGCTTCTCCGGGAAACTTTGCGGCGGGGCAGGGGGTGCGGGACCGGCCGCGGAGCCCCGCGGGACCGTGCGCTCCCTCGGACGCCCGTGGGAAGCTCTCCCCGCCGCCTCTTCGGGGCACCGGGGCTGAGCCGCTCCGCCGTGCCCTTGGCCGGGGGAGGTCGGGGGGGGGGGGGGGGTCCTCTGCCTCCGGCTGTAGGAGCCCCAGGGCTCGGCGGAGGTACCCGAAAAGCGGCTCCCCCCCGGGCCACCCCCCCACCGTGGGTGTCAGCCCTCCGCACCCCGGGGCTCCGCTGCAAACTTCCTCCAGCCGCCTCCGTGCTCGGCTCCCCCCGGTGTCCCTCGGGCTGGGGGGGGGGGCGCTGGGGCTGAGCCAGCTGCGGGAACGGAGCGAAGCTGGCTTTTCTCTCCCTCCCCCGCAACTCTTTGCAGCAAGTTTGGATGGGGCGAGTGGGGGGCCGCTTGCACGGGCGGGCAGTTTACCGGGGGGGGGACGGGGACGGGTACAGCAGGGGCAGGAGGCGAGGGGGATGGCGTGGGGGGGGGGACAGGAGGGAAGGCAGGAGCAGGCGGCCAGTTTGGCCGGGGAAGGCAGGCGGGAGCAGGCGGGCAGCGTGCCCGGGACAGCCGGCAGTTTGCCCGGGGAGGGAAGGGCGAGGAGCCGGGGCAGGCGCGGAGCGGGGGGGGGGTGGATGCAATCTGTCCGGGGAGGGCAGGGGGGGCGGTTTTCCCAGGGAGGGGGCAGTTTTCCTCGGTGGGAGGCAGTTTTTCCCTGGGGGGGGGGGTATGCTGGTGGGGGGGAGGCAGTTTCCCGGGGGGGGGGGCGGGCAGGGAGGTTCGTGTCCCCCCCCCCGCGGCGGGCGGTGCCGGAGCTGTCCCGGGTGCTGAACGCTGCGGGCGCCGCCGCCCGACCGGAGCCCCCGCCCCCCCCGCAACAGCCCGGTCACCGGCGGGGGGGGGGGCTGCAGGAGATGCCCCCCCCCCCCCAGTGCTGGGGTTTGGGGGAGAGGGGGGTGACCCACGGAGGGTCCTGCGTCTCCTGTTCCCTCTGTCCCGAGGGGTCGGGATGTCCGCGCCGTCCCTGGGGCACTTGGGGGGGGGGGGGGGCAAGATCCTCATCCAGGCTGGGGTGGGGAAGAGACACCCCGATGAGGCTCCAGCCTTCGAGAGAAGCCCTGGGATGTCCCGCTCACGGCTGTCCCCTGTCCTTCAGGGAGAGCTGGGGGTCAGTCCGGATCTTGCCCCTTCCCTCTCCCCACCCGTGCACCAAGAACCTCGACAGTCCCCTCGGGCTGCGCTTGAAATGCAGAAGGGAGCTGTTGTCGCAGGGATCAAAGGAGATGAACCCTGCTTGCCCTGCCTGTGGTCTCGCTCTCGGCTCGGTTTCCAGTAGATAGTAGAAAGCTTTGGGTTTTTACTGGCAAAGCAAGAGGAAAAGAGACCTCTGTACCCGCACATCTGGCGCATCTGGTGCTGGGGTGGGTGTGCATCACCCCATCCAGCTCCAGTCCCGCAGAACCTTTCCCCGCCTCAGCTCCGCGCTCCCCGAGCGCGCTGACTCCACAGCCCAGGTGCAGACATTTTCTTCCAACGCTTTCAAGTTATGACTGTCAGGAGGAAATTCTGGCAGGCAACTTGACAATTATCTGCTGAGTCCCCGAGGAGCTGATCCGCCTCTCACTGAAATGGAGGAGAAGTGTCTCCTTCCCTCCCGTGGGAGCACAGGCTGTCTGGAGCGGGAGATGTGGGAGGTTGCAGGGGGCAATTGCAGTGGTCGGGGGCTTGACTGCTTTAAATGCTTTAAATGCCAGCTCCTCTTCCTCTTCTACGTGCCCAAATGCTGATGGTTCAGGCAGTTGGCAGAACGAGATCTACAGGGATGATCACACAAAAGCTGTGGGGAGGCTTTTGGGGCAGGGGGGCTGTTCAAAATAGCACTCTCCCAGCGATTTCTACCTGCACATCTTGGCTGGCTGTGCCTTTTCTGTTAAAGATCTGAGGTGGGGAAGTCTTATTTCAAAGAATTTGGGTTTGCATCAGCAATTTCTTCCCCCCTCTATTTTATTTTAGCTTGTATTACCCAGAATATTTTCTTAAAGATGCTACAAACTTAGTCATATACTCTCCAGTTTTAAAACGTGCATATGTTTGCAAACAAACTCCCAGTACAGAGTCTCTTCTTACGCAGACATGGGTTTTGAGGGGATATTTCTCTAATTGGATACCTGCGCTGGGAGAAGCATTACATTCCCTCATGAGCAAAGGAGAGGGACAAGTCCTTGTGCCCTTTGAATTCTGTTTATTCCCTCTGTCAGTGCGGCGATCGTGAGCGAGTACTGGAGAGGCCATCTTAGGCAGAGGGGTTTGGGCTGAATCCTCACTTGCAATTAATGTTGTGTGTCTGCTGATGGGGAGGGGTTGGTCCTCCCTGACCCTCAGGGGCATTTTGGCCCTGTCAGATTTTTGTTTTTTCCCCTGCTTTGCTTGTGTATTTTGTATTTTCCATTTCGGTAGTGTATCTGTACAAAGGCTTAGGAAATCTGCCAGATTGCCTAAATCAGTGCCTGAAAACAACTATATATAGTAACTGATAAGTCACATGAGCTTGGCTCGCATAGATTAGCATTTACCTTTCCTGAGTGATGAGAATATTGTTTGATACTTGTTGATACCATCGATTTTTACTAAAGAAATACAACCCTGATAGCAAGGGACCGGTTTTGAGAGGAGTCTCCAAATGAAGCTAAAATGCCTTTGCTCTACTCACGCTGTTCTGATTGTATCTGTGCATTAAATCAAATCTATATGCCTGATCTGATCTCTCGTATGTAGCCGAAAATAAACATATTGTGTCCCGAAGAGGGAAGTATCTGTAAGCCACTGTCTGGCTGAAGCCGGCTGAAAGCGTGGTTACTTCCATCTGCTTGTTCCAAATTAATTCTGCGATGGGCTGTGTGCGATACCTGACCCAATGCACCCTGCACTGCCACCCTACTTGGCAGCTGTAAAGCAAGCGGAGCGAAGTACCAATATGACACCAAGCACGTGCTCGGGATCTGGCTGCGGGCACGAGAAACAGGCGGTCTGGAAAGCCCATATGTTATCAGTATGTTAGTTCTATATGCAGAGCATGGAAACCTGCAAGTACTCTGTGTGTGTATATACAAAACCAGAGGTATTTATGTTCAGGCAATTCTTTCCATAGCCTCTCTTTTACATGACAATTCGGAAATGCTTAATGAGATCTTGCAATGCCCTTCTAAGGTAGGCTTGTCTTAATCCCATTTTGCAGAGTCTCAGGCTTATGTTTTCAGATATGCTGAAAACGTGCAGTTCTTCCATGCCTTGAAAGTCATCAAAGCTCAGTCTTTTCAAAGCAGGACCCATCCTTCATCCCCAAACGCCATCAAAATGAACACATCCTTGGAAATATCACTGGCACGTCTCGGCCAAGGGCTCCAGACCCTCTGCAGTGCAGTGGGACCGTGACCCTGCTGGGACAGCCTGCCCCACTGCTGCCTCTCCCCATGATGCCAGTATTGAGGAGCAGGGTCTTGGGAAGCCAAAATCTTCTCCTCTGGCACAGGGAAAAGACAGGGGCTGAGGCTGCTTCAGCCCAAGGCAGCATCACCAGCATGGGACTGTCCCATGGGAGAAGGGGAAAAGCCCCAGGAACCGGTGAGGATCGGGGCCCGTTTCCATTCCCCTCACTCATGGCTTGCTTTCCACAGTGCCCCGCGCCCAGCCCCATGTTCAGGGATGCTGGCAGAGTGAGGATGATGGGGCTGATGCTGCTTCTAAGGAACGGCCTCGCTCTTGCTGGCAGTGCCTTTAGCAAAAATTAGGAAGCAGAAAATTCTACATTCCCCCACCGCAATCCTGCCCGAATTAGAGCCAGAGCCCTCAGTGGGACAAGGAACGGGTCCCAGGAGGCCCCCAGAGAACTTTGCCACCGCCGTTGATACTATGGCAACAAGTGCTAAAGCAAAACCCTAAGAAAAGCGCAGACAGAAACTCGGGGGAACAAATTATCTTCGCTTTTTGCCTTGCACAGTCATCGAGAATGCCGGTGCAAAGAGGGCGAGAGCTCTGCTTTGACTCCGCGTACCAGATTAATTGGTGGGGAATCACACCTCTAGTCCTCCTGCACCTTTCAATGTTGAAGAGAGACGGTAGCGATGCTCAGGGGAGAGAGAAAACCCAGCAGCCTTTTCAGCGGCAGCCTTTCACGGGGACCTGGCAGGAGGCTCGTGCCTCCAGACCAAGGAACCCAGGCTTGTGCTGTGAGGAGCCTGATGTTTTCCCGAGGTCTTTAAATAGTGATATGAGTCACTCTTTATGAAAGTCAGTGACAATAAGGTTTATTGCTATTTAGTGTCCTAATTGGGCTACTTCTCCCACTGGCTTGTTAGAGTGGAAAAATTTAACACCATGCTAGAAGGATTTTGGGGTGTCAGCAGCAAAGGAGGGGATGGGAACGTGAGCTGCTGAAACGAGCCAGGAGTTTAATTCCTGGACTGACTCTGAGCCGAGAGCTCTGCCGCTGACTTTATTGATGCCGGCTGGCGGCTCTGGAGCTATTACAGCTCCAGCCAACCTGCTGCGATTTTTAAATTCCCTTTTTCTTTTTTTCTAAATGAAGCCACGATTCCCCTCTTGTGCTGCGACTGGATTTTGAGATCATCCATCAAGTGGCATTTTCTCATTTATTTCCTATCTACCTATTTTGTCATTTAGGACAAAGTGGTGTTGTGTTAACACGGGTCCCATTTGTCAAGCTGGAATCGCTGGTGTAATTCCGATCCTCTCGGCAAATTGAGGGCGGTGAAATTTATGTTTTACAGATGGGCCGAGCCCTAATAAGAACATCAGTTTTAGACGGGGTTAGTGGTGGAATTGACAGATAGTGGTGGTTTTATCTAAACTCCGTTTCAGCCGCACACCACAGGCGCCAAGAGAATATTGTACAAAACAGTAAAGGAGAAATGGCAGGTGTGTTACTGAAATATGCTAAACCTTGAACTCCAAATTAAAACAAAACCTCGTTTCTGTCATCTAAAAAAAAAGGGAATTTTGTCAACACAGTTGTCTTGGCAACATTAAAATGTATTGCCTGCGGTCTGCTTGGAGAGGTGCGGTTCGTATCAGATGGGGCGAAGGGGAGAGGGACGAGGGACCTCATTAAATTATAGCAAAGGCTCGGTGCAGGTTCTGCCTCCTCTAGCGTTGCTGCTCCATGACTAGGAGTGTGCAGGACACTGGCCTGAATAGAATAGAATAGAATAGATTTCAGTTGGAAGGGACCTACAATGATCATCTAGTCCAACTGCCTAGAAAGCGTGCCGGTGGCTGCTTGCACCGGCAGAACCAGGCTTTCTTCAGCTGTTTAGTTCCCTGGAGAGGAACGGTTGGGATGAACACAAAAGCAAGCGCCAGGAGTTGGATAAATGTGCAGGTCTTGGGGCAGCTTCAGCCCAATGATATGGCCACGAGCAATGTGTATTGTTTTGCTTTGCAGAAAGCAACCCTCTGATTAGAGGCAAATGAACCCGCTCAGGGAATGGACATAGATTTATTTATATCAGAAAGCAAGCATTTATTTTATTAACTGTTCTTTTACCAGTGATAGGCATGTTTTCAATGCAAACACCCGTGCCCTGCTGACACAGGGGAGGCGAGGGGGTCTCCAGGGCTGAGACCTCGGCACTTCATCCCTTCGGCAGCATCCTTCCCGAGCCCGCAGGTTCCCGTGGCTGCCTGGAGCGGTCCAGCAGCTCTGCAGCATCACTGGGCGCTGGCACCAGGGTGTTGTACAGATGGCAAAGTGCCTCTTAGTTAATTCACTCCTATGTGTAAATCAGGTTTATTGGGGGTGAAGAAAATGTCACGGCCCAGGTGAAATAGGCGCTTCCCAGCCTCGTGCGCTGGGGATGGGAAGGGAGAAGCGAAGCGCGTCTTTTGGTTGTGAAGGAAAAAGGGCTCGCTCCTTCCCAGGCGGATTTTGGCAAGGTTGGTGGGAGATGGATAATTAGAGATAATTAGAGGTAGCTGGGGGAACATTGTCTATATATTCTCAGGATTAAAAGGCCATGTACATAGACATATCACGGCGTCGGTCTGAGCCGAACGGGAGTTGAGTGCAGAACTGCTGGCACGAGCAAGCCGGCTGCCAGTGAATCACTTTAATGCTCTGTTTTCAGATGCACAAACATGCAGGTTTACAGTAACTGTGCATATGTTGCATCCCATTGCTCCTCATCAGATTCACTGATGCTCCATGGGTCATAAAAATTAAACGGGCATAAATCCATCAGCCCTGGGCTTCTTCATTGAATGCTATAAATCCCATGAAAACTAATTAAATAGGACAATGGTGTCCATTTAAAGCTGGCACATAGAAACGTAAGCCATTACCGCAGCGAAGACAAGACTCAAAATTGATTTGCGAGGGCAAGGGCAACCCAAGTGCCCACACTGAAGGGCTGGTGTTGGGTACATCCTAGCTCGCCGTAGCCTGCAGCTCCTGGCTGGGAGAGTTAAGAGATTGTGTTAAGCTCCTAAGATTGATTTCTCCTCTGCTTTGCTTTCTAAATCAAATCATCCAATTAACATATGTGCTGGAGTTTGTTGCTCGGAATGTTGTCTGGCGACTCTAAAAGCTTTTCGTTATTGCTTTTCATAGGGCTTGTTTGTTAAGCGAATGCCTTCGTCGCTGCTGTAGGGGAGCCTGTTCTGCTGCTCTTCTCCACACTGATTAAAGCCTCCAAACAAGCAATGTCAGCGTGGATCGGTGTCGAGATCAGAGTTAACGCTTTTTGTAACGCTTGTCTGAGGTGCTACAAGTTTGCAGCTCTGTGGGGTTTGTTGCTCTTCTGTAATTTCAGTTGGTTTTATGCTTTGGAAGGGGAGGGAAACCGAGGCAGGGAGTGGGATGGCACCATCCGTGGTTGTTTATTCAAGCGGGGTGTCTCGGCAGGGAGCCCATGGCATCGGCCATCTCCCAGCTGTCTTTCAGGGGTGAAGTAAGCGTTTCCACCTGAGTAGCACTCACCCCAGTGAAACTCTGCTCACCGCATTGCTCTCACCGGTTTTAAGGACTTAGACGTGACACCTCCGGTAGCTTTAAATGTACGACCACGCAAATGTACTACTGCTCTTGGGTTCATAAATCAGACTCTTAATGACGCTCGTAGGGAGAACTGAACTCGGCAGAGCTGAGCACAGCTCAGCCACCCGCGCTGCAAACAGCCGGCGTCTCCCCGTCACTTCGCACGGGGTTGAATGCTTCAGGTTTCATCTGAAACGTGTCCCCTCTGGCACTAGACCTGCAGATGTCCCGGGACACCCTGGGAGCTGGGCATGGGGGAAGCCCTGACCCACGCTGGGTGTCTGGGGAAGTCTTCCCTGCGCTCCCGGGTGTCTCCTGCTGCCTTCTCGTGCCCTGAACTTCTGCCTCTCCCTCCCATCTTCAGTCTGAGTTTGTGCAAGGTTTCATAGCTGGAAAACGGTTGGACTCAACGATCTTAACGTTATTTTCCAACCTAAATGGTTCTATGATTCTACGAAAATGCTTGTCCAACTCTTCCCCAAAGGAGCAGAAGGGTCAGGGGCTTAGAGGCAGGTTGCCTTCAATCTCCTTGCCTGCCCCTCTGCTTTCTTGCTTTTTTCTGACCTTTCTTACTCTGGGGAGCAGCAGAGAAAAAGGAAAGAAAAGGCTTGAGTTAGAGGGAGGGGAAAAAAATCCTAAACAGGCAAATAATGTCATTCCCTGTCTTCCAGCCGGCACCCGGCTGCTGCTGCAGAGCCTGCAGCTGAGGCGGGGGGAGATACTGGCCGCCGACCTCCCACGGGCGAGAGAGTGTAAGGTCCGGGAGCGAGTCACCCTCTTGTCTGTGGGGGACACGCTGGTGCTCACCCCCATCTTGGAGAAAGCCCTGGCTGGGTGCTTAGGTATCGCCTAGGATCTACTTTTTTCTCCTATTCCTGCCTGTAAGGAAAGGAATGCTGAGATGTCAGCAGGTTTCGGGGACGGGGAACGATGTGCACCCAGCAATAATGTTGTTCCCTGGGATCTTGCAGGCTGGAGCTGCATATATGTAACAAATGGTAAGTTTTGCTATAAGTTTTTTGGAGGAAAGAACTGGAAATTGGCCTGGTGGGAGAAGAGTGAGGGACTGTAAACACTTTGGGGTTTCTCAGCTCTTTGAGGCGGGTGAGGGCCCTTTCCAGTGAGCTCAGCATCACCCCGCTCCCCTGCAAGCACTGCGGTAAAGGCGTCATCTCCTCCAGCTGTTGAGCATCTGCCCCCAGGAGCTGCCAGGGATGCCCGGCGGTGACAGGGGCTCATGCCGGGCAGTCCCCGAGATGGCCCCGGCCCTTCTGAGATGGTCATGATGCGAACACAGACTTCACCGACTGCGAGGAGTTCGTGAGCGCCGCAGATTTGTCCAGAGCAAATAACAGGGTTGTCCCCTCGAAGGGAAGCTGACAGTCCCGCACTCGCGTGGTACTTACGCTGCTTTCAAAGCCTCGTTCGTCCTTACGGCGTCAGCTAATACGTTAGAAATGAGTCCTGCGTGAATCGGTGGCTTGCCCGCACGTCAGGGTGATGGTGACCTTGTTTGCAGGGGAGGGCCCAGTGGAGGGGCTGGGGGATCCAGGGACCGTGCTGGTGGGCTGCTGGGAGCAGGGCGAGGAAAAGACAGACCCTGGGCAGGGAGAAGGAAGCCGGTCCTGTGGTTTGGCACTGGCACCAAAGAGCTCGTGAAAGAGGGGGAAGACTCGGCCAAGGTCCTGCTGTGTCCAGCGCTGCTGGTGAAAGCGGGCTCTGGCTGGGGAAAGGATGGAGGGCTGGAAAGGAAGGAGGAGAGGGACAGGACCTTCCCTATAGAAGCAGATCTCTGCTTCCCTCCATCCTCCCCAAATATGTGACCTTCCCTCCCCAGGTGGCCTGAGGATCTGGAGGAGATGTCCTGCTCTGCTGCCCCGAGTCCTACGAGGTGGCACAAGCCATCACGGTTGGCGGAGGTCCTGCTCCGGTGACCTCTGGCCGGGGCCACTTGCGGGAATTCACCCAGCAATTAGGCCTTATGTCGCCCGGGTTAATTAGCCCTTGAAGACGTGATTCCCCACCGACCTACTCAGGTCGCATTTAACCCTTTGCACGCTGCTACTGCTCTGCAGGACTGAGTAATAGCAGCAGAAGGGCAATAGGGGTTAAATCCATCAGCTTGCGTTATTGCTCTCTAATTGCTTTATTCTTTACTCGCCTGTAAAAAGCCGAACTGGGGTCAGCAGCCTTCGTCACATGAGGATTAAAATGCTCAAGTGAGTTAATGCCAGGGCTGGTGTCACTGCCCCGCTCCTCAGATCCCTGTTTTTCCCATCCGGGTGCTGGAGGGAGCTCCTGGCAGAGAGGAGCTCAGTTCTCAGTGTCTGAACGTGCAAATGCTGCCCTGAATGTGCTGCTTCTGGGAGACAGGAGAGCGTTTTCCTTGGCATGTCAGTGGCTCCAGCCTGCAGATCTAGTGCCCTCTGTTCTCTCCCCAAAATTCAGATTTAAAAAAGAAAAGAAGGCATCTGCATTTCAGCTTGCTGCCAAATGTCAGGGCACAGTCCTGGAGAGAAACGTTCTCCAGAGCATCTAAGAAATGGGAGGGGATCACGGAGAGGGTTTGGGAGCTGAAGTTATTGAACACAAGCGTAGGCATGTAAGAACCAGGGTCCCATCAGGAGTCAATGAGACATTGCTCCCCAAGCCACATGAGGGCTGTAGAAAGCCATACCCAGCTGCATGAAGTTCCCCCGAGAGCTGGGTAAACTCATTGCATGTTCTCCTCTAGATGGTTTTCCATCAGCTAAAGCAGTTTTTTGGGGAACTGTTCAGAACTGGATGGCAGGGCTGGGCACGGGGGAGTGCTAGCTTTGCCTCCTGTATCCCTGTGCCAGGCTTGAAATATGGGGAGAGGAGGAGCTGAGCCAGGCTGAGGCTGTGATCCCTCTCGCCAGGCTTAAAAGCACTTGCCGCTGTAAGTGCTTTGCTGTAACTCAGGGTAAGGGGAGCTGAATGTCCTCTTCTACTGCCTCGTTTTGCTTGTGGCTGCTACTCTTTCTCCTGAAGCATCGAACCACTCTTGGTGTGACAGCACCTACGGACCAGGTTTCCTCCTGGGCAGGGACATACGTCCCCTGTCTGGTCACCCTAATCCATCTCGACCATCGGGTTGTTGGATACTCTGGAAAACACAGGGAGACAAGATCCTCAGCTGGCAGAAATCACCGCTGAGCTCCACGCGGCTCTACCCATTTGCCAGACCTGCGCGGTTTTTGCTTGCCACCCATGGGCAAAGCGGGGAGGGTTCGAGCACGGCTGCCCAGCAGCCCCTTCCCAGGGCTCCCTCTCTCTCCCCCCGCGCTTTCCCGGCCCCCGCCGAACAGATGGTGCCGATTTTTGCAGGGGGAGCGGGGGAAACAAAGCCCAGAGCAATGGGAGGCTGCAGCCTGTCTCCCAAACGCAGCCCGGGGGATGACATCTGTGGGGACAGGCTGATGCATGTGGGTGTCTGTGGCATGCTGAGCCCCGTGCCGAGCCGGCACTTACGCCTGCCCTATCTCACTTTTCTTTCTCTTTTGTTGTTTTGTTTTTTTTTTTTTGTCTTCCTCCTTTCTAGATAAAGAAGCTCGTGGACCGTTTGCAGGGATGTCGGTGAAGCGAGCGGGCTGCCTTCCCCTCTCTTCCCAGCGCAGGACCAGAGCCTGACTGGAAAGCTGGCATGTTGCCCCCTCCAGCCCCTGCTTGGCCGCACGATGCCCAGCCCTGCCTGCCCTGCCCCTAGCCTTGCTTTCCACCGGTAATATACCCTGCTTTCCCCAGGCTGCGTTTCCGAGAGAGGCAGCAGGGAATATGCTGCAGAAAGCCAGCCTGCAGCCGAAACCCAGAGGAGTTTTGCAGTGAGGCCAAACGCCAAAGAGTTGCCCCTTCCCCACCCCGGCGTGGATAAGCATCTCGGACAGCGAATTTCTCTGCGCTCAGTGGGTGTTGAGGTCCTGGTCTGCAGGCTCAAAGAGGGGGGCTGCCATGGAAGAGAATGTGTTCAGCGTGCAGCAGATACAGCCCAACGTCATCTCGGTGAGGCTCTTCAAGCGCAAGGTGGGCGGCCTCGGCTTTCTGGTGAAGGAGCGAGTCAGCAAGCCGCCCGTCATCATCTCGGATCTGATCCGGGGAGGGGCTGCAGAGCAGAGTGGCCTCATCCAGGCTGGGGACATCATTTTAGCCGTCAATGGCAGGCCCCTCGTGGACATGAGCTATGAGACCGCGCTGGAGATACTGAGAAGCATCGCCTCCGAGACCTACGTGGTCCTCATCCTGCGGGGCCCCGAGGGCTTCACCACTCACCTGGAGACCACTTTCGCAGGCGACGGGACGCCGAAAACCATCCGTGTCACCAGACCCCTCTGCCCGACTCCGAAGGTGGTCGACTTGTCCAACCCAAGCCTGCACGGCAAAGAGCAGCCGCTGCCAGCAGCCGACCGCACCATGGGCTCCCTGTGGACAAAAGAGATCGGGCGGGAGGTGGAGCCGATGGTCCACGTTAACGGCGTCGTTACTGGCAGCAAAGGGCAGGATGCCGGGAAGGGGAAGGAGGGTGCTCGTGGTCACCCTTGCCTCAACGGCGGCGTGGAAGACAATGAACTGCTCAAAGAAATCGAGCCCGTCCTGGATCTCCTGAAGAGCAGCAGTAAGGACAGCGATGGAGATGCACCCTCCAAGGTAGAGACAAGAGATATAGAAGTCCAGGTGGACTGGTAGGTCCCTAAATACATTTTTTACATTTGGTGAAATGTGCTGGTTTTGGCTACCCAATGTGGCTGGTTTGGGTGTCAGTGAGCACCTCTCCAGAAATGACTGCTGTCTGACACAGCAGGATGGAGATGGAGAGGAAGGGATGTGAAAAAAGGGGGAAGTGGTTGACGAGGGGAAGATAAAAGTAATGAAAAATTGGGCGTAGGTGGTGGAAGAAAGGGAGAAAGATGTAAGCATGGGATATCGGGGAGACAGCAGGAGTAATGTCTCATGGAAAGCTGAGCTATGTGATGTGGTGGATCACGGGCTGGGCTGGGATTTGTTTCTGTTCCATGTTCTCGATCTCATTTGTTTTAAGTTTAAACAAAATCCCGTGCCTCAGTTTCCCCACCTGCCAAATAAGATTCATGGTATTGTCTGTCCTTGCTATCCTGCTTTAGAGCTCTCCAGTTGAAATCTTCTATTGATTACTTGCCGGAGAGGGAGAAGGAAGGTCAGACCGGCAGAGTATGATGTTTCCCAGGAGAAATGAGTTTCAAAACCTTCTGTACTTTTGGCAGTCAGGCTCTGGCTTGGGGAAGGGAGAGGGGATCCCCAGTCCAGCTCCAGCTGAAGCCAAGGGGACTTCTGTGCAAGGGTAGTGGGACCTGCTTGGGTGCTCCCATCTTCTGGTAAGGGAGGAAACGTTTCCCATCGAGAGCTCAGAAATGGCCAAACTTTATTGAAATACAAGAGCGGAGCTGCCTGTTCATGCCCTCTGCTCTTTCTAGATCAAGCTAATTATTTCAATATGCATCGGCATGTATAACAAGGGTGGGGACATATGGATGCTTGCCCTATGGCTTCTTGAGAAGGGTGAAGTCTCATCATGCAGGTGAAACTGCTTCATTTCCGATATCTGCTTCTGCAAGGGGCCATGTGCATAGTGCTGCCCTCCTGATCTTCCTCGGCATTTCCCTGAGATGCAGACCATTGCTCCGGAGCCAATGCAGCTCCCTGTGGCCTTCCGTGTTTTGCAAAAATGTTGTTAGTAGCTATTTTTTTTTGGTACCAGCACTCTCATCTCCTGGCTGTTTATTAGCAATGATAGGTTGCCTTTTTCTGTTGCCTTTCCCCAAGTCCCCAAACACATTTTAGCAGTGTCAAGTGCCGCAGTAGGTTGTGGCTGCCCTCGGTTATTGACTGGCTGTAAAAGCCAGGAGGCTTTTTCAGGAGGGTTCGCTGAAGCTGGTGATCTCGGTTCAGTGACAGAGGCATTTGTAGTTTCAAGCTCCCTTGCTGCACCTGCTTCCTTAGGGAGGGGAAAAAAATTGTATTCTTTTTTTTTTATCAGAAACAATGAGAGGGGAAAGGCAGAGCTGTGGAGGAGCAGGATCCCTGCGGTGGGTTCCCTGCCCGGCTCAGTGGCAGAGCCCAGGCAGAGCTCCCGATCGTTCCCATCACACCCATACCGTGTGTTTTCCATCTTCTTTTTTTTAATTTTCAGTTGTTTTTGCGTCGTCGTTTCCGCTCTCCCAAATTATGCCTTTTTTTCTGCGGAGGACATGGTTACTCAAAGCCCGTTAGGGTGGTCACACTGAGTCAGAGAAAAAACAACTGCTCAGCTTGGTGCCGGCGGTGGGTGGCAGACGTCTGGGGAAGAGCGGTGGGACAGGGCACGCTCGGGGACATCCCCACCACACATACCCTCAGGTCTCGCACATTTGGCTGCTTTCCGAAACTGTTGGGTTTGGTCTCTGCTGTGCAATAGGAGGCAATTTAACCCCCCGAGCCCGGCACGCTCTCTGGAAGGCTGAGGGCTACCTGCCCAGACTGCACGTCTTTTAATCCAGCACCAACCCATCTCTGGGGGAACCTGGTTTAAGCAACTAAAGAATTGAGACCTTGATAGGGTTATGCTTGACTACAGGTCCAACAAAATGTGCAGGGGTGCTTAAAAGTCCCTTCTGTCCCTCTGTTTTTGCTAAGACTGCTGCGATAGAGCTGGGGGTCACAGCCCAGCGAAGCCCCTGGAGGACACAATCTGAAGAATTTTGATGCAAGGTACAGCCTCACCCTTCAAACCATGTCCCCCACTGTCCCCATCCCATCCCACCAGCTGCAGGGTCTCTGAGGAAATTCTGCTCCAGCTGGGAGGAGGGATGAAAAATGTGTTTTTTCTTTGAGGAGTCTCTTCTACTCGGACATTAAACCAAACCACTTTGAATTCACTTAAACTGAAGGACCTTGAACCAGCAAGAATATTAGCAAAGTGGGTACTTCACCAAAACTCCACTCACCTTATTTTTCAATACCCTTTAAAAAAAAAAAAAATCTATGTAATCTGTGTACCTTGGGACTGAAAATCCACTTTTTGGTCAAAATTAGTCTTCAGTCTTTTGCTTGATGAAAAGCTGCAGCCTCGTTCTTGCGGTAGAACTCTGTATGAGCGAGGAGACCTCGGCTAGAGCGGAGAATTGGGAAAGGAGATATATACTGCAGGGAAAACTTGTCAAGAGCCCCTCTGCAGGGTAAAGGGCATTTCTCAGCCGCTCTCCTCCCACTCCTGCGACGTGCTGGAAATGATTCATCTCCTCGCCTTGGTCTCAGACAGAGCTGGGGCATCGTGAAGGTCTTCTACAGTGAGAGTTTTCTTGGTCCGTAGGAGAAGTGCAGAAGGGTCAGGGAGCGATGGGGAGTGGATAACTGGGGAGACTGTTGGTCGATGCCAAAGAAATGCCCAAGGAAATAAGCAAGTCTTATCAGATTGATGCAGCTCTCACACCGTACGCTGTGACTTCTCCAGGCTGGGGGGGAGCAAGTAAAGCTGGCGTTAACCCAAAACAGGAATAGAGCTCTACCTAGACACTAGGAGGGCGCAAAACCTCACTCAAGGTTGAGCTTGGCAGCTACAGCCTGGACCACTTGACCGTCAATCCAGCTGGAGATGCTGGTCTCGGGACCAATCCTGTTCTGTGTCTGTCTTCGCCTGGTGCTGACCTTCACAGCCTGCAGCACTTTGTCAAAGCCGGTCCGGCTCGCAGAGCTGCGACAGCTTTCCTAGGGCAGAAGGGAATGGTACGAGTTTGAGGTTATGCACA
Organism: Harpia harpyja; assembly: GCF_026419915.1. Taxonomy (NCBI): domain Eukaryota; kingdom Metazoa; phylum Chordata; class Aves; order Accipitriformes; family Accipitridae; genus Harpia; species Harpia harpyja. The sequence goes on along the minus strand of NC_068948.1, from coordinate 45,393,378 downwards.
AGGAGCCAAACACTTCTTGTTCAAGGTGGGCTTTGCCAAAAACGATTCAAATTACACCTGATACTTTGGGCTTCCAGCCCATGTCTCTCGTGTTACTTCCAAGGAAAACTGGAAACTGTGAAGTTTGCACTGGGGGAAAAAATCAGTTCATCTCCATCCCCTGCACCCCTGGTCTGCACTCCCTGAGGGACCCGTCACTGCAATCACCTGGCCTTTGCTTCTTGCTGATTGCCAGCTGTAAGGTGCCCTGGGTCCATGGTGCATGTCCGTGGGATGGGCTGCGGCCACGGTTCAATGTCTGCTACTTGGCTCAAGCCATCTGCGATGAAGTCGATCATAAAACAGAGCATGGAAGTGGGGCACAAGGTATGATGCGAGCTGGCATTTCTGCCATGAGGCTCACCGTGGGCTAGAAAACAAAAATAGAGTTTGATTCACTCACTGCCAGCTAACCTAGGTCTGTTTTTCCCTCTGAGCTCTAGGGAGATTGTCATGTCCCATCTTCCCTCCCTCTCCCCCCTCACTGAGTTGCCAGTATTTATTTTTCTTCTCAGGTCTATTCCATAACATGAACAGCATGATGGAAACATGGCAGTTTCGGTCCAAAAAGCAGCATCAGCAGCCCTGAGAAGGAGAAGTGTGCTGAGAGCAGGAATTCTGTTTATGAAGGGTTTCAAGGTTTCAGGCTCCATCCTGCATTGGAACAAACCCCATAATTTTGCAGTTCTCAGAGAGAAAATTCTCTTCCTCCCACCTCCTTTGCTGCCGCCAAAATCTCTTTGTGTTGCTCAAAACATTTCATTTGCATTTCTGATGTCTTCATTATTCCGTACTTGGACATGAAACTTTAAAACCTCTGAAATGAAAAGGTTCCCTGAAACTATCATGTTATTGCCATTCTGCAAAGCGGTGAAGTAGGAAGCTTTGGCAGTGAATAACCCTCCCCTTCTCCCTCGGCGGATTCTTCTTCCTCGTCACTCTGACTACATCAGTCTAATCCAGAGAGGCATTTTGTGCCTGCAAACAGCATATTCCACCCAAATATAACCCTGCGGAGCCTTCTCAGACCAGTCTCCAAAGCACCCTTCACCTGCTCAGCCCCCTGCGCTGGTGCTGCTTCTTACATCCCATGGGATGGCTGTTCTCCTTGTACGTGGTCCCAGCAGACAAACCCATGGCCCATGTACGAGTCTGTGCTCTCCCGGCAGACCTGAACTGTGTTTGGCCTCCAAATAAGATGCTGAGGCTGGAATCCTCCCGGTGCTCTTTGGGCACGGCTGGGAAGGGACGAGCGTGGCGGTTGCAGGTTGCATCTGACGCTGGCTGAATCTCGAACGATACCGATGGGACTTTGGGATCTCTTGGATCTGTTCCCAGGTCTTTGTCTGGCAACGCCTACTCAACGGCATTTACCAACCTCATATTTCATAGACTTCTCTCCAAAGCTGCTCTGTGCATCTTGCTCGGTTCATTAGTGCCTAATCCCAGCAATGGGCACAGGCCAGTGACGCTCTGACCTTCTGAGGGTGCGAGACCTTCTTCAAGCCATGCCACGTGCTTGTCGGTGAGGCTTTTGTCCTCTTCCTTCGGTGTTGTTCAAGCTTCCCTTTCTCATTTAGGAAGCGGTTTCTTGCTTTGATAGCTCTGCCATTGCCTGCTCTGGGCACACTGGCCCTGCTGCTTCTCCAGAGAGTCATCCCACCTTTTGGAGTTATTCCTTCTGCTTCCAACATTCCCACTTCCTTCCTAAGTTCTGCTCCACCCTCTGCACCCTGCAAATCCCAGATCTTGCCCGATCCCTTCTCCTGCCTCTCCCTCAAACGGGTGCTGTTGTGCCAGACCTTGCTTTAACCCTCGAGGCGCGGAGTCTGCAGCCAGCACATTTTCCAACGTTGCAGACTGTGAGCTGCCCCAGGGGCATGAGAGCCAGGAAATATTAACTTCTGAGGATGCAATGCCCTCCGGAGTATGGTATCCCGTGGGGCAAAGGAAAGGTGAGGCAAGAGCCATTTACCCCAACCTCTAGCACTGGAAGGAGGAGCAACGCGCAGCGGAGCCTTGCAGCCGTCTCCAAGGACACACCAGGAGAGGGAAAAAAAAGTAAAAAGGATGTATTTCTCTCCCGAAGCTCAGAGCAAGAGAGCTGTGCACGTGTGAGCTTCCCACACAGTCCCAAGCTCAAGCGTAGGGTTTTCAGCCACCGGGACAAGGGCCTGGAAGGAGTCCATCCCCCGCGGTCACAGCATAGGGTGCTGCTGTCGGCGTCACAGCACAAGAGCCATCATCGGAAATGTGGACATCGGCATCCGTATCGGTTCATCCAAACCCCGGGGGATTGCAGCAGCTAGTGGTATCTCTCATCTCTGCCTGGGAAATCAGAGAGATTCTTCTGCCAAGCAAATTCAAAGGAGCGAAGTGACAAATTTTCCTTTTGCTCGTTTTTTTTTTTTTTTCTTTCTTTTTGGAAAAGCTTTGGAGAAATTTCTCAAAGGGCTGTCTCAGCAACTTCCCTTCTGCTTCATCACTCTGAGCACTGCAACATCATCAAATTAGTCAAAAGAAAACAGTGGTGCCTCTCATTTCTCCAAACAGCCAGATGCTCTTTCCGAGGTGAGGCTGTGCCTGTGCACCAGTGGGGGAGGGCAGGATTCCTCTTCCTTTTTTTAAGTAACAAATTTTGCTTTCAGAACAAAAGATGACCTCAAACGGTGTCCCTTCCCAAAAACCTGCTCTGGATCCAAGAGATCTTGCTAACAGTATTTAATAGATCTGGCAGCAGGACCAGGTCAGAGAAGGCTCTCTGGATCCTGGATCTGGCCCTTGGGAGAGTTCAGCCAAACAAGTGCCTCCAAGGACAGATCTTCAGCATTGATTCCAGAGCCTCAAAGACCCTAAAGTGGTGATTTAAAAAATCTTGTTCAATGCCACAAAGCACCCAGATAGGGTCTGACGGTGAGTCGGGAGGATTTCTCCAACTGCTGCCGGGGGTCGAGGGCAAGGTCCCCCCTGCCCTGCGTAGCTGCAAACGGGGCTGCTCCCACAGCAGCTCCTCGGAGGTGCCCAACCTGGCTGCCTCGAAACACCCCTCGGGGGAACTGCACCCTCCCCGTCACCCACCGGGAACCTGTGAGAACGGCCCTTCGGGTTCTCCTGTCGATAAAGTGCTTTTGGAAACGTTATCGGGAGGCTGAGCTCAAGCACGATGTTCTGGTCATCCTACCGGTCTCCTTGAGCGCGTGAGTGGCATCCTTGTATGAACGGGGCAGGTCACCCGGCATCTCTGCTGGGGGCTGGGGAAGCCAAGTCAAGAGAGGAAAATAACTTACCCAAAAGACCCTGTTCCTGTCTGAGCTCGCAAACAAGGCAGTTACAAGAAACGGGCAGGAAATATTTGTAAAATGAAGCAATTGATTTTTTTTTATTTTTTTCCCCTCATCTGGGCTAGGACTGGGGTGAGGCTGTGGCTGCTCTGAATGGGCTTTTCTCTCCCTGTCTCTCTCCAAAAGGCAGAGCCGGATACTTCTGGGCAGCCTCATCCGGGAGAGGTCTGTGCTAGCTCAGCGCAGGGGCACGCACCCGCAGCCCTGCGAGGGACGGACCTCCTCGCCTGACACCGAGCACACTGCAGCACACCACCAGCACGGAGGCGAGAGATACAACCACTAATTTAGTCTAATGGCTTTGTTGCAGCTATGCTTGACTGTGCTTTTATAGCAGAGACTAAGGGTAAGGAAGGGCAGCACCTCGCTGCCTTGTTCACGCAGCCGTAAGTCCATCAAGAATAGCAATACGCAACCTGTTTCTGCCCCAGCTGCAAACATGCGATGGGATGTGGAGCATTTGCTCCTGAGCATCCGACCCTTAATGCCCACCTGGACTTCACTGTTCCTCGGGACAGTGCATCTCGCTGTCGGGTGATACTCGAGGCCACTGAACGGGAGCAGCTTCAGCAATACTTGTAATACACAAAGCAGCCAACCACAGCGATGACTTCATTCAAGCATCTGGTCTTTTTCTGTGCCGTTGGCACAGGTACCAGCATTTATGGCTTTGCTGGTGTGCAGACAATGAGATTACATGTGCAGCCTCCTGGCCGAGACCTCCGACTGCTGCTGCCGATTGATGGATTCCTCTCTAAGGTTCCCTTGTGCCGGCAGACGCCCATTTAGACAAGCTTGCAAACACCTTCCTGGAAACAGCAGGTCGTGCCAGGCGCCTGCAGGCATACGCGCAGTGTCATTTTGGAGGCATCTGTGGGATATCTGGCACGCTGGGGTCTGTCTGCCCAAGCCTCTCCTGTCTGCATAGAGGCAAAGTCTGTGCCCCTGGAGAGGTACCGTGGTCCCTCAGGAGGCAGGTTCCCTCTGCTAAGTCCCAGGCACTAGTAAAGCCAAGGGATTTCTTCCATCGCCTTATGGATTTAGTGCCTGTGTCTTGATTTTAGGCCAGTTACGGGGAGCAGCACGTTGGGGCTCATCAGCTGCAAGATATGGCTCTTGTACGCCCATCATTTCACGTGCTCAGTGGCTCTGTGTTGACCTGCCTCCACTCTCCCTGATATGATGGGGCTCAGGGCAAGAAGGCAGGGACATGCAGCCGTGGAAACGAGTATTCTCCAGGAGGTTTAATAGCTGGCCTTGACTTAGGGGGAAGAGCCAGGTTTGCTGAATTTTCATCGTGCTAATCCTCTGTCTTGCTGCTGGGAATTCTCTAGATGGAGGTAGGCTGGACATGTCAAGAGACCCTGAGCTTCCCCTTTGGATGGGCTGGTAGAAGGCAGAGTGGGTACTGCGTGGTTCGTGGTTGTCCCCAGCCTTGGGACTGCATGGCTGTAGCAGAGAGACGGGACCTGTTGTCTTTGGCTGTGGTTGTGCGGTGTGGTGGGTGCGGTTTCTTGTGTTTTATCTGATTGAAACCCTTTCATGTACTCGTAGGAGCCAAGTCACAAAAGAACAGCTTTCTTTTTCTGGGGGGGGCATAGAAAACCCAGTAAAAACTGCCCCTATGGCACCTGTACCTCCTCGCTTGCACCAAGCTGGCCACTTTCACCCTAAGGCAGCCAATGTTTGGAAGGTGTCCAGGAACCTAGCGTAATATTTTGGCAGCTGAACATTGCTCTGTAAAGGCAGAAAAATTACGGAAAACTTAAAGCACTGGGAGGTCATCTTTAAGTGAAGTATTTTCCTTAAGCTGTACCTAAAGAGTTGAGCTTGGGGGGCAAGGAGGACTGTGAAATGGAATTTGTGTGTACATACGTGTCTTCCTGTGACAGCGTCAAGAATTATGTCCTGAGTGTCAGTGTCCTACTTTGGTCAGTGCCCAAAGCCCGCCGTCATTAATGGGAAAGCTCATTATTGACTTTAGTGGGCATCTGAAAGACTTTTTAAGAACTGACAGCAGGAGCAAAACAATTGCCAGAGTGCATTACCTCGACGGTCTATTGAGCAAGGGCAAAGGCAGCGTGGCTGCGAGCGGTGAGGCTGTGCCTGTACTGGCGTGGGGCCCCGTGCAGCCCAACCCACGGAGCTCCTTCCCACGTGTGGCCTCACCAGGGCGGTCGGCGCCTTTGGTGCGGATCCTGCAGCCTGTCTTCTCTGAATATCACGTCTCTAAACCCCATTTGTTTTTCTCCTTTGCGAGGGCTCATATGGCAGTGGTTTTCCATCACCTGCTTGGATGGCATTTAGCAGCCTCACAGACATCCTGCGGTATGTTCCCCAGGCAAAACGCGCACGGTAGACTGTGTGTGCTGTGAGTTATATCAGTCTAACTGCGCAGGCCAGGGCAGCCAGCGCTGGGGACATCCTCAGTCCCCCAGCCTTACCAACGTCCCCAGCTCTGGGGAGGCAACCCATCAGTTTCCTTAAGTAAAAATCACTTGCACTTACCAGCATTTGCAGCATCTATAAAGGTCAGGAAGAGGAGAGAGCTGTTTCTCCCTCCTGGGAGCCACCTATTTTTTCTTGGGTTTTTTTTCCTCTCTTCCACTCATAAACACCAAGCTGCTCTGCAAAGCTGGCTGGTTTTGCTATGAGGTTTGCTACGAGGTTTTGCAGCTGGAAGTGCGTGCAGCTGTCCTTTCCCCTGCTCCCTGCTTGCTTTCGCAGGGCTCCAGCTTGGGTTTTGGGGGCAGAAGGACTGGTGAGTAACCCTATTAGAGCCAGTGTCGAGGCAGGGGTTTCCTGTTGCTTTGCGGGCACCGCGCTCATCCGCGCAGCAAAATTTCTATTGTGTTTGGGTTGCCCTCGCCACGGTGATTCATCGCCTCGGCCGAGGCAGAGCATTTCCTCCCCTCCCGCAGGGTGATGCATGAGTTTTCACTCCTGTGGGAAGAAGCTGGAGCAGGTCCTGGAGCCATCACTCCAGGACCTGGCCCCATGGTCCCAGCACCCAGCTGCCCTCCAGCCCGCTGACCCAAATGGTTTTTAACCCTTCAGTTTCAGGGAAGGGGAAAACAAGCTGCAGAAAGCCTTACCGGCTCAGATGGAGAACGACCGTGTCTTCGGTGACCTGTGGGGGAAGACCAATGTGCCCGTGGTCCTGAACAACCCCTACTCCGAAGCGGAGCAGGTAAGAGCCCATGGCTCATGCTGCTTTGGGTGGGAAGGGGGTTTGGGGGTACATGACCCATCCTGGTGGGCGCACACACCACAGAGATCCTGCAAGGCCTTACATGCACTACCCTGAAGATCTTTGATCCCAAGAGCTGGAGTTGATGGGGCATAGAGTTGATTTGGTCCAGAAGCTGAATTCCTCATGGTTCGGGCAGGGTATGGGTCACTGGAGAACGATGCTCTTCATCCAAGGGGCCAGAGTGGGACGGGAGCGCAGCCAGGGACCAGGACTTCGAAACCTCCCTCAGGACTGTCGTCCCTTTTTGTGGCAAAAAGCCGAGTTGCATCGTTAAAGTAATTTTGATTCATATGACGGTAATTCAATAGAGCACTTCAGATAATACGTTGTGCGGTGCCTTTTCATCTCCTCACACTCCACAGACATAAATTCTCAGGCTTCCTTGCCAAAAGTGGATTAACTCCACGTTTGTAGCACAGCCAGAGACGTAAGGCAGACCCTAGCAGGCCAGAAAGATCACCTCGGGGAAAACATGATGTGCGTGAGCACTGCCAAGCCTGTTCGGGCAAATGTGTCTCCCTGATGGGATTAACCAGCATCAGGGCAGGACATGGGGGACCGGTCTGGGAACCATTTGGTCTCCTTGCCCCACCATGTTTCTCAGGGTGACGTCGTAAGGACTGTTTTCCAAGGGAGGGGAGAAAAGTGGTTTAGTGGTCACATGAAGCCTTCTGAGAAAATCAGTATTTCCTCAGCTTAGGAACGTCCTCAGCAGATACCTCTGGCAGATGCCTCTTCCCAGCTCCAAGGAGCTGCAATGCAATGCTCCTCGCTGACACGCCACGTGCAGACCACCACAGGGTGGGTGCGCTCATGGTGTGGTTGACACCCAGATGTTGAGCCTGGCCTTGACACCCAGCAGCACCTCCCAGGCCACTGCTCTGCCGCCAGATGTTTTCCCATTTCATTGGCATTTTGCAAGATGCAAAGCCAGGAGCAGGAGGTGAGGGCACATGAGGTGACGCGGTCCCTTCATGCCCATGGAGGTGACGTGGTCTTGGCTGCGGTGGTTTAACTCTGCCCACGTCCTCATTCCTCCTGTGCCAGGAGCACCGGTGTTTCTCTTGGGAATCCCGAGCAGAACGATGTTCACGTGCGCTTTTGCAGCACGCACAGTGTCAGAGGCTCATGGGACACACAAGACCCGCTGTGCGGGTGCTGATGCACACGCAGAGCATCTGAGATCATGCCAGAATTGCTGCATGGTTTTAACCATCCTGGTTGGGTGCTTGGATGCAGTTGGGAGCAATTTCCATCCTCCCCTCGCCTGGCTGCAGCTCAGCGTTGCGGCCAGGTCTCCGAGCAGCACAGCCAACCTTACGGTGGGTATTGTCCTCCATCGGCACACACAAATGGGTGCATCCAAGAGCTGCAACACACTTTGTTCAGCCGCTGGAGAGACGTCCCTGGGCAGCCCCATGTCCCGCAGCGCGGTTAATGCAGTGTGGCAGGTATCACAAGCCCGTCTCGCCCAAGGACAGGTCACTGCTCTGGTCCCTTTCCCCCAGCTCTGGAAAGACATGGTCTTTCTGCCTCCTTTGCTAAGCTCCTTGCATGTACGTGTCTGTTACCATAAGCACTTTATAACCTTCTGTGTTCAGAGCTTAATTTCTCTCCGTGTTAGGGCTGCCAAAACCCCCAGTCTTAAGCTGCTATTAAACTCTTTAATATTTTTTTTCACTAGATGTGCAGCTTTCTTTTTATCCTTCTTATCCCCAAATCGCTATGCCTGCTCTTCTGGAGGCTGTTTGGTTTTCCCCCATGCTCCCTGCAGCCATTCCCCTGGGCTGTATGTGGTCAAGGCAACTGAACTTCTTGCAAGCTGCAATAAATACTGTTAACACAGAGGCAAGTCAAGCCAAGCGTGAGATTTTATACACGTTGTTCTTTCTGTAAAGCAGGATTTGGTAGATTCACTTGGCCTGGCGGCAAATTCTCACTGAGGCTCATAAGGTGCTGAAAAATCTATTGGGCATTGATTGCTATCCCTCTTTTTTTTTTTTTTTTTCAAAATCACGCAGTGTGTTTTGCTTGTTTCCCAGGAGCCCAATTCCCCTGGCCCTAAACCTGACCGATGGAAAGATGCTGTGACTGCACCAGCCCAGGTCCTGTGTGAGTCGTATTTCAGTCTGTACAGACTGATTTGTTAGGAGCTCCAGGGTAACGGGGGGGGGGTGTCCATGTAGCTAGCAGGGGAAGGGAGTCATGTCAGCTCCACACTTGTAACAATGATTTACAGCTTTATAAAAGCGAAAAAACACACTTTCAGCTAGTGGGGTTAATGCAATCGGGAAAGAAATGTCAGCATGCCAATATATCTATGACCTGGGCTGATGCTGCAGACCTCGTCCTCCCACAGTCGATGCATTTCAGCAGGGCAATATATGCCATCATCACAGGGACTCCTGAAGCCCAGCTGGGATGCGGGAGGAAGGCTGAGGACCTGTAGAGCCCGCTTGGGTCTGCAAAAAGGGAGATGCTCCCCAACATTCTGGCCCCAAGAAGCGCCCGGGGCTGGGTGCATTTCTCCCCTGCATCTGTAAGAGCTGCAGACAGCTCGCAAGCTGCACGCTGACGATAAGTGCCAACACGCTCCCTTGTAAAAGATGTTTGCATAATGCATGTGCGCCCCGACTGCTACGTTAGTCTCTCCGTTTGTCCCACTCTTGAGTCACTAATATCGCAGCTGCCTAATTAAAACATGAAAGGATCTCTCACAACCTCCCTGACAGAACCAGGGGTAATATTTGGCTTCAGCTTTGCCGTGCAGGGAAGGCACACACACACACACACAGAGCACTCTTTCCCGGTTTCTTCTGGGTGTTGCTCTCTCCACAGCTGCTCTGCGAGGCGGTTGCCAGACCTGGCACCTTTGCTTCAGCCCGGCTGGCATCCCTGGGATTCGGCATGCCTCTGCACCATGGCCCGCTTTCAGCAAAGATTCAAACTTTGCCAGTTCCTGCAGGGAAAAGACAAAAAGGAAAGGGAGCAGCTTTGAGAGAGGTTTAAGGTAGAACATCTGTAGGCAGATGTTAAGCAGCCGATGTCCACCAGCCTGGACCATGAGCTTGCTTGCTCCAAGGATGGGGTCAATGCTACATCTGGATTCATAACACAGCTCTTGGGCCATACCTGCTCTAGCAAGACGTTGTTTAGCAGCACACCTCCTAAGCTGCACTGAAGCCCCATCAGCGAATCAAAACTAACTCAGAATAAAAAAAGTGCTGCTGCATACAACCAACACTATCTGCTCGGTACTTCTACTTTCTGTCTGGCAGGTGGAGGTACGGGTGAGGATTGGTTTTGTTTGCATTTTTGAGCAGCGGTTTTCAGCTATGTTTTACCAATCTCATAGAGCAATCATGCTCAGAAGGAAGGTGGCAGATTATGCCCCTTGGTCCTAAGGGTGGTCCAGGTTGGTTCGGAGAGCACAGGATGCTGGTAGTGGTTCAGGAATGGTTTAGTTCTCTTGAAAAACAAGCAGAAAAAAATAACCAGGAACTGCTGCTGCCATAATTCAGGTCAGATTCTCCAAAACTGAAAAAAATGAACTTAGAAATAGTGCTTTTCCAGGACTACATTTAGGAGGTTCTTTTTATTTACTGCTGGTTTTGAGCTCTATATGAAGTCTTATATTTGTTTTCTGCAGCATGGAAAGGGGAAGCTGAGATCCACTGGGTGGTCATCTGGCTTCAGGGGCTAGGACTTCAAAACGCTCCTTGGGAACATCACAGGATTTGTGACATGAGGAATGTCACAGAGACCTGTGACAGCATAGCCTGAGGGCATCGAGAGTGGCTTTCAGAAAATGCGAGGACCAAAGAGGGTCCTACCGAGGGGTCAGGTTATAAAGCTCTCCCTTCTCCCCTCTTGCTCCCAGTATATGCTTTCAGTGCATGGTATTACACTGTGAGCCTCAGGCTGCTTGACAGCAAAATCCCTATTTTCCAGGGGAAAAAAGTGTGGAGCATATGGTAAAAAACAAAGACTGGGCAAAAAATACGGCCAACATCATTGCCACCAGGGCAATGCAGCGTTCTCTGCTGAGCCCAGGCATTAGTCTCGCAATCGATCAGGTATCAATCTCTCTCTGCTTCGGAAAAGCAGAGCAATCCTCTGTCTGGCAAAGTAAGAACAAGTTAGATCTGGAGCCTCATCTGCTTTTGCCATCCTTGTGGCCACTCTTGCTTTCCCTCCTGGGTTTGCTTATCAGCAAAAGTGCTTGTTCTGAAACAAGAGCTTCTTCCACCATGTGCTGGCTCTTCTGCAGTTGGTCCTTCAGGCTGTAATGCTGGGTTTGTACTAGTGCTGCTAGTCCATGAGCTGCAACCGTGACATGAGCCCAGAACCGCCAAAAAGGAGGGTGAGACTCTCCACAGCTCTGCTGAAGGCAGTGCCATCTTTAAAAAACTTTGCAGACGGACTAGAAAGGGACACAAGCTACATGATTCATGTAGGAAGGCTACATCAAAACTCGGTCCAAGCCTAGATCTGCTTTGCAGAGGTGCAAGCCTTCGAGTGGTTGTGAAATATAAGTAGGTTTTGACAGGATGCTCTGGTGTGGGATCAGGTCTCCCCTTGAAACCTGCAGCAACACCGTTGCGGTTGCAGTGACTGAATTACATCCTACTATAAGATCTGATTCCTAGAAGACACATCTCTGCTTTCCAGGGCCACTGTGGATCAAACTGTCCCATGACACACTGGCAGACACTGATTGCTCTTTAATTTTTTAAGTGCTTGGGGGGAATAAGGGTCAGAATAGAAATACTAGACATCTTCTGTGAAAACATGTGCAAATACAAGCGCTTGCAGCCAGCTTCTCTCGTTACAAGCTCTCTGCTGGCTGAGGCTCTTCCTTATGTTGGCATGTAACTCAAGATGTGCTGGATGAGCACACCCTGACACAGAGTATTCGGGGGGGCTGGAGATTCAGAGCTGAGACTGAAGTAATCCAACCATGCATAATTCAGCAGCCCTCCCACTTGCATAATTTATCCATCCTTATTCCTGCGATCTTCCAGCATTGATATCAAAGGAGTTGTGCCTTTGGCTTGCTCAGAGGAACGATCGGCTGTTAGCTCTATCGCACAGTGCTCGTATTAGTGAGGCAGAGCTTGGCATGTGTAAAAATCTGAGCAGGTGACGCTCCTTAAAAAGAAACATCTAATATATTTTAGAGAGGTAAGTCTTCCACTGGGAAACTTGAAAGCAACGTTCTCCTAATTCACTTCTTTCTCTGTTTTTTAACTCCTCTTCTACAGGTTTGGCTGTTCTGTAAACAGAGATGATTTCTCAATTGGATTGTGAGTTGGTTGCTCCACTGTAGGATTCTAAATGTTGCCAATATTTGGATCATATACCTTGTCATGCTATATTACACTAGGATTCAAGCACAGGCATCCATTAACACAAGATGCTGCTTGTTGTTGTGGCCTTTTTCCTATATCTCGTTGATGAATACTAACCTTGTGCCTGGTCTTCACTGTTGTCCAGCCACCGCCATCTGGGCGACAGTCCCCAACTAAGAACACAGTGAATGGAAGTCCTTCCAAATGCCCGCGGTTTGTCAAAATCAAGAACTGGGAGACAGGCTCTGTGCTTCACGACACTCTGCACCTCAAGACAGCGATGGTGAGTAGAGTTGATAGGACTGGCTAAAAGTTGTCTGAGCATAATTGAGTGGCTCACAGTGTTTCCAAGATGGCTTTACCTGGAAATGCAGAACTGGATGAATTCAAGCCAATCTTCTTGTCTCTGATGGTGTCTGGATTTCAAAACTCTGGTGCAATAAGCTGAGTGAGAGGGAAGCCCGTCTGGGATAAATCAGGAAAAGCACATGACTTTATGCCAAGCTGGGGCAAGAATTTAGTGAGCCCAGATTGTCCGTATTGGGTGTGACAAGAGATGACCACACGTGCTTGAGCTGTCTTACACAATGTTACCGATAGGTGTGAAAACAAATAAGCTGGAAATATCCCTGTTTGTCAAAGATGCCACCAACTTCTGTGTAGGTAACTGTTGACTTCATGTGACCAAAAGTGCTGCAGTAACCCAAGACACGCTTGTCTCCTTCTGTCTCCTCAGGCCACCGCGTGCACCGAGCAGATCTGCATGGGCTCAGTAATGACCCCCAGCCAGCACGTCCGCAAGTCAGAAGATACCAGGACAAAAGAGGAGGTGCTCCTCTTGGCTAAGGACTTCATTGACCAGTACTACTCCTCCATAAAGAGGTAAGTATTGGCCGGAGAAGGTCGCAGGCCCTGGCTGCTGCTTATGCTGAGATGTCACATAGGATCTGTTTTTCACACTTGTGAGTCAAGGCAGGGTGAGACTGTGGTGATCCACGTTCAACTGCTTCTTCGGCGGAGTTTCATTCCTAGCATTTGTTGTGTGCCTCTGTGCAAATTACTGACCTCTCCCATTTGCACTTGGTTATCTGTTATCTGAAAGCACACAAGTGTGTGTGTGTATCCGTGCACACGTGCACTTAAGAAGGAAAGAACTCATGCCCAGGTGGAGAGCAGCAGGATTCCCTGCCCTCCACCCGGCTTGGTGACTGCCATCTCCTCCGTTCCCCACGTGCAGATCTGGCTCCAAGGCCCACATGGAAAGGCTGGAGGAAGTGACCAAGGAGATTGAAGCCACCGATACCTACCAGTTGCGGGACACAGAGCTGATCTATGGAGCCAAGCATGCCTGGAGAAATGCAGCCCGCTGTGTGGGCAGGATTCAGTGGTCCAAGCTGCAGGTGAGCACCGGCACAGCTGGAGACAGCTGGCAGGCTGCCTGCTAAAGGATGCACTGGAGTTTTGGAGAGGCAAAACTTGCTCTTCAAATACCTGGGGAAGCACAGCACGGGTACAGTTGGGGGTGTTCAGCGCACACAGCAGCTACGCTCTCCTCGACAGCTTTGGGGATGCACAAGCTGGGAGGTCAGCAGGAGCTGGAAAAGCATCTGTGGGGTTGGTGTAGCCTAGGTGTCTGTGTCTGAAGCGGGGCCAACTGGAACCTGGCGCTCTAAAGATTTTCCAAAATCAGATACTGCTCCGGTATCTCACATGCTGCTTCCAAAACTATTGCTCTGCCTGGAGAGAGGCAGCAGGACACACTCATCCTTGGTACAGAGATGCTATGGCAGGAGAAGATTTGCCTTAGTGCCCTTTTGACTAGCTGGAAGCATAGCGTAGGATCTGAATTACTGATCTCTAGTGGAATCCTTTGGTACAGAGATGACGTCTCCCTCTGTAACCTGGAGCGCAGCTCAAGTGCTGCTGAGCAATTCTTGTGCCTGCTTCGCAGAGGCTATAGGCACTGCCTGGGGCCGGGAGGCTGGGCCTCCTTTGCTCCCAGCTCAGCCTTCAGCTCTTCGCTTCCACTGTTTCTTTTGGCATATCTGAACCTTGGGAGGAGCCATTTCTGCAAGAAGTTGTCTTCAAGCCTCCCGTTGACCCTCTTTCCTGGTTTCCCCATTCTTTTGTAGATGTCCCATCCCTGGAAACATTCAAGGTCAGGTTGGACAGGGCTCTGAGCAACCTGGTCTAGTTGAAGATGTCCCTGCTTACTGCCGGGGAGTTGGACTAGATGACCTTTAAAGGTCTGGTCCAACCCAAACCATTCTGTGATTCTACGATTCCCCATCCTCTCAGTGGATCTCAGACCTGACTGATACCTGTCCTGTTTCAGCTTTGACTCTTGATCTACAAGAGACAGAGAGCAGAAACCAAAACTGTTGGTGGATAAGCCAGGAACAGCAGCAGGTTGAGAGCACTGCCTGAGCAGCAAATGACTCATATCTCCAAAGCAGGAGGGGCAGCTGGATTAGACAACCACGTGCTGTAAAGGCAGGGAACACATAATTGTGGAGCTTTAGATACCTAAGAAGTCACAGTGGCCTCTAGGGCTTTCCCTGTGCTGTGTTTCTTCTGCTTGGCTCTGCCCTAGGAGTTGGAGCATCCTGTAGCATCACCACAATTGCTTCCACTGTTTCAGGTGTTTGATGCCCGGGACTGCACCACAGCCCATGGGATGTTCAATTATATCTGCAATCACATCAAATACGCCACCAACAAAGGGAACCTAAGGTAAGTCACCAGGGAGTCACCAGGTTTAATATCCAAAGGCCTCTGGGTGGGGGTCAACCCAGGGCTGGGTCCTGCTGACATTGTCTCCTTTAGCAGCTGCTGCACAACAGGATGGTTGTAGCCAGCACCCGTCCTGGGGAGCACTGGAGGGACCCGATATCAGGGGAAGGTGTCCTGCTGGTCCAAGTATACCTCTTCTTGCTCTCTGTGGGACCTCAAAGGGCAGATTTTCCAATTATTTCTCCTTTCCTATATTCTGCATCAAATGCAGAGCACGGACTGCTCTTCAGCTCTCTCTGAAACCCCGTGTTAGCAGCCAGCTTCTGCCTGGAGCTGAATTGCTGGAAACATCCCAAATTTGAGAGCTGGACTGCACCTGGCCGTGACTTCTTCTGGTGAAGGAAATATAATAAATGTTTGGGGCTTGTCCAAGGCACAAGCAGAGGTGGTGCCCAGGGTGGTGGCAGGCAGGGGCAGCACCTTTCCCCCGCAACACTTTGCAATTCCTCCGATGACCCCTGTCCTGTCCCCTCGCAACATCCTCGGCATCCACCAGCGCTGCCTCTTCCTTCCAGATCTGCTATTACCATCTTCCCGCAACGGACGGACAGCAAGCACGACTTTCGCATCTGGAATGCCCAGCTCATCCGCTATGCTGGCTACAAGCAGCCCGATGGCACTATCCTGGGAGACCCTGCAAACGTGGAGCTGACGGAGGTACCAGCTGAAGGCACCCTCCCTGGGCACCACGGGCATGGGGCTGGTGGGGGCACGCGGAGACTCCGACCAGCCCGGGAGTGAGGAGGGTGCTGGGTCAAGCAGGGTTTATCACATCCACTGAGGTGCCACAAAGTGAAGCTGGATTTGTCTCCCCCTCAGATATTTTCCCAGGAATAAAAACTGTTTCCACGCATGCAGGTGTTGGCCATAGCTGCACTGAAAGGCTCTTCTTTCCCTTTTGCTGAGAAGGGGTCACTTAGTGTTGCTGAGGGAACTGTTGCAGGAAGACATCCGTGGCCACCGCTGACCTGGGCCAGTGGGAATCAGAAATAAGATTTGCCTTATGCTGCTGCCCCTTGGTGCTGCCCACCCAGCACCAATGCTCGGCTCTGCTCTTCCCAAACTCCTCTGCTTTTCTCACCCATTTTCTCCTTTACCATTACAGGCACAAATAGCATAAGCAGCTTTTGCAGAGCCATGATCCTACCTGGGGATCTAGTTCTAGGCTCATTTTCAGCCCAAATCCCCCTTACTTGGCCATGGGTTGGCTATGACAGGCAATCCTGTGTCATAGCTCCCTTGGATGGAGATTATTACTCAACCGTAAGGGCTGAGCAGAGATGCTGTTAGGAGACCCTGCTCAGTGCATGCAACACCCTGCCCATAATGCTTGAACAGCAGGTGACCTGCTGGGACTTCTAACCCCACCTTTGTTTTGGCTGTAGATCTGCATTCAGCAAGGGTGGAAGGCACCGCACGGGCGCTTTGATATCCTGCCTCTGCTTCTCCAAGCCAACGGCAATGATCCAGAACTCTTTGAAATCCCCCCGGAGCTCGTGCTGGAAGTGCCCATCCGGCATCCCAAGTAAGTCAGAGTAAGCCCCAAAACTGCTCGAGGGAATCAGCAGGACTGAGCTCCTCTGGTTGCATCCTAAGCCATCTCCTGTGCTTGGCCTTTCCTTGTGGCAGTTTGGATGCTTTACCCAAGACCCTCTTCCAGGTCTTCCCTCCACTCTGATGTAAAGCTGGCAGAACCTGGAGGTGGAAAACAAGTTGTGTCCTTGTCTCAGGGCTGGCTTCCCTTTTCCTGAAGTCTGCCAGGACCTACGCCACTCTGTAACGCTCCTGATATAGCACTTTGTCCCCATAAACAGCCCCTAAGGGAGATATTGCCTCCAGGAACCATTCTGCTCGCATGTCCTTCAGCCTGGTGGCTGGTAGCAAAGCAACCTCCTCCATTCCCCTGCCTGCACTGGGGAATGACTGATTGCCTAACCCTGTTGTATCCCGGCAGGTTTGAATGGTTTAAGGACCTGGGTCTGAAGTGGTATGGTTTGCCAGCAGTTTCCAACATGCTCCTCGAGATTGGTGGCTTGGAGTTTTCCGCCTGCCCCTTCAGCGGCTGGTACATGGGCACAGAGATTGGGGTCCGGGACTATTGTGACAACTCTCGCTACAACATACTGGAGGTAATTCCCCCTCCTCAAGGAGGCCAGGCGCTCCTGGGGTGCAGTGGGCGTGTGTGAAGTTACTGGGGAGCAGGCAGGAGACTGGGAGAGTGTTGCCTTGAGTGTACAGGACATCCAAGTCTCCCTTAGATAGGGCAGTTACATTCTCCTGGAGCCACATGGCCAAGGGTGTGATGGGCTGGCAAGTTTTTTTGTGCCCTATGGGGCCAGCTGGTATCTAACACAGCAAGCGTGATGCCTGTTGAGCTCCCCATAGACTTCTCAAAGCACCTTATAGATCAGCAGGCACCCAGTCATGTGCTTGACTGAGGTCAAGTGCTAAGACATGGTAGGGCTGAGAGGGTACAGAGACACTTGGTGACTCCTCAGGGACATGCCTGCCCATTGGGACCCTCCAGCTCTCCCCTCCAAAGTGCTCTACCATGGCTTGGGGACTCCCAACACTGGGGACAGGGTGAGTCAGAGACAAAGCCAAGCCATGGGGAGGTGCTGGTGCAGGGGATCTGTGCCCATGAAGGCTGGCTCCTTTGCCCTTCCAAGGGGCACGTTGTGTCACTTGGAGGGGCTGTGTCCCTCCCCAGTTGCTTGAAAACCAGAGGGGTGAGAGCATGTGTGTGTGTGCGTGTGTGTGCACATGTCCGTCTGTGACAGTGTCGGGGAAGGAAGGACTCCAGGTAGAAGAAACGGGCTGAGAAAGAACAGAGTTTGGGAGCAGGAGGGCGTCTGGCATGGGAAGGTGTGCGGGGGTCTGTTCCTCCCAGCACATGGATCACCACCATCTCCTGCTGTCCCACAGACCCACCCATTTTCTCTCCTGTCACAGGAGATGCTCTTGATGTCCCTTTTCAGCAACATTTTGTCATCTTCCTCTGCCTGGGGGAGGACGGGAGGCCAGACTGGCCTTGCTCCTGCCATGGAGAGGAAAAGGCAGGACCATATTTTCTCAGACGAAGGCAAAATGTCAGCCCTTCATTGCAAGTGTACTGCCCTGCCCTGCGGGTGCCTTGTGTCAGCCTGGGTCCCTCCTCTGGGTTCCTCTCCCCAGGCAGACATCTTCAGTCCTTGGTTCTTGGCCATTAAAAGTGTTCACCTTCTATCATGTTTTGTTACAGCAAGTGGCCAAGAAAATGAATCTGGATATGAGGAAAACCTCCTCGCTGTGGAAGGACCAGGCCCTGGTGGAGATCAACATTGCTGTGCTGTACAGCTTCCAGGTACCTGAGTAGCAGGACTGAATTTTGTTTAGGTCAGGCTTGAGGGACACAGGGACTGGATGGGACAAGTATGGAGACATCTGCCCAAGGACAATGGCAGCAGCTGATACACTCAGCTGAAATTGGGCTGTGCCTTCCTAATTTTGGGCTGTTCCAGGAGCCTGCAGTGAAATTTAATAATCTCTGTGCCCTGGATGTTGCAAAGACAGCGCTACCAGCATCTGAGCTCTGCTGGTCCAGAGGGAGTGCCCTGAGGGGGCAAGATCCAGCCCTTCTGTCCCATCCCTGAGGCAAGAATTGGCCCAGGTTCTCCCCCCGCCTGCACTTAAAGGTCGAGTAGCAAAACTAGTCATTGGCAACCCAAGTGCAGAGGGTGGGAGTCCTTCCCAGAGCTGGATCAGAGCTGATCCTTGAGTTGTACAAGCCATGGAAGAGTTCTCCAAGGGGCTGAGCAGAGGATGCTCCATCCCATTCATGCCATCTTAGTCTTTGCTTGGCCCATGACAAATAACAGGAGGAACAGCCATCCCATAGCACATCTACTCAGAAAGGACAAGGGCAGCTTTACAGTCTCCTTGGGAAGACCAGGGTCAGCAGCCACTCTGTGTCATCTCCAAAGGTACGGTCCTGTAAGACCATGGGAGTGAGGCATATTTGGGTCAAACAGCTCCAAATGTAAAATCCTGGCTTTTGCCTTCTGGGGTGTATTAACCCACAGCTGTTGGCTCTGCTCTCTTCTCCCTCCAACAGAGCGACAAGGTGACCATTGTGGATCACCACTCAGCCACTGAGTCCTTTATCAAGCACATGGAGAACGAGTACCGATGCCGTGGAGGCTGTCCTGCTGACTGGGTGTGGATTGTCCCACCAATGTCTGGCAGCATCACCCCAGTTTTCCATCAGGAAATGCTCAACTACCGTCTCACACCCTCCTTTGAGTACCAGGTACTGTCTGCACCCTACCTTCCACCAGGTGCTGTGTGCCCAAAGGTATAGCCAAGAACAGGGTGGGAGCTGGAGCTCAGAAGGTGCAGGAAGGAGAGGGACAGCACCTAATCCCTTCTACAAGCTGTCCCTCGAGGCAGTGAAGTCCATGACCAATTCTAATTGATGACCCCCCCAATGTAGTGTAGTAATCCCCTGGATGTTACACCTTTTCTCAGGGGCAATGGCTTTTTGCCCCTCCGTGAGAACATGGGATACCTGAGGCCCCAACTTTCACCCTTGGATCAAGCAGAGTTCCTCCCTTTGGAAATGCCTAATTTTGCACTTTGACGGGTAGGTGAGGAAATGACCTGGCAGTCACTGTGTCCCTCCTCTCTCCAGCCTGCAGGTTTGAGCGGATGGCTCTTGCCAGCTTGGGGATCCAACAATTTGATGGGGAGCTCCTGCCCAGCAGGGCAAGCAGTGGGCTGAAATGCTGGTGCTGGATTATTTAACACTTCAGATCGTGGGAAAAAGGGCCCCAAGTAAACACGCCCTCATTAGCCAACCATCCCTGCTCTGGTGGTTTTCACACAATGTGACCTTTAGTCAAGAGCCCTTAAGGAACAATCACAAACCAGGAGCAGTCTGTTCATTTCTGTAACCAACCAACCCACCAGGAACCCCGATGGTTCCTGGCCCTGATTTTAGACAGCCACCTCCAAAGGCACTGAATTATCTTCTGTGCGTTTGTTCCTTGCTTCAGCTGCCTCCCCTTCCCAAAGGGCCTCTTAGGAAAAAAAAATCGAAAAACTGTGGGCTGGGGAGGGGGAAGGATGTGTTTCCATTGCCTCTCCCCTTCGGGCATTGCCTGCCTTCTTTTTGCTCGTGGCCTATTAAAGCTCATCTCAGAGGTGAGAAGGCATTTGGCCAGGTGCTGTTACAAGCCAGCAAAGTTTTATTACGTCGCAATTTTTCTGTGCGTACTCCATTGCCCAACTGCCCCACGAAACCCATGGGGCTCCAAGGATCAGGGACCTATACAGGAGATCGAGAGCTGTGAAGAGGCCAGCTAGTCCTCCCCTTCGTGACTAGAGGAATTCAACGCTCAGTGCTGCGGGTACAGTATTTCTCAAAGCTCTGAGCACTACCCATCAGCTGCTGCTGCTTTTCTCTCTCCTAGCCGGACCCCTGGAACACCCACGTCTGGAAAGGGGTCAATGGGACACCTACCAAGAAGAGGGCCATTGGCTTTAAGAAGTTAGCAAAGTAAGTACCAGTGGGATCTAAAAAGCCCCGGAGTGTTTGGGGCCGGTCCTGGTTTTGGGCAGCTCTACTTGCTGTGCTGTTTGATAGTGCTACCCTGTGGTTGTATGCAAATGCATGGGTTGTAAGCCTGGATCTCAGGCCACTGGAGGCTTTAGCTGCCAAGAGGGACATTTGGAGAAACAGGCAGTCCTTTGAACACCCCATTAGACCACCGAAAGGTATGTGACCAGGTGAATACCAGATGTTGCATATAGTCTCTTCTCCCAAGCTGGTTCATTCTCCAGTAAGGTGGCCTTCAATGCTCAGGAATGGCTTTCTCACTTCTTGCGGGTATGTTGCCTCTTTCTCCTTTCGCAGCCTCCTGGGGCAGAGAGATCACCCGTCACTGTTCAGGGCCATGCTGGCACGAGCGAGATGAAACTCCTGTCCATATTTCTCTTTTTCTCACTGAGTCTTCAGCTATTTGAGGAGCACTTGTCTCCAGTGGGTGCCTAAACCTCCGAACACCCACATTGCAAGGAGGGGGGAGACAGGAATGAGGAATCTCCCTACAGGTAGCCGATGGATCAGGGCCGAGCTGAGATTTGCACTTTATGGCCAGTTGACCCCTAGTAATGGGCCACACGAGCCCCTCTCCCCTGCCAAAGCTCCTAGTCAGCAGGGGTGTAGGAATGAAGTGTAATTTGGAGCCGTTGGCTGATCCTGGCCCAAACGCCTCCCCCGTGGGCCATTGGCAGAGAGGTGCTTGTAGGAGCTGCTGGCTCGGCGGCAGCCGGGTCTGCCCTGGTATCTGTGGCCAGGCTGCCAGGTGGCCTTGTGCTGTTCACAGCATCTCCCCACGCTTCAGTTTCCCCGAGTCCCTACTATCAGTTTGTTCCCACTCTTCAGCTGTCACCTTCTGTAAGCTATTTTCCATGGTGCATCCATAAACATGATCAGCAGCTGATGAATGTGCTGCTTAGGCTGACACTGGTGCCTGGGTCTGGGCTGCAGCCCGGGGCTGGTGGAGAGCACAGGAAGATTAATTGAGCCATTGAGTTAGAAGAAACAATGCTTTTATTTGTGTGTGTGCCATTGATAAATGATTTTATAAAAATGTGAGCATGGCAGGTAATTTAAAAAAAAATAATCTCCATTGTTCCCGATGTAGGGCAGAGGAATTATTTTTGTAATTCACCATTAATCCTGTACTGGATCTGAGCTAATCAGCTGAACAAGTGGCGGACCGAGCCCAGCAGTCCTTGGCACTGGTTGCAGCATGATCTTGATGCCTGTTCAGACAGGCTGTGCTGGTTCTGGCCAAATCAGAGCGTTCAAACCTGCAGACCCTGCCCGTCCTGACCCTCCCCTCCCTTGGAGCCACTGTAAGCCCTGGGGACAGCGGACACCATCATCCCGGGAAAGCAAAGGGGCAACTTGAATAGGCAGAACCCTGCTGAGGAGTGATTGCATAGCAGCAAATATAAATGTTCCTGAGGCTGACTTTGATATGGAGGGGAGCTGCCCAGAGGAGGCAGGACATACCAGCCTGGTGGGATTTCTACCTCTTCTTTCCTCCCCCTTTTTTTTTTTCCCCAAGTGATTTTCGAAACCTAGAGCATTTCTTCCTTCCTGGGCAGGAGGGGCAGGGGCAATCTGGGCTTCTCTTATGCTGCCAGTGGAACCAGTCCAGCTGCAATCTCCGTTCCCCATAGCTCATCTGAAGGGGATGCAGGAGTCCTGCTGAACTTGATCACTTCGGGGCAGGGTCTGATCACTCTGTCAAAGTGAATCAAGTAGCTCTTATTCTTGCAAAGGCCACAGAGATGCTCCGTGCTCTCTCTGCCCCCCTAAAACTGCCCCTTCCCTATTGCGACACCCCAGGCTAAATCCAGCCCTGCCTTTCTGGTGGCCCCATTTAAAGGCTTGACGGTCCGTTTAGAAAAGGTGAAGATATTCTGCACTTAGGAAAAATAATGTTGATGTGATTATCAATGGCCCTAAAATAACAAACTTGCCACACTGGGCTCGGTGCCCCACCATGCAACCCAAAGCTTGCTCATGACAGCCTCCCTTGTACCCCATCACTGGTGCCAACGCAGCCAGCAGCACTAGCAGAGACAAGGAGCCAACGTTTCAAGCTCTGCGTCACCTTGGCCAGGATTAGAGGGGCCGGTGACCTCTCAGGGCCCCTCTGCCCTGCTGTCAGAGCTGAGCTAGTGGGGAAAACTGGAGCAAATGCATCCAGTCATGATTGCAGCCACGGGAGGCAGCCGGCTAGACACAGCCCTGCAAACACTCAAATAAATGTGCAACCTCTCAGCCTCAGGAGGGCTGTTCCTCTGAGTAAAGTTCATAGCGTCGCTGGAGTGCAAATCAAAGGGACTACAGACAGCTTCATCTGACCTCTGTGTCTCGGGGCTTTGTGTGTGATGTGTGGAGCCCAGGCACTTCTGCTCAGCTAGGACACCTCCTGCAGAAAGGCAGCCAGGTAGGATTTAAAGACATGAAGAGATGGAGAAGCCACTGTTCCTCCCATAGCTTGGGCTCTGGTTGGCCTCCAGTTTTTTCTTTGGGGTTATCTGGTCACTGCTTTCAGCAATTGCTGCCCCTGATTCTTCTTCTGCTTCTCTGTCCCTGCAGAAAGAGCACTTCCACACTTGGTTTAGCATTTTCCTCCCTATACCCATTCAGGTGCTTCAGCCCTGTCTTCAAGCCCCCCCATCTAGTCTTCCTCTCTGACAAGCCAAGAGAGACAGACTCTTCCATAGCTTCCCTGTTTGCCATATAACAACAACAAAAAAGTGATGCTGCAGTTTTTAAGGCAGGCTGTTCATTTAATAATAAATAAAATGGTGTGAATAGTCTGAGCTAGGGGCACCAACAAGGAAAAGAGCTCTCTTACCGGGATTTATTCTTGCTTCCTAGAGCTGTGAAGTTCTCAGCCAAGCTGATGGGACAGGCCATGGCCAAGAGGGTCAAAGCAACCATCCTGTACGCCACTGAAACAGGGAAGTCACAGGTCTATGCAAAAACTCTGTGTGAAATCTTCAAGCACGCTTTCGATGCCAAGGTATTGTACCAGCTCCCAGCCGCCGCGAGATCACGTGCGCATCTGGGTGGCCCAAGGAAATACGTGGCTGTTGGAAAATACATGGCTCAATGCATGTGGAGCTTCCCAGCTGCCAAAGGTCTTCAGCAGCTCCCAGGATATGACCCTGTGGGTCTGGATTGAAGCCTGCACAGGAATTTTTCCAGCTAATTTCCAGCTAATACTCCTGCAGGCATCGTAGCATACAAACGCCTACTGCCTCTCAGCTGGTAGCCCCATGGTTTGTCCACATCCCTTGAGGCTCTTGTTCTCATCCTCCCTGTGTGGAGATCTCTGCTAGTGCACTGGCACGGAGTCAGCAAGGATATGCTGCTCCCATCCCCAGGGGGACTGGGGTCCATCCCAGGAGACTGGCTGGTGGTAGATCTCCCCACCAAAGGCTAACATCTCTGTCGCTCCCAGGTGATGTCCATGGACGAGTATGACATTGTGCACCTAGAGCATGAAACCATGGTCCTGGTGGTCACAAGCACCTTTGGCAATGGAGACCCACCTGAGAATGGAGAGGTAGGACGGAGCGCAGGGATGGGTGACTAGAGCAGGGATGTGGGCAGGGGAACGGGGAGAAGCATCCTCTTTCTGCTCAGCCTGAGCTGGAATGGCCCAAACCAGGTCTGGGTGCTGTGTGATACCTGGTGCTGTGCCTGCCTGCCTCCAGCCTGCTCTGAAATAAGGATATCTACTTATTCTCTGCTGTGAGACAAGTAACTAATCTGTTGCTAAATTCCTGCTGTACAACTGATGTCAGTGTCACGCAAAAGGCGCCAACCCCTTGGCTGGGGAGCCACGACCTCTTCCAGCCCTGTCCAACAGCCTCGCAGGCTGCTGGGAACAGCGAGCAGAGAGCGGAGCCACAGCCCAGGTTTTGGTCACAGCTTTGTTTCCTGCAGAGACTGGCAAAACTGATGGCCTTTTTTTATTTCTTCTCTCTAGAAATTTGGCTGTGCATTAATGGAGATGAAGAATCCCAACTCCAACCTGGAGGAGAGGAAGTAAGAGCACCCCAAACCCCTCCCTTCCCACTCAAAACCCCAGCAAGGAGGCAGCCCCGCAGCCAGGACAGCCTGCTTCTCCGCTTCCCTCCTCTCGGAAGGGAGTGTGAAATCCTCACGCAGGTTTCAAGTTTGCAAACGTCCAAGGGATGGGATGTGCCTGGAAAACCAGGGGATGGAGCAGGTGGAGGTCCCAGGGAGGACAAAAGCACCGAGCCAGGCATGCCTGTGGACTCCAGCTTGTAGTTCCCTGGGCTGGCATTTTAAAGCTTCTCTCTTCAACTGTAAGAGGCAGGCATTTATGAAAAAAAAACAAATAAAAGCAGGAATTACCCCCAAATCATCAAATCTGAGAGCTGAGGCTGTCCAGGAGACTCCAAAATAGTAAGACTTGGAGGTAGAAGGGAGTTCCCAGCTATGTGGATGTAGGTGGGGGAGGCCTTGAGCAGCAAATTTAACTTCTTGCATCGTGTGAAAATATTTCTCGGGAAAATAAGAGCTGTTATAAATTCTGGCTGTGATGTTTCTAACAGCGAGTCTGGAACTGGTAGCTTGGAGACAGGCTCTGGGTTTTTAGAAAATCCCCCATTGCTGGAAGATGAGCCTTGAGCATCTCAGTGCATGTCCCAGAGGCTGGGAAGTGAGGGCAGCTGGCAAAGTGTTAATCTTTTGGGGCCTCCTCTTATTTTAGCTATTAGGTACAATACATTTCACTTAAGTGGGACACTGCTCTGCTCTGGAGTCTTTCCTCAGTCAACACAGCGATACTTGCAACTGGCAAAAGGCTGTTCCTTAATTAAGGAAGAATTAGCACTGGCCATTGGTACAGTGCAATTTAACTGCCTGACTTTCTGCTTGAGCAGCGCAGAGCAATGCCGGTGGGACTGCAGAGCGGTGACAAACCCTGCCGGGCAGGGCAGGGACCGATTTGTACCTCTCCGCTGCTGGCGACGCAGCAGCCCCGAAGTGGTCTCCTCGCAGTGCAGCCAAGTCATCTGATGGATCCCCGCAGGGCTCACGAGCCGAAAACCCATTAGGTTTCTAATGGCCTCGTGCCTTAATGGGGACAGCTGACAAAATGGGACGTGCAGGCTGCCCTGGAGGTGTCTGGATGGAGAAGGGGCATTTGGCATGTGGTTCTCACCCCAAGGATCTTCACTTTTGGGGGCTGTGCTGGTGAAACATTGGGCTGGGTGTGGAGGTGTCACCCACGGCAAGCCAGGCAGATTTGAGGAGGACAAAAGCACCTGAGCTTGGTGCTGGCTGTCCCAGTCACCTCTAAATGTAATTTAAGGGACTGGCAGGAGTTTCTAAGAGCCAGGACAGCCTGTGGCTTGGTTATCTGACAGCAAAAGTAGTCAGAGTGCTGGAAACAGCAACCTGCGAGGACAGATCAAAAGGGTGAGAGCTATTTTATCTGGAGAAGAGGAGACAGAAATGTAGTGTGGTAGCAGACTTCACATACAGAAAAGGTGACTGCAGAAGTGGAGGGAATAAATTATTCCCCGTGGCCCCCCCGGGACAGGCCAAGAGGTCATGGCTCTGGATGGTAGGAAGAGATCATACTCATCATATCACAGAATGGTTTGGGTTGGAAAGGACCCTAAAGATCATCTAGTTCCAACCCCCCTGCCATGGGCAGGGACACCTTCCACCAGACCAGGTTGCTCAAAGCCCCATCCAACCTGGCCTTGAACACTTCCAGGGATGGGGCAGCCACCACCTCTCCGGGCAACCTGTGCCAGTGCCTCACCACCCTCACAGGGAAGAACTTCCTTACATCTAATCTAAATCTACTCTCTTTCAGTTTAAAGCCATCACCCCTTGTCCTGTCACTACATGCCCTTGTAAAAAGTCCCTCCCCGTCTTTCCTGTAGGTCCCCTTTAGGTGCTGGAAGGCTGCTATAGGGTCTCCCTGGAGCCTTCTCTTCTCCAGGCTGTACAACCGCAACTCTCTCAGCCTGTCTTCATAGGAGAGGTGCTCCAGCCCCCTGATGATCTTTGTGGTCCTCATCTGGGCCTGCTCCAACAGGTCCATGTCCTTCTTATGTTGGGGGCCCCAGAGCTGAAGGCAGTACTGCAGGTGGGGTCTCATGAGAATGGAGTAGAGGGGGAGAATCCCCTCCCTCGACCTGCTGGTCACGCTTCTTTTGATGCAGCCCAGGATACGGTTGGCTTTCTGGGCTGCAAGCGCACATTGCCAGGTCACATTGAGCTTCTCGTCAACCAATGCCCCCAAGTCCTTCTCCTCAGGGCTGCTCTCAATCCATTCTCTGCCCATCCTTTATTTGTGCTGGGGATTGCCCTGACCCTTGTGCAGGACCTTGCTGACATTAAGCATGAAAAAAAGCTTTTGCAATGAGAAAAGGTGGTCTGGAGGAGACCATCTAGGGAAGATGGGCAGTGTCAGCCTGGCATCTGTAGGAAAGGGCTGGAGAGAGCAGCTCCTGCCCATGCACCCTATGGGCTCCCAGCTCCATGTCCACCATGGGATGCTGAGGGTGGCCGAGACCTCCCAGGGCAGGGATCGGTGGCCTCTCTAAGCCACAGCATCTCAAGGAGCCTGCCAGGGCACTGCGGCTGTAGCTCTCTGACCAGAGCCCAGGGGTTTTGCTGTGGTTGTATATTTGGTTCCTTGTGTCTTTCAGCAAGGGTTTTCCAAGGATTTTCAGAGGCATTCATAAGCCATCCCTGTTTAAGGACCTGCTGTTCAAATGCAGCCCATCCTTCAACAGTCATCCCCTGCCACAAGGACCTATTCATTTCAGCAAAAGCTGCTGGTGCCCTGACCTTGGGCCCAGCACCCAACTGGGACATTTGGGCTTCACGCCCATCTAAACCAGTGGGCTGTGCTGCCCTGCCGTCGCCACGTAACCCGGGGGTGAGGACACGGCCCAGGGACAGCAGAGAAAGAAGTGGGTCCATCCAGATGGAGTGAAGCAGAAAAGTGTGAGAGGTCTGGGCAGAAAGGAGGAGGCTCTGGAGCAGAGGTGAGGCACAGGGCTCCTCGACCCTGGCAGCTATTTTGCTCAGGGGTTGTCTCCTGTGCGTGGTATGCCGGGTGCAGGAGGTCTGCTGTGACTCATCCGCACACTACTGCTTCATTGCTCTGGCAGTATATTTAGAAACTCTTGTGTAGAGCAATTTTTGAAGATGGTTCAATTCAGAAATACTTCTGCTGTTGTCAGATTTTTTTTCTTCACTCCCCTTCCCCCTCCTCATCCCCTCTGCTCTCGCTCCTTTTTTTTTTTTACTTCCTATGAATGAAAAAACCTTCAGAATATCTGTTCATATACCCAACCTTATGTGCACCCAGGGAAGGACAGGTAAAGCCAAAGGTCCTGTCAGCTGTGCACCGCTGTAGACAATGTGGTGGCCAACACCTGGGTCAACCCACTGGGAGTTACTGGGGGACCTCATGGAGCAGAGCAGGTCCAGCT
The DNA here is from genome assembly GCF_026419915.1 of Harpia harpyja. Classification (NCBI taxonomy): domain Eukaryota; kingdom Metazoa; phylum Chordata; class Aves; order Accipitriformes; family Accipitridae; genus Harpia; species Harpia harpyja. The sequence continues at coordinate 45,365,542 of NC_068948.1, read as the reverse complement.
GGGGGGATGCAACATATGGGCTGCTATGGCTTAACCCCGGGAGGTTAAGCCACTGCTCTAGCCACTGATCATGGTGTCTGCTCATGGAATATTGAGCCCTGAGCTCTGGTTTGGTCTCCTCCACACTCTGGTCCCCTCTGAGCACGCAGCCCAGTGGGAACCACATGCGCATTTGTCACCACTGTTAATACTTGATGCTGTTGCTGTTCACAGGAGCTACAAGGTACGTTTCAACAGCGTCTCCTCTTACTCGGATGCACGGAAATCCTCCAGCGATGGCCCTGACTCCAGGGACAACTTTGAAAGCACGGGACCCCTGGCTAATGTCAGGTAAATAGGACAGGGTGGGAGGCAGCAATTTCTTGCTGCAGAAGGGACAGAGCAGAAGCTGGTGCTCCACAGAGCCCCTTTTTCCTACCGCAGCTCTTTCTTTCCTAAAACGTGATGTATTTTTGCAATGTGCAGAACCCTCCACGCTCCTTCATGCTGGGGTTGGCCGTGGTGGTGCAGGAGGGGTAGACGTCAGTGTCCCTCCCAGCTCTGGAGCCACAGCTGTGCCACCTCTCCGCAGGTTCTCCGTGTTTGGGCTGGGGTCGCGTGCTTACCCCCATTTCTGCGCCTTTGCCCGGGCAGTGGATACCCTCCTGGAGGAGTTGGGTGGAGAGAGGATCCTCCGCATGGGAGAAGGGGATGAGCTCTGTGGCCAAGAGGAGTCCTTCAGGACCTGGGCCAAGAAGGTCTTCAAGGTAACCAGCTTCCCTTGTGCTCCAAGAAGGAGCAGGGGGGGAGAAAGACACAGGGACAGAGCAAAGCTGCTGGTTAGAGCTGGATTGAAACCCAGCCTTTCCTTCCCTACACTGGGACACCCGGCCAACACCCTGGCCCACAATAAAAAGGTTGTCCATATTCTGGTGGAGCTGATGCTCTGGTTTGTGCTGACTGCCAAAGGGTGAGCACTGTGTTGAACTCCTGCGTTATCCCAGATGCCTGGGGAAGGAGGGCACCACAAGCCATGCCCATGGCCACTGGTACAGCCCTACACCGTTGGGGGCTGCTTCTCCATGTGGACCAAGGTGGGGTGGGACAAGGGGGGTCACGGGGCTCAGTCGGAAAGCCCAGGGGCAGCGGGAAGATGCCTGAGAGCCTGGTGCGTGCTGCAGGCAGCGTGTGACGTGTTCTGCGTGGGCGACGACGTCAACATCGAGAAAGCAAACAACTCCCTCATCAGCAACGACCGGAGCTGGAAGAGGAGCAAGTTTCGCCTGACCTATGTTGCTGAGGCCCCGGAGCTCACACAAGGTACAAAGACGGGGTCATTCCGGAGGGGTCTGGGCGTGGGGCAGGTGGAGGAGAAGACATAGTGGGCTCAGGTGGGGGCAAAGGGACCAAACCTCCTTACTTACTCTGTGTTAAACCCCCAGCATTTCAGTCTTGCCTTTCCCCTCCATCACATGCCCAAGGAGCAGTTTGTGATGGTCTCAGGCCCCTCTGGCTGGTCCCTGTCTGTATCTGTAACAGAGATGTTCGGATACGATCTGATCTCCCTCCTCCTGACCCCATTTTTTGAAGCAAAGAGCTGGAAACCTGGGAGCTTTCCAAGCTCCCTTTGTCCAAATGCCGCTCCGCCGAGCGTTGCGGTGCAATGGCAGGTCCAGCCCACCGACACCTGGCCCCTCAGCACGGCTCCTGCAGCTGATGATCTGCCGCACTGGCTTAGCTCTTCTTGAATTCAGGCACTTTGCTACCAGCCAGGTGGTACTGGCAGCGAGAGGTGCATGCCTGCACATGAGGGCACGTCCCCGCTCCTCGTTCGGGTGGTTTCGGAGTCCTCCTCGGTCACTAACAAAAGGGACATGTGTTTGGTTCTCCCCTGGGGTTTCTGATCCCCCAGGCTCGCTGAAGCTTTGCAGGAGATGGGGGCAGAAGGGTGGTTGAGCCCACGGTCCGCTCGCTGCGGCTGGCGTCAGCCAGCTCCTGTCCAAAGGGCTGAACCCGCAGCAGCAGCCAACAGCCCTGCAAAAGCCAGAAGCTGTCTGCCTTGGCCACGCTCTGCTGCGTTGCTTCACTGACTTCTCCTCTGCAGGACTGTACAGCATCCACAAAAAACGCGTCTATGCAGCCCGGCTTATCACACGCCAGAACCTGCAGAGCCCAAAGTCCAGGTAGGAGATGCTGCTGTCCTGGGAGTTGAATGCACTCGTGGTGCACCCAAGCATCTGTGCATGCGGTGCTGCAACTAACCGTTGGCCCCTGAATGTCCCATGGATACCGTCTTTGTGCAAATCAACACCAAAGCTGGAAGCCACGCTGAACCCGGTGAAGGGTGTTTCCTGCCTTATACAGTGAAATCTCTGCCACTACGTAAATCAGCCTGCTGCCTGTAAGGATGAGAAGACGGGTGGCTGCATTTATGGAGTGGTAGGGTGCAAAGAAAGGATAAAACTGCTGAAGCAAGAGGTTAAACTGTTTTTTCCCTTTTAAAAAGTCCCTGAGGGTGAGTCAGTGGCGGGAGGAGGTGGGCACTGCAGTCTCCTTTCTAGCTCCCTGCTGCAACTTTGATGACATGCTCAGCGGGGCACCAGGGCTTGGAGATGTCACCACCACCCAGCACACCCAGTGGCTCTTGAGGCCAGAGTTCAGTGACTCCCTGAAGGTGTCCCCCAAAACACATCCTGCTTTTTCTCCTTTCCCTGTAGCCGCTTGACGATTTTCCTGCGCCTCCACACCAACGGACACCAGGAACTCCAGTACCTGCCTGGGGACCACTTGGGCGTGTTCCCAGGGAACCACGAAGACTTGGTCAGTGCCCTGATCGACAGGCTTGAAGATGCCCCTCCGGCCAACCAGCTGGTGAAGGTGGAGCTCCTGGAGGAGAGGAACACAGCTCTAGGTAACCAGGACCATCTCAGCGTAGAGGTGGCCTCTCTCCTCCTCGCCCATCCCCTATAGCAGTTCTTGTAGCTCCTCGGGGAGGTAGGTGGCCCCCAGGAGAAACCATTTCCCATCTCACTGCTGTGTTTGCCTGGATTGGGAGCACCTCCTTCAACCGTCCTCTGCCCAGAGCCATCTTTCATCTGCACTTGGGATGTAGAGCAAGGGTTTGAAGGGTGAGCAGGACCCTGGGGAAGATATTTCCTTATTCTTCAGAAAAATTAAAGGTGTTTATATTCTCATGGAAAGAGCAATGTCTAGGACTGGAAAGAAGAGTTACGAGATCTTGATGGACCATCCCAACACTATATTTCAGGGATAAATCTGATACCCTACTGCCATGCACAGTGTAACAGGAGATGGAAAACTATTAACTCAGAGTGGCTGAGGCTGAAAGTGGTGGAGTATCAGACTCGTATTTGTGCTCATTGTACAGCATCGCACTTGTAGCATGAGAGTATCTCATTGACTCTTCTTTCCAGCTCTTCATCATTCACTGTCTCAGAGCTGATAAGGGGAATGAAAGCAAGAATTTGTCCGCCTTGGCTCTTACGCTCAGCTGATGCCATGGTTGTGCTGAATTCCCTCCTGGCAGGTGTCATCAGTAACTGGACAGATGAGAACCGTGTCCCACCATGCACCATCTTCCAGGCTTTTAAGTACTATTTGGACATCACCACCCCTCCCACACCCCTGTTGCTGCAGCAGTTTGCTTTGTTGGCCACCAGTGACAAGGAGAAGAAACGTCTGCAGGTCCTTAGCAAGGTAAAGCCTCAGACCCCAAACCCCAAGGCCCTGGAGACAACCACAGCCCCAGGGCATTTTCGTCCCACACTGTGGTTAGGCTGAGTCTCTACCCGTGACAGCAGGGCTCCTCCTGCCTGCCTTCACTGCCACCCACTGCAGCTTTGCCATAGGCTCGGTGGGATATCGGTTGAGGCACCTGGCTTGAAAGAGGTTGATGCTGCAGCTCTGTCCTCCCTCCCTCCCTCTTTCCCTGGCTGCAGGGCTTGCAGGAGTACGAGGAATGGAAGTGGTCCAAGAACCCCACCATTGTGGAGGTGCTGGAGGAGTTCCCCTCGGTGCAGATGCCCTCCACGCTGCTGCTCACACAGCTCCCCCTCCTCCAACCCCGCTACTACTCCATCAGTTCCTCCCCAGAGATGTACCCAGGCGAGGTCCACCTCACCGTGGCAGTGGTCTCTTATCGCACGAGAGGTACCATGCTCATGCAGGGCTCAGTGGAGACAGGCTTGGTGTGGAGAGCAGGGAAAAAGCATTAGCACATGGGCAGCACCACAAGGTCTTTGGCAGAGAGATGTTATTTTAAAGCCTTTCTACCTGCTGCAGTGACTAGATTCCTTCAGCCCATGACACTGCTGTCCCATGTTATAGAGAATGGCCATCGATCAAAGGGCAGTGTATTGCAGAGATGCCAGATCTGGGTCAGGTACCAGCCATGGCGGCTCCAAGCTCCATGTGAGATCATCACACCAAAATCCACATTGCCACAACTAGCCAAATTTCTGTACCTGTGCAAGCACTGAGGTGTCCAAGCAGCCCTGGTCATGGTGTAGATGGACGCAGCCCCGTCGCCCCTGCAGCAGGCAGGACACAGGGGAAGACACTGGCCGTTCATCTGGAGCTGCCATGGAGGGCTTGTGTCTGGAAGCACCGTAGCATGATGCTGCTTCTCCCAAAAAGGACCAAAGAGAAGTTGGGTGCTTCCTAAGTACTGTGGAAGTCCAGCTATCCCAGGGCTGGGTCCTGGGTGAACTTGGGTAGCTCCACAGAGGGATTCAAGTGCCAAACTTCTGCCAAGTTCGTGGGGGATGGATGCAGAGATACTAAAGTTTTCAGTGAGGTGTGTATGTGGGAAATAGCAGGGCGGGTTTCAGACAGGAAAGCAACTGGAGTAGTTGACTGGTGTGCCAAGTACAGACCTCCTTTTCTCCCCTCCTAGATGGAGAAGGACCAATCCACCATGGAGTCTGCTCCTCTTGGCTCAATCGGATACAGACCGATGAAGTAGTGCCCTGTTTTGTAAGAGGGTAAGTGGTCCACACGAGGCAAGGGGTGAAAAAGATGGGGTGAGCCCCCTTGCAGGATGAGCTCTTTGCCCTCAATTCTTCTTTGCAAAGCACTAAGGGTGCAGAGAAAACCAGGCTGGATTTGTGAGCAAATGAGTCCCTCTTGGGTGCGGTTCTTCTGCACTAAAATGTCGCTTTCTGGGATTTCACCTCGTTTTCTACCCCTCCCTCTCTGGGTGGTGTCTCAGCTTGCTGTGGGCAGAGGCGAGGGAGGGAGCATCCTGCTTGGGTTTAACTGGTGTCTTCCACGTGTGCAGCGCGCCTGGGTTCCACCTGCCCCAGGATCCCCAGGTGCCCTGTATCCTCATCGGCCCCGGCACCGGCATCGCCCCTTTCCGGAGCTTCTGGCAGCAGCGGCTTTTTGAAATTCAGCACAAAGGTGGGTTGACGCTTGTTCCTCCTGTTTCTCATCTCAAGCAGTGCTCAGGAACCCTGGGCTGGTGGCGTGGGGATGGGGGGCCAGTCTCCTGCCCGGGCTGCCCCAGCAGAGGCAAAGGGCTTCTTGAAGCAGCGGCTGTCCCAAGTGCAAATTTGGAGGCCAGCCCAAACTCCCCAAAACAAACACCAGGAAAATCCTGCTGTAAAACTTTGCGAGTTTTTTATGGCAGTACTATAATGCTGGCATTGGTTTTTAAAGGCCATTTAATGCAGATTTATGTAAAATATACATTTTTCACTGATCATTTAGAGCATTTAGGAAAAAAAAGTTTAATATCTCCCCAAAACCTGGCACAAGCGTCCCTGCCATGTGACCCCAGGCCGTGTACTGTCTCAGGCAGTGCATTACCTCCTCCTTGCTGGTTTTTCCTCCCCCCCCAGTTTGGCCAGGGAAAGCTCCTGGAAGTCTTCTGCAGCATGCTGGGGCTGCTGGCAGATCTGAAGGGAGGTGGCTTGCAGAAAGGGGGGTATCAGTGGTCCCCGGGCTAACTGCTTGCCCCATCTCTCCCCCAGGTCTGAAGCCTTGTCCTATGGTCCTGGTATTTGGCTGCCGGCAGTCCAAGATCGACCACATTTACAAAGAGGAGACGCTCTTTGCCAAAACCCAAGGTGTCTTCAGAGAGCTGTACACAGCCTACTCCCGGGAACCGGACAAACCAAAGGTGCGTGGCGGGCACTGCTCCGGTCCTGGTGCGCAGCCCTGGGCAGCCGTGGCCAGCCGGCACAGTGTGGAGGTGCTGGTTCCTTGGCACAGCCATGGCAACTCATGCCCTGGAGTGGTCTGGTTGCATAAGTGTGCAGGATCGTGCCCTTCCCAGTGCAGCCCCGTTCCCAGGGCGCATCCCCATCCCTGCACCAGCCTGAATGCGTGCCCACATCGCTCACGCTTCGCCCTGGGGAGCTGCAGCCGTCCTCACCAGGCGGGAGCAGATGAGGAGGGGAAAGGCACGTCTTCCCAAGCAGGTGGGCAAGGAGGGATGTCACCCGGTGGCGTGGCCCAGAGACAGCGCAAACATCTGATCCAAATTCCCACCGCCACCTGAGCAGGCCTGGCAATGAGATATATGGTGAAGGTGTGAAAATGCAAGAGCAAAACGACGCTTTGCTGCTTTCCCCAACTCTTTTCTATCGTTGTGGGTGCTGCGAGGTGCAGGCATGTTCCCCCAAAGATGCACTGCACTGCTGCCTCGAAGGCAGCTGGTGCACACAAAGCTGGCCGGAGCGTGCAGGTGGATGGGGCTGAGACGCTGTAGTTAATCTCAGCTCCCACCTCCTCCTCCCTCAGAAATACGTGCAGGACGTGTTACAGGAGCAGCTGGCCCAAACCGTGTTCAAAGCACTGAAGGAGCAAGGAGGCCACATCTACGTCTGCGGGGATGTCACCATGGCCGGGGACGTCCTCAAGACCATTCAGCGCATCGTGAGGCAGCAGGGCCAGCTGTCGGTGGAGGAGGCAGGCGCTTTCATCAGCAAGCTGCGGGTGAGTAGCGTCCGCACCGCGAGACGCCGCGCGAGCTCCCGCCACGGGCGCTGCACCTGGTGCCTCCTCCTGCAGAACGGGCAGCACCGAGGAGACGGGTGCTGGGGGGGGGATTGCAGTTCCCACCCACGCTGTCTGCACCCGGGCAAGGTCGGGAGCGTGATCTTTCAAAGCTTTGGGTGAGCGGTGGAAGTCACCTTGCTTTGCAGGAGCTCTGCTCCAGGCTGCGACCCCTTCAGCCCACGCTGGACTCCTGCGATGAGCCTGCTGCTGTGCTGAGCACTGGTACAAGCTCTTTTGGGCACCCGTGGTAGCCCAGGCAGGGCTTGTTCACCTTGCTTAGCCCCCTCTGTCCCTCCATCGCTGCAGCAATCTAACAGGGCAGTTTGTGGGTCCCCCTCCCCAAATCTCCTCTGTCTGTGTGGATGATGCCCCTGGACAAACCCGTTGCTGCAGACGTTGCAGCTGAAGCATAAATGAGCTCAGTTTGGGACACAGGCCCAAGGACGGATGCTTGAACGGCTCTGCTTCTGCCCAGGAGGAGAACTCAGCCCGATTCCTATGGGACTGCCCCTTCTGCACCATGTCCCCACACTCCATCCAGGACCTGAGGGAGCCCAGAGAGACATTTTTAGCTGGTTTGCAAGCAAAAGCTCTCATACACGGGCTGGCCTCGGGCTGCTTCTCCTCCTGACAGCCAGGCAGTCCCTGGGTTGGCAGCAGTTGACAAGGTCTAATGCACCAAGCAGCTCCGCCACTGCCCCACAGTGTGACCTTGGGAAGGTCATTTCACCTCCCTGCCTGTTCCTGCCCCTCTGACTGCTTGCCCCACCAGCTCTTGTGACAGGCCCCGGAATATTTGCTGTGTATTTGGCACCTACCCACAACACGAGAGCTTTCTGGTGCTGCAGCAACACCAACTGTTTGTAAATACTCTTTTTTTTTCCCCACTGCCCCTCTCCCAACCTCTGTTTCAGGATGACAGCCGGTACCACGAGGATATTTTTGGAGTCACCCTGCGTACGTACGAGGTGACTAACCGCCTTAGATCTGAGTCTATTGCATTCATTGAGGAGAGCAAAAAAGATACGGATGAGTGAGTTGACATGTTTATTTTAACCCCTGCAATTGTCTCCCAAGCGCGTGGGCTGCGGGACGGGGAAGGGAGCTTTTACTTTGGCGCACATGTGGTCCTTCTTAGCAGAGGCTGAAGAAAAGGCATTTGACTTTTGCACTGGAAGGAGAGGCTGCTGCCTGGCAGTCTCTCTGAAATAGCTGTCACCTCACTAGGACAAATCCCCCCTGGCCTTCCCAGCTTATTGCACCCACCGTACCAACATGCTCAGACCTGACAACCCTATCCAAATGGCGATGCAAAGCAAAAGAGTCCTGCCCGCTGCCTGCCTCTGCTCCCCTGCCAGCAAGCTGGCGGATGACAGGATGGAAGGTTTGCAGGACCAGTGGCGAGGGGTGGCTCTCCCCAGCTCCAGTGCTGGCTGCGGGGGGGCCTGGCTGGCTCCAGGGGTGCAGGCAGCAGGTACCCACGGTGGGAGAGGTCTCCGGGCTGCTGCATGCCTGGTTAGGAAAGATCTAGAGACTTTTCTTTCCACTGTCGTAAAAACAACCAAAAGAGGTAAAAAACCTTGACATTTGCTATGTTTGTTTCTGCTCTACCATGTCCTGCCATTTGCTCAGCTCTGTTGTGGTGGGATTTTCCCTGGCTGAGCAGGATTATTTAGGATAAAGGATGGGCAGCTGCCTGGATCTTGCTCCTTGTCCTGGTCCTCAGTAGCCTGGGGTGCAATCCTTTCCCTGCACTCCTGGCTGTGCCATGTAGTGCCCAGCTGACCCAGTGTGGGTTTCCCAACATCCCTGAGGTTTGGTAGGAATTTTTCGCCAACGCAGCACATACTCTGGGGTCTGCACTGTATACAGAGTGCCTCAGTTTCCCACCTCTAGGTAGGGATAAGGGTTACTGATCTGCCCACCTCACTCAGCTGCAAAGGGCTCTGTAAATTCCTTTCTACAACATGGTCAGGGTGCTCAGATGCTCCTCGCTGCTCCCTCTAAGGTCAGCCTTTCTCCCCTTTCCCTTGCAGGGTTTTCTGCTCCTAACTGGACCCTTCGCCCCAAGGGGATGCCAAACCAGTCCCAGCACCTGCTGCCCCCTCCAGCCGAAGGGCAATGGGTTTTGTATTTCACGGACACAGTGGCTCCTTTTCCGCGGGGAACTGCCCACGGAAAGCGCTCTGTCTCTCGTCCTGTTGTTGTGTCCTGATGATGATGATCATGATTTTTATTTCGTTTTCTTCCTCTTTCTCTTGCTCTTGTCCTGTGGCCGTTTCTTTTCACCCCCTTTCCCTTCCCTGGATTTCCCCACTGAAGTACGATGGCTTTATAACCTGCAGTGGCTCTTAACAGAACTTCACATTTCTCCTTCTCTCATGAGGGCATTTTGCAGCTGCATGAAATCACCACCTTCGTGATCATCTGCGGTTTTGGTGTTTTGGGGGAGAGCAGAGGTGGCAGGGGCTGGGCAATGGCTAGGTCTTGTTGCTTGACCAGAGCTGGGGTTTGTTGCCCCCAGGCTCCCCCCTTCCCCAGCTCCGGGCTTGGCTGAATCCTTGCATTTTCATGGCTTTCCTTTGGACTTGTACAGACTATGCCCGAGGCTGGGGGCAGATGATGTGCAGTGCCCTCCTGCCTATGAACTTTGTTCATCCCCAAGCAGCCTGGGTACAAATGTGTCTGTTTTGATCCACAGGGTGGGGATGGCTCTGATTCACGTGTCATGATTTCTCCTAAGTGGACTCTGTGCTATGTTTGCCTCCTTCTCTGCTCCCTGTTCCCCATGAGCCTCTCCTTTTGCTCAGTCCCCACTTTTGCTGGCATGAAAGGCCTCCCACAGAGGAGCAACCACTGAACACGCAGGCTGATGTGTATGCTAGGGAAAAACTCACGGCAATGGCTGCTGCTGGGCCAGGCTGTCCTCCAGAAGGCTTTACAGGAGATATGTGATCTGCACCCATGATGCTTGTGGGAGAGATTGAGGGACCGGCTGCATCCCAGAGCTTTGCATGCTGTGAACATGTGAACCCTCTCCCAGGTGAGACTGGAAAGCTACAAGGATGGGAGAGAAGCGGCTCCAACCCCAGCTGCAAGAGGCACCTCCTGGTAACAAAGCCTATTTGGAAGGCAGAACTTGGAGGATTACGGAGGCTCCTGGTCCTTGCTGAGGATGTGTCGACCAAGGACTCTTGAAAGCCCAGAGAGCATCAGCTCCACTTTAGCGCGGTCTCATGAGCAGTTCTGGGACAGCAAACCCCAGCCACTTCCACAACTTCAGGAGCAGAAAGTGCCATCACGGAGTGACCTGCCTGCCAAGAGAAATACATGTGGCATCTCGGTGGCAAGCCAGTCCCCTCTGTAGGCTCTGCACCACCTGCCAGCGGCACGAGCTGTCTCTGACGGGACATCTCATGTGAGAAGGGAGGTGAGATCGGCTGCAAAGATGCTGCGTGATTCTGGGCTCTGACACGCTCACACCTCAGCCCTGCTGCAAAAATCTGGCCCCAAAAGCAATCTGTTAACACGATCACAGAAAGGTATCAGTCCCTTTAAAAGAGAAAAGCTGTCTGCAAGGTAAAGCATGCGTGACCTTGTGTGTCCTTCTTCCTTCTCCTCCCTTCCTCACCCTGAAGAAGGTTTGTCCTCCCTCATTGCCAGGACAAGGACAGCAGGGCACGGTTGCAGCTCTTGCTGGAGGCAGGAATATGGGGTTGACATTCTGAGCTGGTAGATGCTGGTCCTTTCCTCCTGCCCCTGCTCTGCTGAACTGTGCACTGATGCTTGTATGGAGCAAGGCACCAAAACCGGCGACAGCAGAGGGTTTGTCCAGGAGCTGCGACGGTGAGCTTGCTTTCAGAGGGCTAAGGTTAGCTGCCCTAAGCCAAAGTCAGAACAAAAAGAGCTGCAAGAGGTTTGCTATTCTCCCAGCCCATGGTTCAAGCCGTGCTGGCTCCCCTGGCCCCAGGCCGTGCAGTTATTCCCACCCTCAGCCAGGACCTCCTGCCCTTTCCTGCTGCTTGGCTGGCCGCGTCTCCAATTGCTGTGACCATCTTCTGCAGCTTTGACTCCCTGAATGCTTGAAGCAGCTCCAGCTCAAAACCCAAGAGCAAAAGGCCTCCAGGCACTGGGAGAATTTGAGATCCAGGTCTCAAGTTTTGCTGGTCCCACCAGAGCATCTAGCGTGGCGTAAAATGCGAAGGAATGCTGCCACGGTGTGGCCAGAGCCGAGCTCGCTGGGCTGGCAGGGCAGTCAGAGCAGGGTTTGGAGCCAGGTACAAGGCCAGGTTTGTGTCACTGCCTGGGGACTTTGTGACCTGAAGGTGAAAGCAGGACAGGGCAGGAAAAAGGGAAGCCCATGGTCCACCTCTGTGGGTTGTGCCCTAATCCCAGGGCAGGCAGTGGGATGGGGGAGCTGGGTCCCTTAGCTGCTGGGATGGGTGAATTTGGGCAGAGGTCCTGTCTGTGGGAGACAACTCCCTGGCCCTACAGCAAGCCTGGCCCTAACCCCCAATCCCATGGCTGCAGAAACAGAGCTAACGAAAAAAAATCAAACTCATCCCCTTCTTCTGGGAAATTTCATTCTGGCTCTAGACTTTGTGCTCTGGTCTTCCTTTTAGTAGAAGGAGCGATGCAACCTGAAGAGGAGGTAGTGCCCAAAGAAATGCCCTTGTCTTCATCCTCTTTCCAGTTCATCCTGTGTTGCTGGCAATTAGTTTTCTCCTGTCCTGCCTTCTGCCTGTATCGCTACAACATCTCCCATCTGGAAGTCATATTGCTGCTGGAGTCTGTGTCTGAGATGAATTGGCTTGCTTTTCCTGCACCCCAAAGCTTGCCACCTCCATCTCCCCCTTCCACCTGAGCTGCCAGCGAAAACAGCGGGGAAGCGCAGCGGAGAAGGGAACGGGGCTGTGCCTTGCCTTCGGTGGGATCTCCAAAGGGGTCTGTGCCGGGCAGACAGCCAAAGCCGTCTCAAGTTCAACAGGTATCGGGTAGGTGAGTCCTTCAGAGCCTTTTGGGAGGGAAATGCTGGTTTGAGGCCAGCCTCCCTGTCTGGCCCTGGAGAAGAAACACCGTCCCTGCCGTGAAGGTCCACGAAGTTAATATGTCCCCCAGGGCTCTGAGCTGCCTCTCTGCTCCCTCTGCCTGAGTAGGACCATTCGCTCCTCACAAGCTGCACCACTGGGAATTTTGATTCATTGGTTTTTGTTGCGTCAGTCTCAGACGTCTTAACTTCTCCTTCATCCCCCTCACCTGCAGGGGCTTCGCACTCCCCTCGAGCTTAATTTTCTCCCACAGTGAAGGGGGAAATAAACTTGTGGATCTGCTTTATCATTCCACAAATGCAGCTCTTCCACCAGTTGTCTAGACTCTGCTCATCTCGGTGTGACATTTCTGATGCGTGGGTGTAGCCACAATATCTCCGGCATGCATAAACGGCAGAGAGCGAGGTGGGGTTTGCCGCAGACCGGTGCCATGAGCTGCTTCGGGGTGTCACGCATGGATGGGTTGTGCCTCTTGGGCACTCGGTTGACAAATCTATCACCTCCGGGTACCTGCTGCCCATCCAGGCTCCTGCACAGCCCCACGCGGCTCACGTGGCGAGGGGATACTGGACCTGATGGACACCCAGCCTGATCCAGTGTCCCAGTCCCTCTCCTGGAGGATGTCCACGACCACCACTGCCCGTTTTGAGCAGCTCTGCTCCTTTTCACTCCCCAGGTATTAAACATATAGAGTCTCTTCTCTAAACAGGAGATTTGATTTACAAGACACCATGAAGTGGGTTTTTTTCACAAAGGTTTTAATCCATAGGTCTTTCAAACATCCACAGAAAGTTATTATACGAACTTGAAAACTCATGGGAAATGGTTCTCTGTTTTCCCAACCTGCTGTGTCCACTAGCAGGGAAAAATAAGTTGTTCATTCAGTGCAAGGGTATCTACTGCCTGTGCTGTTGATGACTTCAGAGGTTTCATCTCCCCAGAAGGACTGCCTGGGAGTTTGTTGTTCTTCTATTTATGAGAGACAGCGGGAGAAAAATGAGACTTCTGTCATCAGGAGTAGACTCACAAAGATGAAACCTCCACGATCGTTGCTGGGTAGGCCTGAGCTCGTTGCACTAGAGGAACCAAGCCAGTCACATCCATACTGGCCAGAGAAATGGGGTTTGAGTTTGGGCTGTCCACACTCCCTGTCCCTGTCCTGTGCCTATGCGTCCCCAGGGGCAAGCAGGGGACTCTGGCTCACACTGCTCTGGGTGTGAACAACGTGTCCGTGCGTGACCGGCAAACTTGCAGTTGTGTCCTGAGCAAACGTGATTGCACCTATGCAGAAGAGGAGATGGGAAGAGACAGGAGCTGCATGAACCTGTGTCCAGCCTAACTGTGATTGCTCCGTTAGTTCCTTTACCGTTAGTACGCGATGCCTCTCACCCCGTCCCAGGCTGCAACCCAGGCTCCCTCTACCACTTCCCTCTGGAGATCCCTCCTTTCTCCTTCTCAGCCCTGTCTGCCCAGCCAAAAGGTGCAGCGAGCTGCTCGGCAAGGGCAGGTCCTGGGAATGGCAACGGACTTACAGTGCCTTGTGCTGGGAAGAGACTATTGCACCGGGGTTGCCCTCCCGTTCCTGCTCTCTCCGGAGATGCTCCTAGCACACAGAGACTGGGGGCTGAGGGAAACAGGTGACTTCATTTTACAAGTGAAATTCTTGGTGGGCAAATTGCCCCTAGGATAACTGAGAGCAAACTTACAGCCCTTCTCAGCCGTGCTGTGCAATTAATCTCCCAGTGATGGGGTTTTATAGGGGTATGGAGGTGGTGCAAGGTTAGAATGTGGGTGCAAACTGGACACCACCTTCTGCAAGCACCACAGGTCTGCAAATACCTACCACATACACAGAGACTGTGTTTTTATTAAGCTGGGGGCAGGGGGGAGAGGGTGTTTGTGCTTGAAGCCTCGTGGACTTGCACCAAGCCCAAGCCAAAGCTGCTGCCCCCTGACTTACGACCACTGAAGCCATTACAGTCCTCTGATTTGTACCTGTGGGGAAGCTGCAGTGAGTTCCCAGCATTTTTTGGAAGGAGAATTTTATGCTCAAAACTAAATTTTGTTCCTGCTTTCACTGGGGACCAGTTCTCAGCTTCAGAACTGCTCTGATAACTTTGCAATTGCTTTGATAGCTCCAGAGAGGAGCGCAGTCCCTTTACAGAACAGATGGAGACACATTTTCAGGACCATTCAACTTTTCTGTAACTCTGTCTTTGTTATAACAATTTCTTCTGCTATAACAGGAGGAGCAAAATTTGGCCAGTGATGAATGCTCTTGAAAACCGTATTCCTGAACTTGGAAAAAATTAGTCTAGAATCCAAGTCCTCCCAGACACAAAATACCTTCCACACCCACCGGCTTCAGTGGCATCGGGGATTTCAGCAGCTTGCAGGATCAGGCTTTCACAGCAGCAGCAGCGGCAGCAATTTCATGATGGCAGTATTTTTGCGTGTGTCAATCTGCACTTGCACTTGCCTGCAATGCATGACTCTAGTAATCCATTTGAAATCTACCCTCGACAGGGAGATCTGAGCTCTAGCTTCTTCCATATGGCCGTGTGTATTTAATAGGAAATCAGGGGAGTGGGAAAAAGCTCATGAGATTGCTGCTTTAAAGCACTTGGTTCCAGAAGTAAAACAGACCTTACCAGAGGTCAAAATTGGCTTGATTTTAGCATGGGTACAAGGGCAACTCATGAAATATTTAAGCACTGTAATGCAGATACACCTTTTTCCTGCTGTGCCAGGAATGAAGTAGACTAGAAACTCTTGGCCTCCACCCCTACAGATGTTTGGCTGTGATGGAAGTTTGAGCCATTGAAATCGCAGGAAAAAAAAACAGATTGTGAGTTCATAGCTGAGCAGTTGCAGCTTGTTTAGCAGTGAGAGCGTCTCACTGCGAGGGCTGCTGCTTTCCTGCCTTACTCATCCATGTACCTACCTGGCCAGATTTCAGGGAGGGAGGAGGGAGGAAGCACTTCAAAAGCAAGAAAATCCAAACTGTGAGCCTTGCCCTGAGCATCCCTCATTTAACAGGAGCCTACAGGCCAAGGCTTTGCAGCTACTCCTCACTACCACAGCAGGGAAGTGGGCAAGACACCAGGGGCTTCTCTTGTATCCGCGGGCCAAAGCTTGCAGAAGCCGTTCTGGGGCTGTGGAAGAGCAGGAGTGCGGAGCTGGGCTGCGGGTAGACCCCTGCACGGCCTGACTGCAGTGTTTGCATGCAGCTCTCTGTAGGGCTGGTTCAGAAACCTGCTCGTGAATAACACTGGGCAAAGTATTTTTCTTCCGGGGGCATTCTTAATACTTTAAAAATTTAAAGACTAAATACTGAAAAAATTTATCTAAAACAGCAATTGATTTGGGGCTTCTTTTTGTTGCTTTGTTTTCATGCGTTGGTTTTGGGTGGGGAAAGCAAACAAAAAGTATATCAAATTGTTTTGGATTAAATCAAATATATTGTTCCCGCAATAATTTCTAATGGAGATTTAAAAATTTTCCAAGGGCAACAAAACTGCCTTAATTTGTATTCAACTCCAAGAAGAGACATTAACACCACTTGCTTCTGAGCCTGCTTTTTTACTTTTCTCTCTGTGTGATCGTGGCATGGAAACATGTCTTAACAAAATACACTTAACAGTACTCAACAGGATGTCCAGAAACAGAAGACAGTGTTTCAGAATCTCCCCGTGCCCAGCATTGAAGTGATGGCTTTGAAGCCAATGAAATTCAATGCAAAATTTCTGCTTTGCTAGAACTCTACAAAATAGGCAAATGTCCACAATTCCCAATGTTAAATGTGCTCTGCTGCCTTGAGATGCCTTCAAATAACCCTGGGATCTGTACGCTGAAAAGAGCTTGAGAATAGGCTCCCTGGTCTGCAGCAACATCCCCAGCTCTTCTAGAGTGTACACAATTCCCCAGGCAGTAGATGAACAGAGTAAGATGACTTTCAGCCAGGACTCATTGCTTTTTAGATTGCATGTAGTTAGAAACATGAGTTCTGCCAGCCGCCCAGGGAATTTGATATTCAGTGCCAATTAATTTTTGTAATGGGAACAAGGATTTATTCCCTCAGTTCCCTTAGGCACCTTTGAAAAGCGTAAGCCTCAAAGGTTGGTTTGGATTTTTTTTCTGGTGGCCTTTTTCCTGAAAAGCAGTGGTGCCGAGATGAGAAAGGGGACCGGTCTGTGAAGGGTGGCAGCTTTGGGGCAGGCAACTCCCAAACTTCCCATTGCAGAGGTTTTCTAAACTTTTCAGGTGTGGGTAAATTCTGCCCTGCTAGATGGGACTCCAACCTCTCGCTGCTCTCTGGTCCTCCTGCTCCTTCCTCCCTCCCCTCAGCACCTCCTCATGTCACTGTGCCTTCATTTGGTTTATAAAATGATGCCATGATTTAAGACTGGCACATTGTCTTTACTCTCACTTTGCATCCCATAAGACAGGTATGTGTGGAGAGGGGCTTAGCTTATTTTGTAGTTTTTTGTGTGATCCTAAGGTAGGTTTCTTCTGAGGAGTAAAGGGGTGGGGATAGTGGGAGCAGGAATGAGCCGGTGTTGTATTTGATCATACCAGTGCTTTAAGCGGTCAGAAACATGTTTTTCCCCTACCTCTGAGCTCTCAATGCTGCTAAAATCTCTGCCATTCGTACAATGTACTCCAGACCCCTCTCTCGGACTGACTCTGGCTCTGTTTGCAAGATATCCACATTGTTCTAAAGCATGCACCTCTTTCTGTATAGTTCCAATCTTCTGATTTTATGGAATACTTATGCCTGTTTGCATTACGGTCAAAATAAAAAAGTGAACTAAACTCTAGCGGACCTTGTTCTTCTCTTATAGATTGAGTTTCAGTGCTGAAAGGCCTCTCCTGATATCTTGGCCTTGCTCTGGTTCGCTACCTGTAATGCCGGAGCGCTATAAAGAGGATGGTGGCGTCAATCAGCATTATCTATTGATCTGCAAGACAGGAACGCTTTCTTATAAGGTTGCTTGAGTCACAGCATTACATGTTTCACATCATTTATACCACGTCCACTGGGAAAATGCCACAGTCAAGCAAGAAGGGCTGTCTGCACACAATCCAAGGCAACTTTTAATGCTGGAGCCTCAGGAATGCAGCGGCAGTACTCGAGAGACCTGGGCAAGAAGAATGGCTGCATGTGGCCAGGTGAATGAGCCAGAAGCACGGACATGGCTTTTTTACATGGGAAGGTAGTGTGCTGTTGCAAGGGGGTAGTAATGTGCCTTTATTTAAATAGATCCCTTCTTAGGGCTCCCTGCAGAGCAGCAGGACACAGATGTGATGAGGGCAGAGAGATCCTAAGTCATCTGCAAGAAGCAGGTGACGTGCGGAAAACAGACTCCACAATCGGTGAGATTGTAAAGTAGGTATGTTCATTCAGCGCTGGGCAGCACGGGGGGTAGTCCCACCAAAGTCGTGTGCGCCTGATTTGGCAGTTCACTTTAAATTTATACAGTCAAGTGTTATATATACATAGAGTTTCGCAATACGCCTATACATAGGCATTACCTATCCCCGCTTCATATTATAATTAGCTCTAGGAAGTCATTTCCATAGTCTCCTCTCAACTGCGCTTGCGCAGTGCCTCCTTATGGTGGTCGTCTGGTGGTCGTGAAGATGAAGGCTGTATGTCTTCTTCACAGTGAACTCTTAACCTTCTGTCCCTGCGCAGACTCAGTTGTCCCTTGGCATTTGTCCAAATCACAAGGTCAGTCTTGGCTGGTTCTTGGAGTCACTGCTGCTTCTTATCAGGGACTATCTCCTGTCCCAGTCAGCCTCAACAATGGAAACGTTAAACATCACTTCTCATCCCCTTGGGCCATGTCTACCTCTATTGAAACTTCTTTAATTTCATTATAAGTTAGATAATTATTAAACAATTCCTATCTACATTCATATACCTACTATATCTACTAAGGTTCCTTTGGTTCCCCGTCTCACAGGAGAGAGGACGAAAGGCATCCATGTGCAGGAGCGAAGGGCTGCTCCCCTGGCAGCGCCAGGCCGGCGTGAGGGGCACGCGGCTGCGGTGTTACCTGGTACACGGCGGCACTTTTACCTCAGACATCGCTGCAGTTACACCTCAGGCGCAGCGGCAGCGTGACCTCGGAGACCGTCATGGTGTGACCTCAGACGTCGCCATGTCGTTACCGCAGACACCTCGGTGCCACCTCGCACACCGTGCTGGTGTCACCTCCATCCCCACCGGGCTGCTGCCGCCATGTCTGCTCAGGTGCTACCGCAGACATGGCGGCAGCATTACCTCAGGTGCTACCGCAGACATGGCGGCAGCATTACCTCAGGTGCTGCCACAGACACGGCGGCAGCATTACCTCAGGTGCTGCCGCAGACATGGCGGCAGCATTACCTCAGCCAGGCTTTCAGCTCGGCCCTGCCAGGCCCTGTTAGCCCGGGGGAGACGGGCACAAACCACTTGCATCCACCTGGCTCCCTGCAGCCCGCCACGGCGTTTGGAGGGTCTGGGGGGTCCCCAGGCCCGCGTCCCCACCGACCCTGGGGGCTGACGCCTGCCCTCGGGGGACAGGCACTTTGCAGACGCTCCCTAGCCCCCGCCGCTGCCCTTGATCCGGGGAGGCGGCGCGCCGCGCTGTGCGCCGCGGCACTTGGCAGACGCTCCCTAGCGCCCATAAAGGGAAGGCGCCGCGCCGCTCCGCTCTGCGAGGCGGCCGCACTTGGCAGACGCTCCCCGGGCCGTTCCTCCGCCTTCGTTCTGCGCCGGAAGCGGGAGACGCTCCCTAACCCCTCCCTCCGGGGGAAGAGGGTCGCCCAGGTAAACATCCAAGATGGCGGCGGCGGAGAGCCAGGGCCCGGCGGCGGGCGGGCCGCGGGGGGCGGCGGAGGCCGACGCCGACGGGATGATGGGCCTGACGGACCTGCCGGGCGAGTTGCTGGAGCTGATCCTCTGCTGCGACGTGCTGGGAGCCGCCGACATCGGGCGGGTGTCGTGCACCTGCCGCCGGCTGCGTGAGGCGTGCCAGCCCCGCGGCAAGGTGTGGCGGGAACGCTTCCGCCTCAGGTGGGCACGGCACGGCACGGCACGGCACGGCACGGCCTGCCGGGGAGGGGGGCTGCGCTGGCTGGATGCGGCTTGGCGAGGGAGGGCGAGGGCTGCCGGGGGGCGGGGGGTGTCCTGTCAGCGCAGGCCGGGCCCCGGCCCGAGGGGTTCGGCTGGCACCGGGGACGGTGGGACGTGGGAGGGCCTGGGTGCTCCTGGGGAGGTGGAAGTGCCCCCCTCCATCCCATCCCATCCCATCCCTGTCTGTCTTCTGTTCCCGGCTCCTCGAGGTGCATGCTGAACCCCTCGTGGGTTGGGCGAGCTCTGCAGGTTTCTGCTGTGTATCTGACAGCTGGAAATGTGGGTGTCCTTCCCGAGCAGGGATGGCAGGGACTGTTGCAAGGCTGCTTCCCCTCCTAAATCCCAGAGCGTGGGACCAGGCTGAGCCTGCCGCTCGGAGGAGATCCGTCTTTGCAGGCCCTTGCTCCGGGGGGATCTGTCGTTGTGGCCCCTTGCTTGGGGGGGATCCGTCTTTGCGGCCCCTTCCACAGCCGGGCACTTGGATTACTTGCAGTCCCCAGATCCAACCTGGGGTCTGGCAGCGGTAGGGACATAGGGCCACATGGGGTTATCGATTGGCCTCCCTGGTCCCGCTGACAGCTTCCAAAACAACCACCAAGAGTTGTCCTGTTGCGGGGCTAATGCCTTACAGCAAACAGAGCTGTTTATGGTGCTTTTGGGAGAGCTATTTTCACAGAAACCAAAATCCTTTGCATTGACTTTTGCTGCTTGTGAGTTTAGTTTCCCCCCAAGGCTGTCACAAGGTACCTGATGAGGGCGTAGCTGTGTTGTAATCGGGGAAACTGTTAACACTTTAGCTGGGAATGAAGCGTGAGTGTTGTATGGTTTCAGCAGTTCTAGAAACAGCACTCCTTCACTGGGGCCGCCAACCTATCTAGAATGGGGCATGCTCATCTGCTACCTGGTTTTGTCTGGGGTTTGGCACAGCAAAAGTAGCAATATTGCTTTCTCTAATTGCCAGTTGGCTTCTAAAATTTAGCATGGCTCAAATGATGAGAGGGTTATTCTCTTTTCACGGGTGAAAAAGGCTACTGAACGATTACAGCTTTCCCAATTCACTGAGCTATGGCTTGGGATGGCTGGCCAGATACTTTCTCCAATTCAGTGGCTCTAATTTGTGAAGCAAATGTGAAAGTTTAAAAGTGGTTGAGATCCAACAGCTGAAATTGGATGTAGTAGGTGATTAGCACATGCTGCTGTCCTCCCTGTCTTTGATAATAGAACTTTTGGCAGGAGTTTGCACATTGACCTTGTCGTCCTGGCTGGATTCCATTGTGAGTAATTGCACTTTATCTTCCTAAAATTTTCATTGTAATTTCAACCCAAGAAATTATTGTCTCTCATCCTGAAATAAACAATTGTAATTGTTACTATGACGTGGCTGCATTCCAGGGGTAGATGAATGGCTAGGGATCCATCAGGAGAGAGGTCGTTATGTAATGTGAAGTTATTTGGTTGGTCTTTGACTTTATTTTGTAACTGCAATTGCAGTGTAGTTTTATTATTAACTGGTAGTAAAATATCTTCCATGTGTGGACAGACATAACTGCATTTTGGTCAGTTGGTAATAATTTTTATATAGAAGTAGTACTTTAAACATTTGGCATTCTCTCTATTTAGAAAGGTAAAAATATAAAGATAGGTAAAAGTGTGTGTGCGTATGTGTGTGTATATATATATGTGTATATATATAACCTGAAAAGAACCTAAGGCAATCCACATAGCTTAAGGAAAATGTTTTGTAAAAAACAGTAATAATGAACAGAATTTCAAAATGTGAAATAAACCCCCCTGTAAATTACAAGAGGCCTTTCTCTCAGCTTGCTTTCCCATGCTGTCCAAAATATTTCCATCTGTGCTGATTCTTCTTCATGTTTCATAAACAAATGATCATGGTATCTTCAGAACAGTCATGGGTATTGCTGCGCTGGCATGTATTTTATTGCACAGGGCTGCGTTGTTGCAGCATGTGCCCACTTTATTAGAAAAGGTGCTGCTGCTAATAGCCTCCAAAATGTTACCTGAAGTTAGGTTTTTAGTTGAACCTTGAAACACTTCTTAGTAAGCTGTGGAATATGTTTTAGCTTTTGGACTTTTAGACTCAGTAGTGCAGGTACAGCTTTCTTTTACATGAAAGGTGGGGGGGGGGTGTTAAATCTTTCTTGTATTAAAAATGAACTGCAAAAGCATTTAGCTGTCACAATTTGATTTCAGAATTCTGTTTTCCTCCAGTAGACTTTGCCACCAGCAAGGGCAATAGAGGGAGCTCTGTTTTGTGCATCCTTTTAAGTAGTAGGGGGAACACAGGATAATGAATTCTTATTCTGTTAGATGACAAGTTAGCTTACATGTGATACATCTTCAGAATGGCAAACTTTTTTTTTATTATAAAACCCTGCCTCTCTTCTACTAATGTGATACCTATGTTTATCTTGCAAAGCTCTAGAGGAAATCTCAAAAGTGTTTAGGATATTTAGATATTGAAATACCTGGAGTATGAACCTTTTGAAGGTTTTGTGTTGGCAGGCTTCAGGAGAGCTTATTTGTAAATAGCCATTAATATGCAGATGAAAGCAGTTGGATCTATGCTTTGATGTTTGAGTCAGTCATTGAATTCATTTATACAATTGCATTTAAAGTTGTACTGTGTCCTGGCAGTGTCTCAGCTCCTCAAGTCACATGGTTACAATAAACAACACTTTACAGTTCTGGAGGTTCTCAGTGATGTTGAAATACTAATGAAGCTGTTCACTTATATCTTGTTGTGTAGATGGCCATCGCTGCTGAAATACTATAGCCACACAGACAGTGTTAGCTGGCTTGAAGAATACAAAGCACGGCACAATGCTGGTCTAGAAGCCCGGAGAATTGTAGCTTCGTTCTCCAAAAGGTTCTTTTCAGAACATGTAAGTCGTCTTCTCTATGTATGTGCAACAAGTAGCCTAGCTACTTGTTCAGTACTTTTTATTAGTTTGTCTTTCCTCTTTCTTCACATCTTTTCAAGTATGCAGTCGGAAGGTTTGTATATCCTTACTTTGTGTGAAAATGCTAGATCACCAGCCAAAAGGGGAGAGACAGTTCAAAATCCAAAGGTGCGAACTGCAGACTCCAAAGTGCACTTTGCATATCGCATTCAGCTATTGCTGCTGCAGCTTTAAAAACTCTTTGCTCATTGCTGCATGTTCAGACCTGGCTCTGGAAACTTCTGAAGGACTGATAGTTTATTGACACATACCACGGCCTATGAATTTATCTCACTGCAGACCTTGTGCAAGGATGCGTTCTGTCAGTTGTCAGAAGTCATTTGAAAACAGGACCAAGGCGCAATAGGTTCACTGAATTGGAAAGTATATTATTTAAGTTCTTTACCTGACCATGACACCAAGATGCTTTTGCATTCAGTGTGAAAAAGGTGAAGATGTAGTCTCTCAGAGAGACTTACCTGCATGTGGACCAACAGTTATTTCATTGTCTGTTTGCTTAGTTGATGGCTGTGGGTTTTGGCTAGCTGTACCGTTTGGGTCAACTTGAAATTCTGTGAAATAGGCATAAACACTGCCCGTAACTTTGGCTGAATTAAAAAGTTCACCCTTCTGTGGCTCCTTTGTGAATATGTTGTGGTCCAGTAGAGAATTCCCCTAAGATACAGGAGATCCATGTTGAAATCCTCTTAGCTGATTTTAAGCAAAGGTTGGCACCTGGGTTTTTACACCTGGAGAAAAAGGCTATGGGGCCAGTAGGGTGTTTGAAGATGCATATCTCTTAGTTGTTCTTTTTGAACGCTTCCACAGTAGTTGCAGCAAATAGATATTTGACCATGGAGAGATATGTGTCAGGGCATTAACCGGGGGCAGAGGCTCCTGGATTCCTACTGTTTTAATCACGTATGCAAAGAGTACTGAGAGCCTATTCAGCAGTACCCGAAGGACTAATAATGAGGATCATCTCCTGTGGGGCTAGAAACTGCAGCTTGATTCCCTGCTGAGAATTGAGGGGAAGAGACTTTCAACCCAGTTCTGCTAGATCCTGCAGAGTGCCTGCTAAGATACTGTATGATGGGAATCGTTTTTCCCTTACTGTATTAGCCCATGCCCTATACTGAAAAGCTTGAAAGCAAATAGATTTCTTACAGTTCAACCAAAGTTTAAAAAAGAATTCTGAATTCTGGAAGAAGATAGCTCTTCTGAATAGAGATACGTGACTGTTTCAAAAAATGAAGGTTCCTGCTTCTTCATTCCTTCCCCCAGGACCAGTCTTCTACATAGGGGAGCATATGTAGAGGTTCAGTCAACCACAGACAAAAGTTGATTCCACCTTAAAGTTACTTTCATCTTGGGCCCAGCCTGCATAAGATCTGGTATGCTTCTGCTGGTCCATACACCCACTGTAGGAGCCCTGAATGCTGTAGTAGTTAGCTCAAATCGCTGTAGGGTGCTACTGGGGCTCTCAATGGATCCTTGTAATAAATCCATAGAGCAGAGACTGAGTATGTGGTGAGCTGGACGTTTTTAAGATCTTACATAAATTTTAAAAAATAGAACAAAATTGGTTTTGATACTTTTTATGAAATTATGTTCCTTTGGGAAGAATCTGTTGTGCTCCGCATAACTCATTGTCTGGTTTGACAGGTCCCCTGTGATGGATTCAGTGACATTGAGACTCTTGGGTGCCCAAGTCATTTTTTTGAGGATGAGCTGATGTGTATCCTTAACATGGAAGGAAGGTAAGAAAGAAAGGGGTTAGAAATGGAAGGGATTTTTCCCCTTTCACTGGTTAAAGGAGAACGGTACTGTGGTGGATGCCTGATCTCAGCTTCTGTCCTTTTGTCACTCTCATAAAACATCCCCAGGCTTACCAAGGCTGGGAAGTATTGCTGTGTGTTTAATTTCACAACAAATTTAATATTCCCGGAAGAAACCATGTAAACTATTCTACAAGAAGGAGATCCTCTGGCTTTGTGTTGCTGTTTGTTGCTTGTTTCCTTGCCAGTTCATGACATCTCTCGGGACATGTTCCGTGTACCCTCTTCTCTGAGGTAGTTTTGGCTTAAGGAGTTCCCATCCTCATGTTTGTTTTTTATTTAAACCTGGATCAGTTTGCTGAACTGATTTTCAGGATGAGGCCACAGCACTGGAAGGAAGCAGGAATACTCAATAAGGTTTGCCACCATGAATCCCTGTATCATGAAACTAGAGCTTTTTTTTTTTTCCCCCCTCTTCTTGTTGCTTTTCTTAACTGTAGTAGGTTGGTACAATTTTTGTGCCCAAATAAGCAACTGAGTTTAATTCAGCCACTGCAAAATTTGCAGTTATGTAAAGTATCCAGACAGGTGAAATGCCAAGCAGGTGAATAAAACCTCTGGTTTGCATCTGCCTAGCTATTCTCATCACCATGGTTAGCACTGAGCAAGATAAGTCAATGCTTTACTTCAAAGTTTCTCTGCAGGTAGCATATAAACCACACTGACTTTGCTGTGATACGAAGCAGTGATAGATTGCTCTTAATGGAGTCTAATAGCCTTGATTAAAGAGACTGTTGCTAGGGCTTGAAAAAACGTTAACTGGAATGGCAATCATCTCATTTTTGCTTTTTCACTTCCATTTTATTACCTTCTCTATTTGAACTGGGACTAAACATCTCTTATTTGACAACTGGTTAAAAAGCTTTTGAGCCTTTGCACTGGCCAAATGGCTCCCCATAAAGCGGAATTGATGCTAATTACACCCTGATTAAGCTGTAGTCATTGCCATTCAGGAGCATTAGGCTAAATCATTTCCCTGGAAGATGTCCCAATAAAGCAGTTGTCCCTATTGAGCATCCCAATTTATTGGAAGAGGATAAAGTGTTATGATGTTTGATTGTTCTCCTGTCCAGTAGCGTGGAGAAGGCTGATTTGACCTGCAATCTGGAGGAGAGGCAGTGTAAGCAGGGAAAGAGGGTTTTTACTGAAGAAGGAAACTGGACTTCTTTTAAACACATGGCAAGAGCAGAGCCTGGGAATCCGCAGAATTCTCCCTTTGGGTTTTTTGGGGGGCCAGGTCTTTGTGCCATTCCTAACTATTTGGTGTAAAAGTGCTCAGTGAGGCACTGGGTAACCCATTGCTAAAGGCCAGGGCTTGCTTAGATGCATGTGATTTAAATGCCTCTGAGCTGGTCTGTCATATTTCACATGAACTCTTCAAACCTTACCTGGATAGTGACCAGCTCTCTTGCTTCTTCTTGGCCCTCTGCCTTCACTTGTTAATTTAGAAAGTGAAGGGGCTTTACTATAAAAGCTGTAAGGTTTGGGATTGTGTGATCTACAGACCAACTGTTGATCTGTTCCTGCCTTTTCAGAGCAACAGAGGTGTTTTTCCTCTGGGGATTTTTTTTTTTCCTTTTGAATACTATTGGACCTACATTCATGTCCCTCATCAATTTATTTTTAATGGTGAGAGGATGCTTTAAGATTGATTCTGGAGGGATCCAGTCAGGCAGAGGGTACTGTTTTATGAGTAAAAAATAGGATTTTAATCAGATATTCCTGAGCTACTTTAATTAGGATCTGTGTTGTTTCCCATGATACTGTATCTTCTCAAAATTATATGCTGGTGATAGGATAAAAATCGGGGATGATAGCGGCAATGTTTTGCCAGTGTCTTATATTGTGGTTTTTGATGACAAATTTCCTTTTAACATTTACCTTTTTGGTTGACTCTTCAGTGATAGTGGTGTTCTCAGACTTGTTTAGAAAAGGAATAGTCTAAACTGTAAACCTATATTCACTGGAAAAGTTAACTCAAATGCTCACCCTTAAAGTGTTTGTTTAGGGCAATACTATTCTTTGTATTCATATGTGCAGGAAAGGTCTCACCTGGAAGTACTATGCAAAGAAAATTCTATACTTCTTACGGCAACAGAATATATTAAAAAATCTGAAGGAGTATCTTCAACGCCCAACTGATCAGCAGTCATTTTTGGAGGGTAAGTCTTTGGCAGAAATCCCATGTAGAGCACCTAATGACAGCTTTCTATCATTGTTGTTTTACTTGGAAAGAGCCTTCCTTGCTTATATTTCAACTAGCCCTTGGACAATGACTCAGAATTAAGTTTGGATTTTTAATGTACCTGAAATCCTTAAAATCTTGCTGTAGTTGTGTAGTGTTGCATCAGAATGTCAGGATTACATTAGCTTCTGTCAGTGCTGTATGCTTGAATAATTTTCCGTGAACAGATGAGCTGAAAAACAATGCAGAAAATGTTAAAACACTTGCATTTGAATCTTGAACAGTGTATTGAGGAAATCAGCAGTAGCTCAGTGTCCTAATTAGCTGACATTGCAGAATCGTTTTAACTGTGGCCCATGGGCTGATTATGGCCTAACAGACCAACTGATCTGATTTCGAGTCGGCTCCCTACTATCTCCTTTCCCAAGAGCTTCTCAGATCAGGGCAAGGAACAAGCTACGGGCAGCAGGAATTGTTGTTGCAGCTCATAGCCTGTGCGCTGGCTGTGGCTTTCTCTTGAGAGCTGTCTGACTGCTGGACCATTGAAGCTGTGCAGTGTAGAGCTGGGGAACGGACAGAAGTCCAGTCACATGGTGGGAAGACACATGCACCTGATATGAAGAAAGAAAAGGCTTTTCTGCAATTCATGTCCTCTGGTGGATTATTCTCTTCTTCAAGCTTCCTATAGAGAAGATAGTTTTCTGAATGGATCAAAAGCTGCCGGTGTCTGTAGGAGAGTCTCTTACTCTTGGTATATACCTCAAAACTGTCATACGAAATAGTCTCTTAACACCAAAGCTGGTTCTTGTTAGTGGCAATAGACTTTGAAAAAGGGACTGTGTTAGGGCAAGAAGGGAAAGGCAAAAGTGGCATTTTCTCGAAACAACTGAGGCAGTTAATTACATGACCTAATCTTGTGGGTCACAAATGCATGCATTTGTCTGCCACGGAGGTACTATTAGAGCACCAAGAGGTAGTCTTTTGTGAAGTTTCACTTGGTCAGCATGGGAAACTCTGAGTTGGGGAGGGTGGGGAGGAGACATGGCTTGGGGCCCTGCTGAAATCCTTGAATACAGGCCTGTCACGGATGTGCTAACAAAGAAGTGTAGGAAGCTGGAAGAGGTATGATCCATGCAAAATTCTTGCAGGTGAATACAGTTGATTCCAAAGGTTGAACAATATGGAGGCTTTGGAAAGAGCAGTGGTGACAAGATGACAGGGAGAAGATTCTGAGAAAGGGCTATTTTTTTTCCTGCAGAAGTTTGACAGAAGAGGCTTGGGCAGAAGGGAAATGAAAATTTGTTCTGTTATAGTGGGTTTCTGACATGAAGATGGAGAGCAGGCGTGGAAGAGAAAGATGAATGTAACAGAAGAGGGAACGATGAGGAAGAATGATAGCTATGGAGGGTATGACGGGAAGAAATCAGAACTGAAGCAGAAGTGAAGTTGAGATTGTTTCAGGCTCTGAATAAAAAACATTGTAAGTTGGGAGGATGCCAGGAGATGCCATGTGACTGGAGAGCTGGCTGGTTAAGCCTGGTCTAGCAGCATACCTGCTCAATGTACAAATCTATTACTTTCCCTTTCAAGGTGGTGGAGAGGGGAATACTGAATTTAATTGGTGTTTATCATGTCAGCTTATTCTTTGCATTTTATGTGATAAATCCAATATATGACTGCAGATTTTAAAAGGAAAGCTCTTGTGTTGTGCTGCAATTGCTTGCTGCATGCCTGGAATTTAGAGTAGGTAAAACTAAGCAAAGAAAAAACTGAAGTCCTGTTTCTTATATAGTTTGTTTTTTCCAGGTGCTGTTTTAATTGATCAATACTGTAACCCGCTGTCAGACATCTGCTTAAAAAGTGTCCAGGCACAGGTGGATGATATCACAGATAAAGTGCGCAAAGTCCTGCGGACGAAAAATCCAAGGCACCCCAGCTTGGCTTCCAAGGCAGGTACTGTACAGAAACATATGCTTTACCGCAGAGCATTTCTGCAAGTCTAGATACAGGCAGACAAGGTGAAACAGCTGTTGAATTATTGCAGCTTAAAGAGCTGTTGTTCTTTATCCCCTGGCAAGCATATTCTGACATTTGTTTAAACCATCGTTCAGGAAACAGCAGTTTGTTCAGCCATAGGGACTTGATAGCCCAGGGTTGTCAGTCCGTCTGATGCTGTCTAAGCAAAAAGAATTGGGAGGGGAATTCTTTCTTCTTTTTTTTTCCCATTTGTCCCTGAAGTCTTAAGTAGTCCTGACATCTGTACCAGAGCTGTGGGACAGGGGATCGACCTCTTTTCTTCTGCAAGTCTCAAAGTCAGCAGCAATAGAAAAGGTGTGTGCTTTAACATCTCCAAAGGTCAGGCAGCATCTTGCTGCTTGTTTTTTAAGCACTATCTAATGTTTGCCATCTTTCAAAGAGAGAATGAGCAGTCTGCCTCTATCTGTGTATCTGGAGTGGCCAAGCTGTGACTCTCAAGCGGTGAAAGCACACTTCCCATGCCTGGGCAGTCTGACATGTCCAGCTGCAGTGCTGTGCTGGCACAGGGTGGTTAGGATCCAGTCCTCCAGCTGCAGAAGGAAGCGAGATACCACTGTTGTACAGCTGAGGTGCAGGGCAATCCACAGAGCCAGGCCACATTGTGAGTGGAGCGCTAGGGCGCTGCCACGGTCAACTCCAGCCAGTCTCTTGATGATCTGAATTGAGATGAGTCCCTTGTGTTCTCAGTCTGTATGAAGAATTTTGGTATAAGTTTTGTTGCATAAAGGTTAAGTACACTTGTTTTCTCAGTCTTCATTTCTTTGCATGTCTTTTTAGGAGAGGTCCTGATTCCAGAAGTGGAGCTTCAGCGGCAGGTACTTGATGCTATGAATTGCGTCCTATATGAGCAGTTAAAATACAAAGGAAATGAGCTGGATTACTATAACTCCCTGAATTCATACATTCACCAGGTATGTGTATGGTAGGCAAAAACTAGGAGGCTGCAAGGCTTGAGACATTCTGTTTGTGGTGGTTATTTGTCCGAATGTAGTCGGGCAAATCTGAAGAACGATTTGCTGTAAAGTCAATAGGATGTCATCTTTTAGTGTATATTCTGTCAGGTTGGTGTATTTTCATTTGTGAAATTGTCCTGGTTTCAGCTGGGATAGAGTTAACTGTCTTCCTAGTAGCTGGTACAGTGCTATGTTTTGAGTTCAGTATGTGAAGAATGTTGATAACACTGATGTTTTCAGTTGTTGCTCAGTAGTGTTTAGACTGAAGTCAAGGATTTTTCAGCTTCTCATGCCCAGCCAGCGAGAAAGCTGGAGGGGTACAAGAAGTTGGCACAGGACACAGCCAGGGCACCTGACCCAAAGTGGCCAACGGTGTATTCCATACCATGGGACGTCCCATCCAGTATAGGAACTGGGAAGTGGGGGCAGGGAATCGCCGCTCGGGGGGACTGGCTGGGTGTCAGTCAGCGGGTGGTGAGCAATTGCACTGCGCATCATTTGTACATTCCAATCCTTTCATTATTACTGTTGTCATTTTATTAGTGTTATCATTATCATTATTAGTTTCTTCTTTTCTGTTCTATTAAACCGTTCTTATCTCAACCCACGGGTTTTGCTTCTTTTCCCGATTTTCTCCCCCATCCCACTGGGGGGGTGGGGAGTGAGTGAGCGGCTGCATGGTGTTTAGTTGCTGGCTGGGGTTGAACCACGACAGAAATCAAACCTTGGGAGTTTGTGTTTTTCTTGACATCCCACATGTTTTTATCCCATTTTTATCCCCCAGGTTTTGATCCGCAGGACGGGAATTCCCATCAGTTTGTCTGTGCTTTATTTAACAATTGCCAGGCAGTTGGGAGTCAAACTTGAACCGGTCAACTTCCCTAGCCATTTTCTACTACGGTGGTGTCAAGGAAAAGAAGGGTAAGTGACCTGTTGAATTTTGAAGTTGTGTCCACAGAAATAAAAGCCAGAAAGCATTTACAACAGCTGCAGATCTATACCAGAATGTTTAATTATTTTCCATCTGTAATTATAACCTATACAGAGGAAAAGATCAGACCTCTAAAAAAGTTTTCCCAGAACTCAGCTTTGCTGCTGCTGAAGGGTAACAGATTTCCTGAGTGTGAAATAACAGTAACCATGAGGTAATGTTTCTCTTACTTAAGAAGAGAAAAAAGGTGCTGATTTCACTTACCCTTTCATACAGAACAGTTGCTAGAGGCCACTGCTGTTGTTCCGTGCACTCATTTAATGCTCTGAGTCAGTGCAGAATACGTCTTTGACCAGATCATGATCAATGTACAGAAATCTGTATTTTGTGAATGACATAAGCAGTCGAATTCAGAGCGATGGTTTTGTCTATATGTACCCCTTTCAGCACTAGGCTTCAGATGCCATATGAGTGGGCCCTGTTACACTTTCCAGTGCAGTGTCATAATATAATCTAGCAGTAGATAGAGCAAACTGAAAATATCTGAAGGAAAGAACTGACGTGATGGAGTGAAAAGTCCCCTTAGTTTCTCTGTCCTTTCCCTTATATGTTTATGTGAAAAAGAAGCTAGGAGGAGAGAGAAGGTACCAGGTAATCTCTTTTTAGGAGGGAGCTGAGGTATGAATGACACTCGTTTTACAAACAAGCTTGAAAGTGCTGAGGGAAGAACAGAAATAGGTAATCCTGCTTTACTATGAGACCCATCACAATTTAGTTTCCTTGTTGTTTCATTAGAAGCACAGATATTTTTGACTACACCTACATTGACGCCTTTGGGAAGGGGAAGCAGCTGACGGTGAAGGAGTGCGAGTACCTTATTGGCCACCATGTGACAGAGGAGTTCTATGGAGTGGTGACTTCAAAAGAGGTCTTGCAGCGTATGGTGGGAAATCTCTTAAACCTTGGCAAGCGGTGAGTTGAGGATCATCTGGCCTGTAAGGCCTGTGGAAAAAAGGGCGCAGAGTATACTGTCTGCATATCCAGTACTGCTTCTTCACAGTATTTGAGCAAGTGCTTTAAAAAGGTGTCAGTCACCCAGGGGATCTTGAAAATACTGTATGTCACGTTGCATTGTCTAGTTGCTTTTAATCACTTGCAGCAGCATTGTGTGGAAACAATATTTAGTAAAACTAGTTCCCCTCAAGAAAATGGATAGATTTTTTTTTTTCCTTTGTGAAAAGCTGATAGGGACTGTCCACCATTCCCTTAAGAGCAGGGACCTTCGTTATGATCTGCTAAGCACAACCCACATGCTTAAATGAGCAGTTTCAAAGGTACTGTTGGTTTGTAGAAAATCTGGTTTTATTTTCAAATGCCTGTGATAATCACTTTCCAAGTAGTCATAGACAGAAATCACAGGGTGAAAGGATTGCTTTAGGTGTAATTAAGCTAGGGGAACAAAAGCAGATTTCAAAAGGAAGTGGCTTGGAGAGTGAATTCTCTGTAGGATTATTTTACCAAGCAGAATGGTGAAGTGGGAGGGTAGAGTCCGATCATCAGTTGTGTAGTGTTTTTCCTTCTGAGCAGGCTGTTGGATGTGATGAGTGACAGTCAGTGCCAGAGTCACTCTTACTGAATGAGCGTGCCTGTACCTGTAGCATCATTTCTGGTGACTATCCCTGTACATCGGAGTACTGGGGATAGGGGTTGAAGAGCTAGCCTTACAATTGAGTTTCTTTTTTACTGGCAGAGAAAGCACTGATCAGTCTTACCAACTCTTGAGAGACTCGTTGGATCTATACCTGGCTATGTATCCGGACAATGTGCAGCATCTAATGCTCCAGGCTAGGTTATACTTCCACCTGGGAATCTGGCCAGAAAAGGTACCTTGCCACTCGGTTGTATGTTTTCTGATAGTCTAAGTGCTATTAACACTAGTCTATTGATTTTTGGACTACGTCAGCTTGCATTACAGTCTGCCACAACTTGTTTCAGTAATAAATGCAATTGAATGAGTTATCACATTTCAGAGAATCAATTTCTACTGTATGAAGCGGGGAAAAGAGGATGATGCTTGCTTGCCTGGGGGAGACTTGTGAGCAGCCTTGAGTCTGAGTCATAATTTATGATTTACGGCCCAAGTCTGACAGCTTATCTTGCAACCAGTAGTGTGGACTTCCAGTTGAAAGTTATAAGAACATTCTGTTTGGTTTATGCCTAGATTGTGGTAGTGGTGGTAAAACCCTTCCTGGACTCATGCAAAAGGAGCAATTACCTTATCAGAAAACTTGTAGGAAGTTATCTTTTATGAATACAAACAAACCTTAGCCACACAATCAGTGGCTCTTGTGAAAAAGCAACTTAATATTCCTGTCCTTGGGATTCTTTTTTAATATCACCTTTAGCATAGCATCTTGAGTCCTGCTATCTTGTGAATGTGGGAAAGAAGGTGGCAAGACTTAAAGTTGTCTGAGTTGTCTAGATCATCCATGTCCTTCACTGAATCAGCGGAAGGCACAAGGAAGAAGCATGTAACTCAAAGTTTTATTTCTTTAGTGTGTCACTACAACAAAGAGGTGTTCCCTAGTCAAAATTTCCTGTACTACTTTAGTGAAGCTCACACACTTGGGCAATGCCCATGCCATTTCCAAACGTGAGGTTTGGATGAGGGGGCAGAAGTGTTTGGTTGGACAGCTGAGCAGAACACAAAGCTCTTTCCACCAAATTAACTGAAGCATAGGACTTCTGGAGAAGCTGCCTTCCTTTTGAAGAACAAACTGTGCTAAGCTTGCCGTTCCTTTTTTACGGCAGCAAGTTTTAGGGTCGCCACAGAAAAAACAGCACAAACTAAGAAATTGTGTATGGGGGACTGCTGAGCTGAAATGGCAACCGTATGTACATAGAGGACAGCTAAATGAAACACTGAAAGATCTTCCTTCCCCTTTCTGGCATTCAGCAGTGTCTTTGTAAAGCACCAAAGCTTTACATACTTGTGTTTTGCTGCCCTTCAGAACAAATAACACAACCCCATGGCTGAGTGTTACATGTAGTTTCTCTGTACTACATTGCCAGATGCGATGAAAATGTGCAAATTTGGACTTTCCAGTATTGTGTCCTCATATGCATCCAGTCGTTCCAGGCTATTGGATAAGTTTGTAGGTAGCCAGAGAGAATGCTCTATGTCTGACAGAACAGAAGATAACAGATTTAATAGAGGTCTGCCAGATTTATGGAAAATGGTACAAAATCTTAAAAGTCAAGCAGAACTACACAGAATGTTGTCCTAAGTGTTTGCAAATAACAGTAAATGAAATTGCCAAGAGTCTCTGGCAGCTATGGTCACTGTGCTAGGCCTTCCCCTTTCTGTAGGATTTTTCAGGATTTTCACTCCTTAAGATGCCAGCCATAGAATTAAGGTGGCCAAGAAGCCTCAGCTCTGTTTCTTCTTCTCGTACCTAATTACTCACTTGTTCTTTTTCTGAATTCATTTTCTTCACCTCATGGCTGATGTTCATGCTCAATAGCCTGAGATTTCTATTCCTCTTCTGCTGCTGCTCTGAACTTAAAGTGACCAAAACTTCCAGCATGTGATCAAGGAGACAGTCCTTTTGCCAGGTGCTAAAGTGCGTCAGATTTTTGGAACTGTGGCAGCACTTAAGGTATTTGATGTTGGGACGGATGTATCTGTCTCTTCTCAACCTGTTTAGACAACAGTTTTGGTGAGAGCAAGAAAGGGAAAAAAAAAAAAGTAAAACTTGTATTGCCTGCCTCTAACAAACTTGGCAGCAGATGCTCTGATAGTGTGCCAGAGGGTGTTGGTAGGCTGGTATTCTGGATCTACAGGGTTTGCTGCTTTGAGAGCACGTTTAAAGTTAGTGTTCTTCAGTCATCCTGAGATAAGCAGGTTCTCTGTCTCTTGTTCACTATTGCATGGTATAGCATCATAGAGGTTACTTGTGTTTCCTTCTGTGCTGCCCTATTTTTTTCTCTGTCAGGCTCCCACAGACATGCTGAGGAACTCTTTTAAACTAAAATGTTTGTTCTCAAGTACAGCAGAAGTAATCTGGAATCAGTTCACAGCAGCAGTTTGGGAGACTAGGAACAGTATTCTCTTTGCATTTTAGAAACCTTGAAACGGTCTCGTCAATGCCCTGTGGTCGCAAAATGTGATACAATTAGCTTGTATGACTTAGTTTAAAAGAGTTACTGTGCTCAGCGGTGCCCTTCCTTGGAAGTCGGGACCTAAATAGAAAAGGAGAGGACTGTTGCAATTTCTGCAGGCTAAGCAAGTGTGAAGAACTCCTTGGGAGTGTGTAGCCAGAGCAAAGACTCTCAGTCCTGTGTGGAAAACTCATGGCGGACCTCTAGGCCTGGGCACTTAGACCCAGCTAATTTGAGAAATGTATCTGTATATATTTGTAAGTGTTGGACTGCTGTAAGGACTTGTTCTGAATCTGTCTTTGTGTTTTGGTTGCTGAAGGTTCTGGACATATTGCAGCATATTCAAGCTTTGGACCCATCCCAGCATGGAGCTGTCGGGTACTTAGTTCAACACACCCTAGAGCATATTGAGCGCAGGAAGGAGGAGGTGGGACCTGAGGTGAAGCACCGTTCAGATGAGAAGCACAAAGAGGTCTGCTTTTCGATTGGGCTGATTATGAAACACAAGAGGTGAGCTCTTCAAAACCTTCCCCACATTAGCAGGCTGTACTGTAACAATGAGTGCCAAAGTGTTTGTTCTGATGGTAATGAGACGTGGTTTTATCTGCCAAGGAGGTACCTGGAATGGAAAATGCCAGGTATGTGCATCTATGCCATGGACCTTGTAGGAAAATGGGAGCAGCTCTGTCTGTCCTTTGAGAGAGCGAGTGTATTCACTGCCGTTTGCTTGCAGAGAGAAGTTTGTGAGGTGACTTGTCTGAGTCATCATATATCATGCAGCTAAAATTTCCACAGCCCAGAGCTCTCAAAGAAACATCAGTAATCAGTTAATGAGGGACTGTGGAACAGAATCGACTTCAAAAAAGATTGTAAGATACCTAAGACAGTTTATGAATCTTCCCTGTGCTATTATTACCCCCTCTTCCTGTTCCTGTCTGTAGCGCTCTGCCAGAATGACATGCCATCACTGTGTTGCTTCGGCCAACTCAACAAGACATCTGGAGCATATTTTAAGGGCGTCAGCAGTGACAGTTGTAATACCTCACAATTAATCGCATAAATAATCTGAAAATAATGATGGCTTTGTTTCCAGGAGTTCAGTATTGGGATTACTACCTCTGTGCGATGGGCACAGAAGTAATTGCACAACACAGTAGGATAGTTGATTCTCTCCCTGTTTCTTGTTTCCTGTTCTCCTGGTTGCTGAGTTCCAGTCTCTTTCCCACTTTCATTTCTTGCTCACATTTGGTTTTCCTTTGTCCTCAGCTGTTTGTTCCTGATTATTTATCCAGTCGCTCCTAGTCATTTCCCCCCACCTCAAAATACACACATGTACGCACACAATCTTTTTGAATTAATTTTTTTTTCCTCTTGTCCTCTCCTCCTTGTGCCAACTCACAGGAGGCTCCTATCCTGTTTGTGCTATAGTAGTCTTGAGGGAAAAGAGCTGGCTCTGGAGTTTTCACAGTCTTTGGTGTGCGATTTTTTTAATTAGATATGGCTATAACTGCGTGATTTACGGCTGGGATCCCGCCTGCATGATGGGGCATGAATGGATCCGGAATATGAATGTCCACAGCCTTCCGCATGGCCCCCACCAGCCTTTCTACAATGTGCTAGTGGAAGATGGCTCTTGCAGATATGCTGCTCAAGGTGAGCAGGAGTCTCCTGTGTTTACTATCTGTTTAGAAGTACATTAGGAGAAAGGGATGCTTAAGTGATTAACTCTTCTAAGCATGAAACATAAACTGTTAGTTAAGGTTGAGGTAGGAAGGAAAATGGTCTTGAATTCATGGCCTGCGTTGTTTGCTCTCCATGAAATCAGTAATGCTAGGAGTGAATGTTAATCACTCCTGGTGATTAACTGGTGTAATCTCATCTTGCCCAAGAAGCATGTTCTGGACATGATTGGTTTTATGGTGTAAACCATGATTGTTCCTTTTGAAAGAAGTAATTCAACTCTTGCTGAAGTCTGAAGTTCTGTCAGCAGCTCTTGCTCTTTGAAGTTATAGCTGTGCTGTGGGCAGGACCTCAAAATAGGATCTAGTGAGGGAGCACAGAGGCTTTGCTTGTCAGCTCGTGGTTCTGAGCAGCTGTCATCAAGAGACTGTATGTGCCAAGATCCCAGAGAACACAGGTAGCATGGCTTTTAGTGCCACCTCTAATAAGAATGGGACAAAAATGAATGTCTCTTTACAAGTGCGAAGAGGTGTAGAAATCTCAATCAACCATTCTTTATGCAACATACCATAAGAAAGGACATTCTTTTCTGATGGTCAGAATATGAGGTTAGGATACAGGAAGAAGTGTCAAACTGAGGTTCAAAAGAAAAAAAAAACAAAACATCTGTAACTCTGTACATTGTAATCAGAGTGTTTCTTTGCCTCATGTTTGTTCTTCTCCCTGTGATACAGAGGTGTCCCATTCAGCTGGCAGGGCAGCTGCACAGCCTGATTGTATTTTGCTAAGAGAAGACATGGGAGCTGCTGGAGGGGAAATGCAGAACAAAATACAGTTCAGCTCTTTCCCTAGGGTGTGCTCCCTAGCATGTTCTGGTCCCATACATGTGAGCAAGAGGTGGTTTTACAGGAGGGGACACTCCTACCTTTGTAGGTTTAAAGTGCAGGTGTTTCTCACTGTCCTGAGTTCCTTTATATTCAGTAGTCCAAAAAGATGAAGTGGAGACTGGGAATATTGCAGCTCAGCCTTATGGCTCATATTAGGCAGTATTTGACCTCTCAGAGTCTTAAAAAACCAAAAATTCCTGTGCACCATGGGTTGATATTAAAATATGTATCCAGAGAACTGTCCACAGTGCTTCTGGGGCTGAGTCATCTCTTATATCTTTTGTTTAATTGTTTATAAACAAGTATAATGCTGGCTGGTTCCAGAGTACAGAGTATTTTAGCCAAGCTGTAGGTTGACACCATCATCTCTGTAGCATCCAAGTGTTTTGATATTGCTAGGGAAAATTGAAGGGTTTGTCCTTGCTTGCTGAAATCCTGCTGCCTGCCTATTGAGTATCCCTTCTAAAATACATCCTCAGATCATTTGGGAAGGGAGTATTTCATAACTTACTGACCTGACCGGGGAGGGGATGATAGTTTTGTACTGAAAGAATCTTAAACAAATCTGCATGCAGAGTTTTATCTAACCAGCTCAGGAATAACACCAAGCTTATTATAGGTAATTGTGCCTCAGTTTGAGTCCTTCTGTAAATTTGTAGATTGAGCTGTAGCTAATTCCAAAACACCTGTTTCATACAGTGAGTTTGGTATCTACCTGTCTGCTCTTGTCGTTCTTTTGTTTGCTTTGTAGCAGCACAGACCTGGTATCTGTGGCTCAAAACTGCTAGTCAGCATGTTTCTCAGGCTCCCCACCTAGTGCTGAACTTGCTTGTCTCAGTCACTTCCCCCCTGCCAGCTTCTGTTTCGTCACTGTGTTTTCCCCTTTGTACACAGCTCACTGCTCAGCCATGCTTCTGCAGAGCATATTGGAGTGTAAATTGTTTTCCGCAGTGGTGCAGTATACGAGAAAGGTACTTTGCAAGCCCGTAGGACTGCATCAGCCCACTGAGGTGTAGAAAGCTCTTGTGCTTTCGGCTGCAGGCACTGGCATACAGTAGCTTCAAAGAGCCTGTATGGATTAATATGACTTGCATGTGCTCTTTGTAGTGAACTGAATAGTTTCAGAGACAGATAAATTATTCCTGAATTATGTTCTCTGCATTCCATCTTGATCCTGCCCTGCCTTGCAGATAAGTCAGACTTTGGGACTTAGGCAGCTTTTGTTTCTACCCATATGTCTGGCACTGTGCTGGAAAAAATGACATCATTTGGGGACTGCTGCAGGGCACCTGCGCATGAGATTTACTGCTGGGCTGCCTCCCAGTCACACTGCTTTATACAAATACTACAGGAGCAAAGGGACCCTCAGATTGGGTCACCTTTGCATTTTAATGCCAGTGCTTCTGTGTTGTTTAACTGTTGTGCTTAATCAGGTTATCTTTTAGTACAACGGAGGAAATGGGGTGCCATGGGAAAGAATCAGTATGCTCTTCTTGGGGACTTTCTCTTAGCTTTGGGAAGTTTAGATTTAGAAAAGTTAACAGTGCTATGTGAGACATGCTTGAAAACCAGGCTGGCGACTTGACATGGTTGAAACACAGACTGGTGACTTAGGGCAAGAAAGCACTTGCCTCCTCTGCCAGGAGAACCTTGTGCAGTCGGCCTCACCTTGGAGCATTTGAGAAGGATCTCTCCTAGAAACTGATCTCCCATGGGACTTGAGGGATCAGAGCTCAGTGCAGCAGCTTCTCCCTGCGCTTGCAACCAAGACTTGTGACCAACAGAGTGGGAGCAGGTCAGCATCCTGCTACTCTAACCTTATGTCAGACACTGTGGTCTCAGGCACAAAATAGTTTTCATGCCACTAGTAAACGGGGTCAGCATCACTTAGGAGATAAGACCCTGTGAGCAATCGTACTGGCATACTCTGTGCATATTTTCCTGGATTAGGGTTGTTTGGTTTTTTTCTTTAAAGCATCAGGAGGTGGTGTTTCTAGAGACAGAAAAAAGACTTGAGAGAGGTGCAGGATTTATTGCCTTGTAGCAGGGCGTTTCATGAGGTGATAACTGATTCTTTCCTTTCCTAACAGAGAACCTGGAATATAACTCTGAGCCTCGGGAGATCCCTCACCCTGACATTGGCCGCTATTTTTCAGAGTTTACTGGCATTCACTACCTAGCAAATACCGAGCTAGAAATTCGGTACCCGGAGGATTTGGAGCTCACACGTGCTACAGTTCAGAAGATCTACAGTTCAGGCAAGGAGTGAGTGCAAAAGGAATCACGAGGACAGAAGCAGCTGGAGTGTAGCTTTACCCTCTGCAAAACTTGCGTGGAAGGCAAGTTTGGTGACAATCCTTTGGCTTAATGCATTGAAAACTGCATTGAACTTTGTAACTGGTGCTATAGCATCTTTCCGTTGCCTGCCTGCCCATTCTGGCCCAAAGGCACAGGGACACATGGTAGTTGAGGCCAGGTGTTAAGGATCTTGCAGGGACAGTTACGCTAGGAAGCACGTTGTCCTTCAGAAGGATTTGCGCATACTACTTGTTCCGTGATTGTCTTGCCTAGAAGGTCGACGCAGTGAGTTCCCTGGTGTGGAATATGGAAGAACACTCTCTTCCAGAGAAGTTGCTTGTCCTTGCAGTGTTGTGGGTTTTTTTGTTTGGTTGTGTTTTGGGGTTTTTTTTAATGTATATCTCATGCAGGTGATAGTTTTTAAAGTCTCTTACGTTTCACTGTTGTCTTCTCCAGTCTGAATTTTTGGTCAAATTTTGCTTCACCTCTGTAGTCTGATTGCTCATAGAGCTACCGTTCCAATTCTGAGTATCCCTACAGGCCTGGGAAAGAGCCTCAGCAACAAAAACAGCAGCAGCTAGGCTTCCAGGGGTGGCAAGCACAGTGGTGACACTGAGGTCCAGTTGGCTACCTTGCTGACAATACAAACTCTCCTAATGCAGAAGATGAGCTGCTAGCCCTTTTCCATGCCTGCTAAACACACCCAGTCCATGTTCTTACCTTGTTTTTTGGTCTGTTCATCTTGTATGTCCAAGGTGGGATCTGCAGCACAGCCGCGAGTGCTCCCAGGACGATTTTGAACCTCGTGGCACTGTTTCATGGAAGCCTTGAGGTCAGTGCCAGAATGACTTTGATGTATGGGGAGCTTCTACTCGCTGCCATCTCCAATCTATAGGTATTTATGCAATACAGTGGG
The DNA here is from genome assembly GCF_026419915.1 of Harpia harpyja. Lineage (NCBI taxonomy): Eukaryota > Metazoa > Chordata > Aves > Accipitriformes > Accipitridae > Harpia > Harpia harpyja. The sequence continues at coordinate 45,325,520 of NC_068948.1, read as the reverse complement.
ATCGTGGCTGGAAACTAGCCAACCCTGGAGTCAGCCAAACCGTGTATGGAAGAGAGATGTTAATTCCTGCAGCTCAAGGCCTTCTTCCTTTTTGCCAAAAGAGAATGGATTTTGCGGGAGTGCATGCTCTGCTGCCCAGAGGGAAGAGCTTTAGCAGCTCAAGGCACATCAATTTCAAGATGACTTAAAGGCCCAGACAGGACCACTGCAGAAAAGGTTTTCCTCTGGGTTCAGGTATTATGGGGTGCAGAGTGACACAGTGTTTGTGCATACACAGAGCCTGTGTATCTTTGTGGTTTCCGAAGCAAAGTCTATAGACTAGCTGCCACTAGTGTCTCCTGTCACTGTCCAGTTGCAATACAGTAGTTATGTCAGAGATGAGAATTAGGTACTGTGCCCTGTAGAGTTAGGTGGATGCTCTTAGTCTATTATAGCACTTCAGGTATCGCCACGTGAAATCACACAGCCCTTCTCTTAAAAGAATGCTTGAACTGCATGCCATCCTATTGAAATATTGAGCACTGATTAAATATGAGAAATAAATATTGAAAGCCCAGCTCTTTTGCCAGCAGAGTGGTGGTGGTGTGCAGGAATCTTGGTGCTTTAGGGAGAAGAGCCCTGTGTGGTTAGTGCTGAGGAATGGTGAAGGTGCTCTACTCCAAGTAGACCTATGTCTTTAAAGAAGTCTGTACTGAAATGAACTTGGAGGGAGGGAAGGAGCTGAAGAATTTCTATGGAAGCAGAACGGATCCAACTGAAAGCAGGGTAGGGAATCATTAGGCAAAAATCTTAAAAATCCGTCTCTTGTTTTTGAGAGTTGGAGTAGACCCCAACCCTCCAACCCTTTTTGAGGGTTGAAAGCAGATCCCAAAAGATTCCTAGCAGGGATGTGAGGTTGGGAATGGGTCTGTTGAGTCACAAGGTTGATGCTGGTAGCTGAGAAAAGACATGCAGCAGCAGGGCTTGGACTCCCCATTCCCAGCCTCAGCTTTGAGGCTAGCTCTGCAACAGCATAGATATCAGTGAGTTTCCTGGGGCTTTATGCTCCCCTCTGCCAAACGGGCAGTCTGTTCACACCTTGCCCCTCTCAAGTGCATCAAGGGAATTGCCACATACCAAGCTTATAGGAGTCCTCAGCGAGAGGTGCTGCCTCAATGCGAGGTAGAATTGTGCCATAAAAAAGCCACAGGAGTCAACAAAAAGCTGCCCAAAGTTTCTCTGAAAACTGGTGCTGGACAGTGCGTATCTAACCCACTTGAAAACATGCTGTGTACTTTAAGATGGGAGTCCCAGAGTAGCTGGCAGAGCCCGTTGTTATACCCATCTGTCTGGGGCCACCCTGTGTTTGTACTCTGAAGAGAGTCTGGACAAGGAGGAAGCGTGGGAGCTGCTCCTCACGAGGTTCACGCTCGCTTCCCCCACCCACAGACTCTTAACGATTTCCGTTTTTGCATGGGGTGCAAAAGGGGAGCGTTACTGTGCAATAGGGGACAGATGTACTGCAAGTGACTTGCATACACAAGGCAACCCAGCCAGCCCTGTAACTAAAACCTCTCGTCACTTCAGCAAACATTTTGTAGAGAAACTGTGCTCTCAGGACAGGTCTACCTGCCTACCCTGCTGTGCAGACTGTGTCAGTGCCTGGTTATGTGGGTGTTGGTGTCGTCCAGCAGTGCCGACACAGCCCTGTATGTGCCAAATTCGGAAAAGACTGGAGGCATTTCAATAGGCACCGCACAACATCAGCACAGGGTCCAAGTCCCATTTTGGGACTTCAGGCAAAACCAAAGGAAATGGTGTGTAAAGGCTCCCCCTTTTTGTTCCTGTTTGGTTAGGCATGCCCCTTGCCTCGTTCTGTCCTGCCGCTGGCCGTAGGGTAGGGGTAGGCTGTGTTGCATGCTATGGGTTGAGTCTTTGGTCTTGGTGAGGAGGAATTCCCACGTAAGTATTTGCAGCTGTGGGAGGCCTCAGCCCAAGCATCCAGGGTGGCCAGGGAAAACTGGAAAAAAACCCACCAGGCTACCTCTCTATCCCTGCTTGAGCAACCTCTTGAAATGCACATCAGTTCCCACAGGCTGAGCATCCGAGGTCCAGCACAGCCGGGAAGTGCCTCTTTGGGTTGATGGAGGTCACGCATGAGGTGTTCGCCTATGCATCAAGCGGGTCTTCTGACCCCTTCTTCTCTCCTGGCAGCACAGGCGTCTTTGCAGTCACCATTTCCCCCAGAAGACAGCAGTGGATCCCAAAAGTTCCTTGTGTCCGTGAGTAATGTCTGGGTCTGCGTGAATGTACCTATGTTAAAGATGATACATATGCATATACATCGCCATTTGTCTTGTCGTATCTGTGCGGAGTTCACTTGGGAAAAGGGATGTTTTCCTTTCTGGAGGAGGTGGAATTGCAACCCTTCTCTTGTCTGACTTCACAGAGCTGCTGTCCCAATAAGCAGCCGCAGAACACCCAGGGTGCTATCACATTAAAATGGCTTTCTGGAGGGTGAAGAAAAAAATGCAGAGGGTGGGAAAGAGCGGGCAGGAAGCAAGTAGTAATCGCTGTCCGGATCGTTAGGAAAATGACACAGAGAGCTGAGCAGCAGTTGTGGGCTGGTTTTGAGTGGTGCCAGTGGGTCCGGTAGGTTATAAAGGTAGTGCTATTCCCAGACTTCCCTTAGCAGGGAGCGAGGGCTGTGGGCAGCAGCCTCCTGGGGGGGGGTTGTCCTCCCTTACAGGATGATGTCTTGATGTGCTGCTGCTTGGGAGAGAGGCTGAAGAGCTGCTCAGGGCCCTCCACCAGCAAGGTGCGTTCCCTGGGGCAGGGGAGGGACGGCTAATGGTGCTGCATCCTCTTGGGAAGCCTTTCCCACCCCTCTGGACCCATCCTGACACACAGGGCCAGGGCGGGGGGACACTGCGGAGTGCCCTGACAGCCCCCAGAGCTGAGGGCTGGCTGGGTGGCCTCTGTGACAAACCGCGGCGGTTTGTCACCAACCTTTACAGGGAAAAATGGAGGCCCCTGGGCCCTATGCACCAGCCAGCCCTGCCTTTGGATGGCAGAGAGCTGCATCCTCTGGGCCTCTGCCGCTGAGCAGAGGAGGGCAAGGGGAGGAAAAGATGACTTCGGGCTGGAGGAGGGCCCCTGAGGGTCTTCTGATCCCTTCCAGGCCACCTTCAGCTTTGTACCACGTTGCTCAGGGTTGAGCATCTCCAAGGGATGTCACAGCTCCAGCAGTCCTGCCTGCCTGGCTGGTGGCTTTTCCCCCACACGAGGACACAGGGACTGGCTGCGTGGGCAAGGGCAGAGCGGTGCGTGTGTTACCCCTCTCTCCTACCCTCCTCCTTTTGGCTGGGGATGCCTGGGCTGGGCGAAAAGACATACTAGATGAAAAATTGTCTGCCCCAGGCCTGGAGGCTGAGGACTCCTGAGCCTCAGGGTCCCTCTGACATTGACAGCTGAGGTTGCAGGATGGGGACATCTGTCTGTCCTTTCTCTTTTTTTTTTTTTTTTTTTTTTAAACAGGTATTTTATTGGATCTGGTGCAGCTAGAGGCTGGAAATGATCTGGTTCATTTCCTGTTTATATTTGGCTTTAAAAAAAAAATAAACCACACTGGCTTGCTACCTCCTGCCACAGCGTGCTGTGCTTTCTGAGCTGCCTGCCCGTCTTAAAACCACGGCGTTGTCTCTTCAAAGCGGTTTGCTCTTCCCCTGCGCTCGTGGGAGGCTGACGTGTCGCTGCCAGTGCTGGAGCCCGGTCTGGCAGCGAGGGAGATGGTGACAGAAACCCCCACCTCTGCACCGGGCCCTGCCAAACCTGCCTGCCTGCTTCTGCCTCTCCCTGCCTGCTGGCCCTGCACCGCCTGGGGTCACAGCCGGTGCCTCTGCCCCCTAAGGAGGGCTGGGTTTCTCTCTTTTGGGGGGGCTGCTGTCACCCCTCTGTCTATCCCCCTTTCTCTCTTCCCAGCTCCCTGTGTGGCTCTGGGCAGAGCCAGGGATGGGGGAAGCTGAAGGACCTGCGGTTCCTGCCACGGTGGGCGACCCCCCCCGACCCCAGTGCCTGCAGCCAGGCTGGGCAGGGAGTGGGGGGGCATGGGGGCCGGTCCCTGCCCTTCTCCTGCCACGAGTGGGCAAGGCCGGGGGCTTCAAATTCTACCAGCCCATCAGGGGAACCCCCCCCCCCCCCTCACCGAGGTGGGTCCTATCCACGCCGGCCCGCGGGGGGGGGGGGGGGTGGTGGGGGGGGGAGGCTGTTAACTCTGGAACCTAACGACGGCGCGGCGGCGGGGAGCTCAGGGACCCGGGGGAGCCCCGCGGCCGCCGCCTCCCTCCTTGCCGCGCCCGCCTTTATAAGCGGCGGCGGCGGCGGATCCCGGTGCAGCGGCCCTCGGCGCGCCGCCTCCCGGCACGGCCCGGCCCGGCATGGGCTCCGCGCACTCCGTGCCCGCCGAGATGCGGGAGCTGGCCGACAGGACCGGCTGTAAGTACCACGCGGGTCCCCGGGGCTACCTTGGCTGTCCGGCCCCGCAGGGGACATGTCACCCGGGGAGGGATGCAGGAATGTCACCGGGGGATGGAGGGATGAAGGAGATTTTGGGGGGGGGGGGATGCAGCCATGTCACCCACAGGGATGCACCCCCGGTGTCACCCAGCCGGGGTGTCAAGCGTGCACACGTGTGAGCTCCAGCAGCGCTTTTGCCCACCCACGCTGCTGGTGCAAGAAATCGTCCCCACGTCACTGTTTTGCCCGGGAGCCACCGGCTCCGCTGCCGTCCGTCCGGTGATGCTCTGGGGGCTGGTACGGTGCGTAACGCCCGGCGGGGGGGTGGTTTGCAGCAGGGACGTGGCCTAGAGCTGCAAGCAGGACTCGGTACGTAGGACAAGGTGGTCGTGTTCCTCCTGGGATGTGTCATCCCTCCGGGATGCCCCAGGATGTGGCCAGCTCTGGGGACAGAGATCGGGATGCTCCTGCCGTACTGAGAGCAGAATGTGATGGAGCGAGGGGTGGAGGAAGGCAACTCTGCCCACAGCCAAAGGATGTGCCGGGGCTGAGAAGGTCCAGCAACTCTCTTCGGCCCTGCTATGGGTCCTATGGGCACATCGCCCTTCCTCCCCTCTCCTCCTCCTCCAGGGAGGGCTGAGCACCACAGCACCCCGGGGTGAACAGCCCTCCCTGCAGGCAGGAGCCTGGGGACCCCCCCCCGGGTTGCGAGCATGGCAGCCCAGGGTGGGAGGATGTTTTGGAGAACACCTTGGCCTGGGGATCCCATCGCATCGGTGCTGCCTGCAGCAGGCAGCTCCCGCGCAGGCAGTGCTACCCGTGGGCCTTTGGCATCTGCCCGTGGGAGGCACCTGCCTCACGCCCGAGTGCCCCTGGGAATCAGTCCCGGAGGAGGGTTTACAAAGGAAACACCCCAAAAAGTCTCATCGAAACCAGAGGTCAGGGGTGGGGGAAGGGGAGTGTGATGACCCTGTGCCCCAACCAGGGTGCATGGGCTCCCACCGTGCTGTGCCTGCTGCTAGAAAAACCTAGGGAATGCAAGTGTGGTTTTTTTTCACAGACTCGCTGCTGCGGTACAACCTCATGGAGGTCATCACAGTCACCCTTGGGAGGAGCAGGGACAGGGCAGGGATCCCTGCGGGTCCCGAGGATGCACTCATGGCCTGTTTCTTCACCTTCTCCCCCACTGCTTTAAACCCCAAAAGCCACAGGGTCACCCAGAGCTCTCTGCTCGGGGCCGTCGGGGCCCGTTCCCGTCCCTGCTGCCGCGTGCTTGATCACGAAGCTGCAGCAGAGGCATCTGCCAGGTGCTGCAGTGGCTCTTCTCGGGATGATGTGATCTTCTCCTGCACCCAGGCTGGTCCAGCGAGACAAAACACGGCACAGGGAAGGCAGCGCGGGGCTGAGCCCCTCTAGCGCATCTCTTCCCTGGGAGATGCTCTTTGCTTGAGCAGCACAAACTGCTGCAGGCTGGGAAACAGCAAACCCAGCACCCTTCAGTTTAAATACTTTTTTTTTTTTCCCCTATAAGCATAGGTTGCCATGCTTGGACACGGGCCTGCAGCATCAGAGTGCTGAGGATGTTTCTCAGTGATAGGAGCAGGCTCTCCTGCCCTTGAGCCAGTCCTTCTCACAGGAAAGCCTTTGCCCTTTGTGCAGGTGCAGCTTTTTTTTTGGAAAGCAGCCGAGCGCTGCTGGCCTTTGCAGGACGGTGCAGTCCTCAGAGACCTGCCTGCACCGCAGCCCTGCGCTGCAGCTTGGGGGGCCGGGCAAGGAAGACCTGGGTTTGGGGAAGGAGGGGGGGGAAGAGCCGTCTTTTTTGCCTTGCAGCTGTGGGCTGGATGCAGAGCGGGGCTGGACCGACCGTGAGCATCCAGCCAGTGACCCCATTTTTTTGACATGTCGGTGTTTGGGACATTTTTCTGAGACATCAAAGATGTTGGTGTACAACCACGTCCCAGATGTTGAAGGCTTGGTGGCCCAGCTGCTCCCATGGTGACGGTGGTGTTGTCAAGGGAGAAAGTGAAAGGTCACTTCTCCATGGCCTAAATTGGAAAGCAAAGTCCAGAGAAAGTTTCCGTGTGTGTGTGTGGACAGCAGCAGAGCACCAGAGAGGAGTTAGAGAAAAAAAAAAACATCATATAGGTAAATCGGTGGTGATCACCACCTGAGAGTCAGTGGGTTCACAGGGGAGACCCCCTAAAGCCCATCCGGGGGGGCTTAAATGGCCTCATCCTGCAAAGAGGCTGGTGGCTGCCAGCGTGTGTAGAGATCCTGGGCAGGCACAGAGCCCCAGCAACAAGCACAGATGGGTTTTCCAGTCCATTAATAAAGGTCTGTAAATGCTCAGCCTTACTGATCAATACAGTTTCTATTCCAAGGCTGTGAAACAACAGTCAGAAACGGAGCGAAGGACATTATTTAAACATAATAAAAGAGAGAGAGGGAGCCAGCCAGCAAGCACCCAAGCTCAGCATTGACCCCTTGTCTTTTTCAGCCGCAGCAGTTAACCATTTGCAATCCCTCAATTATACTTTAACATGCTTTTATCTTTCTCCGCGCCACCGGGAAAGGCTGACGACCAGCCGCCGGCGCAGCCCTGCTCCGTGCTCGGCTCCGGCCGGGGCCGCAGCGAGCGTTCGGGTCCAGCTGGCGCCCGGACAGACGCCACCAGCTCGAGCAAACAGAGCTAAAAGCCGCTTCCCTGGCTCCTGGGAATGGCTACTGTCAATATTTGCACGAGAGAGTCAGGCTCTGCGTGTCTTCAGGGGTTTGGAGAGCTTGGTTATGGCCTGTAGAGAATAGCTGGGGAAAAAAAAAAATCTGTGTCATGGGGTTAAGGAGGTGAAAAGATGCCGTAACTTCAGCGCTCGTGGGGCTCAAGGCAAGGTTGGTGGGCATCCCAGTCCCTACCCCAGGCTGATGCTGCGGTGGGCACAGCCGCCTGCCCCAATGGGTCGGGGCTTCCCGGTGCCCCGGCTCCCCACGAGCAGCAGCAGCTATTTCAAAGCCTGGCTTTGCTTTTTTGGGTGCTGATGCTTCTCCTCCATGTTCAGCCTTTCCTTCCCCCAGCAAAGCACAGGTGGCTGCTGTCAGCTGTGGGGTTTTCTTTTTGGTTTTTTTAGTGTTATTTTCTGTCACCCAGCATGGCTGCGGACATGAGGACATGAACCTCCCGGCTGCAAGTAGAGATGCCCCGGGGCAGGTTGAGATGTGCTGCCGGGGCACAACTCCTGCCCACTGCGCCAACAAACCCCAAATTAAATGCTCAAGCCTGTTTGAAGGGTCTGCTACCTAGGATCCTGAACTGGAGGAGGTGGGATCCTGCCGTGCCATGCCATGCAGGCTGGGCCAGGGGAGTTTCTGCAGACAGGGACTGGGGATAAACCAGCCCTTGGCGTCACCCTGTCCCCCCCCCCGCAGCAAGCAAGGGACAGAGCACACAGGGGCCGACACAGTGAGATGGACCTTGCAGGGCTGCATAGAGCCACCAAAGGGAAACAGGGATGGGGAAAAACTGCCAAAAAGTGCCCAAGGCTGTACCCCGCTGCGGGAACGATGCGGAGCAGGCAGCCTTTTGGCTATTGCCGGACAGGGTGGGCTTTGGTGGTGTCCCTCTCCCAGGGAACAAGCTTTGCGGCAGGTTTTGGTGCCTGCCAGACTCCTTGTGTCCCTGGGCAGGACTCGAGCTCTGCAAATGGGTGTCCTGAGGTCCCCTGGGAGCTGCCTTGTGCCCAGGGAGCTCACCCCCCTCCCCATCACCTCTCTCTTTTCCCCCAACAGTCACCTCCGAACAAATCGAGCACTTGCACCGACGATTCAAGCAGCTGAGCCGGGACCAGCTGACGATCCGGTACGGCGCTTCCATTTCCACTGCCGGGGCGATCCCTGTCCTGCTGGGGTCTGGTCAGAGCATCACCCGCGGCACCCGCCTTCCCTGGGCTGGCGAAGGGTGCCTAGTCAGGGTGCCCGGCTCCCCGGGCTGCGAGAACGAACGTGTCCTTGCCGGTCATCCCAGGGCCGTGCTGAGCTGGCTCTCTGCAGTGTGGCATTGCAAATAATATGAGGAAAAATGAGTGGTGAAGCAGTGGCCTGAGAGCAGGGTTGCTCCTGCATCCCATTTTTTCTCCAGCTTTAAAAACAGTTTTGGGGAGGAAAGTGAGAAGTAAGTCCCTACACAGCAGTGACAGTGGGGTTTGCAGTTGCCCTTTTCCCCCTCAGCATCTTTGCAGGCAATTGTGCACCAAAGCCACGACTCCGCTTTCTCGGAAAAGCTCTGGCACATCCAACCAGCTTCACCAGCCACGCGAGGAGCCAGCGTGGGCTGGGGAGCCCAGCTGCCCTCTGCTTCCACTCCCCCCGAGATTATTTCTTGGCTCATTTACTTTATAAAAAGTCGATACCAAAAGACCAGCACAGGTTCCAGCTGGTGTCTGTGCAGCAAACATGAGGCAGCAGCGGGACGGTGGATGGCAGAAGCTCCTTCCCTCGCCTCGTCGAGCCCCATTCAGGACCTTATTCCTGGGAAAACTCTGAAAAACCATGCAGCCGAGCAAAGGGTCCCAGTATCAGCCCTGAGCCACTGCGTCCCAGAGCTTCCCAAAGACCCATATTAGTGGGGACAAAATTCCCCTGTAGCTGCACCAAGCACAGCCTGATGCAGCAGCGCAGCTTGCTTTCAGTCTGAATTGAGGCAAACAGGGGTTTTCATGCCAAACCTCTTTTTTTTTTTTTTTCATGATTGCTTTGAAAGCATGGGGTCGGGGCTTCTGCCCCAGCCCTTTGGTGATTGTCGCAGCATCTCCCTCCTCTGCAGCTCCCTCACACTTTGGGCTGTGTCTGTTTCCTTTGCAGCAAGGAGAATTTTGACAGCATCCCCGATCTGGAGTTCAACCCAATTAGGGGGAAAATCGTCCATGCTTTTTTCGACAAGCGGTAAGAATATCCCCAGCACTGTGGGGAGGGTCGGGGTAATTGGTTTATCCTCTGAAAGCGGGATGTAGCTGAGCAAAGATGTTCTCTCTAAAGGCTGGGATGGAACCAAGGTGAAAATTACAGACATTTAAGCTAAGTCTTAGGGAAAAACCTGTCCTAAAGCTTTGCTGAGGGACGCGCCAGGCTCTGTGGCAGGCGGGAGCGGGCGGCTGGGATGGTCCCGGCTGCCCGTCACTGACGGCTCCGCTCTTGGCAGGAACCTGCGGCAGGAGTCGGATGGGCTGGCGGATGAGATAAACTTCGAAGACTTCCTGACCATCATGTCCTACTTCAGACCCATCGAGATGAACATGGACGAGGAGCAACTCGATCGCTTCCGGAAAGAGAAACTTAAATGTGAGGCTCGCCCAAAGCCCAGGGCCAGGGAAGGGTGGGAATGGTGGGAAAGGGCTGCCCTGACCCTGCCATGCTCCTCTCATCCCTCCCAGTCCTCTTCCATATGTATGACTCGGACCACGACGGGAAGATCACGCTGCAGGAGTATAGAAATGTAACGTATGGTCCCTCCTGCCCCATCACCACCGAATTCCCGGCCCCGGCTTTGACCCGCTGCCTCGTAGGTGGTGGAGGAGCTGCTGTCGGGGAACCCTCACCTGGAGAAGGAGTCGGCACGGTCCATCGCCGACGGGGCCATGATGGAGGCAGCCAGCATCTGTGTGGGACAAATGGTGGGAGCCGGTTCCTTGCTCTACCGCGGCACAGAGATACACAGATGGTATCGAAAACAGGGCTGGAAGGTGTCCATCCTGCCCAGCGCATCTTCCCTGTCCCCAGGCTGCTTTGGCTGGAGATTTTTTTGCAGGCAGCAGCTTTCAGGGTTGTTTTTGGTTTTTGTTTTTTTTTTTCCCTTATAAGAGCCCAAGGGGGATAAGCAAGCAGCATCCCATAAAGCATGATCCTCAGTGCGTGGGGCTTTAGTGCTTATAAAAAGGGCAGCCCCTTGCAGCCATAGTGGTTCTGGGAACCAATTTTGGGCCCGCCGTGGGGCACAGTGCAGGACCAGTGCTGTGCGCCCATGGGAGACGTGTCCCACAGCCCCAAGGGACCCATCCTCTGGTCACCCAGTGCCCCGAGGCCCCTGCCCCATCGGCGTGGGGCAGCTGTAATGTTTTCTCTCTTGCTGCGCACAGGGGCCGGACCAGGTGTATGAGGGCATCACCTTCGAAGACTTCCTTAAGGTTGGTGGCATCTCCGCTCGTCTCCCCCGGAGGAGGGTGCCGGGTGGTGGCAGGGAGCTGGGCGTTTGGCCCCCGGCCCCGCTCACCCCCTTCCCCTTGCAGATGTGGCAGGGGATTGACATCGAGACCAAGATGCACGTCCGCTTCCTCAACATGGAGACCATCGCGCACTGCTACTGACCTCCGGCTCCCTCCGGGGAGCCACGGGAAGAGGAGGAGGAGGAGGAAGAGGAGGAGGAAGACGAGGACTCTGCAGCAGCTCCGTGTTCCTGGCACCAAGCGCTTTGTACCCGCCCGCGTGCCTGTCCCGTAGCGGGGCTGCCTTCTGCTCTTTAGAAACACAAGAGGCTTTTATCTGTAATAAAAGGTATTTCTCTTTTTACTCCTTGCTGAGAAATACTCTGTCCATCCATCGCCCAGTGCCTGGTGGGGTCTCTCCCTGTGCAGAAAGCCTCCAGAAATCCTGGTCACCCCATAAATTAAAATTTTTAGCCTCTGCCATGTGCTGCTCTGGGGAAGGAGCTGCCCAACTTGTGCCGTAAACCCCCCCGATCCCCAGGCCATGGGGAGTGTGTGCAGGCAAAGATGGGGATGCTGAGGGGCAGGAGGTGAAGGCAGCATCCTCAGCACCTGGAAGGGCAATCACATCCCCCTCTGTATCCCACAAGATGCTCAAGCCAGCGAAGGTGGCAGCAGCACAAGGAATAACCCCGATTTAAACCCAAACCAGCCACCTTGGCTGCATCTGCCAGCCGAAGCCAGGCAGGAGGAGCAGCGTGGGACCATGCCGCGGCCCGGGCTTTGCAACCGGCGTCCCCCCCACCGGGGCTGGGGCGCAGGCAGCAGGGATGCGGGGACATGGGGACGTGGGCTCCTGGCAGCCGGTTGGCTCCCGCCCCCACATGTTCCCGCTAGAACAAGGCATCGGAGATAAGGATTTGTTTACTGGTATTAATAACTGGATGGCTCGAGGCGGATTTCTGTCTCTAAGGCAGCCCGAGCTGAGAAGGGAGGGGGAGAAAAAAGGGCAATGGCTATTTTTAGAAAAGCTGGAAAGATTTGTTTGTTTTATCAAAAATAGCTTCCCCCGGTGACATGTACGCTTGACGGAAAAATAGCCCCCGCCACAGCAAGCAGCCGGCAGCGTGTGAGTGAAGGCTGCAGGGAGCGATGGATGCACAACCTCGTACAGCCCCGGAGCCAGCCCCTTCCATCCCCCCGTGGGCAGCGAGCGCCCGGCATCTCCCTGGCTCAGGGCACGAACTATTTCTCCCCCGGCTCCGCATCGGTGGGGGTTTCCGCGCTGCCCAGGCATCCCCACACCGAGAGCGTAGATAAGGACTTGCCCTTGCAGGCTTTTGTAGCTTTGCCTCTCCGAAAAACCCCGCTCTCCGTTCTCAGCTGCTGGACCACAGCCCCTGCACCGGAGCAGCTCTTGAGAGGCAGCAGCAGGAGAGCAGCCGCGCTAACCCGGCGAAGGACAGCCCTTCCCTGCAATGCAGTCCTGTCCTGGAGAGACCTATGCTGCTCGGCAGCACCGAGGACAGGCTGGGGCTGACCTGGCTTCGGAAGGAGCCGCAGGAACGGAGTCGATCCCGTCTCGCAGCTCCACACGGGGGGATGCCACCACGCCGAGGCTGGATGTGCCGCAAAGCCGTGGGACAGCGCCGCTGCCGTCCGTGGCGTTGGTCGAGCCGTTACTGGTGGTGGTTGAGCCGTTACTGGTGGTGGTTGAGCCGTTACGGTGCTGGCACGTGGTGCTCGACCTGGGCTGGGTGGCGAGAGCCAGGCATCCAGCTTCTCCCAAAATCGCCAGGTTTCAGGAGGAGACTCAGGCTCCTTTCCCCATTTTCTCCCAGGAATTACCGTACTGATGCTGCAGAGCCATCCCACTCCCCAGACCAGCTGCAGGCTCCGTGCCGCCGGCCTCACCCTGCTCCTGGCAGCAGTCGTGTGTGTCCGAAAGGCCCTTTTCCACCCCAAATCGCCCAGCGGGACTGCCCCTCCTGAGCAAAGTCCTTGCTGCTGCCAGGGATTGACATAAGATCCCAAGCCCATTCCCTCTCCATACCATGGTTTTCTTGGAAGAGACATCAGTGCTTCTTGCAGCCAGCAAGGGCTGGGTACACTGCGCAATGCAGGAAAATAGAGGGCAAGAGGACTGAAGGGTATCAATAAGATGGTAATTATTATCCCTTGAGCTAATTAGCTGTCCCCCAGCTATTTTGTTAGGTAGCAAGGAAAGCATGGGAGCAGGGACTGTGGGGAAGCAGCAGCGGGACCCAAAGCAAACTGGCTGCAGCATGTTTCACCTTCACTCGTGTTTGCCTTCTCTGTGGGAAATGTAAGGCAAGAGCAGAAGGGATGGTTGCAGGGAGCAGACGAAAAGGAGAGTGGAATGGGAGGAACCAGGGAAGATAAACCCAATCCTCAGCCCAGCAAAGGGCTGATGATAAAGGCCAGGAGCCCCAGGGCTGTGTACAGCCCTGCCCGCAGTAACGGCTCCTCCAGGTGGGCCGGAGCATCACCGCCATGGTCAGTGGAAAGCCAGGGCAGCGTAATGCAAAGTTGATGTTATGCACAGCAAAACCCAGCAAGATGGAGGATAATAATTCCGTAAAGCACAGGAAAAACTGGCAGAGCACCGGGAAATCTGGCAAGGGTAATGTTTCTGTCATAGACCACAGCAAAACCCTGCAAAGCCCAGAGTGTTCGACAAAGGGTAATAGTTCTGTTTACGGGGCACAGCGAGAGCTGCCAAGATGCTGAGACCTGTGACATGGCACAAAGCTCTGTTGCAGATCCCAGCAGTGGTCAGCAGAGGGTAATTGGAAAATTGAAGCTGCTTTGCCGCGTGTCGGAAAACTCAGGGAAGGCTGATAAAGGCTGAGCAGCAGCGTATCGGAGAGAAGTGACTCGTGGTTCTGGAAGAGCAGGACCGAGCAACCCACAGGACTGCAGGGCAGGTGCCCCAGGCAGGTTTTTTTTTTTGGCACCAAGGGAACAGACAGTTTCTCAGATCCTCACCCTCCCCACCCATCTCTCAGCCACAGTGGAGCTTGGGAAAGGCAGGAGAGACTGAAACACAGGGGACATCTGCCCGGAAAGGACAGGAGGTGCAGGACAGCAGCACAGGAGCACGCAGCAACGAGAGTTAGGGCAGCTGGTTGCAGCCAATGCTTGCAAGCTAGATTTTGAGGCGCTTCCCTGTCCTTCTAATGGCACCCTCTGATGCAGAGGTGACGCAGGACCTCCCCCCCCTCCAAAAAAGCCAGCAGCTGAAGATGCATTTGGCCCAGAGGCTGAAGGTCCCCATTTCTGGCCAGAAATCTGCCAATGGCACAAACCCTGATCTGGAACGGGCACTTTCCTCACTAGTTTCTACTGCTTAATCCATCGGTACTTCATCTGCTTATGGGGCCTCCAACCACTGCTGGCCCATCTTCCCCTTCAGCAGCAGGGACCAGTCTCAGAGGTATGAGGGACTGGGAGGGGCTGGGATGAAACCAGTGCTGGCCAAAATATAGCTGAAGGTTTTAGGACTATCCACGGAAGGGGGAAAGTAGAGGCCAAATGTCACTGAAAGAAAAGAAGGGGCAGAGAGGGCATAAAAAAAAGTATTTTTTGCACCACCGTGGCTCATCAATACCACATGCTCGCACCTCCCCAACAGCATCCAGGACAGGGAATGACAGAGGTACCTTCATCTCTGGCCAGGGACACGAAAGCAGAGCGGAGAGCAGGAAAAGCAGCAGGGTGGGAGGGGAAGGTACTGCTCTGCAAAGCCAAACTGCAGGGCAGGGCAGTCAGAGACCCCCGTAGTCCCTCTCTGCACAAAGAGCACCCGCCGTTCCTCCTCCCACCGCTCCTCGGCATCAAGTGAGGGATGGCAGCCCCACAAAATGCTGGAATCGCTCTTCCCCCCACCACCAGGGTGGTCGGGGACACAAAACAGAGGCAAAAGGCACATTCTTAGGGCCTTTGCTGCTGGCTTGGACCCAAAATATGTGGAGGGAAAGCTGGGGTTTTTCCAGTATGGCACTACAGCTGAGCATGTCCTACCACGACCTTTGCATTGAGACTGTTTTACTATGCACCACCCATTGCTTTTGCCTGAAGTCAGAGCTCCGGAGCCTGGCAGCAGCTGGAGGCTGCTATACAGAGACAGCCTCCCCCTTTGATCATATATTCTCTTTGGAGAACAGCAGGGAAGAAATTTATATCCAGGGATCCTTCTCACGAAGACAATGGATACCTCTTTTTTTGCTAAGAATCACTGTCATCAAGAGCAGAAACCAGAAGTTGTTCTTGAGGCTCTTCACCCCAAACTACCACCTCCTTTGACGCATTCTGATTCTTTAGCTCTCCCCAACTACCCAGCCCATCTGACGGTCACCAGCCTGGTCACAGTGTGAGCCTTTGCCTTCAGTTTAAACTCTGCCTGGTCAATCCACAACACTGCTCCAACACGTCCTGACTGCAGCTCTTCAGCTCGAAGCCCTGCCGTCAGCTCCAGGCACCACCCAACACAGAAGAGGTGCCCCCTTGCTGAGCGATAACCTTTGCCTGTGGGATACAACAGGGGTCTGCTGAGACAAGAGTCCACCTTTACCCCTACCTACCTCAAACTGGTAGCACTAACAAGTCCTAGGGAGTGCCCAGATGGGAAATCCAAAGGTGGCATCTGTCTCTGGTAAAGACTGGATGGTGACTCCATTCTTGCTCTTGAAGTTGTTAGGGAAGAGGATCCATTTAAATGTCACCTAACCCTGGCAAAGATACAAACACCCACGACTGCATTTGCTGCACTCCAACACAGTATTAATGACTACCCAGTGAAGTAGGACAACATCTCTTTTCAGAAACAAAAATTAAACTCCCAACATGGATACTCTCCAACAGCCTAAGTGCCCTCATTTGCATTATGAATGCTAGTTAAATACATACACAATCTTCTGCTGTGGTACAACCTTCCTAAATGAATTCCAGCGATAGGAAAAACAGACCAAAAGGACCACCCTCCAACCCACCCAGAGGAGCTGCATCCAGACTGTGAGCCAACAAAATGGTGGCTGTGGGGACAGAGAATTTCTTTTGCCGCTGGAGGTGATGCAAGCCTTCCAGTATCCGGATGGGGTGACGTTTGGTACCCGATGAACTGATGACTTGTCTTCTCTGCATAAAAAAAGCAAACACCTCTACAAACGCAGGTGCTGCAAAGCATGTTCTCTACCAGCTCAGTGACTACCACGGGTCAAGGAGCAATACGGAGGCAGCCTTGCCACAGGCAGCGCAGAAGTAGAGGGGAAGCACAGGGGAAAAGGGCTCAACACACACAGGCACAAGACAAACTTATCTGCTACTTGCAGCAGGGAGACAAAGGAAGAACAAAGCTGTCCTGAGATAACGAGGCAAGATAAGGAGAGTCAAAGTCAGAAGAAGCCAAGGGTGTATTAAGTGAGACGGGGCAGCAGGTCACAGCGCGGAGGGGAAGAGAACAATGAAGCAGAAGCTCTCTCTGTTCAGCCACATCAGAAGACACAGGGCTGGAGCAACCCACAAAATCATTTGTGCTACCGAAACTATTATTTATTTGACAGGTTTCAGCTGAGCTCTTGTCCAAACTATGTATCCGTGACACTTCTTGCTCTTCCAGGAATGAAAGAAGTGAGCTGGCTTCCCAGAAGGGCAGAGGAAGAAAAAGGAAAAAAAAAAAAAAGACCAAAGCTTTATGAAAGATAAAATCTATTGGTCAGACAGAATGACTTTGCCCCTTGCACTTCTTGTACCAGTCCATCACAAGGAAAAAGCTAACCATTAAAAACAAAACACGTGAAGGGCTAGCCTAGGGGTCATGGAAAACCACCCTAAGCCAAAGACAATGAAAAGCTGTGAAACACGTCTCTCTCCAGGCAGGAGAATGGTAGCACGAAGCTCTCCAGGAGCTGCCTCAGCAACTGGTTAAGGGTTGAAGTGACAGTCCAGCCAGCCCCTCTCCTGCAGGTTCGGGCACCTTTCTCACATCCCACCCCACCACTGTACTTCTAAACTGATTCCATTTAGCCAGCAAAAAGGTGTTAAGTTACAACTTAACCTCAATTTAAACTTGATTTACATGGCTTTGGCTCGCACCAGTAAGTTTACAAGTGCAAATCACAACCATAAAACAGTAAACCAGTATAACATACCCATGCAGGACTCCAGCTCTTGTTCGCCAAACTGGTTCTACCTATGTCAGCGCAACTTGGATTTAAGATAAAGCCTTACTCCTCATTTTCACCTGAGGTTCTACACCACATCTTTCAGCCTGGATGCTTCTCCACAGCATTAGTGTGAACTACTCATGCAGAGGGATTGCGGCCAGTTCATCCCTTCTGCGTCATTAAATCAACATGATCAATTCCCAGCTTGGAAGTGAGGGCAGTGTCAGAAACACAAGTCCCAGGCATCTGGGGAAAACCTTGAGGTGCTGTGGAAGGGCATGATCCAGCAAAGAACATACCTGACAACTAACCTGAGACACAACAGCCTTTTGTTTCAGTGCATAGGGGTTAGCTCACCCTAAAAGACTTCGGGCCAAACCCCCCACAAACACATGTACATATACAATTACAAAACATTTAATCCAGAATTTGAGAGACTTAAAAAAATAATTTATTTTAAAATAATTTTGATGCGTGTGTCCTGCTGAGTTTCCAAGCATCCGGCCTGGCCAAGGCCAACCTTCCCCTCCCTCTCTCCATCATACTCCCCTCTCCCAACTGCCATAACCTTTTGTGCACGGTTCTGTTCCTAGACACATTCTGATGCACTCCAAGGAAAAGAAGAATGAGCAGCTTATTACAAGGAAAGAAATTTCAAACATGTGGCTCTGCCAGATGCTTTTTCCAAGTCCTTGGTGGGGTTTTTTTTTTTCCCCTCTCAGGACAGGCATCAATTCCTCAATGTGCTCCCAGCCTCCCACCACTTCAGCAGTTTGCCACTTGGGGCTCTCGCTTCCTGACCATGTCCTCTGCCAAGATGGGATCAGCAGCATTTTTCCCACAAGCAGCATGAAGGAACATTTTTGTTTACACCGAAGCATACTGTTCCCCTTCAGTCTTCAGTCTCTCCATTCCACCATAGTGGACCTTTGAACATTTGCGCAGCAACATATTTTAGTGATATGCTCGAAGGCAGCCACACTCTCTGTTCTGGTTCATATCCCCAAGTTTTCGGCAAATGCTCAGCCCATTTGATGTGCCTGCAGCCAATGCCATCTTTTTGGCATTTGTCCCATGTGGATCTCCTTTTTGCCTTTGGCCATGTACTTGGCAGAGGGCTGGACCACAGAAGCCAAGTAAAGTGAATTACCTAAATGTTATCATAGGGAACTGCAAGGCCAATGTTGTAGTTGTAACCAGTCACTTCATCGTAGGAAGAGCGGCAAATAGGAAGGATGCTTTCTACAGCCAACTGGTCCACTGAGAACTCGTAGGCATAAATGATTCCTCGATGCCTGTACAAAACACAACCAGGACACACCATTTTACCTTAATTATGTACTTCAACAGGGGAAACAAACAAAGTTAGAGATTGCCATAAAGGATCAAAATTTGATGCTTCAGGAGCTGAATATAAAAACACATCCCTTCTGCACTAAGGCTGTCTGTGCAGTTCTAGCAGACAAAACTCCCTCCTGCCTCCTTCCAGGGACCCCACCAAGCCCTGGAAACGGTCGGTGAATCATTCACTTTAGCACTGCAGAGACATGACTGTCATCTGCTGAAACATTTCTCATCTATTCAGGAAGGGGGAAGAAAAGTACATTTTAGTTTGATAGTTCAATTAGACATGCTAACAGCCATCTGAGATGCAAATACCAAAACCTGGAGTTTAAATATCAGTACTTTTCCTTTAGGAGGAGATATCATTACTAATACTTAAAACAAGGAAAGGGCTGCATTCCCTGTCTGGCTTCAGTGGCCTTTACATTCCCCTGCTGAAAAAGAAATGCATTTTTTTTGCGCTCAGAAGTAAATAAAGAGCCAATTCATCAATGGTTTTCAAAGCCTTATGTTTAAACTTTTTTAAATTTTATTTTTTAGATGCTACACCTTCTCTATTATTGCTCTGGATCATGACTCAGGTGCCTAGTGTGCCATTTTAAAATATATAATAAAGCAGATCTTTGCAGTGCCAGAAATCCTACCCTTCAGAGCTGGCTTACTCACTTGCGGTGCGCAGTAAGGTCATCATCCGTGATGCTGGCGCCTCGGGGACTTTTCTCATCAGGGATGTTTGCAGTGATGAGGCTATGAGAATTAAACCATACATGGCGGACTGGATGTCTGAAAAACAACCCACAGCACTGGGTGAAATGCCACCTGCATTAGACTCCTAAAATCCAAGTGCAGTAAAGGAATTGCTCTGGATTAAACAAGAACTCAATTAAATCAGTGCCCTCTCTACGGCCAGAGGCTGGGAACCCACACCTTTGGCTCTTCTCCTCCTGTCTGGAGCAGATAAACACAGCTTTTATCCCCATCTAGTGGGCTGTTACCAGAACACACGTGGAGGCCAGAAAATATTTTAGACCCTTGGCAGCACACAGGCTGCAAAGGATCCAGGCTGCCCGCTTGCTTTGCTGCTTTAAGGACTGCAGCAGCACACTCCTGGGAAGAGCAGGATGCTTCCCAAAATGAAGGATGGAGACACCCAGGACCCCTACACCCTCAAGCACTGAGCCATGGCTGATTTAGAAATGCACTATATGGCACAAGCTAAGAGGTCTGGTCTTCATTCCTTTTCCTCTCACTGGTGAATAAACTAACCCTGAACCATTGTAACAGCATTTACTGTTCAAGTAGGAGTAACTTATCTTCTCCGATTAAGATGGCTCATCTCCATGACCCTAATGTGTCTCCTGTCATCTCCCTTAGCTTCTGCCCTTGCTTTCCACTCATGGCACTGGGCATGGATAACAACACACAGCCTTTTTGATTGAAGTGATCCCTTCTTATTGCTATATAGATTAAACAGTATTTTAAATGTTTAATCTAATGGTTTCACTTTTAGTACACCCCCAAAGCTCAGATCTGCACTGCCTGCCCTCCTTCTTGACATGCTCATTAGTGCTGCTCCAGGAGACAATCAATGCAATATCGTCCTTAATGCATCAGCCGCATCACAATGGGCTGTATAATTCACAGGGTCAGAAGAGAAGGAGATACCTGCTATTAATCAATGACAACTCCAACTTGAACTTCTCTGACTGTAAATACCTCATCTACCTCCTCTTTGGGGAAGATGCATTAGGGAAAAAAAAAAAAAAAATCAGGATTTATCTGTTCATTTTATTAAGGGGATCACTCAGACTTACAAGGGGCTAAATCCTTGAGGTCTTCATTCAGACAAAGCTACACCCTGGGAATTGTGCCTCGATCAGGAAATCATAACTTGGCTGTAGCAACTAACAGTCTTCTGTCAACTCCAGGATACTGATCTCTGCTTGTACTTTCAGTACTGTACTTCTTGTGTTTTCAGTACAAACTGGTATTTTAATATTTAAATGAGTTTAAATACCAGCCTGGTTTTGATGGTTACTGCTAAGGGAATGCATGAATGAGGTGAAGAGAAACACAGGTATTGTGTAAGGATATAGCGGATAGAGACAGCCAGGACCAGTCATTCTGAAGACAACAGCCAGGAGTCCAGCATTTTAAATCCAAGGTTCAGTAAAGTAAATACTGGTTGGGGATGGGGCGGGGAGAAGACACTAACTGAACTTCACAGAAAATCCAGGGGAAACAATTTCCATGCTCCCTTACGCCGACTGAAGCACTCTTTAACTAACGAGCAAAAAGCCTATGACAGCTAAAGGGCACACACAGAACCAGGCACAAGACTCCAGGTGGGGAGGCAATCTGTTCCCAAATCACATGAAAACTAAACAGAATTCTCAGAAGCTTTAGACATGGACATATTATCATTTTGGTCCTGGATCATCCCATTCCCACGTTCCTCCTGTCAGCCAGATCCAATAAACACCCTTGCGATAAGGCCCCACACAGACAAAATTACCTGGCATGCACTTCCCAGAGTTTGGTGCCCATCCGTTGGTCCCACACACAGACCAAGCCCTCTTCTCCTCCACTGACGACCTTCCAGTCATCCATCTGAACCGCAGACACTCCTAACTGGTGGGCATAGAGGGAGCACAAAGATTCGCTTTTGCGGAGATCGAATACCCTGACCCTAAACAAAAGCAAATAAAGAACAGAGGTAAGAAAAGCTGTAGCTCTGCAGCCTGTGGGTTCTGAGAGCGCAAGTACTTTGGGGGTTACGAAAACACATCTGGGATAGCAGTAGTCCCACAGCTGCTACAGGGCCAGAAATCCAATACGGTTGACACTTTTCACCACCGAATTTTCACTATGACTTCTATTATCAAAGATTTTTTGAGGCAGACTTCTCCCACCATACGGGACCTCTCTGTCTCTTTACAAGCCCCAGGTGATACAAGATGTAAGTGAAATTTGGAGAAAGCTCCTCTGTTTGTGCCTCCCAAAATGTTAGCAATGCCGTGGGGCATAAAGCACCATGTTTTGGGTATACTGCTAACACATCCTACCCCTTGGTACCTAACCCATGTCCACTATGGCCAAGGGGTAATATTATTACGAGGATCAAGGAAAAGACTATTATTACAAAGATTTAGGAAGAGACTAAATGTGGGGCAATTCAAAAGTCAAGTGAATTACAGGTTTATATGCTTGAGTCAACCACCAATACTAAAACAAAGCTATCCACAAGCATCCAGCAATCAGTATCTCTTCTGATTTAAAAAATGCAGCTACTGACTGTGGGTAGCTTTTAGGTACATCTGGTTTTCAGAAATTATTGATCACTCAGACAAGGCATTTTGAAGAGAAACATATCAAACACTCGGCTAGAAGCAGAACTGTAGAAAAAGAGCTTAGCATTTCAACCACTGCAACAAGTCCACAAAACCAGTTAAAGCTAATGGTGTTAAGTTTTAAACCCAGCACTTATCACAAAGGAGTATGTTTTTTGATCCGTATGTATTGAGATTAAGAGATAAAGCAAGTACATTTGTGAATAAAAAAAAAGATGCAGCAAGTGAAAACAGAAGTAAAGGGGAAATACTGATCTCAGATTTGAAAAGAAGCCAGAGAAAGTTCCTTCCAGCTGATGGCCATCAAGAATGAAACCATCAGGTACATATTAATTCCAGAAAAGGCCAAAACACACTCGTTCCAACACATTAACTTTACTTTATTCCATACCCCTGCTACGATCCTAACGGTGTTGCAAGTCTTTCCTTTTCCTTTCTCAAATGGAGATTGCATCATACAATTTTACAAACACATTTCAGCAACCGAAATAAAAGGCAAGAGAACAGTCCAGAACTCCAACAGAGCAACATCCATCTGACATGTAGAAAAACATGCTGGAACAGAGCAAGGAGCATGCTTTGTGTGGCTCTGCAGCCACCCTTAGGAAAATCCCATCACAACAGCTGCTGATGGTGAAAAGGACTTCTTGCTTTCTCCAGCTCCAGCAGAGAGAAGCTTTGGCTACGTATTAGAGCTGTGCTTTGGGTAAGGATGGGGTATTTTGGAAGTGTTCACATCCAGCACTCGCCCTGTCTTGCTGCATGTGTTCTGCACGGCAATCAAAGCTTCTTCTGTTTGGTAAGCACAGTTGGAAATGAAGATCTGATTGTGTCCTGGTTATTTCATCAGCAAGGGCCCAGGTTTCAGGCAGGTGTCCATTCTGGCACACCCTTGGAAGAATTAGAGGCACACTTGAGTTGTTTAGATATGCTTTACAAAAAAAAAAAAAAAAAAAAAAAGCATTTTGCAAATCTAATGTGATGCTCTAATGCAGACCTGGCATGGCCTGCCATCTCCTGCCTCAACAGCTGGGCTCAGTGGGAGCACATAGGATTCATCCGAGTTCAACGGAGCCATAAGGAATGCGTTCTCATGACCAGGCTTTGACTCTCCTGCTAGACTACTTTAGAAGTAAGCTCACTTGCCTGTAGGAGAACATGGAATACATGTTTTGATCCATACCTTTCAGAGATGGTATACACCAGGCTTGCCATATGTTTGCTTTTCCAATGCTATTCACCATCTTAGGTTCCACCAAGAAAAAGGGTGCTGTTGTGCAGTGCAGCAGCACACACTCCCTGTTATCAGGCCTCCTGTCAGTGTGAAGCACAGCTAGGTAATCAAATAAATCAGCAATGCTTCAGGAGTATTTTCTGATGGAAAGACAGATTTTATAGGTCCTACCAAAAACATTTGACAAGTGTCACTTTTCAGAATCATGGCTTTGAATGAAAGAATACCATATACTCGTAAAATTGTGAAATTGCTGCATTTAATTCAAGCAGTAAGTTTTCCCACTGGCCATCAGCAGTGTGAACTCCCATGGCAAGATCCCTATTTAGTACACTTGCTCTGTAATAGGGCTATGGAGGTTCAAGTCACATTCCACCTGTGGATGCCCAGCACCTATTAATGCCCTTCATGCAGCACCACATGAAGAACTGACTTCTGAAATACACATGGTCTTGCCTCCTGGATGCCAAACTTATTTGCTGAATTATTGATTCCTAACTTTTTGCTACTTTAGTGATGGCCAAACCCCTTGAACTCAGTCAGTGCTTGAGCGGAAAAACTGAAAAGCTTTCTGGAGGGGAAAGGGTGCAGACACTTACTCTAGTATAAAGGGAGTAAACTTCAATCTCACTTAAGGGATATCAACTTTATCTACTCTCCCATCATTGCGCAAGAGATCAAAATTGGAGGTAGTTTTACTGGGGTGCTTTGGAAAATCAATTATCTGCTTTTAGAGGGGGAAAAAACTCCCAAGGATTCAATTACATGTGTCAAACTTCTGATATTTCCTTTATCCTCTTTGCTGAGAAAGTGTGAGGTTTGCTTGTACTGCCTATTCACTGAGAAGGAAAAAAAAAAACCTGTTTGACAAAATAATCATTTTTGCAAGCTGCTGCACTGGCGGGACAGAGGTCTGGGATTTGGCAAAGGGAAGTATCCGCCTTACAATCTGATACCCACCACCACACCAGACCACCACCTGCAGCCTGATGCCCAGTGCAGAAAGGAGGAGGGAAGGAACAGGGAGCCATTAGAGACTGGCTCCTCGCCATCCCACATCTCCTTTGGTGCACTGGATCAGACCCCACAAATAACTAGCCAAAAAAAGAAAATCTAAAAATTGGACTCAAAGGGTCTTTTTAAGCACTTTAATCCTTTTGCACTGTTCCCAGCGCGTCCATTCCTGGCACCAGATATTGTGCTGGGAAAATCCTACTCCCCAAGCCAAGGAGTTAAAGAGAAAGCTGCTAATCAGCTAAATAGAAGCTGGAATCTGTTCATATGAAAGTCTCTTTTTTTTTTTGTCACCTGAGGGACATCACAGTGTTCCGAAATACACTCTTGACATCATTTGGCAGACGGACCCATCTCATCCTACATGATTCATCCCTTAGGTTATTTTTTTTAATATCAGAAAGTGAGCTTTTAAATGCCAAACTAATTTTGCGGGTGGTGGTGGGGAAGTGGAAGATATTCCAAGTGGTCTCGCTGGGCTGTACACCAACTGCGTCCACCAAATGGCTTAGAAAGAAAGTCTTCCCATGGAGCTTTCTGAAACAAAGCAAACTGGTAGCCACATCCAACTCTTACCTAATATTTTGTTCCTGAAGTTCACGCAGGCTGCATTTGAAACATTAGAAGAGAAACAAATTCTAGCAGGTCCAGATGTAGGACAGCAGGACAGGAAGTAAGCTAATTTGAGATGGGTTACAGCTCTTGGTAGCACCTACCTTCTGTCTTTATTGCCTGTAACAAGCATGTTTGGAGGACTGTTCTGGAGGTTGACACACGTAAAGTCACCTATCGAGTTGCCCATCTTCTTCAGACACTGACTTGTTTCCAGATTGTAAAGAAGAATCTGGCAGAAAGAGAACAAACACCAGCTAAATGTAGCCTGAGCACAACAACTACATTTTGCTGCAGCATAAAGTAGAGCAGAGTTATTACCATCAGAGGTGGTTTGCAGGACTCGTTTCTCAATATGCTAATACATAACCAAGATACAGATCTACCCCTATTAAGAAGGGCAATAACGCCCTCAGAAATGAGGAAATCAAGTTTCACAATGGAATCCATCAAGAAGCAGGGATGCAAGGCTCTTGCCAACCAGTATCAGAAAGGTATAGCTCTCAGGCAGGCAAAGCAAGCCATACAGATTTTCTCCAGGTCACATTTTTAAGGCTTACATGGAAAAGCAAATAGTTTCTTCATCAATTTTAATATTTGGAAGACTAGTAAAAGTAAACAGAATCAACATTTAGAAGGTTTAGACAGATGGACTGGGCAAGAAACATTCAATCAAATACAGCAAAAAATGAAGAGCAGAACTGAACACCGACTCAGCGCTGACAGGCCCTGCTGACGGCTTTTGTACAGATCCTGCGGCAGAAGCAGATTAAGAGAAATATTACATCTGAAGTGGCAGTTCAGATGGGAAAGGAATAAAAACAGCTCTGATTTTAAGCAACATCCGAGATGATTCGACTAGAGACTGGAAGAGAGGTACGAGTTGTTTCCCGTCTGTTCACCCACCTCTCCTTTGCACAGCAATCAGTTTAATCATGTTCACTGTCTTTCCTGTGTGGCCAGATGAGATTTATCTGTTTGGGCCTTTCAATTTAGGAGAGCAAGTATTTTTAGAAACAGAAAAATGTACTGGTCAAAGCCCAGTGGAGTTCAGCACAGTACCTGGTCTTACATAACTTCATAAACATTATTAAATTTCATGGTGATGCTCCTTTAGTTTAAAAGAAACCTATGACTATGAAAAGAGTAACAGTAGTTAAAACATCAGAAAAAACTTATGGCTTCCATGGCAACATCAGCATGGCTATGTCAACGTCACATCAATATTCTTAGCTTCTACTCTTCTGATTATGTCCACATGCAGCTTAATAAATATTACACTATCTGTACATATTATTTCAACATTTCCCAGAACAGCGATAGTGATGCTGCCTGGCCTTTTACTTCCTATCTGTGCAATTTTAGTTAGCATCTCAAAGGTCAAATTGAGAGCAGGAGGGGATCATTTTGTGATGGACGCCTCTAGGCAACAAAACTGAAGCTTTAAAAATTTCTAGGAATACTGCAAAGAAAGGCAGAGAATTTGTAGGTTTCCTACACCTGCCATTTCTCCCAACTAAAGGGCAGGCATGGTTTTATTCAGATATGTTATCAGTTCCCTATTAGAATCAACACATTCATACCTGACTTCCTCAGTTGCTTATAATATTTGTAATCTCCCAAATAGTTCCCTTTCCCAGCCTTGTCTTTGTGAAGCTATCTGCCTCAAATACCAGTCTTTAGCATGTAATCTTTCATCTTTAAGACTTAAGGTACTTTGCACAGGTTTCAGTGCAAAGGAAATCAGTATCTGTGCCTGGCAACCAAATTTCTCCTTGGAAAGTTTTGATCAAAAGACAAAGTCAATAAACGGCTGAATTCAACTTATGAACAATAAATGATCAGGTCAACAGCAACATATTCCAGCTCCCAGTTGAGCCTCTGAACAAGCCCTTCCCAGATGTACGCTAAAACTCTGGAGAGGAGAGGGCCAAATGCTGCTTTCTCAAAAGTCCCCTGGGGCTAATACTTAAAATGAACATCCATAAAGTATTAATTTATCTAAATGACCATAGCTCCCATCTATCCTATAAACATATGATACACACTTGAAAAATTCAGTTATGCCCATGAAAGACTATAATGAAAAATTACTTCCACATAGCATTTAAAGATTCCCTTGTTTTACATCAGAACAAGCATTAGATATTCTCCTGCTTGCAGTCTCAATTTTAGAGCTGTGGCAATCCTCATATCTAGGTAGCACCAGCCGAAAAACTGTTTATTTCTCCTCACATAACTTGTAGATGGTCACCAAGTTAACGTGTTTGCATCTAAGAAAGAAAATCTGTAAAAAAATAAAGGTTTAGATCCACAAAACTGGAATAAAAGCCTTTGTCTTTTCATCTTCTCCCACTCCGTCCAATTCCTTCTCTTCTCACATCAGTCTCCATTCTTTTAGAGATCGTTGGGTTGGGTTTTTTTTAAATTTTATAATGCACGTGTGTATTTCCAGCCAATTAGCCCTGTCATTGGAAGAAAGAGTCTCTTTGTGATTTTCGGTATCCAGGTTTTACCTACCTTTAAATTCAACTTCTGTCTTGACCAATATTATGGTCTGCAAATGAATTTCAAAACCTTACCCTGACATACTGATAGGTAAAGAAACAAAAAGAACTCAGAATGCTTTTTTAAAGTCTGAATAATAATTTCTTTAAGTCAGGGTTTTTAAAAGCATACTGATGACAATTTTGAAGTTGCTAGAACACTTCTGATGAGCTCTCCTATGAAATCCCAAGGCAACAAGGGTTTTCTTTACAAAGGCCAAGGAGAAAAAGAATGAGAATACCTGGTCAATAGGGACTTGAAATAAGGGCCTGTATGTTAAAGGGCAGATAAAGCGTAAGATCTTTAGGAGGTTTATAATCCTGTAATGCACACTGCAAAGGGATTACCCTTTTAAAGAAATTTGTAATCCTATAATGGACACCCAAGACCAGTGACCTAATAGGTACCGAACTGAAGGTAAGTGAACCAAGAGCATTTGGGTGTGAAATGAAGTACCCTGGGATAACACACTAACGAGCATCCCTTCCCCCAGTGGGACTTTGGGGACGCAAGGGAGGAAAAGCATTAAATACTCTGTGCAGATGTACCAGGATCTAACGCACAAAATAAAAAGTGTTACCTATTAACATTGTTCAAATGAAAAAGTCTTAAGTTATTGGATAAGAGCCAAGCAATCTCCCAGAATGCTTAATAATTCAACAAGCCAGAAATAGCCAGAGTACCTTTACCATTATGTTTAGTTAAAGACCACAGAGATTAGAAAACACATTATCCATCTCAGAGGCGATTCTTTCCATGTTACAAGTCCCTTAACGACCTTTACCATCTCTCCCTCTCTCTCTCTCCCTCTTTTAATAAGGCTGAGCAAATGGGACTTCATTTTATCCGATTGCCACAGACTAGTGGTATTAATTATTCATGCTCATACTCTCTCTTTTGTTAAGGCAGTGCATTAGACTAATTTCCCTCTTTACTGGGAGAGTTGGGCACATCTCAACCTGTGACCACTGTTCTCGGACAGATGCGCCAAGAAGCTGGCAAATTCATGAGACCAGGCAGAGGAAGAAAGGAAAAGTTACTGTACTTCATGAAACTGCAGAGCAGTGGGTACGGGGAACTCTCTTTAAATGCTGTCCAAGAACTCAAGAAAGACGACTAAATTAATTCACAAAGAATTAAAGTCTCTGTAGTCAGAATAGCTAAGCTGTGAGCTTTGTTACATCTTGCAGCTAAGTGAGGTCAAGCGTGGTCGATGTACTCTGGTTGAGATACTTCCAAGAAAAACCAAGGAACTGAAGGAAATGCTGTTGATGGAAGTCTTCCATGCATGTCCAATACCCCAGCAGGTGTTTTGGGATCCTGTGTTGTTGGAGATGTCTTTTTTGGATGGAACATTAAAACAACAAATCCCCAAGCGCTTGTTATCAAAGAGCCTGTGGTACTTTCAACAAGAGCAGGGGTGTTCAACCCACTGTCCTGGCTGAAAGCCAGCAGACAACTGCTTTGTGAAATAGCTCGTTTCCCTCTGCAATCACATTTCTGCTTCTTGTCAAAAGTTACCACATCGCGCAGCTAGGAAAAACTGAGCTGTCTCTCGGAACTGGGCAAAGCGCTCTGTATATACAGTATATTTAGTTCTTATTTAGATGAAGTATTGAACAGAGTATCATAAATATTAGCAAAATGTGTACTGTAAAACCACACTCAAAACCTACATCCTCTTCCATTCGGAATAACACACAGGACACATTAAAGAACCCCTTTCTCAGAAAGAACTGTCTAGTTTAGAGGTTCCTAACTGTCATTTTAGAGACAGAGGATCAAAATAAAAAAAACCTGAGATGCTCAAAGAGGCAGAGGAACAAGCAGCAAGATTGGGAACAGAATCTGCATTTATTTTCAGATTATGTTTCTCCCCCTTTCCTTCTGCCCATCCCTCTGCCAACTAGAAAAAACATTGTCTGAATACATACAAATATTGCCAACAAAAGAAAGGGTCATGAAATTTCAAGTCCATCATGAATAAAAAGGGATCTGGTTTTCGCTCAGGTCAAAACCATTCAATTCAAAGGGTATCTACAAAAGCGGTAAGGCTATTTCATATGCATTTGCAGCAGAAGTCATCAAATTAAGTACAACATATGGTACACACTGCTGCAAGTTTGAATTTTATTTCTAAAGGGATGTGGAAAAAGAATATTTTCAAAGTTTACAAGCCTCAGGGGCACAGTTTCCCAGTGCAAATGTACTGAATTGCCTTCTGTAAATATGGCACATAACACTGCAACAACAACAACAAAATTTGACTATTAACAAATGCAAGGTCAGCATATTGATACTTGTACACAGAGATAAGTGTTCTGGCTCCATAAATTTAAAGATGAGCTAAGATTTAAAAGGAGCAGCTGAGGGAGACAGACAGACAATCAGAGAGAAAGAAAAAGAGTAAATCATACACAAAACAGCCAGTAAAAAAAAAAAATAAAAAAGCAGTTAATATACATGAATAATGGATGTTTGATTTAAAAGCAGTTTACTCCAATATGATGTAATTTTTGACAATCAGCCAGAGAGACTATTTTGCAAGTTCTTGCCAGATATAAGTCATTGTGTAAAGCTGGTAACACAACCGTTCCTCCGAGCATGTGGAAAATTGACTTTCATGCCATCCTAAAGGTGACTTTACGCTGGCAAACGAGAACTCTTATTTTGCATGCGCTGAGCTGCACCAAGCAGCCTCAAGCAACGTTTCAAGATCCACACAGAGGACTGCAAAAATAACAGAGTCTAAACAGCTTGCAGCAAATCCAGCAGCAAAAAAAGCCAGCCACACACACTACCCAATCCTCCAAATACCTATACCTGCCGTAAAAGTTACACATGAAGCTAGAGACAAGTGTAGTTTGGTTTTTCCTTTCAAGTTTTCATCTGACTGCAGTTAAAAAGTAAGACTCCAAGCTGGTAGCAAGAAGCAGAGCCAAGCATTGTGCAGGCAGGCAGCGCACAAGCTTCAGCAGCGAAATTCTGCCAACGCACCTGCAACCCTTGCCGTTCCAGCACTGGACACTGCCCCAGCCCGGGCTGCCAGCGGCCGGGACTCTGCCAGACTTGATGGGCTTGTGATGTGGACAGATGTCTGCTAGGAGCTGGAATGAGGTCACCAGACTCATTTGACTTGTGGCTGAAGACTGATGTAAGAGTTCAAGTACCCAGAGACGAAAGGACAGAATGTTTATCCACTGAACCACCCACTCACTAAAAAACAAGCCCTAGCCCAGAAACACATTTTCCCTAACCTAAGGATAGGACAGGGAAAAGGAAGCCAAGGTAATTCTTAAAAACCTGAATGAATTCTCTTGGTTTCATAGATTATCACCTTGAATACTCATGACACATCCTAGCAGCTATATTTTCAACACCTGAGACGCTTACCCAAGCAGCTGTGCCAAAGTTGAGGTATTCACGTTAATGTACAAATAGGAGAGAGAAAAAAAAAAAAAAAAAAAAAAAAGCAAGCAGAATGTCATTAACATTAGCCAATACAAAAGGGATTCTTTTTTTTTTTTTAACTTGCAAAGTTATTTCTGGTCATTTACAAACACAGAAAAAACCAAGATGGATGATTGTCACTTTTCAGCAAGAGAGGGGTTAATCGATACATCATGCAAAATTTAGGCAAGGAAAACTTCTGGTCTCTCTGCTGGACTGTATTTCTTGCAATGCCTGACTTATAAAAAGTTACACAGTTCAGATCCTCAGAAAGAGTTCTGTCACTCCTACATGGTACCAAAGAGTTTATAAAGAAAAAGGTATTTAACACACCTTTCACCTTCAAAGACCTGCTAACACCCTACAGTCCTACAGCTCCGCAAAGCAAAACGTTCGGGCAAGTCCCATATGTTCAAATTCAGTGAGACCTGCCCTTCTACTGGTATGAAAACAAGAGTTCAAAAAGACCAGTTTATTGAAAGCTGGACTATTTACAAGGGCCACAGTGGTTAACAAAACTGAAAAAAACCCAAATTTTTTAAACAAGAAAAAAATCAAGATTAAAAAAAAAATTGAAGTCTTTGGAACTCCAGGAGAACTGGAGACACTATAACACCAGAAAAGACAATGCAAGCTTACCAGTTAAAGAGGAGGATTTTAGTTAAAATAAGGTGCAAGGAAAGTGTAACCTATGACCTAAATACATCATCCAAGAGAGACTGTAGAGTACGAAATTCAATTTAAAGGATTATTTAAAATTTGTTTTTCACTTACTATTAGTTCATAACATCCACTTCAAGTGGTTAATTCTACTGGATACGCTCACATTAGCAAGCAGTTGAAGAACTCTGTGGAAATATTAAATACAGGAGCAAAACTAGGCAGTATTTCAATCGCTGATGAGAAGAGACAGGTGATGTTGAAAGCCATTCATCAAGTACAAGCCAATCACCAGCTCAAAACAGATGAAAAAGCGACAGCATAACAAACAACTCCCAAGACATCTGATCTCAACATATCTAGCCTTCTGTTCCTAAGTTGGAGGCTCTAAAATCATTACTGTCCTCCCTGCGCTCCTCTCTTCCCCATCTACCTGTTCTGAAATAAGGTTCGTTTGTGCGCAAAGCAACCAAAACCACAGACATGCTCTGAACTGCGCCTTATAATGCATGCAACAGAGTTCTTCAGCCCCACGAGCTTACAATAAAATTCTCTTACATGCTATATGAAGTTTCTTGGGTGGAAAAAACCCCCAAATCCTCCCATGTTGATGATCTTCTATCACCAAGAACTGCTGAATATGTTAAAAAATTTCAACTACATTGTAAATACAGGAGAAGGTTGGGTTTGTTCCCCCCCCCAAGAGAATAAAGCACCTATAAATTCCCAAGAAATAATCCACAAGCAGAAGAGAGCTCACCTGAAGCTACAGTAGGAGACCAGACTTACTTGACAGCAGATGGTCCATTCAGGCAAGCTTATAAATATACCAACTATGAGAAAAGCTTCAGTGAGATCCTACAATCAGCAAGATAACTGCATCAGAAATCGGATGATGTTAATCCTGACAGTTATAGTGCTACCTGTTTAAGAGGTTTATATCCTGACAGGAAGAGGACCAAAGCCAGCTCTAGTTTAAATCTGTGGATTTAATTTTACATACAATGCTCAAACCCAAAATTCAAGCAGGTGAATGCCAAGACTGTGATGCTGCTGCAGCATCGAGATCACAGGGCACCAAACTGCACGACACAGGGTAATGTGTTATTCGCTAGACACCATCCTTCAAGGCATGTCCACTGGATGTCATGAGCACCACTTTAGGTTGAAAGGGAAAGCCAGGGTTAGGGTTTTCCCTGTGGTTCATTAGCTGATCTATATTTTTAGCCATGTACGAGCCTAGATGGGAAGAGAGACCTCAGTATTTCAAGAATTTGGAATTTACGGAAAATAGTACATTCCACGTTGAGTTAATACAGCTGAAATAACCCTTACTAAAGAAACTTCTCTTAGCTTAACATAAAACAAAGAGCTCCAGGAGCACTAAACAGATGAACTTTCAAGAAACAGCACCATTAAGTCTGATGCCTAAATAAAGTGAAAGTTGAACTTCTCACAGATGAAGCATTTATATTCTCCTCTCTCTCCTGCAAGCATGTCTGTCATCTAACAGTAGGCAAGTCTATGCCACAGATTTGATGTTTTTCTCCTCTCTGACATAAAAGTTCCTACAAAATTTATGCCTCAGATCTCTACTTTGCTGTCAAATTTGGTTAAAATTAGACAATGATTAAAAAAAGAGAGAGGGAAAAAGATGGTTTCTCTAACTATATTTTCAGCAGAAAGCAGGTTACTAGGCAGTAGCATTAGGATTGTGAGCTTACACTAAAGAAAAAAAATATCCCTCAGGAAAACCAAATAAAACCCCAAACCGAGAAGAAACACAGCTTTCCCACTACAGCAACACAGCCAGAAGCAAACGGGGCTGGAATTCTTCATCATTACGTTTCTGAGACTGAAAGCTCTCCTAAAGACAGATTGTCAACTTGTGACCAGTGTAATCAGCCAATGCGAAGTCCCTTCACGTCTGCGCGAGGTGAATAATTATCATAATAGACATTAGTAATTAATTTCCGGCGTGATGTCAGCTGGTGCGGCAATGCCAAGCAAGCGTCCTTGTCAAACACACCCCAGCCGTCTGGACGACTTCAGTCCCATCTCCCTGATTAGGATGCGCGCTGATGCACTGCTTAATACAATCTGCCATCAAATGCCAAATAGTTCAGAACTAAATTAGGAAATATGTCCGGCTTTACAGAGTGACGCTCAGGGGTCTAAGTAGATTTCTCTATTCCTTTATGAGGCACAAAGGCGATCACCGACGTAATGCCCCCGAATGAGGCAATTTTACCTTCTAACCTCCCACCTCTGTAGGGAAAAGAATTGAATTAGGACAGCAAAGGAATTAATAAAGACAGCATGGCCTCGCAGCATCTCTCAACCCTAGAGGTATTTATGGTGGCCTCAGCATTTCCCTAGTGAACGTGAATTTTAAGGGGAAATTAGATGCAGCTGGACACATTTATTCCTAACACAGAGGTAGTCCTAAATTAAGCTTTCCTGTTCCCATCGCTTGCCAAAGAAAACACTGCATTTTTACACTACAGACCACAGCTCATCTGGGTGCTCACCTCCTGCTTCTTTCTGCACCTGCCTGAAGCACTCTCCTTCCCTCATTTCTGATAGCCCATCACATGCCTGAAGTATAACCACAAAAAATGGAATTAAATTAGGGAGTGGAAAAGTTAGGCAAGATGCTGGAAAGGGACAGGAAGTCTTCTCAAAGCATCTGGAAACAGGTCTTTCCGCAGCTCGGTCCCTGCCCTGGCATGGGGCTGTGTCTAGGAGCAGGCTGCTGCCACCAGCTACCTGGGATCTCAGGTAGGATTCTGAGTCCCCCCCAAAATGCAATTATTTACGCTACCTATTTGGGTCTGCAAGCCCGAAAGAGCCCCTCCTGCAAGCAGAGAAGTTTGAGAAGAGTTGCATTAGAAGCATGCCTCGGCTATGAGTCTTCAGCAGGGTTACAAAACCAGTCTGGTTTTCATCTACCCTGCCACTGCTAAGATGTGCTGATAAAAGAAGCAGACTGTGTCACAGGGGGCTTCAAACCCATGATTATCATTTAGCTTCTTTTAATACAACAGTCACACCATCCTCACCAAACTGGAAGTAACTTAGTTCAAATACTCAAGTGCACAAAAAGAAGCAGCATCCTCCTAAGATCGCACATTTGAATGTACAAGGCTTGACAAGCTGCTCAGGATGCCCTCATCAGAAAGGCTGAAGGATGTTTTGGCTTTTTGGGGCAGGGGTTGTTTATTGGGGTTTTTAGATTTTTCAGGTTTTTTTTGAGGCGAGTTCCCCCTAGAGGGCCACTGACACAGCACACAGCTGAACAAGCTGGGATTCACTGAGGAGCAGAGAATGCAAAATATTTACAGTGAACCCAGTTACCTGAACTATAATCCCTTACCTCAGCCCACTAGAAGAACACTAATAGAAGCATCAGATTGTTGCACTAAAAGAATATCTTACCTCCACTGTCAAAAGCTGAATAGCAGGAAAGGAAATGGTCAGTAGCATTAACTATTTTTTCCTTTGTTAATTATGAAGGTATAAAAATCTTACAAAAAAAAAATTAAATACCTGGTTGGGCTCATTCAATAACCAGCCAAAGGTTTTGACCCCAAAGGCTGCTTCATGAGCAGACACATCGAGACATGTGACAGGCTGACCATAGACAGAATGGAGAATTTTGCCAGGATCTTCTGCTTTCAGGAGATAGACAATGTCTTCTGCAGCTGCTACGGTCACTGGACTCCCCGTAACATCTGGAACCAGATTAAGGAAGTTGACCTAAAAAGAACAGACTTTTTATTTTTATTAGAGCCAAAAATTATTTTACATCGCTACTGCCACAAGCTAAACTAAACACACTACTGATGTGTGGTTATCAGCTATCTTGAATCATCCCAATTATGGATTAATTTCAGACAAAGACCAAGTATCAATTTTATTTCTGGACTTTTGCAAGTTTAGCTCCTGTGATGAAGTCTAGGTCAGTCTTTAGAATGAGCCCATTTAAAAAACTAATCAGAACACATTACAACAAAACACACCAAAATGTGCCATCAAAGAAAGGAGCAAGACTTAATGGACTCATTCAGACGAAGAGCAGAAAACCATAAGGTTAAAGCACACAAAGCAAGTATTGTGGCTAGAATGTGAATATAGTGCTCCAGAAGAGGCAAAACATTCACGCAACTAACATAGAATAGTTGATGCTTACCCTGCAATCATGTATATATACCCTAAATTAACAGAAAAGTCATCACATGACTCTAGGACAGCCCAAATATCAGCTCCCCTATCTTCTGTCACAAGACCAGAATGACGTTGCTCTTCCCATTTCAGTAAACAGTTAAGATGTGGCTGAAAAGTCTCACCACAGGAAGGGTATAAACTCTTTAACAGTACAGCTATTTCTAACCCAACCTTAGAAGAGAGTGTAGTGTCCTGAGTGTCCGTCTTTCACATGTGGCAAACTGACATTTCACAGCAAGCAAGATGCAAGAGTAAAATGGATCCAACTACAATGGAGTGTGTGGTAGTGTTTTAACATTTTTGCTGGGAAACCTCTTAAAATGTTTGGGGATTTTGTTTATTTAAGTATTTTAAGACTGACTTAGCTTTGAAAGAGGGGATTAATCAAGAGTGGTTTAAATCGCAACTTCATACCCATTAGCTGTGCAGTCAGCTTCCTGCAATAGGAGAGAAGCTGCAAGACTCAATTTATTCCTACGCACTTCCTTCCCCTTTCAAAAAAATGTTGCTACTCTGAGACATAATAAAGCTTCAGAGAATGGGACAGCTTTGAATTTTTAATTAAAATAGTCTCAAAACTTCGGTGACAGAAGGTGCAACCTAAAGAAGCTGCACAACTAGTTACAGCTTCACAAGTGATACTATTAGCTCGTCTGCAATATCCTGCCTCAGAATTAATCAGATAGTGTTGATCTGGAATGAGACCTTGAGTTTTAGCTCCAATTCTACGCGAGAAAACTGATTTACAAAATGAGCCAACTTAGTTTAGTGTTGACAAAAAAAGTAATTAAAAACAGCCAACCTCCTGCACCATATGGACTTCTATTCATTTTCACTTGTAGCTTAAGCCAGCATTTCACCCTTGCTCTTCAGTGATGAAAGGCTCATCCATTAACCTGCTTCAAAACCATAGCCTCTAGCTGCTAATGCTGTTATCTAGTTCAGGCAATGTTCTTGTAAGATTTTGCTAAGATCTCTCTCAACTGTACCAAAAATAATTAGTGGATCAGGAGCTCCTGGAATGAAGCTGAGTAGCCTGGAGACTCACCAATTTCTGGATTTCAAATGTTGCCGTAGTTTGCCAGAATCCTCTGTCATTAGGGCTTTCCACTTTGACCTCAAAGCCAGATGCTGTTGCTACCGTTGCACCCTCTGAAGCAAGAGCTAAAGCCTGTATCCTCTGATTGTGCTGGTAACGATGGATTGGCTCCCGCCCAAACATCAGGTTCCAAACACTAACAGTTCCTGTATACAAAAAAAATAATAAAGTAATCGCTATGCATTATCTTAGAATTTAACAAAACCTTAAAAGATCATTTAAAGATGTAAGCTTAAAAGCATTGTAATGGAGAAAGTTAATACACAGAAAAAAGACTGCAGGGCAGCAAACCAGAACTTCAGGACGCTGCATAGCACCACACAACAGGTTCAGGGGAAACTTTCCAAAATTATGTGGTCTGGCATTAGAGGCTCTGTTGCTCTCTGTAAGTAATTCCTAATTTTTGACTTTCAGATAACGATGGCATCTACCTTGAGGAAGACTGCTTGACTTCTCTCACATTTCCATGTTTGGAGAAGATCAGACTTAAACAGATGCCTAAATTCTTGTTCTACTATATACTTGCCCTCAATTACCACAAAAAATAGTGAAGAAGAACCCACATTCAAATTTAAGCCACTCTGCTGCACAACAGAGAAGTTTTAAAGTGAAGAACCTGAAGCTCTGCACACACCCCAATCAGGTCAGGGATTTTAATACCATTCTTAACAGTTTACAACCAGCAACAAAGCTCCTAATCCTGATGCTCTGGAAAAACAGAAAATGCAGAGGACTTCAAAAAGCTAAAGAATACAAATCCCAAAGAATACAAGAGTATAAGTCAAAAGACAACACATTTGCAGTTGCATTTTTTCCTGGTATAGATCACTGATACTCTATTTAAAAGCATGGTACATTAAAGCAATAATCTGAGTAAGAGCAACCTAAAGCAATCAGGAGTGTATTACAGAACAGAAGGGCCAGACAGAATTGGAGACTTCTGGGCCACCTTTGCACTGAATTAACAGAGAAGCAATCTTCAGACGTGATACAGAGGGCTAGAGAAGCCTTCCTTCTACTTGAGCATAGCCATTAATGATGAAATGATTAATGGTAGCTATTCCTTCAAAAGGAGACATAAAAGCTCTGACAGACAGCTGTGGACGGGCACCAATGCCAGTTTGCAAACACTCCTCCCATGTCCCAAAGGAGGTGAAGCAAGAGTGTGGTAATGAAACTGCACATAGTGAAATGGTATCTAAATGAGTTTAAATTGATTTATGTTTGCTTTTGTAAAGATTATTTGGTATCTGGAAAGTGCTACCAATGTGAAATAATGCAGATAATCCTTAAGATCCCTGTCTAATGGCACTCCCACTGAATATTTATATTCCTCGCCATGGGAATGAGTACCATAATGGGGACCATTTTTGTTTTATTAGGGATGCATATTTAAATTAATCTGCTATTTGCCTAAACAATTAGCCGCCTCTGTTTGTTTACACAAAGCCAAAACTGCAATTAGGCTTCCATCAAAAAGATAAGTCCCGACTAAAACTGTCCCGATGGAGTCATAAGGGCTCAGAGCATAACTTCCCAAAATTACTTCTTAGCATAATGGTAATTATGTTAATTGCTTAAAAGGTAAATAACTGCTGAACTGGTTTTGAAAAACAGAACGCTAGCTCACATCACAAACACTCACGCTTAAAACAAGTTAACAAATACAAACGGACAGCACAGGCTACAATTCCCTCCGCAGCCTGGGCTGCCCCACGCGAAGGCTTAGCAGCGGCACTTTTGTGCCTTCACAGCGAGTCCTCGGCTCCAAACTAAAACAAAGGGAATGTGTGAAGTCTCATCTTCAGGATGGCTGATTTAAACCAGCAAACGTCAATGATAAAAGACTGTAGTGATATCAGATCGCGGATGTTAGAACTAGACTTTTTAATCAGACAATGAAAATTGCTGCCAAGCTCCTCTGGGCAGGAGTATTTTCAACTTTTTTATGTAGAACATTTATCCCAATTAAAGACCACTTTTGTGAAGGGGGAAAAAGGAAGCTGATTTGCTTTCAGTGAAGTCGTCTGTTTACACATGTCTGTGATGAGCATTTCACTGTTTTTAACAGAGTGTGTTAACGTATGAAAGTTCTCCAAAATACCAAAAAATATTCAAGTCAAAGAACCCTCTTCTGACCATGCGAGCTAACTAGGAAACTCAGAATTCAGCACTCTCTTCCCTAAGTTTGGGCAATAATAATAACAACAACAACAGTGGCTTTGCATCTCAAACATCACAAAAAGAGAAGACAGTGAAAATGGCTCATGCAATATCAGTTCGAGACAGGTACTTTTTTTTTTTTTTAACCAGATGTTTAACTGCAAAATCTGTCCAAAATATCTGAAAATTTTATCAGGCAAACACAGCGTGTGCAACACCTGATGCACAACATGGTGTGAAAACATCCCTGGTAATATCAAAAAACCAAGTGACTTGTAAGGTCACAAGTTAACATCTGTTTAATGAAGGAGCACAATATAAAGAGTAAAAAGGAGAGTTCAAAAGGAACGCAAAGAGCAAGAGAAATACCATTTTCTTTCATTAGGTTGAACAACTATTTGCTCGCAGAAGTATTGCTTGTCCCCCTTACTTCTCCCCTCCTCCAAAAGAGTGTACGATTCTGTACGTACATCCTCCATCATTTGTTACTTGCTACCAGTCAGAAGCTTCAACCATTGCGTGCAAGGACCTTCTGTGGAAATGCGCTATTGTCGAAACAGGTGTATGCATTCATGTATGACAGCAGGAAAACATTATCAAGTTTTAAATAGAAAAAGCAAACACTCCACTGTATTTATCAATAGGTAAAGCTACTACTAGATCTAGAAGTGCTACTCAGAATATTCTGTATTTCATGGCAGAAACAGCAAAATGTATTTATTAGCGTGCAAGCCTTTGCAGCAGTCAATCATGTTTGTGTAAGAGAAAAAAAAGCCACCATTACAGTTAAAGTTATTAGTACAGCAACATAGAAAAAAATTAGGCATAAGATTTACCAGTGCAGATGAGATCACTACTTTACATAGTCTATCTTCCTGCCTCCAGCAGTGACCAGTACTTCATTTCCAAAGCAGTATCTTTGCTAAGGTGAAGTTAAGGTTGCAAGCATACGGTATCTTTTCTTTCTTTCCTTTTTTTTTTTTTAATACTGTAATCTTAAGTGTTAGAAAGTCATTAAATCAAAGTTATAAGCAATACTTTCACAGCATGCTAAAATCTGCACCCCAATTGTGATTATTCCAATTGAACTCTAACAATAACTCCTCAAACCTATTTAGACTTTACAGCTTGCTTATATTTCATCCTGGCTCAAGGAAACGAGTTAAGTGCAAGAAGCTGATGAAGATGGTACAATTGCTGACACTTGACATTACAATCACTGTACCAGCCCTCGTTTATCACTTTGGCCCAGACTGTACAAAGAATTCAGGTTTGTAACTTCTAACCCAATATATTGTTGAAATGTGGCCTGATGAAAGGTCCATTTATTGCAATTCACTCTAGATTGCAAGGTATTTGGATAAAACGTTTAACTATGAGTCTATTGTGCCTTACACAGTGCACTGCTGATCCTGCCTGTACTCCAATTTTAGTAAGCATCAGCCAGTCTTACACATCTCTTGCTATATCAAAGGTGAATGGCAGGAGCTGTTGTCCATTAAGAGTGCGTGTCTCTAGTATATTCCCCTCTTTGCAGCTGGAAGCACAA
The DNA here is from genome assembly GCF_026419915.1 of Harpia harpyja. Lineage (NCBI taxonomy): Eukaryota > Metazoa > Chordata > Aves > Accipitriformes > Accipitridae > Harpia > Harpia harpyja. The sequence goes on along the minus strand of NC_068948.1, from coordinate 45,285,401 downwards.
AAGACATCCTGCAAAAGCAGCTGGTTTTTATATCTGTTTCACATAGGTTTCTCTCTGGTATAAAAGGCAATGCTTTTGCCACAACAAAAAAAAGTATCTCTTCTCCTGTAAAACTCTAATCCCATAACAGGGAAAGGCAGCATAAACACAGAGGCAAAAAACAGTAAATCACATTTGTAAATATTATACTGGCTGCGTTCGCTGGTGTAATACAGCATGTCACAGCTCCTTCTAAGTGCCAGCCACAGCAGAGGACAGCTGCCTGCTCGTGCTACCTGCTAACAGCAAAACCTTGGGCTAAGTGGAAGGAGAGCTGTGTTTTGGTGCAGAAGGAAGATCCTACGCTCAGATCCTAATGACCCATTACATCAGCTCTCCCACATTATGATGATACAGCTAGCAGTTGCTGTCAGCTTTAGAAAAAGTAGTAATCTACATGTGCATTATCTGCCAAAAAAAAAGAGAGCAAAGACAGAATTCTGTATATGCTAGAGCAGGGAATCGGGACGTGCTCATGGTTTTCATGCTCATTCACTTCAGCTTCTAAACACAATTCCACGGAAAGGCCGGAAGCTGCTTAATTCACATCATCTACATGATGTTTTTCCTGTTTGTGAGTCGCTGTCTTACCACTTCTATCTTGATTTAAACAAAATAAAATTCTTTTTCACCTGCTGAAAACACTTACATGTATTTTTTTCCTCCAAGCTGGGAACATTAATTTATTTCCTTGTAATTTTCAGATAACATCATACTTCTATGAAGTACAAAGATGAAATACACAGGTGGAGATGAACACCGTCCTGAAGTCTCAAAACTTCTTATGTTGAATTTCAACTTTCTCCCCAAAACATTTCTAGTTGGAGGGACCACCAACACACAGCCAGTTTAACCTTAGTAGATGCTTGGTGTTCATTAACTAAAATTTTACATTCTATTTTCACTGCAATGTTGTTTCTCAACTTTCAGCAGGTACAGCAAGGTACTCACCGTACTAAACACCGAGAGACTAGACCTCAGTCTTAAGAGTCATGTCTTTACATTACCATTACCACATCAGTTTCCACCAAATGTTGTCAGGCTTTATCTCCACCACTCTTCTTACAGAGATTTCTAAAGGACACCATCCCTGTACAGTCCCTCAGAAAAGGCACAGACAAGAAAGCCTGTATTTTGTTCCCAACTTGGGGACTTGAGTCTTGAGAGGCAGACTTCCCTGGCTGTGATGTAAAATCACAGGCTGTTTACCCAAACCAAGAGTTTTGCATCCACAGCCTCCTGTACGTTATCTGATGGGAATAAATATACTACTGCCCACGACGTGCAGTTTTCTTCAAAAACTTTTTCCTTTATTCGAGCCAGCCTGTTTCCCTGCTCTTGCTACCATACAGCATGTCCTGGCACTTAGGGGAAGGCACCAAACACATCATTCCATTTCTGTCTTTGCAAAGAGGGTACAGAAGGGACAATACCCACGAGCAGCTTTAAGGGCATCAGAATGGACAAGACAGCAGATTTCCAGTCCCAGAACGTAGCACTGCCAAAATTCCCTTCCTGGAGCCTGCTAACAAGCAAGAGCGCTTCTGATCCATGCAGAAACCACTTTCCTTTGCTCCATGTTGCTACTCTGCAACTTGTGAAGTACCACTAACTCCTCCCAGCGGGTCTCAAAGCATTACCATGAAGGGCAGCAGCGCAGCACCTCCCCACCATGCCTACACAAGTATGAAGCACGGCATTTAAAAAAAAAAAAAAAAATCAAAACAAACCAAAAAAGTACGTTCTCTTGTTGCAGCACATTGTTTTCAAGTCAAACTATGAGACTCCGGAGGCTGGGGGGGGAAGAGTGATGGCTAAAGTAGACTGCTGTTTCCCAAAAGCTGTGGCTCACAGCCAAAGTCAGGCAAGCATGGAGCAGATGGAGTCCTGGCAAGGCCTCTACTGTCCCTGCATTAGCAGCATCTGCTCATTACCCAGAACCCTCGCCTGCTTTATCTAATGCTCCAGGAAAAGCATTTTGATTTGATTCATTTCAGTTCGGTAACGTGCAACACAATTAGTGGTAAAATCAAACTGGAGGACTGCCAGTGCTGACAATAGGAAACAAGGCAGAAGAAATATGAGGCCAGTGGGTTGGAATTCAAAAATCACAACTGTGGATCAAGTTGCCAAGTCCCGTTGCCCCAGGTGTACATACAGTGCCCCCACTGAGTATTGGCATGGGCGGAGGGAACTTCATTTTCTCCCCATACATTTTTCTCTCATTTACCTCTCCTTGCAGCTTGTTTCTCAGAGGCTGACACCGTCAGAAACATTCACCAGAAGTCGCAATTCAATTTTTCTTTAGTGCCATCATGGAGTTACAATTCACTTTGGATGCAGGCATCCCAGTAAGACAAATCTTTCTCCTTGCTATACTTCATATGCCTTGGGAAGCATTTGCTACTACTGAACCAGCAAAACAGCGCTGTAAGGCAGGCACGGCGCGAGCAGAATCTGCCTGTTAGTTCTTCCCTGTGATCGGATGCCAAGGACATCGCTGCGTGAGCTCTGTTGAACTGGGAGAAACTGATGTTATCTGAACGAGTCTGCTAGCCAGGGATTCGACAGAGAAGTCTAGACTCTTTGCCTGACAGCACCACCTCCAACACTAGCAGATGGTTTCTCTGTGTTAGTCAAACTTACAAACAAAAGAGAAAAGGAAGCTGGAAAAGTACAACAAAGAACAAATCAAACATATTATCTTCAAAGTCATCCTCTCCCTCCCCGAGTTTAAAATAATTCTCTCCACCAAATACACGCTTTCAGATTCCAGTTAGTAAACATTTCTAAAATCAGTCTTTATAATTCCCTAGTCACACAGAAGCTAATCTATTCTGACCAGGCTTCTCAAATCAGAGTAACTGCCGTATCACAGAGCCCATTAAAATTTCCACCCAAAAGAATAAAAGACGCCGAGCTTTATGCAAACTAGTTTAGTCACAGCACACACAGGACTGATGACAAGGAATATGACAGAAAAAAACCCCTAGACAAATTAGAAGATTAGTCAGTGGGAGACTAGAAAACAAACAAAAGACCCTCTGCTAGTCATTGTTTGGCACACTGGACAAAAAGCCAACACTTAAAACTAGCACTGTGTTATAATTTCCTATGACTCGAGTAAATAATATTAATGAGTATTCTGTAATACCAGACTTGCTGTTGTCAGAAAACGTTGCCTATCAACAATTCTTAGGCACAGAAATCCATTCTAGCATGATCCATGCTAGAAAAACAGCTAAGGGTGTTGATCATCTTAAAACAGTTGTTTTCACATATAAAGCATTTAATTTACTTCTAAAATAAAGTATACGGATTAGAGATTTTGTTTGGATTACCCATTTTCGGTTTTGTTTCCACATGCAGAAATGCCAGGATCAAAGATAGTATGTGTACAATGCTCCCTAACTTAAAAATACTCTTTATTCATACCCAAGGAGAGGTTTTTTAAGTGTCAAATCATACATTTTAAAGAAAGATGATAGGAGTTGAGCTCTGCCTGAGCAGCTCAGGCTAGGATCACAATTGGCTAGCACTATCCAAATCTGACTTTAGTTGCTGTTCCCACATCTAGTAGATGCACGGTTAGGCTCTGGCTCTTGTTGCCCATTAGATAAACATCTAAGTATATTTAAAACAATGCATATAACCAGGATTTTATTAGGGTTCCATTAAATATTAGGTCATAGTTTTTAATTCTCTACATCAAAGTATACAATAACCCACCACTGCAAACCAATACTTCAGTTAAGAAAATGTGCATCCGTACACTACGCCAAGAGCAAGATAGGACGCAGATTAATCAGACATGGAAGTTTACCAGTATTCCCATAACAAAGCTTCACAGCACCCCAGGGGAGTTTTGGACAGAGGAGAAGGCTGGTGGAAGAATATTTAATATTTTTATAGCAAAACAAGTTATTTGCTTAAGATAGTTTGGCTGGACTACAGCCTGGCACTCAAGCTTTGTGTAGCAGTTCCAGTAGGAATAAACATCAGTTTTAATGGGTGCTATGTTCCAATGCCTCCTAATGCATTTAGGGTTATTGGCCAACTTTCTCACATAAAAGCAAGTGTGTGCGTGTGTGTGTATGTACAGGATTACAGACACACAAAAAGCTGAGCACAGCTGCTTCATTTTTGTAAAGCCTTTTTTTTTTTTTTTTTTTTTAATAGGGAGGAGAGTTGTGGTTACTTACCGTCCTCATAAGCTGCTACAGCCAGAGAGCTGTTTATCCTCACAAAGGAGACATGTGGCTGAGGTCCAGCATCACCAGGACCATGCATTGGTTCCAGGATGGGGGCTGTGTAGTCCCAGGTGCGAGTGTCCCACAACCTCACTTCTCCTGATGTATATCTGGAAAAGAAGGCTATTACTCATCCCAAAACATCTAAAAAGAGGTAGCTGCAGAAGGGAGGAAGAAACAAAAAGCGTCTTAAAACCCAACACCATTTACAGCTCCTAGACTGATTCTCCTCCTGTTTACACACTCTGTGTACAAGCCCATCAACTTTGCTCATTTTATTCCCATTTACTGAATGTAACATCAAGCCTACTAAGACAGCCAGGTAAAACGGAGCTACAAGAATGACATGACTGAGCTACCACAGGTTACAAACTATTGATATTAGCTTTACAACTAGAATGCAAGGACAGCTGGGCTCAAGGGAAAGAAGGTAGTCAGTAACGAGTCTAAATTACATTATGGCAAAACTTCAAACTGTTTTTCTTCGGTCTTTAAAAATTTGTGATTGTGGTTGTGCCAAGGAAAGGCTGTTCAATCAGAACATTTATGTACGTACATACAAGCACTCACACGCATACACCCATCCAAACTACTGCTCTTTATAGAAAGAATTTCTTAGTGCCTCATCAACGGATCAGATTTGCCTACATCTCAAAAGACTAATGAATTTATTAATACAATTAAGTGTTGTCTTTAGAATTAAGGCAGTGCTGCCTTCTTTGCAGAAGGCTCTCTTGCTGAAACATCAGAAAAACTATCGTTTAAGATCAAACTACAGTTTGCCAATGAGAAAACGAAAAAATAGAACTAAACTTCTCGGATAATACTGAATATATCTAAATTAATGAAGGCTGTTACACAGCAAACACCACAGAAACTGTTCTGTGCCATCTATGCTGTGGCACACAACATACTATTAAAGAACAAAAAAGAAACCCACCGCACACAAAGTAAAGGAGAAGCTCCCTCTATGACTGGTCAAAGAACACAGTTCAAGAGCTATTTGGAACAGTTCAATAATTATTTAACATAAATTTTGACAGAACTGTGACAGTTAACACTGTCAGACAGTCTCAGATGTCTTTCTCTGCCATAGCTGAGACTTGGATTCTGTTGGAAAATGAAGGACGCTTCCTGGTCTGTCAGCTTTGTTGTTACATCCTGACTTTTGGGGGAAAAGTATTTCAAAAGAATGATTCTTATAAGCCTCAGAGGTCTACTGGTTAGAAATCTGGCTGTCCTATGTTTATGAGGAAAGTAAGAAAATAGTTATTTACAAAGGAGGTGAAGGAAAGTGCTTAATAAAGGTTTAGAAGATGTTGGACTTCAACTCAGGTTACCCAGTTCTTTGGGGAGTACCATGCAGCAGTGTTACAGGTACTCTGGAGCAGATTACTCCCAACATCTCCGGGTGAAAACGCTCCACTTTATACAACTAATTAAAGTGCCTGAGGGGGCGGTGAAACCTGCCAAGCAGAAAGAGATGCACATTAATTCTCTGCACTGCATCAGGAAGAGAGGAGAACTGTGTCCTTGTCACCTGGCTTCCTCTTCAGTGCTTTACATGGTAAGACAGAAGAAAATGAGAGAATAGGCTGGGATAGCACTTCTCCCTTTTTCTCCTTCTGCAAATGAGGCCCAAATCCTGCTTTCGTTTCCAATTTACAGCAGCACTATTAAAAAACAATAGATCAAGAAAGAAGCTTCCCCAAAGCAAAGCAAAATGTTTCATGTTGGACCGAACAAGCAGTCCAGGTTAGTCCATAACAAATAGTTTACAAACCTGAAAAGTACTCATTTCAGATACATTTTAAAATTTGGAGGTAAAACACAATGGGACAGGCAATTGCACAGATCTGCTGCAGTCCCCTTCAACAAGGGACACAAATAACATTTTGGAAGCATTTTCATTTTGAGCTGCTTTTTGTTTCCCTTTATGTTTGGGCCGGTTGGGGTCATGTTTTCAAGCTTCTCCTAACTGTGATGAATAGCAGATTACTCCCAAGGGGGAAGCCAAAATTCTTTCGTCACTAAGTGACCCTGAAAAGTGAGTTGAGGGAAACATAAAATACTGGTAGAATTGACAGAACTAAGTGACAGAATATTCATCTTCCTCCCCAAATAAGCAAGGAAGAACAGCATCTCCTCCTAGTGCATATACATACTCGCTCTCACACAGTCCAGTCTAGGAATGTAAAAAGACAGACCAATAGATAGAGAAAACAGAATGACAAGAATAGAGAATTAGCCAGCCCCGTGTCTCTTCTCCGAGCACACTGCTTTTGGTTTTTCTACATAACATGCAACACAAGTGATCCAGGGCTCAAGACACACTACCATCCATAAAAAAAAAACACGGACCACAATCTTGGAATTAAAGATCCAACATCACGGTACCACAATAAGTGCTCAAATTAATTTTATCTCAGAATTCAACCAAGTAAAAATTTAGTTTGAACTATTCTTTGTTCTTGAAGAACCACCTGAACCACCTCTACAGCTAAGCTCAAACTGGAACAGAACCACCAAACACTTCTATCAGTTTTAAATAAATTTGACTCTAATTCCGATATGTTTGTGCTGGGACCTGTTAAATGCAGGAACTGTCTCTGCATCAGACCACCCTGTAGCCTCCTCTTCCTCACCAGTGACGGATAGGCACATGCTGAAGAGCTTTCACTTCTATACCATGAAGCCATGCTGCTCTCCTACCCCTAGCAAGGACCTGTTGAACACAAGAGCTTGTTAGATGTACCTCGGGTACGCTCCCGTGGGTTCAGACAGATACTACAGAACAATCCGTAAGAGGATCCTGGCCGTAGCGCTCATTCCAGTTTTGTCATGACAGAGAACTGGGAGCACCGTACATGCCAGGAAAACCCTGCAAGCGCCCGCCAAACCCTACCTTCGTGCATGTCCGTTTAGAAATCCCACCAGCGTGCTGCAAGATAGGACAAGTGCTTTACGTTCATCAGGAAGAGGAGGGAGGAGAGCAGTAAGGCATCTTTGCCCCCATCCCTCCCGTACCTCTCCCACCCCCATTTCTCACTCAGCAACACCACTCACATCCTTCCCAGTGCAGCACGACAGCAAATCAGTCCCACGTGGCAAACCTAAAGGATTTGGAGAGATGTTACAAGACCATGCTGGAAACGTAAGTGGAGGTCTAGGTTTGGGCAGGGAACCAGCATGGGGAAACAGGAGACATAAACCATCTCCTCAGCTGACAACATGCTCTGTTGGCCATCACCACCGCATGCCCATTTCCAGCATCCACTGGGCCTGTACCAGAACTGAACTGGAAGAATTTCAAACACAGACGAATCCAATTCAGAACTAAAAAATTTAATGGTTCAACTCCCCGCTTTTAATGCTGTTGTAAAGAGCAAAACACTTTCAATTTGTAACCACAACAAAAGGCTTTTAAACTATTAAAGCATTGCCTTGCTGTAAAAAAATAAAAAGGCCGCTTTATTGCAGATAATTGGCAAATCTGCCATATCAATATAGATAGCTGAAGAGAAGAACACGCTGCACTTTACAGAACCTATTTCTAGATAATTTCAGTATTTCTATTCATTTCCTACCACAACAACTTTTACACTTTCCCATGAAAATTTAGTTTGGATTACCAGCTACTGAATGAAAGAACCCTAGATTTAAGTCTTCTGCCCCAGAACAAGCACAGTCCTCCGAACTCCTTCAGTTACTGATTTTTCTATCAAGATGGCTATGAAAGGCCCATACAGCTTTCTGCTGGAGTGAAAAAAAAACCCCCAAACCCCCAACCCACAAAACCCCCCAACCCCAAAACCCTAAAAACTTTTCTGTTTGATATAACAATGAGCACATTCTATTTGCTATAATACCAACAGCATTCAGCTGCTGCTTTTTTTCCCCTGGTGGGTGCAATGAGATGATTATTGCAGTGGCAGATAAATACTGCAACATCTAATATAAGCCACTTGCGCAAAAAAAAAAAAAAACCAACCAAAAAAAACCCAACCCACAAAACCCCAAACCCAAAACCTACAAATTCTGAGTTCTCAAGTTTAAAGGAAGAAAAAAAAAAAAACAAAACCACAATCATGTTAGAGACCATACCTGATTTACTTCATTTAGAAAGGCTGTTCAAAGCCTTGCTTTCCCAAGCACAACAGGGAGCAACAAGCAAAAGACTATTGCTTACAACGCCAAGTTTCCCCCTCTCCAGATACCCCCTGCCCTGCTGCCTTCCGAGGTGTTTCATCCACACAGTGCCTGGCTTTCAGCTCTGGGTCTGCGTGTTTTGCTCCCTATTAACCAGACACAGACATCCTTCTCTTAGCGTTCAACAGAGATTCTCCACCCAAGTAACTCAGCCTCTTTGATGGACTTATGTTTCACTTTGCTCTTGTTCTTCTGAGAATTTCAGTGTATACAGATGAGAAGTAGCAGGAGGAAAAAGACAAGAGCTATATTTTTCTAACTGTACTTCTCCTTGACAAGCCAGTTCTGCAATTCTTGACAGATATGTATACAGCTGTAAGAATTAGTCTGCAAATTCAGCTTAAGCTTTACAGATATGCAAAAAAACCTTGCTGAAATGGAGCAACTATAGGTGGAATGCATATGGTATACAGAAACAGAAAAAAATTAAATTCATATGGTATCTACAAACATACTGTAATAAAAATACCTACTCGCTAATCAAAAGCATTTCAACTACTTTTTATTGGCAGTAATGTCATAATGAGATGAACAATTTCCTCATGCCCTCTCACATGAGTGAAAGCAGAAGACTGAAGGAGAAGGAGCTGGGGGTTAAAAGCTCCTGATGTCCCACGATGGCTGGGAAGCAGGTGGTGAAGTGCAGAGCACATGTGGGAGGAAGCAGAGATGGAGGCTGGGCACCGCTCTAATGAAGTGGTGCTGAAGAGGCAGATGATTTCATAAGGAGAAAAACATCAGGAAACTGGTCAAAACACAGAATCTCATCTGAAAAAGCTCAACTGTGTTGGATAGCAATAGCCAGAACAAATTTGGGGAAGAGGAGGAGGGGGAGGCTGATCTCTCTCCAGAGCCCCAGATGTCTTTATCGTTGCCTAATGACAATTATACTCAACCAATTAAGACACTGCTATCACAGTTGCATTGTTAGTAAGCCTTTGGCCCTGAGTGTTGATGGCTGTCTTATTAGTGTTTGTGCAAAGTACAACTGCAACTAATATATAAACTGACAAATACACAAAAGAAAAACTGTTAACAGGAACATTTTCAAAACAGTCGATACTCTACTCATTCAGTCCATGGCAGCAGCAAAGACAAACTGCTTTCCTTCATGGCTTGCTTACTGCTGGCACTGCAGAATTTCACTTCAAACAAGCGGGTCAACTAGACTGTTGCTGGGTTTCTGTTGAAACAGGATGCTGGTGTCAGTCCATTTTGTCAGCTGCCTCAAGCACACCACTCCAGGGCAAGTCTCACTACACTAAGTTGGTCTGAACACCAAAGACTTTTGATAAGACACTTCAGAAATCAGTTAACATTTTCCATATTTTCTCCAAAGAATTTGCAGCAAGAAAATAAAAAGGAAGGAGAAAGAAAAACCTTTGTTTCACAGTCAGGTTTGATTTCCAGAAGGCAAAGTCTGTTCAGTTTCCAGATACCTGCGGTGATCAACAAAACAAAAAAAAACCCAACAACTTTGTTTCAGGCAGTCAGTGACCATCTGTTAATACTCAAAAGATCTTATTATAAAGTCCTTACAACGTCAATGCATTTTATTGAAGTCAGTAGGAATTTTGCTCAAGTAACAATCTCTAGCTACAGCTCTGTTTAAACCGATGCCTGTTGATAAGCAAGTAAAAATAATGAGTATTTTGCATTGTCTTGCTGCAACAAGCATCTCGGACCTTTCATCCTTATTCTACCAAAAGCAACTAACCAGTCCTTCATGTGGTTAATTAAGGTATCTAGTCAGTGACCCCCATCAGTAGGCTTAAGAATAAGGTCCAATTAAACATGCAAACCCAAGTCCAACCGTTGGACTTTGTTGTAACGTTGTAAGTTGGTTCAAATTGCTCCTAAGCTTCACCTTCTCTACAAGGCTCAAGTAAGACAGTGGTAATTCATAATTTTCAACTTCAAAAAAAACTCTTCATCGAAAACACTGCAAGTTGGAAGATACCTCAATCACAACGCACAATACTGAAATTAAATGGATTCTATTACCTTCTTTATACTCAACATTAAGACCCACAACTCTTCTCTGAAGTGAGGGATAATGATGGACTGCTTAAACACATTTACCACAGTGTTTGATGCCTCACAGAGTAAGGCTGGATGAAAGAGGTAAAAGTTCCCAAGCCTTCCTGTGTTCTCATTTCCAGTTATTTAGAGACACTGATTTCGCCACTACATATATAACTGAGAGGTAGCTTGGCTATGGGATCCCTTAGGGGGAGGATTCAGGAAAAACAGCCTAGTAGCAACAATGGAGTAAAGAACTACTTTATATGGCAGAAGGGAATATAAATAGAACACAATGACAAAAAAAATGAAATACAAATGGAACAGAAAAAATTTTCTGCTATTACATAGCATGGCCGAAAGCTACACCATAAAATACAAGAAAAAACAGATGGGGGTAAACCAAAACCTGCATTTGGAACAATCCTAACACTGGTAGAAGAACATGAAGTAGAAAAGTAATGTCACTGATTTCATCCAAACATTATTTTGGGTTGTTTGATATACGAGTGCAGCTACGAAAAAAGTGACTAACTTGTATCAAAACAGATCTGGAAACACTTTAACATGTAGGAAGTACATTCTGAGCATCCCTACAATCGGTTCCCAAACTCTTCTGCTGGGAACTTGACTTTCCAACTCATCAACCCACGTCCATCTGTGGACCACTCACAGAAACTGAGCTGCAGAGAGCTTATACCTTCATTCTTAAGCCCTTATTTAGGAAAGCATAGCTCTAGAAAGTGGGTTAAGCTGCTGGAGATAGCGTGCAGTTCTTCTGCAGCTTATCATTGTTATCTGTAACAAAATGAACATTTCACCGTCCTAAGTACTTCTGCGTGGCTCACCTTCTTATTAATTTTAAGTGCATGCAAATATCATACCAAGGGAACAGAAACAAGCCGAAGGGTTATATGGTAGGCAAAACATTTTAATGAACACTTACAAAAGCAGAAGTTAGAGAAAGCCAAATTGTCTCTAGTAATTTCTTTTTTAAGGCCAAGAATCTCCCATCATTTAGATCAAGGTTTCAGTGGCTTGCATCAGCCCAGGCCCATTAATTAAGCCAGCTGCTCTGACCAAGGAAACATATTACTGTGGGTACCGCCTCGGGCTACTGCCATCACAGGAGAAAAAAAAATTATCTTTTTCAAAAGAATTCAAGAGGAATTATGATGCAATTTGGAAAGGATCTGGTCCCTCAGCCCTATTTTTTTTCACAAAGGACAAACATGTAATGCAACAAATAAAACAATGGCTCCAGTTTCAGATACAGGCAAGAAAACACCATTTGAAGATGATGTAAATTGATATGTTTACATGTTGGAAGGAACACAAACTGCAGCACACTGCAAACAGCAGAGAGGAAAAGTATCACCTGAACTCTAGGCACTGATGGCAACAGCCCAGAGGCTGGTAGGTTGTGAAACAGTAAAAATGAAGTGTTCAAGAAGTTTACTAGAAAGAAGGATGGGTTTGTCTGGCCTCAGTAGAAAACCAGGCTTTACAAGCTCAAAAATAATGACTGTGACTTCAGAATACTGGGCATCACTGCACATAGTGCATCTCACTGCAACAACGCATTCCTCTGCATCCAGCAAATCCTATAGGTAAACCAATAGCTTAATGGTCAGGCAGGCTGAAAAAGCATCTTTCACAAAGAGTCAGTATCAAGCTTCTACTATTGGTTTCACCTGAAAGGCTCTTTTTCACAAGATGACAGAGAAGCCAACATGTTTGTCACTTAACACAACCTTACCTAACTCCCGTAGTTTGTCATCTGACCCCTCTGAACTCATGATGTCATGCTGTTTTCAACCCTCCTAAAGGTGACTCACTTGAAAAAAAGAAGGCCTGACACTTATTACTTCTTAACAATGATGAGAATGAGTGAAGAGAACACAAAAGGTTTGGGGAAGGTTGAAGGAAAAAGGCGAGTATTTTTACCTTCTGCCTTACTGCTTTGTTTTACATCCAGGCTCTCAGTCACTGGGAGGGGAGGGAGAAGCCTATCAAAGTTGTGCCATTATACAAGTGAAATTTAAGCAATTAAGTAAGGCAGGGGTTTATTCAGGCTGTTTAAGACTTCGGTTTGTTAACTTTTATTCATTTTCATTACTAATTAATATTTTGGTTTCCTCAGGTCTGCACACTGAATTAAGATGCAAGAGCTAATAATAAATACCTTGAGAATAGCCCACAAGCCCTATAGCAAAAAAAACCAAATTAGATGAGAGTTGACAGGAAGTTTTAAAAAGTGCAGAAAAGTGTTTTCAAGCCTTTCGGGCTAGTTTCACACATCATTATGAAGCTAAAAAGAGTGGCAAGCCCATTTTTTTTAAAAAGTCATTTGCAGGTCACCTTTGAGCAAGAGGAAAGCAGAGTGGGAGGTGATCATAGAGAACAAAGAAATCTACCGTATAGTAGCAGCTACTTATATGTCTGTATGTTGCTCATAATGACTTAAACTGAAAGGCCCAAATTGTTTGAAAGTGCTGCAGTGTTTAAACTCTAACTCCCATAAGACTCCTTCAGAACGAAGACAACTGTATGAAAATTATTTCTGAGCATTTAGTTTCTCAGTATGAGAGAATCAAAACATATCACTACCTCTAAAACAGATGATTCCCCTAACCACGCAGGATATTTAGAAAGTTCTTCTCTTGCTTCTCATTGCCTTTATCAAGCATCAGTTGGAGAAATACCATGTGTGTTCCACCCTGAAGGGGGAGGAAGCGTTAAATCTGTTGATTTATCAAGGCACTCTGAGCAGATGAAGCTCACCCTAACTCAGGAAAATAAAATGTCTAGGAAAGATGACAGTACTTACTGGGGGAAGGAGGAAAATGTCTGAAGTTAAAATGTAAAGAGAAGAACGAGGGGCTGATGCTCAGCCCAGTCTGTAAGAGGTGCAGGAACTCCACACAGCATCTGCTAGATCAGTCTCTCTGGCACAGCAGAGGCATGCCCTTAAATCTCCATTTATGGAGGCTCTTCACTAACAGTCTACCCCTCTTTCTTCAGTCACGGAAAACTGAAGAAAGAAAAAGCAGACACCTTTATATTTCTGGGTCTTTGGAAGGGTGGTCTGACTCTGGATCTCTTCTGTTTATTTTCATTTGGGAAGCTTTCAGAGCTACAAACAGCAGCAGTAAAGCCACAGTGCCCTTTCCGCAAGCATAAAAAAAAGTTAACACAATGCACAATAAAACATCACCCTGACTCACAGCAGACTCGGTGTGGTTTTACGGGACAAGTTGCAAGAGAGATGATCGCCACCAACACACGGCAAGTTTACCACACAGTTCAAGGACAGCCACACTTGAGTATTTCACACAGAGCCAGTCAAACAGCAAAACAGCCTCACAACACGCTATGGACACGTTACACCACAGGATCCACTGTGTAATGACAACACAGTTCAAACAAGGACCAGATGCATGCTCTGAGATCGCTATCTCCAGGAGGACCTAACCTCTGACTACAAATGCCCATCAGCGTGGCTGCCGACACTGCCAAGAAAAAAAGAAAGTAGCAATTTTACTGTCTGAACGTGAGCTTGCTTAAAAAAAAATAATAATTTAAGATTTTATTAACAGAAGGTGAAGAAATCCAGGCATTCGGTACTGAAAGCAAACATACGACAGCATTAGGTACAGTGAACCTAATCACCAGTAGTAATTTATAAAAGCCAAGCGAGCAGACACATAATTGCTTTAAGTAAACTCTGACTTAAAGATGAAACTACATTTGAATTGAATATGTAGGGGGGGAGGACAACATCCCTTTAAAGAAGATCCTTTGAGACATGTAACTGTAGAAAGGCTGGTGAATACAACATTGATTGGGAGTGAGGTAACCACAAACACCGCTGTCTCAAATGAAAAGGGATTCAAGGTCTGACCCAGAAAACAAGCATCGTAACCGCTGGGATGAAATTTTAATGATAAACACAAGATGCTCTGCATGCAGGCCAGATTGAATTATCTGATGTCAGCCAGTAAATGCAAGGCGCTCTGAGAAAGAGGAGCTGCTAGCAGCCACCTTCAACTCGCAGCTCAGGTTGCACTTAATCAATCCTTGATATTCTGCCATCTTCTGGCTCGAGCTTTGGCAGCAGCGTGGGGAAAGCAGAGGAGAGTGCACGAAATAGGTACATTTCTCTAAGGGAGAGCTAACCCCGTAGAGTTTATCTTTCCTTCCTTACACAGTGTTAACAAAGAGATCCGCTCCTGAACCCATTCAGGCAAACTATGCCTCCATGTATTACACTTGTAGCTCCTGTTTTAAGTCACGCTGCTCGCAACCTGTACAAATTCCTTTCCAGAAAGATTAACAAAACACTCTACAGCAACTAAAATAAAAATTATCCCACTTTCCAGCAGAGTTTGGAGCAGCATAGTGAAAAACACAAGATGAGGTCTATCACAGCACAGGTTCAAATCAAATAGGATTGTTCCCAGCTTTGCTCGAAGACTCCAAATACAAAACAGCCCCAGCATTTCTGCTGGAAAACCTCTCTCCACCCCTTTTTTAATTTTTATAACCATTCTCTGATCTCCCAAGATCCTGAGTTGAATGTCCTGAAACCAGGGAGCAGCTGCTATACACTGCCACAGTTTCCAGCTCTAAAGACAGAGTGTAATGCCTGGCTGGCCTGACCGAGCTGAGCCAGAGCGTTGCAGCTGCTCCCCAAAGTCAGACATCAAAAAACCTGCTAAAAAACCGAGTGGCCCAATTTTTCTCCAGTGCAGCAACCTGACTATAGAAGAAAGGAAGGTAAACAATGCCACAAGCTACTGCTTAGAAAACCCCAGGAAATGCCACACACAAAATTAGCTTTCAGACCTTCACCAACTTCAAGACGTGCAAAGTCACACATCAGTTCAGCTTTATGCACATGGCAAGTCTCACTGTAATCTATGATTATTCACATGTAAAGCTAAGCACATAAGTGTTTGTGAAACTGGAGATATAATCATTAAATGTAACAGATAATTGATATTTATACTGAGAAGAAAATTGACTTCTGTTAACCTCAGCTATTAAATTACTTGTTCAGTACTGAAAGAATGCAACAGCTAGCTATTGATCACCAGATTCATTACACTTTTATGACAAATTTGAAAGCACAATGCCATTAACTACAATACTATAAGCTCGGAGAGAAAGGGGAGGGTTATGTTTGGATTTAAAACAAACAAACAAACAACAAAACCCCAACAAATTCCTCGATCTAGCTATCTTAAATACTTACTGAATGCACATAACGAACAAAGTATTTCCCTGCACAATTTGCTAATGTCCTTGGAAGTTTTAGTTATAACTTCAAGTCTGTCTTGTTTGATACTTACCAGGAAATATTATTGGGAGGTACAACAGCGTGCTACTGTCTTGCAGACTTTGATCATTGCTGGCAGAACAACAAATTCATCTTCTTTTGGGCAAGATTCACAGAATAGTTTTCTACTTGCAGCAATTTAAAAGAGGCTTTCAGAGATCTCGAGCTACCAAAGCAGAGTGAAGGGCAAGTAGTAAAGAGCAAAGGAAGTAATGTAACTTCTGCGTTCTAATATTCTAAACATTTCATTTACGAACCAGGTGAAGTCAAATAGCTGAATTCTGATTTCCCCATGTTGTTTTATCAACTATATGCTCATAGCTTCATAAAAAGATACTTCATTACTAAAATTCATTTTCTCAGAGAAGGGAAATTACTGAAAAGTAATTTGAGTGAAACCCGTAAGATCGCTTTTCCTAATGGATACGTATGTGCAGCTTTTCCCTCAGTGGTCTCTTACCTGCTCACCTATTTTCAGGAACCTTTCAGGAACCTAAATTATTTAATGGCACCACCTCCCTTCATCATGCCAACTGATGCAAACTCACCAAAAGAATCAAGAGACACCAGAGGAACTGGGGAACCAATATGAAAAGACTGTGTGAAACTGCATAAACCCAACTTCTGTAATACGCCAAGCTAAAATACGGACTATTTGAGTTTAATATGCAGGATTAATGTCCTTTGTTTATTAATTCTTTAGAAATTTAATTTATTCTGCCTACCTTCTACGTATTGCATGTTCGGATATTAACACAACGGAGAGAATGAAGAAAAAGAGCTGGATGTTTTGGCAACAGCATGGAGACAACTGGGGTTTCTGGCTCCCAAAAAAGTACAGGAGGTTTCATTAGAGACAGTGGAACAGATACAGTAGTGCAGATCCCCAGCCAAGGCCAGGAAACACACTGCCCACGCTGAAGGGCACAAAAGAAGTCAGGCTGCTAGCCACAGAGCTGGATCCCAGCTGCAGACCACAGCAGGCTGGGAGCTGCCGTGCCTTCTCGGTGGCTCAAGGAAGTCTCAACATCAGACACGAGTCAACGTCAGATCTGCGGTACTCCAGCCACGCAAATTCTTCAAGCCTCTTCCCATGGCCACTGTTGAGGTTAACCGCTGTGTGGCACTGCCCCTCTAGAGGTCACAGACTACAATGCTCTTCAGAAGAAACATTTTCATTGTATAATGCAACCAATTACAGCAGCGAAAACATCGCGTGAAAAGCGGAGAAAGAGAAGCAATAGCCAATGAATAGGATGGCAGAGAGAACAGAAAGGGAGACCTCCAAATGCAGAAGTAAAACAAGTGGAAGAGCATCCAGTAAAAAAACCAAATGCACACAACACAAACCAATCAAAGATTAAAATTCCCCTTTTACTCCTGCCATCTGCTAGTTCAGACTTCCACTCTCAGTTGTCCAAGAGCATTCAACGCAATTTCAATGTATATGGGAGTTATCTACACACAATGTATTTCAAGGCACTTTTCTTACAACCAGTGTGTGAATTTTATAGTATTTTATAAGTCGTTTTCTCTAATCCCACAATGCATAAGCATACCATTAACATGAAGTGCTACCATAAAATATGGAACTCTGGTATGTTAAGGACAATGTCCTCTGACTGGCCCCAGGATGATATCATTTTTATTTACTCATGTGACTTCTTCTGGACGGCTACTAATTACTGAACCTATAAATTCAAGCAGAATACAGTAAAGCCTTACACCTATTGAGACAGTCACAGTAACCTCTTCTAAGAGTTTGTGAGGTTCTTAAAATTCTATTTAAGAGCATAAACCAAATGAATAGCTAACATTAAATCAAGGTCCTGACAAAGCTTTTTATTAGGAAAAGAGAAGTTTGAGTTTGTCTATTTTTTTGGTGGTTTTTTTCCCCCCAGATTGTCTTTTAAATAACAATGGAGAACAGTAACAGTCCTTCTAAAGTTATCTTGTGACAGCACACAGAACTATCCTCGTGATTAAGAGATTTTTATGGAAACAAATAATAAAAAGAGCATTTTTCAGTAGATGTGTACAATATTTAATACATTTGGGTGCTTCCACAGCAAAACAATAGATACAGTTCATCAGAAAGTACTATAGTCTTTACAGAGACTACATGTACATGAGATAGCTTTTTGAATAGTACAATAAAAATTTGCACTGCTGAAATGACTTGTAGATAACCATCATTATCAGTCACTTTAAGGACAATCTACCTCACCCATAAAGGAACTGCAGTCAGAAAAATTCATTCTTGTTGCCTCAAATGGGTGCTTCTTTTGAATTCATTAAAAAGCAGTACATGAGATTTGAAACAGTGAAGATTAAGTGAGTATTATGCAACGTCATACTCACCCAGCAATAACAACTCCATCGCAAGAATGTACATCACAAAGAATTTTTCCCAGCTCATATTGCAGCTGGCTCACAGCACCGACGCGGTTCTGCACAGAAAGACAAGACATGGTGTTGGTATTGCAATACATTCATCAACCAAGTTAATTTGCTGCTTTGTAAAAATCTCCAAGCTTTGCTATTGCTACTGACAAGTTGCAGTGCAGCTAAGAGAGAAGACACATCTATTTTATGCTTGCTGCCTGGAATTTTTTACAGATGGAAATGAACGAGAAAGAAGCTATTACTCTTCATTATCATTCATAATCTTTAGGTAGAGAAACAACTACCCCAACAGCAAAAAAATTACAGCTTTATTTTAGCCAGGATATGTAATGAGCAGGGGAAGCAGCCTTCATCTGAAAAGCTGATTCTCATTATCAAGGGATGGGTGAAGTATAAACGTCTCTCTTTCACCAAAGCCAATGGAGTCGCATAGCAAACAGAAAGACTCACTCCCAAAAGTAATCAGCCATTGGGGAAAAAAGGTATTACAGCTAAGGCTAAGCCTCATAAATCCTTCAGCAGCTTTCCCCTTTTAAGTGGCAAAAAGAAGCTGCAATACAAAAGACCAACTTTTCACTACCACTTGCTTGAACCAGGTTCCCATTTTTCTACAGCATCTGGATACCATTAAAGAAATTCCCTTTTACCTTCCAGTTGGTTTTCAAAGTGCGCTCTCTGGCACGGCAGTTCTTGAGGGTGAGCTTCCAACAGGAATGATCAGAGATGCTCGTATCTAAGAGGTATCCTTCCTGTTGGCACAACCGGTACCACAACACTTCATCTTCTGCAAGTACTTTCCATGTCCTGCTGACCTAGAAATCGAATTTATGTTTTTTATATATATATCATAAAGTTATAAGTAAAAAGATTTCATATAAAGTGATTTAAATAACATCTGAAATATAGACATATATATCAATATCGGCCTGCACTGAGACTAAATGCTTACCTAAACAAAGACATTTGTTCACCCTTCATACTACTGAGAGTATAAAAAGACCAAACCTTTAACAAAATGCTTGTTTTCTATGGAATCTTTTGAAAATAACTGAGTTTCTACTCCATTAAAACTCCACGCAACATGGACACTAGTGTTTAGTGGCCACACGGCCAACCTGAAATATCAGTGTATTAGAAAACTTTGAAGGGAAAAGAAGCAAGAAAACAATTAAGACAGCATTGTAAGTTTAGAGAAAAAAAAAAAAGATTTATTTTCACATTTAGAGCTAAGAAAACCTCTCAGATCATACCACCATATCTCTAAAGTCCTACTGACAATGCCTGATTAGGTGTATAACATTAGTGATTTATAACCTATTGTATTACAGTGTGCATAAATAGGAATGAATTATTAAGTTTTTCAAGTAGCCTCAAGTTGCTGTCCATTTCAGAGAGAACAGCTTCATCATAATCAATTGTGGGCTTAGAATTAAAGATTCAAGAGGTAAGAGCCAACTTAAGTAGCATTTGTCCTCTGTAATTCTTAATTTAAAAAAACAGATGCAACCAATGAAAACCGCTACCGGTGAAAGCAGTAATCAATTGTACGCTGGTTCCAAAAGATTAAAAAAGCCTTCTCAGATTGACATCATTTTTAGCAACTTACAATTAAGCATCTAATGTCCATTTCAGTCCCAAGATTACACCAAGAATCTAGGCCTCCCATTAATGCACTTTCACAGGACCATCTCTTTGTGTTTACTTGCCACTCCTTCCACATTTACACACAGATACAACATGGCACAGGGAGGCAAAAGATGAACTATAATCTCATAAAATGGGGAACAAGTAAATCTCTTTTGTATTTTATCATTACCACGCGCGCCTTGCTTCAGACTTCTTAAAACTACAGCTTTCAAACACAAAGTATAGCTTCACAGAATTATGTATCACGAGGAACGCTGAAAGTACGAGACCCTTTTGGCTGGTACAGATTTGCAAGAAGTCCAGGCAGAACAAAAACCATTGGAGCAACAAAGCGTGTAGCAAGGCTTAGGAAAACAACACGCCCCACCTTAAATAGATCAAGCGATCTCAGAGTTTGTAACAGGATCTGTCAAATTTTATATGTGATGACTTGGAAGATCCTGCCTCAGTCTGCTGTATTAAATGCAGCATGAGGCCAAGACTGACTGGTCAGCCCAACCAGAACACTCCCAACACCGCAGGGAGACAGCAGCTAAGATCCAGAAAGCAGGTCAGTCCCGTCAACACAACCCCGTGTCTTACAGCTCTCCTTGGGTCACAGTAAGTGCAAAACCATCTTACGCACGTGGTCCCAAACCTCCTTGCATACTATATAGTCCCCAAACAGTGGGACAGTATGCCCTGCAATGAACAGCAGAGATGTCCCCTTGAAAACTTTATGAAGCTTCTAGCCATCTTGTTTACGTTGTGTTGCTGGTTGGTCTTGCTGTAAAGACACACAAGTATCATTACTGCTCTCAAAAACCCACATCCCAGTAAGAATCTAGAATTCCATCATAAGACATATCTCATGACCTGTTTCTTCCAAAGGAGGGGGGGAAGTTTAACATGAGAGAAAAAAGGGGAGTGGACTGAGTAACCTGCATATGTTTTTAAGATTTGATATCTACATATACGAGCAGCTCTCAAACAGGAATAGCCAAGTCCAGCAGAGCTAATATTCTAGTTATTCACCAAAAGATGTCAATTCAAACTAGCAGACATACAATCTCCTTCCACCACCAGACAAACAAAACAACCTGGATACAGCAATCATAATGCCTTACAAATCACAGAAATAGCACCGAGTCTTCTCTAGCATTATACATCATCCTGTAATAAAAAAAAGCAGTGCTTAATGCTCCTGTCCCTATAGGGACACACTCAGGAAGTTCAAAAGCAAAAAAAAAACCCCAAAACAATCCAAATTTCAAACCATTACAGTTTAGTGGGGAATTTGCTCTCAATTTGATTTTAAAGTAACATAAATCCATATACTGCTCAAAGAAAAAAAAAAAAAAACCACTCAGCTTTTTGCTGACACACAAAAAAAGCAGGTGTTCTGCAGGAGTTGAGCACCCCGGCCAAGCCTGGTCAACCGTAACAGCACCTCTGCCACCCTCCTGTAACAGCAGCACATTTATGCTAACATTGAGGGGACAGGCTAATACAAAAGCAGAAGTAAACAAAGCCAAACTACGGCAACTTTTGCCTTGCCTTTAAAAAAAAAGAAAGAAAAAAAAAGGAAAAAACACATCTTTGGAGTCTGCCAAAATAGACAATGTTGTACAGACCTTTCTAGTTTCAAGGTCTTAAAAGCATTTTATAAAGACAGTAAAAAAAAAAGGGGGGGGGGGGAACACGACTACATAAAATTTAGACTGCCTTTTCAACTTTCAGGAACAAACATTCAAGGGGAATAAAGATCCTATCCTATTATGATTTTTTTAAATCAAATTACATCGAATCCTGCTGCTTCACAAGCATGAATTTCCAAGGGTCCCTAATGCAGCCTTTTCTTAATGCACCAAAACTGGCATGACAATCCCTTGTAAAAGCCCCACTGAGCGAGCCTCAGCTGCAAGAAATCGCTAATAAAAGAGTCTCAAGCATTTCACTTTACAGCACCACTGTGAGCTGCCGCATTAAAACCAACCATTGGCTTGAAGTCAGCTTTATTAGATCTGCTTGACTTAAGAGTTTCAGGTGAGGCCCCGAAAGCCAGAGCATTATGGCTTTATTTATAGGCACCCATACATTCTGCTTGTTGGAGAGTAGCTGAGAGGTGCAAAGCTCTTATTAAACTACGAACATCATTATTTCCAAATCTACACTACGTAGAAACTCCAACAACGATCAATGACAACATCTTACACTATCGTTTATAGATTTAGAGTTCCCAATTTAATTTTGTCTTCAGTGTTCCTATTATCTTTTTACTACAGTTCTCAACTGTTCTCAGCAAAGAAACTTCGGTTTCCCCTGAGCTCCACACAGGAACAGTTTTATATCTTATAGTTCAGCAAGCAATAATGTTCTGAAGGACTTCGAAGGCTTATGCTGACATAGGTTTTTCTATTTGGTTTTGCCTTTCGGGGATTTTTTTTTTTTCCCCCAAAACCCCCCACCTCTTCCATCAAATCCTAAATTTCTTCTAATCCTCTCTAAATCAACTGGCTCAAATCCTAATGAAGGTTTATTTATCCCTCTCCATCTGATAACTCTTTGTTTCATTAGGTTTGTTTTCTTCCCTAGACACAAAAGACATAGTCAAGGTTCATTCGCTGAAGCCAGGGGCCTCAACTGGAAATATCTGGACTCTCAGTTCACTACAATATGTAGCGCCAAATATTTAAGCCAAAGCCATTCAGATGGAAGCCATACCAGGTGGAAGCTGCTCATCTTTTCAATTCACAGCCATAATCATAGAATCATCATAAAATCATAGGATGGTTTGGGTTGGAAAGGACCCTAAAGATCATCTAGTTCCAATCCCCCTGCCATGGGCAGGGACACCTTCCACCAGACCAGGTTGCTCAAAGCCCCATCCAACCTGGCCTTGCACACTTCCAGGGATGGGGCACCCACAACCTCTCCGGACAACCTGTGCCAGTGCCTCACCACCCTCACAGGGAAGAACTTCCTTACATCTAATCTAAATCTACTCTCTTTCAGTTTAAAGCCATCACCCCTTGTCCTGTCACTACATGCCCTTGTAAAAAGTCCCTCCCCGTCTTTCCTGTAGGTCCCCTTTAGGTGCTGGAAGGCCACAGTAAGGTCTCCCCGGAGCCTTCTCTTCTCTAGGCTGAACAACCCCAACTCTCTCAGCCTGTCTTCATAGGAGAGGTGCTCCAGCCCCCTGACCATCTTCGTGGTCCTCCTCTGGACCTGCTCCAACAGGTCCATGTCCTTCTTAAGTTGGGGGCCCCAGAGCTGAAGGCAGTACTGCAGGTGGGGTCTCATGAGAGCGGAGCAGAGGGGGAGAATCGCCTCCCTCGACCTGCTGGTCCCGCTTCTTTTGATGCAGCCCAGGATACGGTTGGCTTTCTGGGCTGCAAGCGCACATTGCCGGGTCATGTTGAGCTTCTCGTCAACCAACGCCCCCAAGTCCTTCTCCTCAGGGCTGCTCTCAATCCACTCATTGCCCAGCCTCTATTTGTGCTTGGGATTGCCCCGACCCGTGTGCAGGACCTTGCACTTGGCCTTGTTGAACTTCATGAGGTTCACACGGGCCCACCTCTCCAGCCTGTCAAGGTCCCTCTGGATGGCATCCCTTCCCTCCAGCGTGTCGACCGCACCACACAGCTTGGTGTCGCTGGCAAACTTGCTGAGGGTGCACTCAATCCCACTGTCCATGTCGCCGACAGAGATGTTAAACAGCACTGGTCCCAGTGCTGACCCCTGAGGAACGCCATTCGTCACTGGTCTCCATTCGGACATCAAGCCATTGACCGCAACACTTTGAGTGCGACCAACCAGCCAATTCCTTATCCACTGGGTGGTCCATCTGTTATCTTAAGTCTCATCCTGAGCCCAGGATACCCTTATCCATCAGTTTCTCTGCTCTCTCTCTAAGCTATGAGGAGTATGGATGATTACTTTTACCCATATACAACTTTGATGCAAAAGTATGCTCAAAAAATACACGAGATTTTCTTTTTTTAAACATATAAACACTAAAAGCCTAACAGTTTAACAATTCCAGAAGCTCTAGAGGCAAGCATCTGAAATTCTTGATTTATGCACAACAATTCATTCTTAAAATCCTAGAAACAGTCTCCCTTGTCCTAGATACATACACAATTGTTGTGTTGGTAAACATTTCTAAACTTTCTCTCGGATGAAAATGCTAACAGTTCAAGGCAATTTCCCACTGATCCGTTCAGAAATAAAACTGCCTTAGCCTTGCCAAAATTCAGTACGTACTGGTATTTCACACCACAAAATGCAATTTATGCAGTCTCTGGTATTTACTAGAAAGCAGTAACAACTATAGATATACGGAGAAGTTAATAGATGAGACCCATCACCTTATCACTAAGCTGACAGTTTAAAGGCTAGGTCCTCAGACCACGAGTGAAGTTAATTGCAGGTATCTGCAGCATCAGCCGCAAATAACACAAGAACTTCTGATGTATCTCAATTTGTCATACTTGTGGTGTCCCAAGTGATTGTTTTGCTTTTCCCTCTACATCACAACCAGGACGAAGGACTGACTGCTCTCAAACCCACTCATCACAGAAGTCACAAGAAAGTCGCTCGTAGCATAGCTATTTCTTTCAGTGGTCAGAACAGAATCAAAAGGTGTTCATAGGGCTGGCACAAAGCAGAGGAAAAATTTTGCCATTACTCTGGACTGTTCTGCTGACTAATTAAGTCCTGAATACCTTTGTCCTTGAATTATAAACACGGGATATCAACAGAGACTGGTCTGCTGGATGCTACTGAATATTGCACAACTACTGTGAACCCACCAGAGCTCAGGAACCGATGACACCATTAATTTACATGCTGCACATGGCTTTCGTATTTCAAGTCCCATACAGATAGTTTGTGTTTTATAGTACTAATTCCAAAAATCAAAGAAAAGCTGTGGGGAAGAGGGGGAGGGGGAAATATCAGGGTGAAATTAAAGTTCTCCAGAGCAGTCTGTGGTGTGATTAAATCTCAAAGAGGCTCTGCAGTCAGGCTACTTTACTGTTAGTCAGTTACCAATTTGGCATAAAGAACTAAGCAAACAGGTTTTCTCCAAAGGCACTCACATAGTTCACGATGCCAATTGTACTAACTGGCCCAATTTCACTAAAATCCCAAGGCGCCTTAATAAAAAAACCTTTCTACGATAACACTGTAAAGCAGCAGGGCTTTCCATTTAACAGAAGAGGGTTTCCCCCCCTTCAAAAACAAAATCACCAAGAGAAAAATGAAAATGGTATTTATTTTTATTGCTTCGCTTTTTATTTGAACCCCTAAAAAGAAGCCAGCTCTGCACTAAAAGCATTGGATATTCATCTCATTTGGAAAGCCTTGTAAAACACCAGGCATTTGCTCAGCTACCTGTCAGCTGCCATGTAGGACCAACTGACTAAGTCTGAGAAGACGAATGAGAAATGTGGAAAATTTTCTCAGTGTTAAAACATACCTTACGAGAACAGGTTCAAGTTAGAAACCAAAGCGAGAGAGAGAGAGAAATCAAGTGCAGCCCAAGCACAGAGAAAAGGAGCAGCCCTTCATCAGCCAATCTTTTCACTATGCCATAAGGTAAACTGATCATGCTGGGGGGGGGGGGGGAAGAGAAAGACAAAGAATAACCTTAAAGTAATCCACTTCAAATATGCAACCCTGTTCCTTTCCATGGGATGCAGCCTTTACTGATCGTGTATCTCTACCTCAAATGACAGAAACTCGAGCATATCTGAAAGCTTCACAGTCCCCTGGACAGCACCAAAAAATAATCCTAGACAATGTTTTCCTCTGCAACAGAAGCCCTGCAAGAGGAATTATTTTTCTTCTAACAGTCCTTGTTCCTAAAAGGCATTAGCAAGTCAAAGATTCAAGCAATAACCACCTGTAGCTATTTAACGCCATGACTTGCTCATACTGAACATTACAAGTCCGATTTCATTTCAATGCATGTGCCATCTGGATAATACTTGTGTCTAGTTTACCATCCACAACAAAGCTATACCCTGTCCATCACTTTTCAATTTTTACATGTTAACATTTCTTTCTCTTGCAACAGTCCAGGGCATGGTTTGAGTGTAACACAAAGAATAGTTTTGGTTGGATTTTTGTGAAGTTGCAAGATGTGCTTTGTACGTAAGAGTTCAATGAACACCAGCCTGAGACACTAAATAGTGGTCACAGGAGAAGCTGGCAATGAATATGCACAATATTCTACTCTATTTCACAGGGTAATCAACACTTGCCAATTAAGTTTGCTTTGAAGACTCATTCAGAGAGCAGGTTCATCATTCAACGTGTGCAGAAAGGACATGAAGAGGCTCAATAGTGTGGGCTGAACAATTCTTAGTCAGGTGTGTGTGTGAGCGTTTAACTTAGGAAACGGGCAGTTTACAACTACACATAAATTATGGACCATGTCTGAGTACAGACCAGTGAAAGCACTCTCTTAAAGTATCACCAACGAAAAATATAAACTCCTTGCGGGGCGGGAGGAAAATCAGTGTCCTTTAGGAATTTAGCCTCACATGAAATTACTACAAACAAAAAGTTACTACTCCAATTCCCATGGTTCAAGTCACGGACTGGAAAGTGGGAGGAACAGCTTTGTTGCCATGCCCTTGGCACTGTAAAGTGCCGAGTTCTTAATATTGCAGCAAGACACTCACTTGTTTCTAAATACATTCGCTTGAATCAAAAGATCTTTGCAAGTATTTATTTTAATTTTTAAGGCTTCGCTCTTGCCCGAGCCACAAATGTTTTATTTAACTCTACTCAACTGCAAGCTATAAATCCAGCTCATTTACTGTTATTTTTTCAATATTCAGCTTTGGATGTATTTCTAATAAGTAAAAGCACAATCAGCTGAGCTACTACGGCTACCACGCATCTTCCCTGCATCAAGGTGCCTGACTGTTTCTTCAATATTTCTGCCAGTTTTACATGGTATCAGAGAAACAAACTGTCAGCAGCACTTACCTGAGCACATCTTCCCAATTCAGTCTTGCCCAGGTACTGAAATATCTTCAGTGCCAGTTCATAAGGCAGCTGGATATCAAAGAAAGGAACCTCGTTTATTTCATTCTGAAAAGAAAAAAAGAGAAAATAATTTGTTAGGCTTCTTTAACGCACAGCTAGATAGCAGCAAAAGTTACCGTAGTACAAAGAAAGGACGTTGCATCCTCAGCGCCATCACAGTTCCATAAAAAAGGCAGAAGTAATTCTGCCTCC
Source organism: Harpia harpyja (assembly GCF_026419915.1). Lineage (NCBI taxonomy): Eukaryota > Metazoa > Chordata > Aves > Accipitriformes > Accipitridae > Harpia > Harpia harpyja. Next base: position 45,258,254 of record NC_068948.1, on the reverse strand, counting down.
CCTTCCTTATGGGCACAACATCAGAGACACCACGCCGGCATGAAGGTACCTGAGCTACTCTTTGTTCTCTGCGAGTCATATCAGGTAAAGAATATTAGAAGGCTAATATTGGAGCTAAAAAGCAAATTGAGGAGAACTGCAAGGCTTGTCTATAGTCAGATGGCAGAGAAAGGCAAGACACGAGCTCTAGTCAAAAAGTTTGTCTAAGGTTTCAGCATCAAAAAGACCAAACAAGTAAGCACTTTGAAGATATATGCCCACTGTTAATTTCACTTACAAGATTTCAAACACAGATGATGAAAAATGAACAAATATTTTGATATAAAACTGAATGGAGATGACCTTACAGTTTGTTTCTGTCTTTCATTAGTAACGTATAAATACCTTCTTAATATGAAATATGCTGAAAGAGTTGCTGCTTTAACTGATTAAGTATCTAAAAAAAAAAATTAAAAGCAAAGAATCCATCATTTTAATCTAACAGCTAAATGCAGCACATACATTTTTTCCTACAGGTTTTTTTGCTTGTTTTAACTACGTAATTATTAAGTCTTCTTCCTGCAGTTATGACATCAAGATTTGTCCTCTCCTTCATTTTTATCTGGACATTCCAAATTTTTATACTATATAACGGAGAGAGCAAAATCAGCCCATTCTGACCATTTCTATGTCACCCATTTCAAAGTTTTGCTCTCTAGTGTTTTTTCCTGGTTTCTGTACCTCCCCAGTGCTCCCAAACACCTGATCACTCTCCATCAATCCCCATGCACAAAACCAGCTGCTCAGTTAAAACCTACCTCCGTTGTTTGCCATCAGAAAGTCAGGCAGATCCCAAATCAGGATCATCCCTTGCCTCTTAGCACTTCTCTAGCCCCAATACCTTTGTTTCTTTGTAGGCGTCTTCTACAACTACTCCTTGCTCATTTAAACCTGCACCCTTTGCAGTGCCAACGAAGCAGCAAAAACAGGCAATGCTGGGTTTATTTAAAGTACAGTTACACTGGAAAACCATTGTATAATATGGTTGCGTGGAAGCTTTTAATGCAAAAGGTGTTCTACACTAGGTAAGTGTTTAGACAGCACAAACACGGGCAATGTTCCCATTAGGTCTTTTTAGCAAAACAGCACCAGATTATAGACACTGGAACCTCGCGCTCATTCTAAAGTTACTTAAACTAGGACCTTACACCAACCTTTCTGCTCCCCTCCCTCCTTGTCCACAATTTTCCTGCACAAACAGCTCCTTTTCCTTTCCCTCTGCATGAAGACCACTGGCTCTGCTGCCTGCTGTGGATTTGCAAGATTGTTTGCTTTCACGCGATTTAAATTGCGTCTATTTCCAAAGGGGACACCAAAGGAAAATATGGAAGGAACTCTGAGAGCACATCTCCATGGCCACATGCAGACAGACCCCAAGCTGCCCAGATGTGAACCAGCTCAGATCCAGGAGCCGCATAACCATTTTAGAGCAACACGCTGCCCAAACTAATAAGATGAGCCATTCGGCAAGCCTTATTAGCTCTAGGCTTATGAGCTCAGGCACAGCACCACTATAAATATATTGCTTCCAAATTGGAGTTGACTCACATCCAACCAGCAGAACCCGGTCTGTCTGCACGTACCCAAACGTATCATCGAAGGACAGACTGCCTACAGACAGACCGGTACAGGCACAACAGTCAAGACCGATAGCTCTCTCATGAAAAAGGGGGGAAAAAGAAAGAAAAAACAGCTATACAGATTTTTTTTTTAAATAACCTGCAAGAGTATTTATAGTCAAACTGTAAGCACGAGCTTGCGACAAAGCTCAAGCAATGGCTCATACTAATTCCATTCTAATGCAATCTTAACACTAGAGACAGATCAAGGTCTTCCCTTCCCACATCCCCAAAATTCACGCAGCTTGTCCTTAGCACAGTGCTCACCGCCGCAAACGAAGCGGTAATGTTAAGTCAGCACCAGCCTGTCTAAAAGTCTACTGGAATGAATCCAAAACTCAAATACTGCCATCCCCTCTGAGACAGATTTGGGCTCCTGTGTGCTAATGGAGCACTAATTCTGTAAATGGATTAATTTGTGCCTTGCAGACAGAAATTTAATCTGTTCCTTTTAATTTTTTTTTAAGCAAAGAGTAATTAGTCACAGTTAGGTTAGTGAGAAGCAAGAAAATGGGTTTCCCCCCTAGTTTTCCTACGCTGTAAATAAAATATCTATTGCATTTAGAGGATTTACCAAAGTAACTTTTATCTGGTTCAGAACTGTATTTAAGACTATTTCCAAATTAACTCCTTTATTTAAAGAATTAACACTTGTTCTTTTACTACACCGCTCTGTCACAAAGCAGGATACCCTTAATCGCTGGCGCTGCATCAAATCGCCTGAACACGCCACAAAATTTTTTTTTAAGGGGAAGAAAAAGTGCCGCCTCATAAGAAGAAAAGTAGATTTTGGAGGGCTAAAACCCCTGTAAGACGCAATGTATTCAGAAGCTGAGCTTATACGCAAGCTCGCAGGAACCCAAAACTCAGCGTCCCCCTTTCTCGCCCCATCCCAGAGAGGAGGCACCACCACCCCCAACCCCCCCAAATTTCCACAGCCCCCCCCCCCTTGCCACGACCCGACCCCCCTCCTTCCACCCCTCGCCCCCGGTCTCTACCCCGAGGCAAAGCGCCAGGGCCGCCACGGCCGGGGCACAGCCCCGGGGCCCGCAGAGCCCTACCAGGTCTCGGATGAGCTGCCCCAGCAGGTCGTCGCCGTCGCCGTCCCCCGCGGGCTCCTCGGTGGGGCGGGCGGGAGACGGGCTACGGCAGGCCGGGGTGCCGCCGTCCAGCAGGCCGCGGGCCAGCGTTAGGTAGCCCGGCTCGCCCGGTTCCGCGCCGCGGCGGCTCTCGGGCTCCGCTGCTGCTACCGCCTCCCGCCGCCGTCGCTTCGCGTCCCCCGCCAGCTCCTCCCGCCAGCGGCGGCGGAACAGCTCCAGCTCCGCCGAGACCTCGGCCATGGCGGCGGGGCCGGGCCCGGCCCAACCTCCAACCGGCCCGGCCCGGCTCGGAAACCGCCCCCCGCGCCCACGCGTTCCGCCGCGCAAAGGTTCCTACGGCCGCCGGGGCCCGGCTGACACGGCGGTGGGGGCCCGCCGGCCGCCATTTTGTGGGCCCGAGGCCGCTGTCAGCGGTGGGGCTGCCGGCCCCCGGCGAGCACACGAGGGGCGCGATGGAGGCTTAGGGATCCACGGCCCCGCATTGGAAAGGCGCTGGTGGCCGAGCGAGGGCCGGGGCGAGGGCAGGGTCCCATGCCGGCGCCCCGGGCCTGGGCTCGGCTGGGAAGCCCCCAGCTGCCTCCCAGCCGTGACCGGCCCGTGTGGCCCCCACGGGGGAAACGCCGCCGCCTGAAAAGCCGAAGTGAGGCCGCCAAGCAGTTGGTTGCCCATGGAGGAGGCGCAGAGGTGCGTTGCTCTGCCACCGGGCGACGGGCCCCGGTCGGGTCGTTTCTTCCACCCGTTTTGTTGGCCAAGTCTGAACCAGAGCTTGTGGGGCAGGGGTGGTCCTGCCCCACGCCGTGTCCGTTACACCCCCTTGGGAAGATGCGCCGCGCTGCTCGGCGCGCCCCGAATCACGCCCGCCTCCTTCTGCAGCCGCCGCAAGCCCGAGAGCTGCCACTTCCGTGGCGCTTTGGGGAGGAGACGACGTTTGCTCCGCACCTCTCCGGTAGCAACCCACCTTGTGGCTGAAAGGCTGCGTCTCAAACAACGGCTAAACCCAACCGCTGAAACACGGCTACTATTGCTTCGGCCGGTCCAGCTGCCCGGAGGAGTGGAAAGGCCGCGAGTATTCGAGTCTTCAGCACAACTTCTGTGGAGCGCTTGGGGGAATAAAACAGGTAAGCGATACTTGTCCGTGTCAGTCAAACAGCTGGTTGTCGCTGGGCGACGGTGGACACGCTAAAATGCGCGGTCCTTGCTCTCAGCAGTGGCACATGCCAATGTACCTCCACCCTCGCGTCCGCCTCCAGCTGCTGCCGTTCGGCATCCTCAGCGGCCCCTTGCTGCTTTTTCTGCTTCGCAGAGTGTTCCTGCCCGTGCAGGTTACAAAACCCAACTTAATGAACACAAACAGGCGTTTTGGATTGCAGGAAAAACCTGAACTACCTCATTGTGGGGAGGAACTCGTGTGTGTGGAAACCCCACAAAAGATTTGTTTTCCCTACAAAACAATCCTTTGGACTTGGAGGAGGATCTCCCCGGTGTGTATATGCTGACTGCGCTGAGCCCTGCAAACAGAGGGGCTGCAGAGCAGGATCTGCCCCTGTAGCAGGTCGTGGGGCTGCTCCAGGGAGGGTAAGGTGGTTTGGGAAGAAGGCAAGCCCCAGGAGGGTCTCCTTAGACCCCTTTGCAATACCAGGGTGATCTGCCAAGGGGGTTGCAGCAGCCTCCCTGCCAGGCAGAAGGGAAACAGGCCAATTTGGGGTGATTCCTGCCCCACAGGGAGCCCCTGCTGCCATCTCCAGGGCTGATGTGTGATGGGGAGTCCTACTGGGGGGGGTCTCAGCCCTGCTTCTGTGCTCTGATGGCTGGCGGGGCTCCACATCCCCCTGGGTCAGTGCCTGGGGGCTGGTGAGGTTGCTGTGCACTCCTGTGGCCACCTGAAATGCGATCAGAATCAGTAATGCTCAGGGTGATGAAATCCCCTCCAGCTCTATGTAATCCTGTCACCGCCCCCCCTCCATCCCCATGCTGTCCTTCCATCTCTACACTGCCCGCTCCATCCCCACGCTGTCCCCTCCATCCCCACGCTGTCCCCTCCATCCCCACACTGTCCCTCCATCCCCACACTGTCCCTTCCATCCCCACGCTGCCCCTTCATCCCCACGCTGTCCCTTCTATCCCCACACTGTCCCTCCATCCCCACGCTGTCCCCTCCATCCCCACGCTGTCCCTTCCATCCCCACGCTGCCCCCTCCATCCCCACACTATCCCTTCTATCCCCACACTGTCCCTCCATCCCCACGCTGTCCCCTCCATCCCCACGCTGTCCCCTCCATCCCCATGCTGTCCCTTCTTTCCCACACTGTCCCTCCATCCCCACGCTGTCCCCTCCATCCCCACGCTGTCATTTCCATCCCCACACTGTCCCTTCCATCCCCACGCTGTCCCTCCATCCCCACGCTGTCCCTTCCATCCCCACACTGTCCCTCCATCCCCACACTGCTCCTCCATCCCCACGCTGCCCCTCCATCCCCACACTGTCCCTTCCATCCCCACACTGTCCCTCCATCCCCATGCTGTCCCCTCCATCCCCACACTGCCCCTCCATCCCCACACTGTCCCTTCCATCCCCACACTGTCCCTCCATCCCCACACTATCCCTTCCATCCCCACACTGTCCCTCCATCCCCACACTATCCCTTCCATCCCCACACTGTCCCTCCATCCCCACACTATCCCTTCCATCCCCACACTGTCCCTCCATCCCCACACTATCCCTTCCATCCCCACACTGTTCCTCCATCCCCACACTGTCCCTTCCATCCCCACACTATCCCTTCCATCCCCACACTATCCCTTCCATCCCCACACTGCCCCTCCATCCCCACACTGCCCCTCCATCCCCACACTGTCCCCTCCATCCCCACACTGTCCCTCCATCCCCACGCTGCCCCCTCAGTCCCGCACCCCCCCGGACAACACAGTGACCCACCACACACACACACACACACTCTCCCCTCCATTCCCCCCATCCCCACGCTCCCCCCCCCCCAGCCCCGCACCGCCTCCCCGCTCCCCGCGGCCGAGCGCCGCCCCGCGGGGGATGATGTAACCCCCCCCCCGTCCCCCGCCCGCCGCCGCCGCCGCCGCCGCCGCCGCCGCTGCTGCCGCCGCCCCGGCCCCGGCCCCGGCCCTCCCCTCCCTCCCTCCCTCCCTCCCGCACACGCCGCGGCACTCGGCGGCGAGCGGCGGGCGCAGCCATGTGCCCCTGCGCGCTGCACGGCGGCCCCCCCCGCTCCCTGCCCCTGCAGCCCCGGCCGCGCCGCCCGGCCCTCGGCCGCCGCCCGCCTGGTCGCCGCCCGCCTGCGCCGCCTGGGCGATGAGCTGGAGCAGCGGGCGGCGCGGCGAAAGGCGCGGGGCCGCGGCCCCTCGGCCGGCCGCCGCCTGGCCGCCGTGGTGTGCCTGCTGTGCGCCCTCACGCCCGCGGCCGCGCTGGCCTGGCTGATCCGCAGGAGGAGCCTCTAGGCGAGAGGGGCGCTGGCCGGAGCGGGGAGCAGGCGGGACGCGCAACAGGTCGGCACCGCGCCGCGGGGGGGGGACGACGGGGACGAAGGGCTGGGCGGCCGCCGGGGCTCGGCACGGGTCGGTCCGGGACGGGACGGGACGGGGCAGGGGTGGGTGCCGCACGGTGCGCCGCGGCCCGGCGCGGCGGGATCCGGCCCGGGGGTCCGGCTCGGTCCGGGCAGGCTCCGGCGGCGGGGGCTCGGCCCGGAGGAGCGCGCTGTCCGCGGTACTCGCCGGGCTGCGGCGGCTGATGGCGGCTGCGGCGGCGCACGGGGCCCCGGGCTGCCCGGTACCGGCGCTGCCGGATCGCACCGACCTGTCCTCTCCCTCTCCTTCTCCCTCTCCCTCTCCCTCTCCCTCTCCCTCTCCCTCTCCCTCTCCTCTCCAACTTCCCCTTTCCCAGGACTCCCCAAACACCCCCTTTGCCCTTCCCCAAACTTTCACGGCTTCCAGCCCCGTGCCTCCCCTCCTCCCGGGTCATCCGTGCTCTCATGGGGCAGTTTCAGCTCCGTACCCGCACTGGGTGAGCCCGTGGCCCCGGTGGGCCGGCGGCAGCAGCGCAGCAGGGCAGGGCAGCTCAGGGGGATCGGAGCAGACCCCACGTCACCCTGACTGCCGGCCCTGGGAGATGGGGGATGCTTGCCCCGCACACCCGTGCCGGCCAAGCCTCCAACCTTCTCGTGAGTGGAGGAACTTCCCCTGTGTCCTGCCATCCCCCGGTGGGCTTTAGACCCACGGGTGCTGCAGGGCACCCATCGCTAAGGTCCCTGTGTGGTGGGATGTCCCCACAGGACCGTCCAGCGGGGCAGCCTGGGACTTTGGCCGGCTGTCCCTGGCTCTGTGTTTTGGATAATAGCTTGCCCAGTGCCAGAGGCTTTCTCCAGGGGGGGTCCCAAGCCAGCAGCCAGGGAAAAGCATCCAAGCACAGTTACTGCTGGTTCCTAGAGCCCCCACTGCGCTCCAGAGCCACCGAGCAAACGAGCAGCAGGGAAATGGGACGCACCTGGTCCTGTAACCCTCATTGTCGTCCTGGTGACACCTCCTGGGCTGGTGGGGGTACCTCTGCGCCCTCAGCCCTGGGAGCACGCAGGGATACTGAGCATACGTGGGGTCACCTTGGGGATTTTGGGTGCTCTGAAGTGCTCTTTGGGACATGGATTTCTCCCCACAGACATGAGGAGCAAGGGCTTCTATTTGGGGTGCTTTAAATTGTATCTATGAATGTCCCCCGATGTCTATCCATGTTCAGGGCTAAGTGCATGTCTAACTTTCAGCATGCGCTCATCTCCCACCAGCTCGGATAGGGTTTAGACGAGAGCTTAAAATCAGTTGAAAAATGCCACCAATACTGGGCTGACTTTGTACAATTTCAGCCTAACTGGGCTGTTTGCAACTCTTGGGCCAGACCTTGGCTGTCAGGAATCAGGTCTTACGTTGCAAAATGTCTTGCATGCTTTTTAGGTGCATGAAATACCATTAAATACATATGTATAGTGTGGGGAAAAAGTATGGTTATCGAGAGAGTTTAAAAACAAGGTTTTCCAGCAGGCATGTGTGTTTGCACTGCGTGTGTGTGTGTGCGTGTGCACTGCTGTATGGGGGGGGCATTGTTGTCATCTGTCTGTCTGAGCCACAACTGCTGTGTCTGTGGGGAGGTTCAGCTGGTTACCTTTGGAAAGCTTTCTTTGAAAACAAAACCAGAACAAAACTGGGTTTTTTTCTGGTGAATCAAAGCCTTAATTTCTATAAAACCGTCAGCTCAGAGGTATGAGTTTCCAGGATGGTGTCTGCAGAGCTGTGCCCAGCAAAGCCCTTGGAGAGGTAGTGTCAGTGGTGCAGGGCAGCGGTTAGAGACCTGGGACTGCGGTCAGGAGCAGAGCTTAGAGATCTTCTTTCCTTTCCTCTCACTTTGTGGCAAGTTTGATTCTAGTGTTTGGAAGCAAACCCACCCGTCTGACTTTCTTGCCTCTCTGAGCTCAAAAAAAGTCGAAATCCAAGGGGGAACAGCAGTGATCTCCCTCATCTAGTGTCCCAAGTGTCCTTTTCTTTCTAACAAGCCGGGGAATTTCCTCCCTGCCCAGTCTGGGACTTCATCCCGTGTAGAGAAGGTGGCAGGTGAGAAGGGCTGGCAGAGCGAGCCGGTTCGCTGGCCCTGTGGATCCGTGCACACACTCAGCCCAGACTTCCTGGAAATCCCACGAGGCCAAAGCTGTTTGGATTTTTAGTTTTTGTGAAGGTTTGCATAGCTTTGGTTAGGCAGATAGTATTTTTTTTCCCCGGTCTCTTCTGCTGTTGACTCTGTGGAGCCCTCACCTTCATCTGGCTTTATGCACTTCAGGCCCAACAATAACCAGTTGCTTATAAATTGCTTTGATAAAGACACTATAGAAAAGCAAAGCATTATCCTCAACACAACCGAGGCGAGCTCCTTCAGCATGCACAGTCCTTCCTCACAGCTTCAAAGGCTGCCGCAGACAGGACGTGCTGAGCTGCCTCCAAATGCTCTGGGGCTTCATGGACACAAATACAAATGTAAGTCTCTGAAAAGAAGATCCTTGTGTGTGATGTGAAGCAGTTTCAGGGATAAAGAGGCCAGATGTGGGAGAATAACAAGCTATAACAGTCTCCTGGTTGTCCCTATGCGCAGCGGACTGACCTGTGTGGCTCCTGGCAAGCTTCTAAGGCACAAGTGACCAAGCTGCAGATGAAAATACAATGCAACCCCCAAATAATTAAATATATCACCTACACTTCAGTTTCTGTGTTATTTTTGCCATTAAACATCTTTTCTATTCATCCTGAATAGTAATTTGCTCACGCCAGTGGAGGTATCTGGTTATCTGCAGTGTCTCACAGCTCAAGTGATAGTGCAGTGAGCTGAGTTAGACTTAAAGATGTGGTAAGACAGCATTGTTTTATTAACTCAGCCGAGTATTTCTGAACAAAATGTGTATTTTTCTGCCATCCTCAGAGACGCTCTGCAGTGATAATAACACTGTTCTGCAACAAGATGGGAAGTCCAGGCTCTGAGCACTTGTGATCTTGGGATTTCATGGAACGGCTCATAAGAGGAGAGTAACTTGTACACTTAATAAATGTGCTGCAAAGTCAGCATTTGTCTTGTGAACTGGTGGTTGCAGAAGGAATAGAGAAGTTAGAGGAAAAGGCCAGTTTCAGCTTGGCTTACTACTTGAGTTCCCCTCCTGCTTTTTCAAGTGGTAATAGCCTTTTGCATTGGCTGCCAGGAGAGTACGTACTGTTTCTGAGGAAGAAGGCTGGTAGGTGTTCCCTCAGGTCCTTGTGGCTTTACACAACAGTGCAGCTCAGGGAATAATTCTGTGTACCAGGGAACTTCTGCTCTCCCAGCCCCTAGATGATGCCAGTGAAAGCAGGGTTAGGGCTGCTGCATGTGACCAACTTGTATCTGTGGGCCATGCCTGAGATTTGGGGATGAATGCTTTGCACATGGCAGTTTTATAATCTATAATCTGACATCACCTTGAAATATCCAGCCAGGGCTTGAAGTATAGTTGTCATGTGCCAGTTTGGCATACAATGTCACTTGTATTTCGCTCTATTAGTTCAGAAGTGGCAGTGTATTAAAATCAAACCCTACTTGTCCCTGCCAGCTTCACCAGCCTGGTTCTGTGCCCACTGTGTTGCCAGTAATTCCCCCCACTGTTTGCTGCGAGGTTCATGCAGAGCCACTCTGTCCAAAGTCTCAGTGCAGTTAATTATCTGTATTAAAATTGGGTTGGTAAGATTTCTGGAGATGTCACACTGAGCTGTGCAGGAGTGCAAAGAAAATTAAGGACCAGAGGCAGTACAGCTAGCACAGGACTAAGCCGACTGGCTCAGCAGTGAGCTGCAGTTTTGCGCAAGGACAAACATTCAGCGTGTTGCACCCTGTATGCATCCCTGACACAAAGAGGCAAGCGCTGTTGTTTGTCCTCCTGGATAACTAAGGAAGAAGGAGCCTGCCCTTCCTAGTGGCAAGCATCCTACTCAAAAATGCCAAAGGTCCCTGCCACCCTTGCCTCAACCTCACAGTTAAATTGCAACAGGAAAACCTTCAACATTAACTTTAATGATAAACAAGCAGCAGAGTTTTCAAAAATGAACAGCAGTCCAGAAATGCCTCTTTCCGCAGGTGGGCTGTGGCCAAGCAGGCTGCTTCTTTGCGGAAAGATTGGAGCCCCAACATATTTCTTTACTCTGTCTGGGTTTGTAGAATCATAGGATGGTTTGGGTTGGAAAGGACCCTAAAGATCATCTAGTTCCAACCCCCCTGCCATGGGCAGGGACACCTTCCACCAGACCAGGTTGCTCAAAGCCCCATCCAACCTGGCCTTGAACACTTCCAGGGATGGGGCAGCCACAACCTCTCCGGACAACCTGTGCCAGTGCCTCACCACCCTCACAGGGAAGAACTTCCTTACATCTAATCTAAATCTACTCTCTTTCAGTTTAAAGCCATCACCCCTTGTCCTGTCACTACATGCCCTTGTAAAAAGTCCCTCCCCATCTTTCCTGTAGGTCCCCTTTAGGTGCTGGAAGGCTGCTATAGGGTCTCCCTGGAGCCTTCTCTTCTCCAGGCTGTACAACCGCAACTCTTTCAGCCTGTCTTCATAGGAGAGGTGCTCCAGCCCCCTGATCATCTTCGTGGTCCTCATCTGGGCCTGCTCCAACAGGTCCATGTCCTTCTTAAGTTGGGGGCCCCAGAGCTGAACGCAGGACTCCAGGTTCCTTGATCTTCCTGTGCTAAGATCTCCCGGGAACACCATTCTTCCGAGTTCTTCCCTAGTAGTTAAACTCTTCTTTTGCCTTACCTCTTGAATCCCCTCCTAATTGTTTTTTGGTCTTCCAAGTTACCCTTCCGCCTCCCACAGAGATGCTAATGAAGTGTGAGTGTACATGGATGCAGGCTGCTTGGGAATTTGACAGGGCTCTTGCCCAGCCCTTGTTTTCTCATTAACCTGCTGCTGCATGAGGAAGGAAGTGAGCGCGCCTCGTTTTGTCCCTGCCTCATGCTCTCCCTTAGCAATCCAAGGCCTTGAATATTTTTTTTTCTATAAATATATCAATAACTGTTATTTTGTTTGTTAGGAGTGGAAGGTATGCCAGCTGAATTGCCTGTGTCATTTAAGTCAAGAAGTTACATGCTGACACGTTAGCTGTGAGCAGAACTCCTTTTGCCAACTGCTGTAGGGGACATGAGCTCAGATTCTCGTATGGCTTTATGCAGGTGCTACCCAAGCATGGCTTTGTGTCCTGTCTCTGAATAAAGATTAGTCAAAGAAATGCTGCGATGAGACTAGGGACCCCCTGCCTGAGTCATTTCATGCCCATCCTACTCAGCGTCCCAGAGGAGAGCAGCTTTCGTTTGTTTGGGTTTTTTTTTTTTAAACACCAGCTCAGCAAGCCGTGTGATAAAACTGTAGGATTTAAGGCTGGAGAGTTCAAAGTAATTGAGAAGTTGAGATGCCCGTATCTATTAAAAGCAATGGGATGTGTCGAGGCTGGCTGAGATGGTTTTGCAAATATCGGCCAACACGATTTGCCGTCTCACAACCTCATTGCTCAATAGGTGCAATGAATAAGAGCAACTTTCTGAGCAAAATCTGCATCTCCCTAAATGACCAGGAAGAGAGGGATACGTCACCAAAGGGAATGTTGGTTCCCATGAAAAATTCCAAAGCAAGTGATTTTTTTCTTTATCACTTCAATCCATGGTTTCAATAGACTCCGCATTTTTCATACAGGAACCCAGCTATAATTCCTTTTTTTTAATAAGTAAATGAAAAATTTTGATAGTAGTGGACAATCCCCTCCCCGAAGTTTCTACATTATACGAACGACATGCAAAATAAACAATTTTTCAGCAGCTCTGCAGAGGGGATATGCTGGCACTCTTTCCAACTTACTATCCACCCCAGTATTACAAATGGGATGTAGTTTGACTTTCCTCAGCCTTTTTCAGACCGAAAGTACCATATTTTGATCTATTTGCTGAGTGCCTATTGTGGGAAATTTGGAGTAACTCCATTGAAGTCAATTGGGTTGCCCTGGATTTACAGTGCTGTAAATGAGATCAGAATTTGGCTCAAAGTATATTCCATTAATGAGTCAGATACTGGCAATGCAGCCAATATGCACCCAGAAATGGCTTTAACACAGCCTAGGATATTCAAAATTGTTTTATTGAAAGATGGGCTGAAGGCCAGGATTCTGGGGTTCTCTTTTATTCTTTCCATGAAATTCACCTTTATGCAGAAGGCCCGCACGAGGCTGATGCAAAACTTAAGAGCCATTTAAGCTCTTAGAATAGGGCTTGTGAGATGCATAAACATTGTGCTGAGCTCTTTGCCTGCCCCAGAGCAGATTTATCACTCAGAGTTCAAGACATTCTAGGATTTATCAACTTTTACAGGTTTTTAAAGATTTTCTATACGTTAAGTGACACAGAGAGACAGTTTGTAAAATATAATGACACCGAGGGTGATCTGTTGCAGGCCATAGATGGCACAGTAGGACAAGGGTTCACAGCTGGCATTTGGAAGAAGTGCTACTACAGGAGAAATAATAAATAAAGATTAAATGTTTGTGCTTTGGAGGAAATCCTTTAATCAACTCCTGAAGTCTTTATTCCAGTGTAACTTGAGTAAATACCTCACCTCTTGGAGCGTAAGCAACTGCATCGCAGGCTCTTCCTCCGTATCGCCAGCCCCGTTTCTCAGTACCCTACACGCAGCTCAGGTTGTGCCCTGCTTTCCCACCCCAGCAGTGCCGATGTGGTTCATTACAAAGACCTCTCTATAAAGACATCTTGTGTGAGAAACGCAGATGCCCACAATCTCCTCCTCGTGACATTTCCCAGGTCTGCAGCAAGCCGTGGTGCTGTCTGTCCGTCTGTGCTCAGCATTGGCCTAGACCTGAGCGTGCAGTCGTGCAAGCGCAGGCTGAGATTCCCCGGAGGTCTGGGTGGGAGCGCGGGGCGGCAGGAAGGAAGGGCTGTCTCCTGTGCGTGCTGGCCAGGAGGCCGAACCTCTGGGCTACTTACTGACGGTCTGTGCTCTGTCGGCTGTTTTTGTGTAGCCGGTATTATCATGTTCATGCTTTCTCAAGTAGCGAACACCTTTCCTATTTACCTTCTGCCAAAAAAGCTAAGTAGCTCTGCAGAAAACCTTTTAAAGTACCTCCAGTACTTCCAGAGAGCGGGTACGTATGTGAAAGTCTGTGTGCGTGCAGATACAGAAGCCACAGAAACTGTGTGGCTAGCTGGTAGCCTTGATCACAGCAAGACAAATGAAAATGTGCTTCAAGTCTAGATGATTCATTCTGGCTTTAGTCCTTCAAGCTATTTTCACTGTTGCTTCAGATTCCTCAAAACTAGAAAGCAAGACTGTAAACTGAGGGAGGGAGAGGTGGTAATTGCCACATCCTGTGCACAGCAGCAGCTTGAGCAGCTGACAGTAACTGGGATAAAGCAGATACGGTTAAATATTTTGAGGCTGAACCAGAGACGTTCTAGGTTACTCAGAGTCCATCGCAGCACCAGGATTTGCCCTCTTTCCTCACAGTGCAGGTTTCAGTTCATCTCAAAGGCAGCGCCACTGAATCGTGATAACCTTCACGCTGGCATAAACAGGGGCAAGGGAAGTGATTCTGGGTTTACATCGGAGTAATGCCGATCAGACTCTACCCCAAAGCTGTTTGCCAGCCCTAATTACACTCTGACTTCATAGCTGATGCAGTTGCACAGTCAGCTACTCCCCCCTCCTTTCTCCCACCCGGGTGAAATCACCTCATCCAGAAGGCCAGCAGAGATTTCTCCACTGAGGTTTTTACAAGATCACTCATTGTCACAGTCCCTGCAAACTAGACAACATAGTCTGAAAGATGGGATCTACCCCAGCAAATGCTGGTATCAATAAACCTAGGTATAAATGCTGGAAATGGGAATTTCATAGTAGATGCCCCTTGGGCACCTCTCCTGCTAATTTGCACTTAGATAGGTGCCTTTCTCTGAGCGCTTTATTAATTAAGGCTTGCAGCCCACCTGTGAGGCAAATAAGTTATTACTGCCCTCATTTTACAGCAGCAACTGAAAGAAGTGGTTTGCCCAAGGCCACAAATCTAATCAGTGGCAGAACCAGGAATGAGTGAGTTCTTCCAGTCTCCTGTGATACTCAATGCACCCCATTGCCTACCTGTAACAAAATTAATGGCTTCCCTAAAAGTTAACATTTTTGTTAACGTGATGTAAATGAAGATGGAGCACCCAAAAGAACGAGCCTTGCAAAATGAGAGCTCACCAGAAATCCTGCAGTAGCACAGGGATAAAGGCGTAATCTCTTGTGTTGAACCACAAAACCATCCTCCCCATAAATTATATACCTCTTCTTGTCAGTAAATTTAGCAGGAGGGTTCGAGCATAAATTTAGAAGAAGCTTTTATTGTAACCAATGCATCAATATAATTAAAACCAAACACAATTCTTTTGCTTTCTTAGGCTGGAGAAAACCCTGTGCCCTTGGAGAAAATTGTTTCCCCTTTTCCTACAGGGAATCCAGAGCCTGAGCAGCAGCTGTGAAGAGTGGAGATAAAGAAAGAAGTGGAAGATGTTGGAAGTGCTTTGGGCAACGTGAAGAAGGATTTGCACGGAAGGAGCTGTTCAAGAGCCCAGCAGCAAAACAGAGACACATACATGCTTATATATAGAAGAATGTAAACCCTCCTGTATGCATACGTTAAAACGTGCATGCCTTGTTGAGAACGTAAGCAACATTCCTTGTAGATGATGGTGGTCTGAGCATTCATGCTCCTGCAGTCTGAGTCAAAAGATTAGTGATGTCCTTGCTGTAATGCTAGCATTTTCTCCACTGCACCTTGTTTATGGCAACATAAACGTTCCTTTCAATGCAGCAGGAAGAAAAATAATCTATACATCCAGAGCTAAGTAATATCTTGAGAGATGGAACTTGCTGCAAAATGGGCATGTCCTAGCCGTGGCGGTGGGGGAACAGGTGCTTAGCAGCTCGGACAACAGACAGTTTGTGTGTGTATATATTAAGCGCTATAGCACCAGGTGAGACAAGCTTTTCTTATGACTTTAGTTTCTCTGGTGCTACATTTAATATTTGTCTGGGGCTAAACTGCCTCTCTGTGGTGCTACAGTTTCCGCAAGAGGATGTTCTGAAACATGGGACAAGGAGAAATCTATTTTGGTTATTAATATTTATACACAAGATAGCAAAAAATAATACGTGTTGAGAAGGTGCTATTTTTTTCTTTCTTTCAATCTCTGCATAAACTAAGACAAAACAAATAATCTAGCCCAGAACTTTATAAGACTAATTTTCTTTGGGGCAGTTCTTTTTCTTTTGACGGTTTGGAGCTTGGGAAGCAGCATTCACTGAGGTGGCAAAGACACACCGGCTCTTTTCACTGCAGTGTACCTGTCAAAGTCTGCTAGTGCAGAATCTCCTACAGCTCCGGAGCTGGGTATTCTCCTGGATGGTGATTTAAGCAGTCTCAAATCCTGTGAACCAGGGAAGAGAACTATATCTAGACTAATCAGTAGACTGGGGGATAACAGGAGAACTTGTCCTTAGAAGTCAAAGGGCTTTTTTCAGTCTAGTACTGAGCACTTTTTTTCTTGCAGCCAAAACTACCTGTCAGATTTAGGATACCTTCCAGATCCTATTTACAGTAATTATTATGCACATTTTTTTAGAAACATTTTTCCCAGCTTCAGATATTTGCACCAGAAAATTGACCCTCTCGTGGCAGGGGGGAGTTTTCAAAGGCATAAAGGAATGTGAAGAACCCAATTTCCAAAGGAAGTTTGGCTCTTTGTCTTTTAAAAATACTTCCTAACCCTCACCCAGTCAAGGAACAAGCCGAGTGGCCTCTATGTCCCAGTCAAACCTTGCATTTTTCACTACTGCAGGAGAAATGTTTCTAAGCAATCTAAAAGCTAAATTCTCCCTTTGTCAAATATTCACCGATGTGTTTTGGGCCCCTGCACACATATTCTTGGGTATTATTGATCCAAGTCAATTCACAAACAGCAGAAAGGGCTATGCTGAAAGAGCAAATTGTTCCTAATGAATAACCTTGCCCTACTTTATATTATGTGCAGTGTTGGGAGGGATCATGTAGCTAAGTGTAGTTTGTCTATTGATAGAGTTTGGATGGTGTCAGAACCACAGGGACCGATAAAACATTTTCCTGCCATTTTTGGCCTGACGCTCAGTAATACTCGGCATCCTGTACTCCTTCCCGGCTCAGGCTCCTACTGAAATAAGTAAGAATTCCTCTCGCAAAAGGAGGAGTCTCAGCTGATTTCAGCAGTGATGCAAGTGCTGGATTAGTGACTGCTGGATCGGGCACAGTCTTCAAAATACAACTTTCTGCAGATCACTCAAATGAGGAAGTGAAATCATGTGTATGGTATTGCACCAGTCAAATTTGAACAGAAAATAATTGATCAGGAAGACTGGATGTGTCACTTTGCTATACAGGACACGCAGCCCACAGGAGGTCTCCCCTCCGCAATCTTCCCTCACCCTCTGTGTGTGTACCCCACGTACACAGAGGCAGCCTTGTGACAACCCATCTGGCATAGGATCTGGCTTACATTTCTCAGTGCAAGAGAGAGGGCTCTCCCACATATTCCTCACCTTTAACAATTATTAGCTCCTGAGTTTTGAATGCTTAATAAACTTCTCACCCGGAATATGCATTATTCCATTTTCCCTTCCATCTTCTGTGCGTACAGTTTGCACTGCCGTTGGTTCTCCTGCCAGACTGGCTATTTGGGTCTGCAGCCTTGAGTTGTCTTGTAGCATTCTTCCCAAAGAGGCAATTCCCCTGAAACATTACAGCACAGCAAAGGAAAAGGAAAGCAAGTTCTGTCCCTACCATAGCGTCTCCACCTTGGGAAAGCCCCCTGAATCGGTGATCAACCTCAGTAGCAAAGCGATTGGCTAATCTCCCTCAGTCCTACCTCACTGTGGACAGGCTTTTCTGTAAAAAAAACCCTAAACCCCAGAATTCCCAGGGGAGCAGTCTCCTCCTGGGTGGTTCCCAACATTAGCAAAAATGTTAGAAGACACGTGCTGCCTGTTTTCTCGTGAAACAACCACCAAATCTATGGTGCTTCCCAAGTGTAAACAAGAGCAGGTCCAGTACCCCAAATCCTGCTTCAATCCTGATTTGCTTCCCTTTGGTAGTTCTAAATTGGATGTTTAGTGTGAACCGAGGGTTAAGTTTTGGAGACTTTCATCTATTAGTTGCTGGGTCAAGCAAGCTTTGCTAGAGAAACAGCTTACCAGCACATTATAGCCAGCATTCACTGTACATAAATTGAATTACTTACTAGAGGGTATGTATTTGTCAAAGCCTTACATTTTCTGGTATAATTGCTATTCTTGAATGCCTCCGTTTTTTGACAAGGGGTGTTTTTATCCTTTTTAAAATATCTGATTTAACCCTGGTCGATGTTTGTATTGGAAAAGAAAGCATGCTGTATACTCCCCTAGTGCTGTTCTTACTGTATTGCAACAGCTGTGTGAGATGGTGGGGGGTTTCTGTACCGTAGTAATGGGTAGGAAACCAGCACAGTTCCTCTCTCTTGCTCCTCGTTTTTTTTTTTTTTTTTTTTCCAGCAGCCAAGAAGTCATTGATTTTGATTAGCTTCGCAATTGCGCCTCCGTGAAGACTGGGGAGTGCTCTCTAAATGAAAAAAAAAGACCTCATCTTAGGTTTCAGCAGACGGTGCGTGTGCAAGCCAGAGGAGGAGGTTATGAGATCATAGTCTATATAGAACGCCGCATAATGTGGCTGTGAGGAAAGTCTTTATTAATTTTTAAAGCAGCACTCCACCAAGATAGCTCCCATCACATATTGGAACTTCATATTTCAAGTTAAAAAAGCAGTCTAGTGTTGACTACTAATCAGCTTCTCTCCCCTTGCCTGTTAAAATAAGTCCTTTGGCCACATTAATTCTAGGATGGCACCGCTGTCTGCTTGCAGACCGCTGGGTTACACCCAGGACAGAATTTATCCCATTAATTCCAGATTCCTTCCTCTTCTCTCTTAGAATTATTTTCAGTAGATAAAAAAAATATGGAATGGGACCAGGCCTCCTGTCATACACTTTCATGTGCCCAGGAGAGGCATCACCCAATAAAAACATAGAGCAAATCACCAAAATCAATGAGTTGTCAGCAATGAGGAATGAGAAACCCATCATACTTCTGTTTTAGAGCATGTAGGCATGCAGAAATTACCCTAATTCAGCTAAGCCTATTACTAAAGCAATTTACTTAAATCAGAAACACTTGTTAAATCAGTTTAATCTGATTTGTGAATTTGCTTTGTTTCTATATCATGCTAAAATTATATGGGTCTTAAATCCACTGCAAAAGCAGAAACAGTACCTTCTAATGAAATTGATTACAAACAGATTTGGTTAAACCGGTGCAGTTTCTATGTCCACGTACACCTTGGAATCAGGCACTTTGCCCTGCTGTAGTCCTTGTAGGTTGAGCAGGCAGAAGAGAATCTCATTTGGGAGCGGGGGGGCAATGGAGAATGGGGAAGCAAAACTGAAGGAGATCTTTCCCTTCTGAAAAGCTGCACTACCATGTACAAAATGGTTCATGATGAGCACAGGGTAGTACATCTACCTTAATATTTAGTTTTCCTACAAATGGTTTTAAAACATCTGTCTGTGGTCTTGACAGAAGTCTGAGATACGTAACAGACTACCTGTGGTTCCAAATTAAATCCTGGACCCACATTTTTTGTCCATGTCAAAACCATCTGGCTATATTCTACCTCCACAACAGGTGAACAGTATCTTCACTTTTCTTAGGGCAAATTTGCTTAGAGCAAATTTGATTTTGAATCCAAGCTTCAAAGCCTCATTCTTGTGTAACACTTTGCAAGGCACTGCTTGCTGTATGCTGAGCTAAACTTCTTCATCTCAGTACAGAAGGTTAGGAGACACTCACTAACCATGTTAATTCAAAATCCAAAAGCTTAGGGAAGTCTACGTAACATGGAACTTGATCTGCCTTAGGAAAACACCAGTATATCAGCTAGTCTGAATGGAGGAGAGGAATCCTCGCATGCTGCTCCTGCCTTGGTCTTCTGATTCTGTCCTGGTCTGAACGGGCAAGCCCTTCTCGTGCCAAAGGCAATCTCTGCTCACAGTACAGGTGTATATCCCTGTCCCCAGCGTAAGACACCTCTGTGCTTCTTCTCTCTGCCTGTCCTACTGGCTTGAATCACGCACCATCTGCACAACAAGAATCTCCGTGAGTGTACGCCCTAAACACGCTCCCACGCTCAGGTCTTCCAAACAACAGTTCTGCCCTCAGCAGTTGTGGGAAAAAGCTGACTGTTCCAGTCAAAGCTGCAGAATTTCCATTCCCCATCTGCAACAGGAATTTAAAACTACAAAATATAAAACAGGTGAATATCTTTTTCTGACAATACTTATTTGAATACAAGAGTGAATTTTCATGTAACTCCGATCAGACTTCTTCGGTGTTCACTCTGCATTAATACTTGAGTACTTGAATTTCAGAAGTTTTTTAATATTTACAGAAAGTGACTTTGGAGCTTGACAAATACTCACTGAAAGCATCTGGGTATTGAACTGCCATTATTAGTTACATCCATTATTAGTTACAGATGCCACCTAAGTAGAGAGCAAAACCAACTGCAATGGGATTTAGTTTTCATGGGTATTCACGGCATAACCTTTCCAATCAATTTGAAGACCACAATTTATCAGAAGAAAAAATCTTCCCATTATCTTTAGTCCTTAGGACATTTGCAAATTTTCCAGTCTGCTCCCAGATGTACTGCTAACAGAATAAAACAGATGAAATGCAGTGAATACACAATTCCTTGCACATTACTGATTTAGTACCATTTGGATGTAAACTCTTGGAGAGTCACTGTGCAAGTTTCTACCCTCACCAAAGCAAGAGCAAAGCATATGCTCACTGCTGACAGGAGTTCATGAAGGCTCCTGTTTATGGTTGGATGTGGCTTCTCTTTTTTGTAAAAGGAATTTCATATGCTGAGACTCTTTGTACATATTTATAATGACTTTAATAAAAAAAAAAAAGAAAAACAACTGTTCAATGGCGAAAAAAGGCTACAGTTTTTATTTCCTCTCTGAAATTGGAGACAATAATTTCCTTCCGTAACCCTAACTGTTTTCCCATCTCATAAATTGTCATTAGAACTGAAGTTTCCCCTGTATGTTTTCTGGTCCAAATGTCATGTTCTAGGAGAGGGTAGAATCGTCCTGCCTCACAAAACCATCACCGTAACTTACCTGAGGAGGGAGGGTTTGACAGACTGCTAACAGCACAGAGCTGTTTCTTCCACAGCATCCAGGCCAGAAGAACAGGGACTGAAGGATGTTGGTTTAATTTAACAGCTGTATAATAGTGGCCTGTAGTAAATTCTTTATCTTGCAGGAATTAAGAGGATCTTTGTTATGCTTCCAGTAGAATAAATATCCACGGCATAAAATTTCACTTTCTATTTAGCACTAATTAATTCTAACAGAGCAGTGGAGCACTGGCTGGCCCACCAAGTCTCAGGCACCCATGGCCTCTCAGGTACAGGCTCTTCCCATAATAAAGGCCTCGCATACGGATCGCGGTGCTGCATTTTGTCACTGAGGTATCTGTTTGAATAACAACTGACACTGCCAACTGGTAAAGAACATTCAATAAAGAAAAAAAAAAAAAGGACTATAAGAATGTAAACAATATTCCCCGAACTTTCCCTTTGATTGCCTGCCTTCCTTAATCACCAAATAAAAAATAGTAATTTTGAAACAGTGTATCAAATACTATCTGTAGTGTTAGGCTCATATTGACCTTTTCGTACACTTCTCCAAATACATTTTCCAGGAGCATTTAGAAAAAAAATCAGAATTAGAAGTGGCTTTTCAAACATTTTGAAAGCAGATACCACCAACCCTTTAATTAATTGGCATTGCACTGAAAACTGATGCTGAAACCTTTCATAAATTGCCTGCCCACAGAATCAGTAATTTTGCCTTTTCCTGGTGAATATACCAGACTATCGTACATAAGAACATTTTTATGCCCACTGAAAACCTTGCTTCCTTCCTTACTGAACTCTCTTCCCCCATCCCAAAAAGGCTTTTCCCATTGGAGATAGCCACTGGATTCCTTGGCTTAGTTCTCCACTTTCATGGGATCCATTTGACAAGAATCAAATCACTTTGTTTTGGAAAGTAAAGCTTTTCCTCCTCTACTTCCCTGTATCTCCCAAGCCAGATTTGGACTATCTTCCCCGCTCAGGCTCTGCCTCTCATCACTTCTCCTCTAGCCGTACTGAACTATTATTTCCAAAGAAATGTTGAGCCTTAATCCTGTTACCATTAGCTCCTGTTTGCTTTAATTCTTCTCCCTGTGGAGTTTCACAGCAGGCGGGGAAGGCGGCAGTCAGTACATACACATAGGCTCATTTCCCCCAGGTACAGTTCTTCCTGATTACCCACTCAAGTGGGATTGTAACCTTACGGCCATTTCCATAGTAATGAGCATGGAAGATGCCACAGTTGCCTAATGAGGCACCTTCTCTGGGCGTTCGGCAGAAAGCAGAGGTTGTTTAGTGAAGGAGAAAGCTCCAGCGAACAAACAGCAACTATTTGCATGCAAGTGCCACTGCAGCACCCTCAGCAGAGATGGAAATTGCAGCAATATAAAGTACCTTAATTCTCCTGTTAACAATACAAGGTATCTCCTCAAAGAGCTTTTTCTGAAGCGGAGGTGTTACAATCAAGTCTCCGCCATCACAGGTGGATTATCCAGCTTGTGTGTAAACCAGGCTGGCTCCTGAAGCAATGCAGCTGCTTCATTATAATTCTGCCCTCAAGCTAGTAAATCTCACTAAACCCAGTCTCTCCAGGGGGCCCGGTATCCTGATGCCCCAGCACTTCTGGTATCAGCAGTGCTGTATGGGCTCAGTTCTGTGTGAGCACATTTTTTCTGGTTTTGGACCGAGGCAGGTTCTGGATGCTGAGTGGCGCTGGTTTTTAAAGCCAGTAAGTCTTGCCTCAAGTGGCTGCAGTGAGGAGCATATTGCAGAGATACCTGAATTTGTGAGATGCTCTTGGTTAGGACCTTAACTTTTCACCTAGACAAATCAAACTTGACTTTAAGCTCTCCCTGCCTCCCACTGTTCTCCCCATGTGCTAGGAAATCAGAAAGTCTGATCATGAAAATTAAAGAGGAAAAACATTCCCAAGAAAAGCAGGTGTCGTTTCCAGCTTCACTAGCATGGTCCTTCCCAAGTTCCTTGAGATTTCATTAAGATGACAACACGTGCAATTTGTGGCATCAATTGCAAAACCATGGCTGCTGGGAAATGATGTTTCTCCAACCCCAAATATACTTTGGACTTGAGGTTCTGAAGCACTGTTTTGGAAGATTTCTCAAAGGTAATATAACAGCAACAGTGTAATTCTACGAAGTTACAGATTCAGGGAAGGTAGGACCATTTAATGTGAAAAATGTCACCAGTGGTTTGAGGCAGAGGAAGACAGCTTTCTTCCAGTATACCAGGTTATACACATGCAATTCACAGTACGCTTTCCGTATACACACAATACTTATCTATACTAAAAGCACAGGAAAAAAGGAAACATCCCAGGCAGTTTATAACTGTGTAAGTTCAAGAAAAAATCTTGGCTGTAGCTTAGCCATGGAGTTTGCCATAACGTAAAACACATCTTTCTTGCCTTTGAGGATAAAGTTTCTGGCTAGTAACAATTATTGTTCTGTTGGCTCCCGGAGAAACAGAGCTGGAAGAAAGACTAAGACAACAAATCCACAGGCAACTAAATAGGGGCATGGGATCATCAGATTTTCCAGCTTTTTCTTCTCTCCACACGTTATTCCATTTGTTGGTATGTATTGGTTTTAATACACCTGGAAATGAGCAGAGGTGGTGCCATCTTTCCAGCAACGCAGGGTTTCTACTGTGACAGAACGACAAAGAGGACAGGTCTTCTCCCTGTCAAACCAGAGGCAGAGGCATTCTTCACAAAACACATGCTGTGGAGACAAAAGGGCATTATCACCATGAGGGCAGGAGGTCCGGTCTCGTCACCAAGTGTGCGCACTCAGTAGGACAGCCGTGGAAACAAGAAATTATTCAAGTTCAGGTGGACAGTGCAGCTGATTAGCAGTACTCACATGATATGAAAAATAAATCCCAGCATTACCAGTACATCAGTTTGCCAAAGCTAATGATATATTACTCTGTTTCTTAATACAGCAATAGAAAGAAACATTAAAAAGGCCTATGACATTCGGGCTAACAAAGTAGGTGAGAGGCTTTTCTCTACCATGTTTCCATCCTCAATTCCCTGAGTTATTTTACAAGTCTTTACTTAGCTCAAACAACCCCCTTTCTTCCCCTTACTCCCTATTGCATTTGCTTTTTTCTGCTCACATCATCCATCCTAATCAGTAGCTTCGCAGTCCCGGTTTCCCCTTCTCTATAAACATCAGTTTTCAGCCCTTATCTTCTCCTCTCATTTCTACACCGAGCCACAACAGGATTCTCGCTCCAGCCTGCCTTGGGTACTAACAAAGATCAGGAGGGACGGCTGTCCAGCACACAACCCCATCTAGCCCCAGACTGGAAGAGCAGGAATAGGGCAAGAAGGGAGTATGAGAAGCCGTAAGAAGCTGAGATGTCCTCAACATGTGTGGAGTCAGCAGAAATGTTAGTCATCAAAATATCAACTCTGATAAACACATACAAAGATAGCTTCTCTGGGGCTTATAGCTCGATAACATCTGCACAGATGTTCACAAGAATAGTAAGAGGCATGTTTGATGCACAGGTGACCTACTTGCTTTAATTTGATAACCCTGTTACAAAGCATGGGAATGTTAAAGCTCTCAAAAAAAAGGCTCTTGAGCTTTATTTTGATATCACAAGAAAGCATATATCCCACCAATTCCATTCCCAGAAATGGCTGAATCATTCTGCCTAACGTTTTCCTGCACACCACACATCAGCCAGAGACAGCCTCCAGGATGCAGAATTTCAACCCCAAAAGACAGAGCTTGTCCGAGTTACAACTGACTGAAGAGAAAATCTTGGGGAAGCATCACCAGTCTTGCCACGAGGCAATGCCTTCAGCTGGCCTCTGATATATTAACAGAACCCATGGCAGTGTGGTGTGTTTGAAGGGTTTTACCAGATTAGGACTACTGCATTACTCAGAGCATGCCACTCTTAAGCTCTAGGTTTTGCCAGTTTTTACCAAATGAGAAACAGGACAATTCTGAGTTACTGGCAGTGGTGACCAACTTCAATATGCAGAACTTTTATTCCTGTCCAGGTGTTCAGAGGCAAGACCATGATTACACAGTGCTGTACTAGTCTTCATGCACCCTATCAGGCTCATTCTGGATCTATGCCCCTCTTGTAGCACTTGCTCATAATTCAGTTGGCCTATTGACTAGTCAGTCTCCCCAACGGTCAGATAAAAATGTCTTGCATTCTAGATCCAAGATCTGGACTGCCAACTGGCAGTCCCTGGACTACAAGGCTGGTCTTCTCCATCTCAATAGCTATGATCAGTCCCTAAAGAGTGGCTCAGCTATCATGAATCACTGGCTTGAATCACAGAGGGCAAAAAATAGCCACTAGGACCTCCATCAAGACCCAGCAAATTATTTTAGAAGTACCTAGGCTAACTGTGCCTCTCCCCAGCTGCAGAAGTTAACCAAATGAATGCCAATGGGGGAACCTGACGTGCGAAGCTTGCGGTCTTACCTGGCACATAAGAATCAAAGGTTCCCTGAATTCAGCTTGGCAAATGGCACAGATATCACCTGCCTCACTGCACTGCTGGCTGGTAGCACGAACTCCATAGGTCTGTTAGGGAGAGATGGAAAAAAATCCCAATGTCAAAGGGTTTGAAGGCAATCTGGTTTGTGGCTAAGCATATACATTAGACACTGTTTTTCACACCCAGATTCCCTGCATGACCTGGGAAGGACACAGGTGTTACGTCACTGTGTATGGGGAAGGGAGATTTGGGCACCAGCACACAGAACACAGGGAGTCTGGAGCTCTGTGTTGTCTGGTTTGTTTTCCCCTCGAGCTGACTCCATCTTTTAGTGCCTCCACTTGTGGAGCAATGATAATGAAATTTAATGAGCTCAACAGGGAGCTGAAAGGATTAATTCAGCATCATTTGCAGAGGTGTTTAGATAGTGGGAGGTATTATTATTAGCAAGTTAGACAATAGAAGAAAGAATAACAGCAGCAGCACCCACAGGCTCCATTTTTCTTTTTAAATATGTGGAAGGTAAATGTTGCTTCTCCTACGGTAACAGTAATAGGGGAAATGGAAACATGCTGAGGAAAAATGACCAGCCCAAGCCCACAGAATAAGCAAGGCAAGCTCTAACAAACTTCTATGATGTTATGTTCCTTTACTCTACAGTCTTTGATTTTACCATTTTAAAACATAAGTCACAGTATTTCAGTGCAACAGATCTAAATATCAGTACTGTATAATGCGAAGCCTGGGATAATTTCTGTGCACTGTAGGATCTCTTTTAATGTCATTGCACATCAGGCACTACGTACTTCTATTTAAAGTCTTTCTCACACTCCGCACTACAAAGTTTTGTCAGCTTCGTGGAGTTTTGGCCTCAGTGGATTAATCCATATTACACAGGGCTTCCAATCAGGCAAAACAGGCCAGACTAGCAACAATCTCTTACCACAGCTGGGACAGGGCAGGTATCAGAAAAGGTTCCTAACATCCCTGACAAGAGATACCAGCTTATCCAGCCATGGGACAACAAATTATTTTATTCTATGATCCTGGTACACTAAACACTTTTCAACTCCATCATTCAATAGTAACAAGGTTTCCACCTGTGAAACTGCTTTAATATGTATGACTACTTACCTGTGGGGTACAAAGGACCTTCAGTGCCTTCCGGACACTTCCCACACGACCACAGATGTCAAAAGACTGCAATAGAGACATGTCATTTTAGATACTTTTCACAAAATGTGTGTGTGTCCCCGCCCCGTGTGTGTGTACAGTCCAGAAACTCAGCAAACAGTGTCTCCAAATGGGTATTTGGAGGGAACAAAGATCCAAAGTAACAACGGTGCCAAGAAAGATTTCATGGTGATCATGAAATATGTAATAAATGTGAACTGACAGTGGAGAAGGGTAGCCAAAAAAGCTCTGGTAACAGTGGACTGCAAATCAGGGACTTTACAGGACAGAAAGAGGAGCAGACATCAGGGGGTTGTGGTAGGGTAAATTGCCCAGCCCCACTAAGTAGGAAAGGGCTAAAGTGGACCCATTCCCACCCTGAGAACTGAGTACCTGAGAAGCCCAGAAGTGAGGTTAGAAAACTCTGCGCCTAGCTTGAAAAAGAGGGAAGGAAGGGCAGTCTTTTCACATCGAAGAGGTAGAAAACGGCTTTCCTCAGCCTCTGGGGAAAAGGGGGATTTCCAGGGCTGTGCGCCTCTGCCACACAGCTGACACTTCAGTGCCCACATGATACTATGAAAGAAGGAGTGGGAATTGCTTGTCCTGCTGCAGAGAGTGATTTAGTGGAATGCAGTGATTAAATGCTACCAAGAGAAGAACAGCCTGAGGAATGAGAAGCAGGACTGAGGCTGAGTTGCTCCCATCTGCCTAAAGAGTGAGAAACTTCAAATGCCAGGAAGGGAGTGAGTTTCCAGCACCTTGGTACTTTGCAGACACCCAGAGATGGCCAACAGCAGGGGCAACGCCAGGTCCTTTTCTTTCCCCCTCCCTTCATTGCCCAGCAAACATGATGTAACTGCAATCTAGAGAGCAGCGCTCATTCTGGGCTCCTCATTAAAGACTAAAAGCAGTTCAGGGAAGGGCAGAAAATGAGCCTGCAGAAAATTATTTCTGAAAAGAGACTAAAAGACATAAATATTTACAGCTTGGCTGAGCAGTACAAAAGTGGGGGGGAAAAGATGATAAACTGCCTACAAATATCAAGGGGCTGAGCAAGAGTGGAGACACTCAGCATTCTTAAAGTGAAGACACAGTGTCCTGGTTTCAGCTGGGATAGAGTTAACTGTCTTCCTAGTAGCTGGTACAGTGCTATGTTTTGAGTTCAGAGCGAAGAATGTTGATAACACTGATGTTTTCAGTTGTTGCTCAGTAGTGTTTAGACTAATGTCAAGGATTTTTCAGCTTCTCATGCCCAGCCAGTGAGAAAGCTGGAGGGGCACAAGAAGTTGGCACAGGACACAGCCAGGGCACCTGACCCAAACTGGCCAACGGTGTATTCCATACCATGTGACGTCCCATCCAGTACAGAAACGGGGAAGTGGGGGGCAGGGATTCGCCGCTCGGGGGACTGGCTGGGTGTCGGTCGGCGGGTGGTGAGCAATTGCACTGCGTATCATTTGTACATTCCAATCCTTTCATTATTGCTGTTGTCATTTTATTAGTGTTATCATTATCATTATTAGTTTCTTCTTTTCTGTTCTATTAAACCGTTCTTATCTCAACCCACGGGTTTTGCTTCTTCTCCCGATTTTCTCCCCCATCCCACTGGGTGGGGGGGAGTGAGTGAGCGGCTGCGTGGTGTTTAGTTGCTGGCTGGGGTTAAACCACGACACACAGTACTACTAATAAAAGGGAAAACAGCTTGAAGACCTAATCCGGTATGTCAGCTTCATCTTCCCTATCTGCTGGCAGAACACAGGGAAAAAGACACTATGAACTAGACAAGATATGAAGAAATGATTGTGCGAAGAACAGCCCTGCATTAGCTGGGAGAAGGGCCAGATGCGGCTAGGAGGGCAGGGGAAGATATGATGCAGAATACACAGAGCTGTAGTTGACTAGCAGTACAAAGGCACCAGAATGCCGGGAGTTGGCTTTCTATTTTTTTTTTGGTTAGCATGATTAAGTGGGCTCACTGCAGGGAATGCCAATGAGATCATCGTGCAATAGATGTGGAATCAAATGAAGGCACCAATAATGCTTCCAGTCAGCGTGTAAAAAGGCTCCCAGGGTCCTTCCAGTAATGCTTCCAGTCAGCAACTAGCACTTGAGGCTGCAGACTACCACAGACTTTTTATCTTCTAACAGGGATAGGGATCAGCTCTTTTCCACAGTCCAATTCACAGCTTTTTCTGGTTGCTTTGCTTACAGGTGACTTCTAATGCCTTTGCTCTGGCTCTGATGTCTCCTCTTCTCCCAGTCCATTTCCCCCCTTCAATTTTTTTTCCTCTGGAGTTTCCTGTACCCACAAAAGATGTGTGTTTCAGTAATCTAACATCTATTTATCACCCCATGCACTGAAGTCTATGTTGCATCAGTCATCTTTCTAGCAGTATGATTGCAACAACTGGGTTCATAGGCAGTGAGTGCTTCTGTTCAGGATAGGCAAAAAGTAAGACCTGGATGCCCTTACTGATGAACACCTGGGATTTCTTCGCCAAAATCAGAGGTTCATGTTTACACAGTCCAGACAGAGACACCAAGACAGCGCCCATCAGCTGCACTATATACAACGTCCTGAAAGTCGAGCCTGCCCTTTGTGTAGGGAAAGGGGATGCAGCCCTAGCTGAGCCCTGGATTTTTGCCAGGAGCACAGAAGGTCTGAGTGCCAAATTGGCTTCTGTGGTTTTTCTAATGTGGTTTGTGGGTTTGCTAATGTGGACTCCTTTGGGTATATTTTCAGTGTCTCAGGCAAGGAATTAGACCTGCAATTCTTGTGATTGTAAATGGGATGCACACACCTAGTATTTCATGACCTGTATTGGAAGAGTGTGCTCCCGCTTTTCTTTCACTTCCAAGCAAAGTCTCTAGCGTGCAGAGGTCTAATCCTAACCTGGACACAGCTGTAGTACTAAGTAGTTGCCACAGAATGACCTGGGACCTGTTCTTGGACCTATCACCCTTCAGCTGGCCTATCCCTCCATTTACAGCTCTGATGAGCTAGATGAATTAAAGGAAGAAACATGCATGTTAAAGGCATAGGCTGTAGCCAAGGCACTTTCACAAAAGTGTGCCCCACAGTCCTCGTCCTAAGTTATAGTCAAGGCCAGTAAATAGCTGTCCTTTTCTCATGGAGCTTCTAAATAACAGATCAGCAGAACTTTTCAAAATAAGGTTGCTTTTCCAATCTAGATCATCGCAACACTACCTATAAAGGCTTCATAGTACAGAAATGTCAAGTTAACCCATAAAAAACTGCTTGCACTTATGCGTCAGGGCCCTGAGTGCATTAACAGGCCTTCGTGGCCCTGACAAGCCTCACCTGGCGTCTCCACCCACAATCCCTGCCCATGGGCCCACGAGCTCTATTTAAGCTCAGCCCTGGAGGCCTCAATTCATGTCTGAGCTGTGCTATGCAAGTACTAATTTCCAATTCAGCCACAGCCATACCTCTGCCTAGCTACAGATCTTACTGATCTGGACATCCCAGCACATGGAGTGACTTCCTACCCTCACTTTGAGCCTGTCTCATCACTATGGCTATGCCTTGCAATTGTTGGACCGTGTCTGACCCTGGCTGCCTTCACCAGACCTGATCCTGACCTGTGGATTGATGTTCTGGCTTTATCTTGGACCTGCCTCCCCAGCTGAAGATCTGGACTCTTTGAACCTGGCTACTGCCTCCAGGCCTGCCCTGCCTGACTTGTTTGGGCCCTGGCTGATGAGGCCCTTGTCCTGCCAGCTGTGTTTTTGTGCTTGGCTCCCCTTCCTCCAAGGAGCAGGTGGGCCCCACTGCTTCTTCACACTATGAGGACTTCTCCAGATGTAAGAAATGGCATGTAGAACTGCAGGTAAGCATCCCTTTTCCAGGTGTTGAGTAACTTTTGCAAGAAGGGACACCAGAAATATCACTTGAAATCTGCCCTTGTAATTGTGATCTGTATACCTGACCTCACAAGCCAGAAGGGCATGGAAGGGTTGGATGCTGTTGTCTAGAGCAGATCTAGACAATGACATCTCTGAAAAGGGCAACAATGCTCTCCCACAGCACGGAGTAAAGAGCAGGAAACATACAGCTGAGAGAATGGATGGGTGTGCAGGGAACTACACTGGTTTCATGTGCCTTCTATTCTGGCACGTTTGCTCTGTTTCTGGTTTGATCACAGATCTGCTGTGATCAAGTTGCTTCACTTCCCATAACCTCCTCTGCCTATCTTTCTTACAAAAACTGGTAATTCCTTGACAGTAAGGGTTGCATTGCCCCATTCCTATACAATATATAGCTGCAACTGCAGCCACATCTCATATGAGAACTATAGTATGATTTACTATTGCTTAGCAATCCATTAGCCCTTTTGAGCTGTTTTCAGCTCAGATATATTCTCTCTTCTCTGTTCTTCGGTCTGCTTCTGCAAAGCCATAGCCCCTTTCTCCTAGGCAGAAACAAGTATCAGGGCTGCACCAAGAGTGACTCACTTGGCCTTTCTCAGAGGGATAGATAATACAAGTGTATCATTGTTTGCTTCAGCTACTGCTCTGCCTCTAGGCAGGGTTCAATACACACAATTAGAAATACAACTATTTCTAGACCTCAGACTTGAGATTCTTCTAAATAAGTCACACCTATTAATTTACAACTATACAGGCAGACTTTGTGCTCTTAACATTCTTATTTCTGAGGAAACATTAATTACTCTTGTCCATCACTGAGATCCTGGACTTGTATCAGCCATACCAGGACCTAGAATGGGGCCAGAACCACCTGTTTTATCTAGGCAGGACTTGGATGACCCTCTCTCCCCCTGCTGCATTCAGCACTGTGAGTGACAGAGTACCTACCCTGCCTTGAAAGACTTAGAGAGAAACATTTAAATGTCTTCAACCTTCCTTTCAGGGTTGCATCTAGAACTCTGGAGACGGCTAATGTCTCTTCCAGTACTGGTCCCCCAAGACTCTACTCCCGTTCTCCTCTAGCCATTATAGAAAGGTATTAGAAAGCAGCAATGACTTCATAAGCCTGATGCAACACTACATGAGCAGTCACAGATCTTCCTCTAGTTCACCAATGCCCACATCCTGGTGAAGCAAAATGCCTTTGGCAACTAAAGCACATGGTGTCCCCAGCTGCTGCAGCTTCCCTTCCTGGGTAGTGATAGCAACAATCAAGAGGTATATTTGTTCCCTTCAACTGTGCTTCTTTTCTCTGCTTTTGCTACAGCTCCTACAGAGGTTATTAATGAGGTGGTACTTGCCTTGCAGAGGCTATACAGGATGATCAGGATCCCACCTAGGAAGTAGCTGCTGGATGGATCATCTCCCATGATGTATTTATACCATAGCTGGATGGGGACAAGGGAGCGGAACAGCTGGCTCAGCTCCTCAATAATCAGATAAAACTTTCCCTGTAAAACAACCAAACAAGTGATACATGGTTACTATCAGGAAGTCAAAAGAAGAGCACTAACAGGTGCAGAGCTTGAAGCTTACAGGACTTGTCTTCACTGTCCACCTATGTGCTCTGTTAAATGGTGCAAAGACCAGTATTCATGAGATGGAGCTTTCTTTGCAGCCATTTAACTCGATACCTAGAAAGGATAACTATCACTTTGTTGTTTCATAGTGTTCCTCTTGCTCTGTCACTTATCCAGCTACTCTATCCTTTTGAATCTTAAACTTTTAGAGCACATTATGGATATACACTTTATTGTATATCTGGACAATGCTACAGAACAGTAGCAGCAGAGGTTAATACTTACAGGGATTAATATGATGTAAATTGTAGATACTATTAATAATGAGAAAAGGAATGCAAGGTAGGTCTCTTTGATCTTATACTCCTTCTGAAGGTACAGGGATTAAATGTAAGGTGACATCAGTCTTCCCGACAACTTTCTAGATCATCCCAAAGAATCAGATTAATTATCTATTTGCCAGCATCCTTCCCCTTAAACTCAGGTGTGTGTTGGCTCTTTTACAGTACACAGATAAAAACTGGTGCTGGAGGAAAAAAAAAAACCAACAACCTCAAGGCATTTTAAACTCACAGATATCAAACCTTCCTGAGGACCTTACAGAAGAAAAGGGAGGGGAGGGGGAAAGCATGCTGGTTGAAGTGCTTCTCTCTCAAAAGAGAGTCAAAGAATGGGCAACATCCTTTGTAAAGCTTCACTGAAGCTGTCCTTGCCATTCTGGTGTTTAGTCCAAGTAGAAAGCTTTCCTTCCTTGAAGGATACCTGCAAGGTAACATGAACTCCCTCCTGGCTTACTACAACCATGAGGTGCAACAACTAAAAAGGATTTTTCTTACCACATAATTTCTATTTTAAAGCACCTAAGATTAGGGAAGCTGGCTAAATAAGGCTATCTAATTTAGGGCCCCCCAGTCTTAATAAGGACCTGTTTATGTTCTGTCCCACATTGTTTAAAAGGGAGAACTGGTGACAGGGCACTAGGTCAGGGCAAGCTGTGAGCCCAGAACTATGCTTAATCTGCAATGACATTATCTGGAATGAAAGATTTGTTTTTGACATGTCAAAAATCTTCTATTTGATAAGATCATGGAGAAGGGGAAATTCCCCTGGAATTTTGCTGTGTTGTCCCAGTTAGCTTTGTCATCAGTGATGTCATCACAGGCCAATCGTTAATTGGTGAGATGTGGAGTGGGGATTAAGTCCTCTGCAGTCCATGAGGCTAGCAACAGCTAGCGCCCTTCCCTAGGGTCTCAGAGATGAGATCACTCGGCAGGCCATCCTGCTGTACTGAACAAATCGAATCCTTCAGAGAGCTCTGGCATTCTCATGATCTCATATCCCCCCGGGGACAAGGAGTGAGGTCACACCAGTGGTTGCTAACGGACCTGGGCTGCTTTCTTCCTCTCCCCCCACAGCCCCCCTCCTTGTTAATCCCAGGTGGCATCACATAGCAAAAATGTAACAGCAACAATCTGGGGTCCTAAATGCAAGCAATTTATTAGATTAGCACAGAGGTCTCTATCCAGCCTCATGCTTCAATACAATCATCGTTTATTTCAGGAGCCCCTGTGACAGAGGGTCGCAGTCTGCTAATGACTATGCTGTCACTTCCTCCCCTTCACACAGGCAGTTCTCCACCTCCCCCTCCTCAGCCAGCTCTGATGAAAGCTACCAGCAAGCTAAAGGCAGCAAACTGTTTGCTTTCTCTGACTCGTTCCTCCCACCAGGCTCACACTCATCATCTTTTATTTAACCTTGCTTCCCTAGCAGGCTGGGCTGGGACAGGTCACTGCTTACTTTCTCATTGCATCAGATGGAACTTCTGGATTCAGTATTTGCGGCATCAAAGCTGAAATTCTTCTACCACAGAAGCTTTTGAGGCACTAAAACACTAGAGCCCACAGCAAGACGTAAGGAAAGATGGGTCACAGGGACTCTAAAATAAACGTGCAGCAAGGACAAATTTCAATTTTCTAACCACAAAATCTCTACCCTTTACAAGGCTTTCACAATTCCTGTATGCAATGCAAATCTTCAGTTTTCAATGGTAACTGCAGGGTATCAGGATTTCTTAGAAGCTAGATACCTGTTAACACCCTCACAATAGAGGTTTTAAATGGATGCATCTCTCCATCCAGGCTGTTATCACCACCCCCTTGACCACTTAAGAAAGGCTTGTTGATAAGCTTAGAGTGATTACAGCTAGAAGGGAAGCAATACAAGGACAGCTGAGCATCACTGAGAACTAGTCCTACAGTAAATGCTTACAGAAATTTAAGTCTTGTCAGGCATCTCAGTCCTCAGTGCAACACACCAGCCCTTTTTTAAGCTACAAGAAGTGCCTAGAAAATCAGAAGTAATTCTACAAAGGGCTGCAGCAGAAGTGGGGTCTTCCTTCTGAGCCAGAAGCTTAGAAAACAAGGGTTGTTCCCTATAATTTCAGCAGCAAAATTTAGTCTTCTGATAGCAGTAACTTACTGCAGACAGCACCCATCGCTCGTAAGCACACTCGATATACCTTTGTCTTCTGCTCTTCAGTTTTGTTATATCTTGGCTATCTAGTTGAAGTTTTCAAAGCCAAATCTTTGTCTCAAGCTGTATTTTGTCTGAAAACTTCAGCTAAAGTATTTCAGTTATTTCTCATCAAGATTGGGAAGAACTGTGTGTTATATTAAGCACAAATACAATTATTTCTCCTGTGCATCTGACTTGGAACAACAGCTTGAAATAAGGCAAGGCCTGCTTCTGTTAAGTGACTTTTTCTATTCCATAAAAATCCATGTAAATCTGGGAATCTTCTCTTGAATACACTCTATAGAGATTGAACAGTTCTCCAAGATCAGCAAAAGCTATTTTTGGTGAGCCTGTAAGCCAGTCCCAATGCATGACTGGATTGTGCAGGAGCCAGCCCTCCAGAGCAAGTATATCTACCTTGCTGGACTGCAGAGATTAAATAGGATATTACCTGAAATTACAGCTCCTGGTTAGGGTAGAGTCAGATACCAGAAAAGAGCCTCTGCTCTGTTCTCATCAAGCCCTTGCGACCTGTTGGAGTAAAGCCCGACTAAAAAGTAAGTAGTACACTGCTTACCCTGCTTCCTCTGTAGGGTCAGTTACTGAAAAAGCTGACAGTCTACTACTACTGTTATCAAACACTTCATTAGCACAAGTGGCAAAGGACTGTACTGTGGATCTAATTATAGCAACCCTGCTGATGAGCCTTATCATATCAAAATTTCACCATGTGGTTCCTTTTTTTCTTCCAGAATGCTTTGTTAAAAACTAAGTCAATGACTCATGTGTAACCTTCCATTTTCCTCTACCTCCTTCACCACATAGAAAGACCATTTTTATACTTTAAGTCAAGCACTTTTGAAAGAGCAGAATTCATGATTTTCATACAATTGCAATTTTCTTTCTGTACCTGCAGTACTATACAGTCTGTAATGATGTGAACACATACTATTTTTTCACAGAGGGTGAGCGGTATTCATTAAGCATGTAACTTTTTAGTACTTTTTTATATCCTCATTACTTGATGGTAGACCTGCATCCTATCACTTCATGCTATTTGAGCTCTGTTCAGAGTAGCAAAATACTAACATTTCTTCAGCCTCTTTATGACATCACCAATACAGTAAAAGATTTTAAAAAACCAACCTTATTTTCACATTGCTGACTGACATAAGGGACAGCTATTCTCTGCATTTTCTAAATGAACACTTGAGACATGGAAAGACTAAGGTTAAGGAAAGGGTGTTTTGGTGTCAAAGCTGAGATATCTGGGATTAGACTTTTTATAAAGCACTTAATTTTATAGATCACATTACCATTAAAAGCTAAACCACTGACTTCAGTTTGCAGCTGTACATGACTTTTCTGGAATCACATAGGAATTATTTGGCAACATAAAGGATGGAATTTTATTCTCTAGTGTAGCATTCAACTTTAACTTGTAGAACATTCTTCTTCCAATGGTCTCTTTGTTCTTTATGCACTTTCCAGTTTCTACAACAGCTTCTTTTAATACCTCACCTTGCTTCATCCGTGGGGCACAGTATATACTGGTGATGGATGGAAGAATTCTTGCAGAAAAATAACATGGAATCACATAATTAAAAATTGAATCACAATATATACACACCAAAGGGGCAAATTACAGCTGCAGAAGTAATGCTAATTCACGCATAGCCTAACCGAGCACTGACTTTGTAGTCTCTTTTGACATAAGGCTTTGCATAAGTGTGCATGTGTGCCTCCACAGAAGGAAACAGAAAGGCATGCTAAGGTTTTACACAGCGGAATTAAAATGGGATGTAAGAGAAGTGAGAGAAGTTGCAATGAGGCAACTGTAAGTTGTGATTAGCACTCGAGGGAAGTTCCAAGTCTCGCTTGTTCTGTTGCCAGCAGCATTAGGACATATTCTGAAACAGGAAGATGCGAGAAAAAACTTTTGAGACCTGCTGGCAATTTGGATCAGAGGAGAGCAGGCTCTGCTGAGATTTCAGGTCATATTGCCAATATAAGAAAGTGTTGGGTAGGAGCAGTAAACAGGATTGTGACGCAGAGGATGCTGGTGAAAATCCATGCAAGACTAATGAGGAGTAGTTCCAAGGTAGGACTAGAGAGGAAAATCAGGTTTTTAGTTAGTGCACAGCACTTCTGAAAGTCATGTCTTGGATATCTTAAACTGGAAAGTTAAACTTGGAAGGCACCCAAGAGCAATGATT
Source organism: Harpia harpyja (assembly GCF_026419915.1). Lineage (NCBI taxonomy): Eukaryota > Metazoa > Chordata > Aves > Accipitriformes > Accipitridae > Harpia > Harpia harpyja. The sequence continues at coordinate 45,221,738 of NC_068948.1, read as the reverse complement.
CCTTTAAAAAGTTTAGCAGCAGTGACTTTCAAAGTGTGTAAGGGAGAGGGACAGAGAAGAGTCCCAATTCCTCAGTATCTAGTCTCATGCTTCAGTTAGTCTTTTTCTTTCATAAGTAATAAATCCCATACTCCTGACTCTGGGACACCACATCTGTCCCAGGCTGCAATAGGGAAAAGTCTTTGCAGAACCATCACGTAGTTCCTGTGGCTCTAGAGGATCAAGGCTCAGATTGCTGTCCAAGAAGAGTGAATCTATTTCTGAGTGAGTTCCCTCAAATAGTACCCAAGATCATCAAGGAGAGCGTGAAGAGAAGATAGGCTGTCACCTATCTGGAAACAACACTTTGGCCATACTATTAGAGAAGACTAGAATTAACTTGCATATCACACAGTACAGGAGAGCACAGACAAGGAACAGGAAGATCTTTACCCGGATATTTTTTTTGTAACACATCTATGCGCACATACATACATCCTGATCCTGGTGCTGCTTTTAATGCTTCTGTATTTTTTTGATCAGCATCTAGAGGACTCAAATGTTCCACCAGACCTTGTTTTTTCTCAGGATGAAAAACAATGTACACAAACTTCATGTTAAATGATTGATAAATATCTCATCCCATGATGAAAGAGAGGCTGCAGGGACATTAGAAGGCTGCTACCATCACAATTAACATGACTTCCCTCTGGCACCTTCTCTCCTAATGTGAGCCTTCTGGAAGAGGCTGTGGCCTAGAGAAAATGCTTTGGCAGCAGCAAACTGCTCCAACTTGCCCTCTTTCCCCCAGTGCAAAAGGATGGACTTTGTTCTGTCATGGGTTGTTCTACATGAATGCCTAGTGCAGGAAGAGCTTGTTGCTCAAGGAGCATAAAACTTCTGCACACGCAAGTCATTTGTGCAACTAGTCATGTGATGGAGGAAGGGTCACTCTGCCCAGTGAGAAAGGCTGGGCACCAGGCTTTTGCACCATGGTATCCCATGGAGCTGAGCTCTGACACAAGATGGAGGCAGGCTGCAGAACAATTCTAATCACTATAAGGTGAGTGCTCATTTTCCTTACAATAACTGTTTAATTATACATGGCTGTGCACAGAGACAGAAACAGGTGGTGACATGATCACCAAAGTAACTGTGGATATGCTTGTGCTCCATTAGAACATGGAAGAGCACTGGGGCTACTCAGTCAAGTCTCACTAGCTTCAGACTCACAGAATACACAGTTATCACAGATGAGCTGACACTGTAATACATTGCCTTTAGATAGCTGAATGATCCAAATCATACTACTTTGTGCAAAAGACATTCTGATATTTCTTTCATGTGCAAGGTGCAGCTTCAGAAGGAATATGGAAAGCTTAGTGTGCCAGTTTACATGGCAGAGCTGTAACCATCTATCCTACGAAACGTGGTATGCACCTGAAAAAGGTATCTGGTCCAAAATCCAAGTGCAAAACTATGTAAAGAATGGCTGCCACATACAGGCCAAGTTTTCTCCAACCAGATTTGATGAGATGGTACTTTAAAAAAAAAAAAAAAAGCACCAAAAAAATCAACCAAAAAAACCTACCAAGCAAATATTTTCAAAGATGCAGTGAGGAATCCACACTGCTAGTGTGGACTAGTATTTGTACACTTGCCACTGACACCATTTAAACAGCATAAAGAAAAAAATGTCACACAAGTAATGCCAGTCTTGCCACAAAAAACCCATTTACAATGTCTAGATCCAGCTTTCAAACAAAACTGACAAGTATTTATTCAATAGTAATTTCATGCTGTGTTTTCAACACACAACTGTGTTTTCCTTCTGAATTTTCAGTCTTCTGAAAATGCAGCCCCTTGTAACTTGGCTGCACATCTGTATTGAGCAGGCAAAGAAAATTCTTACTTAGGGCCTTTCTTATATACCAGCCATTAAGACCATTGGAAAAAAAGTGTGTCCTTGGTACCTTTCTCCCCTATAGAGATAGGGATATATAAAAGAACTTGGGATACCAGTTTCTTACAGTTCTCTTGGTTTTGTTTTCTTTTTCCCCCTTCCTCCCCATGCTTCACACTGTTCTCTAGGACACCAGCTTAGATTGCTGACAACAGCATGAGGAGGGGATGGGAGACTTGCAGGCACCTGGGATTTCCTAAAGGAAATCTTTGGCAACTGTGTCTTTTTATTATTTATTTCCTTATTTTTAATTCCACCCCCCTCAAGCTGTCATTCCTTAGCAGTGAAAATGAAAAGCTGCCATTTATGTGTGTACAACAATGGAGGCCTCTGCAGGCCACATGGCTCCTGCAGTTTAATTTACTTTAATTCATTTTATATTGAACCAAATGATCTTATTTGCCTTTTTTAATGGAGGGCCTTCAGCATGCAGGGTGGGAGCCAAGCCCCCCTTGCAAAGAAATTATGAGCCCAGCTGCTATTAAAACTTGTACTCAGCTTGACGTGCCCATCACAGCTCATGGAGGAGGAAGGGACATCTTTAGCTACAGGTATGCTCCCTCTCCCACAAACTCCCACTGATTGTAGAGGTGTAAGATTGGAGTCTGATGTTGGGCTTACCTTCCTTTTTCTGCTTTTCTCTCCTATTCGCAAGCTCTTCTTTCCCTGCCTTCCAGCCTGATTGTAGTCTCACAGCCTCTCTTGGCACCTCTGTTTTCTGGGCTGGTTTGGAACCTGGGAAAGTCTGGGATTATTTTGTCACATTTTCAATCTTCCCTCATTCTTTGGAGGGGTTGCTTGCAGAGATATTCCATTTCTGAGTTATTGAAGCTTGGAGAACTCTGGCTAGTTGTATGCTCATAATATAGCAGTCCTCACGCTTCACACTTCAAGTGCTCATGATCATGTTTATTGCCCTCTGTATTCTGATTGCAAAGAAAAACTTCTTTTTCTGCCTTTTTAGTTTGCTTTTTCTCAGTTAAAGCATAAACTGATGCTATAAATCCAAGATGGTTCTTGACGTCACCTTAAACCAAATGTTGCCCTTCCTGTGATGGGGCCATACTAGGAATACATGATGCGGATACTTTAGATTGGGAGAACTGAGTGCTGTAGCCCAAATTTTTACTGTGTTCACTATCAAAATGAAAAAATGCATCTAACAGAGGTAAGCAGATTTTAGTACTATTCACTAATTTTCATTAATGATCTTGATGGAACACAGTAGGCTTATCAAATGTGCAGTCGACACTAAACGGGGAAAGGCTGTAAACACTGCAAAGAAGGATTATAATCAGAGTGGAGAAATGGTCTGGAAAACAGGGGGGGACCAAAGACAGTCCAGAAAAGAATAATAAGATCTGGAGTGAATGATCTCTGAGAAAAGACTCAAAAAATTAGTGTTCTTCAGTCTACAGAGAAGACTGACGGGAGATATGAAGACTTTGTGTAAAAGAAAGATAAGAATCTGATCTTGCTCCAATCACAATGGATATGGACAGGTAAGAGACTTAAAAGAAGGACATTTGGAGGAGATGCCTTGTATTAGAAAGGCTATGCAAGCATCAGTGAAAACCACATAGTATTCAGAGAAGACTAGAATCTCAAGGAGCAGCATGAAAAGTCAGACTAGCTTTGGAACTGCCTTTGAACTTCCAAAATGAGGAAAATCTGAAAAGCCTGCTCAGAGGTTGAGTGCAGAATGATCAAAGTCCCTGATATTCCATCCATGGGCAAGTTTTATCATCTATTACTGACTGCCAGCAAGAAGGTACTGCAAGGAAGCTCATGATTAAATACCTCTATTACATTCACAGGTGTGCTGAACTCTATCCCTGACAGTGCCACAATCTCCACTTCAGGCCCTGTATTACAGGGAGCTAGAGGCTGCTGTTCTGACTATCAGCAGAAAAATTCTCAGTATATATATCTTGAAAAAAATCTTGTAGCTCTACTCTGAGTTTAATTTTTATTTCTCCAGCAGCTTGCTACCTGCTACCGCTAAGTGACAACTGTGCAGAAGTTCATAAACTACAAGCAGAAACACTACTACCAGCACATGGGGAGGAAGAGAATAACTTTGTATCTGGCAAGTATTAAGATAGCTGATAGCAGATAACTTGATAAGAATTTGGTCAAAGTTAATGTGCCTAAAGTACAATAGAACAGTCCTAACTCAGGAAAAAAAAGCTTACACTTAAAAACTCATCTGAAAAATAAGATGTGTAGCATTGTGCTGGCCTGTAGAAGCTGGGTCACCAGGTTCAGGGAAAGAGCTCAGCTATGTGGTTACCAATTACAATTTCTATGGCATCCTGGGGTTCTCTTGGAGCTCTCCCATCCCAGTCTGATCTTGCTTAATTTGTTACACCAGATCTCATCGCTGGTTGGCTTAATGGATGCAGTGTAGAGAGAGGGATAAAAATAAATCCAGATCCATAGTGGTAGGTAACAGCAGACTCAGATGTCAAGGGACAGTGAGACCATCAACAACATCCTAAGACAAAAAGGGACTTAAAAAAAAGTGAGAAATATTGCTATCCAGAAAAAGGTATTAAAAATGAAGCATCTGTGCTCTGAGTCATTATAGGCCCTTGACAGATGTGATCTTACCAGCCTCCCACTGTAGCTGCAAATAAAGACCCCTTCTCTTTCTTCTCTCCCGACAAGGATTAATGAGTACTTGGGATAGCTCTCAGACAAGCAAGCAAAGGCTGTGAACCTTTTCCAACACTGCAATTTATCTTGGGAAGACTATTCACATCACTTTTCCCTCCCTCCCCAGGCTGGATTATGCTCTGACCTAGCACATTAATCTCCCAAAATAAAATAATAATAATAGAAGAAAAAAAAAGAGCTGGACAATTGCCAGAAATAAATTAATAACCATCTCGAATAGCCCTGCTGTGCAGGAACAAACTGCTCAACTCCCCTGCCACCCATGTCATTTGTAAGCAAAACTATTCCCAGTTTAGATATCCCCTTAAGTGCCCTGCCTGAGACTTTCAGCAATTAATGATAATATCTTGCATCTATATAGTGCCTTTCATCCCAACAGCTGCCAGAAAGTTTCTTCACCAAATGCAAATAATACACATTGCTACATTTGCCACTGAAATGTAGACACTACTAAGTGGAGGAAGAGGCAGCATGACAGATCTATAAGAATAAAAAAATATGAAAAGGTGTTTCAAGAGAGAGAATGTAGTCAGAAAGTTTCAAAAGTTAGGCCTAGTCTACATATGATTTTGTACACATTTAAGTAAAATATTTCTTTACCCATGGTTAGAACTGGCACTGTCTTTTCTGGCATCAGTAGCTTTAATTTAATACTGTTACTTCTTTGACCCAAGCAGAAAGCTGAAGAGACAAGTACCTGCAATTTCATTCCATTAAATGAAGAGATTTGTCCTTCAGAAATATCTATTTACAGAGATAACTCAGAAAACAAGACTTAGAACAAAGTCAACCAGAAAAGCAGTTATCTTGCTGCTAGTACCTATTCCTTCTCAAGCAACGCTTACCTTTCTCTCTCTGGACTTTAATTACTTGCTGGTATTACCAAACCCTTGCTCAGGTCTGCAATGGCTCAAAAAACAAAACTCACTACTCAGGTGACTTTCTGCCAAAGTTTCATCAAAGATTTTATTATTTTTCTTCTTCTACCTATATTTCATGCTGCAAACATGTTGTAAAGGTATCTGATTATCAGAGACACACATCTGTATATCAGGAAGAAAAGAGACTCTTACCTTTGACTTGACAGCTAGGATGATCTTAGGCAGGGCAACAATTAGGCATTTCAATGCGATGGTGAGGTACTTCAGTACAAAGTCTGCGATCCCCACAATCCACATCAGGTCGAAGAAGTCTAGCCTCTCAAGGTTGGGTTTCAGAAATATAAGGCTGAAAGGCATGACACCAAGGCTCAAATACCAATGAGGAGAACTTCACTTAAGCTTCTTGATATCAGCTGTATCCACTGCTGGCTAGAGAAGGCCTAGAAACTCCACTGAGCTTCAGTGAAGTTCTCAAGGGCAATAGGAATAAGACATGCAAATTAGTCCCATGGCTCCTCTGGGCCTCTTCACTTTGCTCTTGCCCATTTCTACTGAGGTCAGCAGGTTTGCCCGCTATCAGAAAACAGGACCCAAATGTGTACAAAATCTGTTTTGGAAGACTGCAATCTCCATAACCTGCAATCCACACTGCAAAAGAGCCTTTGGTCTAACGACAGTGCCTTTAGTGTACAGCTTTGCTCTATCAGATCTGCTTGTAAAAGCTTATCCTTTGAAGTCCAAGTCAGCAGTAATTATGATTTCTTGGGGAAATCATGGCCAAGTCAAGACCACTATGTAGGACATAGTGAGGCTGACTTGCCACTGGTAGAACTACTGCAGGGGCAGCAGTCTCTAAAGCTACTTGTGCATGTGAAACAAACTGGTGAGAAAGGAAGCACTGTATTAGGCATGGCAGAAAAGTCAGAACTTCAGGTGTGTCATGCTCTGACAGTGGCTTGCCACTGTCTGAAGCAGAACTAGAGCTGGGCTGTGTTAATTAGCAACTCTTACCTGAACCAAAGATCCAAAAAGGTAGTGCCCTTTACATAATGTTATTGACTGGGCTGAACATTTGCTCTTTAAAGAAGGGGAGTCCAGGACAGCAGAACTTCATATAGCAATGGGCAGGAGCTACTGACCTGAGCAGCAATGAGGACTGGACCCTATTCAGACTGAAAAACCAGGATTCATCTTCAGGATATTTACCTACTATAGCCTCATGGTAGAAAGCAAAAACTTAACAAAAAATAAAAGCAAAAGTAAAATAACCAACCCAGAATGAAAAGCCTGAACATGAATTTAAAATACTCACAACACTGGCACAGCACAACAGGTAAAATTACACCCTAAAAACAGAAACAGAATCAGAGACTTTACTACTATTCATGCACTAGAAACAATCAAAAAGTAAATAAATCAGGAAATGAAAAATAAGCCAGAAAGAAACAAAACTGAAACAGCTATTTCTAATTTCACAAGCCTGCCTCGTGAATAGTCACAGGTCCCCACACAGCAAGCAATAGATACACTAGCCCAAGCCTGATGCAGCAGGCACCACTACAACACGCGCAGGAATAGGGCTTTTCAGTCCAGCTGTTGACTAGTATCTTCACTGTTAATAAACCACACCCTAAACAGTGTGTAGGATGGCCCCAATTTGCTGAAGCCCTTTTATTTTAGATGGTCTATCCTTTATTCTAAACTAGTTCCATTCATGCTTTTAACCTTAACCACCTTCTTAGAGACACTCTGTTTCCCTGTGGTGCAAACAAATTTCTTCTTAAAGCTTTCACACCTTTCTGCCATACCTGTTTCTTTTCTTGGATTCCTTCCCACAAGCCCTATACAGAGTATCCCAAGGCTTGCCACTCCCATTTGGACCCACACATAAAAGCCTTCTCATCTCTCCCCCTTTCTAGAAGCTTTTACATATGCAGCCTTCCAATGATCAAACTGAAATACATTAGGGGTAATTTCAAAGGCTACCAGGGTTGTGGGCAGACCTTGACTCTTCCCATAGACAGTATTGGTGGGAAGAAGCAGGGAGGCAACAAAATAAATGACAGAAACTCAAGAGCCATCTAGCCATAACCCAACTGATGCATGCTACACTCATTGTATTTTCAGTCTGAAGTTCTAAGTCCCCTTCAGCGGGACAAATAAAATTTTTATTCGGAAGATAATTCATACGGTTTTAGCTACCAATATCAAAACTACTTTCTCAAGTAACTAGTTTTGATATTGCTCCATTTCTTCCTATTTATTCTACTAACGACCCCTTGCTTAAGTTCTGTTTCTTTGCTTCCCATCTGTCATTTAATCCCTGCTTTATAATAAGCAGTGATAGTACCAACCAATTCCATGGGTACCAACTTTTCTGTATTTGAGAACCTCTTTAGTCAGAATTTGAAAGTGGAGGCTATCTTAATTACCTCAGATCCAGGCCCTGAGGACACTGAAGTAAAACACTACTATTTCCTCTCCAGTTTATCTCCTGTAATACACTCAAAGCTTGATAGACTGAAAAGAAAACATTACAGGAAGAGGAAAAATGGTGGGTCAATTTCTTATCTGCTTCCAACACCTGCTCTTTATGTTCAGTCACAGTGGTCGAAATGGAAATTCAGAAGTCCCACTATAAAAAAGTATCCACCCTGCTTCAATACATAAGAAGATTGCAAGTGTGTATGTTTCAGGCAGCAACACTGTAGTACATCATCACACCCTGGCCCGTTTAGACCCTGGTTATGCCATTTATTGATAGGAGCATATAGTCCACTGGTAGAAGCGACGCACACATTCTTTTCCTGCACTGAAAGGTATTAAAAAGATGTAACAAAGACAGCAGATACCTTAAGTATACACACTTCCTCTCAAAGTGTGGGGAAAAGTGGGCTTCCCTCTTTTCCTCCCTGGCAATTATCACCAGCTTCCATCAAGTACAATGTAAATTTTGCTCACCTGTTGTACAGCTGCTGAGAGCTGAATGTGTAAAGCAAGTACAAGGTGTTTCCAGTGAGAAAGGCCAGGATCCAGAAGACAACCAACACTGATCTCTTCTCCTGAGCAAGAAAAAGAAGCAGAGAAGATAAATTCAAAGTCTCAAGGGTTGCACTGAGCCTTCCACTGCTGAAAAATGCAAGACCAACCCAGGGGACACAAATATGCGACTAAGTGTTCAGTAATTAGTTTATTTACATAGGACTAAGACTCAGAAATAGGCTGCTAGGTAAAGACATATATAAACACAAGCAGAAATGGCTCTCACTCAGCTAACCTGTTCAAATAAAGTAACTTCAGAGAAATTAATCGGCATACACTGGTGAAAATGACAGCCTTCCTTGCAGAATGCAATTTTCAAAGTTGGGATCTTTCTTGGGACATCTAAATTCAGCTGATATTTAAAATGCAGTTTGACAAGCAGATTAAAAAAAAGTCAGTTCCATATATTGTCCTATAATTCTGAGCTGTCACCTGTTTGGAATGACGCTTCATCAAAGGGGTGGCTTACAAATAGATCCAAAGTCACTTAGAAGAAGACTTAGCTAAATCAAATATAACATAACCCATCACTACCTGCAGCACATATGAATGTTATCTGAATGCATGGAGGTTCTAGAACATACATTTTTGATTGAAGAAATAATTAAAGGTCAAAAGAAGGGCAAATTTTACATTTCAAAAGACATGGAACATTATAGACATTATAGGAAGCTGGATGGCAGAAGATCCTGGTCTGGGTCTTGGCCCAGTGTAATTTTGGTGAGTAAATTTAACTCCTGGGAGGAAAAAACCCAGCATTTTTCCTGTGATTTGATTTATTAAGAAAATAGCTCCTTGTAGCTATTCAACAGTCAGGGATGTTAGGTTGAGATTTAAAGCAGGCAGATTAAGGGGCACACTGCTGGAAAGACAGAGGTGCAAAGTGCAAGGCAACAGCAATCTATCACATGATCGTGCAATTTATCTGTTCATTCAGCATTGTATCACATTTATTTTACTGCTGCTGGTAGATATAAGTATACACTTGTGCCACCCATGTAATTTTTACAAAAAAGCAATTCTAGTCTTGTGCTTTCAGTGCTGTTGAAGTATTCTGCTGACACTGGAGACCATAAGACCTGAAAAGATCTGCTTGTTTCTTTATATACTAAGCATATTATCAACAGAGCATTATAAAGATACTAGCAAGCAATACCTCTACAAAATCCTTCAGCTGAACATCTTAAAACATTATCTAAATGCTAATAAATTAAAACTTATCATTAACTACTGAAATAGTTTTCAGCACCTCTGCTGTATATAATGGGAAACTGAGGTGCAGAGAAGTGCTTGAAGATGTACTGCCAGTCAGTGGCAGCGCCAAAAGCAGATTACAGTATCCCTGACCCTTCCTCTCTTTGTTTTATTATGCGACACTTTCACAAAAGAGCAGGATAGAAACTGTGGGAGAGCGTCAATGGGGAGAAGTAGGAAGAGGAAGTGAGGATTACGGCACGGTACTCTTATTCTGACAGATCTGTATGCATATAACAGCATTCAGCCCTACATTGCAAAAGAAGGTTCAACATAGACTTTGTTTTGTATACAGAGGGTGATGTTGCCTGGGAACATAAGAGAGTAAGATACTGTACTCACCTTCAGAGCAACCTGTTCTCGGAGTGTTGAGTTGGCATACGCGAATGTGCTGGCCATACCAATGCACACAGCAATCCCTGCAGGGAAAGACACTGTCAGAGTATATATGGCTGAGCAGGAGGATCTTCAGTCCTAAGCCATTTGATGACAGCATCTCAAGCTTAGAAAAAAATTTACTGGGTGATATTCTGGATGCACTGGGAATTAAAATATAAAGGTGACTAAAACAGGGCAGTCTGGACTCACATAAAGTTCAAATTCAAGCTAAATGAAAATTAAGCTACTGCAGTGAGCACCTGCCACCCAGCCCAATACAGACACTCCATCCTAATGTCAGTTCTGTGCTGAAGGAGAATAGAAGTGCTGCAAGCTGTGGCTGCGTTGTGCAAACAGAACTCAGCTAGATGACAGTAGTACAAGAGCAGTTCAGCAGCTTATGGAGGACAGGGCACGCTATCAACACCATATAGGATACCAGGTCCAAAGAGCAAGATGTTGCAGACATGGATCAATACCTGGTTTTGGTAATACTGGCAGAGCTGTAAGTGGGCCAAACTCAAGCATTACTGGCTTTCCTGTGATGATAATCTCAGCATACTACTCCCAGAATGAGTAAGGAGCCTCAGACATGGCATACATACAATTTCATACTAAGAGGAGGATTAGATGAATAGATTTTACATGACCACTGAAGGGCTGAAATACCCAGGTACTATTAAAGAAACCTGGATAGATATATTCTTTAGGGAACTCTGAAGATCTCGACTGTAAGATGTAACTGCTGATGCTGTCTGGCTTGATTTCACAACTACCATCCCCCCAGCTATACAAGTGCCTCATCCATCTGAACCCTTCTGTGCTACACAGAACCCTTTGCTAGTCACTAATGTAAGCTCTCCCCATCTCTTCTAGAGAGAGTTCTGAGGGATAAGCCTTGGTAACATCCACAGCCCCTACAGGAATGTCAAGGAGAGATGAGGAAAAGGAACAGAACTGGTCTCCCACAGGTCAGGACAGGAAACAGATGGGACTGACAAAGATGAAAATAGCTTGGACTGAAAGTAGGGTGAATTTATCAAATGCATTATCCCATGCATTTGAATATGTCCCCTTCATGCTAGACTACCTCTAGACACTGTCATGCAGATAAATGTGTCACACACCACAGCACGATAAAGCTTCCTAACCACTCTCTAATACACTTACAATCCAAAAAGGATAGATCCTTACCAAGCTTGTGCTGGAAACACACTTTAGCCAGGAGGATCAAGATGAAGGGAAGTCCCTTCTGCAGCCAGCCGATCACAGCTTTTAACTCTGAAAGAGCGGGAGCTGGAGTTCCAGCTTGTTCGTCACTGCCTTCCTCAGCATGCCCGTGGCGGTCCCCTCCTGCCATGTGCAGTAGAGATGAGCCCCGGTGATGGCCATGGTGGAAATGATGGGACGATTGCCGGTGGTGAAATGGGGCTCCTTCTGTACGACTGGTCCCTTCCTCCCTTGGGGCTGGCATCTGAATGAATACTTCCCCACCTCCTGCCGAAGAGCCCAGAACCAAACCTGCCTGGAACGGCGTGGCTGTGATGGTGCCCGACGGAATACCTGCCAGGCCTGAGAACAGCTGTTGTGGTGAGGAAGCTTCAGCCTTCAGACTTTCAAAAACTCCACTTTCATCCACGCTGGTTTCAGAACTGACTGTTTGGCTCCGGTTTCTGCAGTGGACGGAGAATAGAGAAAAGTGATTAAACAAAAATGAGTGCCACAGAACATCTCAGTCTTTTAGCCCAATCCTGACTGTAGTCATTTAAGAGTTTCTCACACACTATCAGAATATGTAGGTCTCCAGATGACAGATACTTTTCCTCCTATTTGCTGTTGGAAAGTCACAGTTGCAGAACTAGAGGCCAGTAACCAGACTCGTAAGATCAGAGCACTTCTAAAGAACGGATCAAAATGCACCAGTTCCTTCATCTAAGAAAAAAAGTTACCAAACACCCCCTTTACTTTTGGAGGAACTGAAGAAATAACACATCTGATACCAAATCCGACATCTTCTATAATGATTTTAATATTTAAAGAAAAACATACAAAACCCCATGTAACTTGACACAGCATGACCAAGACTGGGCATATTATATACAAACAAATGAATCAAGCTAACTCAAAAGAAATTACCTACCCCCAAAATCTTCTGTCTTTACTTAGGGATGATCACTACTTGCCCACTGATGAATAACACCAAGAGACAGAGTCAACTGGGGAAGAGAAGCGTTGAGAGCTGCTTGTGTGCCCCTGACCCGACAAATACTGTAAGTGAAGGATGTGCTCATGGGTCAAGAGAAATTGTTTTATTTTGATATTCTTGGCAAATTGGACATGGATGTACCTAAATTACTGGGCACTGGACAGGATTAGATCTGGCACCGATTCTTTCCTGAGCTTGTTGGATTATAGCCAGATTACAAAAAGAAAGTCTTAAATATCTTCATCCTAATACCAAAAGAAAATAGGCTTTCTTCACCTGAACTCAATACTGTGGTACTGAAATGAATACATGTAAAGTTTAGATGACAGGGAACAATACAAGTAACAAGTAGAACAATCATTAGGCAGTGAATGCCGGCAGACAGCAAATACCTCTCTAACTTGCAAAAGGAGAGTAAAGAATAAATAAAGCTCAGCAAGAGGCAAAGCCCACAAATAAGGCATGTTGCAGAGCTTCGGTCTCTCTTGATTTTAATCCTTAGAGATCTCTAACTTTAGAAATAGTGGTCACAAGCTGAGACAGCACATGCAGGCACATACAGGGCCCTTAACCCTCTCTCTCCCATGGGTTCAAAAACCTCCCCAGACATCTTACAGGGCACAGAGCACTGCCTTTCTTCTCACACTGGAGATAGCTTCAAACCTCTCTGGGCATACCTTTCTACTAAGTAAACTCCTAATAAGGCTTTTTATAGCTACACCCCACTCCCAATGTCTCTCCACAGGCTTCAGCAAGGAATCAAGTCAACAAGACATTGCACATCTCTTTTTGGTTCAAAATATTCATCAACCAGATCTTGGCTTTTACACCTAACATTACAATTCAGGGATATATACATAAAACAGAGACATAATGTGACAGTACTTATGTCTGGGAAAATAACAAGTTGGGTGTAACCCAGTGTTACAGATAAAGACACAACTATTGTTTGGAACAATACTACCAGGATACATGACTATGCTTTCAGCAGGAAGGAATTAATCAGGGACATATTTAAAAACAAATAAACAAGGATAAAATTGTGTCTGCTGAAGTTAACAGAAGTGAAGACCAGTGGCAACAGCATTTCATTCTACAGTTCGAAAACCTTCAGCCTCTGATACTGACTATAAGTATTTACCCTGTTAAAAAACAGAAGCATTTATAAAAACCAATTGACATTACTCTCCCTATCTTTTGCACTTGATAATAGAAACCTATCCTGAATATATTTTAACCATTCAAACAGATCCTGAAGTGCCTTACAAGTTTGTACAGACTCAGAGAGCTCTACATTGCAGATGAGAGGGCCCATACAACATCTATGTGCCTCTCAAGCCCCAGCCTTGCCTGGTGATTTAAGACCCACAGACTGCACTGAGGCTTGGGCAGCATCATGCAGAAAAAGTTGAAGATGGCTTCCTTTTTCCCTGAAATTAAGAATGAAACCATGCTAGAAGTGGTCATGACCTCAAGCTTCATCTCTACTTGCAAAACCACTAAGAAATACTTAGTAACGATCTTTCACTTACAATCTCAGCTCAGCCAGAGCAATGAAATGCGTTAGTTCCATCTTTGTCTTAAGAGTAATTAGATTAGTTTCTTCTTTAGGAAAAAAAAAAAAAAAAGTCAAGCTTTAACCCTGGGAAAGCACAAGGGAATATTTAGTACCAGAACAACAACAGTGGCAAGGCTCCCTTGCTGATGTTATAATTACAGAAATGAATTAGAGGTATTCTACTTCTAAGTATTCACATACATGAAGCTAGATAGAGCTTCTGGGATGATGTAAAGGATCACTCAAAATCTTTATAAAATACTAAGTCATAGTAGTTGGGAGCTTCAGACCAGCAGACTTTTTAAACACCTTAGCAACAGAAGTATAAATAGCCTCTGTTCATACAGATCAATCCTTTCAGATTGATAGCGCTCAGGATCCCCACAGGACTGTGCCATGAATCGCTCTTCTTGAGCTCCAAAGTGTCTTGCCTATGCTAAGACAACTGTCTCCATATGTGCCATACTGGATCACGAAACCTGAAACACCGTAGGTGGTAGCAGTCAATAATTGACATGAAGGAGAAAAGTAAATCTGTCTCTAAACTCAAACAGAAAGCCCGGCCACACTACATGCACAGGAAATATATGCCTTTCTCAATTTTGAGCTTTCATCTGCTAAAACACACCATACACTTAAATCAGAACATTCCCTTCTGGAGAGGAAAACAGAGGAAAAAAGAGGGAAAAAGATTTACCTTTCAGGAGGAACGTTGTCAGTGTTGCTGCTATGCCGTCTCTGCATTTTCCTCAAAACCTTAAAACACAACACGCTCAACATCAACGTTGCAGGTCAACAGTTCCCAGTGTGACTACTAACAAAGGCCCACAGAGTCAGAGGGTTGTGAAACCCATTCAGCTAGTGACATGGCTGGCATAAATCATTCGCTTCTCTGAAAGAGCACCTCAAGCTTGCATTTGTTTCTTAGTACACTTGCGAAGAAACAACATTCAACTGGCAAATGGAAGCACACATACACAGGTCTCCAGGCAGAGCAGAAACTAGTCAGATCCCCTTTTGTGGTATGTGGCAGTCACAAGAAGTGTACAGCTGTGTGATGACATGTTCTGATAAAGAACTTGAGGACAACTAACAGAGTACCTCTTGATGTGACACGTGAATTGACATACACTCTCTGGAAATGAAATACCTTCTTCCTCTTTTGAAGAAACTTGCTTTGTAAAGCACAACTGAGAGCAAAGAAAAAAAGAAAACGTATAAAAATTTTCTACGAAAAATACAATCAGGTTATGACAATATTCTTTTAAATAAGCAATCCATTCCTTTTAAAGCACAAAAATGCCATTAGCAAACTCTGCACTACAGTCATAAATAATATGCACATATGCAAAAGATCACATGTTCCCACTCCAGTCATTCTGGAATTGTCAGCATAAATAAAGTAAGGCCCAGAGTGGGAAATGAAAGGGCACTGAAACTGTATTAACTTCAGGAACTTTTTCTAGAACAAGGAGAGAATTTCTTTATTTAGTTATTTAAATCTCTGCTTTCAAGTGTCTAATTTTAAGGGAACAGCCTCAAACACATTACACCTTTTTAAAATAAAGTTAATTGAAAAGCAAAGAAGAACACACAATCATCATCATCAAGGCACAGCACAGAGTACCCAGCAAATAGTCTTACACTACTTAATGTTATATTAGTTATATAAGACCTGAGGAATGGGCTATTTTTGCAAGTGATTTGTCCAGGTTCCCACAGGCATTTCATAGATTTAGAGAGAAATCCTTTAAATATTGAAGTCTGAGCCTACTCAGCCCTAGACTACAATAGCTACTGAATAAAATATAAAAGGCTCTTTTAATTAAAAAAATACTTTTGAATATCAGAAGTTATAACATTATTTATAACATTTCATACTGCATGAATATATGTAAATAAATGTATCTGTATTCTGTAAAGGCACAATGGCTCTGAGAACATTTCCTAGCTGTCTGTAAGCAGAAGTATGGAAGCTGAGAAGTAGAAAATATGGAATATTTATTTTTTCCCCTATATTTGCACCTTTTCATTCATATTCTTTACTTTCAGTGACCTACTAGCCCATGCAAAATTGCATTAAATTCAAATTTTATCCCTTAATAAAGCCCAAATCATGCAGTTCACAGTGCATAAACAGACAGTTGTGTTTACCACATACACCTGCAGTAAAAGTACCTGTAGCTCGCCCAGCCCTGAAGATAAGTTACAAAACAGTGAAAGAAGAAAGGGTATTTCAGTTAAATCACACAGGTCACTGTATTGAATTTGTAACAAGATGAGAAAAAAAAAAAAAGCTTACATTTACAAAAAAGGGTAGGACCCTTGGTTTGTAACATCCAGTCTTGAAGAACCCCATCAGGTAGGCTGAACTGAGACAGCACTGGATTTGAGTATTCGCTGACAGAGAACACGGAGGTTTTAATATGAGGTACCAACTTTGGACATCCCCTTGCCAGTTAATATAAATACACACATATCTATGTAAATAAAATTTGGTATAATCATATATGGTACGAAAAACACAGCTTTTAACACATTTTATGGAGAGGATGCAGGAAGCCATCATGAGTACCACAAATCTAATTCTAACCAAAGTTTTCTGATACCCTAAGTAACCAACACTCTCTTAACTACAAATTTTGATCTTGTAACTCCTAGCAGTTTTTTAATCTCTAGTTATACATTTCAATTTGTGTCGTGTTTTCAGGGCCAAAACTTGTTTTATAAGGATCTGTAAGTTTTATACAGTAAAAAATACATATTGAAGGGTTTTTTCCAGATTTTTTTAAAGCTGCATTTGTAGTAACAACACTTAGTACTCCAAGAATCTTTTGTGCTTTCCCTGCAGTAAATGTTACTTAATCCTAACCTGACAGTGTCTCTGTTGACTTAATACATAACATTATCCTCTTTTTAACCAAACCAGTAATTAAGATATGATGAAAAGACCAAGACAGGCTGGCCCATGCAGGCAGAGCTGTCCTACCTGCAAACAACTTTGGGGTCACTGCTTATAAAGAAATCTGTCCATCTTCCCATGCTACAAGCTGAGAGCTAGAGCCAGTGTGGAGAAACCTGGAAAATCTTTCACTCTCTTCTAGACCATCAGAAGTCTACTAAATTGCAATGTGGGGTGAAATTATGTTCCAAAATGACATGCAGCTCTACGGGGAGACACTTTGCCTTTTGGCATCAGCCATGAAGGGGGCAGTGACATGAATGCAAAGTACTGAAGATACAGGACTTCGTGAGATGTAATCATCTGTTCTGCCCAGAGTCCTACAGATTTAAGATCAGACAGAATTTAAATGGACTTTGTTCCAAAAGGCACTCAGCTTCAGTACTGATTGGTCCTGCCTTTTCCGGATAAGGGGTTTTCATCTTGCAACACTTGAACATTTTTTAACAGTACCTGAACAACAGGTTTAACCAGAGGTGCAAGGTGCCACCGTGGGAGAGAGGGAAGCTCAAAAGGGTGCAGACATCTCATACATGGAGTCCTTCAGATAATCCAGGATGGTCCAAATTTCAAAGTCATCACAGGTCCTTCAAGGTGAATGACTGCAAGGCACCCGGATCACAGAGCTGAAACAGGCGCATCTGTAAGAAGCACATGAATAGAGTCATTTTCACCACAGCACAGCCAGTTTCACCTCTCCATCTCCTTAGGAAAGACAGACAGGAGCAGGAACCCTTGGTGCTTCAACCCCTGCACACGTGCACGATCCAGCAAGGCTGTTCTCCCCTGGGATTGGCACCTACAGCCCTGCTCACTGCCCAGGCACTCCCTGGGCGCCTGCTGGGCTGTACTCTGCCTTCGTTATGTATACACACACACGTGTGTGTAATAAATCAATATATACATAAATGTACTGATATATATACGCACACATATACATAATAAATACAGTTATACGCATACACACATATATATGTATACACAGAGAGAGACATAGGCGCGGCCTTTTTTTCCAGTTAGGTCGGGGAAGGAGATTCCCGCTGGAGTAGGTGGCTAAATGCCCCAGCGGGGGCGGCAGCAGGCCGGGTCTCGGCAGCAGCAAGCCCGGCCCGGCCCAGGAGGCCGCGGCCCCCCGTACCTACCCGTGCTGGGCCGCGGTGACGGGCGCCGCCCTCGCCCGGCGCGGCCGCACCCTCTGAGCGCACGCACATCCGCGGCTTCCGCCTCCTCCGCCCCGCGGCCGGCGGAAGCGGCTGGGCCGCGCTCCCCGGGAGGCTTAGGCCGGGCCCGGTGGCCGCGCCGGGGGCGGCCGCCGCCGCGCCGAGGCTTTCCGCCGGGCGCGGCCCGCGCTCGCTTACCTCCGCCCGCCCATCCCTCCCGCCGGTGATGCCGGTCCTGGATCAGCGCTGCCCCCGCCGTTCCTCTCCCTCCCTGCGGCGGGCGAGCGCGGCGGCGGCGGGGGGCTGAGGGCCCAGCCCGAGGTGCCGGGGCCGGGCCGGCCGCCGCGCCGCCATGGTGCCCTGGGGAGCGGTGCTGTGGCGGCGGCTGCTGAGGAAGCGCTGGGTTCTCGGCGTCGTCTTCGGGCTCTCCCTCGTCTACTTCCTCACCAGCACCTTCAAGCAGGTCAGTGCCCTCCCCGGAGCACGCTGGGGCGGCGGGGGGCGGTGGAGATCGAAACATCCCAGCGTAACTTTTGTTCTTCGAGTGCTGTCGCCGAGCTCCTGGGATACGTTGCCGTAAGAATTACACCGTAAGGATTAAAAAAAGACAGGAGTTAAAAAAAGTCATGGCTGATACCGTGTTTGACTGCAATAGTGTTTAGAACCAAAACCGGGGGAAAAAAAAGTTTCGAAGGGACTTGATTATTCTGTTGTAATAGCTCTTATGAACTGTAACTCCACAAGCAAAGAACTTACAAAAGAGAAATATGTGTACCTGTGGTTATTTAATGTAATATATGCTACTTTTGTGGTTGTAGTAACCGAATTCAGCTGTGTTAGCTGATCCTTTGGTGAACTTGCATACCCCCGTTTCCTGGATTACGTTGCTTTCATGCTGTGTATAGCAAAAAGTAAGCTACTGCAAGTAGTATTGTGCTTATGCCATTGACACTCAAGTTTCCTGTAGTTTACGAATACTAGGCATTTTTAATTGTGGGGAAAGCACGTGGATTGGAATGGCAGAAGGAACTTGTATGTTTGGTTGCATTGCTGTCTTTTCCTTGCAGGAAGAGAGGACAGTGAGAGATCGGAATCTCCTCCAAGTGCAAGAGCACGAGCAGCCGATCATGTGGAAGGTGAAGTTCAGTTCGGGAAACAGCAGTCAGCTGAGTAACCAGTGCAGGAATTCTGTGCAGGGGAAGCTCCTCATTACAGATGAACTGGGTATACTTGATACTAAGAATTTATTCTGCATATTGCAGTGTCGAATGCTGCTTTGCCTGTCTGATTGTTGATGGCACTTCCAAGTAACAACTGCTCCTTGTTAAGGCATTCTTACTGCAGAACCTCAGCTGTTGGCATTTTATCCTCAGACTGGATTAATCTTGCTGTGGCTGCAGACACTGCTGACCTGGTTCTGTGCACAGCAGGCTTGGGTCCTGCTGGACTTGGCTCGGGCATGGTACCTTATGAGTGCAGCCGCACTGTTTCCAGGACCACCTTAGATTCAAAGAACTCCAGTTACCTTTGCACAGAACTCAAACATTGAGTCCTGCTCAGCTTAGCGCGGTTGCTTGCAGAGCTATCTCTGTCTCCCTGCAGTGTACTCCTACTGTCAGGTATGTTAGGGAGAGTAATCAGGGAAACCCGACTGGCCTTGCATGGAGGCAGCTCAGGACTGGTATAATTAGGGCTCAGTCACAGTTAACAACCTCATCTGACCCTTGTAAACCCAAGGATATTTCTTGCAGGTTCTCCAATTAACCACTTGTTTTAAGCATATGGAGCCTTTCCTGCCCTGCACATATGCTTCCCCAGTGTGCTTGTTGCTCAGGCATGGGACCGTTCTTGACTAGAAATCAAGGCTGTAGGAAAACCACCACATCTTCTGTGATTTGCAGCAATGTTACATTTAGCCCTGCCTGAATTATGCTTACTGCTGATTCACTAAGGTCTCTAAAATCACAGGTATCTTTCACGGTCTAAGGCTGTGGTAGTACAGTTTCTGTAAGGACACAGACTGTGGTTCTATACTATTAAGGACTCTGCTCAACAAGGAATATTACAGCTATCCTGCATGGATAAATCTAAGTCTCTGCATATTGAACTGTAAAGAGAGTTACCCAGACACAGACCAGTTGAAAGAACGTATTTCATGGTTTTTTCCAGTATAATCATCACCAATCACCTTTCCCCTTCCAATCACAACAATGAATTATGCCAAAAAGAAATCAGAACTTAAATATTCTGCATTTGAATACTCATACTGTATACACAGCATATCAGAGTAGGTACGTAACAGTTGTGCAGATAACACCATGCTGTTGTGAAACTCAGCTCTATGTCCAAGTGTTATTTCAAAGAATTGCTAGTTAGGACTTAAGTGAAATTGAGGGGGATCATAATCTACTAAATGATGAATAAACCTGTTCTTAAGTAATGAGGTTCTTTCTATAGATTTCTACAGAATGTGCAAAGGAGTATGTCTTGCCAGGTGGTACTACTGTTTTTGTTTTTCAGGCTACATCTGTGAGAGGAAGGACCTACTGGTAAATGGCTGTTGTAATGTCAACGTGCCCAGTACAAAGCTGTACAGCTGTGACAGCTGCCTTCCCAATGGCTGCTGCAGTGTGTACGAGTACTGTGTTTCCTGTTGCCTGCAACCCAGCAAGGTGCATAGACCTTCTCCTGCTTTTCAGGTGTTCTCAGCTGCTCAGGTTCCTCTGTGGCTAAAAGTGCTTGTTTGTGAGGAGCTTTTTCCTTAGAGGGGACAGTTCCTTTTTTTGGATGAGGAAAGCCTGCAAGGACCATATGGCAAGCTATAAATAAAGCTTTAAAAAAATTCATCCTTCCCACCTTTGAGAGGAAATACTGGGAGCCTTGCAAAATGTTTCAGCTTTGGGGGAATTGCATTTGCTGAAGGGAAATGATTGTAGAAAAGCTATTCCAGCCAGGATCAGTTTTGCAACTAGCACTTCCCTGTATTCTGTTAGCTTCTCTAGATTCTCTTCCTACTGCTGGGGTTCTGTGGTGTGTTAGCCTCTCAGTGCTTGCTAGAAATTGTGAGTGCTTACTATTCCTCTGATACTTGAGCTGTGTAGGTTAAGGTGGGCTATGATTACTCCTTGTTCAAGTACAGCGTTTGTGATTTTTTTTCACTTTGTCATCTTTTTTGCTAACCACTTAGCAACATCTTCTGGAACGTTTCTTGAACCGGGCAGCTATTGCTTTCCAAAACCTCTTCATGGCAGTGGAAGATCACTTTGAGTTGTGTCTGGCGAAATGTAGGACTTCATCACAGGTAAGACACAAGTACATGTCCAGGGCTCAAAAATGGAAAAATACCCCAAAAACGCCTTTGGAAAATGGGGCTTGGTCCTATGAATGGCTGGTCTGTTGTGCTTGCATGCACATGGGCATTTTCATGAATGCTGAAGCTATGGGTGAGAGCTAATCTGAAGGCAATCCTCTGATTTGTAAGGTGAAATAGTAATATCAGCAGTAAATGAAGGGCAAAGTGCCTATTTAGAGCAGGATGAGTTGTACACTCTTTAGAAAAGAGGTACTTAACTAAAAAGAGACTAGCCGAGTTCAATGATGGTAAAGATCTCTGATGTGTTCTGGAGAAGATCTTGTAAGGAAGAGAAGCGTGCGAGTTGTTCCCACTAGCTTCAGAATGCTGTTTACTTTATGGTACATTTTTAGACTTACCATATGCTTAGAATCATCTGCACAATAACTCAAAAAGTATGTTGTAATTTTTTTTTGCTTTTTAAGAACAGAGGTGAACTTCTGTTACCCATATGATTTTATTAGAAGTTTTGGACTAAGCAAGCATCGGCCCTCTTAGAAAGTGCTCTTGGAGATGTCATGCAGCTTGAGTATTTAATATAGCAATAGGGGTGGACTGCAAACAAAGGGCATAGTTCCAAATGTCTCCAAAGTTGTTTGTTTTGTTTTGGTTTTTTTTTACCCGTAACATCTGAACTCTAGCTTTATCAAGAAAAATGCACGCATCTCAAGTAGCAATTTTACTATGCCTTGCTTGCTTAGGACATTTGATGATACTGCCTAAGCATATAACATTTTTTTTGAATATTGAATCTATTCCCACCTACTTGGATAGTCTCCTGAAAAGGAGGTTCTGGGTATGGTTTAACATTAAAGTCTATAATAGCAACTGGCTCTTACATGTTGGGAGTGCAGTGTTGTCTGACTCCAGATGATACTCTCATATATAGAAGAATTTGGGAAAAGCTCTGGGTTTTGGCCTGCATTAAAGGGATGTATTGTTTCAATATGTGTGTATTGTTAAAGCTTCTCCTCCTTTTCCTGGCAGAGTGTGCAGCATGAAAACACCTATAGAGATCCAATTGCAAAATACTGCTATGGCGAATATCCCCCAGAGCTGCTGCCTGTTTGAAAGCTGCATGATCTAAGCAACAAAGGGAAGGAACTGGAGACTAGAATCCAAAAGAGCAAGACAACAGCTGTTACTTTACAAGACCCTCAGTGTAAACGGTTTACGTTGTTTCTGTACACCCAGAGGTGCACAGTGTAAGCGAGGGACTTAAGTTCTCTGGCACTGAATCTTGCTTTCTTCAGTTTGTTATGCACCTGCTTTAGAGTACTAGAGTACCGGTACTGTACTAGATTACTAGTACATTCTTTGAATACTTTCTCTAAATTTTAGGATGCATGGAGTCAATCTAGACTATAAAACATCATAGGAAAAATATCTAATGTAGCTTTGCAGCTGTACATGGAGGTTCAGTTGTGTCTCTGCAGTCCAGAGACTTTCCAGAGTGACAGTAATTGGAGGATTTTTGCTTTTAGAGAGTAAAGCATGCATGTTGTGCTTCTCTCTCTGGAGCACTTCTTGACATGCATGGTGTACACTACATATGTAATTATGAATTATTTATTCATTTTGTATGGATTACTAGCTGAAAGTATTGATGCTTTGCATAGCTAGTTGTTGATGCCTTTCAGTCCCTGTTTTGTTATGTCAGGTAGAAAGGACATTTTAGTTCCTGACTAAAATTGGTTGGGTTTTTTCCCTCCTTAGTCTAAAGGAATTGTATTGGGATTCATCACTATAGTGCTTATGTTCCTCTTGGTGAGTTTAAAGCATTCAGAACTCCAATGGAGTTGTTATTTTCTCCAAGTCCCACAGCACGAGACAAGAGCAGGGATCTGCCTAGGATGGGATGTTTATTGTCTGTAAACGATTTCCTTGTTACTCTGCAACAGTTTCCTTAAGAGGAGTCTTAGTTTTGTAAACAGCTCTCTTCTAGTCCACTTTCTGACACGAAGCACTGAAGATTTGTTTGCTTGAACTTGTTCAGGCCTTGGTTATTCAAATGTACCTAACTCCTTGGTTGTGCAGGAGGCAAAAGGGTGGAGTTCTACGATTTCAGTTTAATGATGTCCTTGTGCATGAAGTAATTAGAATGTCAGAACATGGTGCAAACCCTCCTCTGAGGACACCTGTGTTGCATGAGTTCAGTTAAACAGTCATGATGGTTTGATTTGCTGTTTGACATGCTTGCTACTCTGGAATTTTGGTCTGAGCAGAATGGCACTAGAACAGGGTTGGTTCTCCCACAATTTCTCCTAGCTTTCTAAAGTTGCAATTTAAACTGTCTCCCTCTTAAGGCCACACAACACAGAAAAGATGGGTAGAGAACCTGTAAAATGCTGACAAAATTTGTGCTCCCCCTGCAAGTCACTCGGCGATGTCCAAGCGCTAGACAAAATTGGGCTGTTCTTCTCTGTGAAGAGCCTCATTTCTCTTTTTTTACTCCATCCATCTCCTCCATGATTTTGACTTTGTGTATGCTTGTTTAAACTGATACTTCCTAGTCCCTGACTGAAATAAAACAATCTACAGAGGCTTTAAAAAAAACAAAAACAAAAAAAACCCAAAAAACCCAACCAAAGCACAGTGGTAGAATATCCTGGTGCAAAAGATCTGTAGAATGCTATTGCGATTACGTATGATATAAACAAGAAGTAGTGTTACCAGCCATCTAATAAAATCCACTTGTATTGTTTTCATTGTTCTTTCCCAGAAGTCATCAAGTGAGATAATGGCTCTGTCAGCAGATTCTCTTGAAAATCTTGTTTTTCCAAAAGCTTAAAAGCTTTAGCATTAGCAGTTTATCCAGCTGAAAATCTGTCTCCCCTTTGCTGCCATCCTATGGCAACTTGCTGCAGCAGACATGATACAGTGTGAAGATGCAGTGTGAGATGCTGTCTTCAGAGGGTAGCAGAGGTTACTTCTCTTTTCAGTGTTAAACAGATTCTTCACCCCTGTTCCAGCACTTCATGACTGTTTTCCTCAGGGAAGGCCATCAGGTTGGTCTATTATATCATTCCTGCTGAGAGGTATTCCAGCACTTTGTGGTTTTTTGCACCACGACTGATGAGATCAAGATAATGATGGCTTGCTCTTGCTTTCTCTTCCAACTTGGTATTAATTCCTTAGCAAGTGATACCACTGCTTGAAGTGGTAATTGTAAGAAATTGTAAGAACCAACCTAATCTGGACAACATGAGTGGGAATTTCTGGCCCCTTTCTCCCCTAGAAAAACAGAACGTGATCAGAAGTGTGTTGTGATTGTTGGCCGTTCAATGGGACAGAAACTGCATCCTCTCTCCCTGGCTGTTGAGCTGTTCAACTAGT
Source organism: Harpia harpyja (assembly GCF_026419915.1). Lineage (NCBI taxonomy): Eukaryota > Metazoa > Chordata > Aves > Accipitriformes > Accipitridae > Harpia > Harpia harpyja. The sequence goes on along the minus strand of NC_068948.1, from coordinate 45,196,988 downwards.
GTCTATACGATATGTTAAATCATTAAAAATTTATCTGTGTTCCAAAAGAGCACCTGTTCTCATGTCTTTCCTTGAACTACCAGGCAACTGTACCAAAATGTAAGTTCGAAGGATGCAGTGGAGTGGAGAGGGACACTAACTTGAATATGTGTAATAAAGGCAAGCAAGTAGAGGCAAACAGGAAATCTTATTTAATTTCAATCTAAGAAAAGAGCATGCTTCTCTCAGTGGTGTACAGAAAGATCTGGCCCTTTGCAAAAGTGGACTGAGCAGGGAAAGGAATGCATACGATTGCTTCATGTTGTGAAGATATGGTGAGAAATGTCAAATCTGTGCTTCTTGGTAATAATTCTGTGTGGTTTAAGTGATGTCCATTCCTCTTGCAAAAAAGCCTGGTGATTCTGTGGTTGTCAGTGGCTGTCTGACATCTCTCTATTTGTCAGCTAAGAAACTCAGGTTGTTGACTTGTGTTTGGCAGCAGATTTAATGAGAGCACTTGATGGAGTGACTAGCTCTGCTTATCTGCACTGAGGTCAATGCTGGGGATAATTGAATGGGTTGTGTACTCCTTGATTTCTGTAGTTTACAAGAATATTAATGCTAGTGAAAAATGGTAGCGGCTGACATCTAATGAGGAACAGGTATAATATTTACTTGTACCCATTTGGAAACAGTAATCTATGGCAGAAAGGCAAAGCAGTAACTGCCATCTTTGCTGAATTTAAACTTGAGCCATTGAAAGAACCTGCTGTACTGCTCCATTGGGATGTTTCGTGGAGAATTGGATAACAATTCTTATTGTGATGGCCTGGAGTTCTGAAAAGGCAAAAGCAGACTTCTGGCTTGAGGCCAACACTAAACAGTTGATGAGGTGGGATCATGGTTTCTGCTTTCTCAGAATCTCACTCATTGTAGTGGCAATTCTTCAGTCTCTCTCCTGTATGTGTTCAGGCTCTAATTGCTTGGAGAACTTTTTAACAAACTATATTAGCAATCAGTTTCTGAATATCAAGCACTAAGGACAGCAAGTCCTAAATGTCTTTGTTCTGATATGCTTTTAAAAAGCAAATACTTTTTTTACTTCCCTTGTCACTTAGCTGGACAGGCTTGAGCTTTAGGATTTGTTCTGTCTTGTGCTAGTCACTTAAACTGCAAACACACTAGACCCTTTTACGTAGCACCATAATGTGATATTTGTTCTTCAGTTATTCTAGTCAAGGAGAGGTGGGGGAGGAGGTGAGAAGGAATTTTCTAACTCAGCAAGTTCCACAAAAGATGGGGTTTAGCAAATTATTGGTGCTTTAATAACAGCCCTCTGCATTTCTTGACAGCCGGAGGCAAACAACTAACTATATGCAGAGGGGGCAAAATGCCAACTTCAAAACCTGGAGGGAATGATGGGAGAGTGCTTAATTCTTCATTTTTGATCCATGTCTAATTAAACAGGCAGTTCTATCTAATATTTTTGGTCAAATAAGGTCTGACTTGTAGCAACATGCATATTGTCTACATGATGTTTTCTATTTTTGAGGCAGTCATGGCCACAGATTTTTCTTAGAAGTCACGGTTCTTAGTAGATAAGAAGTACAGGTCTTAAGCAAGAATTCTCAGGATGCCTTCAGATTGAAGCATGTTTGTTGCTGTGGTCTGCTGTTTTGCCTACGGTAAAATAACACAAAGTTGCAGAGTAGAGAAAATAAATAAATTAATTCTGGCTGAAAAGCTTGCCTTGTAGAAGCTTTTCTAGTAGGTATTTCAATTAAGGGGATAGAAGACCACAACAAATGGAATGGGAAGCAAGTGTTAGGTTTTCCATAGATGAGATTAACAGTAGAAACAGAGTAATTGTAATGGTTGAAATGAGGACCTGCACCTGATTTCTTGCCTATTTCATGGAAGCTTCCAATAAAATCCAGCTCTCATTTATCCTGTATGTTTTCTGTCTCTACAGAATAAGGCACACTAATAGGGACCAAGGTGAATGGGAATCATATGTCAATTGTCTGCATTCTGTTCCTCTCCGGCACAAAATCTGTTTAGATTTTTAGACTCCTCAGAGTAAAAAGACAATTCCACATTTGTAGTTCCTATGACTTTTGACCATGACCTCACCTGGAGCCTTTAATGTACCTATTGATATGAATAATAGCTGTCTTAGATACGAAATATCACCATTTGAAGAAGTGCAATAAGGTTGGGTATAAGTCAGAGGTGTGACATGTTTAACACTCAAAAAAGTAGCATCCTGAACTACTGACATTATCATATGCATAAAAATGCATCCATCAGCTGTGTAAGGTGACTGATAGTGGGTACACTGTATCCACATCTTCAAACTGAAAAATGTAGATTAGTTGCAAATTACAGTTACAGACCTGCTTAGTGATAACAGTTGTGCTATCTGAGGAAATCAACATGTTCATGGATGAAAAGGGTCGTAATTTACCTAAATCGCTGATGCCTTAAAAATACACATTAAACTAAGAAAAACCCAATCCTGTGCAGTAGCAAATGCATACAAAAGTATGAGCAAGCAAATGTAATATACCTCTTCTGATGCCTTTTTGTCTGCTCGGCTGCTTGTATCAGCCTACAAGCTTACTTCTAGTGGCATGTCGCAACCGGTGTAACAGCGAGGATCAGCCAGCAGAGGTTACCACAGCATTTGGATAAAAGCCGCTCTCCTCCCCAGGGAGCCAGGCTGGCAGATGGCCCTTAGAGCTGAATTTCACTTGGTGAAAGGCAGGCAAACCTACAAGTACGGAACACAAGTCATTACATTGCTCCGGGAAAACGTGTGGACTGTCTGTCTGGAATTACTCCTGCACCTTTGGCCTGGCCACCCAAATCCACAAAATAAACTTACCTTTGAGGGCTGCCTGGGTTTTCAACCTGTTGGGCAGTCATGGGTGCTAATGTGGGAAAATAGCCGCAGTACTGGCGCCACCTGATTGACAGCTGTTGTACTAAAATAATAATAATAATAATAAACCCCTGACTCTCACAGGAGGGGGAGAAATTGGAAAGATTTGCCCAACTGCTGCTGTGTGCTGGTCTGTCATGGCGGCTCTCCTCACACCACAGGGGGAGCAGTTGAAAAAGGCTCCTCCCTCCGAGTCAGGCTCCGGAGGTGTGAAGGGACGCCTCTGCGGTCGAGGCCGGGGCTTCTCCAGAGCCGAGGGTCGCTGAGGAGGGCTGGTGCCAGGGCGCAGAGCGAGCCCCCCCACTCCCGCCCCGCCGTCTCCCCGCTCCGCCGCGTTTCCCGCCTTTTTCCCCTCACGTCCCCATCCCCGCCCCCCCCGCCCTTAGCTGCCCGGCTGAGGGCGAAGGGAACCTTGAGCTGAGGCGGCCGCTGTGGTAACGAACCGGGCCCCGGGACGAGGCTCTCGGACAGGACGGGGCGTCGTGGCTCTCAGACCGGTCTCCTGCCATTCACAGAGCTCCATAACCGTGTCCGGACCGTGGCCTTCGGCTGGAGTGTCCTCCCCCTCTCCCCCGCTGCACGGCAGTGCTGCCCGGTGGCTCCTCGGGGGTGGCTCTGACAGGGAAAAACGAGGTAAGGCAGCTTTTCAGCAGTTGAGATGTCACGGCGAGGCGCGTCCACGCTGCTCTAACGCCTGCTGCTGCTTTGTTTTAGCACTAGTTTTGTTTACAGTCGCTTCGAAGCTTCCCCTGACCAACTACAGCTGAACAAGCCTGCTGCGGGTTTGGTTTTTTTGGTTAAAACAAACATGCACAAGGCCGTATTTTAACATGTAATTAAGTCTTAACCTCGCTGCTGCCCTGTTGTGTCCCTGGTGCTGGGAGACTTGCGGCCGCTTGTTGTGTGGGGTGTGGGGCCGGGGTCACAGCCGTCTCCGTGCCCTGTGGGACAGCGGAGCCCTTCAGCCCCTCAGAGCCCAATTTTCCTTCTCCCTTTTCCCAGCCTCTCACCGCAGAGTGCTGTGCTTCTGCTTTTTAACCTCCTGCCACCCCTAAACCTCCTTCCATTTTTCTTCTCTCAGCTCACTGACTTCTCTGGTTTCTCTTTCTTTTTTCTTTTCTTTCCTCCTTTCTTCAGGCCCCTCTATCTTTTCTCCCTTCCCCTGCTTTGCCTTGGATCTGTCTCAGCTGTAGTTACTGAAGGTTGAAATAGGATAGTGGGAATTCTCCCTCCTAGAGGAAACGTTGCTTTTCTAAGTAGGGAGAGGTAGTGTAGCACTCCCCCTTGCTTTCGAGATAAGAGGGCATCTCTCTCCTCTTTTCTCCCCTTCTCAATTTCTCTTCGCTCCCACTTTAATCTGGTGCTAGCTGTAGCTTTCTAGTGTCTCCCTCCACCTTTGCTTTGAGTATTTATGCAAGATTTCATACTGTCACGGTTGCAGTGCATGTTAAAGGCATACCCATCCAAAGTTTTGGGAGAGAAAACTAGTGTTTCTCAGCACCTGTGCTGTTTGCTGTGCTAGGAAGCAGAGTATGAATTTTCCCATTTATGTTGCATTTGTACCTAAGAACTCTGATCTTGGACCTGGATCCCACTAGGCAAATGCATCTCAGATACATGGGGTTTGCTTTGATAAGCATACATTTACTTTTTTAGCAACAAGAGTTCTAAATCTATTTGAAAGTTACGAAAAACCTCTAGGTTGCCAAAGAAAGCACTTGCCCTAATTACAATATCCCAGCTTGCTGCCAACAGCAGATGAGGCTTGCTTGCAGGAGAAATATGACTTACGAAAAAGAAAGGTGTACATGCTATCCAATCTCAATCTTTCACTGTGAAAAGTTTATATTTAGAATTTGTTGTAATTGCCAAAATAGCACCAGCATCAGTTAAACATTTTTTTTTTTTTGAGTGGTCACTTAAAATTTTGTCGTTATCTCAAAATGAGCCCAGATGAGTTGCACTCATGAACCTTCATCTCACTGTATGGAAGCCCAGCCCTATGCTGAAAAGTAATTCTAAAAAAATACATAAACAATGATCTCCTCCTTTGCTTAGTGACACCTGGGAAGACTAGTTCTCAGTGTTTGACATGCTTTTTTCCTGTCCTGCTAGTTTGTAAATTCAAGTTGGGTTCTATCTGTATCATGGATATTCCTATTTATAAAAGCTTTGCAGTTGGAAGTGAGATGATTTACTGGTGATATATGAACCCAGACAGTGGTGTTGAATGCTGAGAGTTCTAAATCTAAGTGTTCAGCAATCACAAGCCAGGTCCACTCCTAACACCATAATAAATTTAAAAGTAAGTGAGAACTGTGCTTGTTTATCATCTGAAGATGGACTAACGAAGTTTCAAAGTTCTGAGTTCCTCTCTACAACTGTCGATGTTTCATTTTTCTTTCTTGTGTAAAAACTGAGGCTTCTATGTGACCACCTTACTCCAGCAGCTGCAACTGGGAAAAAAGCAACAAATATTATAAGACCCATGAAAACATTGTAGGGGTTGGTGACTGACAGCCCTGGTATTTCTGCAAGACGAATGAAATAAAAATCAAACTTCACCATATAAGGACTTAATTGCTTCTGTATGTAAAATGGAAATTCATTCAGGGTTTTTTTGGTACACAAGTAATACTCAGCTACAGAAGATCTGGTAAGGATCTGTAATATTTATAAAGTCGGTTTTTCTGATCCTGAGTCCTACAACTAAAAAAATGGTGTGTGGGGGAGTGGAATTTCTTTGGAATTTAAGTGCTGTGAACTGGGTAAAGACTGAGAGCTTTGGACCTCATCAGGATTCTCCCTGGCTTCCTGCCAGCTGGCTTTCAGGTAGGTTCCATATAAAGAGCTGATATATTCTGTCCTCAAAACCAGAGTTTGCAGTGGAAATGCTGCAGGGGACCAGGCTATTAAAACAAATTAAGCTATCTATTAGTGAGCATCAGTGAAACATTTTGTGATGTTACACTATATGCACTTGTCACAGTCCTGCCACATCAAGGTTAGAGTGAGAAGGTGACTAGCTGGCAGTCACTTAATCAAACGGAGATGTTGATTTCTCAGGTAACCCAGGCAGGGTGAGGCTTGCATGCTCCGTTGCTTTTAACAGCCAGATAATGAATATGCTTTCCAGAATTCGTGTTTCTCATAGTGGAAGCAGCAGCTGCATGTGATCTGTGTTGCTGTCAAAGGCAAGTGAGATGTAGTTAATTCAGGTCTACACAACAAAGACATATTGATCAGGGCTCTTCTTGCTATGGTTGGATATCTGCAATAACAATGACTAGGACAATGCAGCAAGCCGGGATGGGAAAACCAAATATGCTTTGTCTTAATCCAAAAAGTGAGAGGGCTTTCTACCTAGATTCGCTGCTGAGCATCAGCAATTTCAGAGCAATTCTGCTCCAGTCTTCAAACGGTCAGTAAGATACTGAAATCGAGTGAAAAGGGCACATGTAATTCGTGTCATTATAAATACACTTCATTTGTAACTGTAAGGTTAAAATCATGGATTCAGTACAAACAGCTTGCAGTGGATCAGTTCCACATGATTTAAAAAAACCCCTCTGTTTATGGCATCTGGATAAAGTTATACTGAGCTGCTTATGGAGGTACTGAATGTTGCAAGAATTATATGGAGTGGATGTATACATTATGTTTCCTCTGTTCCTTCTCTACTAGTAGTACTTGGATGTGGATGATTATGTGCTATATATTTAGTAGAGTATTGCAGTGTATTTTTTTTAGTGCAGAGCTAAAAATCCTCATATACTGGTTTTGTAATAAAAAATGTAATAATTATTTTTATTTCTGCAGAGGTACCCAACTCATTGTCTGTCTTCCCACTTTTCCTTCCTGTCAGTTTCCCTTAATAGCTGTGTCTGCTTTTCTTTTGTTCATGTGTTGTGCAGGAGAAAAATGGGCACTAACAGGTTTGCTAATTACTATAAAATTCTTCCCAGCCTTGTTCTGTTCAGATCATTCTATTAGCTAAAGTAATGGAGTGCAATGGCGTGATGGCTCTCACACTTTTCATTATATAAGGTCTTTCTGGTGCAATATATTACTGGGATTGTCTTCCGGGCTGTCACCAATAGCTTTTGATTTTCTACACCTGCTGTTTTCTTTTATCTCAACATTCTTTTTTTGCTACGATGTTAATCCTCCTTATCTTTCCTAAATGACTTTTAAGGGCACAGGAGTGTTAGCCCCCTGCTTTCCCAGTTTTTGCTAGGAACTAGCAGAGCTGAGTATTGATGTGCTCAGTATCTTGCCAGACAGTCTTCTGACCAGTGTCAGTGCATTCACATCAGTGCAACAGTTCCTGTCAGTTTTAAGTTTTACTACTATACCTAGAGGCAAGGTCTTTACACTCACTGCATCATTTTGCTACTGACACTTATTTTTCCTTACCTATCAGTATTGTCAATGTCATCTTCTTCAGCAGTATTTACGGCAGCAGACTTTTGTCTCATCACTCTGATTATATTAGCTCCAGTGATTGTACTTTCACTTCATTACTGAAATAAAGTTAACATTAATGAGAGTCATGCAGCTAAACCTCTGCTCACCTCTCTGGAAATTTATTCTAGTGATGAAAAGGAGATGCATGTGGATCTATTTAAAAGCAACCTAGCTTTTTTCCCCACCCCCACCTAGCTACCTACCAAATTCAGTGTTAAATGAAGTCTTTTGTTATTAAGAGCTAATGATACAAAAGAGTCCAAATACATTATACAACATTAACAAGGACAACTTATATTGGTTAAACACTGATCTATGTACTGGTCTGCTACAGAGTTCCTTTATGACCCAAGTTTCTGTGTTGCTGCTGCTTCTGGAAAGGGTTTCTCATATCTGACTCTCACAATAGATTAGCTGTAAAGCACTTGGAGGTCCTAGGGGGTATGCTAGGAAAGTTCAAGATATTATCAAGTGTAACAGTAATTGCACCTATAAATGAGATGAAGCATTGAGAGAGGGGTGGAAATTGTTTATAGAAGACACAGCAAGGCTTTGAGCTGAAAGAAGAAATATAATTTAGATAAGCAAAGTTAATGAGATAAAGGTACATGATGCATGCGCCAAGAAAAGAGACTCATGAGATCTTTTACTGATCGGAATTTGGATTTACAATAAGAGCAGTTATTTCACTACTGGTCACTTGTAGGGAAGCCATATCAGTAGAGGTGGTTTGTTTGTGGGGTTTTTTTTTTGTTTATTAGTGAAAAGTTAGAGAATAAGAATTCTCTTTTTATTAAATCTTCTTATAAGCAGCTACCGTGACGTGGCCTCAGTCCTGTCTGAGGCCACTGTCTGCTGTAGCAGCACAGGTTAACTAGAAGAATAATAATATTGACTAAAAGGAATACATCCTCTGAATCAACCTTATTGTTTGATGTTTTCCTTAAATGTTACCTCTTCATAGATGAAACTAGACTGAGCCTGGTGTAGTTTCAGAGGTCCAAAATGATTCTTGCTAAAAATTTGCGTATAATTTAATGAGCTTTTATCAAAAAAAAAAAGGAAAAGTTCACCCTGCACAATGTCGTGAGTAAACAAACCTCCTTTGTGTCCAAAAATATATGTCCTACTGAAAGATATCACTGGCCTGTGTGGTAAGTAGAATGTTTTAGACCCTAAGTGTTCTCAAATGCTTGCTTTAGGCTTTCAAAGAAAAAAGTAATCCAAGAATTGCCAAAGCATGGTTGACTCAGAAGAGGAAGTGCAATATTACTGTAATGATAATCATGCTTTGACCTATTTCAGATTCCAGGGTGTAGAAATATTTTCTCCCTTGTGCAGGTTTGTCATTTTGACCACAGAGTTCACAAGGAAGAATATGTAGACTTGTCACCAAAAGAGAAGCTTTCTAATGGGAAGACTGTTTAAGTTAGCCTTTTCAAATGTCAAAATCCTAAACAAAATAGATAAAGTTGGATAAAGGTAACCCATTACAAAGGTTGGTGAAATAACATTATCGCCCTTTGGCAGAGGGAGAAATTGAAACACAGTGTTTAGGAGACATCAGCCTTGTCAGATGATGCAGCAGGAGCAGGCTGGGGCATAGCATCTAAAACTGGCTCCTGGATCGCTGTCCTGCTCTGCCTTCTGGAGATTTCTACCTTCTCTTTCTAAGATTGCTGCTGTTGTGCCTGAAGATACCACTGACTAGTGTCTGTAGTCACAAACTGAGTATGTCAGGTTGAAATGTGCCTTATGAAATAATTCATGTTATGTTTAATTCGAGAGATTTTTACAAGACTCTATCCTAAAGCAGCTTTTCTTGTAGATGTAGAAAAATGAAATATTATCTGTATAAGCAATGTGAATGAAATAATTTTCAGCTCATGTTTCATGGTCATTCTTACTGCTCCTGCAAGCTCTCTGTTTTGAAAATAGTCTCTATCAGCTGCAGGTATTTACTTCACAGTTTGTTCTTTTTCCTTTATGTGCACATCCCCTCTTCTCCCACCTGCTTCCCAGCTTGGCTTTTCCTCATCTTGGTGCCCAGGAAATGCCAGTGTCTAGCTGAATGAGCTCTGCTATAAATCAAAGTGTCATCACTTAGCTGGTAGAAGTGATTTAATTAATGCATCGTGCCATCCCCAGAGCTTCTCCCCACCTGACTGCTAATCAACCTTCATCAGCAGGAGGAAAATGTAGCCCTTCTTAGAACTGTGCAGGAGAGACTGAAGGAAAGACAGTTAATTGCAGCTGCAGAGATCAGCCTTGTCACTTCTCTAATCTGCTGTCTGCTTCTTGAAATACTGCTGTCCTGGTCTCTTACAAGCCACGCTTAACTCCATTCATACACAAATTATCTAGTATTATATCAGCAATCACTTTCTGTCAGAAAATGTATTTGGCAGATGACACGTTTAAAGGCACCCTATTGTGCATATGGGTATTGTAGCAACTTTTACAGCCTGAGTACAGTTTTAGCTGGAATGAGCAGTGTATACATAAACATTTCTGTCTACTGTAGATGTACTTCATAGGTGGTGCTGTGCAGTTAATACTGAGGATCACTGAGCCAAAAATGGTCATGCCAGTATGGAATTACAGGGCTGATGTTGTTAGCAAGTGTTACCCTTTATCAGCTGCTGAATAAATAGCTGATGATTTTATCTCAGGCATATATGTATCAAAGTGATAACTTTTGTGCAAGCCAGAGCACTTGTCCATTTCAGTTTGGTGGCTTCCAGGACTTAGGGCAGGATCTGTGGTAATGGGAGTCTCAGCCTCCATCTATTGGATAACATGAGCATAAGAATTTCATAGAATCATAGAATCACGTTTGGGTTGGAAAGGACCCTAAAGATCATCTAGTTCCAACCCCCCTGCCATGGGCAGGGACACCTTCCACCAGACCAGGTTGCTCAAAGCCCCATCCAACTTGGCCTTGAACACTTCCAGGGATGGGGCAGCCACAACCTCTCCGGGCAACCTGTGCCAGTGCCTCACCACCCTCACAGGGAAGAACTTCCTTACATCTAATCTAAATCTACTCTCTTTCAGTTTAAAGCCATCACCCCTTGTCCTGTCACTACATGCCCTTGTAAAAAGTCCCTCCCCGTCTTTCCTGTAGGTCCCCTTTAGGTGCTGGAAGGCTGCTATAGGGTCTCCCCGGAGCCTTCTCTTCTCCAGGCTGTACAACCGCAACTCTTTCAGCCTGTCTTCATAGGAGAGGTGCTCCAGCCCCCTGATCATCTTCGTGGTCCTCCTCTGGACCTGCTCCAACAGGTCCATGTCCTTCTTATGTTGGGGGCCCCAGAGCTGAAGGCAGTACTGCAGGTGGGGTCTCCTGAGAGCGGAGTAGAGGGGGAGAATCCCCTCCCTCGACCTGCTGGTTGATTTAGGGAGTGTTGTATTTTTGACTATTCATAGTTATATAGGTAATCAAGATAAATATGGAAGACAGCACTTGTGGGAAGCAGTGTTTCTTCTGGTAGCTAGAATAGAAAACTGAGAGTCAGGATTTTTCCTTTCTAGGCTTGACCACTTCCAAGTTGCCAGATGACCATGAGAAAGACACTCAACTAGTTTTTATCTAGGTTTGCCCCAACTATAATGTTTGCTAGAGAAGGATATATTGTACTTATGACAGGACACACTCTGCCCTCTCTTCAAATATCCAGTGCTACTTAAGCAGATGGGCCTGCACTGCCTTCTGTGGAGATCAATGAGACTCATCAGTAAGATGAACAGCAGTGCACCCAGAGTTGCTTTAAGGTCCATAGGCTGTTGGGATGACAGAAGTGCAATAATGATAATTTCAGCCTTAATACTGCAGGTATTGGGGAGTACCTCTCTATTTCTGGAGCCTAAGATGGTGTCTCAGTGTGGCTTTGGGGTGAGCTTTTGAGGGCAGTGGGAGAAGAACTTGGCCCCCACTAACTCTCAGTGTGGACTAAAAACTGCCAGAAGCTGTAGGATGTGTGAGTTGGGCCACAACGGGTCATTTTTGATATCCCACACCACCTTATGATGGTGCCACATGGCCTCCTGTATCAAGCACACTCTCAGCCTTTTATCCTTACTGGGAGGGCCTGCTGCGCTGTTAGCCAAACACACTGCTTCATCCTGTTCCTCAGCCTGTGTTGTGACAAACAATACAGATGAGTCAGCTACAAGCTCTGTGCAATGACACGAATTCAGTCCCATCTCTGCATCGTCGCATGTTGCATGAGACGGGTGCCCTGAGCCACAGCCTCAAGGTTGGGTGCTCTGCAATCTGACCAAGGTAATTACCATTATGGTTAAGCAGCTGTTTCTTTTGTAAGTCCATAATTTTGAGGGTTCATTACATGGACATAAAAGTCCTCTCCAGGCAGAGATTTGGCAGACAAAGCCCAGCCAGGGAGCTGTTTAATCATTTGTTAGTTTGTTTATTTTTGCATCTGTTGGGCAATTCTTTTGGTATTTTGTATACAAGGCAGCAAAAGATACAACTTCAATAATTTTCAGTTGCTTACCATTAAGGTCTTAATTGATCTTTATTTTGCTATTGGTCACTTATGATTTATTCGAAGAAATAAATGTATATTACTATATTAAAAGTGTTTACTCTGCAGTATTCAAATAACAGCTTTTTCTGACACTTCACTGATTTCCTTGTTTAATCTGTGTGCTTTGTTTTACTTAATTCCCACAAACTCCGCTGCTCTGCGATTGCTTATTGCTGGTTCTGTTGTTTTATGCTAGGGTACTCTGTAAAGTGGTAGACAAAGACAGTGTCCACTGCATAGCTTTGCTGCTATTTTTGTTCTTTCCCCAGCTTTTTTTGACAGAACTGAAAATCTGGAACCAAGCTGCATAAATCTCTTATCTTTTTGGTGATTTAAATTGGGAAAAACTTTTAAGGTAGTGGTATTACTGTAATTTTATCCCAATGCAACTAGTAACAGAGTTTGTGCCTATTGAGGAATTGTTTTTTAGGAAATGCTGTTGAACATAACACCTGTAAATTTGACCTCTGACGGGAACCGTGTCCTCAGGCTTTCTAATATTCCACAACATCCCTTATTCCTACTGTTTAAACCACAGCTGAGCTAATCTAAAGGCAAAATGCACTGATACTCATAGCAACCAATGCCAAATAAAAGTGTCTTCCTTTGTAGGATTTTCTTAGGGCATAAGACTGAATAGCTGGCCTTGTAAGGATTATGCTGCAGGTGAGTGAATGGAGCCATTCTTTAGCAGATAGTTGGATACCGGTGAATCTTGTTGCTGGCAAGATGCTGAGCTTATAAGTGCTACACCTGTGGTTTTTTCCTCTTAAGAAGCCTTGACAGTATCTGATGACTTAAATCTGAGCTGTCATCTGGCCAGTTTTCATCTTGCATTGAAAAATATTTTAATGAACTCCTTTGCAGAGGGGAAAGGAGCTGTGAGTATGTTTTCATCTCACACTTCTAGTTCATTTTAGCACTCTAACAGTCCTGTCTCTGCACTGAGCAGGTCACAGAATTGGGAGATACATACTGCATTAACTGTGCCACCCTCTAAACTAGGAATGTCACCTTTTGTGAGCCTGGACAATATCATAAGGAAAGATTGTACTTTCAGTCCAAGTGCTAGGTGCCGAGAAGAGGAAAAGACATCGTTACCCTCACTGCCTTTAGACAGGAACAGCATGACTAGACTTGCATGACCAGAAGATAGTGTGCGAAGGAGTGCAGAGCTGTGGGTATGCATGCCTCAGCCTTCTGCATGCTGTCAGACCTCTTCAGCTGTGTCTGGTCCTCCTCTGCTAACACCTTATGAAAATTGGCTGTTACATGGGAGAGCAAAGCTTGTGTTTTTAGAACAGACAACCAAAATTCTCTTATTGGTCTTATGACAAATATGGTGTTAACCAGGAAGTTCATAAGGACTTAATAATTCATTTGTCTATGTAAAAATGTCTCATCAAAAGCTTTCTATCCTTTTATCCCCAAGAAAATTGCTTTTTGATGGTATGAAAATGCTAAAAGAGAAAGTCAGTTTGGGTTTAAGAATATTAATTTCTGGGGGAAAAAATGGTAGCCAGACATTTCCATTTTGATTTAATTAGAAACCTAAACCTTTAGAGTATTTGGTATTTTTTTCCTTAAAATTTTTACATGATACAAATTTTTTTAACTTACTCTGAATAAAAAAACAACATAAAAGAATAAGTCATTTTCAATGAAAAATATCAGATGAATGGATAATGTGCAATTGACAGAGGATTGGATTGGGAGCCTGGTGAGAAGGCTACCCTTTTTGTGGGGAATGGAGGAGAGGACTGTCATTTCTGAAGGTATCAGAAATGCAGGTTTTTTATTCTCTTCTGTGTTCTGCCTCTCATTCTCATTTTTGTGTGTGTATTAAGTGGCTCTTGCTGAGCTCTGCATTGAGATGTGTCATTGTGATAAATCACTTTTACTGGAGATTATATTTTTCCTCCAAATGAAGCTGCCAGCAAGACACATTTTAACAGTTGCAAGTGACTGCGACATTTTCTGTCACCTTTTCTCTCTCTCTGTCCCCCCTCAAAATATTATTCAATAAATTCTGACTAAATTTTGTTGAGGACCATGTTTTCTAATGGGAGGGAAAAGATAACAGAGGTGGCAATTAACACTGTCAGCACTAGTCAAGGATCTTTATACATGTAAGTAAATCTGTTTTTCTCCCACCTTGCTTATACTTGAGGAGTCCTAGCCTGCTTATAGTATTATCCAATGAATCCAAGATCCCTGTGAAACAGGGAACCATACAAAAGTTAAGTGAGTTGCCTGTGAACAAATATCAGACCCACGGTGTGGCTGTAAAGAAGAATCATCAGGTGTTTTTTGCTCTAGCCATGTGAACCCATGTCATCAAGTTCAGGCACTTGATGTCAAGGTAATACAGTGTCTTCAGTAAATTTCCTGACTTCTTTTAACAAACAGTTGTGCCATTTTGTCATTACTGCAGAACTGGAAAGCTGTTAGAGAACCTCATCTGTCTGATGGTTAGGGAACCTTTTCCTAATTCCTCTCTAAATCTATTCCTGGCTGGTTCCCACTTATTTGTTGTTATGCTGATGCTGTCACTGTTCTTACGCCCTAAAAAAATTCAGAATGAATATAGGAAATAGCATATCCTATTTGCAGCAAGAAAGGAGTAAAATAACATCATTATGATAAAAATCACTTCTAGATCTTTGTAATTTTTAAAGTGCTAGCAACTGGGAGACAGGCTATCTGGAAAATGTTGACCATAACGTTTTCTTGAAACGTCTTATCAGGGTCATCAAAAGCATTACTAAATTTGTTTTGGTTTTGGCAAATTAACTGGTTTTGACATTTTTGAGAAAATAATTTTGATGAACTTCAGATGTGCTGGCTTAAATGAAGTCCGAGTCACAAATAATAGGTTTTACACTCTGATAGCTTTTTGGTATGCTTGACAGTCACTTGGTAGGTTAGAGTTTTATTCCCCAGGAAACAGCTAGTCGAATCCCAGCTGGAACCTTAAGGATAATCAAAGAAATGGGAATTTGTTCTTCATAGATAGGTAAAGTAAAACATTATCTCCTTCCAAAAGCATCTGGTTACTTAAGTATAAGGTTAAGTCACTCCGCAGGTGGAATGAATGGTGTTACTGCTCAGGCTGCACAAGCAATATAGACAAATGGGATACAAGTTTTCCAGTCTCCCCATGTCTCTCAGGACTTCTCTGCTTGTTGACCTGCTTTGGTTTCTTTGCTCTAAAATTTCTGAATTCTCTCCCATTTTTGTTTTCTCTTCAATTTTTCCTTTCAGATGAATTCCACATCATTTTGCCCTTGAATTTATAGAAAGTGGTTGTGAGTGAAAAATCTGTGATGTGATATATTCCTGTGTGAAAGTCAAACAGTTTCAGAGTTTTAGTACCTCATTCTATTCTCCCTTCCTTTTAAACTTTACATTGCTGGTGGATACTCAAAAGCCATCTTGATTTATGATTTTCTGTGGATTTTTTTTCTTTTTTCTTGAAAGAGATCTGAGAAAACACCAACATTACAATAGGTCCCATAGAAACTTCTTTTCTGCATATGACCTGGAAGGGCATGCCCTTCTATTTTTCTAGCTGAAGCTCTCATCTTTTAAAAGTGAATTTCTTTAGAAGAGGAGGGAGAAATAGGCTGGATTTTCAAAGCTAATTTTCAGATGTTAAGTGCCAAATTGCAAATGCCACACCCCTTATTTTGTCAACATCCTATGAAAGCCTGTCATATCCAAGAAAAATACTGACTGTAAGCCAGTGTCTTGGATAACTACTAAGACAATTGTAGCAAAGATAACAGATAGGCACATTATATAGTCCCACAATGATGAAGAGTGCGGCTTGGTCATGGAGGAGAGCCCTGTTCCTCTGTGGTTACTTGATAAACACTTTTAATTATCAACGTTGTCATTTGCATAATGGAATTGTACAGCTGGCCACATGCTCTGTCAGTAGTCATGCACAGGAAGAATTGCTGGAAGAATGCTATCTCTGAGCAGAGGGAAGTAAACAATTGCACATCACAAACGTAGGGACCGTCTGCGTAGGAAGAAGGGGTTAACTGTGCTAGATTATGGAACTCTTCGGCAGCTTGAGCAGTACTCAGAAAGGCAGCAATTTGCTGGACTGTATCAAGAACCACTTTCTGTTGGTTGCAGGAAACTACTTTAGGGTAAACTGTCTTTTTTTTTTTTTGTCATGGTTCAAAGCTGTAAGTCCAGGGAACGGCTTTTTGACAGAGGTCCAAGCATCTTAATGTAATGGTCAGCTGCACTTTGATATCCTGTGGTTTTGACTTTGGCTTCTGCTTGACTGTAGCATAGATGAGTAGACACTGCATTTCATATTCTCATGTACCGGTGTACGCTGAAATAAGAGCAGGCTGTGTGAAAAGATGGATGAGTGCTTTACCTTGAAGGCTATAAACACAGCTGTGTAGATCAGCGGATGGCAGCTAGCAATGGGCCACAAACAATATGAACTGTTCCTCTTCCCTGTACTGTTCCAGATGGGAGGCCTCTAAAGGGAAAATGGAATATGCTTGTTTTGCGGTGGTCTTTCCAATTCTGCCTTCCATACACTTGGTTTGCTCTTCCTTTCTGGGGGACGCTTTTTCCCCAGTGACGCATGATTCAAGATGAGCACAGCCAACCTCTTTTATTGTATTGTTTTATGGCTGTCTTTGACCTTGTAACATATATAACCCTACTCTTTAAGCTATCACCAATCTTAAATGTAGAATGAGATTTAATAAATACCATAATTTCTGATGCTTGATAGAGTTATGAGTGAAGCTTTTGGGCTGCAGAGCCATGATCAGTGAATGACATTCAGAGAGGAGGAACGCATCAAAATTAATCTGCTCCATCTGGGGCAGTTGGAGCTTGGCTGCCAGTGCAGTAAGAGTAAACAGGATTGCATCTTTCAGAATGACATAGTATTTGGCGTAAATAAGTTTTAATTTCATCCCATTGCTGAGGTAGTTAACCCTGTCCATCAGCAAAAACTGTACTGGATGTTGCTCTTCTGTGTGAGTGAGCAGTTGTAGAGTACCTGTGCATGGGGCAGCATTGGCAGCTTAGGATGATGGAGTATGAGAGAAATAAATTGATTTTTTTGTTATAAAAATTGACCATTTATTTGTGTCTTTATGGCATCAGGTATTGAGAGATTCCCACTGGGAAACTCTTTCCTAGTGATGTGAAGAAAGAGAAGTGAAGTACTGTCTGTCAGCATGCGCTAACCTCTGCCATCAACAGACCAAGAGTGCTCTGTAAAACACCTTGGTAATATCCTGCTAGTGGCGTGCTAGTAACGTAATGAGTTGTCTGAATGTCTTCAGTTTCTGACTGAGGGCTCACAGATATGAATCATGAACTCTGAGGAAGGATTTGGGAAGTCAGTCATCTCAACAACAAATCCATTTCCCAAAGAGCTGCTGTTATTTTCTGGATAGAACATTTTTATAGGAATATCAGAGCATTCTACAGAAAAATTTTCCTCTCTCACACATGAAATATTAGGAATCAGTTTTGGTTTACATTTTTTCTCTGCTTCCCAAGTGCTTAGTAAATGAAACAAGAAGCAGAGGATGAATATTCTCATCAATCATCTTTTGTTTGTATATGCTAGTCAAGACCTAAAAATCCTCTTGGAGGGAAAGGGGAAAAACTCTGGAAGCTTTCTTTAATGTTACTTCAAAAGTAAATGCTTCCAGTTAAAGCTCAAAACCCCATAAAGTAACTTTGTCAGCTGGCTGCGTAGTAGCATAAAACCAAGAGAGACTGCCAGTCTGGAAGGTTGTCTCTTCCATGGCCAACGAGGTCCATAATTCTGACTTTGCAGCATGGGCTGACCCCAGCAGACATTCAGTTCAGAGCTCCCTTACGAGTTTTGGAGTGAATGCTAAGCAGCCACCGAGAGTCATTTAGTGTTTCCATGTCACATAAGCAATTGCAAACATCCTATTTCTAACCACAGGCAATGAAGATGCTCTGATGTAAGAATGCTACAGCAGACCACACAATATATTATTTTCCATAGAAAATTCCCTGCTAATCCTCCCTTGCTAGATAAAAACCCCAGTATATCAGGGTTTTCTTTTTCTTGAATAATTTCTAAGTTTGACCAACAGTATTTTCTTGTGAACACATCTTCAGATAACCGCTTGGAGCCAGAACCTCAACAAATATTGAGGAGGACTCTGTAATATGAGTTTAAAAGTTGTCTGGAATCTTCATTGTTTTGACACAAAGAAAACACCTATATGAGAGCGCTTAGGACAGGAGGTTAAATGTGTGGTTTCAACACAAAATGCAGTATTAAGGAAAATAATTGTTAGGAATGACTGCATTTTGCAGTGAAACTAAAATAATAATTGAGCATTCTGGGGTTTGCTGTTGAGATTGACATCTTAAATTTATTAATGACCTGGAAAAAATGGACCATAAGCTTTCAGAATTTGTGGATAAAAGCTATGGAGCTTGTAACGTCCATGCAAAGATAAGTAAATCACTGGAACAATCATTATTACAGTAGATGAAATTTCATTTGGCTACGTGTCAAGTGCTACATGCAGGCAAAAATAATCTAGGCATTTTCTATGTAGTATGCTGATGGACTTCAAGCTTCCAATATCCTCTGAGGAAGCATTGAGCAGCCTGTGTAAATATTTAATTCAAAAAGTGTCTACCCAAGGAGCAGAAATTGTAGCAAAACACTTACTTAGGACACCTCGGAGCATTGTGCAAGGGGCAGGGTGAGAGAGAACAGGTGGATACTGTATCGCCACATCAAGTGTTCATTTTCATCTTCTGTGACCTTTGTTTTCCCATTAAGTCTGGGATTCGTCTCTGTCTTATTCAACCTGTGTATTAGAGTATTATTGCTCTGCCTACTATCTCATCTTTTACATTACCAGTGCTTTTGGCACCTGAGTAGCTATAAATGCCACAAAAATTTAAGTTGCAAGTGGGCAAAAGGATGTATCACAATAAACGGAGGTTTGACATGTGCATTTGTGACCTTCAGTTCCTGCCTTGTGTATAAAAAGCAGCCATTTATCTACCAACACAGCAACTCACTGTCTCGCTATGTTGATTTCCCAGGTTCACTGGCAGAGCTCAAGGTCTCTTGCTCATATTCAACATGGCTTATGTTATGCCTTAGCCACTGGGCATCACCTACATAGGATCACAGAATCTCACTGTCCCAGTGGCATACAGCTGTTCTTGAATTATATAGGAAAACAAGCTTTCCCAGGAGTTGGGGAAAAACAGATTTGTTCCTGGTGAGATGATGACTCTGAACTTTCAATTTTTTTAGAACACAGTAAAAAAACTGGTTTACATTGCTCAATTTGTCATCAGTTGCTCATCCACACTGTCACATGCACACTTGCTTTTCTCATTTTCCCTTATATGCTGCTGAAACCCTGGCATTTTAGCCTTTTAGGGACATGAGAATTGCACAAGATGCAACCTTAAATCAGTTAACACTGCATTAAGTACAAACTTGCATCATACTAGATGTTCCATAAACAGTTTGTATAAAAATGCTAGTGAGCACAGAAGTGTCCTTTCATTTATATAACAGCTTCTTTTTTTCTGTAGTGTTATTCTTGGGTTACTTTGTCATGGATGATGAAATATTTGTTTTAAAAAATGTATTTGTGTACCAATATCACAAACCACTGAGGCTTCCTGACTAGTGTTCTACTTCTTGTGAATAAGTATTAAGCAAAGCTCTCAAAACTCTGTGAAAGAGTTTGTGGCTTCCTCGTTTCCATTAGTCTGCGCCACCCTGGCTTAAAGCAGTCTGTCTTTTTTGGTAGTATCTCAGATGAGCAGCGATAGCAGTGCTCCAGGGCAACAGGCACTGAGCTATACTAAAGTTGTAAGCATGGGAAAGGTTCAAATCACCAAACAGCTATGATCTCTGCCATCTAGAGAAGCAAATTCTCCACAGTATTTCCAGGCCTCTCTAGCATTTCTTAGTCTAATCAAAGAAAAGAAGAAACGCAAGTTTTTCTATGATCACTTGGAAAATGTTCTGTAATGACTACCTTCAGTCAACAAAAATGGACCCATGAGAAGTGATTGGCATGTACTTGAAGATATTGCTATACCCATTGAGGAGTAGATGGTGGAAAGAAAAGTAACGGACATGGATACACTTTAATACTGTTTCATCTTGCAAAGATAGCATCAAATAAAGGTGACATCAGAAGATCAGGAGAGTCTGAAACCAGAGCACACATTCTTACCACTAAACTCTTATTGCAATAAGCATGGCGGTAATAGTCCTATAAATTCAGACTCACTATTTGTTATAAACCCATAGCACTTAGACAATTCGTCAAACACTGAGATTCAGAGATATTTATAAAAACTAGCATGCAAGACACTAGTAAAACCTGCCAGTGTTGCCCAAGCGTACCAGAAAATATCCCTTCAAAGCATTGAGATAGCTAATGATGACATAACACAGTGTATAACAGCAAGGGTGAGGCATTCCTAGGGCAAAGACTACTTTAAAGGTATGTAGCTATTCTTAACAAAAACTGAGCTTGCTTTGCAATACCCACAGCTTGACCATTTATTTGCAGGACCTGGAAATATAATATAAAATAGGATTAATTTTAATTTCTGTAAACAAGCTAACTTTGGAAAGGTAGTTGAGGCACTTGGCTTGAAGTTTTATAGCTGTTCTTCACCTAAAAGAAAATGAGCTACTTAGGGCCAGCCAGATGTGGTTTAGGGGTTGGGAGATCTGTAGCTATAGGTTTAGCTACAGGCTTATTGATTTTGGGGAAGATCCCAAATGAGTTCGTAATGGTAGGGGTTCCTGCTCAGGCCGTGGCTGATGGCAGGGGATCATCCGTAAGTTTCCTACCAGCTGGCATCCTGAAGCTGAAACAGCTCCTCTGTTGAGCGGCCAGCTGACTGCAGCCAGAAAGGAGGGCTCTCTTGCTAGCATGAGAAGTAGCACATTGTGGAATGAGATCCACTCTCATTATCAATTAGCACTTGGGATACTCAGACCATTAGTCCCTGCAAACAGCTGGAACTTCCCCTAGTTAAAAAGTCTTCCTCCAGAAATCCCTATCCAGCCACAGTGGAAGAATTGATGTTGCTGTTAAGTGTGTTTATTATGAACCTGAGGCTTAGCTTCCTAAGCAGTCTCCCCCTCCTCTGTTCACCCAGCACGCAAGCACATAATTTCCCCATGCAGAATCTTACACCAGTTAATCCAGTGTCCCAGGTTATTTTATACTGCTTGACTTCAAGTGCTCTTAGCTTTACCGAACGTGTCTATACCATTTTAAGTGTCTGCATAGTACGGAGGCTAAATTCCAAAAGCTGTTTTGCTGTGCCTGCTGCAAATGCTTGGATATGTTCCAAGTCCTAGTCTGGCATTTAAAAGGGATTTTCCAGGATGTTACAATTCACCCAGCACTATAACTGTGCCAATCCAAAAGCTTTGCTGCCTTCAAAGATACACTACTGCATGTAGTAAAATTGTGTTCCAAGGCACACAAAGCATTAAACAGACCAGCTCAACCAATGGCTTTATTGGCATAGACATTAAACTACCCAGAAGTGCTTTCTCTAAGCCACTTTCAGGCTGTGTGAACTATTCAACCTTTCAGTGCTGCCGTGTGTATAGAAGTTTATGTGACAAAGCATATTCTTGTGTCTGCTCCTGCATGTATGTGGCCTGCCTAGAGAATTTCACACAAAGGAGGAATGTCCACTTCCTAGTTTCCCAGTTAAGTCATAGCATCCAAACCCAAACATACAGATCCTCCCTACACTCTCAGTGCTTCCATGGAAGAGAGGGGCACAGAAAATATGCCATTACAGGGAGCAGATTTTCGAGCAAAGGGTGGGTCCGTTTATTAGGAAAAGGGAAAAGTGGTGTGTCCATAGTGGCAGTGGCATGACATTGTTAAAAACTAAATTACTAAATGTTTAAAAAAAAGGGTGAGTGGGAGAAAATATATTTAGCAATTAATAATTTAAGTAGTCCTGCCCTGAGTGCTTTACTGTGTCTAATTAAAAGTGAACCATTTGTAATGAACACATTGACCCTGTCTCAACATATAGTACAAAACTCTGCCAAAAGTGAAGTAAAATCGTTACTGTTGAAAAGCTTAGACAAAACAAACCAGAATAATTCTGCAAAATGGCACATATGTTTTAAACTGCATTGTTGCAGCCACTGAAAATTTACCATTGTTCAAATGAAGTTGCCTTGTACTGATTCTCAAGATCCCAAAGCTGTCACTTTGTTAGGAATCTAAACAACAAGCCTTTCCGGAAAGACATGTGTTGGCCAAACACAAGTTACTAGGATCAAATATAAGATGAGTGGCTGAAATATAACTGTCTGATTTTAAAAGATCAGATAAAGCTACCTAAAGCTATATACTGGCCTTAAACTACATGAATTGTGGTGAGACTGAATGTTTTAAACATGAGAGCCTGTGTATGTAAGTATCTGTGTGAATACAGTTTCCAGCCTGATGGTCACTGAGTGAGTTTCCCTGGCTAGCTGAGCAGTTGCCTAAACTGAATGTTCGGGTCCCAGCTGCTACTCCTATTTAGGAATGCTGAAGGTGGCTGTAGAGACCAAACCTCATGCTCCATTTAGATGGCACAGCTCTGGCTTACAGGAGGCTGCAGTCCATCCTGAGCTGATATGCTGTTGCATTACTGATTATATAATGTTAAGCTACAAGTGTTCATGTCCTAATAGGAACAGCAACATGGAGATCAGTAGTTTGTCAGGACAGATGAGCTGGTTCTCTAGGATATATTTAAGTGCTGACAAGCTCAGACATAAGACACATGTAATAAATTAGTTATAGTACCTGAGTAAGAAGGATGAACTCTGCCACAAAGGTAGTTATACAGAATTTCAGCCTTGGGACCACTTCCACACATTCATGTGTATTGGGAAATCCTGTATAAATTTTACGTGTCTTTAGCAAAACTGAGAAATGATTAACAAAATATTAACATAAACAGACGTAAATTTTTAAGTCCAAGTGAAATCTAGGAAGATTGTTGCAATAGGACCTGTTTTTGACAGTGTTGTCATTCTTCTGGCTTTAGAAGCAAAGCAGCAAGTATGGAAATGCTATTAATCTGCTCCTATATAAAACAACTGGACTTCTAGTTACTGAATTGGTACTTAAAAAACTCAGCAATCTGCTATTAAAAAAACTACCACACCTGGGTTTTACAAGATTGCTTTTTCAGAGGTGATAAACATTCTGGCTGTATTCAAGTGGTTTTCAAGCCCCGCAATCACCACAGGAGTTATATTAAAAGTTATATTTGCTAGTTTCCCATTTTTCCATTTGCTTTTATTTTAATTCTTTCTTTGTTTTTCATCCCTTCTGGGCCACATTCGACTTGTATTTAGCATATCTGTGTGTTTGTGTTAGAGGATAATTTTACTCATACAAGCAAGAAAAATTACTGGATTTTTATATGTCTTGTTTTAAAATCCATTTCATGGAGGGTGGAGGGGGATAGGAAGGGCCCTGAAAGAGCTGCTGACCCTTAAAGAAGAGTTATCATTTCACTAGCAATAACCCGCAACTTGTCTCCTGAAAGGAGTTGCCTGCTATGCTTCAAATAATGAGGAACATTGTTTTATTTGCTTTTATATAAGCTGCTGAACAGCTAAGATACCAAATAATTTATTTTTTTCTTATTATACAAGGTCTGGAGCTATTTTCCCTATTGGCTTGCACTGTAGTTTAGCTTGGATTATTGGTGTTAAAGTAAGGAAGCTATGTAAATGGTAGAGGATCAAAAGACCTGAAAGAATGAGAACAGAAGATATGTCAAGAATAGCAGTATTTCATATTTGATAGTGTCACTGAAATGCACCATTGTCTAGGGGAAAGAAGGTGACAATGGAACTAGCATGCTGTGAATATTATCCGTGGGCAGAATCTTAACCAAGAATCTGGGGCAAGTGGCTATTCAAAATTAAATGTACTGTTGGATCTTCAGTATCAGAGCAGATGGGCTTTTAGCTTTTCAAATCTCAGCCAAATAATATATAAATTAAGCAAAAATGTAAGTGGCAGAGAAGAAGATTCAAGATGGAGAAAGACAGTATCAAATACAAAGCACTTATTTGTAAACCTGAGCAGTGCACAATTTGACTGAGAAAAAACAATGATGTAATCAAAATTAAATGGAGTCCAGGACATTATTAGAATTAACATCTCCATTGATTAAATGAGTTGCTGACAGCAGCAGCATCAGCATTGCCGGGCTATCAGTCTTGCACTCTTGTTTGACATTTTAAAAGAAAATGATGAATGTCACCAAGTTTTTTGCCATTATTTGTATGATGTAAGAGAGTTTGCTTGATGCATTTCAGATCTCCTAGTTTAGTGGGATCCTGAGCACATCAAAGTATTTACAGTTTCTCTTACCTGGAGGCAAGTTTAATTTGTTTCTTCTACTATGGTTCCAAAAGCAAGGGCTTGTCTGCTTACACCTTAAACTAAATTAACAGAAATCTGTTTTGATTTATTCTGACAATTATTTCAATCCAAGTCTGTGCGTACCTATCTCCTTTGGCTGTAGTATCTTAAAACTGACTTAATCCTAGTTAGTGTGTAGATGAGCTTTAATTGCCATCTTCCACAGTGCTTTTCTAATGCTACATGTTTTTCATTTGAAGGCAGTGCAGCTGGACGCTTGGCTATAGCTTGCCTTTCAGGAAGTGATCTTCTGTTTTGTGTCTGGCACCATGATGCTTCTTCTGGTGCCAGAGGCAGCGGCCGCTCTCTGCTGTGTCCTGGCAGAGGCGCAGGGCACAGATTGTTAGTGACCTCTTGTGGAATCGAATAATTGCGATGGAGCTGATCCAGTCATACAAGGGCACACTCCATCCCCCTTGGTCTTGGCTCTTCTAAGCTGCTCTAAAACCTCTTGAAAAGAAAATACTCGGCTGAACATGAAGATAGGTACACTAACTCTAATTTGGCCAGGTTTACCAGAGTAAACACTTCCAGTATGGCAAGTACCCTGTGATCCTTAACAATTAGAAGAAATTAGAATTTACTAAAGTCGGTACTGACAGCAACAGTTCCGTTTGGGAGTGCCTTAGTAACCTTAGGGGATTCTGTTGAAGAATACCTGCTTAGCTGCTGGGAAATGACGGCATCCTCACAGATGTCAGTATGCTACAAAAAGTCTCTGGAGTATGCTTCATACTCGCTTTCCATTATATATCAATGTCGCTTGCATTCTGTGCCTGCAGAATGATGAGAGGCTTGTCCTAATTGCTACTGCTTTTCCAGGCTCAGGTGGAGGGTCTGATCATGGTGTTCATGAGAAGTAGGAAAATGGGTTTCAACATGAGCCCAGTCCTTAGATTGGCAGTTGTCAGTGCGTGTAAATATCACCTGTCTAAAGGAAATCAAAGCCATGATAAACAATTAGAAGTTACAGCCTTGTGTACATATATTCCCCACTGACTAAAGACTGATTTGAAGTTAGAGCCTGTGCCACACTGATCAGTCAAGCACTGGGTCACTGCTTCCTCTCTCGTAACATTGTCTACAGCCTTCTTACCTGTACCTAATTCTTCTGCTTTTACATTCTTGCCCATCTTTAAAATCCACCTTCCCAGACATGATTTGCTGCCAGAGACAGTCATTACCCAAAGGTTAAGAGGACTCGGGCCACCTTTTCCTTGGTCTCCCTTCTTCCTACTAGGTAGCTGTCACAGAAATAATCCTTCTGGCAGAGGTGCTGTGTATAAGGCTCCTTCTGCAGCCTGCCAACCCCGGTCCATGCAGTCCTGTCAGAAAAGCAGGACTCGTGACAGCCAGGTGACATGCACAGTGCCTCTTTTTCCCCAAGGCTGAGGATGTGGTGGTATTATCACTAATGCTTTTAACTGCTTTGCCTTGCTTAGGCCACAAGCTGCTGTTTTGTCCAGAGACCTCAAAAGCCACACGGGAAGCAAAAATATATTTCCAGAGATAGGAATATTGCATCACTAGAGGGCATCCCACACCTCATCACAGCCACAACCCGCAGCAAATCCCGGGGTGATGGAGGGGCAGGCAAGCAGGGTCCCTCAGCTCCATTCTGCTCCCTGGGCTTTGTCTGCTTGGAGGTTTTCTGTGTGTAAAACTGATTGAATAAGGGTGTGATTTTTCCTTGTAAAATAGTAATATGTGTAGCCAGTCTGTACTGTAAATGCTATTGTACCGGTACTGAAGTATAACTGACTGTTTCTGTTCAGGAACAGTTGTTAATATAAATCTCCGGTATTCTGTGTATGTGTACACATGCATAGGTGGGTAGGAATGTTACCATTTTAACTAGAGGAGAATAAATAAAGCAATATAATATTTGGTATGTGCAAAAGATTACACTAAATAAAAGCATCCAGATCAGCAGCAGTTTTCTCCCCTGCTTTTACTCAGTTTACTAAGACTTAAAAGATTGGAATTTGTAAGTCAAGGAGAACCCCTTTCTGATTCAAGCTTTCCATGAAGGAAGTCAGGTATATGCCGCCTGCATCCTGAGTGCAGAGGTTTCAAGCACTGTGTCAAAGAACACAGCAAAATGTTCTAAGTGGAACGCTTAAAAAAAACCCAACCAAAAATAGATACCAGTTATGCAGCAAGAGAGAAGGGGGAGGGTGAAGACAGCTTCGTTTTACAAATGTCTTTGTTGAGACAGTAACTGGATACAGAAATCCAAGTCACAGTGGGATTCCAAGAGTGCACATCTGCCTCCCAGCCCTTGTGTTTCCCAGAGCAGTGGTGGTTAGCTGAGATCTTTAGAAGGTGGTTATATGTGTCTGCCTCTGAAGGCACATTTTAAGATCCACTTTTGGGTGCCCAAAAGATAATGAATGTAACGTCTGTTCACTGATATTGAGCAGACTACTCTCCAATATAGACCTGTTTCCATATCTCACTGTTCTCCTGGAAGAGAGATACTAAATTAACTTTTACCGCATAATTTTACTAAGGCCTGCTCTACAAAGAAGCAGTGTACAGCTCTGGCTCCAGTGAGACAGCCGGGTGGGGCCCACTGGCCATGATAGCAGCTCCTCGGTGAAAGAATTGTAAAAATACAGGATCTTCAGCAGAAATTCATGAAACAACATACTTTACATGTCCCACTGAGGCACCAGCAAAACTTATCCATGAACTGATCTTAGACTGGAATCTGTTAGTTGAGTAACCTGCCTGTGGGAAACCATTGACGCTGATATCCTGAGCTTTCCAGAATTTCTTTGCTGTAAATCCCTGCAAAGTCCAGTTCTTTTCTTTCCTACCACATAACCCTGTGTTACCATGCCAAGGCTTCTCTTAAGTAAAAGTTTTCTTTTAACAAAATTTAGCTGAACAGCGAGGCTATTTTCCAGTAGTTACATATGGATATCTATGTCGCATCAAAGGTCTCCATTAGAGAAAAAATTGCAGCGGGCAAACACATTTTCATGTGAGGCTTCACACAGGTTTGGTTTTCACAAGAAGCCTCACCACAACCATATTTGCTTGCTTTCTTATCTGTCTTTGCCATCTTTACATCAGGGTCAAAGGACTGTACTGAAGAAATCTAGAGAACTTGTTGCTTTCCCATCCTGTTAATTGACTCCATGTCCGTTGTGTACCCTACCTTTTGCGTACCCTCTCCATTTGTACTCTGTTCCTCGGGGCTTCTCTGTAGCATCTCCTATTCACAGATAGGGGCCAGGTCCACCCTTGCATAGCTGAGCATCAAGGTTCTCCAGTCTTGGAATCTATTGCTTATGCATCCTCTGGTATGCTGTTCCCCAGATCATATAGATCAACTCCATTTATTTCAAGACCCACAGCAAGCCTTAGCAAAGGCAAAGGCTGGAGCTCTGTGGCAGTTCTTGGCAGGAAGCTCTTTGCATAAAGCCCATTAGGGCAGCGACAGCTGAGCTTCCCCCTTAACAACTTGCAGAAGCAGATTGGAACAAATTGTTCTTGTGGTTTGGTTTTTTTTAAAAATACGTATTTTGAGAGTAAAGTTTAGTGCATGCACACACACACACTCACTACTGAATTATTTTAAAATAGGAACAGAAAAAAACAGATGAAAATAGAGGTCAAAGAGACGGTAAAGAAGGGACACGTATCTTTGTGTTCTGTTTGATGGTTTTGAATGCAAGGAAGAGCAGGCAATGCTCAGATTCAGAAAAATCAGTGTTCTTTTCTAATCCAGTGTTAAAGGTCCAAGGTCCAAACCTGATTCTGGGAGATTTTAAACATGCAAAGGGGAGCAAAGTGCTCATGTTGTCTTTTCAACTCAATAGGATTTGAGTTCTTTCAACTCTCACTTGTGTCTCTGAAAGTCTCCTTCTCCATGTTTGTAGCAAGCAATAAAATTCTAAGAAAAGCTTTGGGGACTCACAGGGATTATTAGACAAGAATGCTTCTGAAGCAGCACTAGCAGTACACAAGGCATCCTGTCACATGTGTGTGCCTATCCCCTGGTTAATAGAAGTGTGTGTAAATCTGAATTCTGAGATGCAGGTATATCATGCATTCATAGATGCTTCCTCTTTAATTACATAATTTTTTTTTTTTTACCTTGCTAAATACTTTCCCACTTTATGGATATGGAAACTGATAGGTAAAAATTAAGTGGTTCCTTAAAAGATTTCTTGAGTATAAAGGCAGGTAAGTCATGTGCACAGGCTAGACCTCAGGCATGCTATATATCTGCTATATGTCTGGGAAAGTGTTACATTTCATAGATTGCATGTGTCAGTGGTGAGATTTCTTGCTTCTCTAATAATTTAAAATTGCAGGTAAGTGTATTCAGACTCTGGCTTTCTTGCAAGTTGCCTGTGTAGTCCTATTCATGTGAATGGGGAGATTACCACAGTAAATGTGGAAGGCATTTGAAACAAAGGCCTTGTGTAAATGATTGTGTAAGCCAGCATATCCCATTAGGACCAAAAAATCCAGAGTATGACATGTTCTGATGTAATGGCTAAGGGCTTTGGAGAAGTTAACTGCTTCCATGCTAGGATGGTGGAAGGCCATATCCAGTGAATATATTGTAACTAACATAGCAACAGGTAGTACAGGATAATAAACACGTTCTGCTGTCCAGACACTTGCATACATAGTGCATCAAAAGGGTTAAATATAGTTGTCTCAACAGTGTTTGGCACGGCTGAGGATTAGAGCTTATTTTAGCTGTTCTTCCTAAACATAGCAAAGGTCACGAGGGAACAGGCTTTGTTGCTGAGTCTTATTGGCCTTGTTCTTTGTAGGGGTTTTGCAGGAGGACAGGATTGTCTCACTTACAAGGATAATAGATGATGAGCCTGGTGCTGATTAACCTCATTTTAATTGATAATTAATTTTAAACTCTATTTACTTTCCCTGGAACAGCTGAGACTTCAAGGGAATCACAACAGAGGTGAACAAGAACTGAAATCTTCCCCAAGGAAATGATACAGGTGGGAAGGAGAAAAGGCAAAGATAGATGCATATTCAGACTGTCAGTTTGGATCTTCATTAAATTTATTGCTTCTGAAAATGGAGGCCTCTCACCTTTTGCTAGCTATATACACATGCTTCCTCTGCTACGGCATCCCAGTCTTGTGCAAAAACCTCTACACTCCAAATTCTGGGTCCTTCCTTAGCACTGCTTGCCAGTTAGCCTTCTTTTTGCTTTGTTAGAACTTCTTTTGCCTCATTTCTGAGCCTGGTAAATTGTTGGAGTGGCCTGCGGGCCATCTGGGAGCATGAGTACTCCTTTTATACTTGAAATATATGTGATGCTCCATAGTTTTACAGTAGTAAAAGCTTAAGAATGTGTGTAAAAGGTCGTTTTTATTCGCAGCCCAACTATTTGCACGTTCTGGACTTAGTTCTGCAAATCAGAGCTTTCCAGGATTAACAGCTGCATTAAGTTTCCTAGCAGTGCATTCCTGCAGGAGCTTTCCTTATCATAGTTAAAATCTATTGAAAGCCATAATGACTGCAGTAATAGGTCTGCCCTTCTACAGCACTGTCTAGAAAGGGATCTCAAATCATTTTACAAACATTAAGGAGTTAATTCTTTAAACACCTTTGAGATTCATGTCATTCTTATGGTATAGGCTGATAAACTGGAAGTCTGAGTAATTTATTCAGGGTCACATAACATCTATGGCAGAGGCAGCAACTCCTCCTGGCACTAGGAACTGCTCTAAACTTATTTCCAGGACAACATTACAACATGAGCCACATTCTAAATTACCTTTTACATTGAGATTGCAGTTTGTCTCTCTGTAGTAATTATGGCATTGCAGAATCTCTGCTTGGTGGAATTACTAACTCCATTTACTTGGTTATGTTTGTAGCCTAGTTATTCAGTACCTTCATCCTACATTGTAGGACCTTTTAAAATAATGCAGATAATTTAGTCTGAATTTACATAAACTCACTTGATCGTTAGGTATAATCAAGGTCTATTCTCACAGTATCATTCTGACATATTCATACACATTGAATATGAAATGCCACCTGTGACATCTCCCCCGCCCTTTACTGATCAGAGTGCCTCTTATTCAGGTAACAGGAGAAAAAAAGCTTTTCTGAGTCCTGACCTGAGTTCCCAGAGTGATTGAGGTCTTACACTGGGCAGTTCTAGAAGAAAGACTCCTTGGGGCAGCTTCATACTATATCAGCATTAGAGCAAGAAGGTTAGAAAACATAGTTCCTATTCAATCAGATGGAACTAGAAATACTTTTCTAAAGGGCATCTGACACTACAGGCAATTTAACCCTTTATAACTAATACCAGCTGATCCTACTTGTATCTTTCTTGTTTTAATGAATGATTGAACATTCATCCTAATGGATACTTCTCTTTTGAAAATTAACAGTTTGCATTTCATTATCTATATCTTGCTAGACAGATAGTTAGCATTATAGATTCCAGGTTTGTTTCAGTGACTGCAAATCAGCTTCACTTCATTTACAGGTTAAAAAAAAATCCCTAGGTGCAGTCCTGCAGATTCAAAATGGAATCTGAAAGTCAAGGTGGGTTTCCTCTGGCTCCTTCATCACTAGCAGCAATAAACACTCTGCCAGTCGTTTCTTCTATTATAGAGTATTTCTAGTCCTGTGCCAAATTAGGAATAGACCCCATCTCTTAGAGCAGGTTTTTGAAGTTGCACAGGCTGCTTGCAAAACTGCCCATTGCCAACAGTTTTTCTGAATGGGTCCTGCCAAGAGGAGAATTGTTTGAAAATGTGGCCACAGTTTTAAGAGCCATTTTGAAGTTCCTGCCTTCGTAACTGCTTTGCTCTTTTTTGCCCAGTAACATATTCAGACCATGGGTCTCGGTAAAATACTGGCAGCTTATGGGAGGAACGTGGTATGATGAAACATGAGCTAGCACTGCTGATGACGTGTTCTAGCCACAACATTGTGAGTCTCTTGCATCTGTCACACCTTATGAAATGGGGATAGTTTTCTGCTGCCAGTTCTTATGGTAAAGCTCAGTGTTTGTTTATAGAGGACATTGGGATACATGCACAGAAGGAATGTGGAAATTCTATTAATGAAAGCAATTTAGTTTTAATAGCTGCTATGTGAGTGCTGGATCTGCTCAAGCAGAGACAAGTTATTAAAGGTGACAGTAGAGTGATGATTAGAGCAAGACCCTGGCTACAGTCTTTCCCACATTTGAAATCATTTCAAGTGTCAGGATCTTACTGCTACAACTGCAGCACAGGTGGCTTACCTGCCTACATACACACATGTAGGATTTCCCCAAGCTAGATGTTCCATGTGGTTTTTTGATAATGTTTCTTCCCTTCCTTTCCCCCCTGCCCCTTTGCACTGGAAAGAGGAAGATACTTCCCTTTTGCTTTCTTCTTAAAGGCTGCTGTGTATTTTTAGCTGCTCAGGATGTCTCCAAATAACACACTGACTCTGAACTTGCATTGTCAGCCTTCCCTGTAAAGCCCCTCCTGGGAGGTTTATGGCTCACTCTCTACAGCTTTGCTGATACAGCGTGTAATGTTTATACCTGCAATCAAGCATTGGCTGAGCTGCAGCCCAATGCTGGCAGCTTCTTTCTTTCTCCCTCTGTCCACCCCCTTCCCTTGCAACTCCGCTCTGGTGATAGTAGATTGATATAGTACATACAGTGGTGATTGCCTATATAAAAGTAAAAAAAAACCCGGCATTACTCAATAGTCAGAAAAACTTGTGTGTGCTCTGCCCAGCAAGAATGAGATGGACTCAGAGTCTGTATTTCTTCTTCTAAATGATTTACAATGCCTTCCTCCCCGCACTGCTGTTTTCCAAGCCAATTCATGGATTTTGAGATTTACTAGATAAGAGGTTCAACTACAGTTTATAAACTGTTTTTCTTTGTTTGTTTGTTTGTTTGTTTGTTTTAAAAAAAACCAGAACACAAAGGTTAGTTTCTTTTTTTGGGTACTTAACAGGTCTTTTCCCCAAAGTATCTAGTGGCCTGCAGTTGTCTCAGAACTCCTCAACAGAATTTTTACCAACCCACAAAACTACCTTGCACTTGACAGGCAAAAAGAGTGCCTTTGAAACAGGGGCCTCATCTAGATGGGAAAGTGAGGCTGATTCAATTGGAGCAGAATTTTAAACTAGCTTTACTTAAGCATTCACAATGCAGACAACTTTATTTCAATTTAAGAGGGTCTTACTCATGTTTAGCTTTGGTTTACTGTGTATTCCCAGTCCATGTTAGCTAACCAAAATAAACATATCTTACAGACTTTTGCCAACATTTGACTAATGGGTTTGAAGTCACTCTTTACTTAAATCAGTGCAGCTGTGGGTGAAAACAAGGCCAAATGCATTCAGTTATCTTGAAGACAGTGCCAGCAAAATGCATGAAGAAAGGCATCATGCACATTTTTCGTGATTAATGTATCTGCAAGTTCTCAGTTACTTGCACAGAGATGCAAGTGAAGTTGAGTTTCGAATGCCGTGGAATTAGGGATGTCATTGTTGTGTGCATTTGTATTTATTTTAATAGTCTCCCTGAAGTACCTACCACGGTATATGGTTGACGTTAGGTCACAGTTTGCCTATGTTCAGTATAAACAGGAAGTTGTAGTTGCCATGCAGCTGTACATTCAGATCTTTGGGAGTCTTCTCTCAGGTGTACTAAAAGAAAATGCGAGGAAGAGTGCATCTAAGAATTCAGGTTCTGCTGACGGGTGAATCTTGTGATGCTTTGAATATGGGTTATGACTTGAAGATGTACTTCAGGTCTATATGAATTTTTTGCAAGATCTCAAGAACCTGTTCTGACCAATGCTGTGATCCCACCAAGAACGCCTCTGCAAGTGTCTCACTAGGTATAAGGAGATTTCCCACGTATCAATGGAGTTCACTGTGTAGTTAAAAAGCTACTCCAAACTGAGCTAAGTTTGTTCGTTTATCCTTGAGGATTCTTGCTTAATTAAAATGGGCCTGAGGGAAGTATGACTATCTTAATTTTATCTTTTACCAGAGAAAATGTTTGAAGGCCATGATTTTATGCAGATCTAGGCTTTATTTATATTAACAGAAGATACTGTTGGTTACCCAAATCTTTTTTGGCTGATAGCTGGGATTCTTTTGCCACTTCATTAAATTTACAAAGTAGCAGCAGAGGGTATCCAATTGAATAGGCATCTCTGGTAACAGGGCAAAGAAGAGAAAAAATAGTTAAGTGTATCTTCATAATAGAGTTCAATCAGACTTCTGTTTTTAAGCTTCCAAGTCAATATACCTGCCGTTTCTAGAGCTTAAATCAACATACAAAGGAGTTTTTTTCACCCTTACCCACTTACAGAAGTTTCTGTCTCATCTCTGACTTGGGCTTCCATAATACAGTCAGCTTCTTAAGTTCCCATTTGTCATTTATTGCAATAACTCAACTGAAATATGAATTTCCTCTATGAATGCTTTAGTTTCTTGGATCTAAAGCCTGCTATTTAGCTGCTCCTAACTAGGATAGATCGTTAAATGGTTGCTGCTTCACAAATGTAGCAAACAAGTCCACTACCTACCTATTCTCTGTCTTTTACATTTTACCCCCCTTGAAAGTAGACCTACTAGCAGTCATGTGATACTTGGCCACCAAACTCCATCATCCACTTCAGACTTAAGTAGGGCTCGGAGTACATCTTTACCCAATAGAGAGAATATTATTATGTGGTTTCTTAATTTATAATGCAGTATTGTGCTGAGTTCTGTAGCAGTACTGGAGCAATTGTTCTTTCCACTGAAGTTGCTTTGCAGTGTGGTGAGTGCTGTTATCAGTTGCTCTATTTTAAATATGCAAAGGACAGACATGGGTCTAGTTCAGCAATACTTGTTAAAAAGCTTCCTTCTAATCTAAGGTTAAATAGTAACAAAACTCCCAAGGGAGAGTTCAGTGTATGTGTGTTTTAGAACAGGCTCTAACAGCTGTGAAAATGAAATAGCTACTTCTCTAGCAGACTGTTGGAGCAAAATTAGCTATCTAAAGCACACAAATAAGCTGGTAGGTTGTTTTCTTACTTATCAAAATCAGAATAATGAATTAGTAGCTTATATTTATGTGTTTGAAAAGCAAAGCCTTGGAGAAGAAAGAACTTTTCTCTCCCCAAAATGCTACTTTCAGGTAAGAGAGAGCTGTCATAAAGCAACTTATCTTTTGTACACATTTGCAAACAATTACTTCATGATTTTTTTCATTTGTCCCTATTCCATCTCTCAGTAATATGAACTATATATCTTGAAAGATGTTTTAATTTCAATAAGGTTTGTGCCTAATGCTGTACAGCTTCCTCAGAGTTGACAAATTTGGAGAGAAACATGAAGGTGAATAGTGGTTGCAGGCAGTCGTTTTGAATTTGCCATCGGGGAATGAAGGGTATGTGCTGTCTAGGTATAGGCTGTCTCAAATACTATGTTGGTGCATCATGAAGTTGTGAAAATCTTTCCAAACAGCAACTGCACAGCTACTGATGTTTTGGTGTGAGTAGCAGAGAGGTATGGGCAAAATGTCAAAGGTGTGGCTTGCTGTGCCCTCCTTGCCTTCAAGCACTGAAGCTTCATTATGTGACTCACTAGTTACGTGTGTTGCTGTTCACATCAAAACTGCTTACAGAAACCACACAGCACTGACTAAAACTCCCAGTTCCTGCCAAACTAACTGTCAGCCTGTATATGAGACCTATTCTGAAGTGACCCTTTTTTTTAGTCAGAAAGTGCTATACAAGAATCCAGAAATTTTGGTCTTAAGCAAGAAGAGAAGGTGCTGCCAAAGAGGGACCCTTTCAAACTCTTGCTTTGTAGAAGTAAGGGTAGAAGTGTCAGCTCTAGGAACCTAAATCAAATTTAATCCCATCCATGTGTCAGACTGGACACACGTTGAGGTGCTGCATCAAGAGTGTCCCACCATCAGCTCTATTCTTGCTTCCATCAAACTTCAGTCAGTTAAAACAGCAGAAGGTGTGGCGCTCATAAAAATTTACAAACTTACCTTCTGTGTGTAGTTGCAGAAGAAGAAGGTAGGCAAATAGTGAGGTAAGTTGTTACCATTCCTGCCCATATTTTGAAACAATGTGGGCACTGATTACTGCCAAGACTCACTGCCTTCCTAGGACTTGGCTTTAACAAAATACAGAGTGAAAAAACAACAACTCTTGTAACACAGCCGCTGATGGCACAATACCACGTGGTAACTGAAATGGATTCCCGCCATGCAGACTGACTACCTCTGCATACTTGCTGTGTGGCTGGATTTCAAAAATTGCTCAACAAACAACGTGCTGATGGGCTCTTACGTGCAAGGCGGTTTTTAAGTGGTGGCCATTTATATGTGGGAGCTGAGCTGCTTTGAAAATCTGTCCATAGCTGTCAGCCTTCAGACAGGCTGACAATTCCAGCCTCTTACTCACATCTACATTATCAATCTTTGCACAGATGATTGAATAAACTGGCTGAAGCCTGCAGACTCCCTTCAGGAAGAACTAGCTCACAGTACAATTGGGCCCATCAGAAGACAGCTCAAATGTTTTTGTGTGAGAAAATGCTGATAGCTTTCTTCAAAAATAGAAAAGCTTTTTTTTTTTTTCTCCTTAAAATGAAGAAAGAAATTCTTCAGCTGATGGCAATAATCACAAAGCTGATTGATCTGGCAAGCTGCAGCCTTAGCAGAGACTGGCCACATCTCCACAGAATTTCCACTTCTTTTATTTCTTCTTTAAAGAAAATAATACTCAAAAGTATGTGTCTTTGTGGAGGGATATTCAGGAGGGAGTCAGGAAATAAAGTTAAATAATGTTTTTAATTGTGTTTGCTTCTGTAGCTTTACCAGTGTTTATATGTGGGCTTGGCTAAGAGATGTGAGGCCAGATTGTACACTCAAACTACTGTAAATTTAAAGCTTTCTACTGAAAAAAATGAGTGACTCCAGATTTTCTTCACTGTAAATTACGCACAAAACACCTGCAGTGTTTTAAGAACTAACTAGGCTAAGACATTGTTCTGAACAAAACCTGAAATAACAAATGCTTACCTCAAATTTTAAATTTCAGACTCACCCCTGACTCTATATACAGCCAATCAAGCCTGCATAACCATATCATAGGTGCCACATTTTGGATTTTGGTCCCCAAGATACTTTAACATAGTAAAGACAAAGCCCATTAATCCAAAGATAGCACAGCATTAAAACAAAACAAAGCTGAGCTGTAATCCTGAAGATTATAGTTTCAGGAGAAAGATTTAATGTCATCTCAGGGTGGTTGCTTTTTTTTTTTTTTTTTTTGGTTCTGTTTTGTTTTCAGGCAAACTTCAAAGTGCCTCATTAGATGCCTTCAGAAGTCATGAAGATGAAATGAATAAGAAGCGATTCAGGCAAATTGTTGACTCTGGAGAAGGATTTTAAAAAACAACAACACAAAAGCAAAACCCCTAGGGATAACTGTAATTGCATATCTGAAGAGTATTTCAGCGCTGGTCTGCCAGCCCCACTTAGCTGAGGCACCTTTTCTTCATCCTGAGAAGGGCTGATCCTTTTTGTCCTGGCTTCTCAAACATCAGTCTAAATTTTCCTTGACTGCCTAAATTTCCCTTGACTGTGTCATAGTGATTGAGCCTCACAGACTTCCTGTGGGGAATGCTTTATGCTACAGAGTAAATTTGCTGAGGAGAGATATATTCAATATCTGTTTTTTAAAGTGTGTAGGAATCCGGACAATTTGATAGCTGCAGAGAAAAAATGATTTTTTTTTCAAGTTCCATTTGTTACTTTAAACAGTCCTGGATAGGATGGGAGAAAGAAAAGGAACAGAAAAGAAAGATTCTCTCTGATAGATGGTTTCCATATTGTCAGGAGTTAAATCCTTAGGTCACGCTGAATGAACAGTGAACACTATCCTTTGGGAGCACGTGCTTTGCTTTCTCAGGTTTAGCTGAGCCCGGCCCTCCTTGGCATACCTATTCTTTTCTAAAACCACAGATACCACAGAATGTCTCCGCCGTATGACCCTGTTGCTTGAAACAAGTGTGGGCACATGCTTGCTGTGTCAGCAGGGAAGACTGTCTGCCCTGCTAGCTGCTGAATTAAGACTAGTGAGGAAGGAGTTCCCAAGCCAGGCTTTTTTGGGACATGGCACTTTGCAATACTGGAGTGCTACTTCAGCTGTCCTGCAAACGTCTGGACGATGGTGATCTCACTAGAGTGGGGACATGGACACCAAAGGTTGAATGGGATGCGCTTCATGGCTCTTACCAGCATTTCCTGACTTTGTGTGTCTCTCTCCCAAAGGAGTGAGAAGGGGTGTGGTGGAAATAAGAGGGCAGATGAGTGCCGCCTCCTTTTCTTGTCTTGGTTAGACTGGCACCCAGCTGCATTCCTCCTTCCTGACCACCTTGGTTACTGTGATGAGAGCTCCCCCTTTTTCTTTTGCATCTGCTGTCTTGCCAGTGCCTTTGAGTCTTTGAAACATAATGAGCACAAGAAAAGTAGGGAAGCTGGTAAAGTTGTTTTAATTGTTTTTTTCTTTTTTTTTTTCTTGGTGCAGTCACCTTTGTCATATGTACAAGGAGTGTGTGAAATTTAACATTGGCTGAGGACAGTTCTGCATGTCACACATCTACACACCAGCTTTTCTAAACTTCATTTTTTTAGTAGAAAAGTAATTGTACTCCAGTTACAATGATCAATGGGAACTAGAAAAGGCAAGTTTAATAGGGAGATGGTAATACCTTTTATTATGCTTACTGATACTGTTGAAAAAAACCAGACATGCTTTCAGGCTTAGAGTCCCTTGTTAGGTTACTCATTTCATCTTGTGTTTGTGGGTGTAGGCCAGAGGAGCGCCACTACCAGCGACAGCCAGACGGTGCTGCTCTGGCCCTTGTATTATAGGGGAAAGTGCAGGAGAGAAAGCAGTGGAAAACAGGCGCTAGGGAAAGAACGATTTGTTCCAAAACATTTGCTTTGTAACAGGGTCATCTATAAATTCTGGGATTTCCTGTTTGCTGAATGGCAGGCTTTCTCTTTTCAGGTTACAGACTGGAATAATTTTATTACAGCTCATTGTAAGCTTCTTTCCTTTCCAAGCCCAGATTTGCAGCCTTTGCAGAGAAATTTCCCAGCTTTCTTGGGTTTTAAGTTGTATCCTTCAGCGCCGTCCTCTTGAGCTGTGCTTTAATTTCCTTTGGGCTTTGGAAGTGGTGAGATCATGGTAGTTTTAGGGGGAAAGCATTAGACTTATTAATGGGTTCTTTTCATGCTGATGTATGTTTGTTCTGGATACCAGGGAAATAAAACTTAAAGAAAGAAAACTGGAAAAATAGTCATTTTAACCACAAGGAGCCTGATCCTGCATCTTGTACATCTTGTGAATTCATTGACTTGACTGGGAGTTGTCAGTGTTCAGGAAATACAGGTTTTAGGCTACGGCTGGTCAGGATGTTGGGGGGGGGGTAACAGTTTTGTTTCAGAAAACACCCATTAATGGGTCATCTTTGCCAAGAATGTGGTTGGGGAACACTGTCAGGGTAGTCCCTCAGGTCCAGACCCTTCTAGCTAAAACAAGAGAGACCTGTCCCAGAATATTATCTCATAATGATAATAGCTTCATGTTGGGAGAATTTACCTGCACTGTTAAAGATCTAGGTCAGGTCACAGGTCTGAAGCAGGCAGTGACAATTTTCCACATGAGTGCCTTGAGTACCTGGATATCTTAGTCTCTTTCTGTTTCATGGGAGGAGTGGGAAAGGATCAAAAAATGCATCCTTTGAGAGCTGATGATAAATGAGGAGAGGAAGAGAAAGGTAATTGCAAGTTTTCTGAGATAAGAAGGCTGTTTTCTGGCTAGCTATAGCATGAGATATACTCTGTGATCTGCTAACAGTGGTGAGATGAGCCGTCAAAGTGGTACTAATGTCTTTGGCCAAAGCTGTTGTATATGGCTGACACTATACTGTGTAGGACTTCAAACAGTCAGTGAGAGATCCTCTTGTCTGGCCTGGGGAGCATTTACTGATTAAATTTATAATGAAGGAAGATTAATTTTTGGCAACTGGGGAGCAAATCTTCTGCTAACTCAGCTTGAATTTTTATCAATGGTACAAGGTTTTAGAAGCTCTGAAGGCATGATTTTAAAGATGTTTGTTGTTAAACATGCTAGGAGCGTTTTGTCTTTATGCTGAGTCTAGCAAGTGAGATTCTAGTCCTTGACTGGCATTATTAGGCACTATTGTAACAATAATGAAAAGAAGATGATTAAAATCTGCCTACTAGTGGCAGGGGGTGATGTTACTATATAGCGATATAAGTAAGACGGCATTCTGAGCTTCTTGCATTCTCCACTGATGTGAGCACAGTATTATCTGTATATCTCTCTGTGGTAAGGTAAAATGGAATTTTCAGAAGAGGCAAAGTGTGTAATTGCTGTTTTTATTTTAACTGATGAAATAGCTAACTTCTTTTCACATGGAACTGATGCTTTCCATGGAAATTTTGTCTTTGTTAACTTTGGTGAAAGCTTCAGACTATTTTTGGCAGCAATTAAAAGCATTCAAGAGATGCCTGTCACTTCAGCTCACATATTTCCACAGGGTACTTTATTTGTGTTTTATGAAAGAAATAGAAAACACAGTAATATGGCTTCTGCTTAACTTTCACTATCTCGCATCTTGAGGCACCAAGTGACAAGCAATTTTTCTTCATTGGAAGCTGTTCTTCCGCATATCACAGCATGGAGTTGCTGATAGGATTTTCACACGAAAAATAATAACACCTAGCATTCACTAACACCTGCTGTCCAGCAATCTTAAAGTGCTTTTGAGAAGTATCTATTAGGATTCATGACTATGAAATTGGTAAAATTTTATTGAACTAGGTTTACAAATTAGAAAGCTGATCATTGTGTCTCTAATACTCAAAAGTACCACTAATTCAAGATGTCAGCGTTTTTGAAGGCTTAATTTGAGGGAACTGGGTCCTGATGTTCAGAGCATATCAGTTCCCACTTTCTTCAGAAAGGGTTAATTGTTAAGAAAGTGACGAGTTGGGCCCACAGTTTTCCAAAATTAAGAATGAGCTGAGAAGACACTGCTGCAGAAAATTTATGTCTAGTAATTGCTCAAAGGGAGAACAGGCTTGTATAGTAGTTAAGCTGAGAATAAAACTAGGATCTATTTTATTTGCAAGATCCTCTTCTCATTCAAATATTTATAAAGCTTTTTGAATACATCTCTGTGTGGATTGTGTGGGAGGAAGTATGAAATGTATGTGTGGTATCTCTGACAAAATTTAGCTTGCTGTGTGGGTATAATCTAAAAAAACATTAGATCAAGGGTACAACTGTGTTGAGCTCATCTGATGCATGATATACCCAGCTTCTAAAAGTGGTTGTACTGCAACAGCTAATACTTTGAGCTTCCACCAAAATTCTTCCTACCTCTGCATTCTGAATTTTAAAGTCCGTAATGTAGTTATATGTCAACACTTGCTAATTGGTATGGTGTTGAGCTACCTGAAATCACAAGAGCAATGGTTTTTCTCCTGACACACCGCAGAGCTACTTCTGAGCAATGAACGCTGACTGCATGCAATGCTCCCGTCACACTTGCACATATATAGACCGTATCTACTATTGCAATTCTTGCCTGAATTGAAAGACACTAAATGTAATGCATAGCCACATTTGTGACTAGACACCTCTGTGTTGCACTAGTGGAAAAAGTAGGGGGAAGAAATACAGTGTGATTTTTAAGAATGCCTTACCAACACTGTGTTAAACCATCAGTGTATACAACTGGTCAAAATGGTAGGCACCAACGCTGCTGTTCAGGATAAGGGTGCAATTGTGTGAGCTATGGATGGTAACAGGGAGGTAGTTGACATTGAAAACGGGAACTTGTGATATGAGTAGAGATGGGATATTGACTTAACAGCTTATTTCCTTATGGTTCAGGACTTGTTTGGGACTATGCAACCT
The DNA here is from genome assembly GCF_026419915.1 of Harpia harpyja. Taxonomy (NCBI): domain Eukaryota; kingdom Metazoa; phylum Chordata; class Aves; order Accipitriformes; family Accipitridae; genus Harpia; species Harpia harpyja. The sequence goes on along the minus strand of NC_068948.1, from coordinate 45,155,551 downwards.
GGGAAACTTATCTGAAAGTCAGTTAAGACTGTTCTGTGGAGGAATGAGTGGGATGCTGGGATTATATTTCTATCACCCCCAGAACCTTGGTTTTTCTGTTCATGGTGCTGGGACTATGGTTGGGATGGGCCTGAATAATATATTAGGTATATTGCAGCAACTCTGAAGTCCTATGCACAGACCAGACCCAGTTTCCCTAGACACTGTAGAAACAGGGAAAAAAAACCACCCCAAGACAATTCCTATCTTCAGTTCTTTCTGCTTCCTTGGAATCACATTGCTACTAGTCCAGACTATAGGAAGGATAAAAATCCCAAGAGGAAATGGTTCATCTCTGAGCAGGGAAATTCTTTTAAATACAATTACTACTGGATGCCAGAGTTTAGAATAAGGTCCCCTGCATGGCAAGGCTGTGTGCCAGTTTTTATAAAATATGTAAGTGTAATTTATGCAGTATTTCTGTTAATCATGCTCTCTGCTTAAGATATCTGTTAAAGCTCATCATGTTAATTTAATTGAAAAATTCTGTGGGAATTGTATTAGATATTTTCCTCATTAAATTAATATTATAGCCTTTAAATAGAATTTCTGGGCACCCATTGTTGTTTGCAAAATTCTTATGCAAATTGGTATCTCCTATCTGCCTTTTTTGGATCTGACCACTATAACTTTTTTTTTTCTTTTGCCTCCAGTCTACTCCCTCCTCCCCAGCCTACGTTTAATTATCCTCTTCCTTCTGATTTCTGGGGTCATTAACGTGATGCTTTCTGGGGCTTGTCACAGGACATTCGTTGTTTGTCTGTCAGTTTAGGCCTCTCTGAATTAATCTGTTAATTAATTAAGGTATGGGGACTGTGAAGTGAAATTCCCTGGGTAGCAGCCTGGCCTTATGGTGAGGGAAAGGGCAACTCACTTCTCAGTGGCTGGGGAGAGGTGAAATGAGATTAAGGTTGTTCAAGACTGACCTTTAATCGGCCAATTTAGAGGCAAAGTGAGCACCGTGCCCAGGGCTTGAATGGTGTCTTTGCAGATCTATTACCTGGATACCAAGATGCTTGGTGGGTTTAGTGCATCTACAGCGTATGCCATGTAGAAACCAAACTGTGGGCACTACCTGCATTGGCTTTTAAAGAAAGACACAGTGAGCCCCTGTCCTTCCCCCTCTTCACCCAGCTGGCAGATGAGGGGGCTGTGCATTTCCATGTAAACTGCTACCCTTTTTGGAACCTAGGGAACCTTGATAAATGCTGTCATGTAGTGGATGCCTCAGTGCAGGTCACATTCAAGATCAATAAACCTTTGCAGTTCTTACACAGGTTACCTAAATAAGCCAATTCCTTTTTTCCTCGTGAGCTCTCAGCTTCCCCCATCTTCTGTTGCTGTGTTGTGCTTTTTGCTTTCTCCCAGACTTCAGCTTTTGTTGGAACTCTTTCTGTGTGGGGTGACACTGAGTGAACCAGCAGCAATGAAGCTGGAGCCCTTTAAGAAGTTGGGGCATTATCCAAGTAGCTGCTGAATCTGAGAGTCGTGACTCGTATGTGCTGGAGCGCCGAGGGAACAGCTTGTGCTCACATTCAGAGGAACAGGTGCCACCGCACAACTGGGGACGCCATGGACGCAGGCGCAAGGAAACAGCAGCTTATTCAGCACTGGTCTGATATTGTTCCATAACCTGATATAGGCAATGGGCTGCAATATGGGGTTGTGCTTATTAGCTGTCCACCTGCTTGACACCCTCCCCCGTCCTTTCCTAATTAAACAGTGAGCTCAGGTTTCGCAGTTTGGTTCAACAAAATCAGGAGAGGGGATGGCTCTGGCTCCTGTCCGGTCACCCAGACACAGCCTAAAAAGAGCAGGACAGTACTCAGCACAGACTCTGGCCCAGAATAGGAGAAGTGAATGAAGTAGGATTGCATCTAATCAAATAGCTTCAGGAGTCTGTTGTTGAGTTTGCGGGTCAATGTGTTTTTCTTTTTGTTTTCTCTAAAAAAGTGCAAGTCCTTGCCTTCATGGTTATTTTTGCATAACAGCTGTGTTTCCGGTGAGCAGCTGGGGGAGGTGCCTGACTCAGCAAATCTCCTGCCTTAACAGTCAAAAAGTGCACTCAAGCAAGACTAGGGATGCTGTGGGCAAAACAGTGGGTCCCCTCCACTGCCTTCTACAACCAGTGAAGAGACAGATGTTTGTTCACACGGATAGAGGTGTTTAGATTCCAGTGACATGAATCATTTGCTCTGGGGAGTGTGCCCACAAAGAAGGAGCAAATACATGGTCTTTATTTCAGAAATACATTGTGTGCGTAAGCTGTTAATGTCTGTGAAAGTACTCAATCATGTAGAAAGAACCTGATACAAGGCTGGGGTGCTGTAGGGAACGAGAGCATCTTTTGGTAGGAGCGGAGAGCATTCAGTGCTTGCCAGATTAGCCTTACAGAACAAGCTGAGCCATTTTTATACTTCAGTCCTATGACAATATGCAATGTCTCATAAGTATCTTGAGTCACTTTTTCCAGACAGGTTCATCATATCCTTTGCATGGGGTAGCATTTGACCTCTCCACATGTGTTACTGATTTGTAGGATGTTTACACGCTGCAGAGTTGGGGGTTTTTTAGAGGGTGGATAAGAACTGGTGAGAGAGGAGGCTAGGAAGACACTTTTGCCTAGTGGTTTGGGTAATGGAGTAAGAATAGGAAGATTGTATTACCGGCTCTGCTTTTGACCTTGGACAAGTAAACTCTCTCTGCCTCTCTCTTGGTTTTCTGCCCTTTGTCTGCTTTGTCTGTTTTGACTGTAATTCTTTGCTATAAATGTGGTCCCTCTTCATGTCTTTGTATAGTGTCTAACAGTCAAAAACTGAGTTGATGGAGAAATTTTCAGTACTATTATGCTGCAAGTAAGTAACAAAAATAATGTAAACATACGTCTGTTTTGTAAAACACAGTGGGACTTGCATGAACAGCAAAATAACAGTTAGAGTGAGGAGGAATTAAACGTCTGGTGTAATTTGAGTCCACCGTAATAAGCAAACTAAAATTCCAATTGCAGCGAGGTTGTTGGGGGCAGCAGAAAAGGAAATTTCCCTGTAAGCATGAGAATTTGACTGATTCGCAGGGTAACGGTTTTATCATTTGCCTGTTTAGGAGGAAAAAGTTCTATAACTGATTGGATTTTCTGGCAGCACCTCTGTTTGGAATTGAGCCTTGCGGCAGCTCCCGAGTTTGTAGTTGATGGAGAAGAGTGAGAAAACTCTTCTCCCTTGGAGAACACAAGTCTTCCCTGACTTATGTAGCTGTATTTGTCTTTAGGTATTCTGCCTGTCGTAGATGCAAGGTGTACTTCCCATTCCAGGCAGAACAGACTGAATTATGAATCTGGCACAGAAGGACCATCGTGTGTCCTAATGCAAGCTATGAAGCTGGTGAGTGTCTTCCCTTGTCTTGCCTCAGAACCAGGCACAGGAGTCATCAGGGTTGGCTGCCTAAGATGGCAGCCCAGTTTGTGAATAGTCTTGTAGTTGTTCAAGCCAGTCTGCAGTTAGCACCAGACTTGGGAAGTGCTGTATCCTCACTAGAAGCATCCCAGAACATGCCTTGTTTTACAGAGTCCATCTTGAGATCTTATTTCACTAAGCGCCTGAGGACAGCTCACACTGTTTTGATCCTCACAGCCCTGCTATTATACCAAGTCAGGTAGTCATGATGACGCAGCACTCCCTCAGAAAGTTTCAGGACAGCTTCATATCTCACAGATAAGGCGTCAGAGGTGGCCTTCCTTATCCCAGGCTGTCTGTCTGATACAATTAGGATTTCATAGCAATAAGAGCTAATATTTGTTTACTTCTTTTCCTAATTGTAACTAATGCATCTTTCCGAAGACAAAAAAAAGAAAAAGAGGTAGAGGGTTCAATATGATTCACTTCAGCCAGCTTCAGAATAACATTTGCCTCCATGGGTAGCAGTGACTCCTTACACACTTGATTGCTCCATTTCCTTCCTACCCCCTCAGCAGACATTTTTTTTATGCCAACTCATACAGAACTCACAGGAGCACAGGAAGCCTTTTGCTATGTAAGAAGGACTTGAGCCCTTTCACATGCTCTTGTATCATTTGTGAAATTAGATGCACATGTAGCCTCAGTACTAAGTGTGCTGATCCTCTGTTGAAAAACAGGTTATTTAAAAGCAAAACCACCATAGTCAATCTATATGTGTGTGTATGCTTGTGTGTGTATATATATATGCAGAGGGAGTGAGAACGCTTTGTCATGATTTGGGTTGACTCAGTGGGATTTGCAACCAATATTACTTCTCACAGTGCTGCTGAGACAGAGATTTTAACGTATGAATAAATGACTAACATATTCTGCTACATACAGACTTGCTGAACCCTATGCTATGGATATACAAATGGTATCATTAAGAACAAAGTTTTCAGAGGGTCTTCCCAAGTCATCTGCTCCAGACCTCTGCTGTCACAGGCAACTACGTCTTATACATCTGTTTACACAGGGAACATAGCTCTCATCTGAAAGCTAAATACTTTCTTTTGCCCTTATTTTGTGAGGAAGAATAAAGGGCCTCTTCTGTGACCTCATGTGCACACAGGACTGAGAAGACACTGGTAGGTGGCTCATAAGATCTTAAAAAGCGTCATCAGTACTACACCATTTCACTGCCTGAGAAGACTCACTGCTTGTCTTCCACCTTGGTAAGATAACTATTCTGAACAACAGGCCATCCGTCTTTAAGGTTAGTCCTGTTTACTGAAGGAGTAGAAACTTGTTATTTAATCTAGGTTTTTATTTTATATGTTATAAATATCATGGCTTTTCTGCAGATTATGCTAATATTTTTGTGCTCACAGATCTTTAGATTAACCATGTTGAATACTTAAAAATAATTATAATTAAGTGAAGTAGTTAATCTGGCAGATTAAAAAGTTCAACCACCTTCACAGCTGAGAATAGCATTTAGAAAATCAGTCTAGTAAGCTCACTCCCCATCTTCCACCTGAGTCTTCCAGGAATGACTAATTTGTGGGTGCTTTAGAGCACAGGCAATTTAGGTACAAAACCCAAACCAGTCTGTCTGGGTTGAGTGGAAAGAGGTGGAGGGAAGCAGCTGATTTCTGTGTGAGAGAATGGCAAGCCTAAGTTAGCGAGGTGATTTAATGGGACTGTTCCTGTGTTCTTCTCTCCAGTTAACAGGAAGGTGTTAGAAACTTGGCTCCTAGTCAGGAGAGGTATCTTCCTTTCCCTGCCTTTCTCCCCTGTTAAGGGAGAGGAAACTTTACATCTTACGTATGTTTGCACGTGTATGTGTGTCTGCTCATCGCTGGGCATGTTGTTGAAGCATCCCGCATATGGGATTTCTAAAACCTACATTTACAGGAACTTGTGCATTCTTAAACCTGCTTATAAACACAGTTGACACGTGAAATTTAAGTCCTCCCTCCTTTTCTTGAGTTCTGGCTACATCAGATCAAATCCAGTATTTGATCTGAAGGCCAGGATGGGCTGCTCAGTCCATACTCTACATCCTCTTTTCTGTAGGATCTCCCACCTCCTTTCTACCTAGATGGAAGAATGAACCCTACCACTCAATTAGTCAGTAAGATGCACTTAACCCTTTCCCAGCAGGTTCAGCACCTACTACTGCATAGCATTTTAGCTAAACACTTACAAGCCCTTTTTGCTTTCCCCCTTGTCTCATTTTTCTGCAATCCTTTGCTTCTTATTAAATCACTAGCTGTCCTGGGATTATTTAACTGCATGAACAGCATTTCCCCCCTGCCAGAGCGCTGCCTGTCAATGCAAGAGCTTACCAGCCTTTTAATACAAGGCAGTCATCCATAAAAGAAAAGAAGGTGGAGAGGGTACAAGGATTCACACCAGTGGAAACAAAGGCAGGTGATGGGTGCTGAAACTGTGTGCCTGCTTTGTGATCTACCTTGCCTGCCTGCCTTGAGCATAGTGGCTTTAGCAACATCTTTGTCCTCTGAAAGCCTTAGCCCGCATAACACAATAAATAATGCCTTAGAGCAATGTGACCTGTGGCAAGCAGTAAGTGATGACATTGTCAGACATACACAACTGTTGAAACAACCAGACTGTAATCATCATGCTGTACCCACGGAAAGACATTTGGCAAATGAGATTCCATTTTCACATTGGTCTGTGCCGAGCATGTAAATTTCCAGCGGGACAACCGGCATTAGGGATGTGTAATTGATTGTCTGAATTATAATAAACAAGCTGTGACAGGTGATCATCCATCATATTCCTGCTGCATGTTCCAGCACCACTGTGAGACACAGAGAGGGAGAGAGAGAGAGCTGGAACATGAATGAGGAAAATGAAAAGTCAGATTCATACAGAAATAGAGAAGAGAGGGTAATAGAAAAAAGGATCATGGTAGAAGTGAGAGGGGACTGCAACCATGAGAAAAAAAACACGGATGGAAAAGACTAATTAATTTCTGTGACTTGTCAGAAATTTTATTGAATGAGAAAGTCCCTTCTACTGTTACTGCCATTGAGAACTGGAGGATTTGCTGCAGTGGCTGGTATTTGGAGCTAGGCATGCTAAGAAATAAATACAGAGAAGAAGAAAGCATAAAGGAGGAGCTGTGATTAGAACAGAACCAATTACAAAAAAGTGCATGTGTGTGTATATGTGTGAGAGAATGAGGACTCAATGGCTTTGCCTTCTTGTTCAGGCTTAGACACTTCAGTCCACGACTGAATGGTCAAAAACAGTATCAGGTTTTTATGATTATGCTAAGGAGAATGCTTTTCCTGATGCCTTAATGTTGTAAAAGCCTGTGGTTTGCAGTGATGCTGTTTCAGAATCAAAGTAATCTGAATGATGGTTCTTTCCTAAGGAAGGGGGGTGGCAGCCTGGAGCAGTTCAACTCTTTTGTTTCTTGGACCAGCCTTTCCAGGGAGGAAATTATTGGTCTTGGAGAGGAGTGTGAAGACATGTTGGAAAAAAACCCAATGGGGAAATAGTGTCTCTGGATAGATTGGACAGTGGTATTTTCCTGAATATTTACAAGCATACCTCATGCAAATTAGAGTGTGGGGCTTCCCCACCCTCTGTACTGAAGATGACTAGGCAACTATGGGAATAATTTGCCCCTTTAATATACCCAGTTTCCTTTGTTTTACTTGTTGTCTATGCAGTATGAATGATCGGACATTTTTTTTCCAAATTCGTGAAATTTTGGATCTCTCAGCTTTGCTTAGGGACAGTTTTATGCCATTACTTGATAATCACCAAACAGTAATTGTCATGGTATTGTTTGTGTTTGCTGTTTGATCAAATGCTCAGACATTTCCCCTACAGGCTTTTGCCCATAAACATTTGAAATTCACTCTCTGCAAACATGATAGTCACCAGAATTTGTGGTACAAATGCTTATGTAAAATAGATGTGAACACAAGTGGTGCAAATTCACCTAAATTGGATAGAAGAATGAAGTTAAATTTCTTAAAATTATTGTGAAATTTTTGAGAAAATTATATCAAAATCTTTAAAGTTGGAATAATTTTTAATTTGATCAAGTAGCCATTGAAACAGGTTTCTTACTGTGGCTTAAGATTTAAGATTAAGGTTCTTTCCCGAAGGTAAAAATAATTCCATCCTTTTTGTGTAATGACTGACACTGGTGACATATCTTTTACTGAGACTTCTCTGCCCAGATGTCAAATTTTGGTCCTGTCTGACCAAAATCCTGAGATCAGTGAAGCAGTGGCCATTTGTTCCTTGAATTCTTTAGCAGGAATTTGATTTAGGCATCTAAGTTCTCTATGTGAAGAGAAGTGGTGGAGCGGAAGGCACAACATAAACCACTAGTTTCTGAAACTGGGAACAAATCCTTTCTTAAGAAGTAGAAATGAGGGTGGGAATGGAAAAGCTTTGTAGCGAAGCAGGATATGTTCTGGACAGAGACTTTCTGGATCCGAGACAGAATATTTACCTTCTCACCATTTTCTTTTCTGATGGTTATTTTGTGACTCAAGGAAAACATGGGAAGGGGTGCAGTTGGAGACGAAGTGAGAAATCTAAGGAGGCTTTATCTATTAAGGGAAGTGGGAGATGGTTCAGACTGGGAAGCTGCAGAGTGCTGCGATGCCTGGTGTTTGACTGTAAGTAACTGCTGCTGGCACAGTGGGGGTTTATTTTGGCCCAGACCTGCCCTGGGAACAGCAGAGAAGCTAACGCTCTTGGAATTCTCTCCCTTTACGATTCACTCAGCAACTTGGCTTCAAAAGAGTATTAAAAAAAAAAAAAAAAAAAAGGCAGGAAATGTATCCAAATATTGAAGCCAAGGTTTGTGTGTGAAACTGTGAGGAGGAGATTAAAGACCCAACAACCCTGATCTCCCTGACTAGAAAATTTAAAGGGGGCTGGAAGGAAGGGCTTGTGTACAGATGGAGGGAGATGAACATTCGGGGGCAGTGGCTTCTATTCTGAAGAGCTTGTTCAGCCCTGTGTGAAATTTGCTTGTGATCTCTGGAAAGGGAGTAACCTCCTTCCCGAGCGAACGCACAAAATTTGCAATATCCGTGGCAGGGAGAGGAAGGACTGAGAGGCTGTAGGGAAGGAAGCAGCAAAAGCTTTTTTTGTTTATGTTTTTCTGATCATGCAGATTTTTGTTGTTTCCGTTGGCGCTGCTGCTCTTTCCCCAGGGCTGCCCTCTTGCTTCCCTTTCCAGAGGCTGTGATGTCCTTGGTCTTAATGTTCGTCTCACATGTAGGAGGTGAACCACAGTGTACTGAGACAGCAATGAATCTAGCAATGGCATGAACAAAGCACACTGTAGGATGAAAGTCACCCAGTGCATAATGATTAAAACTGGTTCGGGTTAAAACATCAGATTCAGGATTTTTTTCTTTTTTTTTTAATTGCTGCAAAGCTGTTTAGTCAGTTCACATGGGACACAGTTTAGTCCATGTGAAAGGAATGTAAAATATAATTTTCAGTATGGGTATTATTTGTTACATTATGTCTTTTTAGCCTAGAGGATGAATTATATATCTTAAATACCTGTTTCAGCACTTAACCAACTAACTCACAAACCTGTGGCAAATGCTGGAACCTTCAGGTTATGTACAAACCAAACTGGATAGATTTTGTTACTGACGTAGTGGTTTGTGAAAGGGCAGCATAATAGCTTCCATCGAGGAACATTAGTATATACAGTATTATTTGCAATTCTAGACTTTCTTGCAAATATGGTCTTTTTCTCTTTTTTCTTTCCTTTGTCCCAAGCCAGATTATCTGTTAAGCTGGACATGACAATATTTTTCTCCTCTTTTTTTTTTAAAGTAAACAGAACTGAACACGGAGTAGGAATTCTCTGCAGCCTTAAGGTATCCAATTTTTCACTTGACCTTTATAAAAAGTCAATTTGTGCTTTGTTTCTTTAACATGAAATCTAAAATGCCCTCCAGTCACTTCCTTGCAGTATTCATTTTTGACCATAAGCAAAGCAATTCTGCATTTGCTCTTTTCAGGAACTAGTAATGCTCAGGAGAGAGGGGATTCATTTCTGCTTTTTGTTTATACTGGAGAGTTCAGGTTGCAAAGATCTGGTGTCACCACCATAATGTCATTCACTTTGCAGTTAACTGTGTATTGCAAAATGTCTATGCAAGCTCAGTTTGAGAGAGAATGGATAACTGTAGATTGAACAGGGACTGAAACCCCAGAGTTCTGATTTTGCATCTGTTGCTGACAAAAACAAGTTAGGCAAGCTACTTAGGCCAAAAGTGGCAGCTCAGTTAGGGTGACTCACACTTTGGAGATCCCCCACCAAGGCACAATGAGTCTGAATTTTTGGAACAGGGAAATACCAAGTTTCCAGATGGTGGGTTACCAGAGCTGCTGCAAGTCTGCAGAAAGCCTTTGTTATATGGGACAGGTTTAAGAGGAGCGTGTATGGAGTGTCCTCTGAATTAATTTGTTTAAGTTTCACAAAAAATCACAAGAGGGTTTTTTTCATAGCATTTTAGATATTCTGGCTCTAGAGGTTCAGTGGGAGATTCATACCCAGTGATTTTTTGTGCCTTTAAAAACCTCTATCTAAGCAAATCTCATTAACTTCTTTGGCAGTCTGTCAGTGACTTCCAAAGTCATGTGGTATGGAAAACCCTTTTAAAAGAGTGCCCCGTTATCTAAGCAAGTAGAGGGTTTTGGGACAACAGCCCCACTGGTCTCACTGGGTAAGTACTCCTGCACCATGAGAGTACTTTCCAGCTAGTACCTAGGCTTGAAGGCACATGTCCCTTGACCTTGTTCCTCATACCACACCCAGAGTGCATATTTTTGGACACAAGTATGCATGCCTTATCATGCCAGCTGTTGCTTAAGTATTCACATGAAACTCAGTGTTTCCAAAGAAGATGCTGCAGTCTATAAAGGTTGGTGAAGAATCGCAGATTCCTGTTAATATCAGGCACCCAGTTTATTGCTGGGTCAAATTTAAATACAATTACATTAGTAGTATGTGGCACTGGGTTGAAAACCCCATCATGGTGTGGTTGATCATACCAGTGGCATTTCTTTTCTGGCTGATCCAATGTTTGTAATTCACATGCTTCTTGGATGCCTTAGAAAGGCTGGAAGGTTAGCAGAACTGCATGAATTGAACATTATCTTGTATAGACTTTTTTCACATAACCGTGATTTAATCAAGGATTACATTTTTGGAAATTCAAATGCTGTATAGTGTCCTCTAATTGTCTAGTGTTCTAAAAACAAAGTTAACACAAAAAAATCAGCCATACAGAATAAATCTAGTATCTCCTCTTTTCAAACTTTCTAATCTGTGATAATAAAAGTTCTGTTTGTATGGTATTTTATGTATTTTGTGACAGTATGAGGCATTTAAATTAGGACCTCAAAATGCTTTATGGACACAGATTTGTTAAGTCTCCCAAGACTCAGTGGAAGAAAGTGAGTGTTATTGCACTGGAAGTCTGCAGTATAGTTGGAAGGAGAAAAAAATCTAGCCCTCTGGATTTTGTGAATCCTTTACGTTAACCGCAAGATCTTCCTTTCACATCTGTGGCTCAAAAAAAGAAGTGATTTTTCCTCATTGTAATGAGATGTAGTAATTAGAATATGGAAACAATCTGTGGCCTCTGAAACTGTACAGATGTCACTACTGCATTTTATAGTCACTTGGGGCTTTGTGGTTAACTGGAGATAGAATTCGAACTGTCCTGTTCCAAAAGCAAAGGCTCTTAACGTTTAGGCTAAAAAAAGAATCTGCACTGGCTCATTGCTATAAAGGGCTTATGATGTTCACATGTGATAAGATACGATTCTGACCACTTAAAACAATAGTATGTCATTTATGTGTACATATGAAGGATACAGCAGTAAGAGTTCCTGGACAGTTTTTAGTAGCTCTTTATGTCTGATTTATTAATCAGTCAATTCATTTAATGCAGCTTTGTGTGCAGAGTGATATGGCTCTATGTTGTATAATTTATTTCCCTTGTACAAAAGGCTCATTGTCCTGGTTTGCCAGTGAGACCTTGTAAATGTGTATGTGTGTTGCTCAAGCAACTTCTTTTTTTTTTTTTTTTTTTTTTTCCTTTCTGCTTTGGTTCCTGTTTTTAGCCATCTGCTTGACATTACTGTTTGCCTTTTGTGCCTACAGAACTTCCCAAGCCATTGCAAACTGTGCTATCCAACAATTTTCTTCTGTCAACCTCTTCATTCCAATGTCACCCACCCATGGTGCCAGGGAATAATAATACACAGAGGTATTAAAAAGTATCTTCATTTACATGCTTTCAAAAGTGCCTTTGTGTTTGATCATAAGGATGTTATCTAAAAATTCATCAGACCTGGAAACCAGTATTTTAGAGTTCATTAGAAATTGGCTGACTGTGTTGTTGGTAGTCGTGGGTGTAGACCAGGAGGACATTGTGCTCCCTAAGGTTTTTCAAAAGAAGTTAACACTGAAAGACTGCCTTTGCTACCAGATCTAGAGCGAAGAGTGAGTTACCTGTGTTTTTGTTAGGCTGGGCGATAGAGCCAATCTTCCTGGCCTTGTCCACATAGAAACTTCTACTGACCTACCTACCCACAGAGGTGCAATTCCAATGCTCTAGCTATCCCAGCATATCTTACCATATGGATGTGCTTATTCCAATGTAAAAACATTCACCCAGGGAGTTATATTATTACAGCAGTAAGTCTATGTCATACATATCCTTGAGATATAAGGTCTTTAAGTGCTGAAAGCTTTAAGAAAGAAACAGTGGTGGCCAGTGAAGGGAAATAAGAAAGAAAAATTCCATTACTCTAAGGAGAATTAGACTGCTGTTTTTGACCTTGCCTAAGGAGTAACTAGAGTGTTATCTCCTCATCTTAAGACAACCATATATGCGTGTCATCTTGGCTATGTCTTTTTTTTTCCCCTCCGAAAGTACATTATTTGGATTTTATCCATTTGGCTGGATTTCGAGCAGTCCAGCTGCCTGGTCAGAACAGTGGGTACTGCTGCAAGGAAGCTACACGGAAGATCTTGCACATCCCAGATATGTTAAGCTCACTGTGCATGTGCTACAGAGCACACAATCATGTTATTTTTACTCAGGATTTCCCCAAAGTAAATACGGCTTCCTGCCCTCTTTTGAACTCAGATGAACTTTGCTGATGCCCAGAGGCTGCAGCCACAGTTAAAACCAAGTTTTGTTGTTGATACATGGAAAAAGCAGCAGCCCTGAGTTTCTCAATCATTATGTGAGCAGGAAGTTTTGTTTAGCTAGAACTAGAATCTAAAAGGAAGTGCTTTGTGATTGCTTTATTTCTCCTTTCTCGGGAATTATCCTTTCCCTGGACTTGTCAGCAACGGGCCAGTTGGTTTACAGCATCCGTATCCAGCCCTTGAGGATTAAAGCAATAGACCTTTAAACTTAACATTAATGCAAGAGTGACTACTATCCATCTTGCACTTTGGAACTATGTAACTAGAGGAAGAGAAAGGAAAGGAAAACAGTCTTCTGGCAGTTTTTTCCCATTCTGTATTTTAAGTAGCAACTGTTTTTCAAACTGTTCCTAGAGTCCGGAATAGGATAAATCCTTGGAGAGGAGGGTTAGTGTACAGAACACAGGTGAGGTGGCCAGGGTTGAATGAAAAATACAATTTATCGTCTGTTTTTACAGTTTATCGTGCTACCATTTTATATGCATGCTTTATAAAATACCATTATATTTATTGTTAGCTGTTGTATATATAAGTGCTACTACTCATTTATGTAGCTCAACAAAGGCCTGCTACAATTCTTAAAAAAGCCAGACATATTCTTGCTCCAAAGAGTTCACTATTTCTAACTACAAAATAAGTTTTAATTACTTCCTATATCTCTATTGTGGCTTCTTAGTCATTTTAGTCTGACTCTGTTCCTTCTTTGTAGATAGGTTCCAGACAATAAAACCAGAGCAGCTCAGGAAAGTCTGGGTATCATTTCTGTGTGACAGCCTGAAATGTTTCTGCTGCTGGCCTTATATGGGGATGATTAAAATGGAAATCCCTCCATGTAGAAACCTTCAGGTGAGAACTCATGGGGAGAAGGAAGACATCACATTATGCTTTTTTGCACATACTTTACTGTGACAAGAATATTACAAATAAAATATACCCATCAGCAGGTAATATGTCAGCAAAACCACTTCCATCTGAGATCACTGTATGAAGCCCGTGGTTCCTCCAGCTTCAATAGGGAATCAGTCTTTTCCCAAGAGAGCCACTTTGGGGAGAGAAATGTTCATGTCTGTGTCAGTCCTCATTGTCTTTTGAAACAACCTCAGTATCAATGTACTAGAGTTCAAGTATTACTCAAACTGCCTGATTTCAAAGATAGTTCTGTCATTGTAGAGCCTCCTCCAACTCTGAAGTACCTTCTGTTTCCAATTGTTTGTAGAAGTGTACCACCTTTTAATAGAAAGAGTTTTCATACCCACTTGTAGTAAAGAACAGGGTTGGCTAACTAGCAAGGAGAAAGGCCTAGATCCTCTGTTCATGGCGGGTAGACAATTTTGTTGTCTATTATCAAGCTACTCTGACGTAATTTTCAGAACAACAGCTTTCTGTTTTTAGCAGCTATAATCATCACCAGGAAAAGATGTGAAGAAGAGAGCCTCACTGTACCCTCTTGAAGCTATTTCTTTTCTTTCTCAAGGATTCATAGAAAACTGAGATTGTTCATGTTCTGGAAGAAAAATATTCTCTTTTGCCCCTTTCTTTTCTGTAAGAGAAGACATGAACCCATTCACATTCCTCTATGTCTATATATGGAAGGTTCCATAACCTTCATAAAATATCCCAAGTTTCTTAGCTAAAGAAGATTAGGGCACAGCTACAAAGCTTCATTATAATCTGGGAGACTCTTCATTAAGAGGTTATTGGATATGAGTTGCCTATTAATACTGACAAATATTTTATAAGCAAGTTTCCTTTCTGTCTAAAGTTAAATCATTGGTGCATTTGCAAAGACCACTAACTATTAGAGCTAATGCCTGTGTGGCCAGTACTACAGAGAATGTTCTGGTATTGTGTTACAGTAGAGAGACGTAATTTGAGGGCACTTATGTACAAGAATTGTCATTTTTGATCAGGCAAGACAAGGATGGACAACATGGTGGCAGGTTGCAAAGCGCCAAGGAGGTGACAGTGAGCTGGAGGCTCTCTCAATACAAGGTGGGGGGACCAATCCAAGTGGCATGGGCTGGCAACATGTCAGGTAATTGCAGATGGATTTGCCTTTGAATCTGGGAGAACCCTTAGAGGGAAAGTAGTTTCATTTAAAGAAAGCTGTTGGTAATAAGCAGAATCGGGTTTTCATGGGGTTCATACAGATAGAACAGAAATAAAATTTGAGTCTAATTGGCATACACAAGATGGAAAGAGAAGTGGAAGCACAGAGCAGCAATGGCTGTCTTGAGCTGAGAGGCTCTGCAAGCTGTGCTCAGGCAGCCAGTCTCCATTAAGATCCTATCCATAATGCATGAGGTTTGGAAACCCAGGGGAGTGCCCAACAAAAAGGGAAGAATCCTCCAAACTACCCTTCAGAAAGTGATGGGTACGCTGTCCCAGAAGGGGCCCGTCTAGAGAGCACTTTTAGTAAGTAATGGTTCACTTTGGCAGTAGAGGTGATAGAGCACTAATGCACTACAAGCCAAGTGCTGGCTTCCCTTCCATTGCACTCAAATGCTCTGCTGTTCAAGGATCACCGAGGAGAAACAAGGCTTTTTTTATTTCACTAAGATTACTGTTATTTTTATTTTATTTTGAGCAGATTGCAGGAGGTAATCCCTGCCTTAAATTTTCTCTCAGGTTGGGAATACCAATGTCCTCCTGATTACTTAGTTAAACCCTTAAATCTTTAAATGTTAACCCTTTATTACTCTGGTGTGGGTCTAAAAAAATCAGGTGTCCATTTCAATAATTCTGAGGTTTATAAGAATTCACATTAGGAGTTTTGATTCAAACCATTGAAGTACTAGAACAGAGTGGCTAGCCTGAAAATGTGGATTTGGACTTTCCTTGAGACACTGTGATTTGGTCCTCACAAATTTGCGTGTCTTTTCAGCTGAAGTTATGGGCCAGACCTACTGTCAATCACTGCAGTCCTGTTTCTCATTTCTGATTTGTGGGGCCTACAGTATTATTGAGTGTTCCAGTTATGTTTCATACCTACACCAGGAAAATCCTTAAATTGAGCATTTCTAAGTTCTTTTCAGCACAAATGCAGTATTGAAAAAGCAGAATTATTAACTGAAATCTCTTCCTCATTAGAGTTAGTTCTGCTAGAATGAAGCTGCAACACACAGTTATTGGAATGACTGAATAAATGGAGCTTGGAACTGAGAAGGTATTTCTCAGCTGTCCGTGCTTTATCTTCTCTGTGCACTTTATGCTATGCAGTAACATAGACCTGAGACTGGCCTCCTGGGTCTTCACAAGGACTGCGGTGCATGACCTTTTCCATCAAAGAGAAGAGGGAGGATCTGTCAGTTCGTACATGTCCAATTTATTTGTAGCAAACTACAGAATTCTGGAGAATACAAAGCTTACCTCCCAGACACCACGAATTTTCCAACTACCTTACACTTTGGCAGGCAACCGAGGGAACAGCTGAAACAGTAGGGATCAAAGTTGCAGTACCATAAACAGCTTTGGCTCCACTCAAATCCAACTCGGCTAAGTATAATGGTGAATTTGCTTCTCAGGCCTGAGAGGTGCCAATTCCTTCTGCTTTCCCAGTAAAGCCTCCTGCATCCTGCATGGGATTCAATCTGACAAGTAAGATTTGTAGAGATCTTCATGTTCTTGAACTGATGGAGTGTGCTCTAGGGTGAGACAAGGAGAAGATACCTGAATGTTCAGATTACTAGTGGAGATTTGTAAGTCAGTAACTTGAGGGAGACTCTGCAAATAGTGTTGGTCCTTTTTCTGAAGGAAAAGCAGAAATATAGTTCTTTATCCCACTATAAAAGGGACCTGATATTAGTCTTTCAGTACATAAAAGGCTGATGTAAAGAGGGAGGGGATCCATTTTTCTTCAATTCATGGTGGATAGAACAAGAAAAAACAGTCTACAGTTGGGCAAGGAAGCCTCAGACAAGATTTTAGGAAACCTTTCCTAATGATAATGGTAATAAAGCACTGAAAAAGATTTCTTAGGGAAGTTGAAGGATTTTAGAAGAATTTGTATAAGCACAAACTGATCTTGCTGCAGAGCAGGGACAAGGACTAGATGACAAGGCTCTTCCAGGCTATGATTCCATGATTTTATACTAGGTTATACCTTTGGGCAAAGTTCTGGGCTTGGGGTGCATAATTTGTTCTGCCTCATTTCTATCCATCTACCACAGACAGAGTGGGAGAAGGCCTGGCAAGTTTATTCTTGTGCATCTTTCTTTCTTATTCTTGTGCATCTGTCCATTTAGACACAAACAGAGAGTTCTCGCTCCAACCCGGAATCCAAAGCACTACTCAATGAGATTAAGATGACTGAAATTTAGAAAGGGCTGTTTCTAAACTACTCAGATTACACGTTTGTCCTGTTGCCATATTGGCACATGCTTCTGTATGGATCCTATGAAGCCAAGGTAAATGCTGAGCAAGTGTTTCTTGACTTTTATGCCAAATACTTGGGAGTCTGGCAGTAGTCTCCAGGGTAGTACCATCCATTCAAATGTGTTAGATTGCCAGTATATGACAGGTAGTTCAAGTAGCACACTACACAGCACTTGTCGAGTGAAGTTAATACATAAAATAGTGGTGGACTTAACTGAACTTCCTTTTAGGGACAATTTATTTCTTAATGCATGGTTGCCAGTGTCATGGACCCTAGGGTCTGAAGAGTATGTAACCTATGGGTTTATGTTTGGCCCATAAAAATGATAGACTCTTTCTACCTATTTATGTACCTGTAGAGTCCCATGTGACATTTGGTTCATCTGGGAGGGAGTTTAATATTTTTTTGCCTCAAGGGGGCTTCATTTAATATATTAAAGGAAAAGCTTCTCAGTTTTTGGTAGTTGCAGTTCTGTCTCTCTAATGACTTTCTCAGCTGTGCTGTGCAGTTTTGCAGAGATCGTGTTACTTCCACTTCACAAGAGCAGAAAGTCACCTTATAGGAGCAGGCACTGCAGTCAGTGGACACTGACATGCCAGGTGACATTAATACTAGGGAAGTTAGTAATATTCCTAAACCATACTCTTACTGTGTGCGTGTCTCTCTTACAAAGCCACTCAAACCAAGGATCAACAATATGGACCATTTTCAGAACGTTCCCAGATGTATGTAGAAGCTTACTGAACATGGATGTCTTTCAGATTATCATTAAGAGACCTGTAGTCAAATTACGTTTGTTTTCTTCAAGTCCAAAATATTTTCTAGACTTCCCCAGAAAAGCATCAGAAATCCTGAGGAAAGCTGACTTCTGATGGTATCTGTTAAGGAGCTGAAAAAAACAATTTTAATTTTAAAAGACTCCTTAAAATAATTTATTTTTCATTTTGTACCTCTGCAATCTTTCAGTAATGCTTCATGCCATCCTTAAAAATGCGTAAGCATCAGGCCTGGATTTTGCTTTGCTCTGAGCAGAATGCATTAGGTCTATTTGTCATTATCATAACCTTTGTCTCTAGACATGTTTTTATGGCACTCAGGTTCTGTAGCTACTGGAAGCTTTTCTGTTATTATTGATTGTTGTAGCTGGTGGTGACCACTCCTTCAGTGTGACATAACAATTTTTACTTTTGCCATCTCTGCATACTGCTGTTTGGCAACAGACCACCTAGGAGGAATAGATGTGAGTTTTAAGTGATGAGAAGGTGTTAATTGATTCTTTTTCAGCTTTCTCTTCTCTCTTTTATCCACCAGGATGTCTGTACATTTTTGCCATAGATACCGAGAGGACATTGCAACAGGTTTGTGTTCAGATTTCTTGATCCAGAGTCTTTTATTTTGGTGTTGCTGATACTGACCTGACAAACTCCAGGGAGGGCTATCGGTGTCTTCACAGTATTAGGAAGGTTTCAATAGAAGGTGACCTACTGTGAAATGACAGCATAGTCATGTCAGCAGATTCCCAGACTCCTATGCAGGCAGCCCTGGAGGAATTGGTCTTGCTGTTGGAGATGGCAGTTCTGTGGAGGATCATGAAGCATAGCAGAAATAAAACCAGACTCTTCTAAAACAGATTCAGGGTCAGTACAGGATCCTTTGATTGCTCCAGACATGATTTTGCAGAAAACCCAGTGTTCAGCTTGTTTTGAAAGCAGAGATATACTTGTCAGCAATTATTGCTGAGCTAGGGAGAGTACAGTTAAGACAGATAAACTTGTCAGCTGTGTCAACTGTGATGATGGAAGAGCAGAAGGGCCAGCTGTAAGGTTGAAGAAGACCTTTGTATTTTAGATGCAGATAGTGAGGTTGTTTTTGCATAATGCTGCAAAATGGTCGAGAGTATCCTTGTGTTTATATGCACTAATTCCACAGTTATTACAGAAAAAAGAGCCATGAATGAAGGGCTAAGAGGGTTGTTTTATCAGCAGGAATCATGTTGGCAACACTTTTTTGTAGGCCTGCGTGATGAATCTTTCAATTTGAGCTCCCCTTGCTATTCAGGAGATTAATTTGGCTTCTCCTTCTACACACTGTTGGTTTGCTCGTCATCCATCTTTCATACTTACCTCCTTAAAATTGTAACTCTTTCTAATTTTTTTCCAAAGGATCTTCACAGTCTTGGCTGATAGCTATGTCAAATCTACTCTTTTTCTTGTAAAAGTCTGATGGTGTAAGATTCTCACTATGACATCAAATACTTTGAAGTGTTGACTCTGTTGGGCTGCTAGGCTTTGGCTATCTACATGGCTGGTTAGAAACCCTGAAGAGTGACTTGAAAGGCCCAGGGAGACTGAAACGTTTAAACTTCCAAAATGCATAAACACTGTGTATCCAAACCTGTTTAAATGGTTCAGGAATTTCCTTTAAATGCTACCATTATTTTTATATAAAAGTAATAGTAAACACATTTCATTTTTGTAGGACCTAAACAAAATAGTATCTTCTGCTCTGATGCCTGAGAGCCAGCAGAGGGAGTGAAAGTTAACTACTAAACTACCTTGGGCAATGCTGAACTGAGACACCGAGGAAAAAGCTTGTGCACAAAAAAAAATTGCCCATCTTATTCCTTTCAAGTCCCATTAGAAACGAAGACTAAATAATCAGTCTGCCAAACAGAAAAATATGATAGTAGTAACAAAAAACATTTTAATTCCATGCTTCTAAGTGGATATTAGCAACAATAACATTAAACAAAATTAAACCATAAAAAAGTACTCAAGAGTATCGTATTCATAGTCAGCATATAGAACCTGATGAGACTTCTGATACGTTCTCTCCATTACAGATGCTAGCGTGAAGGAAGTGAAAAATCTGTGTGTTGCCCTTGGCTTGTTCAGACTGTTGTGTTTATTTCTATACTACTACTCTCTCTCTCCCCCTCTCAATAACTTACGGGTTCCAAGCACTGTTTTGCTCAGTCACAGTGAAAGATGTTTAATGCATCTTCATTAATATACATGAAATGCTGTTACTGTTTTCTGCTGAGGAGGTAACTGTGGCTTTTCCTTCTCAGGTCTCAGCTGTGTGTGTGAGAGTGAGAGAGACGGAGAGAAAGGGAAAAGGAAAAGGGGAAGTGGAAAAGAGAGTTGGTTTGTGTACATATGTAGGTAGCTTTGAAAAAAAAATTTTTTTGTCCTTGTAGAATACATATTGTATATCTAGAAGTCACTCAAAGCAAAGACTCATGACAAGCACGGTGAGAGGGGGAGCTTTTTTCAAGTGGTTAAATTTTAAGGTCGATCAGCTAGATTTTAATCAATTTGGTGTATGTCATGTTCTGTCTTCTTAATCAGAATTTCATATTATAGAAAATCAAATGTTCTCTACAGACATGAAACTGTAGTTTCATGTAGTGGAACTCTAGTGGCCCCCTCTGCATGACACAGATCACACTAGTATAGAAATCAGTGAGTGAGGTTCCTATGTATCAGTATATCAGTAACGATAATAAAGGAGTAACAAAAATAATAGGACATGCACATCTATTATTAATCAATCATGGAAGTAATTACAGTCCATCAACTGCTTGGCCTTGTCTAGACCATTTCTTATGTCAATAAATGGAAAGATTTTTGCTATAAAGAAAAATCCTTGTGTTTTCACTTCTCAAAACAGGAAGATGAGTACACCAGCAGATTCACTTTGAAATTATAGAGATGTGGTAAGGATAAACTATCTAATGAAAATAAAACATCTTTTTCAGTAGTACAGAGTCAGGAACATTGACTTCTGGAAAAGACTGTATTCTTTTTCCTTTGCTCCAGTCAGATCCTGTCCAGTGATTTTCTCCCTGAAATGTATGCATTGTAGTCTCTGTACAAGTTCTAGTATAAGAAGGATTCTTACAAAGTAGGGGAAATTCGTATCAGCATCAACTCAAAGGATGAAATATCTGGAGGTTTGATTCACGAAGGCAAATCAAAAGAGTTTTTTATGTACGGCTTGGAAAAGGAATCTAAGAGAGGAGTGATCTGATAATCTAAAATTTTTCAGAAAGTCACAAATGCTGTGAGGTTGCAAAATAAAACCCAGAACATGCATCATAAAACCCTAAGGAAAAACTCTGGGGAAAAACCATTAAAGATGATACAAAGGAGTGTAATTTCTCAAGGTAAAATGAGATGATGAAATTTGTTCTTGACTATGAGTCAGCATACAGAGGAGCACATTTCTAAGAAATATGATAGAATTACAGTCACTGACTAAGACTGAATAACATTCTTAGAATACACTAATTGCTGCACTGATCAGGATTAGGGACTAGGTAGTCTCTTCAATCTCTAATTTTTGTAATTGTATGGATTTGTTCACTATTTCAGTACATGGCAGATAATAATATTTCATATTCTTGCAGCGCCTTTCAGCAAATGATTTTAAATAGCTTTAATTAATACTTAAAATTCCCCTTTGTGATCAACGAGTGCTCTGCTTCTTACACACAAACTGGTGAAGTGAGATGAGTATGAAATGCAGCTCTAAGTAAATGGGCCTTTGCAAGATCAGTGCATTACTTAAAGTCACTGCTGCCAGAAGAGAAATGTAAAAACACCTGATCTATGTAACTAAGTAGCTCAGCCTGAATTGTATGTATGAACTGTCCACCAAGACCTGTTAGCGATCAAGAATTACCTAGTGAATAAGTTTGCAAATTATTCTGATAAAAATATGTTCAAGAATTTGACATACAATATGTGAAGAAAGTGAAATTAATTGGAAACTTCTGCTGAGCTGTAGTAGACATTTGTTCAGGTGTAGTTGACAGGGAAGACTTTTTACCAGATGACACCTCATAAGCATTGCTTGGTCCTTATATTACATACTCCAGGTAAAATCCAGACTACTGTAGCGAAGAATGCTATGATTTGATACAGAAGTAGAGAATATCAGAATCTGAGTCAATGTTTGAAAAGAATCAAAAGCTCTTTTGTCTAGTTTGACACCTGATACTCTGCAGCAAAGATTTTCACTTCCAGTGAGTAAAACTGCCGTAGGCCTTGTTTCCTACTCCAAATATCTAGGGAGTAAATCTCTTCAATTGTTCCAAACTGCATCAATATATAAGATCAGAAGGAATGTGCAGCAGAATGGATATAATGTGAAAAATCTACAAGGCTGAAAATAAAAACTAAACAACCCTCTGATCTGCACACATAATCCCATGGTGCAGCTGACCCAGAATTGTAATGCAAATATTGTAGTTCAATCAGGCTATTTTAAGACAGGATAGGAATGAGGCTTTTACTTTCCCCAGAAGGAATGTACATCATTGCCTCTTCTTTAATTTCCTTTTGATTAAAAAAATATTAGACTGTCTGAAGAGTATGTGCTATCTTTTCTGTGTGTTGAGGGAAAGAGAAAAATCAAAAGGAATGAGAAATACAGGTGAACTTGTCAACTCAGGTTCACTGGGAAAAGCTTAGAACTTTTTGTTAGATGCTTTTTATGTGATTTAGTTTGGCTGATTAGGAAATTCAATTTCTTTCCTTCTTTCTTTCTAAAATTCTGAAATCTACCACTGATATTCTAGATAAGGAGGGAGCAAGGGAATATGAGTTAAGTTTCTATGCAATTCTTCCCTCACCAATTGCTCAAGGTTTATTTATATAGCCATTAGTTCAATGGTTAGTGAGATGCGAGGTTTTGATACCTGAAGTACTCTGAAGCTGAGCTTTAGTGTTGCCCCATTTGTTGCAGCCAACCAAAATAACTGGTGGCAAAACCTTTATTTTTGAACTTTGATTGTTTTTTGAGGTTGCAAAATATTTGCAAAATGAAAGAAGGTCTTAGAAAAATTCCAAATGCCTTGCTACGTTTTTATTATTTAACTGATTGTGATGGCAATTTCCCATGTATTCTTTGTCTGCTTTTGAGCCAAAAGGGTTAGCTTGTTGTGGTTGACATGTGACTCTTGACCAGCTGCCAGAGCCTTTGAATGGCTAATGGCTAAACCTATCCAGTCCCAAGAGATTTAGCAGAAACCATTTTTACTGCTTTTCATGTTCTCTAAAAAGTGTTTGGGAAATGTCAGTTGCAGAAAGGATCCTTCAAATGACTATCCAGTACATGATGGGGAGACTGACTTTTCCTGACAACATCATGGAGACACCAGAGAACAGAATAATATTTCAACCAAAAAATACTAGATGATAGCTTCCCTGTTAAGAAGACAATATCAAAGAAGGTTGAGGAAAGAGAACTGCTAACACAGAGAGCGAGCTATAGGCTTTATCAGGAATATCCTTAAGCAGCGGAGTGTTGAATTAGTTGAAGCTCTTTAATTTCTATTTTTTTTAAATCTAGTTTTACTGTCCCACAGCTAGTTTGCATTGTGTAGCTGTAGAATGGCAATAAGGTGCTGATATAATAATTTTACATGAAGATTTGCATGTGGTAGGTAGTAGGAAAATCAGACTCTGCACTGAATGAATATACACATACACACAGGTAAAGCGATGCATAAAATTTTTTTAATCCCTGACTTTAGAGAGCCTTATGTTCTGTTGAGGTTTCTTCTCTTTAGTATGTAATATTATGTAACAGTTTCTATTACTTTGTGTGTTGATCTGTCAATCCCACACTTCTCTGCTAAAGCCAAGGATGGTTGCTTTGCACATGAAACTTGAAAATGTGAAATTTTAAACTCTTCACAGATTTCAGAAACTGATCTCCCCTCCCAAAGATGATCATTCAATTTGAGACAAGCTCTAGAAATTTTCATGGATTGTAAAGCTTTGCAGTATTAATTGGAGGATGGAGGAAATTCTTTATGCAGTTCTGCATGTTGATGAAGGGAATAAAATCTTTGTTTCATGAAGTCTAGGTATGCCTAGCTACTGCAGTATACAGTGCTAGGTGCCACAGAACTGTCTGGCTGAAAAATTTACAGGAATTTTAAGTGACAACGTCCTGAGTGAGATGGTGCTGGTAGTTCCAAACAAACGGCCATAGAACTGTGCCTGCATTCTTCA
The DNA here is from genome assembly GCF_026419915.1 of Harpia harpyja. Classification (NCBI taxonomy): domain Eukaryota; kingdom Metazoa; phylum Chordata; class Aves; order Accipitriformes; family Accipitridae; genus Harpia; species Harpia harpyja. The sequence continues at coordinate 45,131,422 of NC_068948.1, read as the reverse complement.
CAGTGTGTTTTTTGGTTTCGTAAAGACACTTCCTTTCTTTGGGCTTCATCATTTTTTAAGGGTTTTTTTTAGCTTCTTTTTAGCTTCTTCCTCTCTTTTGCAATGCATTAGTTACTATAGTAACTATGCTGTGAATGGTATAGAAAGAGGCTAGTGCACCCTAGCAGTGAAGTATAAAGCCACTTTATATAATAGTTTGAAATTTATGTCATGGTTTTGAAAATACAGCAGTTTTGTGGTGGTTTCCATGACCACGTATGTGGTATAAGTATATATAGCACTCTTAGGTCATCACTGGTAATTACCCTCTTCTGGCAACATCCGAAGGATGGTAACAGCCCTGCCTGAAATTCTACTCCGCAGCAAAAGCATTCTGAAATACACATCCAAGCACTTCACCAGCATCCACTTCCACCTTCTGAATATGTTTAGTTGTTATGGAAAAGTAATCTGTACCTGTAGGCATAATGCTATATTATAGTTAATTTAACTTCCACTTACTAAATAGATGGTTGGTGAAGGGTTGTGTCTGGACTAGCCACTATTCGCAGCTGATTGAAATACTTTGCATTACTATATTACATCCCGCTACTATAAAAGCCGTAGTGTTTGTACTGTGATCCTGTTATCTCCTAAGCTACCCTGCTCTGAGTCAGTATTTTCACAGATGAATGCCAAACATTGCAGAAAGCAAAGGTAGAGTAGAAAGTATTCCTGAAGCCAGTTCTGACCTGTACCTAGCATCAGCATAGCTTCAGGAGACACTGAAGTACAGGGCATTCGTTGATAATGATGTATTAATGCACCTGGTAACTTTTGCCACTTTTGGTCATAGAGACTTCTTTTTTTTTTTTCTTTTCAGGGAGCATATTTAAGCACAGTCTAGTGTAAATTCCTACTTTAGTAATTGTGTTCTACGTATCCCTGGAGTTTTGAGTGAAAGCATTACCATTCATTACTTCCTGTCCTAAACACAGTGCTGCCAACTCTCATGATTTTATTGAGTCTCAGGATAGTTGTTGTATTTTCAAAAAGTTCCAGCTCCTGAAGTAATGCAAATATGTGAAATCTATTTCATTACATAAAGGGCACACTTCTAGTTTTCTCAGCTGGGGAAAAAGCTTGAACTAGCAACTCAGTGCACTGCTAAGGCTGGAAAAAAAAGTAATTAAAAAATGTATTATTTTTAATATAGTCTCTAAATTAAGCAAGTATGTTTTCAAGTTCCTGACTCATAAATGTTGGACGTTTTGACTTGACAATAGGTATTGTTTGTTTATTTTTGCTGCCATGCTCTACTTGGGAGCTTGAACATATCTCTTACTGGTAGAGCGTCCTTTGTATTACCTCATAAAAGAGCGAAGTCTAAACTGGAAAGCCATTTGAAAATGTTTTGAGATCCTTGGATGGAAGCTGTGAAAAAGACATCTGTACTCTTAAATATGCATTAACATATAAAGCATATTAAAAATTCAGTTCTTAAAATCTTATCCATGTGACCTGAAAGTCTGCTGACATGTCTCTCTTGACTAGTAAGGCAGATTCTTGATGAGCTTGGCTAATTCCTTATTTAAACTCTATGAACCACTTAATAGATGCCCGATTCTTAGGGTTCTTAGGGTACAGTGAGTAAAAGATAATAGTTACAAGGGGAAAATGGCTAGGTTCTGCCAAGGTGTAGAAAAGGAAAAAAACCACTACGTGTATGCATGCCTGCACGTGTGTGCGTGTGTGTACATATGATTGCTAGCATACTGCTTTTGAAAAGCATGTTGACCACTGGTCAGGAAAAAAACGGTGAGCAGGTTATTTCACAACTACCTGCTTTCTGCAGGTTTTCTTGGCTCTTCCCTTTTAAATGGCTGGAACTGACCACTGACATAATATTTGGCTGACAGTCTCATCTCATCTACTCTACTCATCTGCATTGGCAATGTCCTGCATTTCATCGTATAGCAGATGCAAGCTTGTATTTTTTCCTTGCAAAGCAAGTTGTTCAAAGTATTCTTCATTGTGCGGTAGTAGGATGTTTATTTCAATAACATGAACTGTTGGATTCCTGTAACTTGGAGCCTGGAGAAGGGGGAAGGAGCAGGAGAGAAACTGAAATGTTTCTGTACAAACCTCTGGCTATGGAGCCCAGTAGCCTCTCCAAAGCTCTGTCATATTTCAGCCAAGTTATAGAAGGACTTGGAAGCTTGCTCGAAGCAGGCCTAGGAGGAACTTGCATTGTTCACATTATTGCTGGTATTCTCTGTTTTCTGGATAACAGCCAACAGGAAATTCCTAGGACAAATCTTTCCACTTTTTTTTTTTTTTAAATAAAATATTTAGGGGGAAAAAAAAGGAAAGAGAGTGAAACTAAGTCATACAGAACAAAGAAGCCAATATTAACCTCAAATCACAGATACGTAAAGTTTTGGGCCTCCTTTGTGGTTTTATTTTTTCCGCTGAAGGATTTATGACCTCACATGCGTTGTTTCTGTGACATCAGATGGTGTTGCCATGGGAACCATTTTATTGTCAAAAACAAAAGAATTTTGAAGAGTTTCTTAGCAGCACAGGACACAGAGTACAGAGTATAAAGAAACTATTTTTATCTAGATGATAAATCTGTTTTATTAGGCCTATGATTTTTCAGCTCTGTCCTGCTAGAAGCAAGATAAATCTGGCAAAAACAACAACAGTTGCACCTGTTAATCAGGGACTGAATTTGTCCCTACATGTAAAATCTTGGGAATTTCCTTTCTTGTCTCCCCCCTCCAAATGACTGATAGTTTCCAAATGCTTTAACATATGAGAATAAACAACAATCTGCTCGTATGAGCTTTACAGGAGCAAAAGCTTGATAAGTAACAGGAAGTTTGTATTGCTGTGGTTTTGATTATTTTAGATTGACAGTGTACAATACTGAATGCAATTCATGCAGAATGAAGTATTGAGGATGCATATTTTGCTTCGATAATACCTCCAAAATCAAAAAGGCATGAAAGATTTGGTAGTTTATGTTATTAAATATAGAGCTCTCCAGTTTGTACTGAGATATGAGGGTGAGACCTGCTGTCCTCAGCTGGAATGATGGATACCCACCAAGGGACCCATAGGTAAAAAAACAACAAAATGTTGTGATTGAGCATGGTTAAAATGTAGAAGGATGTTCAAACCCTAGCTGAAAACGATGTGGGATAAACCTGCTAAAAACTAACTCTTAACATGTAGCAAATCTAGGAATTCTATGTCCATGAAAATAGCAAGTGTGTATGATGTCTGCATGTGCATGCTGATAACATGTACCGATAAGTTTTACGATCAAATCTGCATGCATATCTACATACAGAGTTTATCATATAGTAACAGGGGAACAGCCTAGTTTTTCTTAAGAAAAATATCAGCATGGGTTCCTGAAGAAAGTTGTTAGAGGAAATTTTAAAAATTCCTTTCACATATGTATCCTGCTCTAGTTAAGATTCTGCAGCTGCTGAATTTAGTGCCCCAGAACTGTTGCTGTATTCTAAAAGACAAGTGATCTCACTGCCATATATTTGCTAGAGTAAAAGTAATATGCACAAGGGGATAGGTAGGTTAAATGCCATATGGTTAACCCCAACATTTCTGTTTCAAATGATTCCCTGCGTTTGGGTGTATATCAGCATTTTTGCAATGTTTTGCTGATCTTTTCTTTTGTAATGAGGTAACCTGGGGAGGGAGAGAATGATAGTAACTGTAATTACTACCGATTTATATCTGTTCTCTGTCCAATCCACCTCTACAAATGTATTCCTGTAGACCTAAGCAGCTTAGAAGTGGATCTGAGGGAATATCAAGGATGCAGAATCCCAGCATGGGAAGGAGAAGGGAAGTGCTGCTTAAACATTGACACATTGCCAGATGTAGTGCTTTTTAACATTGGTGTAGGCTTGTTCACACTTGTCAAATCATACTGTGCTTGCTAATGTTGCATTTTCATCAAATATATTAGCTCGCTCTCTGTTCCCACTCTTCAATCCTTTTAATTTCTCCTTTCTTACCTTCATTCCATTGTTCTTTGTTTTCCCTTTTTGCCCTTATCTTATGGTTATTTTCTTTCTTTCTTTCTTTCTGCCTGACTCCCCCTCAACTGAAAAAAAATCAGTCTGACCCAATCTACATTTTTTTAGAATGTTTTAGGTTAAGCAGATGCCTGCTTAGAGGAATTTACAGTCTCATCCTGATGTACAACACTCAAGGAATACATAGGCTGATATACAAGAGTGGGAGTAGTTGTTAATCAGCAATTGAAGGATACATGAAAGAAACATGTTTGGGATTTTCTTAGGAAAAAAAGGTACAGCAGTGGATGTCTGCCCTGAAGAAAAGGGATGCTTTTTTTGGTGTACCAGTGGGTAGTGTCAATGAAGAAATAGAGTTCAGACCTGAGCAGCATTTTGTGTGGAATACTAGGATGCACCAGAAATAACAGATTACAGTGGGTGGGAGTTTCTTATAGGTGAAAAAGAGGCTCTTAAATTAGTTGTGGAAAATAGCTGAGGTTCATGAAGGGATTTAAAAAAAAATACGTAGAGTAGCAGAACATCCCCTCTTCCCTCTCATTTTAAATGTACACAACAGAAGAAAGTATTCTCATTCCTTTGCCCCCTCAGCTCTTCTTCCGTGTTTCCCTGTGTCATGTGGAGGATAAAAAGAGAGCATTGAACACAGAGTGCTTGATTTGGTTGGACAGGAGAAATACTGAAAAGATCTTTGCTGAGGGCAGATCTCTAGGCAGCAAACAAGGGTGAGTGGAAAGGAGTTGTCCTGAAAGACTCTTATCCAGGATCTCATCTAATTTCATCCAAGCGGGGGATGTCTGACAAGTACAGACAGTTAAGCAAGGCCAGTGTTAAAACCAGACCGTTGCCCTTCAGTGGTTTGAGAGCTGCTGCTGGAGGGAGAATGTTAAGCAGTACAAAATCCTGAAGGATCACTAAGATGGCCTGAACTATGTAGGTTATGCTGTCTAGCTGGCAGTGGATGCTCTTAGGGGCAGGTATCATATTATAATCTTCTTTTTTTTTTTTTTTTTTTTTTACTCTAGGTTGTAATTCTTTGTATTCTTATGGTGAAAAATGCTAATGGGTCTAAATCTTCTCTTCACATAGACAACCTTTTACAATCCTCAAAAGGAGATTTTGCCAAGGAAGGACTTTAGCTTGTGGTCCCCCAGTAATGTCTTCTGCAATATGAATACGCACATTTGTCCAAAAAACAGCAAACGAGTTGCTGAGGAAGCAAAGCCAGTGAAGGCCCAGTCCAAGTTGTACCAGCTTTTTCATGGACCTGGCACCTTTGCTGAGCGGGTCTTTGGTACCTTCCTAACAATCCATATATGTCGGCTCTTCATATTGCCATGGGGCAGTTATTCATCCTATTCAGGGACCAAAGGTACTGACTTTGGTAGGGTTCACGTGGGCACTGCTGCATTGGAAGCCCAGGGAAAATTCTGATCAGATCAGTTATGCTGTAGAAGCAGAGAAAGCTCCGTGATCCACCAGTATTAATGGAAGAACTACAGATCTGCTCTACCTCTATATCTTGTTATCCTTACAATGGGTATTCACTGCTTCTGTGCTAGCTTAGTGTGTCACATCTACACTCAGTGTGATTCCTAAATCTGATAGTTATCAACCACAGCCTAGACTGTAATGTTTTGGACTCCTCATATCCTGTGCATAGCAAGGGAACATAGCCAAATATTTTTTTTAAAATAGTTCTGTTTCTTCCCGTTCAGGGAAAGGATATGGTGTGTTCAGGAATGGGATATGATTTATTCAGACATAGGCTTAACACAAGTCATCCATCTTCCCATTACATGTAATCTGAGATTTTTCTGTGTTTGGGGAAAGATTTGCAGGGGACTTAAGTAAATTAAGGAAGATACAGAGCTGCTGGTATTGATTGCAATGGCTGTAGGTATTATAATGACCCCTTATCAGAATACCACTTGCCTGAGACCCTGCATCAATGATTACTTTTCATCTGAAAGAGGCTTTACCTGAATTAGTGTTTTGATTTGGAGCAATAGTGCAGTTTTGAATCTCTGCTTTCCATGCATTGGAGTGGTCTTAGAATGCATTAACTAGGTTTCTTTTGGAGGCACTTGAACAAAGAGTCTGCTTTAGGAGCACCACAACCCCCAGTTGGAATATAAAGATCCAAAACAATGATTGGTCTCGTGGATATTCCTGAACCAAATATACAGCAGGGATACTCAGTCCATGGAACCAGGCTAAATCTATTCCAAAGCAAAACTCCAGGACTGCATTTAGTGTATGCTTTGATCTACTGATGTGCTCCTATTGTACAAAATTACCTGCAGGATGTAGCCAGAAGTGGTTGTGGTTTAAATGTCAGAATTAAATGTAAAGATGAGAAACAGGAGAAACAAGAATTACTCCCGTGCCAATATATCAGTTTATCGCAATAGTTCACACTGTGAGCAGCCCTGTACCTGCCCTCCAGCTTCACATTAGCATTAGTAGATACAGCAAATTCTGGTCGTCTTTGCCTACCAAATCCCAACAATGAAGTCAACCCCTCTTTCCCCCATACAGGAATATGACTGTCAACTGCAGATTTGTGAAAATTCACTTATCAGAGAAGGACTAAAGCTAAAAGTTAATATCAAGAAGCGAGAAGAGTAAATGGTGTGGTATGGGAAGTCATTAGTACGTCCTATATGCCTATGCATTGCACTGCAGATTGATCTCCCTGTTGTTCAACAGACAAGGATACCTGAGACAACCTCCGGGAACTTTAATTTTAAATTCCCTTCGTTCCCCACAAAAGTTAGTCTTATGAAGAAGGAAACTGGAGGTAAATGTTCCTGCTTTTCATCTGTGAGGTGGGGCAGCAATTCTCAGCCCATGGCTGCACACCATCATTTTTGCCAGTATTCTAAAAAGGGAAAGATTTTAAAACTTTCATCTTAGAATTAGAGAACAGCTGGGGTGATTCAAGCACTCTGTGTTCTGTGGCTGTCTGTAATTTCCTCTTTCCTCATGACTAGCACAAGCATAATTGTTTGGTTCTTTTGAGAGGGGAAGGTTGTATTTGTTTCTTTTTAATCATTGATACACATCCCTTAGACCCTATATTGGATTTTTGGTTAGAAAGAAGAGAACCACTATGAATGTGGGTGCAAGAATAAAAGATTAAGGCCTGGTACAGCCCTGAGACATGGAGAGAGATGGGACACAATGGATTCATGGGCTGAAGCAGTACTGAAGGCAGGAATCATGTTAGAGGACAGGGGGGCTCTGCCATATGTAGTAGTTCATACGGGGTGAGGAAACAAAGGAATTCTTACAGAAAAGCAGTGCTGACATTGTTTTCAAGTTAAGCTTTTTGTTCTCATTAGTCCTATGAAATTTCATGGTGAATCAGTCTAAATTATTACCTCCTAATGCTATTGTTTCTTGCCTTGTTTTTGTGAGAATGTTATAAATCTTAATTTTTATGGTGCTTTGCTTGATAATGCATGGATGTTTGGCCACATGATTTCCAATGTTAGTTGGTGTGGTTGTTAGTGTTATGTTATCTTTGTCTTAGAGCTGGCAATGTAATTAAAATACATTAATATTGACTAAGCTTCAGTGTTTCTAGATTCTCAGCTGAGAGTTTGAACTCAATGTGCATAGAAATAGAAAGAAGGAGTTTTATGCACCCTGTGTGCATGTAGGAATGATTTCTGGAAAGTGCTGAACATTTTAGTCTAAAACTTTTAAGGAAAAACCTAGAACATGGCAATTTCACTCCTTCATACTGATTTATAAGCCAAATTTTTAAAGGAGAGGAAGAACTCCGACTTAATTTCTTTATATGACTATGGACCATTCACAGTCCATTCACAGTACAAAAGTCATAAATCAGATCCCAGAAACAAAGATGTTGTTCTAGATTCCTTTTACTTGCTGGATGGCCTTTAGGATTCAGTTTTCCTTATTTGTCTACACATTTCAGAAACTGTGTTCTAATTGACAGGGAAGACTGGTATGTAATTTCTTGATTCCGGGAGACGGGTCTTCGTGAAAAATACAAAATACTGCAAGACCAGCCAAAAAAACGCCAGTGATGTTTGCACATATCTGGGTTTATGACCATCTTGGTTGTTGTAGTCTGATGTATTCTGTACTGACTTAAATAGGAGTTTGTTCTGTTTGCTCCACTTTGAATTCTTCACCATGATCTGACTTTTACACATTCAAAATAATAATTTTTCCCCCATAGGAGTAATGAGGATGACATAGGTCTAGGGAGAAAAACACAAGGACAGTACAGTGGAAGTCTTCCCTTAGGTTTAATTTGGGTAAAATTAGTTTTGACATTTGCTTCCCTATCTTACTGCTTCTCTTCTCCTGTGAGAGAGGAATGAATGCTAGGATGTCCAGGTCAGAGTACAGGAACATGAATCAGACCAGAAGACTGTGGGAAGCTTGCCAGTGCCTGCCTACTCTTCACTTCTGTCTGCTACTCTGCAATATATATGATCACTAAATACTACTCTAAAATAAGGAGAGGAAAAAGACAGGTCTTTCTCAGTTTGGAGAGGGGTAAAACAAGAAAGCCAGTGATAGAAAGCCCTCCCAGACACAATGCTTTAGAGATTCAGATTTGACTGCAGCTACTTGCATTACATTCAGTTCAACCCACTGGGCAACATCGGGTTTTTGCTTTAGTCCCTAACTCCATCAAATAATGGATCCTTTCCTTTGTAGGCATTTTCAATGAATCTGCTCAAAAGCTTTGCAATGTGCGCAAGAGAAAGAATTTTGCAGGGCTGACCTGCTCTTCATTGCTGAATACTACCCTCAGCCAGCCAGAGCTCTCCAACAACCGTCCCCACAGAGCTACCAGTCTTGATCTCTCTTGATTTAAACAGGAATAACTGCATTTGCTTTATAAAGGTGCAGTAGCCATTTGAGATGAGCATCAAATCTGTTTTTTACCTTAGCTGTTCCTTCCTCACTTGCTTTTAACAGGAGTTGTGCTGGCAGGTAAACTCATTCATCCTTTGTACAAAGAGCTTAACAGTTGATTTTGTGCTCCCTCCCCTTGTGCTGCCATTTCTACATGCATGGCCCTACCAGCAGCCCTGCGTGTCTCCTTAGTTGCAGGTTAGAGGCAGAAAAATGTCCCCTTTCTGTCAGTAAATAGCACTCCTGAGTGTTTCTCAGCTGGTAGCCCCAGTCCCCTGCAGCATTTTCATCGATTTTGCACAGTGCAAGGAGGGTAATTTTTACCTCGGAGAATGCAGGAGCCACATGGTGTTCCTCCAGCTTGAAGAGCCAGCTGCACATCAGATTCCTGCTACTTGGATCCTTCAAGAGAGGCTGTCAACTTGACTTTACTTCAAAACTGCCTCATTTTAACAAGCCTGTTGTTGGACTGTAAATTCAAACGTAAGCCTTCAATTTTTCTGCTTTTCTGACATGATTCTTTGTTATATGTATCAATGCAGACTAGAAATGCAAGCAGAAGAATGCAAGCAGGTATGTTGTATGTATCAGTTGGGCCACAGAAGATGTACCTGATGCCTCTGGGCTTTTCTCAGAGCTCCCATCCACCCACCCGTACCCTCAACCCACTGTGGAAATGACCTCTTCAAAACCTGCGTGTGCCTGAAGGCATCCTTAAATATCGATGGAACAAGTGCGTTAACAAAAGGCTTCTTCCAGCTGCCTTTGCTAAAACTCTGGCAGCCAACCTCTGACTCTGGTTATACCAGATATTCAGACTGAGAAATGAAAGCATCAGTTTCATTGGAAATGCACAGAAGCAGCTCAGGGGAACATGAGCTCAACTGATGTGAAAGGGCAGGAGATTTTGTTAGTAAAAACCTCTGTTGCCACCTTTTAGGAGCCTTTTCTGGAAGGAGCTCAAGAGGAGGTGACCGGTACAAGGAAATCATTCATTCTGGAAAGGGAGAGAGTGGGGCTGCAGTCTTGGGACTATAATATCCTTCTGAGCAGATCTCAGAACTGCTCTAAGAATATGCTGGGAATCCTGTGAAGTCATCATTTACTGTCTTCACTCTGTAAGGGAAGAAACAAAGTCACAGATTGGTTTATCTGTGGCAAGCAGACTCTGTTACACAGGCCCAAGAGGCTGCACACCTTTCTGCAGGCGAAGGAGAAAGATGTCAGTGGTATCTTATTTTTGTTCTTCCTATTTGACAACTGTTGGTATGTATCTAAAGGGCACAGTCCATCAGGAAAGAGATCCTACCTCTTTTGAAGACGAAGGTAAGATTTCGAGAATGTTTGAGGTCACCTTTGAGGTGCCCAATTTATATGGTCACAAACCTAACTGAAGTTTTTAAGGTGCTCAGTTACACTGAGCCGAAGTGAGTCATTTGTGCTCAGTATTTCTTAGATGAGCTGAAGCTGCCACAGTCACTCCAGAAGTCTCCCCAGCTTACAGAATTGTTTCTTGCAGGTTTGCCTTTCCCTTGAGAACTAATTCCTGCTATTGCATATCTCTCCATTCATTGGCATATTTTGTGAAATATTAATTTGTTGTTACATTGCACTTCATTTGGCCACCTAAATTACATAATATTATGCCTGCTTCCTGAGTGATACTTTTTAAACTGGATTAGGGCAAGGACATTTTAAAAATGAATTAAAAAACCCCATGGGATTAATGAAACTGCAATTCTTTTGTTTTTGCTTTTCTCACTGTTCTCCACAACAGGAAAAATCTGAGAAACTTACTTTTTATTTTCCTGAAACAAAGATTCCAGACAGTCATATGGCCACAGAAATTAGGGCTTTAAGAAAACAGTGTAAAACTGTGAGAATCATTACAAAATCTTGAGCATGGACAAAGCACTAGCACTGACCCACATACAACAGCTCTTGTAGTAGGCAACAAACCCCCCCCCCCCCCCCCCCCCAACCCAAATACCACACATCATGAATGCTCGGGAGAAAATTCACCATGTTTTTCACAAAAAAACCCACAACACAACAAACAAAACCAAAACCCAAACCAAAAAAACCCAAGTCATTTATTTGTATTATTGTCCTCCGGCTGCTTTCTGACTGGCTAATTTTTCTAAACTACTTAGAGATCCTAGGGTCAAACACAAAATGAAAAATAAAGTTCAGGGAGTCTAGAGAAGGCAAACTTTACTGTATATGAGAATAATTAATGAAAAATTGTGGCAATAACTGATTTATCTCTTTCACTGGACTCTTGCTCTTCCTAACATTGTGTCCCTTTTTCTTTTCAGAATCTAAATTTTTCTATTAGAAAAAATTATGTGACTCTGAGGATAACCTTGCTCTGTGGTGTTATTTATAAATGCAAAGGAAGAGATTTTAGTCCATTGGATATAAATTCGCAGTGTTTCAGTTTCATCCTAGCTTTACCAAGCTGATGCAGGTTTCCCAGGAAGCCACAAGCATAACCCTTGTTCTGCAGCAGTGTTGGCACCACACTGTCGCTGAAGCGCTAAGGTTTGGGAACTGCCCTTCGCTGTCTCATAGCAGACTCTTTGCTGGACTGCCCTGGCATTCCTTCTTCCCATGCATTTCATATTCAGCACACTGCAGTGAGGCTTATAATTCATCTCATTGTCATTTCAGGTTATGGAGCTCTGATCTTGTGCAGTTCTTTCATAAACATCTGCTCTGCATGCTTGCCATTTGTGTTAACCCACAATTCAGTAAATGTTAGAGTAAACAACTGGACTGGCTGCAGCATTGCAATTGTTAGTCTCCTTTTGCACTGCAGTATACACCCACTAAGTATTGTTATATATTCAATCCGCAATCATAAACCCCATCCACAGCTTAAGGCATTTTCTTTTCCCAAGGCCACCTCAAAACCCCATACAATTAGTACACGTAAAACTCTGTTCCATTTCTAGCAACTGATTTTGTTGGCTCTTTCCTTTCCTTTTGGCTTTTTGCTGCATCCCACTTCATTTTTAATACCTTTCCTTGGTTTTGCCTTTTTTTTCAAAGTTCCTCTGCACAGTGGTGTTGTCCTGCAAAAGCAGTTTGCTGGTCCACCCTCAGGGTCCCCAACTATGTAAAGAAAGGTTTTGATGTTGTATATGAATGTTGTAAGTTTGGGAAGGGTCTCCTGTCTACATCATGATGTTTTTCTTGTCTGTAACTTTTCAAAATAAGTTAATGAAAAATGAATCAAGTTCTGAGTCTACCTTCAGCCCTTTCTTTACTGTATCAAGTTAATAACCACCTGCTGACCTTTAATGTGAAGGTGCCAGGTCCTTTGGTACCTGAAATAGAGTGTAAATCTGGAGCTGCTCAGTTCAATTCTGTCCCTAGCCATGACTGCTGTGTTTTTACCCCTCTTTATGATCTTCAGTACCTTTTCTGTTGTGGACTTTGAAAATGCTTAGGTCATCAATGTCTGAAAGCAGAAGATATTAGGGGATGTCCAGGTTGAAATCTGTTTTACTGAGGATTCAGTATCCAGTATAGGATTCACCTGTGACAATCCTGCTGGAAAATATTTGTTAACAGAGTAAGTGATAATGCAGATTTCCTGTGGCACCATGGCCATACTCAGGCTCCAGCTAAAGGCACTTCATAGTATTCAGGACTGGGTCTGAAGTGAACATTTTTTCGGCCAACGGGATTCCTTGAAGTTATTTATTTACTCCAAAAAAATCGGAAGATTCCTCCTGAGGCTGGCTGCTTCCAGCGTTCCTTATAAAAACTGCCCTGTTATTTCAGGTTTTTGGGGACTGTGTGGGGGTGTCTGTGAGGGAGAAACAATGTACATGTAGCTTTTGTACCGTGTGATGTGGAAGTTGCTCTGGCAACTACACATGGCTCATTGAATGCCAAGGTAAATAATAGCACAAGACATGCATACACTATTATTCTCATAATTTCCTGCTGCCCTCAGGCAGTAATAACTTACACACCCTATTTTCCAAATGTTTCTAATTTATTTCTCATGAGCAGGATTATCTCATAAGTAAAACTCCTCCCCTTTGCAACCAGTCCTGCCTCTTCTTTTACAACTGCCACAAATGAGGTGACCAGTCAAAAGAAAAGATTACGGTAATCATATTTACTGTTAACTAGTGAAACAGAATGGCTGCAGCACACTTAAACTCCTCAGGTCGTTCTGCTTGTTCATCTGGAGCTCTGGAACTCTCCCTTTTCAAGTATTAATTCTGCATGCAACGCTGCCTGCAATTCTGCAAACATATTTCATTCCTTATCATCCCAGATGATGGTTCTCATACGGCTTCTGCTTTTATATCTGAATCTTAGACTGTGATATCCTTGTTATTCCAGTCCCACGTCTGTCATGTGCGGCTTGAGCTTGATTTGCAACATGCCTTTTATATCAGCTACTAAGTTTCTCTTGAGAAAGAGCAACAGAGGGAGGAAGTAGCCAATTTTGGTGTTTTGTTTTGTTTTATTTTGTTTTTAACATTGAGGCAGCAACATAGTTATAGGCCTTCAATTTTCCTGTGTTTAGGGATATCTTTATTTTTTCAATACTTTTTCCCCTTTATTGCCATCTATATTGACTTTTGAATTGGTTTTGAGGGTGCAGCAAATGATGTGCAGTGATGACTACAACACAATTGAAATGTAGCAGAAAGCACACCTCAAAATTAGATTTTGAAGATTGGTTAAGCAAATAAATTACTCAAAAATACCATAAAACTATTTCAATGAATGGTTGGGTTAAACTGCAGTTTGAAAAGAATGTCCCTAGGCTGGACTGTAAATCCCACTGTGTGACTTCACTCCTGCCTTAACATCCTTTAGCATGAAGGTCAGCAGTAATTTCCAAGCTCGTGAGTGAGAGAATTCATCCTAGGTGACTCTGACTCCTGAAAGTACATATTTAAATTTTTGGTGTCTCTTTTTTGTTTTGGGGGGCTCAAAGAATAAACTACTTACAAAATGTATTTTACATTTTAGTTTTGTATAGACTGCAGTGAAAAAGCACTGTATGTCCATATGAGAGCACCATGCGTACGTCTCCTCTATTAGTTTGCAGCGATCCTTGAAACAAAAAGGTTATTGTGCTTCCATTCCCAGCCAAAGTTCTTAGAAACTAAAAAGGTACAGTACTCAGAAATAGACACTGAAAATTTGTAGCCATGCTATAAATTGTTATAAAAATTAAATTTTTGCTACAGATTTGTAGCTAATGCTGTGTATTTCTCCTTTATAATCATGTAGCTGAGCCTGTGAACTGGTTAAGGGAACTAGAAAGCAGGATTAGTCTTTTAACATGTTTTCACTTTCTTAGTCCCAGGCACTAATACAGTGTTATGGTAACTGGATTGCAAAACACATCTGAGATGTTACCATTCTCAGGAGTAAATGGAATAAGCAGGTTTTATTAATGTATTGGAAAGTAATCAAGAAAAATAAGTTTTCTTTCTCTTTCTGTGCTATTTATTGTGTACCCTACCCCATTCTCCCCCCTTCAACTTCCTGTGGTGAGAGACATTATACTGACTAGTTCTGCTGTCTCCTCTACTTACAGCCCAAATAGCTCTGTTTTTTCTCTGTAGCTGACCAGCAAAAATTGGTGGTGGTGGCATGGTGGTATGAGAAGCAGTGAGGGAGAGGAAGGGATGGTGAGGAGCAAGGGAGTTACGGTGTGGGCTCTGTGGTCGTGAGAGGTAATCATGGCAGGCAGAGCTGTTTGCTTCCTGCAGTGCTGCCTGCCCAGTGAATGAAATTTCAGCAAGGTGATGGAAATGGTGGCACGGCAAGTGGGATAAATCCATGACGGTCATGTCCAATATATGGAACTTGAAGAAAAGTTTTATGTGGTTTTTTTTTTAAAAAAGAGCCTTTTTCCAATTCTATTCAGGTTAGGCTTTTATAGGACTCTTTTTTTCTTTTCTTCTTCTTTTTGTGAGTAAGTTTTTATCCTGCTTTTTTGAGTGGCCGTTTTCAAGGAACTCATTTACAAGGATTTAATTTTGATCTAAGACAGTTGCTTCTGTGCTAAATAAAGCAGCAATTAATTATTAAAAACATACCTTTTGTGGCTGAACATTCTCCCTCGTAGCTGTTAAACTCTAAGACATGTTTTACTTTTTAATAATTCATTTTTTTTAATTTATTTTGTGAGTATACAGTAAGTGCTTTGTGGGAAACTGGAAGAAGGATGGTCTGGCCGCTGCGTAAGACTGCTGTGTGATCCAGGATCCGTTCCCAGCTCTGATACATGCTTCCTGAATGGCTGAGCACATATCTAGAAGTATCACATATGTCTGCCTCAATGCCTTTGTAAAAGCAGCTGTCAGCTTATTACTGATGAGCTTTGGTACCTCCTTTTACAGGACTGAGAAGAGCACTGCCATCAGTCTGTTCAGGGAGCTGTCCCAGGGATCAAAAATGTACTGCAGTGCCAGAGTAACTACAGGCACAGAACAAGTGAACCATATATGCTAATACGAAAAGTTGTATATTCTCCTCCTCTTTCCCCGCTGATAACCTGCAAATCGGAACAGTTAAAACCCCAAGATTTTTGTATGAACTGAGCCACTGAAGCTTTGCCCTGAGAAAAACTGGTTCTGTATGATGAGAAAAATGGCAAATTTATTTGCTTAAGGTTTAAAAGATATTTATGAGCTTTGGTAAGGAGGAAATTTCATCTTTGAACAAAGCCTTACGCACTAGATTCTTTGTGAACTGCCTCAAGCCCTTTTCTGTAATTATTCATCTGATGTGTACAGGGTGGATTCAGCACAGTGTATTCCTCCTGACAAACTGACGCTGAATGTTACAGCGGTGCTCTTTAAGTCTTTGCCTCTGTGCTGGAAACACCGCAGGAGCCTGCGAAGGGTAGATCTAAACTCAGCTGGTGCCAGTAGTCTGTGCTGTTACAGTGTGGGAGTTACGGTGGCAAAGCAAGAGCATTAGGAAATGTGTAATGGGACCAGATAGGCAGCACTTCTCACTGGCGTGTTAGAGGGTCTTACGCTGCTGAAAGTGCCATTTTTTTTCTAATGAGACTTAAGGCTGTAGCTCTGACCTCCCATTGCGTATTAGCACTTTCTGCAAGAGATGAGAAATTCGGTGGCTGGCCAGATTCCAGCCCACAGTAAGTTCTTATATTTCGCCTGCTGAGATTCCCTCTGCAGTTTCAGGTACACTGAGTGTCCTACTCTCATTATCCGTGTTATCTCTGTTAGCAGTATACGGCAACTTTGTATAACTACCACTTTCCACTCCAGAAAGGACTGTACTGCAGTGGTAAAGTCCTCTCTCTCTGAGTGTATACATGTGTAAAAACAATGGATGATGGAGAGGGAAAATTTATCCTTCTCTTCTCCCACAGTAGCTTTGCCTGGAATCTGAGGGAATACCTGCTTTTTTGAGGCAAGGATGATAATGGTCCCAAACAAGGAATTATTTTCTCCCAACTGACTGGGTTATTAGGAAGGTATAATTGTGCCCCTGCTGCCAGCTTTGGATACCACTCCTGTGGAGGGAGGTCGTCTCCAGGGTTTTGAGGCCAAATAATTTAATGATTCAGACAGTATAACTTTCATTTCAGCCCCCATATCTGTTTAGTGTGAAGAGCCAAGCACTTGTGAGGAGATTCAAAAAGTCTGGAGGCTCTGAGTGAACAACTCTCTAAAGATAGCCTAAGGGTCAGTAAGTACAGGCACTTCAATAAAATAGAGGCTGTGTGAGTTTGTTCCTTACGGCTAGATACGATAATAGATTTTATTCACTAACTGATTAATATGAACTTGGAGAACAGTCCTGGAAGCAGGGATCAGAGCCCAGAACTCCTTCTTCCAGGTGTGTGTCGTAATGACTAGGATGCACAAACAGGCTGTCCCTTTCTAGCCAAAAAAATCTTGAATAATTTCTGCACAGAGGTACATCAGAGACAGGCTACTCTCTGAAAGGTGAGGACTACTTGTCAGAACAACTGAGCACTACTATTAAATAAGGGTAATCTCTGCTCCATTAAAAAAAAAAAAGTCAGGAGGAGCCAGTCCAGAAGAGGGGCTGCCAGGTTACAGATCCTGGAAGTGGCTTGCTTTAGCTCTGAGTCTGAATCTGGGACATGAGCATTAAAAAAAGGGTAGAGTCCATATCCTCACTGTTCACTGTTGATTGGCATTAGGCAGCATCTTGTTCTTGGACTGCTGAGGAGGCGAATGCTTGGGTAATTCAGGTTTTTGGCACTCATCCTGAGCAATAACCCTGGGCTCCACCTGCAGTCTGGGAAGACTAGAGAGCAATTCCAGAGGCAGAATCAACTGATCTAACTTAGATGGCTTTCTTGTGTCATCCTGACTTAGATGCCTGGGTTAGGACAAATTAATCCCACCCTGGAAAGCTGAGATTTAGGGATTTAGGCTGGCTTTTGATACAATAAAGAGAAAAGGAGGGAAGGTTTTTTATAGTTTTGGAAACCAAGAATAAATAGGAAAAAATATTTTACACAGAAGATAATAAAGTGCCAAGGAAGGCACTGAAGCAGAGAAAGCAAATATCTTCAGGAAATGCCTGCTGTTGCTTTTGTTTTTAGAAAATGTATTTAGAAGACAGAGTATGAAAGTAGGGAAGTAGGACTAAGAGCAATCACACTAGGCAGATCTATGGTTGAGGATAGCCAAGTTGTTTTCCTGAAATTTCAAACAGGATTTTCCTGTGTTGTTAACATTTGAAGTGCTGAGAATGTATATAATTAATCAAACATACTTGTTATTATAATGAAGTGGCCTGAGCCGTCCAAAATTGTGCCCACTGTGTGAAATCAAAATAGGAGATAGTCTCTGTCCAAAGGAACATATAGTGAATAAGAAGTCAAAGGGTTAAAAATAAAGTGATCAAGGAAGGCAATGGCAGCAAAACTCATGCTTGTTTATGATTTTGGAGGGGTAGAAGACCTCTGGAAGTGAATCAGAGGTAGGAAAAGACAGTTAACAGGAAAGGAAGGCAGGGACAAGTGTGAAATGAGCCTGGGGTCTAAACACTGAAAATCTGGGTGTAAAGAGTGACCAACCAACACAGCATGAAGAAATGTCTCTCAAAATTTGGGGAGTACTATCTGTGTCAGTTTATTGCTGTGCATACTTTTCCTGCCACTTTTCTACAGGTTCCTCTCTGCAGTTTCTCCAAATGGCTAATGTCTTCTTTCCATGTTGGTAGTAAGATATGTACTGTTCATCGGGCAATTTTCTTGAACCATCAGAAATAATAAAACGTCTCCATTCTCTTACCCAGTCCAACAGAGGATCTTTGCTAACACAGTGGCATACCTGTGTGCTCATCTCCAAGGCTGCTTGTCTTGCACACTAGATTAGCAGAGGCATGCCAAAAGCAGCAGACTCAGGAGTTTGCTGGAGGTAATTCATTGCATAAGTCCTCTTCTTGTGCCAATATTCAGTCAGACTTGTACATTCTCAGACTCATTAAAGGATATCCCAAAAGAGGCAGAGAAAACATGAGCAGTATGGAGAAAATTCAGGAACTCTTTCATTACCTGATGGCCGATTCAGTATAGTCCTCAATACAAATAAATAACATTAATGGTAATTACTTTGTGCATTCTTACAGTAACGCGAGGGATGGATAGCACTGGCTTTTGGCAGGCACTGAGGAAGAGTTTACTGTGCAGGTTTCCCTGAGTAGTTATGTCAGTGCATATCACATTTGACTTGTTACAGCTTCTCTTCCAGATTCTGGTTTCCAGTTCAGGTTTCCAGCTCAGGTCTTTTCTTGAGCAAGATTCTGACCTTCACCAAAATGGGCTTTTTTCATAATGTGCACAAGAGAGAGCTATGGTGAGACTGCAGAATCCATTTTTAGTTTAAATATATAAAACATGTTCTTTCATCTGTTTTTTTTTCTAGTGGTGAAAAACTAAAGAATTAAGTCACAGTGATGTGACAGCAGGGGCAGTAGCGACATTATTTCTGTGCCATGTGCCTTCCAAACAACAAAATGGGCAATCTATCTTGAAGGATTTATAATATGAAACAAGCAGGCAAGCAGTATAAAGAGGAGGACGCACAGCGTACAAGTTCAGTAGTCAAACAGATGTCCAGACTCTTGCTAATGATAGGGATATGTAGATTACATTGGGCTTAGAAATGTTGCAAGGCAAACATGATGCTGTGGGTGTTAGGAATTTCAAAATGAGGTATCCAGCCCTATGCCTTGACTGTCTCCTTTTCCATTATTGAACTATTGGGACAAATTTTGTGAAAGTCTTGGGAGTTGGAACTCATCACACTGCAGGAGGACTCTTTTGGTTAGCTAGTTTGCTTTCTCATTTCCTTAAAAAAATGTCTACCCCTAAGTCTTCTGGGACAGGTATATTGTATTCCAAACCTCCCTTCAGGAGCGCAGTTAAAGATTAGCATGATTTTGACAGTGCAAACTCTAGCTTTGGGTGCTGGATTCCTTCAGTCCAGCTTTGTTCTTCTGGGTGTGCTGAAGCCTCTGGTCAGGGTGTACTTGGTTTTTCTATCATCCATTTTGCCAATCAGACATGGCCTTCCTGATGCCAGCTGAGCTTGAAGAGTGCTAGGGATTCATGTTGCCAACTCATCCCACATATCATGTGATGCCAAAATTACAGAATCATCCTGATTTCCAGATCAGCACAGTGACATGAGATAACCCCTTTTTTTAGATTAAATGTTTGATATTCCCATGAGTTCCTCTTCACTCTTTGGTAGAACTGCATCGTGTGACTGAATTTCCATACATAGTATCTCCTTGGTGTAGGTTCCTTCCATTTCAGGGGTTTTATTTCCCTTCCGTGTGTGCCTAATTTTTAAGATCTTCCTCCATGAGAAGACAGAAGACTTTCTTTATAGTAATTGGGAAATGCTTTTGAATGTATATTCTGGAAGACAACGTGTACCTCTTAGTGTAAATGATTATGCTACACTACATCCATTCAAAAGCAGTGATATTTCATATTATGGGGGCAAGGGGAGACATCAAGTTTAGTTAAAATAGCACACTGAATTTGGCAGGAACGTACAGCGTAATGCTGATCAGACTGCTTATGAGAGCAGCAGGTCTGGAATGTATGCTGTGGAAGCAAGGAATAAGAGAGATTTCAGCTTTCTTCTGCCCAAATTAATTAGCATTATGTAAGTGGAGAGAAAAGGAAAAATTTAAAGGGGAGGGAGACATCTGTTATGTCTCTGAGTTTTCAAGCTTGCCTGCAAGTACAGGTCTCCTGGAAAGAGAGAAGTATCTCTGTGCTTTTGAAGCAGTGAGGGGAGTAAGTGACGAGGAGTCACTGGCTAAAATCCAGTGGTGTGGTTATTGCTAATCCTGGCTCTTTCTTGCAAGGGATTGTTTGCTCTTGCAACTCTTTATGATTATTTATTATTATGTTGTGATGAGGATTATATAGCAGCAAAGTGAGAGGACAAACTGAAACCTCCCCGTCCTCTCCCAACAGATCTAAGCAGAGTGGCAGTGTCTATTGGACTGATGGATAAAATTCCCAAACACTCTTATCTACAGAATAAGGAAGTTTTCTGCGATATCAAGAAATTTTTACTCAGGAATGTGTTCTGTTTGCTCTAAGGTACTGCTGGCAAAGGCATGGTGACTCAAGAATACTCTTCAATATATACCAGGCAAAGAACTGATTACAGTGGGGAGGTGGGAGGTAATGTTCCAGCAATTTGGAAATCACTGTTGAGAGTTACAATGTTTAGTTAAGGAAACACTGCTCTGAAATAAGATGTTAAGGCAGACTGACTCCTTCTCCCCCCACTGCTTTTCTCTGGTGGATTCTATTAGAGTGTGGTGGGAGGAATAAAAGGAGTGAGGTCAGGTCAGACTGTGTGGCAAGGAAGGTCAGACAGGGTTAAGCAGGTCAGGTCACGTTTCTGTGTCTTCTGTGGTTCTCCAAGAATTTGGGGTCGCTGCTTAGAAACTGTGCTATTTGATCAGCTGTTGGTAATTTGAGCGTTACACAAGAGCAAGTGGAATCAAAGATGATTCTTGAAGGTGAATGATTGGAAAGAAGGAATGAATGGAACACTGTTATATTAAGAAATTAAATACATCAATCCTTTATTTTATTCCCATTTCAAATAAGCTATCGTGGTTGGTTGACCTAGAAACAAGTACTGTCTGGCTAAGCAGCCAGAAATGTGTATTTCACTGTGCTTAAATAGATGCAGAAAAGTCCATGTGTCTGGGAAAGGAGGACACACAGCTGAGACATGTGCGTAAGGTGTTGTTCTGCTGAGAAAATTACCTTGTCACTTCAAAAGTGGCTGGGCACCAAGTTTGGACAATAGCTACTTTGAATATCTGGTATGAGATGGAATCGTGTTGAAGGGTGAAGAATAATCTTTATCCAGTAATTGCAAAGTATTTAATAACTTTTTTTAAAAAGTATATTATCATGAAGTAGTTTTCATCGCCATTCATCAGACTGGCAAATTGAGACATTCAGAGGTTAAATAACTTGCCTAAGGTCACAGCAGACCAATAGCAGTGCTGGTGGTAGTACCTAGTTCTAAGCCATGCCTGTTGAAATTACTATCTCTGAAAGAAAGTAAATTCAGGGTCGATAAATTAACTTTTCTTGAATGATGAAAATGTCAGTGGAATCAAGTAAGAGGAGAAAAAGCCTGGCGTCAGCGGCTTAGAGAAGGTAACTTTGGGCTGGATTTCCTGTTCCCAGGGGAATGGAAAGAGGCAAAGGAAAACTATGTTTGTGTTTTTTATTACTTTTTTTCCCAGATCATGTTGTTTGAGTCCTGGATAAGAATTTGGCTCAGGTGTTCCCAAGTCTCTTGCTCTTTGTAGGCCAGTCTCCTTGAAAAGTAATATTTTCAGGCCTAAAAGTGGCAACATACATAGAAAAACAAATCCACCTGAGACTGTTAACTTATTAGTAAGTTCTCCTCTAATAGTTGCTCTGGGCAAAGAGAGAGGCATGTGGCTCTGTATCCTCTGCCATCCTTGTGTTGGATCTCCTTCTCTTGAGTTCTCCAACTCTGGGAATGGCTCTCCAGCACACAGAGATAATGCTGAGAAAGAAAACGTGTCTAGTGGGGAGCAGAGGGAGCGCCCTATCCCTTTATATTCAGCAAGGAAAATCTTGTCACGGAAGGAAGAGCTTATTTGCAGCCCAGCAAAGGAAAGTGAGTTTCAAGGAGACATATTTTACAGCTGTTTTACTGAAACTATAAGGACTTACATGCACTCATTTGTTATGTCACTCCAGAATTTTGTAATCCAGCTCAGAGTTCCTACTTCACTGTTTTCCTCTACCCACTCCTGCTTGGCAGTTTTTGCCTCTGAGCATTGGTTTTGGACCCATGACAGATTTCTGAACAAAACAGCAATCTCGCTGCACTGTGATTTCCACAGTGTTCTGTTATGTTCAGATGCACCTGCACCCCCCCAGACTCTGAACATTTCATATCCCTTTATGCAGAAATGGCTACTTCTGAGTTAAGCTATAGCTGGAGTAGAAGCAGCAAGCCCAGCAGTCATGTATTTATTGAAGCATTCAATGAACTTCTAGCACAACTTAACTGTATATACCATAAAATTGAAATACTGCAATAGTTTTATAGGGACTGAGTGTTTCATAATCATTTAAGCCTAAACACGTTTAATTCATGACAGATTTTCCAGTTTCTGGGTCCTGAGAATACTACTGTTGTTGTGGAGAACAAAGAAAGAATCACAAAGATGACACGACAAGAACTTTTTTGGCTTATCATCTGCTTCACAAACAAGGGAGCAGCCTTGTACGTGTGTTGGTATTTGGTGATGAAGGGGCTTGAAAAGCAGGGTTAGAGAGGTAAGACTTTCAAGAAAGGCAGTCCACCATCTTGTCCTAAGCCATAGAGCTCCACCAGGCACTTCTCCATGCTAAGGCAGCCTCTCCAGTCTCTTGTAGTTTGGGGTCTGTGCTTAGACCATGCTCTGCCTCTAGAAAGTACCTATGTCAATTCTTTTCTCTGATGTATTTGAGGAAGCACAATCTAAGTCCAAAGTTGGTGACTAATTCTGGTGTTTTCTACATGGCAATAAACAGCCACTTTAGTATTTTTCTTTGGGTTATGAAAAGCCTGAAATATGGACAGTCCAGTTACGCTACCTTATTTCAATGGCTTATTAATAATGTGTACATTTAGTTTTCCTCCATAAGACTATCAAGAACAGCTCGCTTAAAACCAACACACAGGCAAATGTACCCTTACTTTTTATAGCAGGAGGGAGAGGGATGAGTGTCAGTCAGTCAAGACTAGTTCCAAACATGTTTCCAACTAGGCCTCCTACAGAGTAAGTGATACTGGCCAGGTGCCATCTAGATTACTCAGGGCTATAGCTCTTTAAATACTGTTTGTTATGGATTTCCACAGTAGAGCTATTTACCAGGGAAGAACAAACAGATCCTGCTACTGTGTTTCCTTGTGCTTTATAGAAGTGCTCTAAACTGTTTACAGTGTTGTCTAATACTGTTACGGTTAGTTTCACTTTCTGGGTGTTGTTTCATCCTGCCCTGTGTTAGTGTGTGTGTGGATGCAAACTAGCTGAAACAACTCAACTAGTCCCCCTTGGTACACCAGTGTTCTTGCAGAATCTCACAAGGGGCACTTTTCTTAGCACTGGGCCAGGGAGTTCAGCAGGGATAAGCAGAAAGCATCCTAACTCACTTGCTTCAGAACAGTGCGACTGTGGAAATGAGCCAGGTTTGGAAACGCTTTAGCCTGCGCACTCTGCAAACATTCAAGTCTTAGAGCCTAAACCAGTGTTATGCTTCAGGGTTATTCACCAACGATTTTGTTTTCTGGTTCAGACAAAGCCTGGGAAATTTATCTTCAGGACACAGCCATCCTGAAAGCTTTCACACCTGTTCTTTGGAGTAAGTATGTTAGGATTGCATTGTACCTTCAGAAGGTGGTATGAATTTCGTGTCCTTGTGCATGAATGATACAGAAAGCTCAGTGTAAACTAGGGGATGAATTTCACTTGATAGTCATTTTTTATTTTATCATAACCCCAAGATGTTTGCCGTATTCCGTGATTTCTTGTATAGTTTTTCTTTGCTTCTTTGCTTCTCTTAAGGAATATTCCATACAACTTTTTCAAGTTTTACGTAACTCTGGAGTGCCTCAAGCAATTATTCAACTTAAAACACGAAGGGACAAAACGTTACTGCCCATGGACAAACCCAAATATTTTAATCATTTATAGTGTTATTTTAAATGTACATACAATTATTCTTTTGGGCATCTCCACATGACATTTGCCATTTTTAAAGATGCTAGGATGATTTATTCTCCTATGAAGAGCAACGTAGTGTTTTTTTGGTTCTGAGGGGACAGAGAGATGGAGAGCAGTTGTGGCAGCAGAGGGATGGGAATTGCAGGGACTGAATGTCAGTAGTGTTGCCTGCAGGAAGAGGGCAGAAGAAAGCACAGGGGGAAGAGCATGGGCTAAAGGATGGTGGCAGGGAGTTCAGGCTGGGATAAGAGGGACTGCAGAGGGGTTCAGAAGTCTGGCAGAAGATGCAGGGACTAAGTAGTATTAGAGACTGGAGGAACTTCTGGGGAAGAAAGAGGCATCACATAAAACAAGATGAAAACTGCATGACTGGACGCTGCACCAAGTGAGAAGATGTCCTTTCACAGGGAGCCTTCAGCCTGGCCTGGTGCTATTTGTTTTTCTTTTCCCTGCTTGTTAACTGTTGAGGCCAATGGCCATTAAGGCAGTGGACCTCCTGCTATTGGCTTTATCTCTACTTTTACAGTCCTGTCAAGCAGCAGTAATGTAGATAAGCTGCTAGATGGAAGCTGTTCAGACACTAATTAAAACTATACTGAGAATTACAAGGAAAAACTCAGCTATACTGATACTGAGAAGAACCTTAAAATAGAAGAGATGTCAGTTCAAACCTGCCAGTCAAATGGCAATGCTTAGCTCTGCTGGGTCAGCTCCTGCCTGACTCACTTAAAGATTTAGACAGACCTATTAAAATATATAATAAAGATATGGCTATGTCAAGAAGAATCCACTCACCGCATAACGTAATCAAAGCAAGCCCTCATATAAAACAGTGCGTGGCTGATCTTCTTTTCATTCTGCCAATGTAATTCCACTAATTTCAACAGGGATGCTATTGACTCGAGCATCACACTTATGCAGTGGCACAGATACATGGACTCTCTGTTTTCTAGCCTGCATCATATGTGGCAATGGGTTATGTTGTAAAGTGTCTATAGTCTTTGTCTGAATCAGAAGAGGCTTCTGTAATCTTTTACTGGGAATTTTGACACAATCAATTATTTACAGTCTGGTTTGTGGAAGGAATTCAAGAGCTGAGGCCAGCAGAAGTAAAGCAACGCAGAAGGGTGAAACTACTACCTTTCTTACAGTGTATCTTACTGGGTAAGTTCACTCTTAAAAAAGCAAACATACCAGTTTCATACCTATGCATTGCTAAAGGCAGGACCACAGTGAATGGCACCACTCATTAGAGCATTAGAGTGTTTGAGGTGTCTGAAACAATGAACTTAAGAGTCCAGGGCAACTTGAGGACAGCTTCAATTTATAAAGGTGTATCCATAGACAATGGGAAGGATTAGAGTTCATCTCTGAACCAGGTAGGATGGAAGATACCTTGCTGTAGAGGTAGTCATTATTCTGGCAGTTGCATATGATACAGACAATACGTTGCTGTTCATCAAGGGCAGAACATACATTTGCCTCTGGAGGAGGGCACACGCATACGAATCCCACAGGAACAGCTGGTTAATAAAGCCATGAGGAAAATTCTGTTTGGCTTTGTTCTCTTTTCTGAATTCAGGGTTGATGAGTCTAAGGAACAGGGAACGACACAAAAACTGTTTACTGCAATGTCTTGGGACCTTCCAGCAGCAGAGAACATGCTTTTTAATGGCTGTTTTGTTGGAAATAATAGTCGTGTATCTGTACGGAGTTCATGAGCACTGTTCCATTACATACAAGTTTTAATGTGACACTTGAACAGTTCCTGCCACATTAAAACTACAGCATAGAGTAGCACTTGGGCCATATCGCTCTGCAGCAGGAAAACATACTAGAAAGTAGGTCGTGGAAATAATCCTGCTGGTTCCAGTAATCAGAGTATACAATGGGGTCGAAAGTTCAGAGTGAGCTGGGGAATGCAGTCGGAGAGTTTCTTCTGCCTGAGTGCTGGACACGACGTATTCTCTCTGAGGGGATGCTGGAAGGAGGATTTCTCTTAAGTGGGACGTAGCTATCAGCTGGGCTCAATGCAAAGTTTACAGAACCATTTCTTCCCTGGAACCTGGTATCTTCCTTCCTCTCTGAAGAATAAAGCTCTTCAGAGCAGAGCGTGGGGAGAAAAAACTTGCTAGGTCTCTATATTCAGACGCGTGAATTCTACATACTGGAAATACATCTAAGTTTCTGGACAGCTCTGTGATGGTTTGTTCATTCCCACTCAAAGAATTGAGACACAGGATGAGGGAGAAAAGGAGAAAACTGACTGGATGAGGGTCAAGTTTAAGACGAATTTGGGGTTAGAAGCTGTGGATATAAAGATTATGTGATTAAATTGTCTTGGAATTTCAGACTGATTATTCCTGTGGTATTTTGGCTGCTCCTGTCCCGGGGCCAGGACATAGAATTGAAAGCCATGCTGTGGACTTGATTCGGAATCCAGACCTCCTTCTGAGGTTTTGATGCAGGGATTTGTATCCATGATTATCCCTCTACTTCTAGTCAAAGTAGAAACTCTGTTTGAAAACTCTTTGAGAATGTCCAGGCTGCTCACCTGGCTTCTGTGTATGTATGGCTCATGAGTAATATAAAACCAGTAATGGTCACGCTGGCTAAACTAGAGCTGCATATAGGCTATGCACAGGATAAGGTCCTTTTATATCCTCCTGGCTACCGGCAATCGGTAGCTTATGGTGTAGCCTTACATGAGGGACTCATATAAGCCATCATGTTTAATAACTATCAATGGATCAGTCCTCCATGAAATAGTTTAAGTCCTTTCAAATCCTAGTGCCTCCGCAACATGCTGCATCAATGAATTCCACAGTTTCAATTATGAAGAAAAATCTTTGTTTTTTCTGTTTTTAAACTAATTTATCAGATTTCTTCACCATGGCTCATTGATCCTTGTAATGTGAGAAACAGTAAATAATAATATTGCATCCATTTTATCCATAACACTCAGGATTTACATCTCCCTTCATTCTGTCTTCTCTGAGCTGAAGATAACTAGTTAATCCAACTTTTGTCACTGCTACAGAGTCCTTGTGTGGCTCTGCTCTTCAATTTCTGTGCATGTGAAATGAGGACAATACTCCCTACACCATAAGATAATTGTGCTTGTATAAGGTGCTTGTAAAGAACTTAAGGACTATTATACAGAAAAGGTATTATTGTAGCATTCAAAATGGTGCATGTAAAATAATTTACAAGTATGCATACAGGTGACATGAGCATAAATTTGGTCATTCTCATTCACAAATTGCTTTTCTTACAAAATACAGATATCAATTACAAGCATCTTTTTGCAAATTTGGCCATTACTTACTAGGACACACTCCCAAAATTATCTTGGCTCTAAAATATATGAATATTCCTGTGGAAGAAATGTATACAGTGAGCCCATTCAAAATATTAATCGGTATTAACTGAAAGAAAAGTCTCCCACACCTCCTTATTCACTGCCTCGCTCATGAATCACGATTCATATAATGCATTATATCATCCCTGGACCAAATGAAAGGGTAAGTATGTAAATATTTCTTAAGTCATTTTACCATAATTAAATTCTGATTTGTCTCTTTCAAACTTTTTTTTCCTTGCTAAATCTTTGAAAGAGAGATTACTATAAGTAAAGAGTTTAAATAGCAAATTTTAAAGTTCTGCCAGGTTCTCTTCTGAGGGGTTTATAGCTAGTTTCTCAATCTTTAAAGCTTGTTTTTCCCTTTCAGATTGTCTGTTCAGATCAGTTTGTTTTACTTAATGTAAATATTCCAGCAGATTTCAGAACCAAATAGTGATGAATGTGATTAGAATCAGACCTTTCTTAAGTAGTATGAGAAGATCCTTTATTTCAGCAAGGGAGATATATCACCTCTGTTGCAAATTATATCATGCTGACAGAGTGAAATGTACTGTAACCTGATGAAAAAAGAACATGATCTAACTGTATTGATACAGGAGGAAAGAAATGCACACAATGTTCAAAACAAGTATGTCAGGAAGAGTTCATTTTTTTCTTGTTTTCATTTTCTGAAGCAGATAGTGAGGTAATTGTTTCTCTGGATAGAAAAGTACAGCCAGTGCCTGGTTGATAGGTGGGTCTTATTCATTTGCTTATTAATTGACAGTTTATGGTATATGTAACAGGGACAATCACAGTAAGAATGACGAAGAGCCATCTCAAACAGAAAACATTACAGGATCCCATCTTGTGAAATTGTACACTGAACACTTTTTGAAAACTTTTTTTCAGGGGAACAGATGGATTGTTTACAGGCAATAAGTAAGACCATGTCCCTTCCCTAAAATGCTTTTGATGTCAGGGCCAAATTTCATTTACTGTTACATCAAATCTCAGATTAAGTCATCATCTACTTCATCCAAGCCAACAGAGAGAGTCTGGATTAATACAGGGGTTGTTGGGAGGACTATCTACTTAAAGTACATATATAGCAACAGAGAAAGGAAAGCCCAATGGTGAAAAGCATTATCATTGAGCACTAATATGAAGCAAAATTATTTGGATCTGTGGCCTTGTTTGCTTCTTTGCTAGGTACACTGGTTTGCTAAATAGATCCCAGAATAAGTTGCAATTCACAGACTCGACTGCCCGTATAAAAATCTATTGAGATTTCTGGAGGTCGGGTAGGGGGCAGTGTTCATAGATGGTTGCTCACATACAGGATTTTACAAATATGTAAGTAATATCATTTACCATTGATACAGGTTAAAGGCATCACCATATACAAACCAATGAAAAAAAGTAGGAGGACTGCTTGAAGTGCTGTCTTGTGTACTCTTATCGCTCTTCTCAAAGACTGTTTGATACTGCAGTTGAGGCTAAAGCTTCTTGTATGGACTCCCTATATTCATTTTCAAAATGTAGTTTATCTGCCAAAGCAAGTTCTTTGTGAGTCCTGCAGTCATTGACACTGCCAAACCTGTCTGTTTTACTGCTCCATCACAACACACTTCATTCTAAGTCATTGCTACAAAACATATTTCTACTGAAGAAACCCATTTACAGCTGAAATATAACACAGAGCTTCCACTATACTTACTTTGTAAGCATAAGTACCTATTTTTCAGATCATCAGGTGTATCAGTAAATGTACCTACTCTTTGTAAGTGTTTGTTAAACCTGTACTTAAACTGGGCTTTGAAATGGCAGAAAATTGCATGTTGGATTTATCATTAAGGGGCGTGGCAGGGGAGAGAAGGAAAAAGCATTGTGTAGTGTATGAATAAAAGAAAAAGGAAGCTTTTTATTTTCCCATTGCTCATTTTTCAAACACCGGTGGTTGCAATAAAGATGGAATGAAATGTCCCGTGCCCCTATGATAGTCTTGACCAAATGTGTTAAATCTGAAATTTATCCCAAAATTTGAGTGAGGGAGAATGTGCTTACCCACATCTAAATTCTTGCCTATAATTTCAACATGTAAGTTTTACATGGCATTCTTTTCTTCTTGTTCTAAACTGCCATGAAATGTTGCTATACTGATATGACTATACAGTGTTCCTATCAAAATAAAATCTCTGCTAACTTTGTCGATTATCATTTGTTCCTGAATGGTGCTGTCTTCTACCAAATCAATAGTGAATAGTTATCCCTGCACATTAGCTTAAATTTGTCCAAGTTGTTTTGAAAATTAGCAAGTAAATAAATATATATGCCCTGTGTTGTTACTGTCAATCTTACAAACATGTGGGAACAAAAATGTTTTAAAAAATAATTTAAAAAAATTAAGTATTTTTAAAATACTTTGCAAAATGGCAGGAAGATTACTTTTTTTTTGTACTTTTAAACTACTCAGTTTTATATTACCCAAATGATCACTTTCTGCACTTGTATAAAACAAAAATAGTTTTGCTCTTAAAAGATGAGATTTGGCACTTAGGGCAAAATTTTCCTCTCCAATCTGCAATGCAGATGCCTTCGCCGCAGAGCAGATTTCAACTGCCTTTCTGCATTCATTTCATGCATAAAACTTCCACTGACGTCTATGGGAGCTCCATGCATGGACTCCATTCAGACAACACAGAACAGGCCGGAGGGAAGAATATTACCCTGATTTATCTTGAATGCCCAGGACCAAAATCTGGACAAAGATTGAAGCCATGCTGGTAGCAACCATTTTAAGATGGTTCTCAACATGATCAGAAAATTTTCTTGGAATAATTGAGAACAGGCTGTGGTCAGTTGGAGAAGCTGCTATTTCGGTGAGGGTTAGCACAGTTCTGTGACTGGTTTCTCTTCTCTGAATCAAACAAGAGGTGATAAGTCTGCAAACCTACTAGCTAAAATTTGCCATTAGACTGCAATGATTTGTTTTTATGTTATGTGCAGGGCTGTTACCAGCATGCAGGAAGAATTAATTTCCCTACAGTGCTGCCTTAAAGATGTCTGTGTCTCCTTCCATTAGCAGCTACGCTGGAGTGGTTGGCTGGTGAATCTAACTACCACTGTCCCTCCAACCCGTCCCTTCTGTCACATGCTTAAGATAACGTGCAAAAATTCTACAGGGAGGAGACCCTCAGGATGAAGTGGCTATGAATCCTTTCAGTATTTGTACAGGGGAAGGTTCCTTCCCCTGTGTAGGAAGAACGTGTTAAAGCCAGTACCAATTGCTGTTTCTGTGTGCCTTGAGGCAATGCAAGCAGGATTTTCTCTTTAAATCACTGCTAATTAGAATGAATAAATCTAACGAAATAGCAGCAGTGAATATTAATTGAAATAAACCCCCAAATCTCACCTAGATGTATTTTGAATTTTTCTGGTTTTTGTCTGTAAAGTCATACAAATACGTTTATGTATGTGTGTCCATGCCTAAGAAAGTGTGAAAAAAGCAAATAAAAAATCACAGACGCCAGTGAAAATGTATTTTGGTAGAAATTTCCAGCAGAAATATTTATTCAGCCATGTTGGAATCTGCTTCCTTCTCCTCCCTAAAACACTGTATTTGAGAAAAAGAGAGGGGAGAAGACAGTCATCTAGTTCAGATTTTCATGCCAGGTGTGGCAAATAATTAAAGATATATCGTGAAATTTTGAAAAATACTTTTTATTAAAATGAGACCTGAGCACACACGTGGGGCTTGGACGCATTAGTTGTTTTTGAAAATGGTATTTTAGTCCTTTTGAAATGTTATTTCTCCTGTTGCAAGGACTGAAGTTGGTTCAGGGGAGCTCTTGAAACAACTCCACAATACTTAAGACTCTTCATACATTGCAAACAGAAGAAAGGGCTAAATCCGTGTAGTGAACTAATGCTACAAATGGTTGCTGAGTGCAGTTGCTTGCATTTTTCCAATAACAAGATCTCACGCTCCTGTCAGTCTTGTACACTTTAGTCTCCCTTGATTTCATTGAGGCCATGCACATGAGCTTATTGTCTTTGCAGATCCAATCACTAGATATAGTGATCTTAAAGATAAAATATAAAGAACAAAAGCAAAATGGATATATTTTACCTGTGTTTAAATGTTGCATTAGAAGATTCTTTCACCTCATTGCAACAGAGGCAGTTTCACACAGTAATTACACTGAATGGGATTAAGGAGAATAAAAATCTTTTTGGAAAACAGATATTATAACATAAAACCATAGAATTTTTGTTCAATAGGAAGAATAGGAAGACTTTCTTTGCATCTTGTTACTGGCTTACTAATTAAATTTCTGGCTGACTACTTAAAATTAATTTCCTTTATAGAACAGAAAATTTAAAATATAGTATCACATACACCTTTGTCTGGAATTTAGATCTTTACAGGGATGTTATTTTTAAATTTCTTGGATGGGACAAAAGGCCTTTCAGTTCAAGTGCTTAACTTGGTTCTGCGGTTTCTGTGTTTGGTTGTTTCTCTATAATTTGTTTCATAACCTTGGG
The DNA here is from genome assembly GCF_026419915.1 of Harpia harpyja. NCBI lineage: Eukaryota > Metazoa > Chordata > Aves > Accipitriformes > Accipitridae > Harpia > Harpia harpyja. The sequence continues at coordinate 45,099,280 of NC_068948.1, read as the reverse complement.
CAAGTCACTTAATACCTGCATTTCATTCAAACCCAAACTGGATGCCAAGAGCTGGAACCTGTCTGCTGACTTTGCCATCTTCATAGACTTGAAGAGAAGCCTCAGTAAGGAGGAATTGAAAGATTAATTACTATCACTTATTCTGGCATTAATCATTCACTCAAAAAATTGTATGTAAGATACAATGGGATTAAATGATCAATGTTGATTTAAATATGTAAAGTGGATTTTTAAAAGAGGAGGTGCTGTCTCAACCTCAGAAAATGTTCTGAGAAGTATTGCTTTGCTTACGTGATTTATATGTATTTTTTTTAATGCATTATCGATCTTTTCCCTTCAGTGGAAATGCTGAAAGAATCAAATTATCCTTTTCAATTATCAAATAATACAAAAGGGAACATGGTTATTTTAAACCTTTCCCTTTTTACGGTGTAATTAACACCAAAGCTAGAACACATCTCAGACCGTATATTCTGCGATTTGCAAAGTTGACAGTTCTGGTGCCCCCAGACTAGCTCAGAGGTGTCTTGTCTGATACTCCAGGACAGCCTATCTCCTGTGTAATAAATTTAGTGAAAATCCTTGCGATCAATGTCTCTACTAGTGTGTGTTTTCCCATCCCCTGCCTGTTATTGCATGACACAAAAAATCTCCAATTTAGCCTCTAATCCTGGCAAGCATTTCTTGGACCATATCGCTATCCTTTCACGTTGGCCAAGTTTAAAGGGGGAGAAGGAGGAGGAGAAAGATTAGCCAGCTGCTTTTAAAACCCATCAGTGCATACTGTATTTACTGAGATGGGTAATAAAGACAAGCTTTGGTCCTCTTGTTTGCTTTTTGGGTAAAGACTGTGTTATGGTTTGGGGAACAGGGATCACGTTTTCTTGCACTGGTGTCTTGTGATTGGTGTATTGCTTAAAGACTATGAGGAATAAACTTGTGCTCCAAAGGAAGTTGGCAATAAAGTTTACTCTATAAAAAGAAACCTGCAGTTAGGATACAGTTTCCTATTCTGAGTCAAAGCAGGGTGTCAAGTCAGAAATTCCGACCCAGCGGGTCAGGAAGGATTCCAGGACTTCTTGAATCACAACTGAAATGTGTTCCCTTCCTTTCACCCTTTTGGCTCAAGTCCCACTGGGATTACTACTCAGAATTATTTTATTCAATTCACTGTGTGAGTGGTGCTTAATGTGAATACATACTGTGTTTTCCCCACGCTGTAGCTTCTCTTCCTGTCTTAACTGACTACTCTTGTTTCTAGTCTACATACTGTGCACATGACTAGTTCCACACCCCCCTCCCCATTTAGAAGACTTTTTTATACCTAAAACACAGGAGGTGCTGAACTCTGCCCTAAACTGATGAAGATCACGGCTCTTTCTGTTTCCTTGTGTCTTTGCTCATGGTATTTCACTTATAAAAGAAAAACACCAATGAACTTACAAGCTATTTTATTCCATACTTATTTTTTCATTAGAATTATTTTGAGATGGACACACAACTTTTTAAATGATGATTTTTT